>NC_141700.1:454976858-456176858 GCF_964263255.1 Lissotriton vulgaris | reverse complement strand
TGTCTGCGTAGTGTAGGGGGTCATGCTGGGGTAGTGTTTTAGGGTTTAGGGTAGTGCAGTGGTGTTTGGGTAGTGTAGGGCGTTGTGTTGGGTATAGATTTAGTGTTTAGGGTAGTCCAGTGGTGTTTGTGTAGTGTTTGCGGGTTCGTGGTGGGAGTTAGTGCTTTAGGGTTTTCGGGTAGTACAGTGGTGTTTGTGTAGTGTAGGGGGTCATGATAGGGGTAGTGTTTTAGGGTTTAGGGTAGTGCAGTGGTGTTTGTATAGTGTAGGGGGTAGTGTTTTAGGGTTTAGGGTAGTGCAGTGGTGTTTGTGTAGTGTAGGGGGTCGTGGTGGGGGTAGTATTTTAGGGTTTAGGGTAGTGCTGTGGTGTTTGTTTAGTATAGGGGGTCATGGTGGGGGTAGATATAGAGTTTAGGGTAGCGCAGTGGTGTTTGGATAGTGTTTGCGGGTTCGTGGTTGGGGTTAGCTCTTTAGGGTTTCGGGTAGTACAGTGGTGTTTGTGTAGTGTAGGGGGTCATGCGGGGGTAGTGTTTTAGGATTTAGGGTAGTGCAGTGGTGTTTGTGTAGTGTAGGGGGTTGTGTTGTAAGGTTTAGGGTAGTGCAGTGGTGTTAGGGTATTGTAGGGGGTCGTGCTGGGGTAGATTTAGGGTTTAGGGTAGTGCAGTGGTGTTTGGGTACTGTAGGGGGTCGTTGTGGGGTAGTGTTTTAGGGTTTAGGATAGTGCAGTGGTGTTTGGGTAGCGTAGGGGGTCGTGCTGGGGATAGTGTTTTAAGGTTTAGGGTAGCGCAGTGGTGTTTGCGTAGTGTAGGGGGTCATGCTGGGGGTAGTGTTTTAGGGTTTAGAGTAACGCAGTGGTGTTTGCGTAATGTAGTGTGTGTTGCTGGGGGTAGTGTTTTAAGGATTAGCATAGCGCAGTTGTGTTTGGGTAGTGTAGGGGGTCGTGGCGGGGGTAGTGTTTTAGAGTTTAGGGTAGTGCAGTGGTGTTTGTTTAGTGTAGGTGGTAGTGTTTTAGTTAGATATTGGTCCGAAGATGGCTGCCAACACTTCTTGGATGAAGTGCTGACAGCCAATCAGATCTCACGAAGAGATGTGTCATCAGGCTACACCCATATATACATGTACTTTATTCCTTTAATATCTAAAAAACTACTGAACAGATTTACACCATTTAAGCAAAAGGCCCGAGTCTTAACTAAGAAAATGTGGTGTAATTCCATTCAGCAGTTCGAGCTGTAGCATCGGATAAAGGTTCCTATGGAAAATTGCATGGGGAAAATACATTTTGAGACCTCCCTTTTTTCTCGGCCCCCGCTTCATGTATCACCCGGAGACTTTCAGGATAGGAGCGGAGTGGACCTGGCCATTAGTTTTGAAAATTTTGCGAAGATTCGTCAACCGGCGCCAAAGTTATTCCAAATAGAATTTTGCGGGTTTCCTATGGAAAATAGGTCCTAACTATAACTACCTACTGGCAACCGCCAGTAGGTAATATATATATATATATTGCCACTCGATTTAAGCAAGCCGGGCTGAAGATGGCTGAAATGCCAGAAACCCGTTCTCAGAAGCTTGTTTCCGGTCCAGGGAATGCATGGCTTGGCAGTTCGGGCTGGACTGTTCCCATGAGGTACAGGATCAGACTGATTTGCATATGGCCATGTCTGAACTGGGGTGGCAGAGTGGGCTAAAGAACGGTGATGGATTAAACCCAGATCTCTTGACTGGGTGTGAGTGTTTGATTGGTTCAGATGCTCCATCCATCACCACCTCCTTTTGTACCGCTTTGTGAAGCAAATGTCCCCTTCCAGTACAAAAGCAATTACTGCAGGCATTTTCCTCTTTCAATGCATGCTGTAGAATGCAGCACGCATTGAAAGAGGAAAAAACGAGGAGAAATAAAAACATTTCTCCTCGTTTCGCTTTGCTACGCCACCCCTATGGTGGCACAGCAAACTGACGCATTTCCAGGTTTATGATTTCTCGTAAATCTGGAAATGCATCAGTGGACATGGGTGCTGCGTGGGAACACTCACAGCAACACCCATGCCCCGCCCATAACACGCAAAGTGCTGCGTGAACATGGGTGATATTTACAAGCAAAGGTTAAGTCACGCAGGGTGACTTTACCTGTGCTTGTAAAAATCCCTTAGCAGGCTGCGCCACCGGTGCATCACGCAACGTGATGCACCGGCGGCACATGGGGCTTGTAAATCTGCCCCTGTGTATTTCCATTTCATGCAAAGAAATCTAATAACCTGGTCAATAGTACTCGTTTAGCTCTAAAACCAGCCTGATACCTTGATAAAATACTATTCTCCTCAATCCAATCATTCAATTTGGTTAAAATTTGCCGCACATATATTTTCTGTAAAACATTTACTAAACTGATCGGTCGGTAGTGTGAAGGGTCATATGGTTACCTTTTTTTAAAATAGTTGTAATCTCAGCTCCTTTCCATGATTTAGGTATCGCTGCTCCTGCAGCCACTGAGTTACATATAAAATTAATATAGGGGCCCCAAATCTCTTTGTCATGTTTCCCCAGATCTCCTGGTATCTTGTCTGGTCCTGGTGCCTTCCCTGGTTTAATTGCATCTATTGTTGCCAAAGTTTCTTCCAAACTAAAATGTAGTGGGACTGAAATAGCAGTAATTACATATTCTGGTGGACTGAACTCTATGTCAAATCTGGCTATAGAATAAAGGCGGAAAAAATGGTTTACCCATGTATTTGCGTCCAGAAAGAGATGTTTAGTACAACTTCCCTTTTTATTACCTTTAGCCATTAGGCGCCAAAAGCTTAGTTGGTCTTTCGCTTTTTGCTGCAATGATTAGCTCTGTCCAAATATTATCATCTCAATTTTTCTTAGTTTGGATTAATAACCTCATATATATGTTCCTTTTGTCCCTTAAAGCCACAACATTTTTACTATTAGCTGCCAAAATAAGTTCTTTTTTTGCATCACAGCATTCTTTGTTATACCACAGATTGCCTGAATTACTCACCCCTATTATCCCCTTTTTGCATTCCTTGGGGATCCTACTTAATATTGGGAGAAGGGACTCTACCAGTCCTTGGTGTATATTAAAAATCTATTTTATGGGGTATTTCCACCTTCTATGTTTCTTGAAGTAAAATTATTTCATTTTGGCCAATATTCTCCTGCCACACTTCATCCCCCTGATTTCTTTTCAGCCCTGCAATGTACCACTAACTTGATCTTAACTCAGTTTGGCATTTTTCCGTACTTAATTTGCCAGGTAGTCCTTCTTTAGGTTTTCCCGGGATTGGTATTCCCTGGGATTCAACTACTTCATTAATATTTACACACTCATTGCAAATATCTCTTCCATTATTCTGCAATGAATAAGGAACATCCACCATTGCCTTATTTCCCTCAAGTATAGAAATAACTGATGCATTTGTAGTGTCATTCATTGTACCTTTGTCCCCATCAAAAGTATCGACGTAATTTCGAATACTATTCTCTATTTCTCTATTCACCATGACGATATCACCTACATTTGGTCTTTCACAATTGGCATCGAATTCAAGACCAAAATCTTCTCTATAAATGTCACCTCTTGATGTAATCCCGATAGTTGTCAGTCCTGCTCATCCAGGTCTGCCAGTACCTGGAACCTGTTAGACATTAAAATTTGAGTAGTTCTGTTTGCAAAGGGGTCAAGTTGTGGTTTGTAAAGGTATCCCAAAGGGAGTACACAGATGCTAGTATTAGAAAGTAGATTTGGCCCACAATAGTTCAAGATCTGGTGAACCTACTGTGTTCAGGGAAAATGAATCACTATACAATCACCCTTGATGCACTTGCTAGATTGGTCTAACCACCCCACTCTCCGGACCATTAGGATCTCCTTTGCATATGAAGGGTGAAACCCTTTGTGCTTTGTCAGCCAGTCTACAGTCTTGTTACGTAAGTCACTCCATGTCTCTCTTTGCTCCTCTCTAAGGGCAGGAACACCAGCCAAAATTTAAATGTAGGGACATGAAGCTGGGGGTAGGTTCAGCACATCCGCATTACATTTTGGACAGTTATTACTTAAATCAGTTCTCACGTTCTTGTGTGTGGTACTCAATATGGTTCTTACATCTAAACATGATTTTTGTGCACCTTGGGTGCCTACTATCTTTAATCTGTTAGATATATCGTGTGTTACACCTTTCATATCATTAGCTGTAATATCGATAGAACTGTTACCTCTGCCGTCTACTATCTGCCAATGTTCTCCCAATCTAGTCGAGGGAATACCCACTGTTAAATGCTTAGGTATGGTGACTGGATCCAAAGAAAGACGCTGCTCAGTTAGCTCTATTTCGTGAGTCAATAACGATTCTGCTCTAACTAAAAATGCATCCAGTGTTCTTACCACTCCCTTACGTTTATCCATTTTAGTTCAGTCTCTCCTTTGCAAACCAGGGGGATATATATAATATAATTTTCACAGTACCTTTTCACAATGTAGAAGGGTTCAGGTTGCACCTCATAGGAGACCAGATTTTAGTGGGGTGGCCCAGTCCAGCCTCTTCCTGCCTCTGACGGGCACAGACGGGCCCGCCCTTGGCCCGGGCTTCGCCCGCACTCGTCCCGAGCGATGGGAGCCCTGGCCCCATCCTAAGCGCCTCCTGGCACATGCGATGCGCGGCATGCGCGCCGCTAGGCCTGCTGGGGGATGTCATTCCAAAGCACCCTCCTGAAAGCAGAAGCGGTGGCATTTTCAGTAGCCCCGCGTGTTATGCGAAGTACCAGGGTTCTGTGTCCAGTGATCAGCAACAGCAGCTATCGGGATTGTGTTCGATACTAGCAAGAGGTGGTCAAAGTACAGTGCTGGTACCTTCAACAGCCAGGATAGGTAGGTAAGGTGGCACGAACCCCTTCCTTTCTACTATTTTGTCTCGCACTAGACCACCAATCTTTGGATTACAACCAGGAGTTGCTGGTGCTTCCTTCACTTAACCAGTGGCAGAAAATGTATTGAGTAAAGCGCATACATACAGGACGAGCAAACTGGGTCCCCAGACATAGGAGCCATCCTTATGCAGTAGCACTTTAGTTCTAGCTCAGACTATTGCTTTTACGATTTTACAGATTATTATTATTATTGCATTTATTGAGCGCACAGCTACCCAGAGGTTTCCCGGCGCTTGCCTTGGGAACCCGTCCTGGCTTTTCCCTGTGAGATAGCCCCTACAGGGCATCCCCAAGGTGATAGCCAGGCATCCCGCCGCAGGGGGCCGTTGTGGAGATTAAGCAAGCTTAATGCCCAGAGTTGCAGAGTGAGAACCCATGATTAGAGCAGGCACCGAAGCGAGAATTATCAGGTCCGTGGACATTTGAGCTCAAGACCCTGCCGCGTCGGGAATTGAACCCTGGTCCCGGGTCTGACCTCAGCTTCCGGGTCTGCCTGCTCTACACCGTGAGCCACACTTCTCCAGCGAACCTAGTTATCCCAGTTGGAGTATGCATGGCAGTTGAGAATTACATTTTTTTACATTGTAATTATTTTAATGAATTGAACAATAAGAAAGAATTGGACGGTGGCAGAAAGTTTTTGTTGGACATTGGTTTGAGCATCTCGAAAGTCATTCAGTTCCTGTAAAACATCCTAACATTCACTTGAATCAAAATGCATTTCCACTGCCATGTACTGGGACTGTCAAGGTTTGGAACCCACATTTCAACCCAGATCAGGACCTCATAGGGAGTCCGACCAACCAGCAAACCTATACATTTTTGAAAAATAGACACCCAGGGGAATCTCGGATGGGGTGACTTGTCTAGCTCTCACCAGGTTCTGTTACCCAGAATTCCTTTCAAACCTCAAACTTTGTAAAAAAAACAACTTTTCCTCAAATTTTTGTGGTGGAAAGTTTTGGAATCAGCGTGGATCCACAAAATTCCACATCCCGCATTTCCCAAAGTCTTCTGAGAAAAATGGACCTCACTTGTATGCATAGGCTTAGTGCCCGCTACAGGAAACGGCCTAAAATGCAATATGGACACACCACATTTTCATAGTGAAAACTGACCTTTTTTTTGCCTAGCTGTCAATTTTGAACCCTAGCTCTGCCGGCACCTAAGGAAGCCTAGCAAACCTATACATTCTTGAAAACTAGACATCCAGGGAAATCCACGATGGGGGACTTGACTGGCTCTCACCAGGTTCTGTTATCGAGAATCCCTTGCAAACCTCAAAATTTGTCAAAAAAACACATTTTCCTCACATTTCTGTCGTGTAAAGTTCTGGAATCTGTGTTGATCCGCAAAATTCCACCCACCCTGCATTCCCCAAAGTCGTCCAAGAAAAATAGTACCTCACTTGTGTGGTTGGGTCAAGTAACCGCGACAGGCAAGGGCCCAAAACCTATTGAGGCGACTTCAAAATTACCTATCACAAAATAACCTGGTTTTGCAAGGGGGGTTCCATGAGTTTTGGCCCCGGGCCTGGGGCCATCCACGGAAAAATCACTGTTTTAGCGGTAGGAAACTGCCGCTAAAACGGGGATAAAGGGCTTGCTAATATGCGTTATAGAATTCCAATATAAGCCCAGGTTAGATGTGCAGGACATCTAAGCTGGGCTTCTATTGGAATTCTATAACACATATTAGCAAGCCCATTATCGCCGTTTTAGTAGCAGTTTCCTCCAGCTAAAACGGCGATAAGTTTAACGAGGTTCTTGCTAATATGCCTCATAGTTGTCTAGGATCCATTATTGTTTTCATACCCGTTTCTACCAATAACTGGAAGGAGGTTGAAAGCACAAAAAATAGCAAAAATAGACTATGTCTCAAAAAAATGCCTAAACTGTGGAAAACATTTTGGTTTTCTGACAAAGGTCTGCTTGAAAGCTAGGAAGATGGTGATTTCAGCACTACAGCCCCTTTGTTGATTCCATTTGCAGGGGAAAAAACAGCCACCTTCATCTGTAGCCCTTTATTCCCATCCCCCCCCCAAAAAAAATGTAGCTGTTGTTAGGGTTTAGGGCAGCTAGTCCTTTTACAGTGACCATGCCCCGGCATCACATGACCAATGACCTGTAGGATAAAAGAGTAGTCCTACCTTTACTCCTTGCTTGAAATCGCCTAATTTGGATTCCGGTTGCTGGCTGCTGTCGAGAACGCTAACTGCTGATTGAAAACCTTTTTTTCTCGTCTTCTTCACGGGCTCGTGAGAAGAAACCCTGTTGCTTTTGGCAATATTCTGTTTGTTCCCTTCTCCCGTCCCTGTCCCCTCCTTGTGTACTTTAGCGTAGGGTCCCGGGTTGGTGTTTCCCTTAATTCCTTTTGCTTTCCCTTCCCAGCGTGTGGGGTGGTGGGTGTCCGGGGGATCCCGTTCACTTCCTTTAGTTGTCTGCTTAATTGGTGGGGGAAGGCTTTTGCCACCAATTGTTTAGAAAGCGGAGTTTGTGTACAGCGCGTCTTGGTTAGACGCCTGTTCACGTCGTTGTTCGCGGATGTGACGTTTTGGGTCACTCCGCGATAGCTGTGCCTCTGACGCTGGGAGTTGTTTGGGATTCCACTTCTTGCCAAAAACGTCCCGGTTCCCTTTCGCTCCTCTTTTTACGAAGGGTTTTTTTTCTGGTACTTATAAAAGTCCTTTTTTCCCCTTTTACTAAGGACACTGATTAAGATCTCCCGTTTAGTTCGAGAACATTGCATTATTAATTAGCGTTCCAGTGCTCTTGCATTGCTGTTCACAAGTGCCTTCACGAAGCAAAGCCTGCGCAGTAAACCGGTAAGAGGGGTTGTTTATGTGTGTGTCAGGGCATGGTCATAAGGGACTGGGACCTACCCTGTGGACAATGTTTACATGAAAAGGTTGTCTTCCCTACAGGTGCAGAAGCGTGAAGGAGGAAGGGAGCAGTGTCCTAGTGATTCACAAGGGTGGCAGACTTGGTGTCTCCTTAAACCATCCTCTTTTCAGGTTCATTGTCTTACTCATAGTGGTTATCCTGTGAGTGGTCAGTGGGCAGGGAAAGGGGACTGGTGCTTGCTACGTTCCTGCAGTGCTCGGGCTGGTTGAAATCCAACAGAATTTCAAGCCCACGATAAATAGCACTGCCCGGACTAGCATGGATGAGAGTGGGAACCAGTTAGGTGGGGGTACGGGGGCCCTCACGTTGCAGGATATTATGGGGGCAGTACACACTCTACAGGCACAGGTCCAGGAGTTACAACAGGAAAATGTAGGCCTGAAACAAGAGTTAGTGGCTGTGAGGGCCAGAGAACAGACACTCCCCAGAGTGACGGGTCCTGTTATTCAACCTGCTACCTTCCAGTATGGGGGCGGAGCAGGACAAAGTGCGGCGGGAGGGAGTAATCCTATAGCTGTTACTGTAACAACTCCTGTTGCAGTGCCCCTAGCCCCCCCGGAAAGGTTTACAGGGGATAGTGATAAATTCGGGATGTTTGTGAATCAGTGCCAACTGCACTTTATGTGTAGACCGAGTGCGTTTCCCGACGACTCTGCCAAGGTCGCATTCGCGCTCTCATGTCTGGCTGGCAATGCGGCCCAATGGACAATACCCTTGGTTGAAAGCGATGACCGTGTGCTGTATAATTATACTGCGTTCAAGGAATTGATGCGGGGTCTGTTTGTGAAACACGCATTCATGCAGGCAAGCGATGCGGAGCTCCTGAAACTGCGGCAGGGCAAACAGGATCTATTGGTGTACATAGCTACCTTTAATCGGCTGATATCTGAGACCCACTGGCCCATTGAGAAACGGACGTCGCTCTTCTATCAAGGCCTTTGTGAGGAACTGAAGGACATAGTGTCACAGGTAGTGGATCCACCGGAGGATTGTGCTGCTTTTATTGACCTGGTGGTTAAGTTGAACCATAGAGTAACGGAAAGACGGGGAGAACGGAATCGGTTTCAGTCATCTCGGGGGAGCTATGTGAGGGCTGAGGTAAAGACATTAGGGGAGAGCAAGACAGCACCCGAACCTATGGAAATAGGAGGAGTCCGGGGACCTCTGACCCCTGAGGAAAAGAAGAGAAGGAGAGAAAAGAATCTGTGCTTGTATTGTGGACAGGGGGGTCATTTTGCAAAGGATTGCCCAGTGAAGCCGTCAGGGACAGGGTTTGGAAAAAAAGTAGCCTGTATAATGGTGGATCGGGGTACAAGTGAAGAACGGCATGAACAGTATGAGGTAGTGGGGGCCCTGGATCAAGTCCCCAGACACTTTGTAGTCAATGCCCAATTGTTGCTTACAGCACAGAACCATGTTCCGGTGTCGATATTGCTGGACTCTGGTGCTACCGGAAATTTCATGGACATTTCAATGGCCGAGAAATTGATGGTTCCATGTCATCTGAAAGAACAACCTGAGCCAGTAAGGGCAATCGATGGGTCTGAACTGTCATCTGGAAACATTACCCGACAGACCGTACCCTTGCGCTTGTTGTGTGAGAACGGGCATTCGGAAACGGTGGTTTTCGATTTGATCGATGCACCTTCCTTCGAGTTGGTGTTGGGGGTTCCGTGGCTACAGAAGCACAACCCCCGGATCGATTGGGTACAGAGGCTGGTGACACTTGACTCTGTGCATTGTCTGGGCAATTGCTATGCGATGGCAGGGGAGCAGGTCAATCCCTTAACTTGTGCGGTAGCGGAGGTGAGCACTGTCCCGCCCCAGTATGCAGCATTTCAGGATGTCTTTGACAAAGGCTGTGCTCAAGTACTTCCCCCGCATCGTACATACGATTGTAAGATAGACCTGGTGCCTGGAGTTCCACTGCCCTGCAGTCGGGTATACGCTCTATCAGAACCCGAAGAGAAACATCTGAAAGAGTACATAGATGAGATGTTACAGCTCGGCTTCATCCGTCCCTCTTCCTCTCCCGTGTCATCGGCTATATTTTTCATACCTAAGAAAGAAGGGACCTTGAGGGCCTGTGTTGACTATAGAGTTTTGAATGCCGCCACTGTGAAAAACAGGTACCCTCTTCCGCTCATCTCCGTGTTGTTGGACCAGCTCCGCAAGGCAACGGTGTTCACCAAACTAGACTTGCGGGGCGCGTACCATCTTATCAGGGTTCGACCCGGGGATGAGTGGAAGACGGCCTTTAGAACGAAGTATGGCCTGTTCGAATATACGGTGATGCCGTTTGGACTGTGCAATGCGCCGGCAGCATTCCAGTTTTTTATCAATGAGATCCTCAGCAGATATTTGGACCAAACGGTCATTGTATATCTGGACGATATACTTGTCTATTCAGAAAAAAGGGCAGAACATGTCAAGCACGTAAAACAGGTGCTTCAAACCTTGCAGGAGCATCATCTATATGCTAAGCTGGAGAAGTGCCAGTTTAGTACCCCTGAGGTTGAGTTTCTGGGGTTCGTTATCTCGGCAGGAGGTATTCGGATGGACCCAAAGAAGATCAAGGCCATTGTTACCTGGCCAGTTCCAACTACGGCAAAGCAGATACAGGTGTTACTGGGATTCGCTAATTTCTATCGGCGGTTCATTACGCATTTCTCGGACATAGTGGCACCCATGACCCGTCTGTTAAGGAAGGGAGTTCCTTTTGAGTGGACCAGTGAGGCTCAGGATGCCTTTCAAACACTGTTGACACGTTTTACTTCTGCGCCTGTATTGGTGCACCCTGATCCTGCCCTGCCATTTTTTGTAGAGACCGATGCTTCTCTGTGTGCCATGGGTGGGGTGCTGTCACAACGTGATGAAGCCTCTGGCCATCTGCACCCTATAGCGTTCTTTTCTAAGACACTGTTGCCAGCAGAACGCAATTATACTGTGGCGGAACGTGAATTGCTTGCTGTGAAACTGGCCTTTGAGGAGTGGCGCCATTATTTATGGGGCGCTAGGCATGTAATCACCATTTACACCGACCACAAAAATCTGGAATTTTTCTGTTCAGCCAGGGCGTTGACTCCTCGCCAGATGAGGTGGGTTCTATTCTTTAATGAATATGACTTCGTGATAACGTATAGACCTGCGGCCCAACAGATTAAATCCGATGCTCTTTCTCGGATCCATGTGGATCCCAAGGAAGAAGGTTGATTGTGTAACGGTAGGGCTATGATTGCTGAGGAAAGGGTCATAGGGGCTCTGGTTGTGGAGGACTTTTCATCCGTAGTCAAGGAACATATGAGGCAAATAGACCTGGCCCCTTGGTCGTCCATGCCTATGGTTCAGGAGAAGGATGGGTTTTTGTATTACGAGGATAGGTTGTTTATACCCCCCAGTTTGAAGAACGAGGAACTGGAATGGTGTCATTCCTCTGCCTTGGTGGCACATCCAGGTATGAGAAAGACTAAAGAACTGTGCAAGAGGTGGTTTTGGTGGGAGGCCATGACTGGTGATGTGCAGGGCTATGTGAGTGCTTGTCCTGTTTGTGCCACCAGTAAACCATCACACAATATGCCCTCAGGCCTCTTGCAACCCTTGGAAGTTCCTCCCGCCCCCTGGCATACCATAAGCATGGATTTTGTGACGGATCTACCCTCTGTCTCTGGTTTTACCACCATTCTGGTGGTGGTGGATTTGTTTACCAAGATGGCGCACTTTATACCGCTGTCCAAACTCCCTACGGCCAAAGAGATGGCGGTGGTCTTTATGTCTTCAGTGGTACGGTTGCATGGGCTACCCGAGGTTATCATTTCAGATAGGGGAGCACAGTTCGTCTCCCATTTCTGGACGGAATTATGTTTGGTGCTCAAGACTGAGATCCGTTTGTCCTCGGCTTACCATCCCCAGTCGGATGGTCAGACGGAGCGTACCAACCAGACGATGGAACAATATTTGAGGTGTCTGGTTGCTTCTTTGTCTTGTGACTGGGTGACAGCTCTACCCATTGCGGAATTTGCGTATAACAACAGTCTGCACTCCGCATTGGGTATGACTCCTTTCTTTTGTTCACTCGGATACCATCCCAGAGCGGTCGCTATTCAACCCACGGGCCGCATGCCAGCCATTGATGATGTGTGTGAGCGATTGAATGGGATTTGGGGGATGGCTAGGGACAGTCTGAGGGAGGCTAAGGTGACAATGAAGGCACAGGCGGATAAACATCGTGTTCCTGCTCCCACCTACAAGACAGGGGATCTAGTGTGGCTGGCATCACGCAACCTGCGACTGGGAGGTTCGCTGCGTAAGCTGCAACCCCGGTTTGTGGGTCCATTCCCTATACTCCAGATCATCAACCCCGTGGCAATGAAGCTTGAATTGCCTCCTGAGTATGGAGTCCATCCCGTATTCCATACATCACTACTGAAACCCTATCTACCCTCGGCTCAGGCCTTGCCACCCCCTCCTCCTGTGGAGGTGGATGGACAAGAAGAATTCGAGGTTCAGGCTATCCTGGATTCCAAGCGGGTTAGGGGTCGCCTCTTTTACTTGGTGGATTGGAAAGGTTATACACAGGAGGACAGGACTTGGGAACCAGCTGGGGGAGTGCACGCACCACGTTTGGTGCGTTTATTTCATAGACAACACCCATCGAAACCCCGCCCGGTTGGGAGGATCATTGGGGGGGGTACTGTTAGGGTTTAGGGCAGCTAGTCCTTTTACAGTGACCATGCCCCGGCATCACATGACCAATGACCTGTAGGATAAAAGAGTAGTCCTACCTTTACTCCTTGCTTGAAATCGCCTAATTTGGATTCCGGTTGCTGGCTGCTGTCGAGAACGCTAACTGCTGATTGAAAACCTTTTTTTCCCGTCTTCTTCACGGGCTCGTGAGAAGAAACCCTGTTGCTTTTGGCAATATTCTGTTTGTTCCCTTCTCCCGTCCCTGTCCCCTCCTTGTGTACTTTAGCGTAGGGTCCCGGGTTGGTGTTTCCCTTAATTCCTTTTGCTTTCCCTTCCCAGCGTGTGGGGTGGTGGGTGTCCGGGGGATCCCGTTCTGCTTAATTGGTGGGTGAAGGCTTTTGCCACCGATTGTTTAGAAAGCGGAGTTTGTGTACAGCGCGTCTTGGTTAGACGCCTGTTCACGTCGTTGTTCGCGGATGTGACGGTTTGGGTCACTCCGCGATAGCTGTGCCTCTGACGCTGGGAGTTGTTTGGGATTCCACTTCTTGCCAAAAACGTCCCGGTTCCCTTTCGCTCCTCTTTTTACGAAGGGGTTTTTTTCTGGTACTTATAAAAGTCCTTTTTTCCCCTTTTACTAAGGACACTGATTAAGATCTCCCGTTTTGTTCGAGAACAATGCATTATTAATTATCGTTCCAGTGCTCTTGCATTGCTGTTCACAAGTGCCTTCACGAAGCAAAGCCTGCGCAGTAAACCGGTAAGAGGGGTTGTTTATGTGTGTGTCAGGGCATGGTCATAAGGGACTGGGACCTACCCTGTGGACAATGTTTACATGAAAAGGTTGTCTTCCCTATAGGTGCAGAAGCGTGAAGGGAGCAGTGTCCTAGTGATTCACAAGGGTGGCAGACTTGGTGTCTCCTTAAACCATCCTCTTTTCAGGTTCATTGTCTTACTCATAGTGGTTATCCTGTGAGCGGTCAGTGGGCAGGGAAAGGGGACTGGTGCTTGCTATGTTCCTGCAGTGCTCGGGCTGGTTGGAATCCAACAGCTGTATTTTAATTCTAATTTCTGAGTCCCCTCCAGGGAAATCCACAAACCCTGGTTACCTTTAGAATCCCCATGATGTTAGGAGAAAAGGACGCAAATTTGGCGTGGATACCTTATGTGGTCAACAAATTACAGGGGCTTCAGCGCAAACAACCTCAAATAGCCAAAAAAAGGCTTAGCACGGGGGGGGGGGCTGTAGGCCTAGAATCGAAGGGGTTAGAAGACTCCGATGCCTGCACCGAGTTATACTTTTCAGAAATACCCTTAGTTGTGGTTTATTAGGTCTGGATCCTAAATTATCCCTACGTATGGATGTATAGGTTTGTGAAATAATTTTTGGTAGTTCACGCTCCTGGTTTGCCAGAGCAACCTGTGTGAGTCACTGGCATACTGCCAACGCTGCTGCTTCCCTTTTTATGTTTTTTTAGTATGATTGAGGATACTGAAGCAACATTTCTCATTCATTTCATCCCCAAACCCAGGGATTTGGCTGCCCCGTCTTCACTTTTAATCCGTTTAAGCACTTCTGGCAAAACAGCGAATGAGGGTGTACCATGCGTTATGGTATAGGCTGCAGCAAAGACAGTGCCCCAAGTTGCGCAGTCTTCCACCAAGGGAGCCATCTCAAATGGCAGGCATATTGTGAGAACTCCATGTTTTTCTTGGAGTCCTGTATTGGGAAACACTGCTTCAAGCTGATTCGTTTTTTAGACAATCCAAAATGAAATATCATCCTGCCTGATGGGAACCTTAACCATTATTGCATTAATGGTAACAGGACTAATTCCAGGTATCCGCAATTATGGCTGTTCAGCTTGAACAGCCCTTTGTGAGATCAACGTTATGGTTCGAATAACAAATTGTACTCAACGTGTATAAAGTGTAACTAAATCTGTGTCTAGTATACCAAGCTCTACATCTGTCTGGTTTGCTATGTCTGTATAAGGTGTATAACCGGTTAAGACTGACCATGTTGCTCCCTCATTATTGAGGAAGAAATACATGTGTTCCTGATTATTCAACGAGATTTCTGAAAGCACATATGCTCTGGTTTAGTGCTGCTACACTCGTTTATGTATACAAATTCCCTGTGTTGGTGCTTGGTGCTGGGAATGTGACATATGAATAGAATCATTTTGTTCTGTATGCTTCATGGGCCTCTACCACAAAGGTAACATCCCTATCCATCAGGCTGAGCCTTTGTTGGAACAACATTTGTGTTAGTGCATGTCTACAATTTATTGGCAGAGCAACCTGTCATTGAAATTCATAGAGGTTACCTCTCTGGGGTGATCCTTTTAAAAGATTCAAGCTTGAACATCCTACAGACAGAAATTGTGGTTACCTACTTACCTGAGAAGGGTTTTTCCCTAACTCCATTGATGTCTCTAGTCAATTGGTGAGTAGAGCTTTTGGTCACACAAAAGATAACTACTTGGGAGACCCATGAAATAAGTACCCAAGCTAGAACGTTGGTGGTGTCATGTCTTATGCCTCATACTTATTCAGTAAGACTATGCGTTTTTGACAACATAAATGTCAAAACTGTGCGTGCACACCATCAGTAAATTCCTCATTCCTGGCTAGCGCACAGTGCACCACCTGTACTTCATCACCTCGTAGGGTAACGGGTGGTATGTGCAACCTCAGAGCATGATAACCCTGACTCCCCAAGGAAATTGTGGAAACAGATCTAAACCTTTTTGTTTAGTACCTCATGCATGCCCAAAGGGAGACACAAGAAATACTTGAATTGGCATTTCAAACATTTATGGAAGCAATAAGATGCTTGTGTATAATACATGAGCTGCAATAATCAATAGAAGGAAACAAATCTGGGTAATCAGCATGCTCACTCACCTGCCTGACATCCACGGGATCTTTACAGACTGTTGCTTCTGCTGCTGGGGCACCATCAAGGAGTCCTGCTGAACGCGGCCCCCGCTCCACGGGCCCGCCGACAAGCCAATCAGCACCGCTGCGGGACTGCAAGGCATTGGAACACCTGCAGCCTCTTCCCGCAGCGGCCATGCCCCCTCCTTGACGCGAGAATAACCTTTCGCGGCACCCGCTTTGCGGGTGCCACTCACTTGCCTGACATCCACGGGATCTTTACAGACTGTTGCTGCTGCTGCTGGGGCACCATCGAGGAGTCCTGCTGAAAGCGGCCCCCGCTCTACGGGCCCGCCGACAAGCCAATCAGCACCGCTACGGGACTGCGAGGCATTGGAACACCTGCAGCCTCTTCCCGCAGCGGCCACGCCCCCTCCTTGACGCGAGAATAACCTTGCGCGGCACCCACTTCGCGGGTGCCACTCACTTGCCTGACATCCACGGGATCTTTACAGACTGTTGCTTCTGCTGCTGGGGCACCATCGAGGAGTCCTGCTGAATGCGCCCCCCCGCTCCACGGGCCCGCCGACAAGCCAATTAGCACCGCTGCGGGACTGCGAGGCATTGGAACACCTGCAGCCTCTTCCCGCAGTGGCCACGCCCCTCCTTGACGCGAGAATAACCTTTCGTGGCACCCGCTTCGCGGGTGCCACTCACTTGCCTGACATCCACGGGATCTTTACAGACTGTTGCTTCTGCTGCTGGGGCACCATCGAGGAGTCCTGCTGAACGCGGCCCTAAGCATGAGCGAATTTTGCGGATCTCGCATTCGCGAATTTTGCGGATTTGCGGATTCGCAATCCGCAAAATCCGCGAATTCCCGCGAATTTGCGGATTTTTTTTTTTTTTGTGTTCGCCCGTGTTTCTGCCAGTTCGCGAGGGTTTTGTACACTTTCGCAAATTGCGAACTTACCTGTCGGGTCGCAAGTTTCGCGAACTTGTTGTTTCTACGTGTCCAGCCTGTTTGGGACACTCTTCTTCATCACTGCCACTCTCTGTCACCACTGCCACTCTCTGACTACTCATGCCACCCTCTGGCCCACCCATGCCACCCTCTGTTTCATCACCACACCCTCTGGTTGTCCAGTGTACATTATTTTCGGCAAAGCAAAGCACACCTTCCCTGCCTCAAGTGACCTGAATTAATTTGGGGCTGATTAATGTGTCACAGAATATTTTTTTAGCTGGCACCTGCTTCCTTAGTGCGCCCTGATTAGTGATCTTTTGCACTTGCTAAGTGCTTTCATTGTTGCAAAATTAGTTACAACACCTGCCCTGCCCCAACTGGCAATAATGACTTAGGGGCTGATTAATGGATTTTAACTTCCAGCCTGGCTCCTGCTTGTCTCCCTTAGCTGTAATTCAGGACCTTTGTGGCATATGTGTAACTATTCTGAGGTTCAGAGCAGGGTCACATAATAGTTTCAACTGGCAACTGAACTCTGGAGGGGCCCCTCAGGAAGCACTACAGGAAATGGCTACTAATGATGAGCCTGAACTTTTGAACCTGGTAAGTAGTTACTTTCAGTTTTGCTAAAATCGTATTTCTGCAATTTTGCACTTATTCGCGGGGCGCGAACTCACGCGAACTCACGCGAACAGTGCGAGCAGTGCGAGCAAAATCCGCTGCTCGCGGATTTGCGGATTTTGCGGGAGATTCGCAAATCTCGCGGATTGCGGATTTCCCGAAAATCCGCAAAATCCGCGAGCGGAACGGATTTTCCGCCCATGCCTACGCGGCCCCCGTTCCACGGGCCCGCCGACAAGCCAATCAGCGCCGCTGCGGGACTGCGAGGCATTGGAACACCTGCAGCCTCTTCCCACAGCGGCCACGCCCCCTTGTTCTGGGGGCATCAAAAGCAGTCTACGCACTCCGCGACGCGGGGCGGAGCACGGGGCGAAGCCCGGGCAAAGGGCGGGCCCTCTGAGGCCAGAAGTGGCTGGGCTGGGCCCGAAACCCTGCTTATTTCTTCACGGATACCTTCTTGAACTGGAACAATTAACATCTTGTATAGACTTGCACTTTACTGGCCTTTTGTGTGTGCCTATTACACCGCCACCGCAGAAATACAATATATTCTTCCCCACCGATACTAATCACTGTCGTTTTGAATAATGGCACGTGAAACTAGAAGCAAGGCTGCGGCGGGTGGGGCAAAGCTGACAGGAACCCTTGATGATTTTATAGTTCGCACTAATACATTGATAGACCAGGGAATTGTGCTCATGGAGAGAAGGGTCTCCCAGGATTTAGCGTTTGCAAAGAGGTCTTCTATGGGCCACTTTGCAGAGGTTCATAGCCCGGTTAATGCGATAGGCAACCCTACCCCTTTGCAGACACACGTAGAGGTCCACAACCATACTAATACCCAGCCCGCACTTCGGGATTCTACCCCCGGTGATTTCCTGGAGCTGCCACCATCAGGAAATATCCTGATTACTACATTAATAGATTCCCAAGTGGAAAATACCAATAATGACCTGCGAGGGAAAAGGGAGGGAGCAATTCCTAAAAATAGACATACCAAAAATAACACCACTTCTAAGAAAACAAAATTGGTAACTGTGAAAAAACCGGGACCCCAAATTAGTAAAGGATTAGTGAGGGAAACTTCTAGGGCAGACCCAGGGAAAGAAGAGGCTGGTTCTACAATATTGCCTACGACTATTGATGATTCCACTCTAGATGACACTTTGGCTGATATTTTTTCTAACAGCTCTACACACAATAGTACAGGCATTAGTGTTGATAGGGAAGATCCTTTTATATCTAGACTAAAGACCATCATTAAATCCCTACTGTCCCCCCTGGAAAATAAGCTTCTGGCAATAGAATCCAAACTTAATGTGTTACACAAGGATATTGAAGCCTTGCGTATGACACAGGTTAAAAAAGTAGGTCTTTCTAACCCACCTGCCAATAAACCACGAACAATAGATAAACCATCTACTGAAGTAAAAAAAACAGCTCCCAAAACACCATTGGCAAATCCTTGCCCACCGGCACTAAGTAATAAACGTGATAAATCCACTTTGAACACTGAGGCTATTACGAATACACCAGTTACCATAACTATCCCCATCCACAGTCCTGATAAAGTCCACAAAGACAGGATTGAAAAACGCCGAGGGATCAATCTACCACCTGAAGCATGCCCATACGTGGTAATACTAACTGGGGTCCCTGAATTGGCCCCCCAAGCCACTGAACCATTTTGGGCTCTTAAAAACAAGGTGCTCAATTGGCTAAATTCTAACCATCCACTCCCAACAACAGTAACTAGCAACATCTTGATGGTACAGAGGGTTCCTTGGGTGGGAAAAACTAGAAAGAGTATACAAGGAGACTGCGTGGTGGTAACCTTTGAAATTTCAAGAACTGTGGATCATATTTACATGGGGGCAAAGAGAAATAACGGAGTATCTATTGTGGCAAGACCACTTTCTTTTTTCTATATGCCAGCACAGCCAGTGGATAACAGATGAAGCTGGATGAGGGGCTCTAATTATCCCAGGGGAGGGTGGGGGAAAGAAATGTTTGGGGACCTAAGCCATAATACCTGGGGAGAGGGAGTAAATGACGGCTGGACTTCAATACACCGAAGGGCGCGAGGAGAATACATTATAACGACCGACAGCAACATGCAGAATGGATGGGCCCACAATATGTCCCCTTTACCATCCCCTGCTATAATCGGTTTAGTGAACTAGAGGCTGTGGATTGACATACTGAACACATTAAGGCCGTGCAGTCCCCTTTATCTGTATCCACCCTTAGTAAGCCTATGGATTGTAGTGGAAACCAGTCACTCCCTGATTTGATTATAAGGACGGATTGTAAACTGCCTAATAATAGTAGTGTCAGGCCATTAACCGCTCTGGAAATAGGTTCCGGGCAACCGGCCTGTCTAATTGGCAGCTGGAACATAGCGGGTATTGCATCTAAATTGGAGTGTCATACTTGGACAGAGTTTGTAAACAGTTTCGACATCTTATGTTTCCAGGAAACATGGTCTAAAGGCCCCATTACTCTTAATGGATATGTCTCCTACTCTCTACCCGCTCTGGCATCTCCATCAGGAAGAGCGAAGGGTGGTCTTCTGGTTTTGATTTCTGTTAAACTCCATATCATGGTGAAAAAACATGTGCTAGTAAATGCCCATTCACAGATTTTATGGCTGAAACAGGATAATGGCAGAAACTTCCTCTTAATTAATTTCTACAACAATGTTTTCGACAGTTCACGGCATTTGGTGGTTGCTGCCCTAGTGAGTGCACTTGAAGAAATCACTATGGGTTCTAATATTGCTTTTGAAATGATATGGGTAGGCGACTTTAATTTGGTCGTTTGTCCTCTATCAGATCGAAGGGTATGTGGGATTGTTGACTTGAATGGGGATGTCGATATCCATTTCCCACACAATCAATATGGGGACGTACTGAATAGCTTGCTAGCTGCCTACGATATGGTAATACTGCCCCCTGCTAAAGATACCTCTGGTGCCATTATTCCTACCTTTACAGGACGGAACTCAAGTTCTATAATTGATTACATCTGCATGTCCTCCCACCTCATTTCCTGGTGTAGGGCGTCAAGGGTTGTGGACTCCTCCCTGCATAGCGACCATAATTGAGGTGACCTTCTGGAAGACAAATTCAGCCCTTAATAATGGTGTTATTGTTAACATTGAACCACATAGAACTAATGGATTTAGAATTAGATGGAAGGGGGGCAAAGCAGAAACAATGTCTACCACTATCATTAGGAACTGTCTTTTAGACATCACTGCTATCCTGGACAGTGATGTGGACAATAGTAAGACTGTAGCTACCTTCATTACCATTAATGCTCTTACTGAGAAAGTAATGACCAAAACTGGCAAAGGGAGATCTGACCGACAGAAGGGGTGGTTTGACCATGCCTGCACCCTCCCACTGAAAAACTGAAGGAGGCACTCACTGTAAAACCGAGAGTAAGGAGTGTGGTAAAACAACTTAGATCTATCTACCAGGGGGAAGTTAAGCATAGAAAGAAAGAACTGCAGCAGGGAGCCTGGGATAACTTGGCTTTGGCCGCAGAAACTTCCAATAATTCGCTATTCTGGAACACAGTGAATGGTTCATTCCTAAAGGATGACAAAACCCCCGAAATGACCTCTAATGTTGATTCGGACTCCTGGGTCACCCACTTTTCAGGTATTTTTGACTTGGACGGTGGGGCTAAGGTCTGTGATGGTACATGGCCGATTGTCCCATTAAATATCACCTTAACGGAAGTCGAGGATAGCATCTCTGCCAGCAAAGGGGGCAAAGCACAGGGCCCTGATGGGGTACCAATCGATGTTTATAAATTCATCCCTGAACTCTGGGGTCCTTTGTTAACCAAAGTTTTTAATGCTGCAGTCTGCTATGGGGTCCCTCCAACATGGGAGGAATCAATTATTGTCCCAATTTACAAGAAAGGTGACAGGGGGAGGTGAAGAATTATCGCCCTATCTCGTTATTAGACTCTTCTGTAAAAATCATGAGTCGAGTCCTACTAACAAGATTGGAAGAATGGGCCACCTCAAATAATATTCTTGCAGATTGCCAATATGGTTTCAGGAAGGGGAGGGGTACCACGCAATCTTGAACTCTTGATAGGGAAGTATACCCAGGCAAAGTCAGGCTCTCTCTATCTCTGCTTTGCGGATTTGAGTAGCGCCTTCGACTTGGTGGACCATGGCATTCTCTGGGCCAAATTGTTAGATTTGGGAGCACCTGAGGGCATTGTCTATTTCCTAGCACGTGTCTATGCCAACCTACGTACGAGTGTCCGTTATGGCCCAAGTGGGGAACGTACACCCAAATTTAGGGTAGGGCTGGGTATTAGGCAAGGGTGCGTCCTCGCCCCATTCCTTTTTACCCTTTTTATCAATGAAGTTGATAAAGTTCTCAAAACTATTGCGACAGATGCCCCTAAAGTCAATAATATCGACGTCCCGGTATTATTATACGCTGATGACGCGGTGCTGCTGTCAAGGACTCCCTTGGGTTTGCAACGACTTATGGACAGGTTTTCTTTTTTTATTGGTGAACGTAAACTGGTCATTAACAAATCCAAAACTTATGTTATGGAATGTGGTAATGGCAGGGGGAAACATCACCCATATTTTATTGATGGCCAGAAGGTCCAACTTGTAGATAATTTTTGCTACTTGGGCATTAAGTTTTCTAAAAATAAAGGTTGGGGTTGTGAGCTCAACAATGTTAGGGCCAAAATGGCGAAAAGCGCACATGGGGTATGCAAATTTGCAACTAAATTGGGTGATAGGCGGATTGAAGACATGCTTAAGATATATGAGGCGAGATCCCTATCAATTGCAATTTATAGAGCTGGGATATGGGGTTCTGCATCTGTAAGCAGTCTCCAGGTTGAGGAAAATTGTTTCCTTAAAAAACTTTTGTGCCTACCTAAATCATCTTCTAATGACTTAGCCCATAAGGAACTAGGTATCCCCCATCTGTCTGATTTAATCGCTTTAAGACCCCTAATGTTATGGCATGCTGTGTGGGCGAAGGAAGAAACATCCTTAAACAGAGCTATTATAAGGGACTGTCTTTCCCTTTACAATTACCTTAAGATCCCCTGGATTAAATATGTAATCAACACCTTTAAGGAGATCATTGGAATTGATGTCAAGGAAGACAGCCTAGCAGCCTCCGACTTGTCTAAAGTTGAACTGAAGAATGCGTTTTTAATGTTTAAATCTGAACAGCGGCGATGTAATGAAGCTAATTTATCTACACGCTCCTACTATACCAAATATAATGAAAGTGCGGGTTTCCAACCTTATCTAAAGCATGTTAATAGGGCGTCCCACCGGTTTGTTTTGACCCGAATGAGGCTGGGGATTGTGCACCATTTGGTGGCTTTCCCTTCCCTGTACAAGCACCCAGAGGGTGCTTGTACCCATGCGCGTGCCCATGTGATAATAGCTCCACACAAAGCACTACGCACTTTGTTCTGATATGTAAGTTATATGAAAATCTTCGTATCGCCTTTTTAAAACCTGTTTTTTTTTAAGTTTGGTGTTAGAACAGTTCATGATGCCATGAAAATTGCTTTCTAATCTAAATCATTTTGATATCTGCTTTTTTACTGCTACTTTTCTTCTGAAAGCGATTAAGGCCAGGAAAAGTATGATTTTTTAACTCATATGGATTATTGTTTTTCTTCTGATGAATGTATTTTGTTGTATTTGTTGTGCTTTTATGGACGTTGTTTTTATGTTCCGAAATAAAGCTTTATGAACTGAACTGAATGGTAAAGAAAATGAATAGTTTAATCATTGTGCTGTTACATAGATTATATGCTTGCATACAAGTATAGTTATGCTCCTACCTAGCTCTCCCTATCCTAGTGTGCCTAGGGTGGGTGAATGTGCTAGAATCTCTTAGGGTGATCAAACTACCCAGTTACCTGTGGGTCTGTTTCATTGCGGGCTCTTTTTGGTGTAGAGCTGGGTACCATCCTTCTCAGGAGGTAAACACGATTCAGCTGAGCCAGAATTCTGGCGTAGGGCAATCTCAACAGTGTAAATGAAATGCTCCCCTGCCTATACAAGGGAGTGATGTTGTTTATATAATAAACTTCACCTATGTTACCATGCCGAAGCACTAGTCAGGCCACCATTATTGATTCTATCTTTACAGAGCTGTCGTAGAGCGGACAGTAACAAACATGAACATTTTGTGAATTGACCTTAGCCCTTGTACAAAATGTTCAAGGCTCTGATAATATGCCTATGACGAATTTCCCTACCATGTAACACAATATCATGTTATTAAAGTTTAAAATTAGATTAATTAAATCCCTAACCCGGTGAACCTGTAAAATTCTTAAAACAGTTAATAGCAAACCTCTGCGTTGTTTAGCATAATAAGAGGAAAATATAATTATATGAGGTAGAGCCAATGAGGCAAGTTCACAGAAAGGGCAATTGCCGCTGTCCGCCCCAACCTCGATTAACTAACTTCCAGATTATAAAGGCTGGCACCTGCCCAAGCCGGACCTTCAATAGCCATTTTTTAAAGTTGGTGTTTTTTATGTCAAGCACGTACTGCTGCAAATCCCTTCATAATATGTGATCATCAAATGAAGCTTATTATTTCTGTTCCCCTCATGTTCTAGGTGAGAACTTCTAGAATTCCCTTTTATCCCCTGTTTGACTGTTACTTTCTGCTGTGACCTTGATATACTCTGCCAATCAGGCCCTAATGATGTACCGAGGGAAGCCTCAATAATGTGAAGGTTAGCAGCCCATCGGGCTATGCCCATTTTACTGTAAGTAAGATTTAATTAGATACCTCAAGGAGCAGCCTTCTGAATTCACTAGATATGCCCAGTAATTAATCTTATATTGGTGAGAGCCAGCTACAGCCTTGGAGCGCTCTTCACTGGGCCTCTCATCAGGGCAAGCCATCTTTTCAATATATTCATTTCTATGGTCTGCAGCCAGGCTATATTCTTCACAGTCATGACGTTACAGCAATACAGCAATAAGTTTACTATTTTGCACTGTAGGCCTCTCTTAGTACTTCTACAGACTTATGCCACAGTGCATGGTCCATCCTTTGTAAAGCACCTACAATAGCCTTAGGTCAAGCTTTCTGGTGGTGTATATAGGTTTTAAAATACATATTGTATCTTTGTTGCATGAATATGAATTTACTATGAAAAAACAAAAGACGAGGCATTTGGCAAAACAGGAATAGTTATGTTATGTAAAAAATATTTATAGAGCACTCGTACAACCTGAGATGTCTTGGCACTGAACTTACTTGAACACAAATGGAAAGAGACCCTTAATTATTAAAAAGACACATGTTGAGCTCCTACCTAAAGGAGGCCAGAGAGGGCAAAGCTCTGATATGAGGGCCAAGGCTATTCCAGAGCTTGGTTTTCCCTGTAGTGAAGATTCTACATCCCCCGTTCATCTTTCGGAATCTGGGTACCACCATTTTCTTGGCCACACAGGAGTCTGTTGGGGTCATACCGATTGAAGACATGCCTGAAAAATCTGGGCCAGTGTTGTGCAAGGCCTTATGGGCGGTACAGAGGCTTGAGTTTGGTACAAATTCTAACTGGAAGCCAGTGTAGCTTACAGACTTCATGAGAGACTGATTAGAATTTGGGAAGCCTTCATAGAAGCCTAGCTGCTGCATTCTCCACAGGCTGCAGTCTATTTAGATGTTGTTCCTGTATATTCACATATAGTCCATTACAGTAGTCTATTTTTGATAGAACTAAGGCATTGATAACAGTCTTTTTGGCAATAGCTGGAATAAAAAGAAAAAATGTTTTTGTATAGCCTAAGTTTAAAGAACGAGGAGGAGATAATAGCATTAACCTGGCTTCCAAAGTTCAACTTGTTATCGATTTTAACTCCTAGGTTCTTGGTCTTGGTCACAGTTAAGGGAAGGGGACCCAATTCCTGTGGCCATCAGGAAGAGGCCCATGCCAGAGAGACGTTTCCACACAACACCACTTCAGTCTTTCCTGAGTTAAACTTCAAGCAGTGTTTGTTCATCCATAAACTAATAGCATGCATGCAGTTATGGAAAAAAGAGCTGATATTCTCATGACTGTTGAATTCTGACACAACTATTTGAGTGTCGTCAGCATATGAGGTTAAGGAGAAGCCAAAGTATGTATCAGAGTAGCAAGCTCTGTAAAGTATACATTGAATAATGTCGGGCTGAGCGAGTATCTCTGTGGGACCCCGCAAGGAAGGGAAAATGGGGAAGATTCAAACTGATCGAAGGCAGCGGTTTGTACTCTGCCCGATAGGAAGGGGGTCTGCTAACCGATTGATCAACAGTTAGTGGTTGACCGGATAAAAGACTGCCGACAAATCGAGGACTATAAGTGCAGCTGCACCTCCCCTATCCAGCGAAGCCCTTATTTCCTCTGTGGCTCAGGTCTGAGCCCAAATTGGGTTGGGTCCAGCAGATGATTAGCTTGGATAAACTGTGCAACTGTATGTTCATTACTTTCTCCACAATTTTTGCAGGAAGTGAAAGGTGGGAGATGGGGGCGATAGTGTTTGAGATCCGCTGTATTTAAACAGGGTTTCTTTATTAGAGGGAGAATTGAGGCTCTTTTCCATTTAGAGGGCAACATTCTGGTACTATTGAGTGGAAAATGGCTCAAAGGTTAGTTCCTAGCAGGTCGGGTACCAGTTTTAGGGCTGAGGGAGGACAGGGATCTAAAGGAGAGACAGACTTAGCAGTGACAATCATTTTTGCTACCAGATCTGGGGTGACTGTGAGGAATTCCGTGAAGTACATCTGGACAGAGTTGACCTGAATGGTTTTATCAATGACAACTACATTTTTCGAGCCCTCAAAGTTGGAGTAGATTTGATTGACTTTGTCCCAGAAGCAGTGAACCAGTGTGTACAAAAAGATTGACTGTAGTTAGCTGCTCTAATACTTTGTAGAGTAGTTAGTTTAGTAACTACTTAGAAGAGCACCTTAGTTGAGTTTTTTGCTAGTTGATTTGTTGGGTAAAGTAGTTACTCTTTTCTTTTGTGAGTAAACATTTGTACTTGGACAGTGCCAATTTATATGATTTTTTCTCAAAATTGTCATAATGTGAGAGTGCCAGAGTCATTCCTGTCTCCGTCAGATTTGCCTTCCTAATCTGAGGGCACAGAGGCTTTATTCCTAATGATAGATGATTTTTTAAACAGAGCTGGCCTAGTGTAAGTGGAATCTAATCACTCAGTATATTCTAGAGAGGCTTGTTCAGTATCTTGAGAAAAGATGGGCTGTGTCTGGGCGAGCTGCTGAGTGAATTGGTCAGTGTCAAATTTGTTCCATCCAGAGAAAGGGTGGATCTACCTGGGCCCAGTCTTATAAGAGAATTTTATGGTCTATTGATTCCAAACATGATTACGTGATATTCCAACCAGGCTAGCCGCAATAAATCCTCTATACTAACAAAGGAATTATTTGTAAAGATTACATCAATCGCATGTGTGGGTGCATCAGTCCTCGCGAACACGTTACTACATTAACCAGAGTCCTTAGGGGCGACACCGCCGGTGTGTGAGCAGTGTGCGACCCCACCCCCATTTGTAACATTAAAGCTCCCTTGAGCATTGGCTGACGAGCCTGGGATCCCGTACCTACGCGCCTGAGTGGTACTAAACCTGGCAGATATTTGGCAGCCATCGGCAGCCCCAGAACACGGCCTATCCCTGCTGACGAGGGGTGATACCCCGAAACACGTGTCCAGGGATGGCGAAGACAGCGAAGATAGCAGAAGATAGAAAGATGATGCATCGTGAACACTTTACTACATTAACCAGAGTCCTTAGGGGCTACACCGCCGGTGTGTGAGTAGTGTGCGACCCCACCCCCCCTTTAGGATGGTGATGTCATTTGCACATACCCCAGCTTCCAACAGAGAGACAACATTTTTTATGAAACCGCTCCTGGGACCTGGTGTGCGGTATAATAATATGCCTTTAAATGATTGCTTATTTTTGAGTTCTAAGCTAAAGAATGTTGGCTTTGCAGTCTGGGGACGGGATTCTTTCAAATACTGCAGGAAAGGAATCGTGGTAATTAAGTGCCAGTCCACCACATCTTTTAAGAGGTCTGTCCAGCTGGTGCACTGAGAATCCTGTGGGTACTACTACAATGAAGCCAGGGCAAGACGCAACATCTACATATGTTTCAATATTTTTATTTTATTTATTTATAAAGTTTTATATAGCGCGAACATGGCCCACGGGGGTATCAGAGCGCTTTACAGTGCATAATTATCACATATACATACAATCGGGAATCGCATATAATACAAATGAGGTAGACATTGCTGTTTGAGTAACATCGGTGGCAAGTAGGCATCAGAGAGTTAAAGGTTTTGGATGTTAATTTGTTCATGAGAAACATTTTTCCTTCTTTTTTGAAGACGGTAAAAGAAGAGATTCTGCGTACCTCTGAGGGAAGGTTGTTCCAAATCTTTGGTGCGATTCCTAAGAAAGCTCTGCACCCAGTTCTCTTTTTGTGGAAGGATTGAGGTTTTTAGTAATAGTGAGCTTGCGCTTCGCAAATGTCTACAACCTCCCGACCGCTCTAGCTTCTGTGCTAAGTAGCTGGGGGTGTTGCTATGTAGGGCTTTATGTGTCATGCAGGCAATCTTTAGTTGTATTCTCAATTCGTATGGTAGCCAGTTCAAAGCCTTCAGGGCCGGGGTGATGTGGTTATATCTTTTTATTCTGGAGACCAGCCTGGCCGCAGCGTTAAGCGATGCCCTGATCGGTGCTAGTTTGTATTTTGGAAGACCGCAAAGAGTGGTGCTTCCATAGTCCAGTCTTGGTAGTACAAGAGCTTGGACCTCCATTTTTAGATCAGTCTGTGGGAGGAAGGGTTTAAGTTTTCTTAAGATACTCAGCTGAAAGTTGGCTCCCTTGGTGGCATTGTAGATTTGTTTCTGCCTGTATATAAAGTTGGCCAGTTCTAATTTGTGTTTAGGGAGCGAGCACATGTTTATAAGTGCACAGCGTAGCTTGGAGGTCAGATGTTCGTGCAGGAAGAAGGGGGCAATAGCTGATTACTAGGTGGCGTGGAATGAGTGGCCGAGGTCTGTTATGCGGAAGCCGCACCTATGACAGTCAAGGTTTGTCATAGGTGAGAGAGTAAGGCAAAATCGAAGCATGCACAGCCAGTGGGGGAGACTAAGGAATTAGGCATTTGATTGAGTTTCCTTACCAGTATCGATGATTCTAATTATAGGGTGGGGAGCAGATTGTGCAGAGGCCTGGCACAGGGTGCGATCCGGCTGTGGATGGGCGCAGACAGGCTTGCTTTCGGCGTGCCAGTGGCGCAGTCGTGCCGTCTCAGGATTTAAATATCCCTACTGTTTGCCGTGTCGAAACGCCGACGCTGTGCAGTGTGGACACCAAATTTTAGGGCAAACTAAAAA
Source organism: Lissotriton vulgaris (assembly GCF_964263255.1). Lineage (NCBI taxonomy): Eukaryota > Metazoa > Chordata > Amphibia > Caudata > Salamandridae > Lissotriton > Lissotriton vulgaris. Next base: position 456,148,424 of record NC_141700.1, on the reverse strand, counting down.
CTGTGCAAAAACCAGGGTCTAGCAACACCACAGACGCTCACAGGCTCCCCTGTGAGAAACTGAATACTGGTATATTACATTTTTTTTAAAACAATAGTGGGAAACATAAAAGCATAAAATAGGCAACAAAGGGAATTAGTCCCTTTCAAGATGTTCTAAAATGTGATGGAGGACAGGATCGCTTCCAGTATCCTTTCCATGTTCATCTGGCAATACCATGCAACCAGGGCTTTAAGTGGGGTGAAAAAACTGGGGGGGTGTCTCTTGAAGGGGCGTGGCCAATGTAATTAAGGGCGCGGCTTAAAACACATAAGCTAAAAATCTGTTTTGCCATCAGACTTGTATTTTGCTGTTTCTGTCATTGAATCCAGATATATGATACAACAAGTAACATCATACCTACAACAAATCAGGACTATTGGCTGTGCCAATTGTTGTTAGTTGCATAAGATAAATAAGCAGCAACTATGGCTTGTATAGAATATTTGAAAAAGCTTCCACTTAAAGCCCTGGTGACACCACAGCAATGTTGCTGCTACTGAGTTTCAAAAAGACAACGAAAATCCAAAGAGAAAAAGACTCTCTTTAAAGAATTTTCTTCCCCTACAAGGCTCACTTGACATGACGTCAAGCTGTAACTTCTCTACTAGTGAGAAGTGAGCAGTGTGAGCAGCGCTTATCGATGTGCCTGCTGTCACTGCAGTCCGGACAAAAATGGACTACCTGTGCCAGGGCACAAAACAGAGCCCGATAGAGATCCGTTTTGAGGCCTCCTTTTAAAAACTGCTGGTGCTCAGACCTGGAGAGGCCCGGCCCACTTAAAGCCCTGCATGCTACTCCATCTGTCACCCAGATACCAAGATATCTATATGTGCTACATTCCCACGCAATCCCACAGCGGGAAGTCAGCACCGGGGGTACCAGTGAAGGCAGAGCGCGTCTAAAGCAGTGTCTTTGGCTTGTTAATGCGTAGCCCTGATATTTATTCAAAAGTTGCAAATTCCCAGAGTAGAATCAGTATCGACTCCTCTGGTCTGACTAAGTACACCAGGGTATCATCTGTCTATATAGATATAACATGTGTTGTATTACCCACCCTCATGCCCCAAGTTTGCTCCAGTCTAATGGCCAAAGGCTCCATTGCTATGGTAAAAAACTGTGGAGAGAGAGGACACCCTTGCCTGGTACCACGTTCTGTAAGCCATTCAGCGAGAGGTGTCTGCCAGTATGGGGTCACACCATCAGGCCTGTGTAGAGGAGTTGTTCCCATTTTAAGAATTGCAGGCGGTGGGCGCTAGGGGGCGCACAGTGGAATGGCTGGGTGAGACCGTAGCTCCGCCGGGCGACCGATAACATATTGGTCTGTGATCTCCCCAGAGCCCGCAACGCCACTATCTAACGATCATCCCTGGCGTCTAAAACCACCAGGATCATGATGGCATGAAGGCCAAGGACTAGAACCCAGCATTAACGGGTGAAATCTACAAAAAACGGCAGCGAGGTTCCGCGGCTGCTAAAATGGCGGCCGCTGCGCCACTCTTCGCGGTACTGTAACCGGCAGCGCAGTGAGTACAATGCCTAAATGACACCGCCAGCGCTGTGTATATATGTGCCGACACATATGGACTGAAGAAGTTGCATGTGTAACTGGCCTTTGAATGTGCCCGATCTGGCTGTGTTGCTAAACCGCTCCGTAATTGGAGCTGTATGTAGACAAAATGGCGGCGCCCAGCGATCGGAGGAATGGCGTGTAAGGTGGACTTTGCCCGGGGCCCATGTGACGCTCATGGCGAGGTAGCAATGCGCGATACAAGCCGGATCCCGAGTGCTTTCTGAGCTGTGGTGGCGCACTTAAACAAAATTAATGGCTGTACAGACAACGTTCCACGCACAACTATCTTTGCTGCAAAAGGCACGAAAAGCTTAAATGGTGTCCCCGGAGCCAACCATGTCCTAGTAACATCTGAGCTCCTCCCTCGATGCTGCTGAAGAGCTCCTGGCGCTACAACAAATCCTGCTGGGCTGCAACGTGGGGTCTGTGCTGCCGGAGGTGTCTGTACTACGCTGCAAAGTGGGCTCCTATGTACAAGATCTTCTGGGCCAGGCACTAATTACAGCCTTTACGCCGTTGCGCTCACTGCCTTCTGTCGTGTTCTAATCTAGGACCCTGATCAATACTGTGACCTTATGCCCCTATACGGCTATAATCCTTTCATACCCCTGTAATGGCATACACGATCAGAGCCATATTTCAGCCACATTTCTGAAACTCGCCTCTGCAGCTCATTACAGTAGATGACACAGCAGAAGCCACTATCTTAGATTCCTAGATTACACTCCGAGTTCTTCTACAAGATAAAACTCAGCAACCTGGGAAAGCCCCGCTTGCTATGTTTTGATTAGCAATAGAACTCTAATGAGCACTGAAAGGACGATCACTTCCTAGTGACATCTTTATTGACGTCTTATGTCGAAAAACTTACGTCAAACAAGGCACCTTTCAGGCATAAATAATACCAGCGTTGCCTTAAGCAAATGCGACATCGATGATAGCGATGGTGTGGTGAATACAGGAGCAGAACAGCTGTCCCTTGCAGAGCCCAGCAGATGCAAGCAGCCCACGGACGCTGCCCCTCCTCCTCCTTGACGCGCTAAGAGAGACGCTGTCTTTTCTCCTGCCGAGAAAATCCAGCTCCGGCGTTTCCAGCCTACTCTTGCGAGTGACTGGGATATCGAGTCCTGGAAGGAGATACAAGACCTCCAACATTCTATTCCAGAGGTATGGTGTTGACTAAACCCTTAGAGAGAATTCTTGAAGCAAACCTTGGCAAAACCAACTTAACTAAAACAGCTACTTACTTACTCCCTCCCAAGTATTAGGCTTAGGTCAGGTACACTGGGGTAGGAGTAGTTAGAAGCACCAGTTGAGTATGTTAGGTAAATGTATATATGAATGTATATATTTTATTCATTTTAACCATTGTATGGCTAAGAAACCATATCAATGCTTTTACAGTATTATTTCGCAATCCTCATTTTACTGTACGCACTTTTTATAATAACTAGTGTTGCAATTGTGGCAATTCATTTCTCTTGCATGAGAAGAAAGACTGTTCAATAAATATTACCTTTTATTGAAAACGCCCGTCTCTCTATTCTCTGCATCTTGGTGAAAGTAATCTGCACAACTGACTGAATAAAATAACTGTCTATTGTTTCACACGACTCTAGAGATTGACTCTTATTCTAAGGAACAAAGTTGTCATGTTTATGCGGTTGTTGGAAAACTGAATCCCTTCTTGTCTGAGCCAGGGGAGCTGATCACTTCCTATTCAGTCAAGAAAGTTTCCAGTGACCTCTGAGCTAGTTGGTACAAGCCCAATTAAGTTTAGCATAGTCAGTGGAGACCTGGAAGACCGCACTTCTATGTCTATACTACTGTTTATGTTATTCCAATGCGCAGGGCCTATAGGGAAAATAGGAACTACACTACACTTTGATCCACGTCAGGGTTATTTGCACAGCACCATCCACCAAGACAAGGGTGGTGCAATTGCGAGTGAAAGATCCGAGTCGTGGCCCTGGTTCCCACAATCACAGTCCATAACGGGGGTCCAGACGGCGACGTCAACCAGAAGGACCAGGTCCACACCCCAAGACGCAACACCGACGGCACCTCCGTCAGTAACAATGGTAAGACCTGACAAACAACAGCAGAAGATATCATTTGAAGCCAAAAAGACACCCAAGATCACGGAAACGATGTCTGGAAGCGGTGCACCGGCCGAACCACGTCCCAGCAACAACATGGAAAAAATACTGCTGTCCATCCAGACGAACCTGCAAGACATTAATGGCAAACTGGACAATTTAACGTGTAGGATGGATGGTATGTCGCCCAAACTGGAGAAGCACGGGGAGAAGTTGGAGACGGCTGAGACACGAATTTCAGCAGTTGAAGATGAATCGCATACCACTATCACTAAATGTACCAACATGGAGCGTGTACTTGAGGTGATAAAAGCGAAGGAGGAGGAATTGGAAGCGCGTTCTAGAAGCAACAATGTGCGCATCACGGGCCTTCCGGAGACGACGAACACGGGGCGCATGGAGCAGTACGTAGAGAAATTGTGCAAGGATATCTTTGGAGATGACGCGCTGTCACGGATATTTGTAGTGGAGAGAGCGCACAGGTCCCTTGCGCCCCGTCCACCGCCTGGGGCGGCACCGCGCCCCATTGTGGCAAGAATACTGATCTATCGGGACAGAGATACCATCTTGAGGCTAGCACATGAGAAAGGCACAATCACCCACCAGGGAAATACCCTGGAATTCTACCCGGACCACACCGTTGCTGTACAGCAAGCGAGGAGGGAATTTACATCGGTAAAATCCAAGCTTCGAGACCTTCACGTTAACTATTCTATGTTGTACCCTGCCAGACTGCGTGTGATGTGGGAGGGCAAGGCTGTGATACTGGCAACTCCCAAAGCTGCGCAAGAGTTCGTGAAAAAAAATAATGAAACAGAACAAGTCCGGTGCGCAAGATGGCCAGCATCTGGAATCGGACTGAGTGCATCTACGATGTCATATGTGCCTCCCATAGGAGTATGATAAGGATTGATGCCCCAGATGTGAATCTCCACGTTCACGTTGAGTGGGGTGCTAACGGCGTGGGTTTGACACCTTACATTAGCTTCCATCGTCACAATGTCAGACAGTACCCTGACTGCTAATAATTGCCAATAGCTTTACTCTTTGACACACTTTTGTACATTGGTTTCAATGGCAGATAAGTATGTATCCTGATTCAGGGCCTCAGCATGGACTTTGGTGAAGGTAAGCTACTACATGCAATACCGAAGTGCTGCGGCTATTTCACGCTTACCACCTAAGGGACATGTCGTCATTGTGCTGTACACACGTAATTGGAAGTACTAACAGTAAGTGTTTAAAAACAATGCCAGTCGTAATAGACATTGAGTTGATTGTTGCGACACATTAACACTATTGGTACAGATGCAATGCTGCCTTCGCCAATTACAGCCCTCACGAGGTTGTGCCGGGAGACCTGCTTCTCAGGGGGGTTTTTGATTCGGTCCCGATTTGGCATATGTACTGTCACCGTGGCCTTGGCATTTATACACCCTGTTAGACAATGTTGGAGTGGACATAACTGCGCATCACATAGTCTGTTGCTGGAATGCCACACAGGAACTAGTACTCAACGCCAAGTACACAAATGCGTTGTTGCCCTTGTTAAAAACTCTGTTGTCTTTAAACATTATGAGAAGCAAATGACAGTGGAAGCGATGATGGTATATCTTATTGGGGTACTGTCAGTTACACTGATCGACGCACCAGGGGTTACAATTCAAAAACACTACTGTTAAATTTGCATGATTGTCCTCGTTTGCTATTATTCACAGGTGGATTTGATGTGTAATGATACCATGCGGGTACTACTTGCAGGCCGTGACCATGCATGTGCAGTGCGTTGGTGGATCTGGGGCATCCAGTCACATCACGGTTGAGTTAAACTAACGTTATTAGAGTCGTCCACATCCATTAAGTTGGATGGTGAGTTGTGCCCCAAGCGGACCTCCACTAGGGTGTTCCCCATAAAAGTTCCGCTCCAATGGTAGTTAGGGAAAGTTCCGCTCTGTTGTCGGGACTTGTTTGGGAGGGCAAAAGGCTTCAGCAGGATTGGGTTGCTGGAGTGGGTGAGGGAGGGAGGGATGGGGGTTCTGTTACTGTTCAGACCGAAGCTTCTAGAATATGTAATTCCGATATTTGTGGTGCAACAGATAGTCACTTATACACATGTAGATACATACATTGAAATGCACACCATTCCTATGCATGATTGTATTATGCTGCAAGTTTGGATACCCCTACCTCACCGACGACACAGAGGGTTAATGGTACAGGTAGTAATCACATGCATCTTCTCACATGGAATGTCAGGGGTCTCACACAACCCAAGAAAATTAGACAGGTATTTGCCTACCTAAACAGATGTAATATAGATATTGCTTTATTGCAGGAGACATACATTGCACCTAACACACATCAATCCATAGGCAAACGATCGGCTGAATCGATATACACTGCTACTTATTCCTCTTACTCAAGAGGTGTGATGACGCTGATACGTAAGAGTATGAATTTCACAACACGACAGGTGACACAAGACCCGAATGGTAGATATGTTATTGTGTCGGGTACTATGGCGGACAGAGACTGACATTACTTAATGTACATGGTCCAAATGTGGATGCACCCAAATTTTTTCAGGAGTTATGGGGACATTTACAGCAGTTAACAGACACACCCATCATTTGTGGAGGTGACTGGAATGTGGCATTGGCGGACGATATAGATCGTTCCTCACAATCCTCCGAACCACACAAACAGGCTAGAGCAAAACTCCTTCACATGCTGAAGGATTTGTCATTAACGGACCTATGGAGACACAAACACCCCGATTCACCGGGTGCAACACATATCTCTGCTATTCACAACAGTTAGTCACGCCTGGACTACTGGCTAGGCATGGATAACATTACACTGTGGGCGCAGGACTTACGTGTCCTCCCTAGAACACTCTCAGACCATAACCCCATATTGTTCAAACTCACTATACCAACTTACATACCACCCCCGTTTCAATGGAGATTCAATTCACGTGCCCTAACAGATATAATTTATGCTGACACCATCAACACTGCGATCAAAGAATACTTTCAGATAAACGAGCCAATGGTGGAGGATCCATGTCTCCTGTGGGAAGCCTTCAAGGCTACGGTACGAGGCGTGTGTATGAGCACTACAGTAGGCATACTTGGTGACATACGGCAAAAAATACAACACTGCGAAACATGCATGAGGGATTTAGAGAGGGCCTTCGAGGTCACACATGATATTACTCTTCTAGGGGAACTAAGACAAGTACACACGGAGCATCAAACATTGGTTGATGACGAGATAAAATATTTAGACAAGAAACACTCGGCCAGGTCTTATGGTGAGGGAGGCAGGCCGGGCAGAGTGCTGGCGGCCAAAATATGCGAAGGTAAATGTCATGCGGCCATTATACTTATTAAATCGGAGGATGGAGCGCTCCAGACACAAGCCGCTGACATTCTGAACTGCTTTGTTGACACTTACGGACCATTGTACAGATCACAACCGATTGCGTCGGAAGAGGAAATTGGCAGCTATTTAAGGGATGTGGCAATAGCGTGGCTACCGGATGGTCAGAGGGAATATTTAGCGGCACCCATAACGGTAGAGGAAGTCACAGATGTGATCAAATCATTGCCGAATGGGAAGGCACCAGGCCCGGATGGGTACACAAACGAATTTTATAAACAATACGCGGATATAATAGCCCCTCACCTGGTGGGAATGTATGGAGCTGCATTTGAACAATCGGAGCTACTCCCAATACTCAGGGAAGCAGTTATAATTGCCCTTTTGAAACCCTCTAAAGACCCAGACCTATGCGACTCCTACAGGCCGCTATCGCTGATCAATGTCGATTCCATTCTGGCGGTGCAGCTCACACCACTAATGACAAATCTGGTACTACCTGACCAGGCGGGGTTTGTTCCTACAAGGTCCACGTCCCATAACACCAGGCTATTTGCCTTGTCCCACTATCTTCAGCCCACTACGAAGGCGGTAGCGGTGATGCGTGATGCCGCCAAGGCGTTCGATTCTATCGAGTGGAGCTACCTGATTGCTATTCTACACGTCATGGGATTCCCCAGAAGCTTTGTTCAATGGGCATCCTTAATTTACACCAATCCATGCGCCAGGGTCCGGGTGAACGGGTACTTATTCGATAGCTTTGCTATAGAACGCGGCACTAGGCAGGGATGCCCACCATCCCACCTCCTATTCGCCCTAGCCCTTGAACCTTTGGCCTGCTTGATACGTCAGAATTACAAGTCGTCTGCCCTGCAATTCCCTTCCAGACCACTGCATATATCTCTGTACGCAGATGATATGTTGCTCTATGTTCGTGACCCCGCTGAACATTTGAATCAGCTGCTGAGAGAATATATCAAATTCCGTGGCCACTCAGGTTTGGCCATAAATTGGTCAAAATCCTACATCATCCCTCTGACTGACACGACGACTCCCATGGACACCGAGTATCCATTAGAATGGCAAACCGATCCGATACGGTATTTAGGGGTGCTGTATCGTAGAGACCCTGAGGTGGTGATCCGCTCAAATTATGGGTCAACGATCTCTAAGTTGGAAGACAAAGTGCAGCGTTGGATACAGCTGCCATTGTCTTTAGCGGATCGTATCGCGATCGTGAAAATGAATATGTTGCCTAAACTCCTATACCTTTTTAATAATATTCCAATCACCCCTCTCGGGGAAGTATTCCGTCGCATAAAAGCACTCGTACTCCAACTCATATGGGCGGGTAAACAAGCTTGCATAGACCTCCAAACATTGACACTACCATATGCCAGGGGAGGACTCGGAGTGCCGGATTTTAAATTATACTATTTATGCGCACAGGCCCAGTACGCTGCCTACTGGTATCACGTAGTACCATACCTCACTCATACGGCGATTGAAGAAGGGGACGCGAAACCTATCCCACTGTCAGCTATTCTATCACACAAAAGGCAGCCCCTGCATGCTCAGGACATTAACACGATAGACACCACAGTAAGGGCATGGCGTGCACTTGGACAACTGGCGCATAAGACCCCCCTCTACGCACCGGACATGCCTTTACATAATCATCATGCTCTATCAGTTACGGGCGAAAAAGTGGGTATGTCATTACTGCAGCAGGTGGGTATGGAGCGGATGGGAGATCTGTTCAGGGATGGCAAATTTATAGATAATGCAGACTTGAGATACATTCAAAACAAATCACAGATGTTCAGTTTCACACATTACAGGCTGAAACGTGCCTTGATGGAGCTGTATCCCACCTTTACTAACGAGCCAGAAAGTCTTGACACACTACAGTTGATTATTACTACTCAAGATCTATTGCACCTAGTGTCAAGGCTGTACACCACAGCGCAGGCAGAAATACCACACACCACTGAGAGGGCCAAATCCAGATGGGACTCGGTGCTGGAAGATCCACTAACAGAACAGGAATGGCAACAGACATGCGCATTAACACAAATTCTTACTCCTAATGGCAATCTTAGAATCATACATTACAAGTTTCTTCACCAGGCATACTACACACCAGCACGTATGTGTAAATACGGTCTGCAGGATGAAGACAGGTGTAAACGATGTGGTATGGAAGGCGCAGACTTTGCACATTTAGCTTGGTTCTGCTCAAGAGTCTGTGAATACTGGGGCAATGTCACTGCAAAACTGTCAGCTATGATAGGGGTTGAGATAGATTGCACGATCCGTACCTGCTTGCTGGCATTGTACCACAACTTAAATCTACCAAAAGTAAGTTCTGTGCGGTTTCATTATTACTTGCCAAGAGACAAATTTCGCAATGCTGGCACAGTACCAATGTGCCAACCACATCCAGGTGGTTACAAGACATGTCCAACTGCAGGGATAAACTCCTGACATACGAGGAAGAACTACCGATGCGATCTAGGCAGAAAGATTTCTGGGGATACCTTACGGAATATATGCGCAAGTTGGAGGCTGCTGCAAATGAATGAGTTAAGATCTTGCTTCACAATGTAAAGGTTTATATCACTACCGCTAGGTGACGGTGGGCGTTGTCTGCACGGCCATATTATGATACATTAAGAATTTACGGAATTGACTGCTAGTATGTGATGGTCTCATTCCCGGGTTTATGAGTTGTTAATTTATGTTTATTATTGTACATCAACAAAAACTAAAAACAAGACCTAATTTATATGCATTACGCCGCCGGACCTTGTGTTGCCGGCTACAAGGCTGTGTAAAATCACTCTTGCACTGTGTTATGTAAGTCAACGCAGCCGGCCCCCGGGTTGTAGGCTCCTGGCTGTGTAACCATCTCCTGTTGTTATAAAGGTCTTACAAAAAAAAAAAAAAAAAAATTGCAGGCCAAATCCCATTCTGGTCAAGACCGCTAAAATGTAGTCCCGGCTCAGGCAATCGCATGCTTTTTCAAAGGCCTCACCCTACAGGGCATTCCAGGTAGAGTTTAGGACATGTCATAAGTGCCACAGAGTCATCATGGTGTTTCATCCGGGATGAATCTGCATTGATTCTCATGCACCAGTGTCCCCATCCTAGGCAAAAGCCCCACGCAGGGACTCTTGTGTCTCAATTAAGCAGAGAGCGAGGGGTCAATAGGAGGCCATTTTCGCAAGGCCCTTATCTTGCTTGGGCACTATATTAATGACGGCTTCAGGCATGGTGGCAGGGAGAATGCCACTACTAAAGGCTTCCAGGTAGAACTCCAGAAGTTTGTCTGTAAGTAAGTCCATATAGGCCTGAAAGAAATCAGAGGGAAAGCCATCAAGTCCCGGCGTCTTTGCCCTTGCCAGCCAATTGACAGTAGTCAACACTTCCTCACATGTGACGGCATTTGCCAGCCCTGCCCTGTCTGCTGCTGCAAGTGTAGGATGGGGATATCAGTCAGAAGGTCCACATTCTGCCCATGGACAGTGCTAGGTGACTTCTTATAAAGTGTCACCTGATGTACCAACAATTTGGCATTCATACCTGTTTGTGTTACTGCTCTCATCCAGTCTGATTTGAGGGTAAAACCAGAGGGATGCAGGGCCTTTCGCTTCAGGAGCCACCCAAGCATTTTGCCCGATTTGTCCCCCTCCGCATGCAGTCACTGCCTATAGTCACGTAAGGTGTGTTTATCTGAGGTATTCCACAGGGCTGCAATCTCTCAAGCCAACACTAGGAGGGTCCCCAATAGTGGCCGGTTAGCTCCGCTCTGGCATTGCAGTTCTTCCAGACGTGCCTCTTTCTGTTTTAGCTCACGCATCAAGTTTTCAACATACATTCCCCCCTCACAACTGCCTGTGTAGTTCCCCAGTTCTTCCCCAGGTAATCCTCTAGCACTATTATAATGTCCAATTGGAAGAGCTGATACTTCACTGCCTCTGGGGCCAATGGCCACGAAAAAGATCTGGTGTTCTCGCTATGGCACACATACGTTACCAAGAGTGGTGATGGTTCGAGAGGCATCTGTCGAAATACTAGTCAATGTGTACCTACTATACATATGGTGGGTGGCTGATTAACTGGATAAGGATAGCCCATTTATATCCTGTACCTGTGCACAGTTGATTGATATGATCTCTGATTTGCCGTCAATAGTAAGTTCTATGGTGCAAGAAGTTAAACTGTTGTCGGGTAGAAAAGTGCATGGTAGTAATGAAAGCGTTGAACCATCAAATAGTTTAAGTAGATCAAATGATGTTGATAAGTTGCCACCTGTAAAGGATGATAGCAATACACAAGTTACTGAGATCCCTTATTCGAAATCTGAATGTGACATAATTAATGATAGCTTGGTAATAGGAGGTGTGAGTAGTGATTTTTCAAGGCTAACCAATGATTCAAGAGGTATGAAAAAGCCATGCTCAAAACAACGCCAAGATTCAATCGGCCCATTAAAATCAACAAATCTTTCGAAAAGGGCTAGGAAAAGGTTAAGGAAAACTCACAACAAGAAAGCATATGAATTAAAACTATTGGTAAAAAAGTGAGTGAAGATCCTAAAGTCTTGAAAATAAAGGAATATGAAATGAAATCATATTTCCCGATTTTTAGGCCCAATAAGAAATTGGGATTTAAGGTAAAGGTGAATCAAACAATGGAGTGTGACATTAAAAACTAGGGGACGTTGATCCCAAATTTAGTTCTGGCCACATAGGTGAAGTTCCAATAACAATAAAAGAAAAAGCATCAGATCAATCGATTAATGTAAGGGCGGAAGTCCATAGTGCGCAATGTATTCATATTGAGAAGTTAGTTGTCTCTAATGGTCAAGAGGCAGTATGAGTAATGAATTGGGGACTGAATTAGGCCGGAAACAATGTAATGAAGTAGTGGTCGACCAAAGTGCACAAAATAATATGGGAAATCAGAATTTAGTAAATCATAGTCATCAGCAAGGTGATAATAGAGCCGATCAACTGGTCCACTGTGGAACACAAGAGCAATTTTAAAGGAAGTTCAAAAAGTCTATTTGCCGTCTGAAAGGGTTGTTGTGTCTGTTATGGATAATTCATTCCCGCCAGTTATTATTGAGAAAGATAATATTGAGCATTTAAATTTGTCAACTGATATGAGGAAAGTAGCCTTCAGTCCCCAATACATTTCCAGAGGCCCACACAATATTTTAAACCACAGTAACATCCTAAAATTATTACATGCTATAACAGATCTTAAAGATGTGGTAACCACTGATTTGGAAGCCGTGGAGTTTAAGAAAGAAAGTGAATATCTTGATAGGGAGATAACAATTACTACTTGGTTAAATAAGGAAATTGTTGATAAAATAATGGCGAATGGTAGCGTATTTGAGAAATGGGCCATTAAAGTCTGGCGAGCTCAAGCTTCTTGCTATCCAATGTTGCTGATTCCAAATGAACCGAGAGGGGATGATAAAAAATTACCTCCCGCTACTCAAAAAATTGATGACAAAAATAGAGCCATAGTAGAACATGTTAGAGTTTTAAAAAATGCGTCAGGCGCATCTAAGGAATTAAACTTAGCATATGGCATAAAGATAAGGAGTAGCCAGTCTGGTTTGCGAACCTGTGAGGGGTTAAAGAAAGTCCCAGAGTTAGTAGATGATTGGAGTTGGCTTCCAGGAATATTAACAAAGCAAAATCTTGAAAAGAAGGATTGATGTTGAACAAATTAATTGACTCTTTGTTCCTGGAACTCCAATGGCTTAAAATCATTAATCGAATACCAATATGCTCTCTAGCAGCACGTCTGCTCTCTGGCAAAACAAAATACGAATCAATATCCAACAGTATAAAGGACTTCCACTGGCTCACCGTGCGAAACAGAATCCATTTCAAGTCCCTCTGTATTGTGTTTAAAGCGCTCAACAACCAAGGACCCCACTTTTTGAAAGAACAGCTACAACAATACAAACCTAACAGAGTTCTACGATCAGCCACCCTCAATCAACTGGTCATTCCTCGCACTAAAACCGCCACTTGGGGCGACCGACGCTTTTTGGTGGCCGCCCCAAAGCTCTGGAACACGCTACCCTTAAACATCAGGGAGAGTTCCTCTCTCCTCCAATTCCGTAAACTTTTAAAAAACCTGGCTGTTCGCTCAATGAGTATTCCTTCCTCATGTTAACCGTTACAAATAACTGGTTTTTACTAGCGCCAAGACGCCCAAGGGTAAATGTTGCGCTTTACAAATATTAAAAATAAATAAATAAATAAATAAATATGTAATTGATTTTTTGAGGGCTTTCAGTATATTAATGTTTCAAGAAACTTGGACCACGTTAAAAGAACCTTTTATAGGTTATATTGAATACTGTAATGTCGCAACACGAGAAGCCAACTCAAGTCGCCCCTGTGGTTGTATTTCTATATGTATTTCTTCAAATTTAAAAGCTTCCCATTTTGAAATTGACCTTCATGTAAAATGGCTACAGTGTGTTAAACTAATAGCAAGTCATTCAATTATTTTAATAAATGTGTATTTAAGCTGCAAAAAAAAGGTTAGATCCACACAAATTACTCAGCTATGGGGGACGGTAAAAACCTTATATTATGAGCATTTAGATTCAGTATGGATTAGTTACTTACCTGTAATCCTAGTTCTCTTCCAGGGGTATACTCATTAAAGTCATAAGCACTGAATTATCTCCGCCCATGAGCGGGGACCCGGAACACATAAACAATATACATATATATGTGTAAATATAACCAAAAGTACATCGTACTAAGTAATTATACACATATACATGTATAATAACCATAATATGCAGCCTAACATTAATACATAGGCTAATTAAACCAAACCTTACACACGTTCTGAAGCATGAAAATATGCTGTATAAAAATGCAATAAACAGGCATGAGCCTAAAATGCATTTCATAACCATGAAAAACCTTTTATTTTCATCAAAGAACCTGTTGTAAACAGTTATTAGCCTAAAAAGGCTGCATATGAAAAAATGTCTGTGTACAGAAAATCAGACTGGCACCTTGCCTTTAAGGCCCCAGAGAATCTGCACACTTTGCCTTTAAGGCCTCCAGGAGAACTCTGTTCCCATCATGCCCCACAGGTGACAGTTAGGTCAGTTCTTTTGTACGGTACAGTAAACTTTAGCAGGAATCTGCACTTAAAACCTTCATAACACATATTGAAAAAGATAAAACTCAATGCTACTGCTCGCCCGGGGAGGCGGGAGGGTGCTTATGACTTTAATGAGTATACCTCTGGAAGAGAACTAGGATTACAGGTAAGTAACTAATCCTTCTCTTCCAGGGGATACTCATTAATAGTCATAAGCACTGAATAGAGTAGCAAGCTCATACCCACCAGAAGCAGGCGAACAGATAAAAGCATAGCCACACTTTAAAATCACAGTGTTTAACTAGAATTAGCAAACAAATTTCTGAGTGATGCTTGTCCCACTTGTGCATCAGTCTGCGCATCAGAATCCAAACAATAATGGTGTGTAAACGTATGCACTGAACGCCAAGTAGCTGCTTTACATATCTCTGACATAGCCACATTCCTAAGGAGAGCTGTGGTAGAAGCTTTTCTCCTTGTAGAATGAGCCCTAGGTCTACCTGATAAAGACTTGTGGGCTAGTTGATAAGACAGTAAGATACATGACACTATCCACCTAGAAATGGATCTCTTGGATGCTGCCAAACCAGTATTCGTAGGACCATAGTTCACAAACAGATGGTCCATGTGTCTCAAAGACTTTGTTTTATCTAAGTAAAATTTCAAAACCCTTTTTAGATTTAAAGAATGTAAAGTCCGTTCTGCTGGACTCGAAGGGTTTGGAAAGAAAGTAGGCAATGTTATGGATTGGTTAATATGAAAATCCGACACCACCTTAGGTAGGAAAGCAGGATGAGTCCTGAGCACCACTCTGTTTCCATGAAAAAACTGTGTACGGTTCATTGCAACACAAAGCCTGGATTTCGCTCACCCTACGAGCAGAAGTGATGGCCACCAGAAATGCTACCTTCCAAGACAGGTGTTGCAAAGACGCTTTATGTATGGGCTCAAATGGGGGACCCATTAACTTAGTCAACACCACATTAAGCTCCCATGGTGGAGAAGGAGACCTGACTGGAGGATACACCTTCCTTAACCCTTCCAGAAAATCCTTCACCACAGGCATCCGAAAGAAAGATATCTGTGTTAACGATTTTCTATAAGCAGTTATTGCAGCAAGATGGACTTTGATGGAATTAAACTGCAAACCAGATTCAGCAAGGTATAGAAGATAAGGCAAGATCACCTGTTCTTGACTATGAATAGGGTCAAGACCCTTACTCTGACACCAAAGGTAAAAGCGTTTCCACTTAAATCCGTAGGATTGTCTCGTAGAAGGCCGCTTTGCCTCCTTAAGGATGTTCATACACTCCGGATTCAGCTGTAAGTGCCCGTACTGGATGACTTCAGGAGCCATGCTGCGAAGCGCAGGGAGGGCAGATTGGGATGAAACACTCGCCCCTTCTTCTTGGACAGAAGATCCGGGCGACACGGCAATCTCCTGTGCGGTGTTAATGACAACTGGAGGAGATCTGGGAACCACCACTGGTGTGGCCATTCTGGGCAACTCAGTATCATTCTGGAGTGAGTCTTGTACAGCCGATTGATCACTGCTGGTATCAACGGTGTCGGTGGAAAAGCGTACAGCAAGTTTTGACACCAGTCTATCAAAAGGGCATTCCCTTGAGACCCTTTCTGGTAGAACCTGGACGCGAAGACGGGGCATTTTGCGTTTGCCGCGTCTGCGAACAGATCGATGCCTGGTGTTCCCCAATCCTGGAAAATGCTGTGTGCGACGTCTTCGTTGAGAACCCAATCGTGCGCTTCGACGAAGTCTCTGCTGAGGTCGTCTGCCTGTGAGTTGAGACTCCCCGGTAGGTGAATTGCTGTTATGGACAGGTCTCGTGCAAGTAACCAAAGCCAGATGGTCTGGGCTTCTATGGAAAGAGTCCTGGATCTGGTACCCCCCTGCTTGTTTAAGCAATACATTGTCGTTGCATTGTCTGTTTGCACCACGAGGGACCGAGCCTGAAGCGATGGCGCCAGGGACTTGAGAGCAAGATGGACCGCTCTGAGTTCAAGTAGATTGATGTGATATCCTTTCTCGAAGTCTGACCATAGCCCTTGTAACTGCAGAGGGCCCATATGCGCCCCCCAGCCTTGGAGCGAAGCATCTGTTATCAGAGTCTGCGTTGGTGGGTCCTGATGAAAAGGAACTCCCTTTATCAGGTGCACCTTCTTCATCCACCACCGGATGGAATCTCTTACAGACTGTTGGAGATGAATTCGGTCCTCCCAGCATCCCGTCCTCTGTTTCCACTGATCTTCCAGACACTGTTGTAGAGGACGCATCTGCAAACGTGCGTTTGGCACGATGAAAATGCACGACGCCATGGACCCCAGGAGAGAGGAAACTTGCCGAACTGTCGTATGTGCAGACTGAAGGAGAAGCAAACACTTTGCCTTGATGGATGACCACCTCTCCTCCGAAGGACACACGTTTTCTTCTTCCGTGTCCAACTGAGAACCCAGGTAGTGGATCTTCTGGGTGGGGTTCATTATGGACTTCTTGTAGTTGACTTGCAGACCCAACTTGTACATGAGTTGGAGGCATATCGACAGATGTTCCTCTAGAAGCGATGGGGATGAACTCTTCAGAAGCCAGTCGTCTAAGTACGGATATATGAAAATCCGCCTCTTTCGAAGACAAGCTGCCACTACCGCCATACATTTTGAAAATGTTCTGGGAGCTGATCTCAGGCCAAAAGGGAACACTGCGTACTGATAATGATGAGCCGCTACTTGAAACCTGAGAAATTTGCGATGTTTTCTGGATACCGGAATATGAAAATAAGCGTCCTTCAGATCGATGGAGCACATCCAATCCCCCTGGTGTAATTGAGGGAAGATCTGGTGAAGAGCCAGCATTCGAAACCTTTCCTTCCGAATGAATTTGTTCAATTGTCTCAAATCCAGAATGGGTCTGAACTCTGTAACTGGACCTTTTTTCTTTACGAGAAAGAATCGAGAGTACAGGCCTTGACCTCTCTGCTGAAAAGGAACTGGTTCTATGGCCTTCTTCTTCAGAAGGACATTCGCTTCCTGTTGTAAGCGCTTTATATTCCACTGTACCATCTATAGAGGACGCATGACAGGGGGTGGCTTCTTGAATCTCAAACGGTACCCGCTCTGAATCATACCCAGCACCCATCTGTCCTTCGTGATCTGTTTCCACTCGTCCAGATAACGCACAATACTTCCTCCAACCGGAGTGGGACACGATTGTAGAGGAAGCATACGTTCATTGTTTTTGAGGCTGCTTGGTAGCAGATGATTGCTGCCTATTTCCATTGCCTCTGCCTCGTCCAGGCCATCGCTGTTGGAATTGCGACCTCTATTGATTCTGGCCTTGATTTTGCGAAGACCAATTCATCTGTTGGCTCCTTTGCTGAAAAGATCTCTTGTCATAGGGACGAAAATTACCCCGACGTTTAAATTCTTTTTTCTTCTCAAGGCCTACGGCCTTAAGAGTGTCCAACTCCACCTTCATTTTAGACATCTCGTCATCTGCGTGAGATCCAAACAGAGTCGAACCATTAAACGGTAAATTTACCATTTTCCTCTGAGCCTCCGGCTTTAGCCCCGTAAGGCGAAGCCAAGCTGTACGTCTTGGCCAAACACCGTGTGCATAACCATGAGCTGACAAGTCCGCCACATCAGCAGCCGCGCTAATGCTCTGGTTAGCCACCAATCCTCCTTCTTCCACTATTTCCAGGAAGTCTTTCTGATCCTCCTTAGGGAGTTTATCTGCAAAACGAGCCACTGAGTCCCAGAGCAGACGGTCATAGCGGCCCAATAGAGCTGCCGCACTGGCCACTCTCATGACCGACCCTGAGGTATTGCACATTCTTCGCCCCAAGGAATCCATAATCTTACTATCCTTTTCAGGTGGAGCAGAAGAGGTAGATGCTCCAGAATGCGCCTTTCTGACTGCTGCTACAATCAGAGAGTCTGGCGGTGGGTCAGACCGCAAAAACATTGGATCTTCTTCTGGAGCCTTGTACTTCTTCGCAATCCTAGAAGGACCTGAACCCACCGTGGCCGGAGTTAGGAATGTTCTCATTGCTGGTTCTATCAACCCGGGCACTAACGGCAGAAGAGGCCTGCCAGTCGTCTTGTGATGCAGGGTTTCGAAGATGACTGACGTTGCTACTTGGGGAACTGCCATCTTGATGTTGAATTTACTCGCTCCACGACATAACACATCATTAAATGTGCTCAAATCGTCCACGGGAGACACTCTGGAAGGAGGAGTAGATGATATAGTTGGAGAATAGTCTCCATATGAAGATCTTGAAGAAGACGAAGATGATGTAGAAGATGGAGTAGGGGTTCTACGTCATCTCTGAGCAGTTGCCGATCGCTGCCTCCTACGTTCCCTTGAACGTGATTTCTCTCTCACTAAGGATCTTGAGCGTGATCTTCTATGCAGCTCCGTCCGAGGGACCGGAGCTCTCTCCCCCATTATCGGACGCATCTTTCAATGCCTTAGACTTTCCAGCCACCTCGGTGACAAGTTAACAGGCCGTTCTGTATGCTCAGGTGAAGCTTCAGGTGACACCTGCACAATATTCAGTCCAGCTGAAGACTTGGAAGCTCTGGAAGCTGCACTGTGTTCAGAGACCAATGAACCAGACGGAGTCCGTTGTCTGGGCACCAATTGTCTGTCATCTGACACCTGCCCTGAGGTTGAGCCCGAATGAGCCACCACAGAAGAGTCCTGGTGCACTATCTCTTGCCCCACTGCAGATCTGTCGTCTTGCTGATCATGTGGGGAAGTCTCCACTGTAGGTTCGGTACTTATTTCTGACCTCGACAAAGACCTAATTGAGGTCAGAGAGGCTGGTCTTGGTAGTCTCGACGCCGACCTATGTTCAGGTGGGGGAGACCTAGACACTCCATGCTTCGAGCCCGAAGCAAGCTTCGACGTCGACCTAAGTCGCGATGGAGACCTTGACCTTCTCTTTTTAGGTCTCGACGTTGAATCCTTCGACGCCATTCTACCTCTCGACGTCGACCTTTTCCTCGACGAAGACGTACGTCTCTCTCACAACACGGTATATCCTTTGACGTCGACCAATGACTCTTTCCCGACGTCGACACTTTACCCTTCGACGTCGACACACGATCCTTCGACGTCGGACGTCTCTCTTCCCTCGACGTCGACCTCTCACGATCCTTCGACGTCGAACGTTGCACTCCCGACGTCGTCCTTACTGCAATCGACACCAATTGTCTCGACGTCGAAAAGGATTTCGACGGCGACTGTCGAGACGCTGAACCTTGCCTCACCGGTGAAGTCCTCAGCGTCGATGGAGCCCTCTTCGACGCCGACGCTGCCGACGGCAATCTGGATCTCGACGTCAAGCGCACCTTTTTTTACGGCAACGCTCCCTAGAGTCGATGTTTCTTAGTTCTACCTTCTGGAGACGCTGATCTTCGACGTTTAGGCTGAGAAGATGGCTTAGCAGATGATAACAAGCCTTTGGAACTCTTCTCACCACGGTTTTCTCTCTCCAGAAGGCCCAGCAACCTCATTTTCTCCCTTTCTTTTAAAGTTCTATTTGAAAGGTTGAGGCAGTGATAACAATCTTCCACCTTATGAGAAACTGGAAGACACACCACACAAACAGAGTGTGGGTCAGTTTTCGACATCTTCTTCCCACAGGAAGGGCATTTGTAAAATAAAGGTGGCATTCTGACTAAAAAACACCAACAGTTTAGTCAGAAAAGGATAACAAACCACCACCAAAGCTATATTTTGTCAAAAAGTTACAAGAAAAACCAACTCTTGACAGAAAATACTACAAATGAGCAGAGCTCAAGTTCCAGGTTCCTCACAGAACAAGCCGGAAAAAAGAACTGACCTGTCACCTGTGGGGCATGATAGGAACAGAGATCTCCTGGAGGCCTTAAAGGCAAAGTGTGCAGATTCTCTGGGGCCTTAAAGGCAAGGTGCCAGTCTGATTTTCTGTACACAGACATTTTTTCATATGCAGCCTTTTTAGGCTAATAACTGTTTACAACAGGTTCTTTGATGAAAATAAAAGGTTTTTCATGGTTATGAAATCCATTTTAGGCTCATGCCTGTTTATTGCATTTATATAGAGCATATTTTCATGCTTCAGAACGTGATTAAGGTTTGGTTTGATTAGCCTATGTATTAATGTTAGGCTGCATATTATGGTTATTATACATATATATGTATATAATTACTTAGTACGATGTACTTTTGGTTATATTTACACATATATGTGTATATTGTTTATGTGTTCCGGGTCCCCGCTCATGGGCGGAGATAATTCAGTGCTTATGACTTTAATGAGTATCCCCTGGAAGAGAATTATTATTTCAGGTGATTTTAATATGCATTTTGTTTTGTCTAAAAAGCAGACACCTGACTTAAAATGGTTAGCTCAATGCTTACTTACTTACTTACAATGGACAGATTGTGAGTTTAAAAAATACAATTTAAAGATTATGCATGACCTTGATAACATCCCGACTTATAACAAAGCAGATAGCTCCTCTGTAATAGACTATACTATGATGTCTGAGAAATTATATAAGTTAGTAAAAAGCTATGTGATTGCCCCAAGGATTGAAAGCGATCACAACCCACAAGTGATTAATTTTGACATAGATCTGGACTATCTACCAGCAACCAGGACTCTGGTAAAAGCTGCAACATCCTTTAATCTTAAAAGGTTAACATGGAATGAAAAAACTGAGGATAACATTTTGATAGTGCTTGACTGTTTAATTCAGGATGCGCATGCTGCTTATGCGGAAGGGAAACCTATGGTTGACCTAAGGGCTCACTTGTGTGATGAACTATTGGCTAAATCTGTTAGAGATGAGCCCTCCAAAGGCATAATGTTAAATCCAGGAAACCAGGATGGTATTCTTCCCACTTACTATATCAAAAAAGAAAGCTTAATAAAGAAATAAGATTATTGCACCGGAATAAAAACAGGCTATCGCTTCAAAGTGCATCGCTTAAAATCAGAGAGTTAAAACAGAGGTACAAGAGGGAAATCTGGATGGCTAAGCAAGCATATTATGAATCAATATGGGCAAACGTCCATCATGCTTGTAAATCCAAAGATCTACGGTTATTCTGGTGCATTATTAATGACATTGAGAACGGTAATAATAGAAGCAATAGTGCTAATGTTGATGAAGTGAGTTGGGTGAGCTTTTTCAATAAAAAAATCGATTCCCCAAATCTAGATAATGATAAATGTTTTAATAATAGTCCAATTGATAAGGCATAAAGTAATAGATAGAAGGAGTAAAGGCTGTATTCCCTCTCCTCAATGTAGAGTGGATATGGAGCCCTGGTGAACAAGTTACTTACCTTCGGTAACGCTTTTTCTGGTAGATACTATATCTGCCTGTGGATTCCTCACCTTGTGAATATCCCCCTTGCGTCAGCAACGTTCAGAAATTTTCTTCGTAGCACGCCGACGTGGACGACGTCACCGGAGCACGGCATCGCGCGTGACTCCGTCTGACGTCACCGACCCCATATCAGGCCCACGCCGGCGTGATGACGTCAGTTCCGCCCTTTTTTCCGTGCCTTCGAGGCACACGGACGGACCAACGATAGCAAATATGCAAATATACAATGTACACAGTACAAATAGAACCAAATCAATACAACAGTATTACAATCATATATACAGAAAGACCAGGTATAGCAGAGTAGACAACGGGGAGGCGGGTGGGTCAGTGAGGAATCCACAGGCAGATATAGTATCTACCAGAAAAAGCGTTACCGAAGGTAAGTAACTTGTTCTTCTGATAGATACATCTGCCGTGTGGATTCCTCACCTTGTGAATAGATTCCCACAGCAGTCCCCACTCCCGGAGGAGGGTGTCCACTCTGCTACACCAGGAAGTCTTGGAGGACAGAACGCGCGAAGTGGCCATCCCTCCTCACCTCGGTATCCAAGCAGTAATGCTTCGCGAAAGTGTGGAGGGAGGCCCAAGTCGCGGCCCTGCAAATATCCTCAACAGGTACACCCCTAGACAAAGCAGATGTTGCAGACTTTGCTCTAGTTGAATGAGCTCTAATACCCTCAGGAGGGTCCTTACCCGCAAGGGAGTAGCAGATCTTGATGCACAGGATTATCCACCTGGAAAGAGTGCGCTTGTGCACCGCTCTGCCCTTCTTGCAGCCAGCAAAGCCAACAAACAGCTGTTCGTCCAACCGGAAGTCCTTAGTCCGGTCCAGATAGAAAGACACCGCCCTCTTAGGGTCCAGGCAATGCAGCCTCTCTTCCTCCTTAGACGGGTGAGGGGGAGGATAGAAGGTAGGAAGGGTAATGGACTGCCCAAGATGGAAAGGAGTCACCACCTTAGGCAGAAAAGCAGCCCTGGTCCTAAGAACCATCCTTTCTGCATGAATGGTCAGGAATGGGGGTTTGGAACTTAGAGCTTGAAGCTCACTTACCCTCCTTGCCGAGGTGATTGCAACGAGGAAAATTGTTTTAAAAGAGAGAAGCCTCAATGGACACTTGTGCAAGGGTTCGAAGGGAGAACCCATTAAAAAGGTCAGCACAAGATTCAAATCCCAGTGAGGAACAATAAAAGGAGTAGGAGGAAACATATTCAAAAGACCCCTCAAGAATCTCAAAACCACCGGAGATTTAAAGAGAGAAGGCTGATCCGGCAAACATAAAAACGCCGATAAGGCCGAAAGATAACCCTTGACCGTGGACACAGCCAAACCTTGCTGTGCCAGATAAAGGGCAAATTGTAAAATATTAGACAAATGAGCCTTCAAAGGGTCAACATCCCTCTCCCTGCACCAAGAAACAAATTTAGTCCACCTATAGGAGTATATGGACTTAGTGGTGTCACGCCTGGCAGAGAGAATAACATCCACGACCTCGTGAGGGAGAGAAAATGAACTCAAGTTGCCCCGTTCAATCTCCAGGCATGAAGGTGTAATGTCTGGAGGTGGGGGTGTAGAACCTGCCCCTCCAACTGAGAGAGGAGGTCTGCCCTGTGAGGGAGAAGGAGCGGCGGGTGAGAGGATAGGTGGAGTAGGTCCGAATACCACACCCTTCTTGGCCAATCCGGAGCAACCAATATGACTTGGGCCCGGTCTTGACGAATCTTCCTCAGAACCCGAGGAATCAAAGGTATGGGGGGAAACGCGTAAAGGAGTCGATCTCCCCAACTCAACTGAAACGCGTCCCCCAATGCTCCTTGCATCGGATACTGGAGACTGCAGAATGAAGGGCAGTGAGCATTCTCGCGAGTGGCAAATAGATCCACCCGAGGAGTCCCCCACATCCAAAAGATGTCGTGAACAACCTCCGGGTGAAGCCTCCACTCGTGGTCGGCAGAGAACTGCCGACTGAGACTGTCTGCACGCACGTTCAGAACCCCGGCCAGATGATTTGCCACCAGACAAATCTGATGGTCCTGAACCCAGGACCAGAGACGCAGAGCCTCTCTGCAGAGACACTGCGACCCTACTCCTCCCTGCTTGTTGATGTACCACATCGCGGTCGTGTTGTCCGTTAGAACCTGAACCGAACGACCGCGAAGGGAAGGGAGGAAGGCCTTGAGCGCCAAACGTATCGCCCTCAATTCCAGAAGGTTGATGTGAAACAACCTTTCTTCCGGAGACCAAAGACCTTTGACCTCCAGGTCTCCCAGATGAGCACCCCACCCTAGAGTGGATGCATCCGATATCACTGTGGCCACCGATGGAGGCAGCTGAAAAGGCTTTCCTTGTGACAGATTGCCTTCCACGCCCCACCAAGACAGATCCGCTGCAGCTTCCCTGGAGATCCTCACTGACTCCCTGAGATCTCCGTTGTGCTGATACCACTGCCTGCGGAGGCACCACTGGAGCGCCCTCATGTGCCAGCGTGCATGACTGACCAACAGAATGCAAGAAGCCATCAGACCAAGCAGGCGAAGGACCTTCAGGACTGGAACAACCGCCCCATTGAAGAATAAAGGAACCATTTCCTGAATGTCGCGAATCCTTTGAGGTGGAGGGAATGCACAACATACAGAAGTGTCCAGTACCGCACCTATGAACAGGTTGCGCTGGGAGGGCACCAGGTGAGATTTGGGTACGTTTATCGAAAAACCCAACCTGTGTAACAACTGAGTTGTCTCCTGCAGATGATGGAGCACCATCTCCGGCGACTCTGCTTTGATCAGCCAATCGTCCAGGTACGGGAAAACTGGAATCCCCGACCTTCTGAGATGTGCAGCCACCACAGCCATCACCTTGGTGAAAACTCGAGGCGCAGTAGTAAGTCCAAACGGGAGGACCGCAAACTGGTAGTGCTGCGAACCCACCGTAAAACAGAGATACTTCCTGTGCGACTTCAGGATTGGGATGTGGAAATACGCATCCTGCAAGTCGATCGACACCATCCAGTCTTCTTCCATCAGCGCCAGAAGAACCTGAGCAAGGGTGAGCATTTTGAACTTCTCCTGTTTGAGATAGAGGTTCAAAATCCTGAGATCCAGGATAGGCCGAAGCCTGCCATCCTTCTTGGGAATCAAGAAATACCGGGAGTAGCACCCTTGACCCCTCTCCTGCTCTGGAACCACCTCTATTGCACCCTTTCGAAACAGTGCCAGGACTTCCTCCTGCAGGAGAAGCAGGTGGTCCTCCGAGCAATAACCTTGGCAAGGAGGGTAATTGGGAGAGAACTCCTGAAAAGGAAGTGCATACCCATTCTCTACGAGATTGAGAACCCAAAGATCTGATGTAACCGATTCCCAATCTCGTAGAAAGTGAGTAAGCCGACCCCCTACTGGCCCTACATGATCCAGAATGGTGGATCTAGGGCTGCTTTGCTGATGCGGGTGGGGGTTGGGCATTATTGGAGGAAGTGGAGGAAGAGGAGACTTGACGTCCACGTCCACGACCCCTCTGTCTACCTCTATAGGACCTATATAGAGGGTTTTGCTGCTGCTGCTGTTGCTGTTGGCCCTGCTTGAAGGGACGAAAAGAAGATTTAAATCCCTTGAATTTTCTAGCCGTCGACCCTCTCATCTGCAGACCCAAGGATCTCGCAGTGGCACGGCTGTCTTTAAACCTTTCCAAGGCCACATCAGCCTTTTTACCAAAAAGGCCAGTCCCATCAAAGGGTAAGTCCAGCAAAGTAGATTGTACATCCGCTGAGAAATCAGAAGACTTTAACCACGCGGCTCTCCTGGTTGCAATGGATGAGCCCATAATTCTGGCAACAGAATCCACAGTGTCCATGCCGCTTTGAATGACCATGCGGGCCGCAGCCTGAGTGTCAGAGATCACTTCATTAAAGTTTTTCTTATCCTCCTCAGGAAGTTTTGTAGACAATTGCTTCACTGAGTCCATCAGCGCGTGCACATATCTACCTAAAAGGCAAGTAGCGTTTGATGACTTCAGAGCCATGCTCCCAGAAGAGAAAGTCTTCTTCGCAGCCTGATCCAATTTCTTAGACTCTTTATCAGCTGGCACTTGAGGGAAAGAGCCTGCAGCCCTATTAGAGCAAGCCGCCTGAACCACAAGACTTTCCGGAGATGGATGTGTAGACAGAAAGGCAGGGTCATCAGGAGCCACCCTATAGCGCCTTGCAATAACCCTTGAAACTGCAGGAGCAGACAACGGCCTCTTCCAAACCTCCTTAATCGGATCTGACAAGGCATCAGTAAACGGCAGAGTTGGCTCCACAATCGAAGAAGGAGAATGCAGGACTTCTGTGAGAATGTTGGGCTTGTACTCCACTGTGGGCAGCTTTAAGCTAAGAAGGTCAGCAGCCTTCCTAATAACCACGTGATAAGGAGCGACGTCCCTTGATGGTGCATCAGAAGTCGAAGGCAGACCCCACTCGGGAGAGAGTTCCAGACCACTAGCATCCCGAAGCTCATCGAAGTCATCATCATGATCAGGAAGCTCGCCTTCTTCCACATCTGAACTCTCATCATCCTTTTGCTCGAGAAGACGCTGAGCTCTCCGCCTCGACCACTCCATTCGAATCGAAGTCGATGGATCCGGCAACGACTCCGACGGAGCCGGTTCCGACGTCGATCGAGGAACCGGAGCAGGAGGACGAGAGTCATGAACAGGCGTAGTACCTCGATCACGACGAGGTCGATCCTGAGTCGGCGAAGCCGCATGCGGAGTCGAAGACCTCGGTGGAGCCGTACCGAGCCAAGGTGAAAGAGGCGCCGGCATGAAAGGCATAAATGGAGCAGGGGCATACGACTGAGGAATACCCAGATTGTATGATAATGGACCCATGGGGCCACCAGGCGCTCCAGTGGGGTACATTGCCCTCGAATAAACTCCATACATCGCATTGAGAAAATGCGAGGGATCCTGCCCAGGACCAGGAAAGGAAGGGTACGGACCTACCGGATGTTGCAATGGAGGCCGACCCGACATATCCTCACCCTGACCTTCCGGATTCACAGGAGTCTCCGTCGAAGCCGGTTCTTGAATCACCTCCTCTTCTTCATGCTCCGAGGAAACCGGCTCCGGGTCCGGCTCCGGCGCCGGAGATCCTTCTTTTGACAAAGCAGGTGAAGGAGAGACAAAGTCCTTACGATGTTTGTGAGACCTTCTCTTCGAGTCAGAGGAATCCTTCCCCGAATGATGTCTCGAACTGTGCTTCCTCCTCTTATGCTTTCTCCTCGAAGAGCTCGAAGCATGTCCGGAAGCCGACTTAGATCTAGACCTAGATCTATCTCTGGACTTCGACTTCGCTTTAGACCTCGAGTCCTCTCCAGACCTCGAGCCCGCTCTGGACCTCGGCGCCGATACCGACCTTGACCGAGACCTTTGCTTCGACTTCGATCTCCGTGACGTAGATCTCGAAAGTCGCCCAGAGTCTTTCTTCACCTTCGCCAAAAGCAACTTTGCTTCACGCTCCCGAAGCTTCTTTGGATTCATCTTAAAACAGGACTCGCAGTTCTTCACATCGTGACTTGAACCAAGACACCACAAACAATCCTTATGTGGGTCAGTGATAGACATCATGCGGGCACAAGACCTACATGGTTTAAAGCCTGTTTTCCTCGACGACATCTCCGGAGAAGAACAAGGTCGTAAGAGAGAAACAGTGACAAATATCAAACAGAAAGATACTAGGTATCGCTGAAGATCCCGAAAACCATTAGCGTCGGAGACGTGGAAAAAAGGGAACTGACGTCATCACGCCGGCGTGGGCCTGATATGGGGTCGGTGACGTCAGACGGAGTCACGCGCGATGCCGTGCTCCGGTGACGTCGTCCACGTCGGCGTGCTACGAAGAAAATTTCCGAACGTTGCTGACGCAAGGGGGATATTCACATGGTGAGGAATCCACACGGCAGATGTATCTATCAGAACGCTTGATAAAGTAAAAAAAGCGATAAAGAGGATTAGATCCAACGGAGCACCAGGCCCAAATGGTATCCCGAAACGCAATATTCAAAGCTGAATTAAGTAACTGGCCGTAGTTACTAATGCTTTTGTTTAATGAAGTCCTTAAATCAGGTCTTATACCGTTATCTTGGCATGGGAGTATTATACAACCAATATATAAGTGTGACCCGCAGGATAATCCGGCTAATTATCGCTTGAATACGCTCACTGATGTAGAGGCAAAAATGTTCACTAGTTGCCTGCTGGGAGAGCTAGAGCCTTGGGCCTCAAAGGAAGAGCTGATCCCTAATTTTCAAACAGGGTTTAGAAAGGGAGAATCTACCCATACCAATTTGATTTTATTAACATTATTAGGAGAGAGAGCCAAAACCAGAAAGCAAAATGTTTTATTGATCTAAAAGCCGCTTTTGATTCTGTGCCGTGATATACTCTCTGGGGTAAATTAAGGAATTGGGGTATTCGGGAAATACTATTAAAGATGATTATACTTTTATACTCCAATACCTGGGTGCAGATCAAAATTGGTGATGGAAAACATATGACTCGTCGTTTGGATACGAATGTGGGATTGAAACAAGGCTGTGTTTTGGCTCCTGGCCTTTTTAATCTTTTTATGGCCGATTTGCCAGCTCATTTTAAAAATATTAATTCACATTTGCCTTTTATTCATGGTCAAGAAATTAAATACCTGCAATATGCAGATGACACCATTTTATTGAGCCAAACAGAAATAGGGCTAAAAAGGTTAATTGACTCTTTTAATGGCTATGTCACACAAAATGGACTAACAATTAATATAAAAAAGACAAAAATAATGACTATAGGAAAAGGGATACCAAGGATTAAAGAGTGGAATATCAATGGCCTGGTAATCGAAAATGTGAAATCATATAAATACCTTGGAATCATGTTCGATGATGCACTGATATTTAGACAACATTTTAACAATCTTGAAGCCAGGGGCTGCTCTCTTGCATTTGCTTTTAGGAAATTAAGAGACAAATTGGTATGCCCTAATTATAATCATTTGATGAAGGTGATGAAAGCAAAGTTAATTCCATCTTTGGACTATTGCTCAATCATCTTTTAGGGCAAAGACGCGAAAGTGCTCGACAATATACAAATTAGAACTTATAAGGCTGTGTTTAAAATCCCTAAATATATCTGTCGAGCAAACATAAGACTGGAATTTGGACTGAAAAACCAATTTTTGGCACGTCAGTCAGCATTCTTGAAGTTCTTAATATCATTAGCCCGCTCGGATGAAGGATCTTTAGCAAAGCTATATTGGCTAGAAATTTTAGAGGGGGAATACTTAAAAAACTGGCAGCTGTACCTAAATGAATGCTTATGCAATTTTGATTGCTCTAATTTAGAAGATGAAATGAGGAGTAAAGTAGTTAAAAAAAAATTAATCAAATGGCCGCACTGCTAACAATTATAGCTGACAAGGAGGAATTAAGGGAAAAAATCATTTTTTGACAATTGCTAATTCCTTTGGCAGGCTGTCGCCTTAACCTTATTTGGCATATCATATAAAACCTAGGTTTAAGAATAAATGTATGCATTTAAGGTTGGGAAGATATCCAACAAAGGATGGCATACCAAAATGGGAGAATCAATGGTCATCGAGCATTTGCAGGCTTTGTAGGCAAAGGGAGGAAACAATAATTCATATAGTAACCTTATGCCCAGCTCTGGCAGACGCCCGGAAGTCCATCCTAAAACCGATCTTTAATGAACTAGGAATTAGAACATGTAGGCAAGCTATTATTACCTGTTTGAGTGGAGTCAATATTAAACTTACTTATTGTTTTGTTAAATTTATCATTATTGCAGAGAATAAACTAAAAGTAGTAGAACGGGTAAATAACTGTATTGCGATATAAAATACTTAAGAAACATAATTTAAGATTCATTGGAGGCAATGTGTTAATCTAGCTTAAGGGACTATGAGTATAATTTAATATAGGCACACACATTGCACTTTATTACCGCTTGTAAATGAAAAACAGCTAAAAATGTGTATTTGTAATTACAACTGTTAACATAAGTCACTTTAGGTAAATGCTGCTATAATAGTTCTTGGTGCAAATTATAAGGTATTTTAGTAAGTTTTATGTATTTTAATTATTGTGTAATGTTTTAATGTTTTTATGGAATGGTCATCTATTATCGCATTATTGGTGGATCATTTTAAGATGTTAATACCTCTGTGTCTAGTATATGCTTGTTTTTCTTGGTGGCTCTTATTTTTTTTCTTGCTTGTAATGATTTTAATTAATCAAAAAATAAAATGCTTTCTTACTTACTGATTAACTGGAGTACTGCATAAGTGTGGGGTATAACATACACCATAGTTTTAAACATCCCAATCAGTTCATCCTTTCAGCCAACCCAGACTTCATCCCTGGCTCCGTGTTTTGTCTCGGGGGACACGTACCCCGTAACATTGAGGGCCCGATTCACAGAATGAATT
Source organism: Lissotriton vulgaris (assembly GCF_964263255.1). NCBI lineage: Eukaryota > Metazoa > Chordata > Amphibia > Caudata > Salamandridae > Lissotriton > Lissotriton vulgaris. Next base: position 456,118,299 of record NC_141700.1, on the reverse strand, counting down.
TAAGACTCAATCCTAAACGTAATACTGTTTTGGTATTCACAGATTGCACTTACTACTTTTGGTATTCACAGAATGAACGTACTACTTTTGGCATTCACAGAACTAACTTACTACTTTTGGTATTCACAGAATAAATTTACTCATTTCGGTATTCACAGAAGTTAGGACTCCTAACTTTAGGACTCCTAAATGCCTTCTGTGAATACCGAAAGTCCTAAAATTACGATTTTTCTCAATTTAGTAGCAGTAAAGTTAGGACTCCTAACTTTAGAAATCCTAAATGCCTTCTGTGAATACCGAAAGTCTTAAAATTAGGATTTTTCTCAATTTAGTAGTAGTAAAGTTAGGACTCCTAACTTTAGGACTCCTAAACTGAGAAAAATCCTAATTTTTTAAGTTTAGGATTGAGTCTTAAGTTCATTCTGTGAATCGGGCCCCCTAATTTTAGGAATTTCGGTATTCACAGAAGGCATTTAGGAGTCCTAAAGTTGGGAGTCCACACTTTACTACTACTAAATTGAGAAAAATCCTAATTTTAAGACTTTCGGTATTCAGAGAAGGCATTTAGGAGTCCTAAAGTTAGGAGTCCTAATTTCTGTGAATACCGAAAAGAGTAAGTTCATTCTGTGAATACCAAAAGTAGTAAGTGCATTCTGTGAATGCCAAAAGTAGTAAGTTCATTCTGTGAATACCAAAAGTAGTAAGTGCAATCTGTAAATACCAAAACAGTAGTAAGTTTAGGATTGAGTCTTAAGTTCATTCTGTGAATCGGGCCCTTTGTGTCTACATTGAGGTCCCTGACAGTCCAGGTCGCTATGCGTAACATATCAGGTCTGTCACTAGTCACCTTTCCTTTATGATCAGTTGAGAGGGGGTTCAGTCAATACAAATATGGTGTCATTGTACTTCTTCACTCCCTCAGGTGGGTTCATTCATGTGTGCTTGTGTCCATCTCCCTCCCGATCCCTCCTACAAGGTAAACCACCCCATAAACTGAAGAACCGGTCCTTACCCATATTACCTCCAAACATTGGGAATTTACAACACTTGTATGTTAGCTACAAAGCAGACCAATAGGGACTGTCAAACTAACAGACACTCAAATAGTAGGCAGTCATGTGACGTTCACTTCTAGCCAGAAAACACCAGCTCAAAGCAGAGGCTAAGTTCTTCCCACATCCCTACTGACTACTCCCAAGTCTAGGAAGGCCTCCCACTGCCCGAATTACTCAAGCTTACCACAATGTACATGTTCCACCAGCCACCTTGCTCATGAATAGCTCATATTTGTGCTTACCACCATTGTTGTTTGTCCACAGGGCTCCCCTACATGTTGCTCTAAAAAATAAAGCTGCTGGGGGGGATTGTACACGGTCTATCCCTGTACCTTTTTTATCACCTCGCAGTCAGAGCCAGGCAAGGTTGGTTTTTCCTCTCTGCCGTCCCCGGAGCACGACCATACCACGTGGCACCTTCCAGGAGCACTGGCAGTCCGCCCAGCTCAGAGCACACTGTCTTGGGTTGTGCGGCACTGGCACTTCTGCCTCTGGGAATGTCCAGCGCTGTGCAACCTTGAAAAAGGCAAAGGGGAACCACCCATGTTGTCCCTACAGTCCTTCTCAGGCTCTAGGCCCCACTCCATACTCTCCACGAACCAGACAGGGCTAGTGTTTGGACCCCCCAGGGGTCCGGCCCTACCAACAATATTTTCGGCACGACAGTGGGTGGGGGGCACCTATATCTACCTCCCCCACACAGCTGGCGATCCTTTTTTCGCGCTGAGGTATCACACCGTCTACCTCCCTACCGCTTACCCGGCGTGTCGGCTGGAGGGGTGAGTAGGGTAGGAAGGCAGTTAACTTGTTATTTTGTGTTGCAGGCGGACTTACAGGGCGATCCAGAGGCAGAATGATACATCGGAGTACCCTCTTTAGGAGCAGAAGAACGGTGCAAATGCCAAACAACCCCAGGACGTCCTTATGGCAGGGCCTGGAGGAACAACGGCTCCCCGTTATTCCTTGAGCTGTTGTAAACCTGAGCAACCGGGGCCTGTCTGTATACGCTCCGCCCCCTCAAGGGGCATGAGTAAATGGGTAGACTGGTGGTCCACAGGATGTAATGAGTTATCCCCAAAAATGGTTAGCACCGATTGGTTAGGCCACAGTGCAATTTGGCTCTTCAGGTGTGCAGGGCAGCATAGGGGCTGCCTGCTCTTGACTCGCCCGTAAGTTGGAAAAAGGGGGATGGTGACAATGGGTAATTTAGATAGCCAGCACCTCTGTTATGATCGACTTTTCGGCTCTCAGTCAGGAAGGTACCTTCCTGACTGAGAGCCGAAAAGTGGACGGGAGATCAACAACTTTTGCTGCCCGAAAGGAGATTTGGCGCTATTACCTTGGACATCTTATTTACATATTGGAGGATGTCGTCCGACACTTGAACATACTCGCGAGAGTATGGATACCGCAAATACACACATATGAACTTCAAATACAATTCTTTGGGGGCAATACGTTACCGGTCCGGGCGCGTTATATCGCACTAACTTGAATTATTGATGATCTGGAAAACAGAATCCGGACAAATCACGAACTTATATTCTCAGGACAAATACGATCTTCTACCTCCAGAATACATGCATTTTTGGAGCCTTGAAAAAGTCGCAAGGCAAGCGACGAAAAAAGTGTCGGCTGTAGCTGTATCATTGTTAGAACAACTGAACAACTATGATGAAGATTGCTTGCTGAACTGATTATACATTGAACACTTTTTTATATTAAACAATTTTGCTGTTTGTGGATACTCAGCTGTTTACTTGTATGTGCTGTGCTCTGTCTTTGGATTAATTCACCCGTAAGTTGGCCCACTATGTTGGCATATTTCTTATGCAAAAAAAACCTGCAGCAATGTTTTCTCTAACGACCAATATGTCTTGTGTGTTCTTTATTATGGTATTGCTGTATTTGCGGGTTGGGTGTGTTGCCGATATTGCACCAAGAACTCTCACGGGGTACCAGCAGGCTCAGGTGGTTTTTCTGAGTGCGTAGCACACCATATCTGCTCCAATCAACCGGGGGCAGCACAGTATGATGAAGGATCAGGATCAGCTAGCAGAGCTCTCATTTAGAGCGCCAATTGGCCATTTTTAGTTTGAACTTTAGACATTCTTTACATCTAATGAGTGTAGCATTTTTCCGCTGTGATTTGTGGATTTGGAAAGAAAGCTTTGAGTACGATAGGCCCATTAAGATGAAAGACTTTCTCCTTTTGAATGAACTTGGGATTGGTTCATATTATCACTCTGTCCTCTTTGAATTATAAAAAGCGTTCTTTAACTGTGAAGAATTGAATTTCACTCATTCTTCTTGCAGATGTTAAGGCTGGTAGTAGTACCACTTCCCATGAGAAGTTTTAGATCATTTCTGTGAATGGGCTTGAATGGATCCTTCATCAACCGCGAAAGGATCAAATTAAGCTACCAAAATGGAGGAGGTTGCTTTATTAGAGAAAAGACTCACAAAAGCCCTTTAAGAATGAATCTCTTTGATGAGTCTATTTGGCAACAAAGAAGAGGAACAAGAAGATTTCCTGAATCTGGATGTAGCTTCTAAGGGCACTTTAATTGAAGTATAACCCAGGCTCGCTCTGGCTAGATGTAGCAAATATGGCAGAACAGGTTCTGGTGGACCTGAAAGAGGATGAATCTGTGATTTCTGGCACCACAAACAAACATGTTTACATTTGAACTTATAAGTCTTGTTTGTAGAATCAGCTCTGACTCTAGCAAGAATGTCTTTACACTCTTGCAGCATATTTACATCGTGTACTCGCCAAGGAGCCTTTAGAACCTCCGTTGCTGGTTGACTCAGGTTACGAGAAGTTCTGCTCCTGGATCTCCAAGGCGCTTGACGCCCTTATTCCTATTACCGCTTGTAAAGTCAGCTCCAGGGACTCCAGTCCGTGGTACGATGGTGCCTTACGTACACTCAAGGGTAGTTGTAGGCGAGCAGAGAGGGCTTGGCGGAAGGCGTACGATAGCGGGAAAAAAGCTATTTATCTCGCCTCCGTCAAAGTATACCACCGGGCTGTTTGCCAAGCTCGGGCAGCTTACTACGCTACTGAATTCGGCAACAGCTCCAACCCCTCTAAAACCATCTTTAAAGTGATGAAGGATCTTTTGGCAAAGCGTGCCTGTACTACGTCGAATGGTTCCACCACTCACTGTGAGGCTCTCGCTCGTTTTTTTTTGGAAAAGGTCCAAAACATCTATCGGACGTTCCCTTGTACTGGGCCTCCGGTTGAGCCCCCGATTAACATCTATGGTGTTTCCACCTTGCACGTGCTGCCCCCGCTGACATCAGAGGGGTTTGACCTTCTGGCTCTGCAGGTTAAATCAGGGTCCCCCGCTGATCCGCTTACAGCGACTCTTTTTAGAGAACAGTCGTTTGTGGGACGGGCCGTGGTTCACTCCTTGATTAACATCTCGTTGGAATCAAGCACGGTACCCGCTAGCTGGAAGCGGGCAGTGGTTTCTCCCATTTTGAAGAAGCCGTCCCTGGATCCAGATAAACCTGAAAACTACCGGCCCATCTCCTTACTTCCGTGGCCGACCAAAGTGTTGGAGGCCCATGTCAACAAAGTTCTTTCGGCTCACCTTATCCATGCTAACATCTTGGATTCCACCCAGAATGGGTTCCGTGCTGGACACAGCACGGAGACCGCCCTCCTCTCCATGGCTGAACACCTTCGCACGGTGATGGATGCGGGACAGACAGCAGCGCTCGTCTTATTGGACTTGAGCGCCGCGTTTGATACTGTTTCGCATCCTATCCTGTTGCATCGCCTGGAGGAGATTGGGCTGGGTGGACCTGCCCTCCAGTGGTTCCGGTCTTTCCTAGACGATCGTTTCTTTAGCGTTGCCGTCCCACCGTTCCAGTCCCAATTCCATCCTTTGAAACAGGGGGTGCCGCAAGGATCCTCGCTGAGCCCCACGTTGTTTAACCTCTACGTGAGACCGCTGGCTGAGGTCGTCAAGCAATGGGGCATGACTATGGTCTCATATGCCGACGACACTCAGCTAGCGGTTACGATCAGCGGGGATGCTGACCAGGATGCCCCCAGGTTTCAGAGTGGACTTAGGGCGGTGGCGAGCTGGATGAAGAACAACTGTCTCCAGCTCAACGCTAAGAAAACAGAGATCATGATCGTAGGTAAGAGATCGGAGCTGTGGGGGGACAGGTGGTGGCCTATGGAGCTGGGGCCGGCCCCCCGTCCGGTCACGGAATTAAAGAACTTAGGAGTATGGATGGATCCCTCCCTCAGCTACGTTGGCCACACGAAGAAAATCGCGGCCTGTTGCTTTGGCATCTTACGGTCGCTTCGCCCTGTTTTGAAGTTCTTTGACCATCGCACCAGGCAGCTGATAGTCCAGGCTACAGTGTTATCTCGCCTGGACTATGCCAGCTCTCTTCTAGTAGGGTCCAATGTGGCTGAGGTTACCCGCCTTCAACGCGTCCAGAACGCTGCAGCGAGAGCTATTGTCGGCCTACCCCGTACTTGTTCTGCCTCCAGCACTTTGAGATCACTGCACTGGCTGCTTATCAGGGCCAGAATTCAGTTTAAAGTGCTGTGTATGGCGTTCAAGATTCTGAGGGGGGTAGGTCCCCCTATTCTTGCGGACCTTTTGTCTTGGTATGTGCCTACTCGGCCCCTGAGATCCATGGGTCAGGCACTTACTGTGATCCCCCGATACAGGCTGTGTCGGGTCGGTGGCCGTTCTTTCCGGGTCAGAGCAGCCGAGCTCTGGAACTCCCTTCCTGTAGAGTTGCGACTGCTAGATGATCTCTTAGTCTTTCGTAAAGCCTTAAAAACCTTTTTGTTTTAATCAATTCACTTCCCTCCTTTCTGTTGTGTTTCTTGTGGTGTTGCATTTTTACCTGCCATGCGCCTGGACGCCCCTTAGCTGGGGCAGCAGTGCGCATTACAAATGTATGTAAAAAAAAAAAAAATTTAGTATTACATATTAACTGTGTTCAGGAGTTATACTTATAAGTGCCAAAACGCTGGATCCGGATAAAGCATCTGGCTGTGGTTCATTGACGATAACATTGGAAATGGCTTCAGGCAAATACGATATTTCTCCAAGAGTGGGATCAGTTTGGCGAACCAAAATCTGACTGGGCAATTTTGGGTCGATCAAAATGATCCTGCATGGTTCTTGCTTCATTTTGTTGAGAATCTGCATGCTTAATGGGATCAGGGAAAATAGTACGCGAAGATCCCTTACCATCTAATCGAAAATATTTTCCCCTACGAACCCGGTTGTGGAACCCAACTTGCATAAAACTGGTATTTTCAATTCCAATTAGTTGGTTTGCACCAAAGCTGGAAGCCATAGTCTAGGGTTTCTTGGTTGAAGTCTCAGCTTCAACAATTTTGATCTCAGGGTGGTGCTCTGCTTTTAATTGTACCTGATGTTTTAATGCCCACTTCTAAATTTTCTGAGCTTCTTGAGATCTCGATGGTGGTCTTGTGCTTCCTTGCTTGTAGATGTAATTTATAGTGGTGGTATTGTCCATGTGTATTAGAACTGATTCCCTCTTGATTCTGGGGAGGAAGGCCTACAGACTCAATGCAACTGCCTTGTGTTCCAAAAGATTTATGATAAGATTTTTGTATTGTTGACACCATTTCCCACTGATTTGTAAATCCTGAGGTTGTGTACCCTATCCTTCTTGGGAGGCATCGGTCATCACTACAAAATCAGCTGATTGAGGCAGGAAGGTCAATGCTATAAAAATGTGGTCATTTTGAGTCCAGCAAGGAAGAGACTCCTTCAAGGTTGGAGTGATTTGGATGATGCCCTCAAAAGAGACATTAGTTTGAAGCCATTGTTTGTCCAATTCCTCTTGGAGAGACCTCATTTGGAGCCAGAAAAATAGTACTAGAGGAATGCTTAATGGCATCATGCCTAGAAGGAACTTGAACAGGTAAACAGAAACAGACTTTTTATGCATCACCCTTTCCGCTTTCAGCCTTAGCCTGTTTTGTCTGTCTTCTGTGAGATATGCCTTGTCCTGAGTGGTGTATAAATTGGATCATAAAACCGTTATGGTCTTTGATGGATGAAGTGATGATTTTTGTGGGTTTAGGGTTAAGTCTAGGTTCCTTAATGGAGTTAGAAAGGTAATTGTCCCTTTGTTCGGTTCCTGGCATGTAGGGGATTTTATCAACCAATCATCCAGGTATGGAAATACTTGATAACCTTTCTGCCTTAGGTAAGCTGTCACTGTTTTGTAAAAAGGCAACCATGCAGATCTGGGTCCAAATTGGAGGACTTTGAACTGATAATGAATGCTGGCTACTCTGAATATTAAGAACTGTTGCTGCTTTGGAAGAATGGCAATGTGAAAATAAATACCCTGAAAGTCAAGGGTATGTAGCCTCCACGCTACAGGAGCTGAAGGATGTCTTGGATAGTAACCATATGAAATTATTGTTTTCTTACATATTTGTTTAACCTCCGCAGGTCTAAAATGGACCTCTTTTCTCCTGTCTTTTTCTTGATCCAGAAGAAGCAGGAATAAAACTCCTTTCCCCTCTGATTGCATGGTATTCCTTCTATCGCACCCATGTTGAGCATGGTAAATATTTTCCTTTGTAGCTGCGCAAGATGGAGAAAGAATGAACCTGTCTGAGGTATTTGAGGTGGTCTGTTTGTAAATTCCAATATATGCCATGGGTAACTAGATCTAAAATCCAATTGTCCCTTATGATTAACATCAAATGAATAGATAGTTTGGGTCCCTGTTGGCATCTAGTATACACTTGTGAGTAACACACAAGTTCATTCTGTATTTGTTTTGTACTTGTGTCTCTTCCCTATGAAGATTTTTTTCTCCTTGCAGTTTGCTTGCTATAAGTGTCTGAAGGTGGTTGTCTGTACTGTTGTTGAGGCTTTTGCCGTCTGTATTGTTGCTGAAAGGGCTGGTACTGGTGTAATCAATAAAGTTGGTATCCTTCTCTTTAGGAGAACATACCCCTGCCTCTTGCCCACAAAATGGCATTTGCCTCATATTCAAGCAAACCCATATTTAAGCAAAACTCATATTTAAGCAAAGGAGAGGAGTTGTCCTAATGGCTAGGGCGGTATCCCTTGAATCTCGGGAACCAGGTTTGAGTCTCAGCAATGACTCTGAACATCTTGTGATTCTGAGCAAATCACTTAATCTCCCCGTGCCTTACAAAAATGAGTGTGTCCTCATGTAACGCAACTGGTGCTAAGTAAAGCGCTCTGAAACCCGATACCTTTGGGTCAAGTTCGCGCCAAATAAAACTCCATTAAAAAAACACAGCGATCTTGCAGTGCCAGTGTCTATTTTTATGAATTGTAGCACCACATCAATGTGTCTTCCAAATGATACTCCTCCATCAAAAGGCATGTCTAGAATTTTACTCTGGACTTCAGGTCTGAAGAAAGTAGTGCCGAGAACAGCAGCATTTGCCAATTGCTGGAAGCCTGTGGAGGCGATATCCGTTGCACAATCAATAATTTCTGAAGAGGCTTGTTCGCCTTCTTGTGAAATCTTCTTGCCTCTATCCTTACATCCTCTGGTATTCTATCTATGTAAGGAGATATATTAGACAACATCTGCCACTCGTATCTGGCAAGAATCTCTGGAGAATTGGCCACTCATACAGGTATAGCGGACATTGAGGAAAATCTCTTTCCTATGTTAACACGACATCTACCCTCACTATCCGTTTGCATTGATATAGGCGTAGAGAAGTTCTTGGAAGGACTCTAAGCTGCTTGCGTTATGATAGTATCTTGTTTAGCATATCCCATCAAACATACTGGTTAATTTTCTGGTGTCTTATATAATTTATCCAACCTGGGCAGGACAGCACTCACTGGAGTCTTCATAATTTTCACACCTTCCTCCCAGATACAGTTCACAAACAGGATAGCTCTAATGGGTTTTATAGCAGACGCTTTAAAATTGATATAAACAAAGCAATCCATCTGTTTCACTGGCATTGGCAACTCAAATAGTTTTGCTGCTCGCTGTATCAGAGAATGGAATCTCCCAATGTCATCAGGAAGGAAATCGACCGCATGAGGAACTGACAGTGAAGTAGCCAGTAGCAGGTAATCGTCCCATTCATTAGATGCACTGTTGTAGTTTGTTACTTCACCTTATTCTCTCTCCTCATCTGAGGACACCACATCATCCGCAGGCAGAACCAAAATGCTTGAAGCTGGCGGTCTTTTTGGTGTATGCACTGCTGGTAAATTACGAGGAGTAGGAGGTTGAATTTGAGGAGAGGGAATTGTTTGTGCTGGTGATGCAGCGTGAGAGGGCTCTGAAAATCTATTATAATTGTCCTGCAACATGAAAGTCATTAACCAAAGCTCTTAGTACTTGTACCATCTCTTCCTTTGACTCATAATGTTCATAGGGTTGGTAATGATGTATATATGAAGTAGACGTATCCATAAATTGTGCTCCTGGGGAATAATAATCTTCCTCACAATATTCCTTACTCTCCTCTTGATATTTGATATATAGTTCCATATCTAACAAATGAGTTGGTGGAAGAGGTAAACTTTACTCGAAGATGTGTGTTCAGGCATTAGTAAAACTAAAGGAGAATAAAATGATTCTTACATTGATGGTATTGTGGACAATGGTGTCAACGATAACCTTGATGACATTATCGGCGTCTTTGCTGTCAACAGCGTTACCTCTTTCACCATTGATGTAGTTGTTGATGATTTTCTCTTCAACAACTGCCCCATAGGTGAGATATTAGGTGCTGCGAATGATGACAATGGTACCATCACCTTCGACGATACCGCCAATGGTATGGGCAGTCGTTTTCTCTCTAGAGTGGATTTCTCTGTTGACAGCAATAAGGAAGGCTTTTTAAACTGTAACAACAATCTTGGAGAAGCTGTTGTTGGCTCTGATTTTGATATTTTTAATGAGCCGTCCTCTTTGGAATGCTTATGTGAGCACTGATTAATGCCATGATAAAACAATTTATACTCTATGAGGTTGTCTAGTACTTATAGAGAACATCTGGCAGCTGAAAATGGTAAAAGTATGCAATGACAAATGCAAAATCACAAACAAGAATATATGATGTATAGCTACAATGATGATTACGCTGGAAGATCTAGACATAACTTTTATTACTGGGAATACTATGATTCATGCGAAACTAAGATACAGACCATGTATAATAGAAATGATGTGTTAATTTTTAAGCCTCATAATGAATCTCTAGAATTAAAAACATCATGATGCATTAATCATCCAATAGGAACTTTAGTACCATCTCTCGAGGAACATCAATTTATATTAGAAAGTTGGTCCATAGTGGAACTCACTTAGAATCGAGTCGTATTGACCTGTACTACTGATTGTCTGAAAGCATCAGTGCTAATAGATTCGATCTTCAACATTCCCGGTTTTATTAATTGAGCAGAGATATCTTGGTAGAAACACAATTGACTCTTCATTAATCGGGTAAATATAGATTCGTATTGCTTCATAATACTTGATACCATTCAAAGTATCCATTCTAAGATGGCGCCTGCGGTCGTCGCAGCGACATTTACAAAATCTCGCAAGTGTACGCAATGTAGTATACACGGAAGTAGAGTGCTGTGAGGGATCAAACGAGTTGGCATTGCGACCGGGAGTAATCGGTTAGTTATTTGGGAATCTGGCACTTCAGTTGAAGATACTATTGTGGTGAGGAGTGTTAGGAAAAACGGGTTTTTGAAGTATAGATAGCTGGGATATATAGAATCAGTCATTGTGATTCTTTATACCCTTTGCAGCCTTAGCAGAGTTTGAAGCTTATTAATAAAAGTCTGATGAGACGGAGGATTTGTTGTTGACTGGGTAAGCAAAATGTGTAGTTATCGCTGAACGAGTTTATATATTTACGGTGACAACTAGAATAATTGCACTTTGTTGTTGATGCAGTTTACAGCAAGAAGTTGTCGTCGGTTTTTAGAATTCGTGAAGGTGCGAAAATTCAAACAGTAAGAAGGTATAGGTATGGGCAGTCATGTACATTTATTTTATAACGGTGCATATAGAATGATTTAAGTGAGGACCAAAGGTAATGATGAAGATGAAGGTTAGGAAATTTGTTTAGTCTCCTCTGTGCTTAAGCAATATTAAGGTTGTGAGCTAAACTATAAAGGCCTGTATCATGAACGCATTCTCATATAACAACTATGAGTCGCTTTCAAGGTGATAAAAGCTAACAAAGAGTCCACAGCTTCTCAGTTAGTGGTGTATATAAAGTGCATTGAAATAGTATTTACCAATTGTTTTTAGAGTGATATCCACAATTTCACACACTAAAACAAAGTCAAATGACAAATGAAAATGCTTTGTATAATTAAGATATTTGATTGTTTAATTTGTTTGAACATCGATACCACAAAATGCGAAAAAATGCAGTTATATATGTTTTTTTACAGATCATTGGCCACTGAAGAAGTGCAGGTCATCCCAAAATGAATTGGGCTATGACACAACTGGATGTTTTCCTTCTTTGTAATACATGTATAATGATAATGTAATGACTTTACATGATTGTTAACCAATGGAAATATAATTGTTTTATATGATGATTAAATGATATATATGGATTGTAAAAACAAATGATGATTTTGAGTAATTGAAAATAAATTAGATTAGAGAGTAGTATTTTCCCCCAAACGCTGTGCACTAGTGAGTCTAGGTAGCCCAAATGGTACATGGCCCCCTTTTGATGCGAGCACGGAGGACATGCCCTGATATGTGTGGCATGTCTTGATAGTGAAATACTGCCAATGTTGTTTTTACTATTAAAAGGCTATCTGTCCCATAGAATAGAATGGAAGTTTATTTATAACATCTTATAAATATAACTTCCCATGGGGACAAGATAGAAATATGGAGGTTGATATGACTGAACTCAGAATATAGAAAATGCCTCTTTTAGTAAAGATGATTTTTATATCGAGTGTTTGAAAATACCACTTTAAGAAAGTGGGTATTTTCTTGCTTAGCCATCCTGTGTGCCTCTGCTGGTTTTTGGATTGACTGTCTGACTTTTGAATAACAGGGGCTGGGAATGTGCATTCTCTCAGATGGCAACCGGGGAGGGGGTGTTGATATGTGTCCTGCCTTTTCTATATGAGCCTGGGCTGGGCTGAATAGACCTGGTATGCATTTGGAGTAGGGGGAGGAAATGTTCTTGCATCTGAATAGGCCTGGTCTGCCTTACACAATGCTGTCTTCACCACCTGCTGGGCAGCTGCACCAGAGAAGACAGATCGGTTTTGACTGAGCACAGGGCTTCTCTGCCACAAGAGAACAAAGACAATTGCTGTATACATATTGGGGCCCAGACCTCAGAGCTTTAGATTACTGCTGAACTAAGGAACCTGCCAAGAAGAAGAGCCAAAAAAGCTGGAGGAGGAGTACTGCCCCTGTGCTGTGTGCTGTAGGGGTTGGCCTGCAGTGGTTGCTTCTGTCTAGGGCAGGGAAAGGACTGGAGCATGCTTTTAACAATCTGCTGTTAGAGTTTTCTCTAAGTAGAGCTTGCCTCCTGTTGAAAGTCTCAGGGATCGAAAAGACTTCAAAGATCACTTCTGGGAATCAAGAGGAACCTTTGCCAAGGAGAAGAGCTGGAGAAACTGAGGAGGAATAATGCCCCTGTGCTGATTGCTCTCTGGGGTTGGCCTGCTGTGGCTTCTTTCTGCCAAAGAAAGGAAACAAGACTTTGCTGTTTACTGTGTCCTATGCTTAAGGAAGATCTCCAAGGACTTGAAGAAGAGCTAGCCTCTTGTTCTGAGGTCTCAGGGACACAAAGACTTCACCACAGCTCCCGTGAACTTCCTTCCTAGGATTTCTATCATGCCAATAGGTGCCTGTAGCTGTTCTGGGCCTCTGGAGGTTGTTGTGGCTGTTGGGAGCTGAATACGCAATGCAACAACGAGTAGCATGACATATCCGTGGCTGTTTCTGATGCATCAGAGAAGAAACTGATGCAGCTCCTGCCCGCGGCTCAAAAAAATCACAGCGCGTTGCATCTAGTGCACCGGTTCCTGAGGTCTGAGATCACCGCACCGATTCCATCACAACCCCTGCTGTGTGGCTGCAAGAACCGACTCATCATCCCGGATTGTCGCATCACATCGAGGCGCCAGGTCTGTCGCATCATTGGGGGACACAGTAAGAAACTGATGCATCCCCTCCACGCAGTACGAAACCGACGCACCACCTTTTCTCGGGTAAGGAAATAACACATCACCTCCCCTGTGTAACAGTAATGAACCAATACATCACCTCCCCCGGAGTAAGGAACAGATGCATCACCTTCCCTGAGTGTAAGGAACCGACGCATCACCTTCCCTGCGACCCATTTTGTTTGTGTGCGCGATGCATCCAAGGTACTTTGCGTGAAAAGTGCAGCATCTGCAATTGCTTTGAACTGAACTATTTCTACAATTTTAAAGACATATTTGTATTACAGTATTGTGGATTTTTGTTGTTTTGGTTTTGTTTGGTTTAGATAAAGATTACTTATTTTTCTAAACTGTCCATTTGTAGTGTTTTCACTGTATTACTGTATGTGTTTAGAAATGTTTAAACACTGCCTCTGGGATAAGCCTGTCTGCTTGTGCCTAGCTACAAAGGGGGTGAGCAGGTTTTTTTTTAGAAGTGTATCCTCCTTATCATGACCAGTACATACTTGGACAAAGGTAAATACCTCTGCCAACTAGAGACCAACTAGAAACCCGTATTTCTAACAATGACCAATTGTTCAGATTTTGATCATTACCCAATTCTTAAGGGTTCAGGGACGGCAACGTCTCTTTAATCAGTTTACCTTTCATTTGCTATCATCACCACCTGTGAAGGAGACAGAAATTAGGACAGTTGAACGGGGAAGGTCAAGCCAAACAGGGATATGTATCTGGTATGAGAAAAATTGTTTTATCCAAGTTAATTAAACACTTGCATGCCACTTCTAACTAGTTGCCCAATAAATAATAGTTGATGTCTTAAAGAATGACTGACTATGCTTTCTGCATGTATTGTCTAAATGGACAACATCGTGATTGGTTTACAAGAATGCAATAGTACATTTCTTCCTCATAAAACATTTTTGTAATTAATTCTACTTACTTAAACTCATTTGGTAGCAATAACTTTCCAAGTCTGAGAAAGTTCAGTACATGTCTGAACATTTGCCCATCTCCATTAATTTGTAGAGTCAGCCCCCACCTAATCCAGTGAACTTTTTTCTGGTTGAGCAGTATCTCAGAATTCTGGAATAAGAAATCAATAGGGGGTCTCTCATACAGGAATCAAATATGTATGGGAAACAAATCAGCTGCATAAACATTAGTTAACAAGCTCAAAATATATTATCAAACTATTCTTACACATTTAAAGAAAAACTAATTTTAAAAAAGTATGTTATTTCTATTTGTGGTTGTCATTGATAATATGCATAACCCTTGGTACTACTTTGATCCTCTATGTGACACACCAGGGTTACTAAGGTGTGTATATTTCCCTTCAAACACTTACAGAACCAAGAAATATGCACCTTTAAATGCCAACATGAAAGAACTCAAATAGTGCACTTCTAGCTGCAGTGACTGTGGGAATAGCTCAAATTTTAGGTCTGGCATAAGACTACTTTAGCTATATTGCAAAGCACATGAAAACACATCACACTGTATGTAACAAACAGAAAGGAGTTTGAATCACAACCTTTAGCCACCAGTCTTTTTGTAAAACCCCCTTCAGATATTGGCTTCATGGATGGTCAAATATATTTTGTATGAGCCCAAATCATTTCATGGATGCTCACATTAATTTTGCATTGGCATGAAACCAAAAGTTGTCATTCACCTTGAAGAAGTACACACATACAATGAATGATATTACTTTTTGCACTGTTGCATCTAAGCACTGGGGGAGTTGTGTTGCAGGGATCCTGCTCACGAACAGAACTTTGTTTGGGACCATAGAACATCAGCATGCAGGGACTAAGTCACCATACCACATCAGTACCTATGGGCCTGAATCCGATAAGTTTATAGTGCCTCACATGCCCGCCTAATTTTTACAGAGAACCAAGTGAGATGGCACCCCAGAAGACAGCACTCTCGACCCTCTCAAGAATTGTGATACCAGGTCATCCCCTTTAGTCCTCTCACTTGTGTTTGTCTGCCACAAATAGAAAAGAGACACAACGAAAGCTCACAATATTTATTGGAAGTATTGTGCTCCAATATTCAATAACTGCACCACAATTTGAAAACAAATACAGGTCAGTAATGTCATTAGCATTATTAGCAGACGATATACAAGGAACAGCTATGTCCCTTTAGCTGACAGATTTGCCTAATCACACCCTCACCACAGAAGCTTTAGTGGCAAACCCCATACCTTAGCATACATAAGTGGTTGCTCTACATCTCAGCTGAAGCAGCCGTCCCATCTCAGGACCTTTGTTCTGTCTCAAAGTCTCCTCTCTGTGTTTTTTCAAACCGACATGTCCCGGGTCATATGGCAAAACATGTGTTCAAAAACAACAGCTGGGTTTTGTCTATTATGTCTATGTGTTAGTGTACGACCACAGAGAATAAAAAGGAGCAATGTTGTTTGACCATGCCTAAGTTGCTCCGACTAAATCCGAAGAAAAGAACAAAATACAAAAACATGTGCAGTGTGTGAAAATGCAATATGGCACAAAAACAAGTGAGATATCTGGTAACGTTTGCAAAGCAAGAGCGACTTGCAATGTGCATAGTAGGCAAGCATGGGGAAAACGACAATGGGCTATATAGAGAACACACAACATTGATCAGGGTAAATGCACGACAAGTAACTAAATAATATGAAAAAGATAAAAAAATAAGCAAACTCAAAACATGTCTACAGAGCATGTTTATAAGATAGATTACCAATATATAACAAACAAAAAGGTTAATTTAGAAAACATAACCAAATTATTGTGGGCCTGAGGTATCCATAATGTCACTCACAAATTCAAAGGCCAGGAACTCCAAAAAGGATTCAGTTTTCATAGAAGACGATTGATTGACAGCCCAAGTCACAAGTTGCAGAGAACAGGCATGATCCTAGGTCTCAGCTGATGGTGAAATTGCTAACGGATTACCTGCATCCGAGTTAGTGGAACCAGTATTTAGTGATCCATGTGCTGATGCATATATGTAAACAAAAATTCCCAGGCATGCACAAACGTTACTAGCATGTACAGGTGCAGATAAAATTATCTACAAGAACATTACACAACTGCTTTCTCCAATAAACTTGGTTTTAATTTCTTTAAAGTTTTCATAAAAAATCATACGATAAAAATGTATTACAATGTTCAGAGAAAATGCAAACTTCATTGTAAATATACATAATTTGTCATATTTAAAATTTCATTAGACACTATAAAAATAGATGGTTTCCTGTCGACGCGTTTCGACACGTGAGTTGTGTCTTCTTCAGGACTGTACCATCGATATTCTTCTAGTGCGTCAAAAACTGACGTGGATATATTCTAGATGTATCTTTCTAAAAGCGGGTAAAAACCGTAGGAGCACGTAGGTCACAGAGATATAAAGAGACTTAATATCTTAGGTTAGGTGATTCGTATCTAGTTGCATATGTTGTGATGATAATGATAATAAACGGACTGTCCTCTTTCAGTCTATGGCTTATCGAAACGCTGATGCATGCTGTAGACCACACGTGTAGCCGACCCGAATCGATATTATTAGTCAATCTAATCCGAGAGTTTGGTGAAACACGCGGATATGAAGGGGAACGGCCAGATTAAACAGAATGAGGTTCCCATCAGTCCCACGGCGGATCAGATGAAGAGACACTCGGCAAACTTTCACAGATTTAGTTGTCTGTCTAGAGCGGTGCAGTATGAGGACTGATAACGGTAACGTTTATCGATATCTCTGGTCTGTGAGCCGCGTGTGCTGCCTTCCTTCGTTAGATCTCAGCTGATGGTGAGATTGCTAACGGATTACCTGCATCCGAGTTAGTGTAGCCAGTATTTAGTGATCCATGTGCTGATGCACACATCTTCTTTAAGGGGTGGCTCATACCTCACATTGTGGCGAAGCCCCAAACCCAAGGGACAACTTTGAAAATGAGTCACTAAAGGACTCATCAGCAGTTCAATTTCCATGGGAGCAGGTGTATACAAAGCCGGGCAAATAACTAGTGCCCATTCGAAGGGGCACCAGCGGCAGTGGAACACAGGTTGCACGCAGGTAAACGAGGCAGGTCAGAATGTTAGTAGCCAATCAAGTCTAGTTTTTGAAGAAGCAAGATTCCAAAGTATCAAAGCATATGCTCACGACACTACTGGAGCGGTGGTAGTTCCAGGGGGTTTTCAAATGGAACATCCATTGCGTGGAAGCAAACATAGGACTAAAAGGCCGCACATGAAGAATAACAGCAGGGGGGATCCTTCAAACACACTAGAAAAAAGTGAATGAATAAAGGTTGGTATAACTCCGAAGATAGTTTGGAATGAGTTGACCAGGTTCAAAGTTATGATCTTAAAGAAATGCGTGAAACCGGCAGTTTTAGACAAGTTAAAAATTCGATTAACTTTTCTACCAAAATGTAGTGGGAGGTTCGTGTTTAACAGTGCCTGTATCTCGCTGGATGTCCATGCAATATTCATAGCCTTTATGGGCTAACTGGGTGACAAACAAAGCTCCATAAATTAGCTAAGACTGTGTAATAATGTATTTTTTCAGTGGGGTAGGGACACATTTCAAACATTTGGATGTAGGATCTGAAGTATCATATCCTGAAAAATATGTGAATTTGTCTTTGTTTTAGAGCTCCCTTGTGGCAGAGTCGGACAATGTTCCCACTGTATATAATTAAAAAGTGTATGTTGAATACTGACCCTGTGTAGGACATGATGGCCATAATAGTGATAACAGAAAATACCAGTATTAGTAGCAGAATTAAGGTACAGGTCCTCTGATTCAAAAACAGTATAATATCCCATCTCCGAGAGCAAACGATTTACAATTTCAACATCCCAATCTTTTGAATGTAAACCAGGTACTATTACATCACCCATAGAAACTTTAGATACATATGGTATTTACAAGTTCTCAGTAGGACCAACTATGTTTAAAGGGTCTTTATCACAAACAATTCCATCAGTTACTGGAACGGTTGAAATGTTCACAAGGAACAAGTCTCCTTTCAGTTTATGGGAAGAAGAATAGGGGACTATCATCCCATCGACCAGTTCCTTAGCAGAACGTTCTGAGAGTTAGTGGCCATTAATAAACAGGAATAAAACTGTTACAAATACAATCCACAGGAAAGAAAAACCAAGGAAAGTGTTAGCCAACCAAGGCGGTACTAGATATGAAAAGACATGAAAAGAAAACAAAAATCCATGCTGGAGGAGTGTTTAAAACAGAAGAACTGTCTGAGGAAAAATCATCTTAATCTATATAAAACACAGAAGCACTTAGTTTAACAACAGGAGGCTCAGGTTCTGTAACAGGACTCAAAACATCTAAAAGAGGTAGATCCACCAACTGTGGATAAGTGTAAATGACATCAGCTCCAGAAGATGCAGCAGTAAGAACAGTACTTACTTTGGTCATGCTGCTGGTTGCAGGCTCATTCTCCCCCCACCCCCAGTCAGGGAGTAACATCTTTGATGGTACTCACTAGGTGCAGAGGAATGTCCTGTGTAGTAGCATGAACACCCCATGGCCTACTATTTAGAATCAGGTACATGGTGTAGTTTGAAATGTTCAATGGAGGCAAAGCGTTTGCCTTTAGAAGCAGGAAGCAGTGACAGGGCAACAGTCCTCGTTCCTTGGACGTCAAGGACACGCACAGGTGCTTGGTATGATGACCCGAATAGCTTTTTACTGGCCACTTTTTCGCGAACAGGATTTCCAATTTTTGAAATCCAGCAGAAAGCTTAGGTTTCTAGTCGGTATTTGAAAAGGGAGATGTGTTCATTATTTCACTTGATTGGGTGTCATGGAACTTTTGTAGATCCTGTAAGACAGTACAACAATTATATATGTTGAAGGCTGTTGCAGCTGCCAGAATGTCTTGACCGTTAAGGTCTGAAACATACATTTTGATGCCAAAAAGTACTTTGTGTGGGGACCGCCATCTCAGAGATCATTGAGGGAAGTAATTTAGAGCCATTTTAAGCCCTGTAGCAGTTGATGGACTCAACTATGTCCCGTGCCTAATACTCTAGCTGTTAAGGACTGCTTTAAGTCACGGTTCATTCTTTTCACAACATATTCGGCCTTGGACCGGTATGGGGAAGAATAATGCACCTGTGCACCCATGGATGCCATAGAATCCCAGTACATTTTTTACAGGAAAGTCTGGCCCAAGTCCAAGTGAAATGCACTGCATGTATATGTCCCATCAAAGACTTGCAAATCTTCAATAACAGTTCAAGCATCAGATGGTCACTGTTGCCAAACCCAGAGAAATCTAGACCAAGAATCAACTTCAAGTAAAATATATTTGAACGTACTGTCCAAAATCAGTAGACCAAAGTGATCCAAATAAATGCAGTTGAAAGGCTTGTTCGAGACCAACATGTGTGTCTGATCTGGACGAGCCACAGTGGAAGCTGTAATTTGTTTATAAATTTCACAACACAAGACAAATGTTTTGGCTTGTTGATATAAAAAACAAGTTACTTACCAGTAAACTGTGGTTCTCCAGTATTGATATCTTTTATAGATTCAAATGCTTGAATCTTCCGCATCCTCGTGATGGGAGAGTGGCATAGTAACAGTAAAATAGCAGTATTAAAATGTAACATTCAATTGCCAAAGGAAATCAATAGCCTTTACCAACCTATTACCATAGTTTTGAAACATTCAAACTCCAGCCAATCAGAGCATAGACCAAAGAGTCTCCATCCCCTGCAGGACCACCATACCTCAGATTTTGAGCACTAGTACAGTTAGAGGTCCAAGAGAGGTAAGGAAGGGGAACCTGAAAGGGGAGGAGTGACGGCCACATGCGAATATATAAAAGATATTGATACTGGAGAACCAGTATACAGGTAAGTAACTTGTTTTTTTCTCCAGTAGTGTATCTTTTATTGATTCACATGCTTTAATCAGCATAGTAAGCAGTTATCAAAGGGTCAGCGGCGGCAGGTAAGGCAAATCATCCCACAATGAGACCCAAAGCAGAAAATGAAAACAATAGTCATAAAGAACAGGCATTATGAACACACAAATATCTATATTATATATTTATATATTACCTACTGGCGGTCGCCAGTAGGTAGTTATAGTTAGGACCTAGTTACCAAAGGAAAATGGCACCATTCTATTCCCAATAACTTTGGTGCCGGTTGACTATTCTTTGTGAAATTTCCATAGGAAACCTTTGACAAGGGTACAGGTCGAACGGGTGAACGGAATAAGCCCAAATTTGGCAGGGAGAAGCGTCTTGGTCTAGAAAGCACACTTTTGTTTATTTGGTGTAAATTCGGTAGGTAGTTTTTGAGAAATATTGAAATTTATAGATATCGATATTTGGGAATTCTGCCATCTGATTGGCTGAGGCGTTACGAGCACAAGCTTGCTGCTGATTGGCTGTGAGCGGTGCGAGCGGTTGCAACTAGGAAGTGTTGGCCAGCATTTTGTGATCCTGTTGAAGCGAGTAAGGGGAAAAAAGGGGGGGGGGGAAAGTGGGAAATAGGAGGGTAGGAGCACTGTAACCTCTGTGGGGTGTTTAGGGTGTGCTATAGAGGGGATGCAAAGATAAGTATTCACCCCTACCGGTGTGTAAGTGGTGGACTACAGTTGTGGAAGTAGTGTCAGCATGTGTTTATAACTACTAGGACGAACTACTGACCCGTACTGGTCTGAAAGTCCTGGGGTGAGGAATATATGTGAGGTATTGTCTAGAGTCTCGTGCTGCTAAGCTGAGCTGCTGCCGGAGTCGAGGATTAAAGCGTGAGCCCAAACTCTATGTCATATGCTTTGAAGTTATGGGCGCTGGCCGCTGTGCCACATCTGTGCAAGTAGTGTCAGCATGTAGTTATAGCAACCTGGATGAACTTTTGTTTCCAACATTGTAGCTTGTGTATGGTCCTTAAGTGGTGTTGTATAGGGAGTGCGAAGGAAAATCAATACGGTATTTGTAAAGCGCAAACAACTCACCTCTATGGGTGAGTAAAGCTGGGGATCAAAGCGAGAGGTCTGTGCTGCAAAGTAAGATGGTCTGGATGCTGCGCAACAGCTGTGTGGAGAATACATTTTGGCGAGGGCTAGGAGTTGCAGTTATATGGCCCTAAAATAGCGGCCTAAGTTGTACATTATAGGGTGGCCCTAAAAAAAGAGCCCTTGTGTTCATTAGTTGGAGCTACATATAAGTGCGGATGCACAGCTTCAAGTTATTCAGGAAACTCAGTTTCCCTGATCTGTGAAGTGTACTTCTTCACTTCTGTATATATCCACCATATCAAAACGTATGTTGTTGTTGGAGATGGAGTCCATTTTGTGGTCTCTGAGGTATGCAGATACAGCTTTGTTTACTTTTTTCCGATATCTTTCAATCTGAGGACAAAATTGTTTAGACCATTTCCACTTCTGTCTTTGGCATATATTGGAATATACAAAGACAGCTAGAGGCAAAAGTAACATCATTGTCCAAAGGTGTCCTTCATAAGCATTAGAAAACCTACCCCTGTCAATGTGCCTAGGTCGTTTCCACCACAGTGCACAATCATGAGGTCAGGGTGTTGGAGATGCAAACAGGTTTTAACCAAAGGCAACAATTGGTGCCACTTCAATCCCCTCTGTCCAAACCATTTAATGTCCACATTTTGTAAACCTAGGTCTAAGTCAATGTGTCTCTGTTCTGCTTACCTCTTGCACTAGAAAATATAGCTACAATCCAAACTAGCATTTTGAAGGTATGGCTGGAAGGTATGGAAAGATGTGTGTAGCTCATGTAGGTCCTTCTTATAATAAGAGATATGTTTAAAGATGGGGAAGTAGTTTCTTTTTTAATACAAAACGGTACCTGATTGGGAGATGAAAAGCAATGTTTTTTAAAAGTAGGGTGCACATTCGTTTTGTGGAAAAGTATCTTTGTGATTGGTTAAGAAAAGCAGTTTGCACATGGTGTACATATTATAGGATAAAATTTGCTCAACTCAACCACACCTACTACTTGCATTTGGAAGGCGCTGTTCGAACTTAAGGCAATCATGAACTTTTAACCTGCTCATGCCATTAAATGTTCAAGAAAATGTTGAAAAAAATATTGTTAGGCTTAAAGAAATTGATAAACTTTTAACCTCCACGTGTTGTAGAATTTTCTAGAAAGTGTGTTGATAGAATAATAATAATCCACATTTGTAAAGCGTGAACAATCACCCGTAAGGGTCTCCAGGCACTGGGGGCCGTCAGGAAGATTAAGCAAGCTATTGCCCAGAGTCACACGGTGCTGGGCTAATCTGCTGCTGGCGCCGGGGATCAAACCATGATCCCCAGATTCCAGCATCAATCACCCTGGCCTTGGCGCCACACCTCTCCCTTACGTTGCATTTCTGACTTCGATGTGTACTTGAATATTAAAAAAACATTTTACATGGAAAAGTAGAAAGACTTTAATAGCGAGAAGTTTTACAATCTAAAAGAATCAAGGAACTATTGTAATTTGTTCTTTATTACCTACTGGCGGTCGCCAGTAGGTAGTTATCACTGTTACCGGTCTGAAAGTGGGGTGTTGCTCAGAGTGGCATGGTGCTGATATGATATGGTGCTACACTCGGTGTCGCGTCCCACGGAGGTGGGCAGTCCCGAACACTGCCTTGAGACGTTTCCGTGTTAATGAAAACTACAGTTCCCATGATTCTAGGTACTGCGTGCGATGCCTCTGCCGATGACGTCACACGCAGAAGCCTCAATACGGAGCGGAGAACGAGAGCGCCTTGCCGTTGATTCTGATTACGAATCGAAGACACGGTAGGAGTTCTCCCCTCGAGTGTCCAGCGTATCCTTTGAGTGTGATTATTTCTGTGCTTTGTTCCCTTGAGCGCTCAGCACGAGCGATCCGATCTTTGCAACGGAGCTTTGTTAGAGCTCAGAGGAGTCCTCGGTTGAGGCTCCGTTCGCGAGTCTCCACGGAGACTTAGTTCAGTGACTGCTTTCTTGGGCATTTTCAGCAGGACTTTCCCGTTGTGAGTGCAATTTTGTATCTGGGTGGATTTGCTTCCCGGATTAGTATCTGAGACTTTGTTATGGCGATTGTTATGATTTATCCGCAAAGTTGAGACTCTTTGCCGAATATCCCTCAGACCAGTGGGGGTATTGACTAGATGAAATCTGCTTATTAGAAGATACAGTGCTTATTATTTACGGAGTGACTTTGAGTACATGGGAAGTGCTCAATCTGGAAAACTGTGTCAAACAAGTTATACTGAAGAAGTATTCAGCATTCTTTGTTCTTTGGGCTCCAGTATATGTAAAGACAAGTGTTCATCAGTTGGAACTTACAATTTATTTCGCTACCAGTACTAGTCCACAGGTGATGTTAAACCAGAGGTCTAATACAGTGGGTATTGGAGACTAACTATTGTTTTCTATCTTGTGAATATTACAACAGGGGTTAATGAGCATCGCCTGGCTGGCTACTTACCATTTGCCCTCTGTTGAAGCCTTAGCTGTCAATACATTTGGTACGTGTAAGTCATACAGATGTTTGTTAAGCAATGTGCATCAGATTCAAAAGATAACCTCAAGGTTCTTGTATTCTAGATCAGTGATACATGTTCTACAATTCTGATTGCCAGGCAAAGCCAACCTTTCCTCCCTCCAGGTAAAAAGCCTTCAGATACCTATAGCTGGTGGGGCTGTACATTGTGATACCTACCTGTGTGTAATACATCTTAAGTGTGTGCTTGACTCATAGTGCCTTGTTCTCATTTCAGCATCCTCTCCCTGCAGCTCCCTTCCTACCCTTCCTGATATCCCTCGCTTGACCACTTCTGCGTGTCTGTTCTCATTCAGACCCAGGGGCTGTCGAGAGGTGGAACCCATTTAGCATCGTACGATCCTGAGGACACCGGGACCTGACAGAATCAACGGCCCAAGAAATTTAGTCCTCCCGATCGTACGATACAATGTCCACCATAGATGATATCATGGCAGCCCTAGCGCTGGTGCAAACTGAGTTGCAGGCTTCTAGGGCTGAGACTGCTGCGTTGCAGGCACAGGTAGATAGGATGAATCGTAATCCCTTTGATGCAGGTACTCCGCAGGCTTCTTCCCTGGTTTGGAAGTACCCGCTCCGATACCCCTGGCCTCCCCAGAAAGATTCCATGGGGATAGCAGTAAGGTGCAAGTGTTCCTCACACAGGTGTTGTTGCATTTCTCATGTAAACTCAAGGTTTTTAACACAAATCATGCCAGGGTGGCATTTCTCATTTCATACCTAGCTGGGGATGCAGCTCAATGGGCTGTACCGTTAGTGAAACGAGATGACCCCATATTAAGGGATTGGGAGGCTTTTCGAGCAGATTTTGAGAAAACCTTCCACCGCAGATCAGCCACCATGTCGGCGGACAGGGAGTTGTTCGGATTAAAACAGGGAAATAGAGATTTGATTGCGTATCTAAATGACTTTAGAAGGCTCATAGCGGAAACCGATTGGCCAGAAGAGAAAAGACATGCCATTTCTTACACTGGACTGACAGAGGAGATGAAGAACGTACTGGCTCAGATCGATCCTCAGCCCAGTACTTGTGAGGATATGATTAGCCTGGTTCTGAGACTGGATCATCGCCTCAGTGACAGGAGGGGAGAAAACAGGCGGAAGGACAGGCTAACACCACGTTATGAGCATCCAAAAGACCCAGAAGGGGCAGCAACTTCTAAGCCAGAACCAATGGAAATCGGGGCAGTGAGATCTCCTCTGACTACGGAAGAAAGGGAATACCGAAGAAAGAAAGGCCTATGTTTGTATTGTGGCCGGAAAGGGCATTTCATCAGGGAATGTCCTACGAGAACAAGACCAAGGAACGAACACAAGAAGGTGTCTGTGGTGGCTTCCGAACAGGGGTTGGGAAACGAGAAGGCTTGAAGGTGGATGAAGGGATCCCTTCAAGTAAGTTCTTCATCCCTTCATTGGACGGAGATGGGAGAAAAGAGGGTCTACATTTTTATGTTGATATTGGGTTGGAAATACACAAACAGTGGTTGTGGATTCGAGCGATGTTGGATTCCGGAGCAACGGGGTGCTTTATGGACCACACCAAGGCTATCAGCCTAGGACTAGCACTACAAGAAAAAGAGACTCCAGAAGCTGTGTTTGCCGTGGATGGTAGAAAGTTGGATTCGGGTCCTATCAGGTTACAGACCAGGGAGCTCGGTATGACCATGGGCTTGGAACATCAGGAAACATTGTATTTCAATATCATTCATGCACCACAGTACGGGGTGATTCTGGGACTTCCATGGTTGCGGAAACATAACCCAGTAGTGGATTGGGAAGGACAGACACTCCAATTCACATCAGAGTATTGTCAACAGAGCTGTTACCCTGTGAGACCTAGTCCTGCTTCTGGTCTAGCCTGTATCCATCATATAGCCACCGCAATAGAACACGATGTGGAACTCCCATTCGAGTATCGGGAATTGGCTGAAGTATTTAGTGAAAGTAAGGCAGAAGCATTACCGCCGCACCGAACATATGATTGTCAGATCGACTTGATTCCAGGGGCAAAGATTCCGGCTGGGCATGTTTATGCGCTTACCGAACCAGAAACAGTACATCTCCGATCATACCTAGCTAAGCTATTGGAGCTTGGGTTTATCAGAGAATCAAAATCCCCGGCTGCCTCTCCGCTGTTCTTCATTCCCAAGGCTAATGGAGAACTCCGTGCTTGTGCGGATTATAGAGCTCTGAACGCCATTACAGTAAAAAATAAATATCCTCTCCCTCTCATCAATGTGCTGTTGGAGCAAGTTAAAGAGGCAGTGATTTTCACGAGGCTGGACCTTAAGGGCGCATAACACCTAGTCCGAATGCGATCAGGGGATGAGTGGAAGACTGCCATCAAGACCTGTTTTGGACTCTACGAGTACCTAGTAATGCCCTTCGGGCTATGTAACGCGCCTGCCGCCTTCCAGTTCTTTCTGGATGATGTACTCAAGAAATATCTGGAGCGCTTCGTCGTGGTATACATAGACGACATCCTGATCTATTCATCTACCACGGAACAACATGTGGATCATGTGAAGGCTGTTCTACGTACATTATTGGAACATCGTCTGTATTGCAAACTCAGCAAGTGTGAGTTTAGCACTACCTCGGTGGAATTCTTAGGAGTGATGCTTACGCCAAAAGGACAGGAAATGTCTGAAAGAAAGATATTGGCAGTGAAGAATTGGCCCATACCCAAAACAGTGAGGGACATCCAGTGTTTTATTGGGTTTGCAAACTTTTATCGCCGGTTTATTGAGAACTTTTCTGCTATGGCATCCCCTATGACAAGATTATTGAAAAAGAGGGTGCCTTTTGTTTGGACGGAGGAGGCCCAGAGAGGTTTTGATGAGTTGAAGAAGGCTTTTGTTTCAGCACCTGTGTTGGTGCATGCAGATCCCAACAAGCCGTTCATAGTGGAAGCTGACGCTTCCGATTCTGCGGTAGGAGCTGTCCTGTCACAACGTCACTCTGACACAGGCCAATTACATCCGGTGGCCTACCTCTCACGTACTCTGAACCAGGCTGAACAGAACTATGTAATAGCCGAAAAGGAGTTGTTGGTGATAAGAACCGCATTTCTGGAATGGAGGCATCATCTCATGGGGGCGCGACATGTAGTAACAGTATATACGGACCACCGTAACCTACAAAACATGGCAGCAGCCCGCCATTTAACACCTCGGCAGATGCGATGGATGATGCACTTCGCAGACTTTTATTTCATCGTCACATACCGACCCGGAAAAGATAACCGAAAGGCGGATGCTTTATCCCGGCAGTTCACCAAGACAGAACCAACTGAGGTACGGGAGGAATCCATCATCAGCCCGAAGAAGGTTATCGGCGTCACATGTACCCAGATGCTTCTACATAGTGTCATTAGAAATGTGCAGAAGGAAGAGTGGAAGAAATGGATAAAAGAACATAACGAGTGGAAGATGGTTCAGGGTCTCCCTATGAGACAGAAACAGCTTTTGTTACCCATCCAGGCACTAAGGAAACAGGTGTTCCAGTGGTGTCACAGTGCACCGTGTGCAGGCCACAACGGAACCGGAAAGACACTTGAAAGAGTACAAAGACAATTCTGGTGGCCTAATATAAAGAAAGATGTTGCTGCCTGGGTAGCTAAGTGCCCTGTGTGTAGTTAAATGAAAACATTGCACTCCAAACAATCTGGACTGTTACAGCCTCTTCCCACTCCTGAATTACCTTGGGAAAACATTTCTATGGACTTCATGGTGGGTATGCCGGTTGACCAGGGATGCACAGCCATTCTGGTAGTAGTAGATTACTTAACGAAGATGGCTCATTTCATCGCCTGTAAAAGGGTTCCTTCTGCTAGTTTGTTAGCTAGGCTAATCCTCACCAACATAGTGAGGTTACATGGATTACCCAGGGTGATAGTTTCAGACAGGGGCAGTCAGTTTACCGCTAGATTCTGGAAGACATGGTGTAAGGCCCTGGGAATAACATCTAGCACATCCACTAGCTTCTATCCCCAAACCGATGGGCAAACTGAACGGGTTAATCAAACCTTAAAGCAATATCTGCGATGCTACGTGGATGTCACTAAGGAGGATTGGGTGGACATATTATGGCTAGTTGAAATAGCATATAACAGCGCTGTACATGGTTCGAATAAACATGCCCCTTTTTTCAGCACATATGGTTTTCATCCTAATTTTTCACCCTTCCAACATCCTGCATCAGCTTCCCCTGTTCCTGAAGCACAGGAAAGAGTACAGATTATACAGGAGACATGGCAGAGAGTCAAAGGTCAATTAAGACAGGCCAAAATGAGGTACAAGGCCTATGGGGACAAGCACAGACAGACTGGGCCAGTGTATAAAAAGGGGGACTACGTATGGTTATCCACCAAGAACATACGTTTTAAACGTTACAGTATTTTCAATCCTAAATACATTGGCCCTTACAAGGTGGTCAAATTGATCAATCCTGTGGTGGTTAAGTTGGCTCTACCTTCCTCTTTGCAAATACATCCTGCATTTCACGTGTCTTTAGTTAAACCCACGCGATCTGTCAAAAGAACCATCCCTGCAGATGTCACTGTGGATGAAGAAGAAGAATACGAGGTGAGAGGAATTGTGGATTCCAAGATATACCGCACCAGGTTGTGGTATTTGGTGGCATGGAAGGGGTATGGCAATGAGGAGAATTCTTGGGAACCAGCCTCGGGCGTTCATGCTCCTAAATATGTCAAACAATTCCATAAACGATTCCCAGACAAGCCATGTCTCTGTCAGTGTTCTTCGGGAGAGGGATGTACTGTCGCGTCCCACGGAGGTGGGCAGTCTCGAACACTGCCTTGAGACGTTTCCGTGTTAATGAAAACTACAGTTCCCATGATTCTATGTACTGCGTGCCACGCCTCTGCCGATGACGTCACACGCGGAAGCCTCAATACGGAGCGGAGAACGAGAGCGCCTTGCCGTTGATTCTGATTACGAATCGAAGTCACGGTTGGAGTTCTCCCCTCAAGTGTCCAGCGTATCCTTTGAGTGTGAATATTTCTGTGCTTTGTTCCCTTGAGCGCTCAGCACGAGCGATCCGATCTTTGCAACGGAGCTTTGTTAGAGCTCAGAGGAGTCCTCGGCTGAGGCTCCGTTCGCGAGTCTCCTCGGAGACTTAGTTCAGTGACTGCTTTCTTGGGCATTTTCAGCAGGACTTTCCCGTTGTGAGTGCAATTTTGTATCTGGGTGGATTTGCTTCCCGGATTAGTATCTGAGACTTTGTTATGGCGATTGTTATGATTTATCCGCAAAGTTGAGACTCTTTGCCGAATATCCCTCAGACCAGTGGGGGTATTGACTAGATGAAATCTGCTTATTAGAAGATACAGTGCTTATTATTTACGGAGTGACTTTGAGTACGTGGGAAGTGCTCAATCTGGACAACTGTGTCAAACAAGTTATACTGAAGAAGTATTCAGCATTCTTTGTTCTTTGGGCTCCAGTATATGTAAAGACAAGTGTTCATCAGTTGGAACTTACAATTTATTTCGCTACCAGTACTAGTCCACAGGTGATGTTAAACCAGAGGTCTAATACAGTGGGTATTGGAGACTAACTATTGTTTTCTATCTTGTGAATATTACAACAGGGGTTAATGAGCTTCGCTTGGCTGGCTACTTACCATTTGCCCTCTGTTGAAGCCTTAGCCGTCATTACATTTGGTACGTGTAAGTCATACAGATGTTTGTTAAGCAATGTGCATCAGATTCAAAAGATAATCTCAAGGTTCAAGGTTCTTGTATTCTAGATCAGTGACACATGTTCTACAATTCTGATTGCCAGGCAAAGCCAACCTTTCCTCCCTCCAGGTAAAAAGCCTTCAGATACCTATAGCTGGTGGGGCTGTACATTGTGATACCTACCTGTGTGTAATACATCTTAAGTGTGTGCTTGACTCATAGTGCCTTGTTCTCGTTTCAGCATCCTCTCCCTGCAGCTCCCTTCCTACCCTTCCTGATATCCCTCGCTTGACCACTTCTGCGTGTCTGTTCTCATTCAGACCCAGGGGCTGTCGAGAGGTGGAACCCATTTAGCATCGTACGATCCTGAGGACACCGGGACCTGACACTCGGGTATGAAACCGAGAGTCTAAACTGTGAGGTAACGGTTGTAAAGTGATGTGTTCTGGTGTTTGTAGCATACGTGTGCAAGTAGTGTTAGTAGGAGTTTATACCATATAGCGAGTGGGAAGTGAAGCACTGACTGCTACTGTATGTTGATAGTATACTGGAAGCGAAGTAGTTACGCCTATCGATGTGAAGACTTGGGGGTGGAACAGAGCTGATTGCTGTAAAGTGATGAGCTCTGGGCACTGTAGGATAATAGCCGCTGTAGTATAAATGTGAAAGTAGTGTTAGTATGCATTTATAATATATAGGGAGTGGGAATCAAACTACCCCCCTACTGGTGTGAAGACTCTGGGATTAAACCATGAGCCTAAATTGTGAGCTCTTTGCTGTAAAGTGATGTGCTCTGGGCACTGTAGCATACCTGTGGAAGAAGTGTTAGTTTTCGTTTATACAATTTAGGGAGTGGGAAGCGAAATACTTACCCCTACCGGTCTCAAGACTCGTGGATGAAACCATGAGCTCATTGCTATAAAGTCATTTGCTCTGTGTAGTATTCCAATGTAAGTCATAGTAGAATGTTCGTATGAAATTCTACTAGAATCTAAGTATGTAATGTTAGAATGTAGGGCTGTCATGAGGGAAACCTTGCGGAGTTTGTACACAGTGCTGGATTAGACGGTTGCCTTGCTGTCTGCTCCTGTTGGTGGTTGTTTCAGGTGTCTTGTTTTCTTGCAATAAATATACTTCTTGGATCCACAGCTGTCTGCCTCTTCACTACACAAATTTGGCGACGAGCAGAAGAAGGTAAAAACAAAGTACCACTCAGCATCATTTCAAAATTGGGTGCCTTGTGCTGAAGACCCATTTTCTTCGTGTAACTGTTTCTACTCATGCCAGGGTCGCCGGCTCAATGAAGTGTCATCCGACTTCTGGTAGGATTTATATTTTGCGCTTTCCTCTGCTTCTTCACTACATTCTGGTTGTTGTACTACACATGTGTAAGTAGTGTTAGTATGCGTTTATACTAACAAATGCATCATGTACCTAGGGAGGGAGACCTCTCAGGCGCAGCTCATACAAAGTTCTGGCGTGTGCATTCGCGGGATAGTTGTGTTTGCTATTAGAGGGTGGTGCATGGTTTCCACCCTGTGATAGCAAATACTTGTTTGACTACTTGAAGCGAGAGGAGGAAAACCTCGTATCGCTTTAATAGAGGGGATGCAGATGGTAAAACTGCAGAGAAAAGAAGAAAAAAAAAGGGGGGTCTCACCTCTTCTTTTAAATGAGGCCCCTGGAGGTAATGTTCCGTGGCCAATCCAATTATTATATTGCGGGGTCTCTGTAGGACTGGGAATCTTAATGTCAGATGTAAATTAGGCACGGAAGGGCACATAGACTTTTTGCAGCCTAGGGGAGCGCCACCTTCCCGGGTATTATTTGCTAATTGTTCGGGGGGTTCTAGGCCAACTGATGTCCGGGGATCACCACACTCCGGGGCTTTATTTAAATATGCAGGGTGGGCCTCGGCAGTCCCTGAAGCCTCAGTGGTCCTAGGCAGTGCCTTATTTGTTCGGTAATCACACGGGCAGTACTTATGATGTTATAAAGTGACACACTCATAGAACTCTTGCAGTTGTACAATTACCCAGGCTTCATTTGTCTAATAGTCAGTTAGATTATGTTTGGTAGGTGCACTCTAATATTAGATAACTTTATCCTTAAAATCTCTTATAAACAGATGATTTTCACAATAAATAATAGACAAGTGTTGTCAGAAAAAGAAGACCTATACACTCAGTTATTTATTTGAAAAAAAAATTACGTTTATTAAAACAAATAAATTGAAATGTAACTTAATTAGAAGAAACAGTTTAATTGAAAAAAACGTGGGTTGGACTCCAGTAAAAGCAGCGTAGGAAACCTGCAAGGCAAAAATGAAACATAAGTATGTGAGCTATGTGGAAGAGGTAAAGAAAGGTAGTCCGAATGAAAGGACAATAGTGAGAATGGAAGGGAGGGGGAGTGGGTGGAAAGGAGAAGGGGAGTGTTGGACAGGCCACATGAAGGGCTTGCTCCCTCCCCGCATGACAGGGCCCGAGCCCCGGCCCACCAGGTGTTACCCACAGAAGCAACCCGCACCCCGTCTCATACGGGACTCCTGCCCCCGGACATCTCTGTATCATGGGGCCGAATCACTACCGGCTCCCTCGCCCGGCCCGGCCGCCATCTTGGACACTGCACCACGAGGCCGCGTGGCCTCAGGTCGACCCTAACCCTGGGCCTGGCCAGGCCCCGACATCCCGGCACCACCATCCACCCCGGAGGAGAACGGACCACTTGGCAGGTCAATGGGAGAGAGAAGTGTCGATGACTCTCCCCCGCCAGGTGCCGATCGCCCCCCAGCTCCCCCGGGTGCTGGCTCCACCCCCCTGCTGAGTGTCTGGACTCCCTTATCCCGGACCTCCCGACCTCCAAGTGCGAGGGTCCGGACATCAAAGGGCGCCAGACCTATAACTGGGGCAGCGCCAGAGCAGGAAGGCAGTTGTATCCTGGAGTCGAGAGACACCGCGAAGAACTCGATCCTCTCGGGACCTGCCGGCGCTGCCGCGGCCCGTCCATCTAGAACGGCGAGCTCGAGGATTGTGAGCTATCCATCATATCATCGCATCTACCAGATTGGTAACAAGACTATCCCGCTACCCCCTTCCCATCCAAGAGATTAGAATCGAGGGGACCCCTGAGTCCAGACCTCCTTGTACCATCCTATCGTACCTAAAGATTGCTTATAAAGAACGTTAAACCTTATCTTTGTGTGGTGTACCTCTGTGGGGGGGAAGTTACTCGTCTGTACGATCGCTGGAGATGGCTCTCCCCGGAGACCTCTCCCCTTGTCCTCGGCCGACCCTCCCGGTCCGTCTAACATTGGTGGCCAGCGGCGCGATCCGAATCAATGCGTAATCGTACAGAGAGTAGCTCACCCCACAACTAAACCACAATGACGACCAAAGAGAGCGGATCCACCGAGAAATTCCAGATGGAGAAATTGGAGGACTACAACCATCGTGAGTTGAAACAATTCTGCATTGAACTAGGCATTGCTACCACCGGTCTGAGCACTAAAGACGATTTCAAGCACGCCATTGAGTCTTGGGCGGAAACCGGGGCCGTCAGACCCCCGGACCAAAACGTTGCAGCATCAGAGAGGAACACCACGGCTCCCGAGGAGCGAAGAACGGGTCTCTCACAGGAAGAGATCCAAGAGAGAGAAAAAAGCAGACTACATGAGTTAGAAATGGCCCGGCTCAAAATGGACGGTGAACTCAAATT
Source organism: Lissotriton vulgaris (assembly GCF_964263255.1). NCBI lineage: Eukaryota > Metazoa > Chordata > Amphibia > Caudata > Salamandridae > Lissotriton > Lissotriton vulgaris. The sequence goes on along the minus strand of NC_141700.1, from coordinate 456,085,059 downwards.
AGCCGAACAAAAACTGAACCTAGAACATCTGCGGCTCCGAGAAGAACGGAAAGAAAAACAGAGGCAGAGAGAGCTCGAAGAAAAGAGACTAGCGTACAAACACGAACGCAAACTAGCCGAAATAGACCTACGGAAGCAGAGCAAAGAACTGGGGGTGCCCGAGCAACCGCGCACCCCAGGAGCGACAGAAAAGAAAGTACACATCCCCAAAGATGTCGTTCGAGAGTATTTCCGAGATGACGACATACAACAGTGGTTCAAGGCCTACGAGATTGCCATGACCTCCCACCGGATCAATCGAAGTGACTGGGGAGCCGGTCTATGGGGGAGGTTCGTCAATGAAGGCCGCGATGCCCTGCTACAGCTCCCCGACCATCTGATGACCTCCTATGACCACATGAAAGCTGCCCTCCTCACCCGATACGGGCTCACACCCGAAATGTACCGCCAGAGGTTCCGAGACTGCACCCGGATCCCGGGTACAACTTGGGTGGAATATGTAAACTATTTCAGCCGAGCCTTCGAGGGCTGGATCAAGGGAAGCCATGTAACGACCTACGAGCAACTTTTTAATCTCATGGTGTGGGAGCACCTCTCTAACAACTGCTTCGTCGAGCTCAGGCAGCACCTCCTCGACAGTAAATTGACTGACCCACGGCAGCTCGCCGCCGAGGCTGACCGGTGGGAGAGCACTCGAGTAGGCCGGAGTGGGCCGCACGAACAGAACCGGAACAACCAAGGTCAGCACCGTCCCCGAGGAGGAGGAGGAGGCCAGGGACGAGGAAGAGACACCGTCCCGGCCGCTCCCGCTGCCAGCACCCCGCCCCCGGCCAACCGGGGCAACCCCCCGGTGCTCCCGGGGTACCGAGCCAATGTCACGTGTCACCGATGCCAGCGAGTCGGCCACTACGCCAATGACCCGAACTGTCCACAGAACCAGACTCCGAGACCCCGCCAGGTAGCTGCCGCCGCCCTGGGGGGAGAACAAATCTCCGAAGAACAGGAAGAATGCGAGCAAGAACAACAAGAGTGGGAACCGGCCGCCATGGTTCTAGCGTGCCTAGGAGGAAGAGACATGGTCCCGCGGGCTCCCCTACCCGCCAACACCAGAAAATATAGTCAATGGGTGAACATTAATGGGCGCAGGGCCGAAGCACTACGTGACACAGGGGCCAGTGTGACGGCCGTCCGCTGTCACCTGGTGACCCCAGAACAGATCCTGCCGAACATTCTCTGCCCCGTCCGTTCAGCCGACAATTCGGAGAGTCTATGTCGGATAGCCTGCGTCCCCTTCGAATGGGGAGGAGTCTCCGGCATGTTGAAGGTGACGGTCCGAGATGATGCCCCCGTGGACTGTCTCCTGGGGAATGATCTTGAGAGTTCCCCGTGGGCCGCCGTAGAGAGAAGAGAGCACCTGGGGATGTTGGGCCTCCCGGACTGGGCGTGCGTAACCACCCGGTCTATGGCCGCCCGTACCATTCCCCGACCAGAAGAACCCGAATGGCCAGCACCTCCTCCCCCGATCGCTCCAGTAGAAGACACCGACCATACCGACCCCCCAGAGCAAACTCCCGAAGGGCTCGCTCAGCCCCAGGACCTTCCTGGCCTGGCTCAGTGGCGTCAAGAAGGGGGGCCCACCCAGGGACAGTTCCGTCAAGAGCAGAAGACCTGTCCCTCCCTCGAGGGACTCCGCCAGCAAGCTCTCGCCCAGAGCGCAGGGGACACCTCCGGAGCCCATTTGATCTATTGGGACAACAACCTGTTGTACAGTGAACAGAGAATCGCGGAGTTAGGGGCCAGCCGAGTGCTGGTGGTGCCCCTCCGCTTTAGAGACTTCTTGTTAAATTTGGCCCACGATGTCCCCCTGGCTGGACACCTGGGTCAGGACAAAACCTACAGTCGCCTGGTGACCCACTTTTTCTGGCCCAAGATGAGAAACGACGTCCTCAATCACTGCCGGTCCTGCCCCACGTGCCAGGCCAGCAGGAAGAGCGGCCGCAAACTTAAAGCACCTCTGCAACCCTTCCCAGTTGTCACCACCCCGTTCGAGAGGGTGGGAATAGACATTGTGGGGCCCCTGGACCCCCGTACAGCACAAGGACATCGGTTCATCCTGGTACTGGTGGACCACGCCACCCGCTACCCCGAGGCTGTTCCCATGCGAACTGTAACAGCCCCGGTGGTCGGCCGGGCCTTAATGGGGATCTTCTCCCGGGTGGGCTTTCCCCGAGAAGTCGTCAGCGACAGAGGCACAAATTTTATTTCAAAATATATGAAGTCCCTCTGGCAACAGTGCGGGGTCACCTACCGATTCACGACCCCCTATCACCCTCAAGGAAACGGGCTAGTCGAGCGGTTCAACCGCACGCTCAAAGGGATGATTGGGGGGTTGGAAGAGCCCCTCCGTCGCCAGTGGGATGTGCTACTGCCGTGCCTCCTCTTCGCATATCGAGAAGTCCCCCAGAAGTCCCTCGGTTTCAGCCCGTTCGAACTCTTGTACGGACACCCGGTGCGAGGGCCCCTCAGCCTAGTCAAAGAAGGTTGGGACTGGGAGATGGCCCCCCTAAAGACCCCTCCAGATGTCTTCAAGTACCTCCTGACCCTACGCAATCAGACCAGGCGATTCAGAGAAATGGCGAAAGCGAACCTTGGGGCCAGTCAGGAGGACATGAAGAAATGGTATGATCAAAATGCCTCCTCCATCGAATTCGAACCTGGCGAACAAGTGTGGGTGATGTCCCCCACCGAACCATGTGCCTTGCAGGACAAGTGGACGGGGCCCTTCAAAGTGGTCGAGCGCAAAAGCCCCGTCACCTATCTCATCGATATGGAATCTTCACGAACCCCCTCCGGGTCCTCCACGCCAATAGACTCAAACCCCACTTTGTGCGCTCGGAGCTCAGCCTCCTGATGGCTACAGACAGCGGAGCGGAAGAAGACTCCGAGCCTCTCCCTGATCTCCTAAAGACCGGTGAGAAAGATGGTTCCGTGGACGGGGTCCGACTCTCAGATGCCCTCACCCCGGAACAGCGCCAAGGCTGCCGGGACCTCCTGCTGCAGTTTGCGACCCTGTTTTCCCTCACCCCAGGGGTCACTCCCTGGTGCTTGCACGACGTGGACACTGGGGACAGTCCCCCTATCAGACATCGGGCGTACCGCGTACCAGATCGGGTACGGGCCTGCATCCAAGAGGAGGTGTCAAAGATGCTCACGCTCGGGGTCATCGAGCCTTCGGACAGCCCCTGGGCCAGCCCGGTCGTGCTGGTCCCCAAAGCTGCGGCCCCCGGCACCACCCCTGAGCTCCGATTCTGCGTCGACTATCGGGGCTTGAACGCTGTCACCAGAACCGACGCTCATCCCATCCCCCGAGCAGATGAACTGATCGACCGCATGGGGGCGGCCCGCTACCTCAGCATCTTCGACCTGACAGCGGGCTACTGGCAGATCGGTCTCACACCCCGGGCTCAAGAACGATCCGCCTTTTCCACCCCTGATGGCCACTACCATTTCAAGGTCATGCCATTCGGCATGAAGAATGCTCCAGCTACTTTTCAGCGACTGGTGAACCAGGTCTTGGCGGGACTCGAGGAATTCAGCGCCGCCTACCTGGACGACATCGCTGTGTACAGCCGCCACTGGTCCGACCACCTCCACCACCTCCGAGAGGTCCTGCAGGCCCTCCAACGGGCCGGCCTCACAATCAAGGCCAGCAAGTGCCAAATAGGTCAGGGGTCCGTGACCTATCTTGGACATCAGGTGGGAAGCGGTCTGGAGGCCCCTCTTCAACTCAAGATCGCTGCCATCCAGTCCTGGCAGCCTCCCGTCACGCAGACCGAGGTCCGAGCCTTCTTGGGGCTCACAGGCTACTACCGGCGGTTCGTGAGGGACTATGGCAGCATTGTGGGGCCCCTCACGGAACTCACATCCAAAAATCACCCGAAGAAGGTCAACTGGACCCCAGACTGTCAAACGGCTTTCGAGAAGCTGAAGGCCCCCATGTGCACTGCCCCGGTGCTCCAGGCCCCCGACTACAGTCGGGAATTCATCGTACAAACGGATGCCTCCGACCATGGCATTGGAGCGGTCCTCTCCCAGTTGAACCCCGAAGGACTTGACCAACCAGTGGCCTTCATCAGCAGACGTCTCCTGGCCCGAGAACAACGCTGGAGCACCATCGAGAGGGAGGCCTTCGCAGTGGTGTGGGCCCTCAAAAAGCTCCGGCCCTATCTCTTCGGTACCCACTTCCGGGTGCAGACAGATCATCGGCCCCTGCAGTGGCTAATGCAGATGCGGGGGGAAAACCCAAAACTATTGCGTTGGTCCATCTCCCTGCAGGGGATGGACTTCACTGTGGAACATCGACCTGGCCAAGACCACGCCAACGCAGATGGCCTGTCACGCTTTTTCCGCCTCGACGAGGAGAGTCCCCAAGAGGATGGGTGACTCTCCCCGCCTTCAGCTGGGGAGGACGCATGTTGGACAGGCCACATGAAGGGCTTGCTCCCTCCCTGCATGACAGGGCCCGAGCCCCGGCCCACCAGGTGTTACCCACAGAAGCAACCCGAACCCCGTCTTATGCGGGACTCCTGCCCCCGGACATCTCTGTATCATGGGGCCGAATCACTACCGGCTCCCTCGCCCGGCCCGGCCGCCATCTTGGACACTGCACCACGAGGCCGCGTGGCCTCAGGTTGACCCTAACCCTGGGCCTGGCCAGGCCCCGACATCCCGGCACCACCATCCACCCCGGATGAGAACGGACCACTTGGCAGGTCAATGGGAGAGAGAAGTGTCGATGACTCTCCCCCGCCAGGTGCCGATCGCCCCCCAGCTCCCCCGGGCGCTGGCTCCACCTCCCTGCTGGGTGTCTGGACTCCCTCATCCCGGACCTCCCGACCTCCAAGTGCGAGGGTCCGGACATCAAAGGGCACCAGACCTATAACTGGGGCAGCGCCAGAGCAGGAAGGCAGTTGTATCCTGGAGTTGAGAGACACCGCGAAGAACTCGATCCTCTCGGGACCTGCCGGCGCTGCCGCGGCCCGTCCATCTAGAACGCCGAGCTCGAGGATTGTGAGCTATCCATCATATCATTGCATCTACCAGATTGGTAACAAGACTATCCCGCTACCCCCTTCCCATCCAAGAGATTAGAATCGAGGGGACCCCAGAGTCCAGACCTCCTTGTACCATCCTATCGTACCTAAAGATTGCTTATAAAGAACGTTAAACCTTATCTTTGTGTGGTGTACCTCTGTGGGGGGGAAGTTACTCGTCTGTACGATCGCTGGAGACGGCTCTCCCCGGAGACCTCTCCCCTTGTCCTCGGCCGACCCTCCCGGTCCGTCTAACAGGGAGTGAGAGTCAAAAGAAGAGAGGGAGGACGAGACAAAGAGTCGGCCTACTGCACCCAGCAATTAGTGTTTACCCTCTTGTTACCCGTTTGTCTAGGACGCTGGGGTCCACGAGAAAGAGTGTGGTTCAGCTAGTCCTTAAAACGAAACCCATGAGGCCAGAGAATATGGGCCATATTATCAAGGAACGGCGATAACATTATCACCGCTTTAGCAGCAGGAAACTGCTGCTAAAGCGGTGATAAGGGGTTGATAATATGCCTTTGTGAATTCCCATAGAAGCCCAGGTTCTGGTGTGAACCTGGGCTTCTATGGGAATTCACAAGGGCATATTATCAACCCCTTATCACCGCTTTAACAGGAGTTTCCTGCCGCTAAAGTGGTGATAATGTTATTGCCGTTCTTTGATAATATAGTCCTACATTATTTGCTCAGGGAAAATCGCTTGCATGAACCTGTGCACCCAGGGTGCTGCAACCCAGCCCCTTCCCCAGTGCTGTGCTTAATTGCAGGTCTTGCACACCGAGGCTTCCCTGCTCACCTGCCACAACTGGTGTGTCCCACGACGTGTTTGTGCAAGCTCCTAGTCCGGGGTACGTTTGTACGGTAGACCAGGTCTCGGGTCGGGTACGGTGTCTTAATACCACGATGGAAGGTGTCAGAATGCCAAGGGCATCATTGTGGGGTCAGCTCCCGCTCCGCCCTTCTCAAGGCAATCAATGGAATGTTTGAAAAGGGAGAAATAATTTAATGGTGGAAACATCTGGAGATAGGTTTATTTTAAGCTCGACAGAAAATAGGAGTTCAGTTCATCCTTCGTTTTTGAAGTACGATCTAGCAACTGTTAGTGATAATCGTGGTTCAAAGAGGAGATGGAGTGCTCGAGAATTCACAAGGTTAAATAAATATACGTTATGCAAAGGTTTTTATAGAAAGGAACAGAGTGCATGCTAGAAGCATATTGTGCGCGTGTAATGCAGTGGTGGGAGCCTGTGAGCATGTACACATAGTACAGAGCTCACTACAGTGTCCTAAAAGTCAACACCACCACATGTCTGTAGGCCAGCGCTTACCACTGGTTCAGGCCAACAGTACGGTCCAGCAGGTCCTTAAAATGAGACCGATGTGACTGAATGAGGTCAGAGATGACATCATTACGCACAGCAACATCGCTTTTTCGTACGTGCGCAATCAGGGTGATGCACCCCATCCCTTCAGCAGCATCGCGCTCAACAGGTGTCTGTAGGGCAGCACTGCCCGTAGGCTCAGGACTGCAGTATGGTACAGCAGGTCTTTAAAATGAGACAGAGATGAGACTGAATGAGGTCAGAGATCACATCATTACGCACAGCAATATCGTTTGTACACACCTGCGCAGCCAGGCTGAAGCACCCCACCCCTCCCACCGCACCGTGCTCAATTGGCGGCCGTGTGCACCCAGGCCGCTCTGCTTACCTGCTGTCATTGTTGTGTGAGCAAACACTGCGGGCAGCAGTGCACACAATTCAGATGGAGTGTGGATTGCAGGAGAATGTACACCTCATGGATCCCTTTCGTAGACGACGGGCAGTAGGGCTCACAATTTAGAGCCTGTGTTTATTGCCAGAATGGTGTACACCTCATGGATCCATTTCTTTTTTTATTGTGCATTGTGACATGCGAGATGGATGCGACATATCACTTGAGGTAGTGTGGAAGAAGAGGGATGTGTGACGTCGTGGTTACCCTATTTATACGTACACAAAGTGGGCTGGGCTTGAGTACGCCAGGCCAGGGTAGGGATATGAATATTTATTCCGGGGACCTGGGCGTTGTTCAATTCCTGTCTGGTCAGGAAGTGTATTTATGTGTGTTTCTTCTGTAGTTTTGACTTCGCAGAGTGTGCAATTTAGATTAGTGTAGCATGTGTCGGTAAGGCAGAAACTATTGTTAATGAGATGGTGTTTAAAAAGATTGAATGGTGAACATTACATGTCGTTGTCAAGGTTGTGTATATGCACAGGCACGCATGTCAATGGTGTGCGGTATTATTTAAAGTGATGCTATTGCGAAGTGTACAAATGTGAATGTGCTTGGATGGAGGGAGGATCAGCAGTGAGGCTACGTCATACACAGTGATAACGCTCATTACAGTCAAGCAATGTATCAAACATGAATCTGAAAGTCTCACATATGACACACTACTATACTGGTAAAGCCTGAAAGCATAGCGTACAGCAATACAAATCTATACATTACTGTTTACTGTTTGTTACATGTGATGTAGGATGTGCACTTTGCCCGTGGCTGATGATACTCCGTAGAGCCGCCAAATCCCAGGCCAAAAGGCAGCACAATAATGTGCACACACACACACACACACACCAGGGGCATCGTGTAACACATATTTGTCTTTTGAAGGAATGTTTGAGATGCATGGCAATCGCATGTGGAAGGCTAATGTACAGAGCATGAATATTGATCAAGATGATCGTTGAATGTTGTGTGTAGTATGAGATATGTGTATACAGGAAAACACTTTTCAAAAAAGCTTTCTAAGCAGAAGAGGTGTCTCTAGTCAGACGCTGTAGAGAGAATGAGTAAAATGGGTGGGGTCGTCAAACTGTTACAGTGGGAAATGTTATGAACCAATCAAATGCTTTTTTTTAAGGTCACATGGCAATCGGGCACCGAGCGTGCAAGGAGGCCGCACCCGACGCGATTTTGACAAAATATATTTATCATAATATAAATTTATTACAGTTAGAAATATATAAACGTTTAAAATATTTTAGATTATCGCTTGGTCTCATATACTCTTTATAGTTATTTAGATATACTTTTGAAACAAAAAAAAAGGAAATGGCGTACCCGGCGTGATACTATACATCTGTGACGTAACACAGGGTCTGGCAGCATGTACTCGTCGCATAAACAGCGGGCGCAACCCCATACGTACATGACATAACGCGTGGCTTGGTACTGCATACCTGTCGGACACCAAAGTAGCACCTGGGGTGACTTCATGTGTATATGATGTTACGCGGGACGTTATGCCCGAAGTCGTCAGATACGAAATGCGCATCATTTACGAGTTTAGCAATATGGCGGATAGGATTTGTGTGGTGATGGAGCTTGGTATGCTACCGAGATGGGAGTGCAGTTTTCTCCCATCCCAAAAATATACATATTTTTGGGGGAAGATATAAAACATTACATAATTTTTTAAGTAAAAAAAAGAAGTATAATAGAGTTCCAAAATATAAAAAATATATTTGAAAAAATATAGGTTTTAGAAACATTAAAATATGAAATTAACATTTAAAAACCTTAGAAATTCACTGAAAAAACAATAGGTTGTACAGACGTTATAGTTAAGAATTAGCATTTAAAAAACCTTTGAAATTCACTAAAATAACATAGGTTTACATTAGAGCATCAGTATGTGCATCAGATTGTCATGTGCATGATGTCATGAGTGATGTCATTAGTGATGTCATTTGAGATATCATCAGTGATGTCACTGACCATGTCATGAGTGATGTAATGTGACATCATCAGCAGTACATTTCGGGCGCGCAAGTTATAGTTAGCTCAACTAACTAACTATAATAGCCGAATTTCTCTGGTTTTATATGAGTCAAATGTTCAACTAACTATAACGTCCCTGAAACTTATGGTTTTTAGTGAATATATATACATATTTATATATATATCTTTTTTTTGTTACAAATTGCGCCGCACACAGGAACTTCGTTTTTCTCAGTTAATTGGCACAGATCCAAGTCTATCACACCAACGCATTTCTGCCTTGCGGCCTTTCTCACGGTAGGTGGCACTACTTTTACCATCTGTATTTAAAAGAGTCACATGACATTGCATTCTCCCATAGAATTCTGGAAGTTGTAGTTTCCGTATTAACAACATACAGAGCACCTTTGTGATAATTATTATGTAGTACTTTGTTTTGTTCCGCATGGGTTATACATAACTGAGATGCCATTAGTAAGATACATTATGTTGCGTGCTGTCAGATGTATATAACAGTTAATTATATAGTATATATTATTATTAAATATTGTGCAACCAGATTTCCATTTTACTTTTGATTTTTGGATTCTTTTACGGTTCTGAAAGTCCAGGGTATAGTAGCCGAGTATTTTAAGCTAACAGTTTACACAATCATGTTTACGCACACCAATGTATTGTCTTTACCACCTAGAGGTAAAATGGTTCTTGATTTTTGTTACCAGATTTGGTGGGCAATGTCAGTTTCTATAGTTAGTTCCTTTCAATCACCTTTCTCTTGTTCATAGGGGTACATAAAATTCCTCATCCATGGGCGTGGCTTAAGCGCCGATGTAGGTGGAAGCTGGACTCCGGAGCTCCTCCGCGCCCGCCTCTCTTCGAAGCATATCCTGACCCCTGGCTCGAACCTCGGACCCCCAAGCACACATGGGAGGGTCTAGAGGGCACAGGGGATGAACTTGGCGGCCCTGGAGCCCCTGTAGCTGCCTGCAACGAGCGATTTAAGCGAGGAGGAGCGCCTGGAGTAGCGAGCGCCCAAAATGGCGGCTGCTGTCCCGCCTGCTCTGCCTGACGGCGGGATCCTGACAGCGGCGGGGAGCCCAGGAGAGCGGACAGAATCGCCCACATTGCAGTGGAGGCCCCCTGGCGCCGAGGGAGGTAGGGGGCTTCGCCTGGCAACGCGGCGCTTGTGAGGTCGGCGGACGAAGACGCAGCAAGCTGCCTGACCCCAAGATGGCGCCGCCCTCGTGACGGAGGCCGCCCGGGCTCCATTGGCGGCGGAGGTCCCGAGGCCTCGTTGAGTGGTGGGTCCCCCCTACTGCTGAGGCAGAGACCTTGATGCCCCTCGCCCTGGGAGGACCGACGCCTGCCTCGTCTACAGGTCGGAGGTGAGCGAACCCCGAGGTGGGACATCCAGAGTGGCGAGCGCCCAAAATGGCGGCTGCTGTCCATGCCTGCTCAGTATGACGATGGGGCACTAGCAGCGGCGGGGAGCCCAGGAGAGCGGGAAGAATCGCCCACATTGCGGCGGTACTGAGATTGGAGGGCGAAGACATAGCAAGCTGCCCGACCCCAAGTTGGATTCCGCCCGTGTGACGGGGGCTGCCCTGTCTCTATTGGTGGCGGTGATCCCGGGGCCTCGTTGCGTGGTGGATCTGCCCCACAACTGAGGTTAAGACCCTGGTGTCCCTCGCCCTGAGAAGAGCGACGCCTGCTTGCAATACAGGTCGGCAGTGAGCGGGCTTGAGCGGGGGGGCACGCGGAGGCAGCAGGACCTGCCATTCACTTTGGAGAGGTGCCCGGGCTGTCAGCGGCGAGGGACCACTTCCTGGCCGGGGGCGACGAACTACTAGGCGCCCACGTGCTAGAGGTTGACCTAGGCCTCGCACCCGGAGGCGCAGAAAAGACTGCGACGCCCATGAGAGGGGGGACTCGCCCCACGTCTGGAGCGGAGACCCTGGTGGCCTCTTCGCCCTGGTGGAGCGAGGCCTGCTCCCTGGGTTGGCCTGCGGGCTGGTGCCCTACCTGGTGAGGGGCGTGGAGGCGCGGAGGGGAGGAGCGCCCGTGGCGGGGCCGGAGCAGCGATCAGCGGTGCCTTGAGTCACTGGAGGCCGCAACAGACGCGCACCAGTCTTGTCACTCGGCAGAATGGTGCGAGGAGGCAGAAAGAAGGGCTTTGACGCACTGAAACTGGATGACCCGGGCCATCTCGTGGAGGAGGATGCACCGGCGCCTGGCCCAGGGAGCTCAACCCGCCCACGAGATCCATCCTTGGGTGACATTATGCAGGCGATAGTAGCGTCGCGGGAAGCTCTTGAAAAGTGAATGGACACCATCGGTTCGGACCTGTCCCTCCTGAAGGACGACCACAGGAAGCTGAAGGAGCGAGTGACGACCTCGGAGGTAACCCTGAAAGACCTGCCTGGGGACGTGGCTACTCTGAGAGCATCGTTGGCAGAGGTGGCGCAGAAAGTCCGGGTGCTGGAGCTCAGGGCCGAGGACAGCGAAGGGTGCTCGAGGTGTAACAACCTCCGCCTTGTGGGAGTCCCAGAAAAAGTGGAGGGCAAGGATGCGGTCTCCTACTTGGAGGGATGGTTGCGGACTGAGGTGGCTCCAGAAGGACTTTCCCCGTTTTTTGCCCTAGAGCGCGCCCACAGAGTCCCGGCGCGCCCGCCCAAACCAGGAGGTCCGCTGCGACCGATAGTGATGCGCCTCCTACACTTCCGAGATCGAGACCATATTCTCCAGAGGGCCAGGGACCTGCCGGACCTGCGAATTGACAACAGCAAGGTCAAGGTTTTCCCAGACTTCACCAGAGACGTACAAAGGCAACGGGCCTCTTTCACGGCGGTCAAGCGGAAATTAAGGTCGTTGCAGCTACCATATGCCATGTTGTTCCCGGCCCGGCTGAGGGTCATCGCTGGGGGACACACTCACTTTTTTCTCACGCCGCAGGAGGCTTGGAGCTGGCTGGATACTAGGGGGGAATCAGGCACGGATGCCCCATCGACGACCTCGCCTGGGAGGCGCTCTGCAGAAACGACGCCGACGCGGAGATCTGGCTCCCCGTCGGGATGGCAGCAGGAAAGGGCTAAGGCGGTGCTGGCAGTGGTGGCCATCAGCCAGGGAGACGCCAGCCCTTCCATTAGTGCATCGGAGCAGTCAAAGAATAGTGCTCTCAGTCCTGGCTCCAGTAGTGTGCACGATCTCTCGGAGGCGGACCTACCGGTGGTGACTCCCCAAACAACGGACGGAATCCTTGGCTGACTTGGCCTGGGGGACACTGGACACGTTTATGAGGTACTGGGCTGTGAGTTGAGGCTGCCTCCGGAAGCTGAGCGGTGAGATGTGGATGCCTCCTGAGACTTATCACTGCACTGTGGGGGGGAGATGAGCCGTGGGGGACCTCCTTAATGTTCCAGGGGGGAGGGGTGGGAGCGGGGGGCTTCGGACCTGTTTGGGTCGGCGTCTCGGCCACCCTAGCCCTCTTTTGTTGAGATACACTCACTTTACTAGAGTTTGGATGAGGATTCCATGTTGGTTGTCTGTCCTGGGGAGTGGGAGTTGGGGGGGTTTACTTGGTCTGGTTGGGGGGGGCTGGGGGTGGGACCTGGGCGTGTCGGGGGGTCGCTGAGAGAGTGGATGAAGCATGATGGGCTCTGCAATGGGACCCGACCTAGGCTACAAATGTCTCACGTGGAATGTAAGGGGGATGAACACTATGCACAGACGTCACAAGATCCACTCCTATCTAGTTAGGCGAGGCATTCACTTCGCCTTCCTCCAGGAAACACACCTGTTAGCTAAGGAGGGGAAGGCACTGCAACGGGATGGAGAGGGCAGGTCTATCACACTGGCTACTCTGCATATGCTAGGGGGTGGCCATTTGGATACGGGCGGGGGTACCATTCCAATGCACAAAGCAATTAATTGACCCAGAGGGGAGGTATGTTATGGTGCGAGTCAAACTGGATGGGAGGGACCTGGCATTGGGTTGCCTATACGCCCCGAATGTGGAACAGACAGCCTTTCTCTCCTTGCTGTCCAACAAGCTGGCCCCGTTCTTAGTGGAACCCTTGCTCCTCGGAGGGGACTTTAATAGCGTGACTGACAATGCGCTGGACAGATCGCACCCCCCCCCCCCCCCCCTTCCGAATGCACTGGCTGGCAAACTGGCGCTTGCGCGTTCTGCCTGGCAATGCCAATGGGATCTGGTCGACTCGTGGAGAGCTAACCATCCGTCAGATAGGGACTACTCGTTCTTTTCCGCCCTTCATGGCTTACACGTCCGCATCGATGCCTTCCTGTGCTCCCAGGATGTGCACGCAGAGGTGTGCCACAGTGAGTATCTCACACGCACAATCTCCGATCATAACCCTCTACTTGTGCAACTGCGCTGGTCGCAGTGCCGCCCACGATTCCCTGCCTGGAAGCTGCGCCCAGAGGCGCTGGATGATCAGCTCTTCCAAACCACAATAGCCTCGAACATCGAGGAGTACTTTCAGGTCAATGCGGGCACCGTGGGCTCAGCCGCGATTGAATGGGACGCCTTTAAGTCAGTAGTACGGGGGCAATGCATTGCGACGGCGTCAGGTGTTAGAAAGACCCTGCTAGAAGACATTACACAGGAGGACGAGAAACTACGGGCACTGGAGAGAGCAAGGCCTGAACGACCGGACACTCATGAGGCCCTACTGGAGGCGCGGGAGCTAGTGGCAGCGACGGTGGAGTGCCTCCGGTGCTTCGACTACAAGGCCTATCTCACACGGGCGCACTCGGAGCGTGACAAGACGGGAGCTCTCTTGGCCTGGCTGGCCAATCCGGCTCGCCGGAGCTCGATCATCCTTGAGCTCAGAGATCACTCGGGAGCGGCGCGGTTTGACCAGCAGGGGATTAATGAGATATTCTATGATTACTACACGGAGCTTTACCGTAGCAGAGTCCTGCCGTCGGTGGACGAACTCCGGGGTTTCATGGAGGGTCTAGACTTGCCAGAGCTGGGGGAGGAAGACGCAAAGCTGCTCGGGGGCAAAATTGAGGAGAGGAAGGTGAGAGTCGCCATCAAGAGTATGGTGAGAAACAAGACACCGGGCTCCGACGGGTTCCCAACGGAATTCTATCTCACCTACGTCGACCTCCTTGCGCCCCGACTAATGTGGCTTTACAATGAGGCGAAACAGCTGGGCAGCCTACCGGTGACTACTGGTGAAGCGCTTATCGTCCCGTTATTGAAACCAGGCAAACAGCCGTGGGACAGGGCGGCGTATCGTCCACTGTCCATGCTCAATCTGGACTATAAGATCTTGAGTAAAATCCTGGCAACTCAATTGCTCCCCCATATGTCCACGTTGATCCACGCAGACCAATCCGGCTTTATCCGAACCCGCAACACGGCGCTTAATATACAACGGCTCCTACATGTCTTGGAAGCAGACACCTACAACGGTGATGAGGCGGCAGTGTTTGCAGTCGACATGGAAAAGGCCTTTGACAGCCTGGAATGGCCTTACCTTTTCCATGTCATGCGCACGCTGGGGCTAGGCGAGGGATTCGTGGATTGGACGACACTGCTCTACCGGAACGCAACGGCAAGGGTCAGAACTGGAAGAGTAATCTCTGAGATGTGTGTGGTGGGTAGGGGCACCCGCCAGGGGTGTCCTCTCTCCCCCCTGTTATTTGCCATAGCGGTCAAACCCCTAGCGGCGCGAGCCTGGCTTGGACAGGCATATCAAGGGCTGGATGTCTATGGACAAGTACACCACATCGCATTGTATGCCGATGATCTGCTGATGTTCTTAGCGGACTCGGCTGCCTCCTTGCGTGGGGCCAAGTCCCTCCTACAATCTTTGAGCAGGGTGGGGGCCTCCGGGTGAACTGGATGAAGTCCTACCTGTTCCCGACCCGCCCACGCAGACTATGTTCTCAGTCCACGGACGGGGTGACATGGGAAGAGAGGAGTCTTCGCTACCTAGGCACCTCGATCTTCCATGATAAGGCAGACATCCTCGAGGGCAACATTGGGTCGGCAATAAGGCTCACTAAGGCGAACTTCGACTTCTGGAGCACGCTCCCACTGTCACTAATGGGGAGAGTGGCACTCCTTAAGATGGTGACCCTGCCGCGACTGCTTTATTTCTTCAGGACCCTCCCGATCTGGATCCCAGTGAGCTACTTCCGGAAGCTGAGGTCGATGGTGATCGGCTTTCTATGGGGGGCGGGCAGACGCAGGGTGGCGCACAATACACTTCTCCGTCCTAGAGCGGAAGGAGGGCTAGTGGTGCCAGACTATGAACTATACTACCTGGCGGCACAGCTGCAATGGCTGACGCAATGGGTCGCGAGAGCCAGGAGAGAGGAGGACGGATCAGGGGAGCCGGCGGGACCGGTTCAGGTGTTATCCCGGATTGTCCTGGGACTCCCGATGGGAGATTTCCACCTCACCCAGGAATTTGCGACGGCACGGAAATGCTGGAATAGATATCGCCGGAGGGGTCGTATCGCGGTCCCATATGCACCTGAGATCCCGCTAAAGCTGTGCGGGGCGCTCTCGCATGGAGGCTCATGGCACCGACTTGAAGGTTGGGAGCTGCAGGGGCTGGCGTCCATGGGAGACCTCTATGAGAACGGAGTGCTGCTACCTTTTGACCTCTTGCAAGACCGCTTTTAACTGGCGTGGGGGGACTTCCCCCTTCATGCGGCGCTGACGACGGTGATCCGCAAGCATTGGAAGACGGGCATGTCGGAACCACCACTGTCGCTGGGCTGCCAATACGTAGTGATGATGGCGGGGACGGTCAAGGCTGTCACATGCCTATATAGGCGCATGGTCTCGGAGACTATCACCCCACTGATGTCGCTGAAGGCGAGATGGGAGGCTGACCTGACGATGGACATCCCAGAGGAGGCATGGTTTAGCATAGTGGAACGGGCCCGGAACGGGACGCGCAACGCTAGGTTCCAGCTGGTGCACTTCTACGTCCTGCACAGGGTCTACCTGACCCCTGACAAATTGCATAAATAATTCCCGACCCATCCGGCGGCCTGTCCGCGGTGCCCGGCGGACGTGGCTGATTTCCAGCACATGTTCTGGTCCTGCCCAGAGTTGCGTTCCTTTTGGCAGGAAGTAGTGGATACCCTGGGGGAGGTTACGGAGAAAGGACTTGCAATTCACCATGGCACACTGCATCCTACACTGGTTCCCACACAGATCAAAGAACAAAATCACTAGCAAGTTTCTGGACCTAGGTCTGCTCTTAGCGAAGCGTGCCATAACATCCCAATGGAAGGCGAGTAGGGGCCCCACTGTAGAGAGATGGAAGGTTGAGCTACACAAATGACCCCGGTGTGAGGGGGAGCTCCGCATGCAGTCTGCGCTCCGGGCAGGCAATGACGCGGCTCTGGAGAGGGCCAGGGCATGGGAGAGGTTGGTCTTGGACCTCACACTTTTGGACCTGGATGATGAAGACACCCCCGCGCATAGCCCTGCTCCGGCGGAATCGCCGCCTGAGGTGGTGGTGGCCTAGCCTCCCTCCCTTGTTTCCCTACTTCCTACGTGATGACTGGCAGTTTTAGTTGATTACTCCTGATGGACTGCTTCGGGTCTGGATTAGTCGGGTTGGATGCAAACTCGCACTAGTGGTACTCTGACACGCCTGGGGGGGTGGGGGGCAGGGAGAGGGGAGAGGGGGGGGTGGGTGGGGGGAGTAGGACTAGGGGGAGGTTGAGAGGGATGGGCGGGAGGGGGGGTTTGTTCGGGGATGGAGAAGAAGGATTGTCGGGGTTGTTAAAGCATTGCAAAAATGGGGGGGAATGTGAAGACCAAAAAGCAGCCCTGCCATCTTCCAGACAACCGGTTGTCGCTGAATCACACTGTATTCCCCAGCACAGAACTTTCTCCACTATTTCGCCGCTCGACCTCTGGGGTATGAGCTAAATGGCTGTGTGACACATGCAATGGAGAACCACATATATACTGGGTAATGACTGGAATAACATATATGATCTGTTTGTACTACCTGATTTGCTGCAATTAAAAATATATTTACAAAAAAAAAAATCCTCATCCAGATTGATCCCTTTCGTGTGTTTTGTTCTCATGCAGATGATATATTTGGATTCTAGTTGCCGCAATTTTTTTTTGCGATCTCCCATTCTTTCATTTGGTTCAACAGTATCGATGGCAAAGAAACTCATTTTACGCCAGTCGGCACTTTGACAGTTTAGGATATGTTTTGCTGTTGCATATGAAAGGTCTTTATTTTTGACTGCTCTTATATGCTCTAAAATGCGCTTTTTCGGAATACAGATGGTGCTGCATATATACATCATTTCGTAGTTACATTGTATCACATATACCACAAACTGGGTGGTGCAGGTTATTTTTGAGTTGATTTCAATCAGCCTTCCTTCCGGATCTCTTATACATTTTTTGTTCACCCCGATTTTACAAGCTTTACAGCTGTTCCATTTATTAAAAGCCCACTTTTTGTTTTTCGAGCCAATTTGTTTTTTTTTTCATTTTTGATTGAAAATGACTCTTCACTAGTGAGTCTTTGATTGATGGTACTTTCCTAAAATTGATTTTTGGTTCTGGACCGATTATGTACCTTAAATCATGATCCTGTTGTAATAGGGGCCAGTATTTTTGTACACTTTGTTTGATTTTGTGGGCTTCTTTACTGTAAGATAGTATTAATCTTGATGCATGTGGATTTATCTCATTTTGATTTGTGTCTTCGAGCTTCTTTACCAAGATTTCCTGTCGGGTTTTGTTCTCAATTATTTCCATGCTTGCCTTCAAATCTCTTTCTCTGTACCCTCTTCTCCTCAGTCTGTCTGCACTTTTGAGGATTTCTTTAGTTGCCTCTTCTTCCTTGGAGCAATTTCTTTTCATTCTGGTGAATTCTCCAAAGGGGATACTCCTTATTAGTGACTTGGGATGAAAGCTTTCGGGATGTAAGATGCGGTTGGTGGCTGTATTTTTTCTGTATAGTGTAGTTTGAATTTGTCCGTCGTCAATATATACGGAGATATCTAAGAAGTCTATTTTATGGCGACTCATATTGCAGGTAAAAGACAGGCCAATCTCATTGTTGTTAAGCATACTGAAGTACTCCATGATTTCCTGTTTGGTGCCATTTCAAATCAGGAACAGATCATCGATGTATCGCGACCATAAGATTATTTCCTCCAATGCCATGCTATTTTGTGGTCCCCACGCTATCTCCTTCTCCCACCATCCCATGATGAGGTTAGCATAATTGGGGGAGAAAGAGATACCCATCGCACATCCGCATTGCTGGTGGTAGATGTTGTGATTGAAGAAGAAGTTGTTATTATGTAGGTATATCTGTATCATGGTCAGTAGCATTTCCGAATGCTCAAATTCATTGATGTTCCTTTGTTTCAGGAAGTATGCACAGGCATTTAAACCGATTGTATGTTCGATAGAAGTATAGAGAGAGACTACATCAATCGTGATCATCAGGTAGGCTGGATTCCAAGCTATATCCGTTAATGTTCTGAGGAAGTCTCCTGTGTCCTGGATATATGAGTTCAGATTCTTTACCATCGGGGCGAGGTAGTGGTAAACATATGAGGAAATGTTCTCATATAGGGAGTCACAGGACGATACAATTGGCCTGCCAGGTGGATTGATTAGTGTTTTGTGCACCTTTGGCAGGAAATAAATCGTGGGGATTGTCGGGTTTTCCTTGAAGAGAAATTTGTGTTCATTTTCATCCAGTAGGTTATGATCATACCAGTTATTTAGATGTTTTTTGATTTCCTGGATCATTTTACTAATCAGGTTTGTGGTAAGTTTTTAGTATTTTTCCCCATCGTTTAACTGTCGCTGTGCTTCCTTAATGTAGTCACTAGTATTGAGCATAACAATATTTCCCCCTTTGTCCGCGGGTTTTATTGTTATGGCCTGTTTGTTGGCCAGGCTTGATTTTCTTTTATGGACATGTTTTCTTGGGATTTTGTATTTCTTATTTTTTACAACTTGTCCATTTCATTCATTATTGCCTCAGAAAACTAATCTATTTTGTTGCATGGAGACAACTTTGGACAATGTTTAGATGGATTCCTCATACCACTTTTTGTATGTGCTTTAGTGTCTATACCTAGGTTTTGTAGGACTTCAATTTCTGTTGTTTCTTCACATTCAAGATTGTTTGCTAGATCGTATAGCAATTTGCGGTGAGGTATCATTTCCATTGTCAATTGTGGTTCATCTTGATTTTCCAAGGTCGTGTCCAGGACTACTGGTTGTTGGACATTGGAAGGCTCTTTATTTGCATGAATTTTCGCAAGTTTCATTTTGCGTATGTGCTTATATAAATTGATCTTTGTTTCTGTGCAGTTGAAGTTGTTTGGGGGGCAGAAGTAGAGTCCTTTGTTAAGTACCTGACATTCCATTTGAGATGGTTCATAGTCAGATAGAATAAATATTATATTTTCAGATTTTAGTTCCTCTTGGTTCTGTTCCTCAAGGGGTAATGTCTTTTTGCTCTTAGATCTCCTGGTTCTTCTGCGACTTCTGAAGACTTTGTAGTACCCCTTCCATATCCTCTGCCTCTGCCTCTTCCTCTGCCTGGTCCCTGGCTCCGTGTCAGGTTCTGGTCCAAGTTGACCAGGCGCATTTCCTCTAAAAGAGATATTTTGCCCATCTTGCTTCTGCTACTTGTGCTCTCATTCTCACTTCCACTCACATCAGATTCACTCCCCAAATCCCCTGATTGGGGGTAAACTTGTTTTGCATAGTTTGTTTTCAGCACATGTAATCTTTTAGCAAATGTTAGATTCAGCCATGTTTGTAATCTGCCTTATCCCTTGCGAATTTCCGTTGTTTCCTTTGTTGGATCTCCTCCTCATATTTCTCAAGGCGATCTTCCATTTCATTACACAGCTTTATAGCTTCCGTTTTGTCTTTTGATGCAATTTTGGCTTCCAAGTTATGTCTTTGAGTATTTATGTCATCTAGATCTTTATCGGCATATTTTATCAAAATGCGCATCATATTTGCACTGCAGACCATGTTGTTTTCACCCCACTCCTCTAACATGTCTGTTCTGGTTTCTGGGTGGTTCTGCATAGTGAAAATCCTTAAGCCACGCGGTACTCGTTTCACATCCAGATATTTTTGTAATGTTATTGCCTCCCAACTTTTGTTAATTTAGCGTTTGTACTGTTTTTCCACTTGAAGGAACAGGTGTTTTAACGAGGAATCCAGGTCCGTTTGCTGAGCTGCTCTGACATTTGTAGACACTCCCTCATCCGTGTCTGGTAGGAACATTGTTGCTGCCTTCTCAGCGCGTTTCACTTTCCTCGCTTCCATTGTTTGATCGTCAGGCAGGAGGTGGGTTTGTTTAGTATGGCAATTTCCTCAGTGTGAGTTTGTTATGTATATATTACTGTTCTTTTATCCGTACTTTCATGTGGATCTGTTTGTGCCGATTTGAAGCGAAGTTCCTTTTCTGGTGGTTATAAGCGCGTTTGGTTACAGACAGCTCTCTGCTGCGAAACAGGCTTTTATTCTTCCCACCATTCAAAAAGCTACAATTTGGGAGATTTTAGCCATTATACTATGTATATGTCAGCATTTGTTGCCGCACTTACCCCGCGGGAGAGACTCCTGTTCAGCGGCGTTCTCCACGCCGTCCTCCAGCGCTCAACCCAGCAGGGGTCCAAGTGTTCTGCTTCAACGTAGATCGGCG
Organism: Lissotriton vulgaris; assembly: GCF_964263255.1. Taxonomy (NCBI): domain Eukaryota; kingdom Metazoa; phylum Chordata; class Amphibia; order Caudata; family Salamandridae; genus Lissotriton; species Lissotriton vulgaris. Next base: position 456,064,481 of record NC_141700.1, on the reverse strand, counting down.
TTTCCCCTTGATTGGCGCCTCCGGCTGTCATTAGGTTTGAGCAATGTGGTTTCTTCGTCGGATCGCTCGTCAGCGGATACAGACACAGGATCAAACCAGGACCAAATTCAATTTTGTTACAAATTGCGCCGCACACAGGAGCTTCGTTTTTCACAGTTTATTGGCACAGATCCAAGTCTATCACACCAACGCATTTCAGCCTTATGGCCTTTCTCACTGTAGGTGGCACTAATTTTACCATCTGTATTTAAAAGAGTCACATGACATTACATTCTCCCTTAGAACTCTGGGAGTTGTAGTTTCCGTATTAACAACATACAGAGCACCTTTGTGATAGATATTAAGTAGTACTTTTTTTTGTCCATCATGGGTTATACAAAAATGAGATGCCATTAGTAAGATACATTATGTTGCGTGCTGTCAGATGTATATAACACTTAATTATATAGTATATATTATTATTAAATATTGTGCAACCAGATTTCCATTTTGCTTTTTGGATTCTTTTACGGTTTCTGAAAGTCCAGGGTATAGTACCCGAGTATTTTAAGCTAACAGTTTACACAATCATGTTTACACACACCAATGTATCGTCTTTACCACCTAGAGGTATAATGGTTCTTGATTTTTGTTACCAGATTTGGTGAACAATGTCAGTTTCTATAGTTAGTTCCTTTCAATCACCTTTCTCTCGTTCATAGGTGTATATAAAATTCCTCATCCAGATTGATCCCTTTTGGGTGTCTTGTCCTCATGTGGATGATATATTTGGATTCTAGTTGCCGCAATTTCTTTTTGCGATCTCTCATTCTTTCACTTGGTTCAACAGTATCAATGGCAAAGAAACTAATTTGACGCCAGTCGCCACTTTGACACTTTAGGATATGTTTTGCTGTTGCGTATGATAGGGCTTTATTTTTTACTGCTCTTATATGCTCTTAAATGCCCTTTTTTTAGCATACAGATGGTGCTGCCTATATACATCATTTCGCAGTTACATTGTATCACATATACCACAAACTGGGTGGTGCAGGTTATTTGTGAGTTGATTTCAATCAACCTTCTTTCCGGATCTCTAATACATTTTTGTTTCACCCCGATTTTACAAGCTTTACAGCTGTTGCATTTATTAAAGCCCACTTTTTGTTTTTCGAGCCAATTTGTTGTTTTTTTCTTTTTTGATTGAAAATGACTCTTCACTAGTGAGTCTTTGATTGATGGTACTTTCCTAAAAGTGATTTTTGGTTCTGGACCGATTATGTTCCTTAAATCATGATCCTGTTGTAATAGCGGCCAGTTTTTTTGTACACTTTGTTTGATTTTGTGGGCTTCTTTACTGTAAGATAGTATTAATCTTGGTGCATGTGGATTTATCTCATTTTGATTTGTGTCTTCGAGCCTCTTTACCAAGATTTCCTGTCGCGTTTTGTTCTAAATTTTTTCCATGCTTGCCTTTAAATCTCTTTCTATGTACCCTCTTCTTCTCAGTCTGTCCACACTTTTGAGGCTTTCTTTAGTTGCCTCTTCTTCCTTGGAGCAATTTCTTTTCATTCTGGTGAATTCTCCAAAGGGGATACTCCTTATTAGTGACTTGGGATGAAAGCTTTCGGCATGTAAGATATATATATATATTCGCTAAAAAAACATTTCTTTACTTACACTGGGTGCTCCCTTGCGTGTGTCCGGACAAAGCTATACCTCCCTGAAGAGGTCTAATTAGAGCAAAACACTATGTCAGGGGTTGCTTTTACTCATTTTAGGTTGGCTTGGTTGGTATTTTACCAATTCAAAGCTGTAATACTGTGCCTGGAGTAGTAAATGGCTTTTGTCATTTTACAGCTCGGCAAGGTCAGCACTGTGCTAGTCCTATGATTAAAAACTTTGCTGTAGAAATGGCAAAGCTCTTTGTCCATTTCTATCTCTGCGTGGATAGCACTGTATATATATATATTTATTACCTACTGGCGGTCTCCAGTAGGTAGGTATTGTTAGGACCTATTTTCCATAGGAAATCCGCAACATTCTATTCCCAATAACTTTAGCGCTGGTTGACAAATCTTCACGAAATTGTCTAAACTTTTGGCCAGCTACGGTTTGCTCCTATCCTGAAAGTCTTGGGGTGATTCGTCAAGCAGGGGGCCAAGAAAAAAGGGGGGTCCCAAAACGTGTTTTCCCCATGCAATTTTCCATATGAACCTTTAGTCGCAGCTACAGCCCGAACTGCTGAATGGAGTTACACCAAATTTGGCAAAGAGGTGGTCCTTGGCACGGACTCGTTCCTTTTTGTGAAATGGTGTAAATCTGTTCAGTAGTTTTTTAGATATTAAAGGAAAAAATATATATATATATCTGGGCGGAGCCTAACCACACATCTCATTGTGAGATCTGATTGGCTGGCAGCACTTCATCCACGAAGTGTTGGCAGCCATCTTGGGACCAATATACATGATAGCACCTCATTAAAAAGTATTGAAGTTAATAGAAGGTTTTAAGACTTTAGTTACATTATAAATCATTTGTTGATAGTACCATACTCATTTTAGGAATTGTGGTGTGTTCTAAGGTGATTTTACTATGTGAAAAAGCCTTCTGCTTTGATATCATGAATCATGATTGAGAGAAAACTATTTTCTCGTGCTTTTCCCACAGAGGTTTGGAGGTGATTTATATGCTATACTGAGAGCATATTTTCTGTAAATTCACATTATCTGTCTCAGTCATGTGAGAATGAAGTCTGACATTCTCAGTAAAAATGTACATCCAACAAAGGCAGAGACTGTCAGTTGATTCCTTTGTGTTCTACTGCAGCTTCCCAGAGTGTTCTATAGAACAACTAGAGTGCTAACAGCCTTTTGTATGACAAAAGTATAGCACACTGAAGCCATCTTGATTGGAATAAAGTGGTAACTCTTAAAACATTTAATTTAAAAAGGAACAGGGGGTTCATTTTGCCATAAAAAGTATGATTAGTGCGGCAGAAAGAAAAATTAGGGCACATTTTGAGTGACTTCTCAAATCATCTTCTATTTCATTAAAAAAAATTCTGACATGCAGACTGTAACATGTACTTTTAATACCAGCAGCAGACTTCCCTGGTGAGAAGTAGCTTTACTACAATGATCTAATGAGCAACTAGAGTACTAACATTCTGAATTCATTGCAAATGTGTGACACATCTGAATGCCTTCTTGATTGAACCTAAGTAAAAAATTAAAAGTATTACCTACTGAGGAGACTGTAGTAAATGAGGAAATTAGGAAACTTCATAACAAATAAGTATCCCAAGATGGCCGCCATAAACAAAAGAGCCCAAATGTAGCACAAATATCACCCAGATGTTGCCCAAATATAGCCCAATGACAGAATGTTCCAGAGTGTCCTAAAGAACAGCTAGAGCGCTAACAGTCTTACTTATGACAAAAGTATGGAACACCTGAAGCCATCTTGATTGGAATAAAGTAGTAACACTTAAAACATTTAATTTGCAAAGGAACAAAGTGAGGGGCTTCCTTATGCTATAGAAATTATGATTAGTGCTGCAGAAAGAAAAATTAGGGCACGTTTTGACTTCTTAAATCCTCTTCTATTTCATTAACAAATTCTAACATGCAGACTAAAACATGCACTTTGAATACCAGCAGCAGACTTCCCTGGTGAGCCGTAGCTTTACTACAGTGATCTAATGAGCAACTAGAGTGCTAACATTCTGAATTTATGGCAAATGTGTGACACATCTGAATGCCTTCTTGATGGAACCAAAGAAAATAACTGAAAGTATTTCCTACTGAGGAGACTGTAGTAAATGAGGAAATTAGGAAACTTCATAACAAATAAGTCTCCCAAGATGGCCACCAGAGACAAAAGAGCCCAAATGTAGCACAAATATCACCCAGATGTAGCTCAAGTATAGCCCAATGACAGAATGTCCCAGAGAGTTCTAAAGAACAATTAGAGCGCTAACAGTCTTGCTTATGACAAAAGTATGGAACACCTGAAGTCATCTTGATTGGAATAAAGTGGTAACACTTAAAATATTTAATTTAAAAAGGAACAAAATGAGGGGCTTCATTTTGCCACAGAAATTATAATTAGTGCTGCAGAAAGAAAAATTAGGGCACATTTTGGCTTCTCAAATCCTCTTCTATTTCATAAAAAAATTCTAAGATTCAGACTGAAACATGCACTTTGAATACCAGCAGCAGACTTCCCTGGTGAGCAGTAGCTTTACTACATTGATCTAATGAGCAAGTGCTAACATTCTGAATTTATGGCAAATGTGTGACACATCTGAATGCCTTCTTGATGGAATCAAAGTAAAACAACTGAATGTATTTCCTACTGAGGAGACTGTAGTAAATGGGGAAATTAGGAAACTTCATAACAAATAAGACTCCCAAGATGGCCACCAGAGACATAAAAACCCAAATGTAGCACAAATATCACCCAGATGTAGCCCAAATATGGCCCAATGACAATGTCCCAGAGTGTTCGAAATAACAACTAGAGTGCTAACAGTCTTACTTATGACAAAAGTATAGAATACCTGAAGCCATCTTGATTGGAATAAAGTGGTAACACTTAAAAACATGTAATTTGCAAAGGAACAAAATGAGGGGCTTCATTTTGCCATAGAAATTATGATTAGTGCTACAGAAAGAAAAATTAGGGCATGCTCCAATATGAGGCGCATATACTGCCGAGCAGGAAATGAAAAGGAGCTTGGCTGAGCCACAAGACACTGAAGATCCCGCAACAGGAACAGAGAAGAAGTGGAGTTGCTGAGCTGTCTGACACCGATAACGACGGGGGCAGGTACCTCGCTACAATGAGAAACTTCCCCAGAGACTCCCAAGAGTGACCACGCCATTAAGGGAGGAGGGACGGACCCTGCTCAGCACCACGTTTCAGCCCACCACGTTCCTGAAAGAATGTGGCTACAAGAGGTATGTGAGCAAATTCATACCTTTTTGCGAATGAGGCCTCCTGTTAGGGGTAGCCTCCAGAAATAAGCGTGCTGCTCTCATTATTAAATACGAGCAAAAGAGCGTATGCTGCATAGAGATCACTGGTGGATGGAAAATCGGTTTAAATCCCCACACTCCCCTCCCTGAGTATCTATTATTCCCTTTGAGGACACTTCCTCAACATATTTCTTTATTTTTTTTCTCTCTGCTCCTGACTTACAACACCAAATCACTGCACGTGACCTCGAGAGAATCCCAGAAGAAAGCTTACCCATCTCCATGTGACCACAAAAGGCCATTGACTGAAGCGGGACATTACGAGATCCAATATACCCTTTTATCTGTAATTTCCCAGGGAATAAAACCGTGGTAGAAGAAACTCCTTAGTTTGACCTTCATTTATTGCCTAAGGCAATACGTGGTGAATGCGGGCAATATAGCTCCATTGTCACAATATGGAGAATCTCATTCAGCAATTGATTACAGGGCAACAAAAGTTAGAATTGGCAATGGATAAACAGATGGCAATGGCCCAGGCGGACAGGGAAATGTTCAAAGAAACTATGGTGGAGTGTATACAAACGTTCGCCGGTGGCCAAACCCAAATTACCCCCCAAATAAGAACAGAAGTTTAGCCCCCCGGTCCTAATATATCTCTGCAGAAATATGTCCTTAGTGAGGACCCAGACGCTTTTCTGACTAACTTTGAGAGGGCCGCCCGCGCATGTGGTTGGCCAGAAGCCAAAAGGCCTTTTTGTTTGGCCCCCCTACTAACGGGGGAAGCACAAGCCGCATACCAAATGGCCAACCCCTTGGGGAATACACCATACATAGAGATAAAGAGGGTAATTTTAGACCATCTGGGGTTGGATTCCGAAGCCTACTGGGTCCATTTTAGGAAAGGAGGCATGCCAGGGGATAATCCCAAAACCTTATACTTCAAGCTCAAGGCTGCTGCCGATAAATGGCTCTGACCACATGAGAGAACCAAGGAGGCGATCATGGAACTGATCTACTTAGAACAATATATAGAGGCTTTACCCTACAAAGATGGCTAAAACAACACTTTATTTAACCTCCGAACAAGCTGTAGATATGGCCACAACATTCGCCAGGGCCCAACCCGTTCGGTAGTTGGTGAAAGTGATAAGAGCCGACCAGCCATAACCCCTCATAAATCTGAAAAGAGAGTCCCCAAAACCCCCTCCAAACCTCCTCGCCCCCGCTTCCGTCCCGATCGTTCTCTATCCAAAGGACCCCAGGGCTTTGATTGTGGAGACTGGGGCCAAATCGCCCGATTCTGCCCCCACAAAAGACAACTGAAGAACCCATGGACGTTAGCTGCATACCCCATACTGTCTTATTCACGAAAGAGATGGGACCTTGCTTATATGTAAGTGCACAGGTAAAGGGGAAGAGGGTAAAAGCCTTATTTTTAGACTCTGGATGTCGGCAGTCTGTCATACTAGAATCATTATTGACACCGTCAGCCCTTTCAACAGAAGAACGCGTACCCAAAAGGTGTGTACACAGGGATATCCGTATCTACCCGGTAGTCCGATTGCCCATTACCCTCTGGGATGGCAGGACCCTGCTTGCCAAATTGGGAGTATTACGTAATCTTCTGGAACAACTGATCCTGGGCCTGGATAATCCTTTGTTTATGCACCTTCTTGACATTAAAATACATCCCCCAAGCCCCAAGAGTTAGCTTCTCTCCTAACCCAAGCCCCCTGGGTCTCTGATAAGAGCTTTAGGTATAGCCAGAGCATGAACCAACTCTCCAGTCCTCTTGGACTCATGCTCATCAGTCAACCACCGCCCCGCATCCTGTCTACCCCCTCTTCCATATAGAGAACGGTCTTGTATATAGGAAAAATGACCATGCTGCTCCCTCTCAGTTATTAGTGCCCCAAGCCCTTCAAAAACAAATCTTGTTTTTTGCACATACACACTTACTTGCAGGACATAGAGGTGCACAATCAACCACTGAAATTATTTACGTAATATTTATTGGCCAGAGTGCGAAATATGTCAGCGAAAGAATCCATACCGGCCCTCAGCCGTTCCCCTTCAACCCCTCCCAATCGTCGGATGACCATTCAAACGCATCGGGATGGACCTCATAGGGCCACCCCCTCGCAATAGGAAAGGTAGACAATATGTGCTAGTTGTAGTGGATTACGCTACTCGATATCCTGAAGCCATTCCCCTATGGGCTCCCAAAACTACTACTTTCAGTGACATACTTCTCTAGCTTTTCTCCCATGTAGGGTTCCCTAAAGAAATTCTTACAGACCAAGGGACCCCCTTTGTTTCACGATTAATGAACCAGATATGTAAAACACTAGACATCTCACATATCAAGACTTCTGTATACCACCCACAGACCGATGGTCTGTGAGAACGGTATAGCGTCACTTTAAAGCTATCTCTTAAAAAAATGCTTACAGATGAATGACGAGATTGGGGCTTACTCCTTCCTCTGGGCCTTTTTGTAATCCAGAGCCAGACACAATCTAGTTTAGGTTGTTCTCTCTTCGAACTTCTATATGGAAGACGGCCTCGTGATCTATTGGAGATCACCAAAGAAGCATGGGAAAACGAAAAGCAAGAGGAGACCCAATCCTTTTTTTTGTGTTTTTACTTTTTTTTTGGAAGTTTTAAGCTACAATACATCATCAACGGGTACATGTAAATGTACACATTTTAGTCCATATTTCACAATGCATGTATAGAACCAGGGACCCCGAACATATACTCTCTTGTTACAATAGTACTGTACCATAAACAGTTAGCCTCACATTGTACACAGCAGAAGTCCACATTGCATCTCAGGGGACTTGTTTCAACAACACATTTCTACAAAGGGAGATCTCTACAATTTAACATATGAGAAAAAGGCGTACTAATTTCCCAAACCCAGGTTCCAAATAACATTAGAACATTTTATTCAATGCCTGCCCGCCTATTAACACATCCCTATCCTCAGAAGCGACAATTCATGCACTAGTCAGTCCAATATCCCTTGTCCACCCTCTCTGTGCCTCGTACTCGCTTGTGCGTCTAAGGTGTATCTTATAGAGGACCCTCAAGGGACCTCTTAGGAAGTCATCTCCTCCTCAGCATCGCCGTTCCCCTTTAACAGGTAACATTGTAATGGGGCCCATATATCCGTGGGTTGCGAGGTGATTGGTAATAATTGAGAATATGTATTTAACTGTTCTTGGCAGTAAATAAGGTCACGCAACAGTCCTTAAATTTCGGGCCCCTGACCCTACCCCATCTACATGCTACTCTCCTTTTAGCCACTAATAGGGCTAGTGCAATAAATTTGCGATGTGCTGCCTGTATGGGCTCCACATATCCCAGTAGTGCCAGAATAGGAGAGGGGTCTATCTCTGTATTAATCATTTTGGACAGTGCTGCGAGTACCTGGCTCCAGTATAGTTGGACTGCATCACACGCCCACGCCAGATGCAAAAAATCTGCCCCTGGGGCGCGGCATCTATCACAATTGTCAGTGGTGCGAAGTTGAAACCTACACATACGGGCTGGAGTGTAATACAGTCTGTGTATAAATTATAAATTTGTAATGTATAATTCTGTATCTGCTGCTGGAAGAAATGTGCTCTGTTTGCTGGAGACAAAATTCCCATTGCTTGTCTGTGAGTGGCGTCTCCAGTTCTTGATCCCATCTTATTCTAGCCGCTAATGGTGGGGTGTCCATTAGCGTGTGTACTGAACTGTATATTGTCGACACCAGTTTGTTAGGGGTATCATTTTGTAGTATGCGCTGCAAAGGAACAAAGGTTTGAGGCTCTTGAGGGAAGTCAGGCATAAGTGCTTTCATTCCCTGCCATAGGCTAATGTATAGAAAGATATCAAGTGGAGATGGTTGTATGCCCTCCTATAAATGTTCCATAGAACGGAATGTTCCATTGTGATATAGGTCGTCCCATGTCGTGACGTGAATACTATGGAGCAGCCTGCGAAATCCCGCCTCTTGCAATAGGGGCACATTTGGGTGATAAGCGAGCGGTAATAACTCGCATAAAGCATTTCAGTCTCCAATCTAGCAGCAAGTCGGGTCCATGCGGTCACTGTGCTCATCACCGTCGTGGGTGTCTTATCTCTGCCAGGTACTAAGGCATATAGCACGCCTTCTATGGGTATTGGATGGGCCAGCCAGTGCTCTGCCGCCAGCTGGGGCATGTACCTAGGCTGAGCCACCCAAAAGAGGGCATAGTGAGCCTGAGCAGCCTGATAATACAATTCAAAGTCTGGGACTCCAAACCCGCCCTGATTGTATGGCCTAGTCAGAGTGTCCCACTTTAGCCGAGGTGATTTACCGCCCCACACCAATCTGATAAGTTTCGTTCGGAGTTGCTGAAAAAAATACCTGCCTGGGTAGAAAGGAATATTTAAAAACAGATATAGCAATTGGGGAAGGATCACCATCTTAATCAAAGACGCCCTACCCGCCATGGAAAGAGGCAGGGTAATCCATCTCGTAATGTTATCAACAATGCGAGTCATCGCCGTGCCATAGTTGGCTCTGAGCAATTCATCTCAATCCTTTTCTATTTGGATACCCAAGTATCTGAAATCTCCTTCGCACCAAGCAATGGGGTAATCCAGCCCAAATTGTCTCGTGGATGCCGTGAGTGGGAATATGCACGACTTACCCCAATTGATTTGAACTCCAGAGAGTCTACCAAACCATATAAACTCTCTTAGAATGGGGTTCAAGTTTTCGGTGCGATCACGTACATATAGAGTGATATCATCCGCATACATAGATATTGATATTTGTCTTCGAAAACATCGCAGCTCTCTCTCCTTGTGATGTTGCCGCAACTTTGCCGCATGGGGCTCCGTCGCTATAGCAAACAGGAGCGGCGATAATGGGCACCCCTGCCTAGTACCTCTGGTGACGGGGAATTCAGAGGAAAGTCTACCATTAATAAGCACTCTGGCCACTGGATTCTCATATAGTAGCCTAATCCGCGAAATAAATATTATCGGGAAGCCCATCCGCTCCAAAACTTGGAACACATAATCCCACTCCAGAGAGTCAAAAGCTTTTGTGGCGTCAAGGAAAATGGCCGCCATCGGTTGGTCTTCGTGTACTGAGTTTAGGACTGAAAAAAAGGTCTGTAAATTATGTGACATCGCTCTACCAGGCACTAAGCCTGATTGATTGGGTAATATCAGGGTAGGGAGCAGGAGGCTGATACGAGTAGCAATTAGTTTGGCAAGCATTTTCAAGTCACAGTTTAATAAGGAAAGGGGCCGGTATGAGTCACATTTATTCGCCGGTTTCCCCGGTTTCAAAAGCGATGTAAAAAGTGCTGCACGCATAGAGGGGGGCAAGTGGCCTACCTCAAGGGCATCTTCGTAGACCTCCCATAGTACCGGAGCCATAAAGTCAATATACGTTTTATAAAACTCTATTGGGATCCCGTCCAGTCCCGTAGCGTTACCCGACCGCATATGCATGATTGCATCGCGCACCTCATCTAACTCGAAAGGGGCACTCAAAAATGCCCTCTGTGCGTCACTCAGCCAACCCAGGGAAACATCAGCAAGGTACTTTTGCAAGTGGAGGCCACCAGTCCTAGTGGATGTGTATAGTGTACTGTAATGCGCCACAAAAGTATTGAGGATTTGTGCAGTGTCTTTAAACACCTCTCCTTCAGGGTTTTCGAGCTCTAGTATGGTATTAGGCATGTGTGCCAATTTTATTGTTGCGGCTAAAGCTTTCCCCGGTCTCTCACCTTCGCCATATTGGTGAGCTATCCAATACTTGCCCATAAATTTCGATTCCCTAGCGGCTTCATCAGTGTATTCAGAAAGTTTCTCACGTATACTCAAGAGGATGGCATCATGAGGACCTGTAGCTAATGATGCCTCAAGATTTTTAAGTTCCATCTCTAGTGTCGTTAATTGCGCCACGATGCTCTTCAAAACCCCGGATCCCTTAGCAATGCAGAAACCCCTCAAAGTCACCTTGAATGCATCCCAAATAGTTTCTACATCAATAACAGAATCCTTATTCCGCTTGAAGAAATCTAAACATTCATCGCGGAGCTCTTCCTGAAAAGCAGTGTCAAGTAACATTGTGGGTTGTAATCTCCAGGCAGTTGTCGGGGGGCCTAAATCTGCTGATCGCAGAGTGATTTTCACAGGTGAGTGATCAGAGTAAGATCTAGGGAGGTGTTGTGATTGAACAAGTGCAGTGTAAAGCTGTGGTGACATAAATATATAATCGAGCCGCCCCCATAAACGTGCATGTGCTGTAAAATGTGTACCCTCCTTGTGTCCATGTGCAAGTGTCTCCAGGTGTCTATCAAGTTGTGAGCCGCGAGTGCCGCACGTAGTGTCGTCCCTGCCTTAGTGTAATGGTGAGGGGACGGGTGTGACCTGTCCATATCAGGGTCCAGCGTGGTGTTGAAGTCACCTCTCCAAAGCAGATGTTGTGTGCCTGTTCCTACAATTGCCGCCCACAAATCCATGAAGAACCAACTCTCCAGTCCTCTTGGACTCATGCTCATCAGTCAACCACCGCCCCGCATCCTGTCTACCCCCTCTTCCATATAGAGAACGGTCTTGTATATAGGAAAAATGACCATGCTGCTCCCTCTCAGTTATTAGTGCCCCAAGCCCTTCAAAAACAAATCTTGTTTTTTGCACATACACACTTACTTGCAGGACATAGAGGTGCACAATCAACTACTGAAATTATTTACGTAATATTTATTGGCCAGAGTGCGAAATATGTCAGCGAAAGAATCCATACCGGCCCTCAGCCGTTCCCCTTCAACCCCTCTCAATCGTCGGATGACCATTCAAACGCATCGGGATGGACCTCATAGGGCCACCCCCTCGCAATAGGAAAGGTAGCCAATATGTGCTAGTTGTAGTGGATTACGCTACTCGATATCCTGAAGCCATTCCCCTATGGGCTCCCAAAACTACTACTTTCAGTGACATACTTCTCTAGCTTTTCTCCCATGTAGGGTTCCCTAAAGAAATTCTTACAGACCAAGGGACCCCCTTTGTTTCACGATTAATGAACCAGATATGTAAAACACTAGACATCTCACATATCAAGACTTCTGTATACCACCCACAGACCGATGGTCTGTGAGAACGGTATAGCGTCACTTTAAAGCTATCTCTTAAAAAAATGCTTACAGATGAATGACGAGATTGGGGCTTACTCCTTCCTCTGGGCCTTTTTGTAATCCAGAGCCAGACACAATCTAGTTTAGGTTGTTCTCTCTTCGAACTTCTATATGGAAGACGGCCTCGTGATCTATTGGAGATCACCAAAGAAGCATGGGAAAACGAAAAGCAAGAGGAGACCCAATCCTTTTTTTTTTGTTTTTACTTTTTTTTTGGAAGTTTTAAGCTACAATACATCATCAACGGGTACATGTAAATGTACACATTTTAGTCCATATTTCACAATGCATGTATAGAACCAGGGACCCCGAACATATACTCTCTTGTTACAATAGTACTGTACCATAAACAGTTAGCCTCACATTGTACACAGCAGAAGTCCACATTGCATCTCAGGGGACTTGTTTCAACAACATATTTCTACAAAGGGAGATCTCTACAATTTAACATATGAGAAAAAGGCGTACTAATTTCCCAAACCCAGGTTCCAAATAACATTAGAACATTTTATTCAATGCCTGCCCGCCTATTAACACATCCCTATCCTCAGAAGCGACAATTCATGCACTACTCAGTCCAATATCCCTTGTCCACCCTCTCTGTGCCTCGTACTCGCTTGTGCGTCTAAGGTGTATCTTATAGAGGACCCTCAAGGGACCTCTTAGGAAGTCATCTCCTCCTCAGCATCGCCGTTCCCCTTTAACAGGTAACATTGTAATGGGGCCCATATATCCGTGGGTTGCGAGGTGATTGGTAATAATTGAGAATATGTATTTAACTGTTCTTGGCAGTAAATAAGGTCACGCAACAGTCCTTAAATTTCGGGGCCCTGACCCTACCCCATCTACATGCTACTCTCCTTTTAGCCACTAATAGGGCTAGTGCAATAAATTTGCGATGTGCTGCCTGTATGGGCTCCACATATCCCAGTAGTGCCAGAATAGGAGAGGGGTCTATCTCTGTATTAATCATTTTGGACAGTGCTGCGAGTACCTGGCTCCAGTATAGTTGGACTGCATCACACGCCCATGCCAGATGCAAAAAATCTGCCCCTGGGGCGCGGCATCTATCACAATTGTCAGTGGTGCGAAGTTGAAACCTACGCATACGGGCTGGAGTGTAATACAGTCTGTGTATAAATTATAAATTTGTAATGTATAATTCTGTATCTGCTGCTGGAAGAAATGTGCTCTGTTTGCTGGAGACAAAATTCCCATTGCTTGTCTGTGAGTGGCGTCTCCAGTTCTTGATCCCATCTTATTCTAGCCGCTAATGGTGGGGTGTCCATTAGCGTGTGTACTGAACTGTATATTGTCGACACCAGTTTGTTAGGGGTATCATTTTGTAGTATGCGCTGCAAAGGAACAAAGGTTTGAGGCTCTTGAGGGAAGTCAGGCATAAGTGCTTTCATTCCCTGCCATAGGCTAATGTATAGAAAGATATCAAGTGGAGATGGTTGTATGCCCTCCTATAAATGTTCCATAGAACGGAATGTTCCATTGTGATATAGGTCGTCCCATGTCGTGACGTGAATACTATGGAGCAGCCTGCGAAATCCCGCCTCTTGCAATAGGGGCACATTTGGGTGATAAGCGAGCGGTAATAACTCGCATAAAGCATTTCAGTCTCCAATCTAGCAGCAAGTCGGGTCCATGCGGTCACTGTGCTCATCACCGTCGTGGGTGTCTTATCTCTGCCAGGTACTAAGGCATATAGCACGCCTTCTATGGGTATTGGATGGGCCAGCCAGTGCTCTGCCGCCAGCTGGGGCATGTACCTAGGCTGACCCACCCAAAAGAGGGCATAGTGAGCCTGAGCAGCCTGATAATACAATTCAAAGTCTGGGACTCCAAACCCGCCCTGATTGTATGGCCTAGTCAGAGTGTCCCACTTTAGCCGAGGTGATTTACCGCCCCACACCAATCTGATAAGTTTCGTTCGGAATTGCTGAAAAAAATACCTGCCTGGGTAGAAAGGAATATTTAAAAACAGATATAGCAATTGGGGAAGGATCACCATCTTAATCAAAGACGCCCTACCCGCCATGGAAAGAGGCAGGGTAATCCATCTCGTAATGTTATCAACAATGCGAGTCATCGCCGTGCCATAGTTGGCTCTGAGCAATTCATCTCAATCCTTTTCTATTTGGATACCCAAGTATCTGAAATCTCCTTCGCACCAAGCAATGGGGTAATCCAGCCCAAATTGTCTCGTGGATGCCGTGAGTGGGAATATGCACGACTTACCCCAATTGATTTGAACTCCAGAGAGTCTACCAAACCATATAAACTCTCTTAGAATGGGGTTCAAGTTTTCGGTGCGATCACGTACATATAGAGTGATATCATCTGCATACATAGATATTGATATTTGTCTTCGAAAACATCGCAGCTCTCTCTCCTTGTGATGTTGCCGCAACTTTGCCGCAAGGGGCTCCGTCGCTATAGCAAACAGGAGCGGCGATAATGGGCACCCCTGCCTAGTACCTCTGGTGACGGGGAATTCAGAGGAAAGTCTACCATTAATAAGCACTCTGGCCACTGGATTCTCATATAGTAGCCTAATCCGCGAAATAAATATTATCGGGAAGCCCATCCGCTCCAAAACTTGGAACACATAATCCCACTCCAGAGAGTCAAAAGCTTTTGTGGCGTCAAGGAAAATGGCCGCCATCGGTTGGTCTTCGTGTACCGAGTTTAGGACTGAAAAAAAGGTCTGTAAATTATGTGACATCGCTCTACCAGGCACTAAGCCCGATTGATTGGGTAATATCAGGGTAGGGAGCAGGAGGCTGATACGAGTAGCAATTAGTTTGGCAAGCATTTTCAAGTCACAGTTTAATAAGGAAAGGGGCCGGTATGAGTCACATTTATTCGCCGGTTTCCCCGGTTTCAAAAGCGATGTAAAAAGTGCTGCACGCATAGAGGGGGGCAAGTGGCCTACCTCAAGGGCATCTTCGTAGACCTCCCATAGTACCGGAGCCATAAAGTCAATATACGTTTTATAAAACTCTATTGGGATCCCGTCCAGTCCCGTAGCTTTACCCGACCGCATATGCATGATTGCATCGCGCACCTCATCTAACTCGAAAGGGGCACTGAAAAATGCCCTCTGTGCGTCACTCAGCCAACCCAGGGAAACATCAGCAAGGTACTTTTGCAAGTGGAGGCCACCAGTCCTAGTGGATGTGTATAGTGTACTGTAATGCGCCACAAAAGTATTGAGGATTTGTGCAGTGTCTTTAAACACCTCTCCTTCAGGGTTTTCGAGCTCTAGTATGGTATTAGACGTGTGTGCCAATTTTATCGTTGCGGCTAAAGCTTTCCCCGGTCTCTCACCTTCGCCATATCGGTGAGCTATCCAATACTTGCCCATAAATTTCGATTCCCTAGCGGCTTCATCAGTGTATTCAGAAAGTTTCTCACGTATACTCAAGAGGATGGCATCATGAGGACCTGTAGCTAATGATGCCTCAAGATTTTTAAGTTCCATCTCTAGTGTCGTTAATTGCGCCACGATGCTCTTCAAAACCCCGGATCCCTTAGCAATGCAGAAACCCCTCAAAGTCACCTTGAATGCATCCCAAATAGTTTCTACATCAATAACAGAATCCTTATTCCGCTTGAAGAAATCTAAACATTCATCGCGGAGCTCTTCCTGAAAAGCAGTGTCAAGTAACATTGTGGGTTGTAATCGCCAGGCAGTTGTTGGGGGGCCTAAATCTGCTGATCGCAGAGTGATTTTCACAGGTGAGTGATCAGAGTAAGATCTAGGGAGGTGTTGTGATTGAACAAGTGCAGTGTAAAGCTGTGGTGACATAAATATATAATCGAGCCGCCCCCATAAACGTGCATGTGCTGTAAAATGTGTACCCTCCTTGTGTCCATGTGCAAGTGTCTCCAGGTGTCTATCAAGTTGTGAGCCGCGAGTGCCGCACGTAGTGTCGTCCCTGCCTTAGTGTAATGGTGAGGGGACGGGTGTGACCTGTCCATATCAGGGTCCAGCGTGGTGTTGAAGTCACCTCTCCAAAGCAGATGTTGTGTGCCTGTTCCTACAATTGCCGCCCACAAATCCATGAAGAACTGAGGATCATCAATGTTGGGACCATAGCAACATACCAAGGTGACCGCAATGTGTCCTAGCCTGCCCCACATCATACAATACCTCCCTTGGGCGTCTACTTTGGTACCCGCCATAGTAAAGGGCGTACCTCTCTTCACTAGAATCGCTGCACCTCTAGCATATGTCGAGAAGGACGAGAAGATCGAGTGAGTCGCCCATCTATTGGCAAAGGTGTGGCCAGTCTGTACTTTGAAGTGAGTTTCTTGAAGAAAGGCTATGTGTACTGAGTGGCGATCCAGGTATGATAGAATTTGACGCCGTTTCCTAGGGTCTCCCAGGCCCCTCACATTCCATGTCAATATATTTAAATCAGTATCCCCCATGGGTGGTGTGGTCACTCAACATTAGGTAGCCTATCAGGTACATCCGTGAGGCCCTAAGGCCGTGAGCAGCCTCTTCTGGGTCCTGCACCTTCTCAGTATGCCCATGGTTAAACAAACAGGGCCCTACAGTAATACACATGCTAGTGCGGTATTGTAAATCAATGATTGTGTGTACATAATGCACCGCAAGAGTACTCTCCCACATAATATCCTCATGAAATCCTGCCGGATCCAGCTGTACCATCTCTTTGATAGTCATTGCGCCCAAACTTATATCGTAATTTGCAAACACCCAACCTCCCCCTTCCCCCAACTGAAGCAACCACAACTCGCCAACAGCAGAACCTCCTGCTACAGTTCCAATTGTCAATGCAATAAGTCCTATCCAATACAATGCAAGGTCTTGTGTCCCGTCCTCCCTCCATTCAACCAACACTGGATACATTCTACCCTCACCTACAATCCAGGATACAACAGCAGTCGAGCCCCAACCCCATGACCTTCCATTCACTCTTGCAGGTAAGATACGCAACTTGTACCCAAACCAACCATTATTATGCATTTTCGATAGAAAGGCATCAATATTATGCATGATAGCATAGGCAATTAAATTTGTTTCAAAAACCCTACCCCACCCCCCACCCACTGAAGCATCCCCAAATTGCCAGAATCCCCATCCCGCCCCCCACCAGACAAAAAGTAAACAACCCAACACCCATAGCGCGCCAAACATAACCATCGGGGTATTCACTATAAGGGTCCACTGAGGAACGCACATATCCACCCCCTAAACCCTGCCCTTCGTTCTGTATGGCCTCATTAGGGCACAGTCTAAGGGAAGGGGGTGGTGCCTGGCATACGTTACCATCAACAGTCCAATATCCGTCCTTGATATTCGCGACCCGCAGCTTGGTTCCACACTATAGAGGCTTCCCTACGGGCCGTATAGTGAGTGTCATTGGGATAGTACAGCACCTCAACATTCAGAAACCTCCAACTTAAACATCCTCATTCATCGATTGTTCATCTTCCTGTCCCTCATCATTGTCGTCTCGATGTCCCGGTCTTGCCCGTCGCAGCGCTTTAAAAAAATTATCCACTTGCTGCGGATTTGTGAAAAAATGTTGCTTTGCCTGATGGGTCACTCTCAGTTTTGCAGGGTACAGGAGTGCATAGTCTATTTGGAGTGCACAGAGTTTTTTCTTGACATCAAGAAATTTACGTCTCTGCTCCTGTACTATGGGCGTAAAGTCTGGATAAATGGAAAAATTGACTCCATCACATGCTAAGGTTTGGGTGGTACGTGCTGCACGCAACGCAGTGTCTCGGTCACGGTAATTTAGGAGCCGTGCAATGATGGGTCTTGGCGGAGCCCCAGGTTTAGGCCTCGGTCCCAGCGATCGATGTGCCCTTTCAACGATGAATTGTTTGGAGAACGTGTCAGGCCCAACCGCAGTAAGGAGTATCTTTTCCACGTACTCTTCCATACGCCCCGTGTTGGTGGACTCCGGCACACCTATGACGCGAATGTTATTGCGTCGGCTTCGGGCCTCCAACTCCTCATTTTTTCGCAGCTATGACTCCTAGGACATTATCCATTCTTGAGAGTTGAGTGGTATGCAAGGCCGTAGTGTCATCATTATTGGAGATTCGCCTTTCAGTTTCAGTGATTCGCTCTTCATGTACATCAATCTTTTGTGCAATGGCGTCCATCCTAGACGACATGCGGTCGACTTTATCCACTATTGTAGCAAACCCCTGCCTCATTTCCTGCATCAGTTGTTGTATATCTGACGTGGATGAGCTAGAACTCGCTCCAGTGGCATTTGGGCTTTGTGATCCTCCTGCGTCCGGTGCGTTTCGCAATCCCTTTTTGGTAGTCGTGGATTCAAAAGTAAGTTTAGGCTGACGATTGTCCTGTTTACCCATTGTGAGTCTCCTGTAGGAACCTGTAGTAGCTGGCGAGGGACACTTGCCACGTTCTTATCTTGCAAAGCAAAGGCCTGTATTCGTGAGCACAGTTCAGGACGTCCAGACGTATCCACTATTAATGTAGGAGGCCCTACTAGGTGATGCAGTCGTACGTAGCACTCAAGCGGGGGACGAAGCACCCAACTCAGGCAATTTGCTATTCACCTTTCGTAGCTCCGAAGCAGCCGAAGTCCTTGCCTTAAATAAAGTCAGGATATGAAGGGAGCAGTTTGTCCATCCAATCTTAGTAAAATCGGCAGGGAAGCCCTGGAGGCAACTACCCTCGACCTGCGGCAGCTAAAGAGCCCTGTTTATACGGCACTATTGGCGGCTCTCCACAATACGGCCAAAGCGGGCAGCAGCGTAAATCCACTATTCGTAGGGCAATAAAGGCTAGTCAGATCTGTTAAATCCCGCGGCCTGAGAGCGCAGCCAATATGCCAGCACTGTATTGCGTAGGAATGTGAACTGGCAGTATGTCAAGCCAGCAGGAAGGGGGCATCACCACCGCCCGTAGGTGGCACTGAGGCGGACAGCAGTCAATCCCTGGTGTCCTAAGGGCCTGTTAGCGAAGGCGTACGTTTATTTTTGGCACTGGTATTTAGTGAGACATTGTAATGTGTTTATTTCACTGGCCGGTGCCCAGTCCTCGTGCAGTTTCTCACTTTAAGGTCTCAAGTCTTTATGACATTCCTCCAAGGTGCTCATAGAGAAGGCCGCGCAGCAATCAATTCCCTACACGCTGCAATGGTCCCCACCGACGATCTCCCCCGGTGCTGTCCAACCGCCAAGGTACCGTCTGCCCGCCTCACGTTGCGGGGGCGGTCCGTCTGTGTGCTCCAGGCCTTCTCTGGGTATGAGTACGCACCTACCGTCCGTGTCAGCTGCCCCGCTCCAGGGCTGCCCCCTCAAAAGCCCATAGATGCTGCCACCAATCTGACCAAATCCTGGGAAGTTAAGTCGCCGCCTGTCCGCCCTTCAGTGTGGAGTTACACTGCCCGGCAAGGCCCCAACAGTGAACACGGAGCCCTGAGTCCCAGGCCAAAGGAGGGGCGATCCCGGAGCACAAAATTCTGTGTGGGCCGTGCAGTGATCACACCCCCTCGCTTAGGCGAAGACGAGGAAATCCGCAGGTACATGCATCGGGGGCGGGGGGAGGGGCCCTCGTCCTACCTCAAAGCCCCAAACTCGCTGGTGCCTAACAGCGGTGTCGCGCTGGCCGCCGCCGGGCTCTCCGCTCAACAGCCCTCAGCACGCCTTACCGCAAAGGTTGGGCCTCTTCAATTAGCTCGCCGCTGCACAATCCTTTGACCACAGGAGCCCCGCCGGGCTCGTACGATGCTGGAAGCCGCGTCAGTGTTGTTTAAGAGCCTCTTCAGCCCCGCACCGCAGCAGCGATGGGTGACGGGTGGAACCCCGGCGGCCCATCCCCCGAGGCCTGCCCGCCTCGTGTGACGCCGCGGTGTAGAGTACCCACCTGCTCCCCACAGCTCGATCCGCAGGTTCCGGCGCAGCTCTCGTCGCCGCACTCCGCCGCCTCTATCTTCAGCCCGGATGGTCGGATCGCCTCCAAACTTTCACAGAGTCTGCATTTCAGTATATTCGACACCTTGCACGCGTTCAATCAGGTTTGGTGTTGGTGGATAAAGGATAAATTGAGGATTAACTGGCCAGGCTGCAGGAGCCTCACTACAGTGCGGCCATTCTACGTGCACGCCCTCTAGCGCCAGGAGACCCAATCCTTTCTTAACTATACCCTAGCGTTACGCACCAGACTACATAAATTAAGAGGATTTACCAAAGCAAATTTAGAAAAAGCCCAAGACAAACAATGGCTCTTCTACAACAAGGGAAAGAAATGGCGCCATCTACATGTGGGTGACTGGGTACTAGTACTTCTTCCAACCAATCTAACCAAGGGTCGTTCCGAGTGGAAAGGCCCCTTTTGCATCATCAAAACGGTTGGTTTAACCTCTTATGTGTTACAACTCTCACCAAACCGTACCCAGTTATATCATATAAATCTTTTTGAAAAATAGTTGGGTCCCTTGCCCCAGACCGTACAGCTTGCTACTCCCTTTCCCGAACATATCAGCACCTTAGAACACCTGGTACTAAACGACACTCTGTCAGACAAACAAAAAGAATCTCTCCATACTACTCTACTTCCTTTTCCCCCTCTGTTTTCTGATTTGCCTGGAAGAACAACTTCAATAGAACACACGATATCCACTCCCTCCGGAAAAGTAGTTACGCTAAAACCTTACTGCATTCCCGCCGCCTGAAGGGGAGCTATTAAAAGAGAGGTAGAAAACATGCTGGATATGAGGGTGATAAAACACTCCCGAAGCGAATGGTCTTCTCCCGTAGTCCTGGTACCAAAACCAGATGGTTCAGGCCGGTTTTGCATAGACTTTTGTGCTGTTAACGCCATCTCTAAATTCAACTCCTACCCTTTCCACGAGTTGATGAATTAATAGAGAAACTCTGTAACACACATTATATAACCACCTTTGCCCTTACCAAGGGCTACTGGCAGGTGCCTCTTAGGGTCCAAGACTAGGAGAAAATTGCTTTTTCCACTCCGATGGGTCTCAATGAGTTCACTGTTTTGCCCTTCAGCCTTCATGAGGCACCTGCAACTTTTCAACGACTCATGAATAAGGTACTCTTAGACCATCAGGGATATTCGCCAGCTTATTTGGACAACATTGTCATCTACAGTCCAACATGGGACCTGCATTTACAGCACTGTCAGCAGGTATTACAAGCACTACAACAGGCAGGCCTTCACATAAATGCTAAGATGTCCCGGGTTGGGTTCCATAAAGTCAAGAACCAGGGTTACCTACTTGGGAATGGGAATATTGAACCACAACAAGAAAAGGTGAAAGCGATCCTAAACACCCCCTTTCCGTCTACCAAGAAAGAAGTCAGAGCCTTTCTTGGGTTGCTATTTTACTATAGAAGGTTCATTCCCAACTACTCAGAAATAGCAAGCCCTTTGACCGATCTCCTTCAGAACCAAGTGAAAACTAGAGATCTCCTGAATCCACCACCTTTAGCAATACGAGCATTCCAGATTCTAAAAATCGCTATTACTTCCAGCCCAATTTTGAAAACCCCAGACTTCTTCAAGCAGTTCATTCTCCAGACTGACACCTCCGAGAACGGTTTAGGAGCAGTATTGTCCTAAATCTCAGACAGTGGTGTGGAACACCCTTTACTGTTTATTAGCCGAAAGCTGTTTTCAAGAGAACAACGTTATGCAGTGATAGAAAAGGAGTGCCTTGCTATCAAATGGGTAGTGGACAAGCTCTGTTACTATCTAGAAGGCTCCTATTTCATCCTGTACACAGATCATGCCCCCTTACTTTGGTTGAGCCGTAATAGGGGTAACAACCCCTGTATACTGCGGTGGTTCCTCTCATTACAAACCTTTTCTTTCGAGGTTCGGCATCGCGGGGGTACTCATAATGGGAACGCAGACTTTCTTTCTCATGTTCCCTTGTTCCCCGAGTGGGAACAGTCTGGGGTGGTGGAGGGTGTCAGGAAGATCCTACCTGTGACAGTTGGAGAAGTGACGATGCAGAGCTCTTCCCCTCTCAAATCTCCGCTCTGCTCTGGTTCCAGTCAGCCTCTGGTTACGTGTCACTGCAGAAAGAACAATACCCCTTTAAGAAAAGACCGATGATGCCTGGGATCTACCTCCGACCCATGTGACATGGTGACATGCTCCAATGGGAGGCGCATATACTGCCGAGCAGGAAATGAAAAGGAGCCCAGCTGAGCCACAAGACGCCGAAGAGCCCCGCAACAGGACCGGAGAAGAAGTGGAGTTGCCGAGCTGTCCGACACGATAACGACGGAAGCAGAAACCTCGGCACAACAAGAAACTTCCCCAGAAACTCCCAAGAGTGACTACGCCATTAAGGGAGGAGGGATGGACCCCGCTCAGCACCGCTTTCAAGCCCTCCACGTTCCTGGAAGAACGTGGCTACACGAGGAACGTGAGCAAATTTGTGCCTTTTTGCCGAGGTAGACCTCCCGTTAGGAGTAGCCTCCAGAAATAAGCGCGCTGCTCTCATTATTAAATACCAGCAAAAGACCGTATGCTACGAAGAGATCACTGGTGGAGGGACAATCGGTTTAAATCCCCACAGGCTGCACGTCCTCTCAGTGTTATGTTCTCCCTTCTTCGGTTGGGTTTCCTTCGATAAAGCGCCGGGACACTCCGTGGAGTGGCCGTGCGCTATAGAAGTATAAAAATAACATAACATAACAAAAATAACATAAAATAACACTCCCTTCCTGTTATTCCCTTTGAGGACCCTTCCTCAACATATTTCTTTATTTTTTTTCTCTCTGCTCCTGACTTACAACGCCAAATCACTGCACGTGACATCAAGAGAATCCCAGAAGAAAGCTCACCCATCTCCATGTGACCACAAACGGCCATTGACTGAAGCCGGACATTACCAGATCCAATGTACCCTTTTATCTGTAATTTCCCAGGGAATAAAACCATGGTAGAAGAAACTCCTCAGTTTGTCCTTCATTTATTGCCTAAGGCAACAGCGGGGCACCAGGTAAGGGTGTGCGCTGTCACCTTTTTTGTTCACCCTCGCAATGGAGCCATTGGCGGCGTGGGTGTAGATTGATGCGCAAGTGACGGGTTTCGAATTGGCGTTGGGACTATCGGACCATATCTGGCTCTACGCGGATGATATTCTTTTCTTCTTGACTAATTTGACTAATGTTAATAGGACGGGCCCTAGATTGCTGCGTATCATGGAAATATTTGGGGAGGCTTCCGGCCCATTTATGAACGCGGGTAAGTCCCTGATTAGACATTAGGGCATCCGGTGGAACTGGGCACCTGGGCTTCTGCCGTACAGGTCACCTCAGTCGGCATGAAATATTTGGGTATCTTTTTTCATCTGGTTCAGCAGGCAAGTCTTGGGACTGTAATGTGGCGCCGGTCTGGGTACGTGTGCACGATGAATTGCGAACTTGGTCTCGGATGCCCCTTTCTCTTCCAGGTCGGTCTGTCATTTTTAAAATGGTCTAGTTGCTGCGGTTGCTGTATCAGCTGCAAAATTACCAACTCCCTGTTAAGTTTTCTTGGTTCTGCCATGTTAATTCAGTTCTGGGACAGTTCCTTAGGGATGGGAAAAGAGCTAGGGTGGCACTCCAGACTTGGTTTCAGTCCAAGTATTGTGGCGGCCTGGCCACCTCGGACATTCAGTCCTATTATGTGGCCTTGCAATTATTGATATTGAACGAATTGTGGTATGGGGACCGCTCAGATCCGGCTTATGCAGTGGAACGGTGCCAGATGGGATCCTATTCTTTACACACGATCCTGTAGTCGCCCTCTATTCGCAGGACGCTGCCGTCCTCTATGAGTTTAGTCTTCCAGGCGTGGAGGCAGGCCCTGGGCAGGATGGTGTGGTGGGGCTGGTTGACACGGGAGTCTCCCCTGTGGTCTAATGGTGGGCTGCTGCAGCTTGCGAGTCTGGGGGGCTTCCGTGGTTGGGATAATATCGGTCTCTCTACCCTGGGGGATGTTATGAGGGGCACCGTTCTCAAATCTTTTCAGGATATGCAGCGGGAATATCAGATGCCGAAAACGCAATTTCTAAAATATCTGCAATTCAGACATGCTATTCTTCCCAATGTAGTAGAGTTGGAGTCTCTTCCCGAGTTTAGCCTGTTGAAGCCAAAGTATTTATGGGGGACCTCCAAGATCATAAAATCTCTAAAATATACCAAACTCTGGAGACAAATAGTACCACCACGCTAGATAGTGGAGAGAGGTGGGAAGATGACTTGGGTCCCTTGGATGAGGAGGACTGGACGGAACTGCTTTCGTCCCCTTGGGGAGCAGATGTAGCCATGTGTCTCTGGTTGATCCAATTTAACTAGCTCCACCGAGTACATTATACTCGTGTTCGGCTGTGGAGGGCTAGCCTGATAGTGTCCCCAGTGTGCCTGCGCTGCGGCTCAGAGAATGGTACTCTATTTCACACAATTTGGCAATGCTCAGTAATAGAAATGTTCTGAGGAAGAGTTTTGGCATGCCTCGTGGAGGTTTTGGGGTGGAAGCTCCCTTACTCCCCAAAATTGGTGCTGTTACATGTAATGGAGGGGGTGGGAGGGAATATCTATAAGTGCCATTTGATGATGCGGGGCTTTACGCTGGCTAAGCGGAACATTGCCCGCACGTGGAAGGCTGGGGCTCCACCTCCACTTTCGGCGCGGAAAAATGGGTTGGACTTTAATATGGGTTTGGAGGTTCCCATTTTTCAGGCATGTGGGTGCCCGATGAAGCATTATAAGATCTAGAAGAGGTGGGCGGTGTATTAGGGCTTGGAACTAGAGCTCCCTGTTGTGAGAGATGTGACACTTGAGGTATAAGCTGGGCAGGGGTTGTGGTTCTGGGCTAGTTGGGTCCTGTGAATGTGTTTTTTATGTGCCGGCGACTGTGTACAAATATTGGTGGTACGTAAAGACAGTGCGGGGGGCTTGGTTTCCTTATAATTTTAGTTTCTGGATCATGTTTAAGTAAAATGTCAACGCAACATGTTTTGTGCAAAATGTGGCAGGTTGTCTCTGGGCTACAGAGCTCTGCATTGCTTGTGACAATTGACAAAATACAACTTTGTTGTTAAAAAAAAATGATGCCCATTTCACAAACTCAAAAAGATGTGCGTGCTTTTATAGGTATCACTTACTATTGTTAGCAGTGGATACTTAATTATTTGCTAGTAATTAAACCTTTGCTTGCATTAACAACGAAAGCAGAGCATGGGCCTTTGTCTTGGATGTCTGTATGCCAGCAGTCTTATGAGCAATTGAAAACTGTACTTTGTTCAGCTCCAGTGCTTGGCACACCTAACTACAACAAACCGTTGGTGCTCTGTGTCCACGAGATGGCTGGTTGTGCAATTTCTGTCCTAACACAAAATTTTGGGGATAAGTAGAGGCCTGGTGATTATTTTTCTGCTAGGCTTGATTCTGTTGCTAGGGCCTTTCCAAGTTGTCTGAGAGCGGTTGTGGCTGTGGCTACTTCAATCAGACAATTGGCTGGACTCCTACATGACCTCACAGTTATGGTACCCCATGCTGTGGATACACTTTTGAATAGGAAGAAGACACAGCACCTCACCAGAGCACATCTTACTGGCTATGAATTGACATTTTCTGCTAAACATATTACGATTAAAAGATTTGCCACTCTGAACCCAGCCACGTGACTACCCCTCCCTTCTGAGAATGACGTAGTTGATAACATGAGTGTATCTTCTGGACAGAAGAAGAGATGAAGGGACGGGTAGACCTATATGTTGATGGCTCCTGTTCAAAATTACCAGATGGCACCACCACTATGCTGAGCACTATGGTAGAGACGTCACGGATCCCTTATCAGTCGGCTCAAGCTGCTGAGCTTGTTGCCCTTACTCAAACTTGCGAATTAAGTGAAGGACTGGTTGTCAATATTTATACTGACAGCCAGTACGCATTTGGGGTTGCCCATAATTTTGGCCGGCTTTGAGCAGAGAGAGGGTTCCTTACTTCCCATGACACCAAGTATCAGCATGGCCACCTCATATTGAGGCTTTTGTCTGCTTTAACCCTCCCCGAGAAATTAGCCATAATTAAATGTAGTGCCCACAGGAAGATTACTGATGATGTGGGTGGAGGAAATGCTTTTGCAGATCAGACAGTGAAGGAAACAGCCCGGACAAAGATGAAATGAATGCTTGTAGCAGGTCCAGCTTGGTGGGTTCCCGAAGTTGTTATGTTTAGGAATACCCTTGAGAGTGTAAAGAAGATACAAAGTGAAGCCACAATAGAAGCATTCGCAGAATGTAGGAGAGTACAGCACAGTTGAATGAGGAAGAATGTTGGATTGATAAATCAGGGAAACAGAGATGGATGTTGCCAGACGCATATGCTCTTCCCGGGGTCACAATGGCACATGGACCAGCTCATATTAGTGCAAATGGCATTTGTAGATTGTTAGCCCCTGTATGGCAGAATGACAATATTTCCAGGACAGCTGCACATTAAGTAAAGTACGGCATGGTCTGCATGATGCATAATCCAGGGAAAGGTACCCCAACACCATCATGTAATTTTGAACCACCCACTTTTCCTTTAGAAGTCCTACAAATGGATTATATTGAATAAGAGAGATGCAATAATCTTAAGTATGTTTTGGTGGTTGTATGTGCATTCAGTAAATTGGTTGAAGCTTACCCCACTAAAGATTTATGACTCTGAAGGTTCTCCTTAAGGAGTTCTTTCCTCGTTTCGTCTAGCCCCGAATTATCTGGAGTGATAACTGAAGTCATTTTAATGGGAATGTGTTTCAAGTGATTTGTGAAGGTCGAGATGTAAAACAGAAATGTCATGCTGCTAATAATCCACAGGCAGCGGGTTTGGTTGAGAAGTACAAAGGTGCTCTAAAACTGGCAACAATTCAGGAGACAACAGGGTTATAGTGGCCAGATGCTTTACCATTTGCTCTTTTGTTAACAAGAACAACAGCTTATTCTAAGACAGGATCGTCTCCTTAAGAGATCGTGGTCAGGCACCCGGCAAAAATTGGGGCATCCTACATCCTCGCAAGTACTCTGATAATGAGTACCATGTGTTGCTTGATTACCTTGACCAGTTAACAGAAAGTTTACATTCTATTCACCAACAGGTGCGGGAATCCCTACCTTCCACACCAGAGGGACCCGGCCACAACATCCAGCCTGGTCATTATGTATTGCTTCGTAATTTTTTGAGGAAGAAAAGTTTGTAGCCATGCTGAAAAAGGTCCTGAGCAGGTTTTGTTGGTTACGCAGAAATCTATAAAGGTCGCTGTTCAAAAGAACTGGGTACATGCTACCCATTGTTGGAGGATCCCTTTGCCGTTACCATATGACCAGTGGGTCAAAGACGGCATAGGGGACATGGAGTGTGAACAGGTGCCCAGGTTTCTTTCTTTCAGAGACGCCCACTTTACTTAGGAACAAACGGATAATGAGAATAAGGATTCTTTAAACGAGGCTGTTCCCCCAGAAATACTAGCTATCCAAGAGCCTTTGTTAATTGATCACACAGTTCCTGGGGCTACCAGGTACAATATGCGTCCTCGGCTGGGGGCTACTGAGTCTAAGGAGAAAAGAAACTAGAGGTGGACTGCCTAAGGTAGCTAGTACTGAGTTACAGTGCCAACAGAATTGACAGAAACTGGTGCAGAATTTTCTGTTTACTTTATCTTAGTTGTTCAAACATTAGTTAGGGAAGATTGAAGTAAACCTCGTAAGTATACCATCTGGATCGGCGCAGGATACATCATAAGAGCTTAGGACAGAGCAAGCGCGCCGCCTGTGCTCAAGAGTGCCAACTTAACGATGGACAATAGGAGCCTGTACCAGTGAGGCTCTGACGGATACTTGGAACTTATATATCTTTGTGCATTTTGGCCCCCCTTTATCATATGTTATGCATCCCTTTGGTAGAAAGGTTGCTGAGGAAGAGCAGCCAATGGTTCTTGTTGCCCAGCATGATATTGTGTGGACATGAAAAAGGAAAATAACGTGCTGTTCTTTTATTTCTGCTTCTAATAATATTTTATGGAGTGTCATGGGTTTTGGAAAATGATTAAACTATGCCTTTGCGCAAAAAGGGTAAGGTTATCTCCCTGAAAAGAAATAAAAGATCAGCCTAAGTAATTAATTTCTAGACACACACAAGAGATCCTTCCTGGAAGGGACAACTTGTTACCCCACTGAATCTGTCACTAGTTTATGGACTGCATATCCATTGTCACTTGTAAACTATACATATACTCGCCCACTGCAATCTTCAGAAGTGAAGGGAGTTTTTAGTTTTGGCTATCCAGGACTTTGTCTATATTATAAAAAGCCATTGGGAATGGGTTATCCAGGTTGTGATAACAATACATATTGCGAACAATGTTCATATGGAAGAACAGAATTTTACTTTGGTGGGCTGGTATTACAAGGAATTGATGGCCACCCAGGAGGCTGGTTATTATCCTGCTTGCTGCCCCATTGTAAATAGTAAAGACACTTCTTTGTATATCAACTGCTCTGGAATAGTGCTGTATAAAAATGCGATCCCTCTGGTGAATGACAAAGATCCGATTACTTTTGAAATGAACACTCAATATGCTGCAGTAGATTATGAAGGACCAATTTATGCACACCTGGGGTTTTACTTCTTGTCTAACGGTACATACTCCAATGTGAATAATAGTACAGATGATGTGGCTCTTGAGATGATATTACCCATAGGTGTTTCCTGTAAATATGCTAAGCCTAATGTACGCTTGGGACTCTCATAAAATATTTCTGTGAGGGAGTGATGGATATAGAGGTCAATAATTTCAGTAACAGGATTTCTTTTGGATACATTCTTTCTTCTATTTTCACTTTGGGGGGTACTATTAGGGTCAGGGCTGAAAACTAGAGAATATTTCAGATGAAAGCTGCAAATTCTGTCTAATACCACAGTAGCCGCTTTGCGTGACATCACCATTCACTTGAAGAGTATGCGTATATATTCAGAACAGACCAGATATGCAGTTGATTTTATTTTAGCTTAGAATGGTGGTGTATGTACGGTAGTGGGCGACCAGTGCTTAGTCCGGTTTAAGAATATGGCAAAGAATATTACTAAACACATCTTAGACATCCTCGAGAACGTCAAAGAAATGGAATGTGGGAATTGTAGTTGGTCTCTTTTTTGAAGCTGGGGCTGGGTTCCTGAAAATTCAATTTATCTCATAGTGGTATTGGCTCTTTGCTGTATCCTTGTTCAGTGTCATCCCTTCGGTTGTTCTTATTGTACTACACTTCTCACGCCCAAACTGAAGATATCAATCCACGATGCATATGCTGCAATCATGATACAAAAGGACAATGAGGATCTTAGGAATATAGACGAGGGCATTTTTTAGAATTCTTCACTCCTCACTGTTTCACTTCCTGATGTTGATAACATGGAATGCTCCTAATTGTTCATCAATGTGATTTTATTATTGTTTGAAGTTTGCTTTCGCTTGTTGTTGATAGAAAAGCCCTCCTGCTTTGAAAATCCTTATTTTAACATATTCTTCATTTTAACAGTATCAGTTCATAGTCATTAGTAACTGTCTTTGCTAGGTATGTTCATCTGGTTGTTTCAGCCAAAGGATGACAGCAACAATGTCAGTCTGCGCTGTCAGGTGATCACTTAAGGGTCGATGGGTCCCCCACCCTCATGGCCCTACTTAGACAAAGGCACCCACATGCAGGACAGGGACATCAGGTACCCCAACACGTCACAGTATAATCTAAAAAAGAAACAAGCATCACTCTTCTTGCAAAAAATATTTTTTTTAAAGCACACATTCTCATTTTTTCTGTGTTGGGTCTAAAGGCAAAGTTTTATCTTTTTTGTCTGCAGGGTTCTCATCTGGCTCTGGGGAATTATCTGAGAATTCTATCCACACTTTGGCCTCTTTATTCTTGGTAGCATTGAAGCTATTCATAAAGAACTCTGCAAGTTCTATTAGCATGGCAAGAGATATTGTTTTAAGTAAATCTAAGTCCCGAAATGAGTTAGTCTGTGGTAGTGCCTTGGGAAAAAGGCCTCAACCTTATTTAATCTGGAATCACCCACATGGAACTAGAAGACTGATGCTTCTTCTGAGAATTAATCTGTTTCTCTTAAAATATGTTACTGGCATATGGGATAAAATCATGAAAGAGGAGGGAATTTGTGAATTATGTTATACTAACATCCAGGATCTTAATCATGTTTTATTTGTGTGTCCGGTATTACAAAGGGCAAGGCGCTTGTTTTTAAGACCATCATTTATTAAATGTAATATTCATTCAGCCCAGGAGGCCAGCAAATGTGTTTTATCACCACCAAATGAAATGGTATGTCATAGGATACTCCAATTTTTGTAAACTTTTTTGGCTCTTTATTAGGATTTATTTAAAATCTTGCTATTAGTTGCCATTACTGTACAAAAAGTATATTCACCCTTCTGCTGCACTTTTTAATCTATTGTTGTATTTTAGGAAAAAAAGGGAAATATTTTTTGTATTGTATTTAAAATTGTCTTTTTTATTGTACTGATGCATTTTGTGGACTTCCGAAGGAGTTCCTTAACAAATAAAACTTTTTGTCTTTGTCTTTGGTAGTATTGCCAAACTCTCCTTCCCCAGGCTCAGTAAGAAGGGCTGGGGAAGTCCCCTTCCTGACTGTCTCTCCACACACTGCTGAATAAGCACACCCTTGATCATTTGGCATGGGCCCAAGGCAATCCACCTGCCCTATCTGCACTGGTAATTTTCTTTTCTCTAACTGGCCCCTCACCTCCTGTGGGACTGGTCTGTGCTGTGGATACTGACAAATAGGAATCACAGTTCAAAGTAAGTTCAGGGGAATATGCATCCCTTCATTCTCTGCCCACCTGTTAGCAGTGTCTTTCTCTCCTAGGTGCTCGCACTGTCATGCCCACCAAATCAGAATTGTGTGTCACCACCTCTGTCTCCAAGATTTTAGCCGTTTCCTCTGGAAGCGAATCAAAGTGTCTGTCTAATAAATGTATGGGACAATGAGCATCTACATGATACACAGTAGCTGTGCTTTGCAGTAACATTTTCCAAATCTCTTACCACAACTCCTTGTTCCACTTCACTTTGCACAGCTTTGCCGAATTAAACGCAACGTAGCCAGCGCATTTAAAAATAGAAATTGTATCTGCTTATTTGCATAGTGCAGGTTAGCGCTGCTTTGTTGGGAAATAAAATTGCCGCAGACTGCTAATAATTCATTGCCGGTCCTCGGCTGTGCCCCGTTTCGCTTTCAGTATTAAGCAGCCATTTTGTTGTTGTTGTGTCCACTCCTGACCCGTGTCTCCTCCCCGCTACCGCCTCCCAGCTGACCCTCCCTCCCACAGACAGAGTAAGCTCGTCCCTTCCTGCCTAACGCTGTGACCACCTGGGCTTGCCCCGAAGCGGTCGCTCACCCACGCTCCCTTCCTTGCTGCCTTGATCGTGTGCCTCATCGCTGCCTGCTTCCCTGCTGCCTGGACCCGTCCTGGTATCGTAGCCTGCACAGTGCGATTAGGGACCATTTGCACAGCTTTGCCAAATTAAACGCAACGTAGCCAGCGCATTTAAAAATAGAAATTGTATCTGCTTATTTGCATAGTGCATGTTAGCGCTGCTTTGTTGGGAAATAAAATTGCCGCAGACTGCTAATTAATTCATTGCCGGTCCTCGGCTGTGCCCCGTTTTGCTTTCAGTATTAAGCAGCCATTTTGTTGTTGTTGTTGTGTCCACTCCTGACCCGTGTCTCCTCCCCGCTACTGCCTCCCAGCTGACCCTCCCTCCCACAGACAGAGTAAGCTCGTCCCTTCCTGCCTAACGCTGTGACCACCTGGGCTTGCCCCGAAGCGGTCGCTCACCCACGCTCCCTTCCTTGCTGCCTTGATCGTGTGCCTCATCGCTGCCTGCTTCCTTGCTGCCTGGACCTGTCCTGGTATCGTAGCCTGCACAGTGCGATTAGGGACCATTTGCACAGCTTTGCCGAATTAAACGCAACGTAGCCAGCGCATTTAAAAATAGAAATTGTATCTGCTTATTTGCATAGTGCACGTTAGCGCTGCTTTGTTGGGAAATAAAATTGCCGCAGACTGCTAATTAATTCATTGCCGGTCCTCGGCTGTGCCCCGTTTCGCTTTCAGTATTAAGCAGCCATTTTGTTGTTGTTGTTGTGTCCACTCCTGACCTGTGTCTCCTCCCCGCTACCGCCTCCCAGCTGACCCTCCCTCGCCCCCGTCCCCTCCACCATCCACATATGACAGATGCCATTGCGCGCAGCGTTCACGCGCAGCGGTCGCGCCCCATGCGCGCCAAAGGTGCGCCAAAGGTAAGCCCGTCTATGCCCGTCCGCGCCTGGACCGCGCCCAGGGCCAGACCCCTTGTCCCCCGCAAACCGCACTCCTCCCGCATAACGTTTGACGCCGCCTCCCTCCTAGCCCTTAACCCCGGACGCACACCACAATGCTACGAAGCTGCCCCAGGACGTACCCACGGTCCCTTCGCCTGCCACTCCTGCAAGTTCGCCTGCATCAAGACCCACACCAAATCTACTAACTCCAAACACAGCTCCGACTCTAACCACCTAAAATGCATCCTGCTAAACACCCGCTCGATCCACAAACACGCCACAGAACTCTGGGACCTACTCGACACTGCGTCACCGGACATAGCCTTCCTAACAGAAACCTGGATGAACGCATCATCAGCACCCGACATCGCCATAGCCATCCCGGACGCTTACAAGATCATCCGAAAAGACTGTACGAACCAAACAGGAGGCGGCATCGCCATCGTCCATAAGAACGCCATCAGAATCACGGCCAGCTTCGATGACTATCTTGCAACCGCCGAACACCTCCACTTCCAGATCCACACCGACCCCAGGACCACACTTAGAGGCACCCTCATCTACAGACCACCAGGAACCCGTAAACAATTCAGCGAAGGTATCACCGACTTCATCAGCCCACATGCCCTCCCCTCCGAGAACTACATTCTACTAGGAGACTTCAACTTCCGCCTAGAAAAGAAAAACGACTGCAACACCACCACCCTTCGGGACAACCTGGCCACTCTCAGACTCAAACAACTTGTTGACACCCCCACCCACTTAGCCGGACACACGCTCGACCCTATCTTCACCTCCAGCAAACACATCTTCTTCAATCATACCACAGCTCTCCATTGGACGGACCACAGCTGTGTTCACTTCAGCTACAAAACCACCACGACTCACAACCCCCCACAACCTGCTCCTCGAAGAAACTGGAACAAAATCACCACCGACCAACTCCTCACATCACTCAACCAAAACCCTCCAGCCCTCTCATCGGACCCAAACGAAGCTGCCACCAAACTCAAACAATGGATCACCCACAGCGCTGACGAATTAGCACCCCAAAAAAACCACCAGATCAAACAAGGTAGCAAAAAGGCCCCTTGGTTCAACGATGACCTTAAGAATTCCAAGAAACGATGCCGTACTCTCGAAAAAACATGGAGAAAAAACCCAACCACTGACAACCTGACCACCTTCAAGGCAGCCACCCGCAAACACCACCAATTGATCCGATCCACCAAGAAATCAGCATTCAAGGATCGACTCGACAACAACGCCCACAACAGCAAGGAACTATTCAACATGGTCAAAGAATTTACCAACCCCACCGCAGCCTCAAACGACATTACTCCCTCCCAAGACCTTTGCGACTCTTTATCCTCTTTCTTCTACAACAAAATCGCCGATATACATAACAGCTTTAAGAACATTTCGAAAGAACAACCCACCCCACCCACTTCCAAACCCGAACCGCTCTCTAACAACCTTAGTGCCTGGAACCCAATCATCACTGAAGACACCATCCGCCTAATGAACTCCATCCATTCAGGTTCGCCAACCGACCCCTGTCCCCACCAAATCTTCAACAAAGCAGACTCCATCATCGCATCCCATCTCCGTGATGTCATCAACTGCTCCTTCAACTCCGCTATCTTCCCAGAAAGCTGGAAACATGCCGAACTCAGTGTCCTCCTGAAGAAACCCACAGCGGACCCCTCTGAACTTAAGAACTACCGCCCCATCTCCCTCCTCCCATTCCCTGCCAAAGTCATTGAGAAAGCCGTTAATAGCCAGCTCGCCGCCTTCCTTAAATCCAACAACTCCCTCGACCCCTCACAATCCGGCTTTCGAGCCAAACACAGCACCGAAACGGCCCTCATTGCAGCGACAGATGACATCCGAACGCTTCTGGACAACGGAGAAACAGTTGCCCTCATCCTACTCGACCTCTCCGCCTCCTTGGACACAGTCTATCATAGCACCCTCATACAACGCCTCAGCAACGTCGGAATACAAGGAAAAGCCTTGAACTGGATCATCTCGTTCCTCGCCGGGAGAACCCAGAGAGTCCGACTCCCCCCATTCAAATCAGAGGCCACCGAAGTCATCTGCGGAGTCCCACAAGGATCATCACTCAGTCCCACCCTCTTCAACGTTTACGTGAGTCCCCTCGCATCCATCGCGCGACAACACAACCTCAACATCATCTCCTATGCTGACGACACCCAGCTGATCCTTTCCCTCACCAAAGACCCTAACACCGCCAAAACCAATCTTCATGAAGGCATGAAAGAAGTAGCCGAATGGATGAAAAACAGCCGCCTAAAACTTAACTCAGACAAAACGAAAGTTCTCATCCTAGGATCTTCAACCTCTGCCTGGGACGACTCTTGGTGGCCATCGGCCCTGGGCACAGCACCAATACCCACAGACCACGCACGCAACCTGGGCTTCATCCTAGACTCCTCCCTCTCGATGACCAGACAAGCTAACGCTGTCTCATCCTCTTGCTTCAACGTACTCCGCATGCTCAAAAAAATCTTCCGTTGGATCCCCACCGAAACAAGAAAGACGGTCACCCACGCACTGGTCACCAGCCGACTGGACTATGGAAACACCTTCTACACCGGAACCACAGCCAAATTACAGAAAAAACTCCAACGCATCCAAAACGCATCTGCCAGACTCATATTGGACATCCCACGCCAAGCTCACATTACCGACCACCTGAAAGACCTCCACTGGCTCCCCGTCAACAAGAGAATAATGTTCCGTCTCCTCACCCACGCTCACAAGGCCCTCTACAAACTAGGACCCGAATGCCTCAACACACGACTGTCCTTCTACACACCCACCCGCCAACTAAGATCCTCCAACCAAGCGCTTGCCACAGTTCCGCGCATCCACAGATCCACCATGGGAGGAAGATCCTTCTCCTACCTGGCAGCCAAGACCTGGAACTCTCTCCCCACTCACCTCTGCCTCACACAGAACCACATTTCCTTCAGAAAGGAACTTAAAACCTGGCTATTCGATAAATAATGCACCCCCTCCCACAAGCGCCTTGAGACCCTATGGGTGAGTAGTGCGCTATATAAATTTCTGAACTTGAACTTGAATCCCGTGTCTCAGGCATGTCAGACACCACCTCGGACTTTCTACTGGGATCTACACCAAATGTTCATGCAAAACTGCAGTTTCTGCCTCTATGCGCCACTTGATCACATTTGCTTCTTCTGCATTACCTGTTCTGTATCTCATTGGCCATTGCATTAAAGAAATTAATTTCAAAATGTAGCCTTGTTGTCACCTGCCCAGTGTCTGCCAGTGTGCAAAAACACAAAAGCAACTGCATCTGCCCTGTGTCTGTCACAGCACAAAAACACACAAACAACTGTGTCTACCCTGTGTCTATCAGTGCACAACTCAAAGCAACTGTGTCTGCTCTGTGTCTATCAGAGCACATCTCAAAAACAACTGTGTCTGCCCTGTGTCTATCAGAAGACAAATACCACCAAACAACTGCGTCTGCCCAGTGTCTGTCACAATGCATTGAAACACTAGCAGCTGTTTTCCAAAGGGAGTAAAACATTCTGCAGCATTTGACATTTTAATCCAAGAGCACCCTCTTCTTTCCTTTTTTTCCCACATACTCCAAGTGGCACGTTGCCTTTAAACTGTCACATTAAACTCAATGTCTCCTTTCTGTTTTGTGAAAGGCCTTACTGGTGTAAGGATATGTACTAGAGCACACCTGTGGGCAAACTTAATTGAAAAAAGTAAACGAAAGGTAAATGAATGAATACTCTGATTTTAATCAATCAGTACGTTGAGATCATATTTCCTCATATGATTAACGATATGTTCTTCATGAACATGGAAGAGATCCGATATTTAACAAAGATCCAAATGTAACAAGTTATTACAGTTGTTGGACGTAAATCATTCACATCATGTCGTAATGAACACCCCGATGCATTTTGAGCCAGTGGCTCCTCTTCAGGGGGCAAAGATCTGAGAAGAAATGAATTTATAGGCATGTAACAAGAACCCGAAATAGAAAGACATCAACATCAATTGCCGGTGATGAAGTTAAGATGGTGATGTCGTGAAAAACGAACTACAGAAATCCCGGCAAGAAATGCAGGGTGACCAGAACAATAGGCACGGTGTACGTTAATGAGCTACCATGGTGATTAAACAAGTGAAAACGGTAAATGAATGGAACTAGAGTGTGTGATGGCCAAGTAAAGAGAGGAACATGCGGGAGTGTGAGAGGTGTACATGTGGCTGGATGTAGAATGAGGCAGGCGCGGAAACTAGTCTGCGCCAAATGTGGGGCAGACTGCGTAAACCGCTGGCCAAGTGCAGGTGATTGAAAATAAATGTGCGCGAAAAAAAGAGACAAATGGAAAACATGCATATATGAAATAGTCTGGCTGGAAAGCTTACCGTGCATGTGCAAGTTTAAACAACGCCTAATTCAACAGTGAGAAAGGTCCGTACTCCGGGTTAGGAAGTGTAAGGATCACTTTGTGAGCATGCGTATAAGGGTCAGGGGAGCCGGCATAGAAAGGGAACTGAACAGTGAGCGTCGAGTTGAGATGCGATAAAGAAAAAAAGGACTGAAAAGACAAAACAAACCTGTGGGTATTCAGAGTAAAAGCACTAAATGCAAACCATAAACAAACAGTAACAAGAAAATACAACATACAGTAAGGATACTAAGAACATACAATGGCAATTACCAGAGTGTCAAAAAACAATTCAAAAAATTTAAACAGTAAAGGAAGTAAGAAAAAAGAAAAAGAAAAAATGAAAAAGTGAGAGATGGAGCTTCGATAGCAAAAAACGCTAATGAAACAAAAGATGATAAGGGGGTAGAAGGTAAAAACAGGGCGACTGGAATGGAAAAGCAGCGAGGGAAAAGAGGCAGAGGCCATCAGAAAAAAACATCAATGTAATGGTACCAAAAAGTGAACTAAAGAACCAGACTGGGTAGAAAGACAGTAGTATGTAACGAGAATGAGCCAAAGAAAGATAAGCAAAAGAAAAAGCAAATGACACTCTAGATATGGAAAAACTTGGAAAAGAGGGAAAGTGAAAGAAAGAATGGTAAACGTATGACGAGGTGAAAGGTTACTAATACATTAATTCCAGAGAGAGCGCAAGCAAACAACGTTGCAGAAGAAACTGTTCCTGGTTGTCAAAGAAAACAACTTTATTCCAGTCTCTCATTTAGGCCTGTGGGGTGAATGGAACTGAGCTTGTGCATCCAATAAAGTTCTCTTTGAAGCAAAGGTTTTTTGGGGGTCCTTCCCCTCAATTTTCTTAACAACCCCCAGTATTTGAAATCGAATTTGACTCACATTGTGACTAAAGTTCGCAAAGTGAGCTGCTACACATGATTTTAGATTTTTTGTTCTGATGGTACTGCGATGTTCTGTGAGTCGAGTATTTATTTTGCGCTCTGTTTTCCCCACGTAGGGCAAGGCGCATGGACATTTTAATAGATATACAATGTTCATTGAATCACATTTAGCATTGACTTGCAGTTGAATGGTGCTACTTTGAGTGGGGTGCATAGCAATGGTGCCCGGTATGATACTGTTGCAGTTCCCACAATTGTGACATGGGATGGTACCTTTGTATGTAGTCACTGTGGTGTTACGTGGTTTCAGCATCTGTTGGAGATTTTTTTATCGCTGGTAAGCAAATATAGGCTGGTTCTAAAAAAATTGATTGAAATCATTTTCAAGTTGTAATAAGTGCCAGTGTTTCATGATGGATTGTTTGATGAGTTTGCTGTGAGTAGAGTATTTAGAGACAAATACACAGTGTGTCTTTGATGTGTCACTTTTTCTTTTTTGAGTGAGCAACTTGGGACGGTCTGTTAGAGAAACTCTGTTAACAGCTGTATTGATGATATGATCCGGGTAACCTCTTTGTAGAAATTTATTGATGATGACAGTACTATCAGATATGTAAAATTCTTCAGTGGAAGCGATTCTTTTAGTACGCAAAAGTTGGTAGTACGGTAAATGCCTCTTCAGACTCATTTGATGGAAACTTGAGAAATGAAGATAATTGTTGCGATCAGTTGGCTTCGTGCTAATTGATGTTTCCAATTTTGAATCCCCTATTCTGAATTGATATTCTTGATGTGCTGATGGTGTGGGTAAATTGGATACGCTCATTCACTTGATTAAGATGACTGATGGCTGTGATTAATTGAATTTCAGATCCTGTCCATATCAGAAATATATAATCGATGGTAGATATGGAGATGTTGTTGCCATTCTGGATTCCTCAGGATGTGTTCGGTTTCATATTCATATTTAAAAAGGTTGGCGTACACCGGGGCGGCGCAATTTCCCATCGCCACTCCGGAGAGCTGGACAAAGAATTTGCCGGAGCATTTGAAATAGCTGTGAAGTAGGGTGAATTGCATTAATTCCATGAGGAATATTTGAAGATCAGATGTTTTTTGAGTTTGTAATACAGCAGATTCTACTGCTTGGATTCCGAGGTTATGGGGGATAGATGTGTATAATGAGTTGACATCAATAGTACAGAGCAAAACAGGTAGATTATGGTCAATGAATAAGTCTTGAATTTTCATCAGGAAGTCGGAGGTATCTTGAATGCAACTGGGCATGCTGGTGACGCTAGCTTGTAAATGTTTGTCTAGGTACATGCCGATGGGTTCGTGGATGGAATTACGTGTGCTCACGATAGGTCTTTTGAAGATTCAAAAGCACATTGAGTCATGTTTGAAAATAAAAATGTTCATCATTTCTTTTTTCAGTAAGGAAGGTTTGTCACTCACTGACAAGTCTGATTTGTAACTGCAACCAACAATCGCTAGTTCTGACAGGCTGATTTGTTTATCTTCTCTGTAGTTTCTAAAATATTCCTGCACATCTACATTTTCTCGATTCAACAGTACTTCAGAAGCTTCTAATTCAACCAAAATACAATTCAATTCTGGCTGAGGATATTCTCCAAAGAATTAATTAAAACCTCCTGTGAACATTGTAAATTAACCTGTAGATGTCCTTTATCCAAATTTGTCATCAGCCACTCACTCTGGCTATTTAAACAGTCTGATAAAATAAACTTTGTTACTCCAGTATTAGAACTTTCATGGATTCACATGCTTGAATCATTCCCCATCGTCATGATGGGAATCCCCGGTATTATAAAATAGTAGTAGTAGTAGTGGAAAACACAACATAAATAAAAGAACCCTGATAGGTATAAACTAGGAAGGGCCTAGGCCTCTTCCGTTTAACAGCCTATCATGACCATTATGAAAAAAGGACTAAAGTTCTACTTCAACCAATCAGCATCACTCACCCGGTAGAACCCTCCAGAGGGAAAGGTCAGCACCTCAGATTTTCTACCGCACGTTGTGCTAAAGGAGTCCCCTCTGAGCTCTGCTCAGTTATTCTTTTCAAAGGACTTTAACAAAGAGTTCTTGTCAGGAAAGTACTCTAACCTTATTGTATTGACTTTAATAGGCTGCATTTACCTTTTGTTAGTTTACTTTGACTGAAATATGGCTATAAGATCTAAAAAGGCTCTCTTTAGAGAACGTGTCACTTACTTGAAGAAAAGTCTTTATGTAGAGGATCCCAACAAAGTCTGCATTCATTGTTCATACCCTTCCCATAAGGCTACAGACTGCTAACTTTGCCGTACATTCTCAAATAAAACTCTGAGGGATCGAGGAGGACGTCTCTTAATTTGGCTTCAACAGCTTAAAACTAGGTCAGGCCATGTATCAGACTCAGAAAGCGAGCAGTCAGTTTCCTCGAAACCTTCAAAAATATATTCAAAAAGATCAAGGGATAGTTCACAATCTGAAAAGGAACCAGCCAAAAATTGAGCCAAGAAGTCCTCTCTTGAGTCTTCCACTGAGCGCAGTAAGGGCTCTCACAAAAAAGAGCACCTTCATACGAATATTTTTGAGCCCGCTACACCTCCAGCTCAGCTTAAAATGACATTTAAGAAACCCTCTTCTCACAAGCAACCTGTAGTTTCTCTGGTTAAGGAAGACACTTCCACAGTCTCGTCCACGAGAAGCTAATCCGCTGGCACATCAACGTCTATGACTTGTTCCATAGCTTTTTCATCGTCAACGACAACATTGACATCGTCAATGCAGGGTCAAACCTCGTCTACCATTCCTCTTATGCTTAAAGAAAAGCACTCGTCGTCAACGACAAAGTCACAGTAATTGTCGAATAAAGTTTAATCAACTAAGTCATCGTCATCATCTTCGGTGAAGGAGGTGTCGACGAAAATTCAGTCGGACGAAGCAGTCATCGTCGAAGGAACAGTCTCCGGCATCGACGAGGTCCCTACTGTCGACAAATCTGCAACCATCTTTGAAATCACATACGTCGCCGAAATCGTCGTCAACGATGGTGTCACCATCAACGACCGAACCAAAACCTCTGCTGGAAACATCGTCACCTGCGAAGTGGTAGACGATCACTGTATCTATAAGGAAAAAAATCAACAACAAAAAAACACAGGTAGTACAAACTACACCAGAACATACTTCACCTTGTAGGATTACACCCCTATTACCTACTCATCTACTGGAAGGGGATGAAGATGAGGATTATGGACAAGATGGAGGTATGTTTGGAGATGCTTATAGCCCATCAGGGCTACATGTGAAATATCAGCCATCTGATTATGAAGAGGATGAGCAACAGTACTATGATCAGGCCTATTTTATGCAGACCTCTCAAGGGTGTCTACAGTCCCATGAAGATATGGTTACTGTGCCCTCTGCTCTATTATCTGATTTACAATTCATGCATCAAGATTAGAGATAACGTTTTCTGCGGTGAGATCCAACCATCAGACCTGCACCGTCTCAAGTGACATTAACAGTGCAACGTGGTACTCCTGCTGTATTATCCGTTCCTGGTACATCACAAGCTGCTCCTCTACAGGACCACCTTCTTCAGATAAAGAGGGGGAGTTGCCTGACACGGCCTCGGAATGGGATGATTATAGACTACCATATCCTGCAACCCCTGGTAGATACCCCCCTGAGGACATTGGGGGATTTCCCAACCTATTGGAGCATACAGCTGAAAGGTTTGCTATTCGTATGCCATCCAAACAAGCCACGGTTTTTTATATGATTTTAAAGAGCCTTTCTGAAAGTCAGTCAGAGCTATTCCCATAATAGACTATATTTGGGACAAAGCCATTAAAATAATGAAGAACCTAGCATCAGTGTCAGTTGTGATGCCGCGTCTTGACAAGAAGTATAAGACCACTGATGATGCTCCAGCATGTCTCACGGGGCACCCAAAACCGGACTCGGTGGTAATGCAAGCTGCTCAGCGACGTTCCAGAAATCCTGCAGCACCTTTATCCACACTGCCAGACAAAGAAGACAGGCGTCTGGATTCTATTGGTAAAAGGTTTTCAGCGATGCCCACGATGACAGTTAAAGCTGCGAATTCCCTGACGATTCTAGGGCGCTACGGTTGCCAAATGTGGTCAGACATTGCTTTATATATTGACCAGCTGGCGGAAGATGTGAGAGAGGAAGCAAAAAAGATTTTACATAAAGGAGAGAGGGCTTCAAACTAAATAATTGATTCAGCTATGGATGTCGCTGTAACGGGTTTTAGACAGCTAGCTGGAGCGGCAGTTTTGCAAAGGCAAAGATGGCTTAAAGCCACCTCTTTCCGTCCTAAAGTCCAGAAAAATATACTGGATCTACAACATGATGGGGAAGCTCTTTTCGAAATAAAGAAGAACACTGATTTTGGACTAATACTCCCTTATGGACTTATTCATTGATTAATTGAATTCACTCCTTGGTCGGGAGCGGGTCTTGGTTTTGCGCTTCAGCAGGAGGTCAGGATCATGCTTCAAAAAGGTGCGATGGAAAGTGTATTATTGTCCAGCACGGAACAGGTTTCTTTTCCAGTTTCTTCTTGGTCAGAAAGAAGTTAAAGCTATGGAGACCAATTTTGGACCACCAAAATCTAGATCTATATCTGAGAAAACAATTGTTTCGTATGATAATATTGCAGGAGGTGCTGAAACTACTACATCAAGGAGATTTTATGACAACCTTAGACGGTAAGGATGCCTACTTCCACATTCCTATTTTCCTAAACACAGGAAATACCTAAGATTTGTAGTAGCCGGACACCACTACCAATTCACTGTACTTCCCTTTGTTCTAAAGTCAGCCCCCACGATTTTGACCACATGCCTAGCGCCAGTCGCAGCCTTCCTCAGACAGTAACAACATCAAGTCTTTCCATATCTGGATGACTGGCTGATCAAGGTTCCATCCCAAAAAGCAGCAATACAGTCAGTAGAAGCATGCACCTCTCTCTTCAGGAAATTAGGTCTTACGATCAACCTACAAAAATCCAATCAAATTCCGTCTCAGAAAACAATCTTTTTAGGAGCTCATTTAGACAATCTCCTTAAAGGCGAATCCAGCAGATGATTGTCAGGAACAGATTCTCAATCTGGCAAATTCAATAAAAAGAAAACAGTCTATTTTGGTCTGACTTTACA
This sequence comes from Lissotriton vulgaris, assembly GCF_964263255.1. Taxonomy (NCBI): domain Eukaryota; kingdom Metazoa; phylum Chordata; class Amphibia; order Caudata; family Salamandridae; genus Lissotriton; species Lissotriton vulgaris. The sequence goes on along the minus strand of NC_141700.1, from coordinate 456,021,373 downwards.
AATCCCTCTTGGGAATAATGTTGTCTTGCATACGGCTAGTTTCTTTCTGCTGTCTAAAGATGCCCCCAATTCAGGAAGAACTGGACAAACAGTGGGTCCAATCAAAAGGATCCTTTGACGAAATTGTCTGTGTAAATCCTCTTCTAGTGAAATACCTAGGATGGTGGACAAACAAGGACCATCTGTCAGTGGGGATTTCCTTGCATCAGGAAGTTGCTCCACTAGTGGTTACAATGGATGTGTCCCTAGAGGGTTGGGGAGCTTTTCTCCAGGAACTCCAAGTAAGCAGCAAATGCAAATTCAAATTCAGCCTCACATAAATGTGCTGGAACTGAAGGCAGTACATCTACCCTTACAGGCCTTTCTTTCCAGGATTTGCAATTCATCTGTACTGATCCAAATGGACAATACAACAACTATGCATTACATAAACAAAAACAAGCAAGGAGGGATGAAGTCTCGTCATCTCTCCAGGGAGGCTTAAATCTTATGGGAATGGGCCATAGCTCACGGAATTTGTATGCGAGCGGAACACCTTCCAAGATGTCAGAATACAATTGCAGACTTAAGCAGGCTGACAACAGCATATTGCAAATGGGAGATTCACTACCAAATGTTACAGGGCATACAGTCTGGAATTGGACCTAGTTGCAATTCACCAGAACCGCAAATGCCGGTACTATGCAAGCTGGCATCCCCAACAGGGATCATGGAGGAAAGCCTTTTCGATTGCATGGTCCAGCATCTTTGCCTACACTTTTCCTCCCATTCCTCTGATTCCGAGGGTTCTCAGGAAGATGAGATCCGAACCATGAAGGCTGATACTCATTGCTTTGGCTTGGCCACGTCAACACTGGTATACAGAACTGCTTCTCTTATCGCAGATTCCGCACCTTCGACTTCCAATAATTCCCAATCTCCTGACAATGAACCAAGGTCAGATTCTTCACCCAGATCTCAAGAGCTTACATTTATCAACATGGCTCCTGAACACAATGATTTCCATAATCTGAACATCTGTAGTGAATGTAGAGTTATTTTAGGCAAGGGAAGGGCTGAAAGTACCAACAAACGCTTCTGCATTTGGTGTTATCAAGAAAACCTACATCCATTATCTTCATCTCTGGAACAGATCTTACCTTACCTCCGTCAGCTAGCAAAATCGGGCTTAACCCATAGATCGATAAAGGTCCATTTAGCGGCCATTTCCAAATAAAGGAGATCACTTTCTTCCCCATATCTATGGTCATACAGAGTTTAAAGAGAATTTCTTAAAGGTCTGTTTCGAATGTTTCCTCCAGTAAGACCTCCACCTCCGTTATGGCAATTGATAACGGTTCTTTCACAGCTAATGAAAAAAAAAACATTCAAACCAATTCACACAGCATATATAAAATTCCTCTTTTGAAAATTGGCTTTGCTCTTTGCTTTGACATCTGCCAGAAGGGGTAGTGAGATTCAGGCCTTCGTGATAGAGGAACCTTTTTGACAATTTAAAACGGATGGAGTTCTGCTACACGCGAATCCGAAATTCATTCCCAAGGTTTCCTCGGATTTCCACCTAAACGAAGAGCAGTACTTAAGACTTTCTTCCCTAATCCAACAACATCAGCGGAGAGAGCTTTGCATTCCCTTGATGTCAGATGTTGCTTGAAATTTTATCTACATTACACACAATCTTTTGGTAAGACATCTCAATTATTTGTTGCATTTAGTGCGCCCGGAAAGGCTTCCCTCTTTCTAAACAAAGTATATCAAGATGGTTGCAAATGCCATTAAGTTCTGTCACCACAAAGCAGGAAGACCGCTATCTGCAAGAGTTCGAGCACACTCCAAGAGGGCAGCGTCGACATCTGCAGCTTTGTTTGCGGGTGTGTCGCTTCCAGATATTTGCAGAGCTGCAACATGGACAAATAGGCACACATTCACCGGATACTACTGCCTGGACTCAGCAAGTCTAAATGACACATGGTTTGTCAAGCAGTACTTCGTCATATGTTTTGCTAAGTTGAGCCGCCCCTGTCTACCATCCTGCCTCCTATTTTGCACCACATTTACTTATGTTAACTGTTGGCCACTTTGACATGATGTTTTCGGTTAATGTTTATTTCCTTGTTATTTCATACATTATTTGATGTGTATTATTATGATGTGGATTCATTTCTAATGATTGTGGTAAATGTGCCAAAAACTGCTTGCTATTTTGATTCAAGCATGTGAATCTATGAAAGCTCCAATACTGGAGTAATAAACAAGTCACTTACATGTAACTATAGTTCTTCAGTATTGGAAGCTTTCATAGATTCACATGCAACCAACCCTCCTCCCCAGGGGAGTCTCACCTCAGTCGTTGGTATGAATTAGTGGTTTTAGCATTAGTGCCCGAAAATCTGAGGTGATGACCTTTCTCTCTGGAGGGTTCTACAGGGTGAGTGATGCTGATTGGTTGAGGCAGAACTTTGGTTCTTTTTCCATAATGACCATAAAAGGCTGTTAAACTGAAGAGGCCTAGGCCCTTCCTAGTTTATGCCTATCAGGGTTCTATTATTTATGTAGTGTTTACCATTACTACTACTACTATTTTATATTACCGGGGACTCCCATCATGACAACAGGGAATGATTCAAGCATGTGAATCTATGAAAGCTTCCAATACTGGAGAACTATGATTACAGGTAAGTAACTTGTTTCTTATGTTGCATGTTTCTCGATCCTACTGATTGGTACATTTCTAACTCTTTTTTCAATGATTTATTTAAAAAAAAGAAAAGGTCTGAATTCTGTTTAACTTTAACTAACTCGCTTTGCATTTCATTACGTTTAATTTCTAACTGTCCACATTCTTCATACATGCTGAGCAATGCATTCAAAATAACACCACTTTTCTCTTGAAAAGAAAAATCCTGAAAACATGTAAGTATCTGTATTGCTCCTCATCTGTTACAAATGCATTTAAGGCAACTTCCCACTTCAATAACTCAGTTGGCATCTGGGAATCTGCAACTGAAAACACTGACATTTTAGACAGCATCCTCACTTTTTTAAATTGAACTTTCACATCCTGCAGTGACACAAAAAATGTATTGCTTTGCACTCCCTAGTAATAGAAAATATCGCCCTCCTGCACGGAGGCTCAAACAAGGCAAAGCAACAACAAAAAAACACCACCTGGAAAGGGATTTTACTTTATAAATTGAGACGCATCAAGGACTGTATTCACAATAAGGCTTGGGGTTTTATTTATGCAACGCTCTCTAACAGAAAGGCTTTCCCAGATGTCAAATGAACAACATTCAAATGTATAAAGAGATATATATGAATATTTGCAAGCAATAATAACACTCTTATAAGTTTAAATGCATAGAATAAACGCTCACACATCACAATGGCAATAATAAAAAACAAGATACATCACTGGCTGCAAACTTCATCTTGGCCCATACCAGACGGGGGGATTCACAGCCGGGGTCAAGACACTCAGCAAAACCTGGAGATTCTACACTCTAGATGCTTCTATCATTCAGGCCAAACAAATACCAGTCTCTAAGTCAACAAACCCCAGCTTTATAATCTCAAAACAAACTAGAAGGTTCCGAGAGGCATTCCTCTGTACCGAGGGAACTTCCTGGAAGTGACCACTTTCCATGCAAGCATTCCAAAGACAAAGGAGTTCTCACATTCCTTCTGCATTCTCATGTGTTCCAGCCTTTATCTTAATGAAGCTTACAAAAGTCTCCGACACTACAGTCAACATACACCCTTGAACGTGACTAACCTAAACAAGTTGAATAATCTGGGGGCCTGCCTGTGCGAGCAAAAACTCAAGCTAGCTGACAGAGTCAGAATTCAAAATGGCATGGGGCATGTCAAAGCCAATCTTAAGAACTTCTTAATACTTGCCAATGTACAACACAATGCATATTTGTGCACCATTGCCTATGACATCACAAACTTCATCTCCCAATGCACATTATGCACATTTGAGCACCACTGCTTATAACACTGCACTTCGAGACCAAGAAGTACAGTCCACACCTCTCTCTCTCTCATGCTTTCACATGCACATCCCACACATTATATTCCTAGCAAGGCTGTTCTACTCTGTAAAAGCTCTCCCACTTTAAAACTACAAGATTGCACGTGAGACATCTTCATGGAAACATGCGCATTCAGGGAAAATGATGTTGTACATTCAAGGTAGAGTAAAATAAATCACCAAAAGTCAATTAAAACAATGGTAGTCAAAGGTCATCATGTGGTTTCAAAATACAGGAGTGCCTCTAGCACTACACCCAGGAGGGCAAAGGGTGTATATAGGACAGCAGCTTGTGTCCAACCATAACCAGCCACTGGAAAACTTTGGGCAACAAAGAGGCAACTTTTGAAAGTTACTATTTGTGCAAAAGCTACAGTAAATTTGACGTGAGCATCAAGTTGTGTATAATGCAATGATGTATTTGATACCTTGTGGTAGTATCACATTTAGTAGTCCCATTCAGAAGTTAGCACTGCTTGCCAATGAGGATACTAGCCTTTCCACATTACAAAACAACAATGCAAGACCTGAATCTTTTTAAAATAATTCACCCGGACTTTAGATCTCAGTAGGACTTCTTTATGGGTGGCGCATTAATATTAAAAAGGAAGGTTTGGGCTTTCAATTACTTTAAATGGCAAAGTTGAGTTAGCAGTTTAAAAAACGCTTTGCCAGACTGTATTTGTGGCTGGGAGTCTTGCTTTGCTTTACCACACTTGTGGTGGCACAATAAGTGCTGCAATCCATGAGGGACACTTTAACTCATGGCCTGGGTACCCCAGTACCATATACTAGGGACTCTTAAGTATGTTAACGTATACCAACTGAGGGTAAGCCAATTGGATATACATGTTTTAAGGGTCAAAGCATAGGCACTGAGACCTGTTTGCCAGGTCTCAGTGCACCTTCAGAGTTGACACATCAGCTGAATCAGTCAAAAACATCGATAGTGATCATGCAAAAAAAAAAGGCATTACCTTGCAGTAATATTCACAAGGCTCCTTGCACAAGTGACATAGCAGAAGGCAGATGGTGTGCTGGTAACTTCGTTTTGGAGATTGGAAGTGTGGTTTTCAGTTCTTCTGGAACTTCTCAAACTCTTCATCCCCATCTTCAGATCCTTCTGACGGATAATCAGGGAAGGTCATGCCAGATGTTCCTGGAAGGATCCCTTTTTCTGATGCTGTGGATGATTACAGGAGATACTGGGAGGTCTCAGGGCTTTCCTGGCAGGATTGAAGTACATCAGGAAGGCCTGGTGGAGACCATATTGAAGTGATGCAGTGCAGGTTGGAGAAGATGGTCCTGTTGACGTTTATAATGGGGTGTAGAACCCTTGAAGACCAAAGCTGCTCATATTCTAAACTTCCTTTGCAATTTAGGTGAGAGGGGCATGTCTGTCAGGACAATTAATACGTGGATGCATGCCTTGTTGATAGTACATACAACAATAAATTGGGCGCCATAGGGGAGTACCCTTGTGTGTGAAGATTGCTAAAAGGTACAAACTTGGCTTTTCTCCTGGAACATAAATACTCACAACTGTGGGATGTCAACTTGGTCTTGAGTGTTCTGGTATGTGGCAAGATAATAATTTCTTCTTGAGGAAAGAACTTTCAGCAAATTGGCAATCCTGCTATTTCCGTTGCCAGGCAAAGATTATGACATGTGAAAGCACTGGATATGATGGACAGGCATTTCACGCGGAAGGTGTGATCTTCAGAGTGGCCAAAGGAACAAAGTCTAAAACTCAGATTGTCTCAAAGCCAGTTTTTCCAGATAACCCCAAGTTATGCATAGAAAAATGCCTTAAGGCTTACCAGAACATGAAAAATGAGATCAGACTTAAAGGGGTTCAACAGTTATTAATCTCCATCTTAAAATATTTGCATTGGTGTCTCCTCAACCACAGCAAAGTAGGGGCGATGGAAAAAGACAGAGGCAGGCATAGGCGTTTCAAAGTTTTTAGGTCACTCTGCAAGGGGAGCCCATGTTTTGAAAACATTTTCCCTGGGGACATGCCAAGAGGACATTTTAACTACAGCAGACTGGTCAGTGGATTCAACCTGCAAAAAAGTTTTATGTTGATGATGGCGGTGGCTTCATTGGTGGTGGTCAGTAAGCTTTGAACATTTCTAATTCATATTTACGGTCCTGACATATAATATAAAATGTCCTAGTGTTGGTGAAGAAAAGTCTAGAATAAATTCTATTAAAGACACTGAGGCAAGTATTAATCCACCTAACTACTAACACTTTAGTTGCTCTCACCCTGTGACATGGAAGGAAAATGTGATAAAGTTGTTGTGTTTAAATTGACTTTTAATAATATAAATATGGGATAAAACAGGGATTATATTGATTGCAGGCGGCAGTAAATTTTGACAATGCAATACAATAGTTTCATGCAACATTCCTATTTGAGGGACTGGCTGTGAACCTACAGAGATGATAGTGATTACATTTATACTGACAGTACTATGTCATAACAAGCGTTACCGTGAGACCAAAGGATTTCACTGGATGTTGGGAACTGCACAAAGAAAGTGCTATTTTTACTAAAGGCTTTTCTATTGAGCTCTTGAGCACTGATTGGCTAATAATATTTTTATTCTTTTCAGATATAAAGTGCAGAAGTGATTTTTCTAGCCTCTGAGGATATAATAAGATAGTTAAAAAGCATTATCCTATCCTCCATTTCTTTAATCGAATTGAAACTTTGCTTCACAAAAGGTAGGAAATGTTATATTCTGGGCTTAAAGTTTGTGGGAAAAGAAGAAACTGAATGTTCTATCCCAATGGACCCTATCTCAAGACTGCCCCCAAAGTCTGTTCAGAATCATCACCCATTTCAATAAAAATGTATGTTGAGATGCACCAACGAAGGAAACTGAGCAAATTTTTCCTTTAAAGACAAAAAGATTTTATTAGAAGCAGGTGTCTGCATAAATGATTTTAAATTTTGTACATGGTTCTTGATGGAAGATAAAAGAGCAAAACAGTTTGCAATAAACGTTCTATGACAATTAGCAAACCTGAAGAAAAACACTGTAGTTATGGGAACATTTTCAGAACTAGCCAATCAAGAATTTACTTGTTGTCTACAGAAAACCCTTCTGAAAAATTGACCAATCCCAGATAATCTACTGAAGTTCTTTCAAAGCACAATTATTTGTTTTTTTCAACATTTTGGAGGTTCTAAATTGAGACAGCAATTCATTGACAGGACTTGCCTGCTATACTGGCACTGTAGAAAAAATGAGTATGTTCAACAGATATACAATTATACTTCAATGTGACAAGTCCGGGAAAAACCAGTGTCTAGGGGCATTGTGTAGTCAAAAGGGCAACAATTCCTAGCTCTAATTCAGTGAATATTAGAAGCACATCTTAGGTCAAATTTGGTGCATATAGAAGCTTTTGCTCAGACCTCAAAGGTATCAGAAATAAGAGGAAGGTACCATTTATCCTTGATCATCACTTGATTTATACTGCTAGTTTCTCTTGGACAAAAAAGTAAAGTCAAAGGCCTAACACGGATATGTATTCTTGAAGTTTGGTTTCCCCAAGCTCTTTTAATCATTGTATTCTACTAGAAAGACCAACGGGCAGAAAATCAGCTGAAGGATTTCATTTGATGTCCAAATTATTTTTGTATTTTCTTAATTAGGAATCAAAAATATTATTATAATACACAGTGGAGATGTTGGGTTAGAAGATTATCTGTTGCCTCATTTTCATATGAGGGTGGTGTTTAAAACCTGGTTCTAGCTTCAGGATTCAAAGTCTAACACATGTGCTCAATGCATCTATTCATGTTCTGTCATATCCACCACAACGTATGTGATTAGCCAATTGAGTAAACTTGTGACATATGATAATTGAGCCTGTACAGTATTTGACTCAGTCAAAATGTGTGCTGACAGCCCACCTCACTCAGATAAATTAATGCTTCCTCCAAGTATGCATCTTTAAGTGTCAAAAGTTAAAAGACCACATTATCGTTAGACTCCAAAGTTAATCTGGTAAATTGTTACTGATAGTTTAAAACATTTTTTAAACTGCCCCTTTCCGAATTTCTTCCATCAATATTCTTGTTTCAAGTGGTGAGTGATTGTGTTCTTCAGAACCTTGAAGCCTGTGGCTGCTTGAAGTGTGAAATTTTTTTAAATATTGAAAGTACTCTGTGTACCTGTTCAAACTCCACTTGCAACGCCAAAGAGGGTTTCATCCCATCTGCATCTACTGCATCACCTCATTTTTAGAGTCCAATTAGATCCCAGGTTTTGTACCCTTTAAGTTTTGTTTCCATGCCGTAGCAGTGTGCCTGATGCCAGCTGGGTTTCTCTAGTAATTTTACTTTCCTGTCTTAAACTTTTTGATAGGCTAGGGCCAATTCCTCATTACAGTAATTGTAACGTTAGGCAAATCTCTCCAGATTTTTCCCTGTATTGATAAAGTGCAGATACGTGTTTGAGCCCAATATCAGCCTGTCTAAGCAAAACCGAGGGTTCATCTCATGGTGAGTGGACCCACTCATTGGATACAAACGTTTTGCATCCCAAAAATTTCTTTTTTCATGTGGTAGTGTGATATAATTTTTGCATATGGTAAAAGAGTTTTGATAAAGCATATGGGGAATTTTAGAGGTCCACAGTAGTTTCCTCAGTGTACCATCTACCTGGAAGGCAAAGAGTGTTGGTATCCAGAATGTTCTGCATAACTTTTAGAAATTTGGGAAGCAAATCAGTCATGTCATCTTTAAAGTCATGTAGCATTTAACTAGATTATGTTCATGAGAAGCCTCTCTGCTTCTGGTCAAATTAATACAAAGGTACCTAAATCTGCCATAGTGTACATTAATCAGAATAATATCTATCCAAACTTGCACTGGAATTAGCACAAAATTGTTCCAATTACTGGCAAGGCTAGAATATCTACATAATTGTATGGAGTACTTTTTGAACAGATATCTGGATTTTTGCAATAAATAGGATAATGTCCACACATAATGATATATCCCTTCTGTATCATCCGTTCAACAAAATCCCACTAGACAAGGGTAAGTCATATTCAATCCAGTCAACAGGTTCACTGAAAAAGGAAATAAGAACAGGCTAAGGGGGGATCCCTGTTCGGACCCTCATTTCAAACTAAGTTACCTCAGTAAGACCCATTCATTCTGAATGCCCATGCCAGTGCTGATACAATACATTCAATGCGTGCAGCTAGTCAGACCGAAACTAAAAACACAGCGCTATTTAGTCAAATGCCTTCTCGACATCTAATGACTGGATTGACAAATGGCCTTTCCATTAGCCAGTGCAATAAAAAACGCTTGCAGAAGCAACAAAGGTTTAATTTAGTAGCTTTTCAGTGTGTAAAACTAAATGATCCAAGCATATCAATGCAGGAAGGATCGGCAACAATCTGGTGTTCAAACTATCTGCTGGGGAGGATCTTAATCTCCATATTAAGGTGAGCTATTGGTCAATATACCCAACATTGAACTTTTGGTTTGCCCTCTCTGTATATCAGAATTACAATAACGTGACGCATATCTGATAACATTATACCTTTTGTTCTAGCTCGTTTAAAGATATGCATCATTTGCAAATTTTACTTGGCAATCGTTAAAAAAATTACGTTAAAATGCCACTGGGTCTGGGGATTTTTTCAGACTTTAATTGGCCTTTGGAGGTTGTTTTTTTCTTCTATGGTCAGTGACTCATCAAGACTGAATATCTCTGTGTTTGAAATCATGGGTAAGGGTGGCTTCCCTAGATAACTTTGATATTCTAAGTCTGTGATTTGCAGTCAAGTGTTATTGAGCATTTGATAGTAGTTTTGAAATGAACATTACTTTTCTTCAAAATTAGGGTTTTCTGTCCGCTGGTAGCAGTTACCATCCATACCCATATGGGTATAGGTATTCTCAACCTTGCTAGGATATTCCCAGTATTTTTCCTCCTAACACTTAAATATTGAGCGTTAGTGGCATCAGTAAAATTCCCTCTCTTCCATGGATCTTTCTCTTATTTCTATTTTTATGCGTTTTGTAAAGCCTGGCCCTGGATAGAAAGTTTCAAACCTTCCCATGAGGTAAAATAATATGTGACTTATAAGAATTTTCACAGACTTATTGGATGGTCATTGTTTCCAAACACTCAATAAGTGAACAATCTTAAAGGGCTCTGCACCTATTCTCCTGATCGCATTTCTATCTCTACTATGGTGTTATACATTTTGAAACTGGGACAATGATCTGAAATTCTTGGAGTACAGAGTTCAATGGAATGAATAGAAATAGAATCTTTAATTGGCTTAAACTACTTGTTAGTTCTATAAAGTGTGCCATGAAATCCCTCCCCCCAAATGTGTCATCACCATGATACATATCCCAGACATCTTGGGGACCATGGCATTGCCAAGTTTAAGACTCCACAAACATGGGAGAGGTGCCCTGTTATTCAGAAAGGGGCAGGGTTTAAAAGTGAGAAAAGGAGAGAAGGTTCTCTTCTTCATAGAATCTGAAGATAAATCCATGTTTTTATTATAATTGTTGTCCTGAAGAAGGTGGAGAGAACAAAAAAAAACAACGAAAGTCAACGTCCACAACTTGAGTTATACCTTGGAGGATTTTTTGTTATTAAACATTGGTGTTCCTATTATTGGTTTGAATTGATTGTCTCCTGGAATAATGCCTAGAAAAAGTGATTTATACTGATATGAAATGGTTGTATTTCGATATCCAGACATCTACTAGGGTTTTTTAACATGTGGAGTGAATACAAGTTTTTCTTCTCTTTTAAATTCAGTGGAATCTTGTACTGTATATACGTTGTTAAATGTTGGTAAAATGGATAAGTGTGTAATAAATGTGACTTGTTTGCTCAATGGTTAGAGCGGCAGATCCTGATGCAGAGGTCTGGCACGGGACCAGGGTTCAATTCCCGCCTCGGCGGGTCTTTGGCTCAATTTCCTCGGACCTGATAACTCTCGCCTCAGTGCCTATTCTAATCATGGGTCCCACTCTGCAACTCTGGGCAATAGCTTGCTTAATCTCCACAACGGCCCCAACAGCGCTGGGAAGCCTGGCTTCACCTTGGGGGTACCCAGGAGTGGACATTTCATAGGGAAAAGCCCGGAAGGGTTCCACAGTGGTATGCGTTACAGCGCCAGGACACACCAGTTGGGGTATTAGTGCGCTTTACAAGTACAAATTACATTTACATTTACATAATACAGGGATCTGTGTTTTGTAAAGAAAAAAAATAAGTAGGCCAATACGTGAGAAGGATTCATTTTAAGCAGTTTTAGTGAATGTTATGACTCTGTGAATGTAGTTCAAAGAAAGGGAGTTTTGCTATTAGTGAATTGCTAAGTTTGACCAAGTTTGTGCATATACTCACCGAGTGAGACTGTATCCCTGTCCTATCAATAAGAGGATCTAAGGCACTCTCCTAAACGTGTTCACCTCCTTTCTCCAAAACAGATCTAAAAAAACAAGGTTAATAAGTCAATATCTAAGTCCATGCCTGTCACCTAAGGGTCCCACAGGGTTCTTCCCCCTGACCCACTCTATTTAACCTCCTCATGGAGCCACTAACGTCAATTCTGAGCTCATCCAACATACACTACCACATGTACGCTGGTGATGACACCCAAACTTGCCTGAAAGTCTTCTCCCCAAAAGATATCAAAGCCCTCAACTAAACACTAAAAAAAACTGGCTTACTTGCAACCACTCAAACCGGATTTCCTCATAGTCACCCTCCCATACAATTAGCAGTCATTAACGACTAGATGAAGCAACTAACAGCCTTCAACTGCCCACCTAAAGTCATTGACTCAGCAAGATCTCTAGAAATCATTCCTGACAATAACCTTGACATGCAGAACCATATTAGTACTGCCACCAAACAAGCTTATCTCCAAATGAACATTTAAGAAAACTAAAACCTTTCCTACTGCCCAAGGAATTACACTTTGCCGCGAAACCCTAGTGATTCTCAAGCTAAACTGCAGAAGCGCAACCCTAGGCAGCCTGCCTAAATCCACAGTGGTTCCCTTAAGAGCCTCCCTCAACTATGCAGCAAGGCTCATAACTGGCTTGAAAAGAAACAACCATATCACCCCTGGTTTAAAATCCCTCAATCGGCTCCCACAAAGCAAGAATTTAGTTGAAAATTGCATGCATGACCCACAAAGCCCTACACTTCAAAATACCAAGTTGCCTGGCTGAGAAGCTTGTACTCTCTGGGGGCTCCAGGTCCTCTAGAAGCTCCTGCACTTTACTGTTGAAAACCTGAGAGATTCTCTAAAAATAAAACCTAGAATAGAGCTTTCTCTGGCATCGCCCAGATAATTTGGAACTCCCTCCACCCGAAACCAGACTGAATCCCTCAACCGCATCCTTCAAGAAAGAAATTAAATTACTACTAAGGAACCCATTTCTGGCCTAGGTTCTTGGAGCTCTTCTCGCTAAGCCTACCTGGACCATTGTCTTCTCTCAGGATACAGCTCACCTGTTATTCTACCCTCCCAGAGACCCATCATATAATGTTCCTTTCTTGACTATATTTATATGGATTGTATATGTCTCTGTTATCTAAGCATAGAGTGCTCTGATACTTGCGAGGACTTTAATCACGCTATATAAATCTTCAAAATGAATAAAATAAAATAAATTAGTATCGCTATAGGTCAAATAAACCATAGGTTAAGGTAAAAGTTTTTTTTTTGTTGGGTTATGCCTAACAGGAGGAATAAATAAAGTATTTTACATCTTTGGACACAGAAGACTACTTAAAAAAAAATCTTATGATTTCCTCAGTGGCAATTCTTCCTTGGTGCCCAGCTAGTAAGGAGTCATAGTAAATATTTAATAAAGAGATTATTCACTTGTGTTCCTTTCTATACACAAAGAAAAACTCTCTTAGGATCTTTGTCTGCTTCTCACTCCTTTGGAGTGTGGACTAAAAAAACTGGCCAAGAGTGCACCTGCACTTATTTCGTTTTAGGAAATTAAATGCTTATCATAGATACTCTTCCAGGGTTCGATTATGCCTTTCAGCTTGCCCTTAGTGTCCTTTTGGTAGTGTTTCTCTTTCCGAGACAAATAAAGTGAAGCCTAATCTACAGATGTACAATAATTTATGAGGATGTGGCTTAGATTGATGATGGATAATCTTAGATGGCCATTCCTTCATGTTGTTTTAATGGAGTTATGTTACTAAACGTTCCAACAGCATCAAGTGGAGGATCAGTTTGACAAACTTAAGGGGATCAGAAAACAAATCTAAAAGGTTTTGACACTTTGGTCCCAATTAAAGTAATACCCATTATTTACGCATCCTTTGAATTACTGTTACTGAGGATTTTGGTATTTCCAGGGGCAGGAAAATAATGGGCTCACACGCTTTTACAGAACAACATGCTGAAAATTGTGTGTCTATGCCACTTCTTTAATGTTTTACCCGATGTATCACGCATAGTTTTTGTCTGCTTTCCGAAGGGGTTGTGCCATACCGCCATCATGCCTGTAAGGACACTCTTGAGTCCCACAGCACAGGGCAATTTGTAATGGTGGATACTGGGCAGGACTACTTTGCCCACAAGTCGTCTGGGCTATCAGGAGTAGGAGGGGGTGTTGCAGCCCAGTGTCACGCCTGTAAGCACACTCTTGAGTCCCACAGCACCAGGCAGTTAGTGACTGTGGACACTGGGCAGGACTATATTTCCCACAAGTCTTCCGTGCTGCTTGGAGTTGCAGGAGACATGGCAGCCAAGCATCGCGCTTGAAAATGTTCTCTAAGTCCCACAGGGCGGGACACCTGCGGGATGTACCCAGACGCGTGCCCACGTGAAGAAGAACAGGCCAAGAGTGGAGCCATCTGCACCTGTCTGTGGCTACACAAGGATGGGCCTCTCTCTTTCAGCCCCAACTTTAGTTTGTCTCTGCATTCTGATATGGGGAAAGGCAAGTCCACAGGTAATACATAGGCTCCAGCGCAGGGGACCACCATTAATAACGTCCTCGCTCCAGCGGTAGGAGTTATCTCCAAGGAAATTGAGCTAGCGGATAGGCGCCCCTCTTCTGAGAGCAATGCTTCTATCACAGCATTATTTACCACCTCTGTCTATTTCCAATTCAAATGGGCTGGTCGATGTTCCTGGGCAAGGGACCTCCCTTGAATGCTGCAGTTGACATCTCTGCCCCCCCCCATCTGTGGAACCTGTGGTGAAACACAAAAAAAGAATTGCAAATTCCTAGACAAAGGAGTGAGCACTTGTGATGACTTGGTGATGCTTCCTATTTCGGTTTGCCCCTGTGGAATGAGTTCAGTTCCAGGATCAGTTGTATTTTTAGGGATCTTTTAAATCCATTAACAGAACTGTATAAGATTGAACTAAACCATGTGAGATTGAGAGGGGGGAGAAAATATGCTCTGCTGATTGTTTCAGCTGGGGCAGAAGATGCAAGAGATGGTACTGTGAGGTTCCAACAGCCTGTAATTCGCCCACATCCGGATGTTTCTAATCATCCTTTTGTTTCCCTACATTTTTGCAGGCCTATCCTTGTGCAAAACTTGCTTGCAAAATATAGGTGGTATAGCAAGGTAGGCTCCTGCATTGAGATTTTACTGCTTGGCTTTTTTTATAGACCACCAACACGTGTTTAATCCAGGGGCGGCCTCCAGTATTGGAAGCAGCATGGCCTGATGAATTTGCTCTAATTACTCGGAATGGATACCCTTGTGTAGCTTAGACAACATTGACTGACTGATATCAGCATTGACAGTTGAAGCATTACTGGTCAGTAGTAAGCCTGTATCAGGGAATGGCCAGCTAGATGCATCATGTAAGTCTACCTCAGAGTTATCAGTTCAAGAAGTCTTTATTCGATTAATTCATCATAAAAGACATGAATACAAAATACACAATTACATATATAAAATCAGTATTAAATCATTGACATCGAATAACTTCATGCAGAAATATATAAAGGTTTAACAGAGTTACAAATACCGGATACCACAATAATACAAGATAAAACAGTCTCTGCTAATTTAGTTTGATGAACCTGCTTCTGATAACCCAGGCCCAACCAAGGAACTTTGCAACCCCGACAACAATGAGCGGATCCAGATTAGTTTTTAACAATGTCAGGGCCTCAGCAGACGAGCGAGTGCCCAGTTGACTACAAACTGGTTTGAGCCACTTAGATCTGGGAGCAGAGTATAGGGGGCACACAAACAGAAAATGAGATATACTTTCCCCACAACCTTGACAGTTTGCACAAAGCCCCAGACTAGCTTTCCCCATTTATTGGTGAAATCCCCAATAGGGAGTGTACCACATCCGAATTGAAAAAAAAGTTTACGGTCCAGAGGTTTGGTAATGGTTTCCCAGAATTTTTCTAACCTGGGTAGATCTTTGTGTACCAAAAATAAACCTGAAAGACTACTTGGGCTTGTTTTTGAAAATGTATTGAGCAACACCCAGGCCCAATAACATTTTTTCAGCTCATTTTTAGATGGAAATGTGGCTGTCTCAGGCGACAACCACAACTCAGTGAGGCCCAAAGATTGAAGAGTAGCCTTGAGATCTCTGAACCATCCGATTTTTAAGGCTCCTCAGAGTTATCTACTTTATCCATCTTCAACTGGAACAATGCTAGGCCACTAGTCAAATGTAAATGTAGTGAGTGGTTATCTTTCATTAATTCAACTTATATTTTGCTTTTTCAATAAACTTGGCAGTCAGTACTCTTCTATGTAATGGCTTTAATTGTCATTCTATCTAGGCAGTTCCATCTGGTTCTGGCAGAGATAAGGGGTGCCTTTCAAGTTATCTTTCTCCTCTTCCTAATGAAAACCTGGCACGACCTCCCTCCGCAGCTACTGACCTCCACCTCTTTACTGGGATTCTGGAAAGCACTCAAGACCTGGCTGTTCAACTGAGTCTACAAAAACATAAAGGTGTGGGAGGGTCAAGGGGAATATTTAATGACCTGTCTACTCATACCCCAATTCACAATATATAAAACACAAAGGAGCAGACCAGGTCTTTGGGTGGTGTATAGCTATACAAGTGGCCGTGCAGCAGTGGAATAAGAGTGTAAGTAAAAGTTGTTGAGTCACAAAAGGCTAGAGTTAATCCCATCAGCCCACCCTCGTGGTGGAATTTCATCATGTGGGAGTTGATGATCACTCTGACTCTTGCTCGGCCTGTTAGTTACCGAGATTGAATGTCAGAACTCTAGCCATCTTGTTCTTCACATAAATTCATAAAGTGCAGTGCTCAAGTGATTGTGAAAAATAAATAATAAAATTGACTACTAAGACTCTGGAAATGTTCAAAAAGAAGTCTAGGTGTCAAAATTAAAAACACGCTGAGTAGTTTAACAGTTATACTACCCTCTAGCACTTATGCAGAATGGCCGACATGTTTCAGCCTTGAGGGGATCTACCCCGGCTTTCTTTAGGACCTATAATGTTGAATCGCTACTGCAGCTAACTGTGGTTAGTGATATGAAGAACATCATAAAATGTACTTTAACAGAGTTACATATCTACCAGGAACCTTGCTCTTCAGTGTTCACTGGAGGAAGAGAAAAATAACTTCTTCCTGTCGGGAAACAAAAGAGAACACAACAGCACAAAATTACCCCCACATATCCACATAGGTACACACTCACCGCATAGTCAAACACACCTGCGTGAACAAATTGCATTCCGCATTATAGAAACAAGGGCATAATAGCCACTTCACACAGAGGCATTTCCTCAGTGTGATAATCACCCAGCTTTGTGTGGGTAAAGACCTCACATCACCCGGCAACCGCTCGGGAGAATGAGGCCCCGCTCTACAGTGTAGAAAAAGGACATAGTTAGAACACCTCCTATACTATGCCACGCCGAATTGTACTACACTTTTACACCAACAGACGTGTGATAGAAACCTCACTGTTAGCACAAGTAATAAACCGCACCTAACATGACAATTAAACACTTAGAAAACCACAGAAAACAGCCCATGCTCAGTTGTTTGCGCATGTCCCAGGACGCCAAAAATAGGCGTTGTCAAAAACCTCTATGAAGACCACTAGATACATTCATTAAATAGCAAGAAGTGGGTAGGTACAGAGTTTTGCCAATGCACCTTTGTCTTATAGAAAATGTGGTCTGTCACTTAAGGACCTCCACCTGGCTAATAGTACTATTTGTTATGAAGAACCCGTCGGAAACATACTTGTTAGAAACCAACAGTCTCAGGCTAATACTGGCTGTAACCTTTAAACTCCCTAGATATAGATAAGACCAGCAAGTAAACACGGCATCTCACCTCTCCGTCGGTGCCCCTGATTCAAACCGAACGGAAGTGGAGGTGTTTAAAATGCCGCCGGCTTCCTCTTTTAAGCGGATGTTAATTGGTTACAGGAGTCACAAGGTCATACCGTCATAGCTAGCGGCCCCAAACCAAACGTGGACTCAGATTCTGAATATTTGTATATATTTCCGCCCACAACATGAACAACTCGGGTTCCAAATAGAATTGAGATACACGGCGTTTCTCCAAAAACTGTGGACCGGAAGTTAAGGTAAACATGGTCAGCTGCACCCGCGCAATGTAAAGACACTCATTCTTAGCGCATGCGCTGTTGCATCGGCGGCTGCGCTGTCACCTGCACTGATTTATGCAATTGTCGACCCCGTTCTATTGTGCGCAATAGGGGAAGAAAAAAGACTCTGCCAGGGTAATACTGGTAGTTGTAAAAATGCGCTTACGAGACAGAATGTGTCTGTTGGTCTGGTGGGTACCACACTGTGGCCCAACAGACCAACCATGGAACACTTATCTATTTGGACATGTGCACTCAAACTGAAACTTTCGGGGTGCTTATGGATCAGGAGTTAAGAGGAAGTGGCGAGACTAAAGATAAATGGTGATGACAGTGACTTAGAAGGGACTGCATCCACCATAATCTACCGCACTACATTTTAGCGTGAATGTGCATCAACCCCTGTTACCAGTGTAATTGTGCGTCGTATATGGTCAATAGGTTCCATCCCAGGGACAAAGCTGTGTTGTTGAGGCAATACAATTTTTTTTAATTGCTAATGATAATCTGTTAGAGAAGATGTTTGAATATATTTTTATATCAGTGTTGATCAGCGTGATGGGGCGATATGAACCTGGATCCGATGCCACCTTCCCTTTTTTAAGAATGTTACTATCCTAGCTGCCACCAAGATTCTGGAGGTTTGTCTCTGTTCTGAACTAAACTAAACATCTCAAACATAATTGGCATACACTGAGCTTGAAATATCTTATAAAACTCCCCTTGTATATAATCTGGCCCTACCATCTCCCCTGGTGGGAGTGAATCTATAGCACAGAGTGGTTCATCCAGATTTAAAGGAGCTTCTAACGTATCATAATCTTCAGGGGGCAAAGGAGTTAATATTAGCTCATTCGGGTACTTCCGTATTTCAGTTTGTATCGCGCAGTTATCCCTTATATCCTCTAAGTAGAATTTTTGGTAACATTTCTGAAAAGCCAGGAGAATAGCCCCTTCTTCAGTAACCAGACCAACATCCGGATCTGTGATACTAGCAATCCGTGAAATGCCGCTTTTTCCTTTGTCCGAACTGCCAACATATGGCCCACCCTTTCATTACATTCATATACTTTGGAGTGCCAACTGAAATATTTGCTAGCGGATTTAGCTAAGGATATCTCAGTTATGACTGCTTTTGCTATTGAAATCCTGATATGTGCTGTTTCGACCTCCCCCCTTGTGACAAAGCCTGTACAAGATTAGTTTCAGCATCTCCCAATGCTCTATAAAGATTGGAAACCCTGTCTTTCTCCCTTTTCTGAATCTGCCACCCATACTGTGTCATCTCACCCCTAATGCCTGCTTTCAAAGTATCCCAAACATTTTGAATACCTGTGCTGACTATGTTTTCATTTAAGAAGCTTGTTATCCACTTTGCCATATGTTCTATGTATAGGTTATCTCTTAACAAACCCCTATTAAATGTCCAGTTGGTTTGTTGCCTCCTGTATTGGATGTTTACTTCCAAGACAAGTGGATTATGGTCAGACATTGCTTTGGGGAATTTGGTTATTTTAACACCTTGTATCAAGTATTGGGAGATGAAAAAATAAACCAATCTAGAGTGTCTGCTATGTGGAGCTGAAAAATAGGTAAACCCAGGGTCATTATTTATACTTTGTGCCCACATATCTACTAATCCATGTAACTCCTTTAAATGTATAAGAGACTTAAAAACTCTCGGTGTACGCCCTTGATATCCTAGTTCCGGATGATTTGAGATTACACAGTCTAGATTAATATTAAAATCCACAAATAATATAATTGGCGATGGCCAGCCCACCAGCTCCAAACTTAACCAATTGTAAAGCTCAGGGTCACCCAGGACAGGTCCGTAAATGGAGCAAAGTGTAAACATATTGTTTTGAATAAAGCATTGTATTAACGCCCATCTGCCATAGTTGTCCACTGACGAATGAACAATATTGGCCAAACTCCTACGTATAAAAATAGCAAGACCTTTCGTTTTGACTTCCTGTTTTGTCCAAGAGATTAACTATTTTGGCTGGCTTCAATGTGAGTTTCCTGAAGACAGATAATACGTGCCCTCAGGATTTGCACATCTTCTCTTACCCTACGCCTTTTCACTGGTTCGTTCAAGCCACAGATGTTAATTGAGGCTATTCTAATACCCCCCATTATTTAAAACCAACATATTCCAGAGACATAAGACATGAGATCTATACATAAAGAGAAACATTTCAAAACAACTCTCAGATGACAAAATAGATAATCTTATTGCCATATCATCCCGCTTTCCTCACAAAGGATCCACCACCCTCACCCCCCAACCCTCCTCCCTACCCCTTACTACGGCAAAATAGGTCCTCAGACCCTTGTGATGCCTTCCGGTTTCCTGAGTTAGCCCCTGGTCGCTGCCTGACCTGAACAGGCAAAGAACAAAGCACTAACAAGAAAACGAGAAAAAAAAGCCATACCCTTTTAACCAGCGACTCAGAGGAGGAGGTCACTAGTTTACCAAACCACCCTCCATTTTTAACAATAAACATCCACCCTCCTCTTCTGAGAACTCAATTAAGCAGAACAGATAGAAAACACAAACCCAAACCCTTCAAGCTCCCCCCTCCTTTTACAGAAAAAAGAGTAATACAGTAAACAAGTTCATCAGCCACTCATCAGCACCTTTAGATAACTTTCAGCTTGAATCTCTGAAGTAAATACCTGGACCTTCCCTTGAGGAATAACCTTGAGCCGCGTGAGATTCATTAGATATACTTTGCAGCCGATTTTTTGAAAGGGAGAAATCAGCTGACGTAGGCGCCATCTTCTCTCCACTGTCACATGGCAAAAATCAGGCCGCACAAAGAAAATGTGACCCTCAGCTGATTTCTTTGCATCTGATCTCACTTTTTCAAAAACAGCCTACCGTAGCAAAAAATGTTCAAAGAATATCAAAATTGCCAGGGGTTTTGTGTTTGTAGCAGGATGACTTTTAACCGTAAAAGGGAATCTATGTAAACGCTGAATCTCAGCTTCCCAGTTCCAATGCGACAATTTTGGAAAGGCAGCTTTAAATAACTTCAACACAAAACCTCATAAGTCATCCCCTTCGGCTTTCTCCTCAATGCCTAGTAAACGTAGGTTATTCCTCTGTTGTCTATTCTCTGAATCTTCTAGTTTCCCCATAATGTCAGCTAGTCTTGCATCATTCGCCAACGTTTTAGATTCGGTGCTTTCAAGACCGGCCTCCAGGCCCTCCACACGCTCCTCTAATCATGATGTTCTAGCTGCCGCCTCTGAGCAAGTTTTGGTTATTTTCCGGATAGCTCCCTGTATTTGTTTGGTAGCCAATTGTGCCCTCTTGTGCTCTAACCGGGCCTCAGCTTGCATGGCTTTTAATGTAGCATAGATCAAACTGATTGAGGGGACTGGCTCTGGCTTGCTGGCGGAGGCTCATTGGTCTTCTTCTTGAAATCCTGGCTCTTGATCTCCCAGCACGGCAGGGTTGGTCAGTGCATAGTCCCACTGTAGGTGATCACTTGCCTCAAAATAAGACTTTCTCATTGTGAATCACATATATTTTTCTTCCTGGACCTACCAGATCGAAGGTTAGCCCTCTTTAAAGTGTCGGCTGTTGTCGAGGGGCTATTGGTGTTTTCTCCAGACGCCTCATCCGAGTTTCCTGAATCCAGAGATTTATCAACATCAACATCTGACTCCTCTGCCAGCGAAAAAAATTCTCTCCATCCGGAGTGCCTGGTAATGATATTGCCCCAGCCAGTTGTTGGGACTCCCCAATAGGATCACCAAGAAGAGAAATACAATCCGGTTCTGTAGTTTCTTTTTTAATTAAATTAGCTGAGCCTCCACTGCCCCCTGCTGAATCCCTAGATACCTCTGCATAGCTTGCTAATTCATGAGAAACAGTTTCTATTAATGCAGCAGCTTTGTTACCAGTATTAACAGTGTTACCATTGTTGCAGTCTGTATGGGTAGTAACATTTGTTTGTTTAACAGGAGAAGTGTTTCCAACCACTAAGATTTCCTCCAACAGTGGCTTATTCTGTTCTTGTTTCTGTTTCACTCGGTGGTTTGCCGGGAAACATGCCATGAACCTTGGGAATCCGCCCTCTAGTGGAACCTTCAGGCGCTTGAACACCCCCAGGGATATGACCTTTATTACCATCTTTCGTTGCGTTTCCCTGTGGGGGGGTGCGAGTAGTTGTAGTGTCTTTAACCCCAGGCAAAGCCTTCGTGTTATTTAATGTCATTTTAGAATTGAGCCCAATCTCTTTGAGACTAACGGTTTTGTGGGACGGCATGTTTCTCTTACCGCTCTCAGTCCGCTGTATCCTACCGGGAATCCTCATCAGCCCGGCGTGCGTGATCTGCCGGAAAGCACGACTCCAGGGGGCCAATGCACCCAACTTCGCCGTTCTCCACCACAGTCCGGATCGAAGCAGCAGCTAAATCATCCGGCCACGCCTCCACTCGCAGCGGCTCCCACAGAGGTTTCTCTACACGGATGAAGACACCAGCCTCCACAGGTAAACCCGGCTTCTCAACGGTGACACTGAGGCGCTTATTCTGGACCGCTGACTTCGTAAGAGATTCCATCGATATACGTGCTTTCTTCTATCCCTCAGAACTTTGTTTTATGGGCTTTCACTCCCCATATTCTTTTTCAAATATGCAGCAGTCAGGGAGCGACTCACACTCAGATCACACGGCAGCCATTTGCCTTTTGGACAGAGGGCTTTGGTTTCTATTTACTTAATTTCTATAATGATGACTTTGCTTGGTCAAATATTAGCAACTTTCAAAGTCTGTTCAATGTTGCTGATAAGCTGCTCAATTCCAATTGTCTGGACTTTGGGAAGTTTCACGTAGTCATTTGTGGGGATTTTAAGGCCAAATTGCAAGCTGGGTTTTCCATTTTTAGCCATCCCAGCTCTCACCATATTATTGGCCCCTTCATGAACATTGGTGAGCCAAGAGTCCAGGAATGATATAACTGTATAACTGATCGGGTTTGGTCAACATCCACTCACACAGATGTAGCCGCTCTGTTCTGACCTACATTGGTCGTGGGTGTCACTTTATTCCTGATTACATCGTCTTTACTCAGGGATTCCCAGATTACCTTCTGACATGTAATTCTATTTTAAAACTCAGCAGCGATCATAATCCCCTAACTACTATAGTTCTTCCTCCCACGTCCAGTCTTCGTTATTCACAGAAGGCTACTCACTCACTCGCAATAACCACTGGTCTTAAAGTGCTTTGGAGACTGGCTGGCCCTTGCGGCTTTCTGAAATCTTTTATGCCTGACATAAAGTACCTTTTTCAGCCTTTCTTTGTCTGATTCAACAGTTTTATCTGTTTGTGTCATAGTATTAATACTGTGCTTTTTAAACCTGGCACAGGACCACAAATCCATCCTCCAGGTAGTTTGATGCTGCCTGCTCTGCTGCACAGAGGTCTCTGTGGGCTGTCTTCAGGTCCAAAGCTAGGGGTGCAGGGGTAATAACAGTATTGCGTGCCATGCATCACACAGCTATTAGAAAAAGGACAGTACACATTAAACACAGGGTGGTGGTGGAACACAGTGTTGCACCTCACAAAAAAAGATATTTCATTGGGTATAAAGTATACATACACAAAGTATATAAGGTTCAATTCAATATTGGTGCCACTCATGGTAAAGACTCATCTTACCACTCAACACAGGGTGGTGGTGGAACACAGTGTCGCACCTCACAAAAAGAGATATTTCGGTGGGTATAAAGTATACATACATAAAGTATATAAGGGTCAATTCAGTATTGGTGTCACTCATGGTAAAGACTCATCTTACCACTCAAGATGTAATGTATACAGTCAAGGAGACTATCATGTCTAAGCAATAAACATCATAGACCCCGGCACTCATTCAAAGTACATATGATGTCTGTTTTCGACATTCACATTATTAAGCAGAGAGATCTTTTTAGCTGTTTTCACAGGTGCAAATTTACAAGAAAAAATGCTTTTACTCTTGAAGAACATTTATCATACAAAGTAAATTTATTTTCATACTGTCCAGTTTGAGGCAAACAATATTTGGTGATGGAAACAATTTACGATGACTGAAATCAACAACCGACTCGTGTTTTGTCACGAAGGTGACTTTTCCAAGGCAGTACAACAAATAAGATAATAAACATTACAACAAAACTGTCACCATAGTATTAGGTACACTCAAGTGAAGGTGACAAAATGGTGTGCTCAATGCCCAACCTGAATGTGAATATCAGTAAGAAAGATTTACCCTTTGAAAGCCCACAGAAACAAGTGGTTCTGATGAGAAGTAAGACCGCCGCAAATTGAATCGTGTCCAAAGCGAAAGGAATGTGGTGACATACAAGAAGTATAAAAAGTTGTATTTGCCATTCAAGATAGTTTACTGGCAAAAAGAAACGAAAAAAGAGAAGTAAAGGTAGGCATGCTAGAAGAAACTGAAAGACCCTGCAACACATGTAGTAAATTGCTATGTTCAAGGTTAAACTCTACCTTCCAAGAGATTGGTAATCTCTGCAATACAGATATGGTGCCGGACAGAACGTATGGTGTGTCTCCAGGCGGATTTCACCTCCAGAATATTTTATGTTGAGATGCCTGACTTTAGTACTATATTTGTAAAAATAAGCAACATTCAATAAAGTGCATCCGGTCCTGAACCAGAAGATCTGTACTTTATGCGACCACCCTTAAATTTAAGCTGACTTACGTTCAAATTTTGTTATTCAAATATTTTCCAAAGAATTCTTGATCAATAAAGACAGTGTGATGTGCTATTGTTAAAGGTTGCATGCGTGATGGCAAGTTCCATCCTAGTTGCACAAAAACGCAATCTCTAGGAGACTGCACGGCTCAGTTGGCAGAATTACAAGCATTTATACTGGCACTTGTAAATACGGATTGAGGATTCCCCACACTAATCTTGTGTGATTCTTTTTACTGTGTCCAGTCGTACAATGAATACTTACAGCATGGGGGACAAAACGGACCGAGATATAATGATAACTGTCATCGCATCACACAAAGGTAGCAGAGCTATAAAAATGAACACTCAAATACTCCTACACGCTAGATGCACAAAACACTCCATATGCTCAGATTCCTGGAGTGGGGGGATAGAGTTATACCAAATATGGATCATAGGCAAGGTTTAATACTAGCTTCACACAAGGGTTTGGGCTCTGCGCACACAGGCGTTACATCAACTATTTCTTTACTGAAACAGCGGTATTGGTGGCCAGGGTTAACTAAGCAAACTAAAGAATATGTCTTTATATGCGATATCTGCCAGCAGATAAAAGGCTCCACCGTTGCACGCCCGGCACAGACGCTATTACTAAAGTCAAACAAACCTCTTGCATCTGTGTGCTTGGACCACTGCGGCCCCTAACAAACGGACGGGGCTTACAGGTATATCCTGGTAGCAGTAGATTCATGCTCGAGATTCCTTTGGATATGGCCTCAGCGTTCTGCTGCCGCTCAACTGATAAAAAATGTGAGAGTCTTTATCGGTACATACGCAGTTAGCACGTTACACTCTGACCGCGGCCCTGCGTTTAGCTCTCGTTGTTACAAAGAGGCCATGGAAGGAATGGGCGTAGCATTGCGGCTCTCATCTCCATACCATCCAGAGGGAAATTTGGTTGTGGAGAGAAGAAAACGAGACTTAAAGCAATCTTTAACAGCTAGGGTATTAGGCAAGGGTGGTAGTTGGGTCACACACCTTTATGGGGTTCAGCGGGCATTAAGCAACCAGCCAAGAAGCTCACTAGGGGTGTCACTCCATATGAAGTCCTCTTTGGGACACGAATGTGGGTACCTGATCTTGATTGTGAAGGGACAGTGGCGGATGAGAAACCATTTGATGTCCATGATAGTTTGGCTGTTTTACAGGATCTAAATGAATCCAGGACAAAACAAAGCAATGTCCATCTAAAGCAGACCGCCACTGAGGAAGTCAAGGTAGTCACGGCGAGACCTGCCTGGATACCAAAAGTCAGGGATCTGGTCAGAGAGAAAATTGCAGACAAAAAGGAATTTAGACCCTCTTACAGAAAACCTGTACCAGTCCTTGCAGTATACAGAACAAGAACTGAGCTGCTCCCGCCTCTTGCAGAAAAAACGATTAAAGATTTGTCTCAATTGACTTAATCAAGCCACACTATGTGGACGATATTAAACAGTAGGCCTAGTAGACTCCGCTGTAGCAGACGACCTCCTCTAGCTACAATCCAAGAAAATCAAACAGAAAGACTCATCACGTTTGAAGAGCCATCTGAAAGGAATGAAGGACTAAGCAACAACGCTATAGAACAGGTTCTCTTGAACGAGACATTCAAAATCAAAATGAAAATCAGAATAATTCACAAGTTGCAATTAGACCGAATACAGATGTTTACATCAACATGCCTCGTTGAGAGGAAAATGACATTTCAACTAATACCGATGCAATTCCTACAATTGATCAAACAGCTCATGGCTATTTCATTAACTTTGATACGTTTTCTCCGGATCCAAGCGAGCCGAAAGGACGTCAGCCGAAACACCATTACAGCAAGAATAATATAACTTTCTTCTCTTTCTTCGAAAGACATACCTGGTATCACCTTGGATTGAACTCTGGGAAATTTCTGGGATATTGTTTTTTCTTTTCTGGCTAGGCTTAGTATTGACTTTTAGTTTGCTTATCAATTAATACTTTCTTAAACAAGGTTCCACAGCACAAAAGATCAACATCTTACTGAAGCCACATCAATCATCACATTGTGAGCAAAGAGTCTTGTCATCAGTGAACATTACAGCTGTTCCTATACCCAATGGTATAGTATGGGACAAGGTTGATTTCAACATATTCTGACCGACAAACTTTTAAAAATGAATCATGTATTTAAAATCTCATTAAGTGATTTCATTTCCTCCAGTACATTTTCTGATGATTGGGACACTGAAACATTAAATAATTTAGAGAAAACTGCTACATTTTCTAATAATGAAATGTTGGAAGGTTCATCAGACAATGACAAATTGTACTGTTACCAACATGTTGGTCATCATTTCCTGCACAAATCCATTTCGCCTAGGAATGTATTTGAGTACAATCAGTGGGAACATTGCCCAACACCACCAAAATGTATTTCACAAATGTTTGCACAGAAATGTGTATACTTTTCAGGGTTTAATACCACAGATCCAGCCTCATTGTATTAAAAGGTTGTACCAACATCAGCACTGAAAATTACGCGGACAAACACTAAACAGGTTTACTCTGCTTCCTTTTTGGCCCAATTGTCTGAACAGGGTTTCGACCTATGGAAAGATGAAATTGACTCAAAATCGATTTGGGTGTTCAAGGAACTGGCAAGCCCAGTCTACAGAGGCACTATTTAGAGCATGCCTCATTCTACAGCAGATTATCTTTTTAAATGATACTGTGCAACAAACCTCCTGTCTTGGAATAGCCAAGATAAAGGACCCAAACACTCTAAAGTTTCCTACACCATCACAGGGGTGGCAGAATTCTTCTTCAAAGGAAGGGGCAACAATTGATGACATACTAAAGTACAATAGATCAGACCCAAATTGGAAGGAGTGGGTGGTTTGGCCCTTAGAGACGAACACTTGTCATAAACGGTTCCTGCAGATCACCAAGGGACTCAGTATGCATAGGGCAGATCCACGATATGTACAGAGAAAACATCCAGGGGTAGTGACATCCTATAGTGTTGGGAAATAGTGCCTAGATTGGCTAGAAATCTCAACTCTTGCAGAAGTGAAACAACACTTATCTTTACTCTCACCAGACATGGATCTTAGGGACTTTTTACTAGGGCCTAGGAAACAACGTCAAAAAAGTTTCATATATGCAGACATTTATGCTGCCTATAATGAAATATGGAAGATTTCCCCCAACAAGAAGCAGCAGAGAGAATACGGGAAATAGACCGTATAAACTTAGAAAAAGCTTTAGCTGTGGTGGATAATGGGTTAACAACTGTGACCTCTAGAGTTTATTCATTGGACAACATTGTATCTTCTGCTATAGAATATTATTCTATTATGCTATTGAGCTGGATGCTACAATCTTTGCATGCAGGCTTTGTGCCTTGGCGTTTTATAAACAGTACGTTTTTGTTTTCAGAATACAATCTAACTGATACACGGATAGACATGGCACAAAGGGGAGCTACATATACAATGCAGCAATTTGAAAAACTGGACATGCTGCCAATCACATTTGCTGAATTACCATCTACAGAGTGGCTAATCCATGGCCAAATCACTCTCCCGGTCACGACCTTTCAGTTTCACTATTGCCTTGAACAAAGACAGGCAGACAAATATGAAAAAATGGGTAAAGAATACATTAAGAAACCCTTGCATTTACCATATAGATTTCGATGCCGGAGTGGGGAGTGTGTTTCTTAGTAGTACTAACTGCAAGAGCGCTTTAAGCAGTTCTCTCATGTGCCAAGGTATCGTTTTGCACGGGGCCTGTAATGGTTTAGTTTCGAATCTGTCTTGCCACATGAAAGGAACTCCAGTTGCTGTGATCACGGCAGTGTTCGAGTTACTTTCGAATGGGAGTTACTTGATGCTGAGCAATCAAGGTTGTGTGGGATGCTCCCAGGCATTGCATATCTGGTCACCGGGAACACCAGGGTTACTTGTTGTATGCAAGTATTGTTTCCTCCGACAAATACAGTCAGGAAAGCGCCAGCATGGCCTTCACTGAATGTTTCTTTTATACAGTTTGATGCTTTGAGCAGAATGAAAGCCATGCTTTACAGCAAACCGTGCCATTGATCTCTACACGAAAAAACCTTTGAACTTCAAGTTGCAAGGACCTCGTCAGAGATACAGGCGCTAATCCGTACAAACTGCCCCGGACATTTCGCAGAAATAAGAGGTCGTATCATAAATATGTCAGATACGAGCGGTGTTGTACACCTATTTAAAACCATAGGGTCACCTTCCAGACCATCCTCAGAATTATTCCTAACGTTATACACTCCATATTTGGAAGCATTTTCGGGGGTCTACTCTGATACCGCTAGCTATTGCTGGAGTCCTGATTGTTGTTTACCTGCTTCGCAATGGACAGTCCATCTGCCAGCAAGACTGCAAAAGCTCTCCTGGAAAGCTATTAGCATGAGCGCATGGTACAACATCTGGGTGCGCCTCGCCTTTGACAACTAAGTGCTACTTGGTTCCTGTCATTCAGACCAGTCTACGAAGACTGAATCGTACCTGTTTTCCAATGCCTGTTTTGCGGAGGCGAATGTGAGTTAGAAATATGTTTGACACCTCTAACGGAGACGCCAGTGGACTTAGACTCCAGGCTGGAACCACTGCGGGCCCATACTCGACTAAGTCCTCAGCGTATTCCCATCTTAACACATGCCTTCCTCGAGGATCCGCAGGTGCCCTTGACTGTGTTGGATGTCGGCTCCACCCTTGGCACCAAGGTATCGAATACAGCAACAGCTGCCTTACCAACAACTGTTGGCAGCACAGATGAGTTTCATCTATGCGCTCTTGACATGCTATGCGAGGTACTACAATGTTTGTCTCCTAGGACAGCAGGCAACAACAATGTTATGTCTCACAGCAAGGACATATAATCTGAAATGGCTCACCGTGTGTAACAAATTCAGTTTTTTCTTTCCCCTTCTTTTTACTCAAAAAAACGTTTTTCAAATTGACACTTTCTATACCAAAGCATGGCCTTCTAAGTACGCTTGCAGTAGTTCAACTTATTTGATCAAACTCATTTTGAACTGTGATTTGCGGAACTTTACTACAAATATCATACTTTCACAAAGAATATTTTTCGTCATTTTTAAACTGTTTTAAATGAAATTTTAAAGTTTTTAGAAACATTTTAAATGACTGCTTGATAATTTTATGCACTGACACTGTTATCTCAAATGAGTGTTATCATTGTTAAGTATAAGGTGGTGTGGGTGTTATATTTCATGTCGGTACCCTGATATAGGTCTAGGGAACATCGTACACTTTCCCTACATCATCTCCCCGTCATTTTATATGAACAAGCCTTATAAGGACATAACTCCAAATAAGGACAGAATGCCTTGTATGGACATAACACCTTATAAGGACTGCAGCCTTATATGGACTAAACCTTTCACCTAGTTCCATGCTGAGGGTGGGTTTCTCCCAATCGATATTGCTAAGACGTCATCCTTAGCACATATGAATAATTTATGAGTACACTCTCCAGGAGGTAAACTTCACCTCTCCCATAGACACACAAGGTTTAATCCCCAAAGTCATCCTCATACTGAACAATGGGGAACATACGCACATAGACTGTATAAATACAGCACCTCTTGCTATCAGTAAGCAAGAGGAAACTAAGACCTCAAGGCCAACTCACTGAAAAGAGATGCTGCGTCTCCAGCATGCCATCGCTCCAGCTGACAGTGGTCTGATGATCCCTTGCAGGGTGTCCAGCTCAAGTCCAGGATGAAGTACCACACTCTCACTATTCAGGTATGGGGGTTCGACTAAATCCTAGTGGGATTCTTGGCTCTTAGACTTGAGCTCCTTTTCACCTACTCACAAGCTAGGTACACTTAGGTACATCTAGACAGGCATCTTAGGAGTACTCACTTTATTTTATAAATGCATTTCATATTCATGTATATGTTCAAGACTATTGCAAGATGGTAGAACAATACTATTTCTTTTTATTCACTGTACTGCTGGTTCTCTATCTCAGCTACTGCGTTACAGTTGTAGCAGCGCACCTACTTTACATGAGAAGAACAACGGTACAATAAATGTGTATTGTAAACACACTCAACTGTTTCTTCTGTGTATCTCTCTGAGAGCAAAACGAGCAAGTGACTGAGTGAAAATAGTATATTGTTTCTCTGCTCCTGAGGTTCTTATGTTCTGAGGTTGCCAAAAATGAATCTCTCTGATAACAGGAGATTCTAGTGGCACTGCGATTTAGCTAATGCAAAAACATAGGCTGACATATTTGGTGGGGGTGTACAGAGTCAGTTTGCCACCAAGCCCACAGTATATGTTATCCGTAAACAGCGTAGGTCCTGCATGAAAGGGTACTATCAGAACTACACTACATTACCAAAGGCACCATGCATATATATACTTCCAAACATACATAAAAAGTGCATTTCCCCCGGGAAGACCTCTCATCACAGGTATGGGCTCACATACCATATCAGAAAACATTGAAGTTTTTTTTTAAACCATTAGTCCATAATCCCCCATCCTACTTGAAATAGATAGACTTCTCATTTGTTACTTTAGATGTCTGCTCCCTCTATACGTGTATATCCTTGGAAAAAGGCATGGAATCATTGTCATCTATTTTGTCCTCTAGAGATGTGACACTTTTTGAATATACACAAATGCTATTAGATCTAACATGCTTAGTTCTTGTAAACAATGTTTTCTTCATCAGGGCACCTGGTACAGACAAGCCATGGGTGCCAAATTTTCACCATCATATACCAATCTGTATATGGGTGATTTCAAACTTAAACATCTATGGAGAGCTGGACCCTCGAAAGTGACTGAACACATTATCTTCTGGGGTCAAGATATCTATGACATTTCTGTCAATGGGAGGCACTTCTGAGACACCAGAACACAAATACGGATAATCTACAGTGCAGTCCCAAAACTGGCAAAAAACAAGTAAAATTGTTGAATAGGGGTAGTCTATGTGAAAGAAAATAGGATTATGTCTAAACTTTTCAGAAAGACAACCGCATGTAATAAAATCTTACTGTTATATTCCACATAGGTACCCCAATATTTTCTAATGCTTGTAGTAGTTCGAACTATATATACAACACATTAGAGCTATTGCTTGAGGGACAATTTCTAGTTTTAGTGATTTTTTTTTTTTAATGCAACTACTGTTTCTACGTATGTTTGCGTACCGGTACCTAGATAGGCTGATGAGAGGGGTTACCTCAAAACCGGTCCGGTCCTGGATGCTTGATTCCGTTCTGGGAAGGACATGGCTTTTGTAGTTCGGACTGGACTGTTGCCATGGGGCACAGGGTCAGAGCTGATTTGCATATCGCCATTGTCTAACCCGGGGTGGTGTGGAGTGCAAAAAAACGATGGATTTGGGCTCAGATCTTTGGACTGGGGTGAATGTGTGACATTGATCCACATTCGGTCCATCACCTGTTTTGTTTGCAAATACCGCCATAAGTGCGCTGGGGATGCCCAGACGTGGGTCCCAGGCACTCCACACCACTGGAGTCAAGCTAGCCGGGCTGATGAGAGGTGTTACCTCGAAACCGGTCCGGTCCTCGGATGCTTGATTCCGTTCTGGGAAGGACATGGCTTTTGTAGTTCGGACTGGACTGTTCCCATGGGACACAGGGTCAGAGCTGATTTGCATATCGCCATTGTCTAACCCGGGGTGGTGTGGAGTGCAAAAAAACGATGGATTTGGGCCCAGATCTTTGGACTGGGGTGAATGTGTGACATTGATCCACATTCGGTCCATCAACTGTTTTGTTTGCAAATTCCGCCATAAGTGCGCTGGGGATGCCCAGACGTGGGTCCCAGGCACTCCACACCACTGGAGTCAAGCTAGCCGGGCTGATAAGAGGTGTTACCTCGAAACCGGTCCGGTCCTCGGATGCTTGATTCCGTTCTGGGAAGGACATGGCTTTTGTAGTTCGGACTGGTCTGTTCCCATGGGGCACAGGGTCAGAGCTGATTTGCATATCGCCATTGTCTAACCCGGGGTGGTGTGGAGTGCAAAAAAACGATGGATTTGGGCCCAGATCTTTGGACTGGGGTGAATGTGTGACATTGATCCACATTCGGTCCATCACCTGTTTTGTTTGCAGGTACCTAGATAGGTAGTACGTTAGAATTATAGTATGTCGTACAGTCGTATGAGGAGCGGGTGTTATATTCCATATAGATACCCCAATATAGGCCCAGGTAACATCACAGCCTTTCACCTATATTCGTCCCTATATTACATACATAACGGCTGCTAGGGCTGACCCTCTACCTAGTTACTGTACTCCTTACAGAACGTGGGGTTTTCCCTGAACAATAGCCTCATACATTAGGCATGAGGATTCAGGATTTTCGTAAATTCAGCAGGACTATCATCCCATGCTAAATACCTATGTACAAGGTTAATTCTCGACGTCTTCCTAAGTCTGTCAGTGTCACAGCAAGGTAGATCCTCTGGGGATACCTTAGGGTATATAAACATCACATCTTTCTGAGATAGCCAGAGGAGCTCACAAATTCCATGCAGACACAGTGATGTGAGACGCTGAGATTCCTGCATGAAGACACTCCAGCTCACAGTGGTCTTTTCATCCCTTGGGGGGTGTCCAACTTGAGACCAAGACAGGGTCCCAGAGTCTCTCACTTTAGGTAATGGAGTTGACTTTATCCTAGAGGGATTCTTTTCTTAAATTCCTACATACATGCTAGGTACACTTAGGTAAATCTAGGTAGGATTGCATCGTAGGAGTATGTATTTTATTGTCATGTATTTCATATACCTGCTTGTGTTCTGGAATATAAGAAAATGGTAGAGATTTACCATCCTTTCACTTTCCTAGTGCTTCCAATCATTTATATCTGTTACTGTCTGACGATTGTCTCAGCACACCTATTTTACACTACAATGACAAATGTTCAATAAATGCTTATTGAAAACATCCACACCGTTTATTCTATGTACATCTCTGAGATCATGTGGACACGAGTGACTGAGGGAAAAGTATTGCGCTGTTTCCACAATTCTGAGGGATCAGGGTTGTCTTGTTCGATAGTTGCCAAGAACTATTCTTGCCTTGATAAGAGGAGTTTCTAGTAGGACTATGAGCTAGATGGTATACAGGCTAACATAGCTGGTGGGGGTTTCTGGAATCAGTTCAGACACCAAGCCCGCAGTGTATGTTGTCCAAATGTGCAGATCTTATATAGATTTATAAGAACTACATGACATGGTGCCGCCAACGTTGGTTGGGTACTTATTTGTAAATGTGTTGTATTTGTATAGCGCGAACAGTAACCCGTAAGAATCCCGGCGCTTGTACTCCTACCACAAGGGAACCCCTCCTGGCTTTTCCTTGTGGGGTGTCCACTCCTGGGCATCCCATGGTGAAACCAGGCATCCCTTGTGTATCGGGGGCCGTTGTGGAGACTAAGCAAGCTATTGCCCAGAGTTGCAGCGTGGGGCCCATGCTTAGATTCGGCACTGAGGCGAGAATATCCGGTCAGAGGAATTTAAGCCCGATCCCGCCGAAGCGGAATTCGAACCCTGGTCCTTGGCCAGCGCTTTGCATCAAGGTCTGCCGCTCTAACCATTGAGCCACACTTCTCCACGTCAAATCTGAGTAGTTCAGTCGTTCTATTCTCAGAGACCTCTACTCACATTTCCCCAAAGATGTCTGGAGGGGGAGTGAACAAAATCTGCTGCAGCTGAGTAGCAACATCCTATGTATTGGCTGTTGGTTTAATCAATCTTGAAGGATACATTGTTCCTATTGTGCGTAACACCTTATCTTAGGTCCCTTGAAAATCTCTCCTATCAAAAAACAATGACTGCGCAGGGAGACATAGTGCAGGAACCAAATCTCTCAGCCAAGGAAGAATATGCAGATGAAATCCACATTGCAGAAAATGTTAGAAATTACATCACCCTAAAACTGGCAGCATACGGTTTAAACATCCTGGGGAGGGCAAGCAACCTTCGTGGTTGAGGCACACAAGTCATATAGAACAGAGTTGTTCTATTCATGGATTAGATTCCCGCAAATGCACAAACAAAAACATTTTATTACCATGTTGAAGATGACATACCAAACAAATATTGTCCATATGAGGACATTGAAAATCCCACTAACTTACCAGGAACATTGATACTGGTTTAAAGGTGCCCTCCCCATACAAGGAATATACTAAGACTCGGTCCGCTCGGTAGAGACAGAGCAACATGGCTGGTATTAGTGGCCTATATACCACACCCCGACATTGACACAATGCCAGGAGGAGACTTACTTATCCACAATAAAGAATTGATAAAACTTTACAGAAACGTGATACAGTTTGTGAAGAGAACACTCACAATTCAGCCAACACTGGCTACACAACCAGGACCAGTCCAAACTTTTACAACCAAAATCACACCACAAACATCACACTCAGTGATGGGTAAAAAACCCACTAGACGTGAACAAATGCCTTTCTGGATAGCCCAAAAAATAACACAGCTGGAGGTAGTGTTTCCACATACTGGTCCACAGGACAAGCATAGAAAACTAACAATTTGCTTGCCGATGGGGATAGCTTCCCCTATAGAGGATTTCACTTCTTGGGGTACAGTCTTCGCTGCAATATAAACCAGGACTCATGGTATCCCTTCATTAGCGGTAATACTAGATGTATTGAGACAAATACAGAACGACTATGGAATGGAAACCACTCTATGTTTAGGGATGAAGTTACTAAATAACTTTGCCCAGGTATCAGCAAAATTATTAGCAAATATTAAAGGGGACGCAGCATCAGTGGCAATACACCAACGCCTGAGAGACGTCACTCCTTTACAACAGGAGACAGAACTACCTAAAATAATTGAAACAGCATATGCGGAATTAGGTAGAGATAGTCTGGGAACTAACCCAGAAAAAAACTTAATTAGTGGCAGGTCAAGATAAAGAACAGGTAAAGCAAACAACAGTTTCTTAAATAGAAATAACATTAAACAACCTGACAAGTATCAGGACACTGATACACATTCCTCTC
Organism: Lissotriton vulgaris; assembly: GCF_964263255.1. Classification (NCBI taxonomy): domain Eukaryota; kingdom Metazoa; phylum Chordata; class Amphibia; order Caudata; family Salamandridae; genus Lissotriton; species Lissotriton vulgaris. The sequence goes on along the minus strand of NC_141700.1, from coordinate 455,985,893 downwards.
GTTCCCTTCAGGGTTCATCAAAAAACTCTGAGAGGGAAGGACGGTCAGAACACAGACAAGAAGAGCGTACAAAGTCCAGAGTCTCTCAACGCACTTCAGACTACGCTTCCGAAACAGAAGAAAAGCATAAATCAAAACCTCAATTAAAAAGAAGAAAATAGCAGCTCTCAAAGTTAGACATGCCCAGAATTCTGAGGACTCAACTACTGAATAAGAATGAGCTCCGACAATGCAAGGCAGCTCAGAAGAAGTAACAACAGCTCGCCAGAATCTGATGGAATTTCTTGTGACAGCGGAGTTGAGTGAGTATATCACGGTGGAAACCCCCGATACTAGGGTAAGTGTCCCACATAGGTTATATGAAATAATGCTGAAAATGGAAGGGGACAAGCCCAGGAAAATTAAAGGTCTCTTTTGGAAGAATCTGACTTTTGGATGTGACATTCTCTTGCCGAGAAAGATTGGCCACCTGCTTTTGTTATGGATTTCCCAATGGGAGACACAATAATTTTGCCAGGTTTCTCCGACCTCGTTCCCCAATACATAATGCACTGGAGTGGGCGGTGGCCCTTGCTCCTGCACTATATCACAACCATGTAGGGTGGGATGAACAACCAGCTCACCAAGTGTCGGATGCCCCACAAGACTCACCTGGGCTTGTGAAGCAATTCCGCAGAGACGACAAGAACCACCGCCCCTGAACCCAACTGACACGTGCGGGAAGTGGCACCCGGCAAGGATGAGATTGATCCAGGGATGGGGGCCAAAAAGGATTGGAGAGGTCTTTGGTGGAAGTGGAATAGGGCAGGGTCTTGGCATGGCTGAGGGAACAATAAAATACCCAATCAGGATAAGGTACTTTTCCTACTTCAGAGCAAACCACAAGACACATGCAGGAAGGAGCCCAAGATCCCAGGACTTACCATGGTGCGCTATGCATGTAGGACCGAGGAAAGAAATGTCAGCAAGTCAGTGCCCCTGCGCTTAATGAATGCCATGAAGTAAAGCGCTCCTGCGCATGAAAGGAGAAAAGCAAAAGAAACCATCAAAGTACATAATAACCCAGGATAATGCGCTCCTGCGCGGTGAGTAAGAACCAAGAAAATAGCGCTCCTGCGCAATGTTTTCCAAAACAAAAAGACTCCAAGGGTAAGCGCTATAGCCCGACCCAGTACATGTTCAAACAGCGCTCCTGCCCAACATGTATATGCTCCCCAGTGCTAAACCAAACAGTAACTGCAGCAGCGCTCCTGCGCAGCTGCATAGAAGAGTACAACTTCGGGGATATGCCCAATAGCGCTCCTGCGCGATATGAGACACCCCCTGGGAAGGCAATGCAATGTTTCCAGCAAAAGCGGCAAAGGAAAAATGCCACGAACAGCGTCTCTGCATAGCAGGCATTACCGTGACTCAAAACTCCGGTGAGGACTCCACGGGCGTCGAATACTAGGAAGCGGAACAGTCCTCTGCAGTCTGCTGGGCTCCAGACATGGACTCGTAATCAGAAGCACCGAGCCGGCGGAGGAACACACCTTTAAGCGTTTAACCCCGGAAGTGCTTCTCCGTCGCAGAGAACTAGACCGGGACTACACTTCCGCCCGGAGGTGAGGATTTCCCAGCCTGCATGCGCTGTGTGGCGCTTGGAACGGCTTGGAACGGTGAAGCCGCTACATGACAGTACCCCCCCAAAACAGAACCCCCCCCCCCCCCGGAAGCCAGAACGGGGAAGCAGGGGGAGGGCTCAGAGGGTGGCTCAGATGGAAAGCACGGACCAGAATAGGAGCATGACGAACATGGGACAAGGGTTCCTAGGACCGTTCCTCGGGACCGAACCCCTTCCAGTCCACCAGGTAGAACAGCCTCCCCCTGGTACGGCGAGACCCAAGAATGGCCCTGACCTCGTACTCAACATGGTCCTCTACCACCACCGGAGAGGGAGGAGAGGGAACGGTGCAATCTGGGTGAACCGTATGCAAAAGAGAGACGTGGAAGACTGGGTGTATCTTCATGTGATCCGGGAGGGCAAGTCTCATGGCTACGGGGTTGACCACCTTCTCGATGGCAAAAGGACCCACATAGCGAGGTAGCAGTTTCTTGGAACCATGCACGTTGAGGTGCCGAATGGAGAGCCACACTTTGTCGCCGGCGCGATACACAGGTTCTTTCGACCTGTGAGCGTCTGCATGTTCCTTGTAGGATTCCTTTGCTTTGGCCAGCTCGAACCGGGCCTGTTGCCAGAGTGTGGTATTGGGTTTCCTCAGATCTACATACTCTGCAAAAACTCCATGACACCGTAACATAGAAGTTGGCACGGAAACTGGAAATGCAAAAGACAAGTTTATTAAGACCCCATGGGGTGGTGGTACAATCCTACAGCACCCTTCGGCAATGCAAGAAGTATCACACCGAACATCGGTGCGCGACCTCTTTTATACAATTTTACAGTCATAACAAGAGTAGGCGGAATACATTTGCTCGGTTTAGGTACATATAAGACATTTCTGGAACACAGCCAACTTATGGGAGGAATTTTAGTACCACCGGTCAGTTTGGGGAACATTCCTAAGCGATGACCGTCCACTAATACAGAGGGTTTGACTACGCATGCGCAAGCTTGACCAGTACTAAAAATAGCCTGTTGCTGGGCAAGTTAGATGGTCATTGGTACAGAGGAAGGACAAAAGGGCATGCTGACCACGAGGCAGCATGTTCATGAAAATGGAAGCCAGCAATACAAAATGGCCTCCTCAAACGTGGTCAAGAGAAGAAAGAATTAGTATAGCTGAGCTAAACGCTAACCCGATCATTATCAAATTACGACAGACAACCCTTTTAGCGTTTAGCTGAAGCTACCTCATAGCGGACGTAATCAGGATACTCATCATCAGTATTAATCAACATAATACTCGTTATTTCTCGATTAATCATTTGCTCATTCTTAGCAATGACTCGTTTGGATGGTATACAAGCAGAAATACACATAGAACATAACATAGGGCCACATTGAATACATAGGCAAAGGAAGAAGAGTATTCCAATTATTATTCATAGAATAGTTAATAGTTTCCAACCCCAAGTGCTGAGCAAAGTCCAGAACCAGTTTGAGAATGTCCATGTACCGTTTTACGGATGTATTTCAGCAGCTTTTTATGCAATTTAGAAATAGCATCATACACAGAAGGTGAATTATCAGGGACATATACACAGCAACTACTACCGATAATGCGGCATGCACCCCCACGATCAGCTAACACTACATCTAGAACCATACGGTTCTGGAGCCTTACAATTCTAGTAATTTGAAGTTCCTCAGTCAAATTCCCTAAGGCAAAAACTGTTTCATTAGCAACAGCTTCTACAACACGTGTTAGCCGTCTTATTTTTCTGCTATTTAGGGCAGCACCAACAAATGAAAGAGGCCTAAATTAAAATCAACATATTGCTGCAGGGAGGTGTCTGTTTGGTCAATCTCATCAATTGCTAATGTTCTCTTCACTCTGTTTAATATAAAATCATGATATAATACAAAGTCATTATGATACATGGGTGGGGTAATAAATACAGGGGGTAATACAAAGGATATGTAACATGTTCCTAACCATCCAATAGGAAGACGGTGATAACCTTTATTTCCACAAATGAAGTAATCAATCAATCAATCAGAGCATTTATATAGCGCGCTACACACCCGAAGGGTCTCAAGGCGCTAGGGGGGGGTCCGCTACTGCTCGAACAGCCAGGTCTTGAGTTGCTTCCTGAAGGCGAGGTGGTCCTGGGTCAGGCGGAGGTGGGTCGGGAGGGAGTTCCAAGTCTTGGCGGCGAGGTAGGAGAAGGACCGTCCCCCTGTGGTGGCTCTTCGGATGCGGGGGACGGCAGCGAGGGCGTGGCAGTTCGATCGAAGCTGGCGTTTGGGAGCGTAGAAGTTGAGGCGGCTGTTGAGGTATCCTGGGCCTTGGTTGTGTAGGGCTTTGTGTGCGTGGGTGAGGAGTCGGAAGGTGATTCTCTTGTTGACCGGGAGCCAGTGCAGGTCTCTCAGGTGTCCGGAGATGTGGCTGCGACGGGGGATGTCCAGGATGAGTCGTGCTGAGGCGTTCTGGATCCGCTGGAGTCTCTTCTGGAGTTTGGCGGTGGTTCCGGTGTAGAGGGAGTTGCCGTAGTCCAGACGGCTGGTGACGAGGGCCTGGGTGACCGTCTTCCTGGTCTCGGTGGGGATCCACCGGAAGATCTTACGAAGCATGCGCAGGATGTTGAAGCACGATGAGGAGACGGCGTTGACTTGTCTGGTCATGGAGAGGGAGGAGTCCAGGATGAAGCCCAGGTTGCGTGCGTGGTCTGTTGGTTTGGGTGCGCTGCCTAGGGCGGGGGGCCACCAGGAGTCATCCCAGGCAGAGGGTGAGGATCCCAGGATGAGGACTTCCGTCTTGTCCGAGTTCAGTTTCAGGCGGCTGTTCTTCATCCATCCGGCCACCTCTTTCATCCCTTCGTGAAGGTTGGCTCTGGCGGTGGCGGGGTCGTTGGTGAGGGAGAGGATCAGCTGGGTGTCGTCGGCGTAGGAGATGATGTTGAGGTTGTGCTGGCGTGCGATGTTTGCGAGGGGGCTCATGTAGACGTTGAAGAGGGTTGGACTGAGCGAGGAGCCTTGAGGGACGCCGCAGATGACTTCGTTGGCTACGGAACTGAACGGAGGGAGGCGGACTCTCTGTGTCCTTCTGGCGAGGAAGGAGGTGATCCACTCCAGTGCCTTCTCCTGGATTCCGACGTTGCTGAGGTGCTGTACTAGGGTACGGTGGCAGACAGTGTCGAAGGCCGCGGAGAGGTCTAGGAGGATGAGGGCTGCTGTTTCTCCGTTGTCGAGCAGTAAGTGTTTCGTGAAGCCACAAAGGCAATACCATTTGGCGTGTCAAAGGTAAGAGTAGTATTACAGTCACTTCTCCCTACCGGGATAGTACCTTTATTTCGAACACATAAATCAGCTTTGGTGTCAATAACTGTAATCACATGTAAACTGGACATATTTGTACGTCTTTGATTAGTGTAAACACGAGGCAACGACACATTATCTGGTCGATATTCTTCCCACTCGAATTTAGTTCCTTCTTCTTGCGGTTAACCATCTCTGTCATTATAGCAAACTTTATTAAGCCGGAAAAGCAGTCCCCCTTTGGTCGGCCATCTCAAAGTAAACAGAAGAGTGTACCAAGCGTTACAAGAACCATTATGAGAGAACGGAAGAGGAATAAGCGGAGTGCCTCCTTTCTTTTGATGTCCAGGCAACATTCCACATACCCAACAGTTCGAAGGGTTCGTTATATTATGGGTGTGATGTAGAATTTGAATGAAACTGTTATTTAAATAAGTCTGTCTATGTCTTTCTTCATGATAAGGCAAAGTGAAATGAAAATGTTCAAATGGGATTGGGGTATTAGGCAATAAATATTCTCTCACCGGCACCAATCGTTCTACAACCCAAGCTTTTACTGCTATTACTACTATGGTCATAACAAAAAGCACAGCACCAAGAATTCTCTTGTTTCTCATCATAGTAGGTACCATAGTTCAAAGCACTAAAGTCTCAAGACAAAAACTACTAAAAAATAAAAATATGAGTGCTGAGCTCCGAGGCAGCCGCTGGTTTCTTCTCCGAGATTCAAGACGGGTGTCGCTACACTGGGAAGAACTGATCACCCCACCTTGATATTCCCGGCTTCCGTTTTCAAAAACCTCAGAGCGGTAACTCAACCAGTCTCGCACAAAACAACTGCTCGCCTTGGCCGTAGATTGTATCTTTCTCCACCAGAAACAGTGTGGTCCGGGAAGGCTCCCTCCGATTCAGTAGACGTAGTAGCTGGGCTCTTCTCTGCATCCAAGTTGTCTCGATAATCAGACAGCACAGTGGGGTTCACCAGATCCGGAGAGACACGACGACAATGAGTAGAGTGCACCCACTGCTTCTTGTTCGTGACTCACAAAGCTGTTCGAGTTGCCAGCAACACCTGTTCAGGGCCACGCCACCTCGGCTCCAAGCTGCTGGATCTCTCAAACGATCGAATCATGACATAGTCCCCAGGACGAAGATTGTGAGCCTCTCCAATGGAATTGTCGGGGAGTGCTTCTCGAACCTGTTGATGAATAGAGAGTAAATCATTTGTTAATCGTGCCAAATAATCGTTCATCATTATACAAGGTACATCATGTAGCAAACGAGGCTTAGGAACTCCCCATATATTCATAGGCCTTCCAAACACCACTTCATAAGGTGTGAGGCCAGTTCGGGAATGCGGTACTGATCTAATAGATAACAATGCTAGAGGCAAAGCATCCGGCCATTTCAAAGACGTAGATGCCACGATCTTTGCTAGCTTCAACTTCAGAGTAGCATTATACCTTTCTACCAGACCTGCTGACTGCGGATGGAATACGATTCAGAAAAGGGGGTGGTGCTCCACCCCCTTTTCTGAATCGTTTTGTCCACCATAAGCGTGGAAGGGTATACTCAGATGTGAGTCCCTTGCTCATTGCACCATCAGGATTCAAGCAAGCCGGGCCGAAGACGGCTGTAATGCCAGAAACCGGTCCCCGGAAGCTTGTTTCCTTCCCAGTATAAGAATTGGCTTGGTAGTTTGGTCTGCCCTGTTCCCATGATGCACTGGGCCAGGGACAGACTAATTTGCATGTAGCCAGGTTCTGAGCTGGGATGGTGCAGTGAGCTAAAAACGGTGATGGATCAAGCCCTGATCTGTTGACTGGGTATGAGTGTTCTGTTTAATTCAGATACTCTGTCCATCACCACCCCCTATTCTGAATCGTTTTGTCCACCATAAGCGTGGAAGGGTATACTCAGATGTGAGTCCCTTGCTCATTGCACCATCAGGATTCAAGCAAGCCGGGCCGAAGACAGCTGTAATGCCAGAAACCGGTCCCCGGAAGCTTGTTTCTTTCCCAGTATAAGAATTGGCTTGGTAGTTTGGTCTGCCCTGTTCCCATGATGCACTGGGCCAGGGACAGACTAATTTGCATGTAGCCAGGTTCTGAGCTGGGATGGTGCAGTGAGCTAAAAAACGGTGATGGATCAAGCCCTGATCGGTTGACTGGGTATGAGTGTTCTGTTTAATTCAGATACTCTGTCCATCACCACCCCCTTTTCTGAATCGTTTTGTCCACCATAAGCGTGGAAGGGTATACTCAGATGTGAGTCCCTTGTTCATTGCACCATCAGGATTCAAGCACGCCGGGCCGAAGACGGCTGTAATGCCAGAAACCGGTCCCCGGAAGCTTGTTTCCTTCCCAGTATAAGAATTGGCTTGGAAGTTTGGTCTGCCCTGTTCCCATGATGCACTGGGCCAGGGACAGACTAAATTGCATATAGCCAGGTTCTGAGCTGGGATGGTGCAGTGAGCTAAAAAACGGTGATGGATCAAGCCCTAATCTGTTGACTGGGTATGAGTGTTCTGTTTAATTCAGATACTCGGTCCATCACCACCCCCTTTTCTGAATCGTTTTGTCCACCATAAGCGTGGAAGGGTATACTCAGATGTGAGTCCCTTGCTCATTGCACCATCAGGATTCAAGCAAGCCGGGCCGAAGACGGCTGTAATGCCAGAAACCGGTCCCCGGAAGCTTGTTTCCTTCCCAGTATAAGAATTGGCTTGGTAGTTTGGTCTGCCCTGTTCCCATGATGCACTGGGCCAGGGACAGACTAATTTGCATGTAGCCAGGTTCTGAGCTGGGATGGTGCAGTGAGCTAAAAAACGGTGCTGGATCAAGCCCTGATCTGTTGACTGGGTATGAGTGTTCTGTTTAATTCAGATACTCTGTCCATCACCACCCCCTTTTTTGAATCGTTTTGTCCACCATAAGCGTGGAAGGGTATACTCAGATGTGAGTCCCTTGCTCATTGCACCATCAGGATTCAAGCAAGCCGGGCCGAAGACGGTTGTAATGCCAGAAACCGGTCCCCGGAAGCTTGTTTCCTTCCCAGTATAAGAATTGGCTTGGTAGTTTGGTCTGCCCTGTTCCCATGATGCACTGGGCCAGGGACAGACTAATTTGCATGTAGCCAGGTTCTGAGCTGGGATGGTGCAGTGAGCTAAAAAACGGTGATGGATCAAGCCCTGATCTGTTGACTGGGTATGAGTGTTCTGTTTAATTCAGATACTCTGTCCATCACCACCCCCTTTTCTGAATCAGTTTGTCCACCATAAGCGTGGAAGGGTATACTCAGATGTGAGTCCCTTGCTCATTGCACCATCAGGATTCAAGCAAGCTGGGCCGAAGACGGCTGTAATGCCAGAATCCGGTCCCCGGAAGCTTGTTTCCTTTCCAGTATAAGAATTGGCTTGGTAGTTTGGTCTGCCCTGTTCCCATGATGCACTGGGCCAGGGACAGACTAATTTGCATGTAGCCAGGTTCTGAGCTGGGATGGTGCAGTGAGCTAAAAAACGGTGCTGGATCAAGCCCTGATCTGTTGACTGGGTATGAGTGTTCTGTTTAATTCAGATACTCTGTCCATCACCACCCCCTTTTCTGAATCGTTTTGTCCACCATAAGCGTGGAAGGGTATACTCAGATGTGAGTCCCTTGCTCATTGCACCATCAGGATTCAAGCAAGCCGGGCCGAAGACGGTTGTAATGCCAGAAACCGGTCCCCGGAAGCTTGTTTCCTTCCCAGTATAAGAATTGGCTTGGTAGTTTGGTCTGCCCTGTTCCCATGATGCACTGGGCCAGGGACAGACTAATTTGCATGTAGCCAGGTTCTGAGCTGGGATGGTGCAGTGAGCTAAAAAACGGTGATGGATCAAGCCCTGATCTGTTGACTGGGTATGAGTGTTCTGTTTAATTCAGATACTCTGTCCATCACCACCCCCTTTTCTGAATCGTTTTGTCCACCATAAGCGTGGAAGGGTATACTCAGATGTGAGTCCCTTGCTCATTGCACCATCAGGATTCAAGCAAGCTGGGCCGAAGATGGCTGTAATGCCAGAAACCGGTCCCCGGAAGCTTGTTTCCTTCCCAGTATAAGAATTGGCTTGGTAGTTTGGTCTGCCCTGTTCCCATGATGCACTGGGCCAGGGACAGACTAATTTGCATGTAGCCAGGTTCTGAGCTGGGATGGTGCAGTGAGCTAAAAAACGGTGATGGATCAAGCCCTGATCTGTTGACTGGGTATGAGTGTTCTGTTTAATTCAGATACTCTGTCCATCACCATCCCCTTTTCTGAATCGTTTTTTCCACCATAAGCGTGGAAGGGTATACTCAGATGTGAGTCCCTTGCTCATTGCACCATCAGGATTCAAGCAAGCCGGGCCGAAGACGGCTGTAATGCCAGAAACCGGTCCCCGGAAGCTTGTTTCCTTCCCAGTATAAGAATTGGCTTGGTAGTTTGGTCTGCCCTGTTCCCATGATGCACTGGGCAAGGGACAGACTAATTTGCATGTGGCCAGGTTCTGAGCTGGGATGGTGCAGTGAGCTAAAAAATGGTGATGGATCAAGCCCTGATCTGTTGACTGGGTATGAGTGTTCTGTTTAATTCAGATACTCCGTCCATCACCACCCCCTTTTCTGAATCGTTTTGTCCACCATAAGCGTGGAAGGGTATACTCAGATGTGAGTCCCTTGCTCATTGCACCATCAGGATTCAAGCAAGCCGGGCCGAAGACGGCTGTAATGCCAGAAACCGGTCCCCGGAAGCTTGTTTCCTTCCCAGTATAAGAATTGGCTTGGTAGTTTGGTCTGCCCTGTTCCCATGATGCACTGGCCAGGGACAGACTAATTTGCATGTAGCCAGGTTTTGAGCTGGGATGGTGCAGTGAGGTAAAAAACGGTGATGGATCAAGCCCTGATCTGTTGACTGGGTATGAGTGTTCTGTTTAATTCAGATACTCTGTCCATCACCACCCCCTTTTCTGAATGTGGATGGAATACAGCATGAAACTTTTGTGAATTCCCAATCCTTTCAGGACGTACTCCACTATTTTCCCGACAAAATGAGGACCATTATCATTCCACAAAAATTTACAAACACCATAGCGTGGGAAGTACTCTTTGAGCAGGACCTTAGCTGTTGTTAACACTGTATTATCCTTCGTGGGGAAGGCCTCAATCCATTTACTGAAAGCACACACCACCACTAAGACATACTTAAGACTATTGCAACGCTCAAGCTGGATGTAATCCATTTGTAGTACTTCGAATGGTGCAGTAGGTGGAACAAACCCTCCTTTCGGAGTATAAGTCCCTTTAACAGGATTGTACTGTAAGCATATCAGACAGGTCTGCACTACTCTTTTGGCTGTATTGGCAATCTCAGGATGCTCCCAAACACGTGTAAGCAATTTACTAATTGCAAGAGCTCCAACATGTGCCAATCCATGGGTCATTTGAACCATTGCTTGCAAGTAAGCGTCAGGCAATTTCCATCTCTCCATATCCTTGCTCCTCCAGTAACCCTCATCATCCAACACTCCCTCCGTTGCCCAGGTTGCGAGTTCTGCTTCAGATGCTGATTTCTGAATGTCTAAGATCTCCTCTCTAGCATCATACCATCGCTCAGCCTGTGATTTCACCACATACATTGGCGAGACATTTTGTAACATAGCAGTTTTCCCCGCTATGCGATCTGCAAAAGCGTTTCCTTGTCCTACTTTGTCTGTCACTTTCTTATGTGCACTGCATTTGATTATCGCTACTTTCTTTGGATATAATAGCGCATTCAGGAGGTCACGTACTAATTTTCCATGCATAATGTGCACTCCGTGTGAAGTAAAAAATCCTCATTCCCTCCAGAGTAGGTCAAAATCGTGAACTACTCCAAAGGCATACCGGCTATCAGTGTAGATATTCACACATAAACCAGCACTTAATTCACATGCTTTCGTTAAAGCTATCAATTCAGCTGCTTGGGCCAATTTTTGCGGTATTCGTGCTGTTTCTACCACTGTCTTAAGTGTCGTGATCGCATAGGCTGCAGAAGTTGTACCATCTGGCAACCTTAAACACGATCCATCAACCCACAGTTCCCCATCTACATCTGGAAGTGGCGTATCCTGCAAGTCAATACGACCCTTTGTTTGATCTTCAGTCAGGAAAACACAATCATGGTGTTCTTCCTCCTGGGTCTCACCAACTGAATACGGCAATAAAGTAGCAGGGTTCAAAGTGGCACATCTCTTCAGTGTAATATGTGGCGCCAACAGTGTTAACTCATATCCTGTTAAACGTGCACTAGTTAGATACTGGGTTTTTGTTTGGTTTAGCAGAGCGTCTACCGCATGGGGAACTAACACCAACAATTTGTGTGACAAAACTATTCCCTCACTCTGTTGTATAGCCACTGCTGTTGCTGCAACTGCTCGAAAACACCCAGGTAATCCTCGTGCTACAGGATCAAGTACTGCTGAGAAGTACGCACAAGGTCTCTGTTTATCCCCGCGTGTCTGCGCTAAGACTGACAATGCACACCCATCTTTCTCGTGTACATATAATGTAAAGATCTTTGTATAATTTGGTGTACCTAGCACTGGTGCAGAACAAAGGGCTTGTCTCAATTGCTCAAAAGCATTCTGACATTCATCTGTCCATTCAAGGGGGATCGGTGTAGTTTTGGACAACAATGCTAACAAAGGTTTTATAATATGTGAGAACCCCATTATCCACTATCTACAAAAAGACGTTAGACCTATGAAAGCACGAACATCTTTCTGAGTGCGAGGGACTGGTGTATCTAAGATTGCTTGGATTCGATCAGATGTCAATGCACATCCCTCCTTAGACAAAAGATGACCGAGGTAGGTCACCTTTGGTCTACAATATTGTAACTTTTTCCTAGAGACCTTGTGATTATTCTGGGCAGGAAAAGAAAGCAGGGAAAGACTACTCTCTTCACATTGTTCCTGCGTGTCTGCTGCAAGTAAAATGTCATCAACATATTGAATGAGAGCCACTCCAGACTGTAAATCAAAAGAATCAAGCTGTCTTTTTAAAGCCTGGCTATAAATGCTAGGGCTTTCAGTGTAACCTTGAGGAACTCGACAAAATCTATATGATTTGTTATTTAATGTGAAGCCAAACAAATATCGGCTATAAGGATGGATGGGGATCGAAAAGAAAGCATTCTTCAAATCGATAACAGTGAAGGTAGTGGCTGTGGGTGGAATCAAAGTAAGTAAGGTGGTAATATCAGACACCACTGGGTACTGAGGCGCTACTATCTTATTAATTTCCCTCAAATCAATATTGAAACGATAGATTTTAGTGTCTGTGTCCTTCTTTAAAATCGGAAGAATAGGGCTGTTACAGACATTATAGGGGACTTCTTCCACCACACCTCCAATAATCAAGTCATGTACAATATGCATTAAAGCAACTTCACCTTCCCTGGAAATTTTATACTGCGGTACACGAGGCAAAGACGCCCCCTCCTTTACAGCGATACGTATAGGAGGGATATAAGAATAAAATACCTCAGCACACCCTTCTCATTATTTCTAATGGTGTGCTGAGGTATTTTATTCTTGTATGTATGACCTAGGTTCTTTTTGATCCTGGGACGAAACGACACCTTGGTGGGTAGGTGTCATATACCTTCAGCACCCTCGCCGCAGTTGCAATTGCATAACGATTTGATGTCCCTTTTATACTTGGCGTAACAATATAAGATGTGCGGCTCAATCTAAGCAAACCCATTCAATGTTGACATACGTATAGGAGGGATAATCATCTGTCCCACATCTGTATCCGAAGTAGCCCATAACGTTTTTGGAAGAGAGGCTAACGCCTCGGTCTCTTGCATGAGGCACAATCTCACAACATCTGGGTAATTCTCATTCAAAATAACCCGCACCCCTTCAGGAGCACAACGTATAGTTGCCCGAAAATATTTAAGCATATCCAGTCCCATGATATTATCTGGAGTGTTTGGTGACAACAAAAACGGACATGGGGCAGTAAATTTGTCGATGTGAAATGTAAGGGGTTGTGACAATGGGCTAAGAGAGGGTGTTCCATTGAACCCTATTGATGTAATTATTTCGCCAGACAGGGGAGCCCTTGGAACCAAGTTTTTGGACAGAGCACTACGAGTAGCTCCTGTATCGACCAGAAACTGATCAGTAGAACCCAAAATATGCGCTGATACATATGGACCCCTTTGATCTACTGGTACTTCAACCGATTCCACACCCCATCCTACGCAATCCTATGCATGTACAGAATCCTGATGCTCAGTAAACTCACCCTCAGCTATCTGATACTGATTTAGTCGATCAAAAGTATTATGATCAGTCTGACCACGACCCCTCGCTTCAAACCTACCACGATCATTCGCTCCACCCCTCGACCCTGAATAACAATTCCGCGTCCTTCCACTTCCTCGACCACGCTGATTACGCTGTTCTCGTAGCACCGGACAGTCTGAAGCCCAATGTCCAAACTGTTTACAGTATGCACACTGGTCCTCAGAAATATCGGAACGAACAGAAGACGTACCATACGATCCACGTCTACCCCTGTCATTCCCTCTTGGCTGTGTAGCGTAAACCTGAGCCAACATCACCTTCGTCTTTAACTCCTTCGCTTTCTTATCACTACTTTCCTTAGCCTCCAATTCCTGTCGTTCATAATACTGAGCCATAGTCAATAAAGAAGCAGGGGTCGCCGTGGTCCAGGAACTTTCACTAGTCTTCAAACGTTTTGCAATCTCCGGTAGGAGATTAGCCACGTACTTGTCAATGAACAAATGCCTCCCCGTATCCTCTGTTAATAATTGCCCAATATAGTCATGAAATGCTTCCTCAAAACGCGAAAAAAAGTCAGAAACCGATTCATCCAGTTTCTGTTTGCAAGAAGCTAACATAGTCCAATCAATCTTCTTAGGGGGAACAAGCGTTTTCAATTTATTCAAAATAGCCCCCGGAAGATCTAATATTAATTGGCATGGTTTACACGCGGGCTTCCTATCCAAATCAGCTTGGGCTAGGTCTTTCCAATCTGCACCCAGAATCGCTCGATCATCGAATTTACGAATCGCTCTCCACATATCAGGAGGCAATATTACCCCAAAGAAAAGATCAATATCAACTAATGTCATAACACACGAAGAAATAGCCCCTTCCACTCCTTCATAGAAAGCTGCCGGATTTTTACGAGGGTCAGGCAGAGCAGTCTTAAGTGCCATAACATCTGTTCTATTCCACGGCGTGTAAACCCAATTATATATAAAATAACCCTTTGCATTCACAGACGTTTTATCATCATCTGTACCTTGCCCTTTAGGAGGGACATATAAAGGTGCAGCTTCTCGCATAGGCATAATATGAACTGTAGAACTCTTATCTGCTCCAAAGATAGGACACTCTTTGGATATCTCCGTCGATCCAGGCGCAGCCGAGTCTGATGCCTTTTTCGCCGCCCGCAATTGTAGCGCCTCATCCCGCAGATGGACCAACCGTTGGAAAAACGAATCTGCATCTGTGAGAACAAAAATACCTTTACGCAAATTCTCACGACCAACTGATACATCCTTTGGCTCCAACTCAGATGAATATTTTCTAAACCGTTCTACAACTTCGTCTCCAAAATGACTCAGGAAATACAACCGTTCTCTCTCGGACCACTTACGCATATGGTCATCAACCTTTGAAATAGTTATAGATTTAAGATTAAGTTTCCGAGCAAACCCACGCAATTCCGCAGCCCGATCAACACTTAGCCTGGTACGACTATCTCCTTGATCGTCTTCATCCAATTCCTCATTCGGAGCCGTAGGTGAAACATACGGAGGCGGGCAACGGTCTAGCAATGAAAAATCATCAGATTCATTAGTAAGGACAGGATAAAGAGGGCGTCGAATAGGAAATTGACCATTAACTTGCAAATTACGTTCCAGTGTCTCCCTCTCATTCTTTTCCTGCAACTCTTTTTCCTGCAGCTGTAAAGCCTTATCACGAGCAGCCTTTCGCTGCTCTTTGTCCGCCAAGGCTTGTTCATGCTTCATTCGCTCACGCACCGCTTTCTCCCACATACGTACACAATCAAACATATCCTGTCTAGACCTGCGCTGAAACAAACATTGCTCCACATATTGAACCTTTCGTAAATCAAACGACCCATGTAGTGGCCATTGCAATTCACGGTCAGTCTTGGTATACTTGTGCCACAATGTACTATACATAATAGGGGGAAGGCCAAATTTGATATACATTTCACGATTAGGTGTCCCCTCTGGGGGAGCCGGCTGAGATTCATTTAATCGATAATTGGTACCCTTTCCAAAACAGCACATTCCTCAAAGTGTGCTTAAAACAGGCATGTCAAAATATCACAGAAACGCGATATTACATAAAATGGCACTTAATATGTTTTACACATGGTGTGCCGTTCAAACAAATACAAAGTCAGAGAAATATCTCCACACTGCCTGCCTATGTGAGGTGCACTCCACACATAACTCAAATCATAGATCCAAATGTTAGCTAACTCAAACAAATCCAAAAAGCCACAGTAAGTGTCAGTAGACTATCTTACCAATCAAAAGATTACCAAATTCTCAAATATCCAGGTTCCAGCTGCCAAGTTCTTTAATCGAATCAGCCAAACAGGCACTGTACGACAACCCAACCGATCAGGATCTCAGTCGAGGACCGGCGCCACCTGGAAGGTCAGATCAGAAGGAAAGGAAGAAAACACCGTGGGTGCCAAGACTTGGGTCATTCAGTGGCAGCGTACGCGTCCATGGTGAGTTTCCAATCCTTCGTCATGACCACTCCTTCGGGCATCCGAGTCGCCGATGAGTCCCTTCGTGGTCGCCAATTTGTGGTATTGGGTTTCCTCAGATCTAC
Source organism: Lissotriton vulgaris (assembly GCF_964263255.1). Classification (NCBI taxonomy): domain Eukaryota; kingdom Metazoa; phylum Chordata; class Amphibia; order Caudata; family Salamandridae; genus Lissotriton; species Lissotriton vulgaris. The sequence goes on along the minus strand of NC_141700.1, from coordinate 455,970,060 downwards.
ATACTCTGCAAAAACTCCATGACACCGTAACATAGAAGTTGGCACGGAAACTGGAAATGCAAAAGACAAGTTTATTAAGACCCCATGGGGTGGTGGTACAATCCTACAGCACCCTTCGGCAATGCAAGAAGTATCACACCGAACATCGGTGCGCGACCTCTTTTATACAATTTTACAGTAATAAAAAGAATAGGCGGAATACAGTTGCTCGGTTTAGATACATATAAGGACATTTCTGGAACACAACCAACTTATGGGAGGAGTTTTAGTACCACCGGTCAGTTTGGGGAACATTTCTAAGCGATGACCGTCCACTAATACAGAGGGTTTGACTACGCATGCGCAAGCTTGACCAGTTCTAAAAATAGCCTGTTGCTGGGCAAGTTAGATGGTCATTGGTACAGAGGAAGGACAAAAGGGCATGCTGACCACGAGGCAGCATGTTCTTGAAAATGGAAGCCAGCAATACAAAATGGCCTCCGCAAACGTGGTCAAGATAAGAAAGAATTTGTGTAGCTGAGCTAAACGCTAACCCGATCATTATCAAATTACGACAAGAGGTTACACAGGGATTTATGATAATCCCGTACTGTCGGCAAAGGGCTATCTCGGGGAGACTCCCAAGCCGTGGTGCAGGGGTGTCTTCCTTGAAGGCAGAAAAAGGGAGCCATACCGATGGCCGAATGCCTGCTGTTGTTGTACGCGTATTTCGCCATCCACAGCACGTCTGACCACTCCTTCTCAACCATGAGCAATAAACAGCGGAGGTATTGCTCCATTGTGTGGTTCGTCCTTTCCGCTTGCCCGTCCATCTGGGGGTGGTAGGCGGAGGAGAGGCGCACGTCCATGTCCAATAATCTGCACACTTCCCTCCAGAAACGGGACACGAATTGCGACCCCCGGTCCGTTATCACCACCTCGGGGATGCCGTGGATGCGAACTACATTGTTCACGAATACCAATGCCAGGACTACTGCAGTGGATATCTTGGGCAATGGAACGAAATGAGCCATCTTGGATAGGTGGTCCACTATTGTGAGCACAGTGGTGTGGCCGGTCTTAGTCAAACGGAGTTCGACCACGAAGTCCATGGAAATGGTGTGCCAAGGATAGGGCGGTACTGGAATGGGGCGTAGACAATCCACCGGGGGTTCCGACCGGTTTTTGCCTTGTAGACATATGGCACAACGGGATACGTGGTTTTTGGTGTCAGTCTCTACGGTCGGCCACCAGAATTGTCTCTGTATGAGGTCAAGAGTCTTGTGGTATCCTGGATGGCCGGAGAGGACATGATCGTGACACATGCGTATCGCTTGTTGCTGATAAGGTTCACCAGGTAGGTACAGCTTGTTGCCTTTGACCAGAAAACCGTTCACACGATCCATGCCTTCATGACCTTTAGCTAGGGTCGCAGGATCTAATCGGTCCGTGTCTTTTTGCAACTGGGTCATGAACTCCGAGGATGCCACAACGACCTTGAAATGATGCTCAGAGATGATGGGAACAGGATCGGTGGCTTCGGTAGCCTCATCGTTTTCTTCCAGTCGTGAAAGAGCATCTGCCTTGGCGTTGTCTTTGCCTGGTTGGAATGTGATGGTAAAATCGTATTCATTAAAAAACAGGGTCCATTGAAGCTGTCGGGCGGTGAGGGCACGTGCTGAGCGTAGGAACTGGAGGTTCCTATGATCCGTATATATATAGTGACGACATGTTTAGCGTCTTTCAGGTAATGGCGCCATCTTGATTGCCAGGCGCTCGCGGTCCGACACTGTGTAGTTGCGTTCCGCGGGTTGGAGCTTTTTGGAGTAAAAAGTCAATGGGTGAAGCTGTCCTGTGTTGGAGTTTCTTTGCCACAACACTCCCCCTAAGGCGTCCTTTGAGGCATCTGCCTCCACTATAAAGGGCTGTTCAGCATCAGGATGTACAAGAACTGGGGCTGTGGTGAACAGCCTCTTCAATTCCTGGAACGCATCGTCTGCTTTCTGGTCCCAACAAAAACGAACACCTTTGCGCAGCAAGCGCGTGATGGGAGCCACCATCCCGGAGAAGCCTGTAATGAACCGGCGGTAATAATTGGCAAATCCCAGGAACCTCTGTACCCCTTTCACAGACTCTGGTGTGGGCCACAACAGAATGGCCTCTACTTTCTTGTTGTCCATCTGTATACCCGCTGGAGTGATGATATATCCCAGGAACTCAACAGTGGTGACGTGAAAAACGCTCTTCTCCAGTTTTACATGCAGTCGATGCTTTCCAAACTGTTGGAGAACGGAATGCACATGTTGTACGTGTTCGGTGATGGTCGGTGAGTATAACAGTATGTCGTCTATGTAGACGATACAGAAGACGTCGATGAATTCCCTAAACACCTCATCGATAAAATCCTGGAAAGCTGCGGGGGCATTGCAGAGTCCGAAAGGGATGACCTGGTACTCACCAGGCTGAATTTTGTCCGGAAGGCGGTCTTCCATTCGTCACCCTAGCAAACTCTGACTAGATGGTAGGCTCCCCGTAGATCCAGCTTGGTGTAAATGGAGGCGTTCTTGACCTGGTCCAGGAGGTTGGAGATGAGCGGGAGATAATACCGGTTTTTCACCGTGATGGCGTTCATCGCTCTGAAGTCGATGCAAGTCCTCAGGTCCCCTTCCTTCTTCGACACAAAAAAAGGGGAGACGACACCGGGGACCTGGAGTGGCGAATGAACCTGTTGTCCAAGTACTCATCCAGGTAGGAGCGTAGGTGGACGTTCTCCTTCTCGGTAAGGGAATATATTCTGCTGCATGGCAACGTAGAGCCGGGTATGAGATCTATCCGGCAATCGAAGGAACGATGCAGTGGTAGGGTGTTAGCCCCTTTCTTATCGAACACTTCCGCCAGATACTCCTCAGGTACTTCTGTTTGGGATACCATCCACATGCCTTGTGCCGGTAGCGAGCGCGCTTGAATGGAACTGATACCATGTTGGTTGTCTTCCTTGTAACAGGTCCTGCAGCAGTGTTCAGAATCCAGGCTGATTACTCTAGACACCCAGTCGACTCAGGGATTGTGGTTTACTAGCCATGGCAGGCCTAATATGACCTTGAATTGAGGCGCGTCGATGATGTCAAAGCAGATGGCTTCGGCATGGTTATTCGTGAAGCTCATGGTCAAGTCTTCGGTCTGATGCCTGATAAGGCCAGATGTCAGGTCCGTTCCGTCCACTGCCTTGACCGTTTCGGGTTTTGCCTTAGGCACGGTGCTCATGCCCAGGGTTTGCAAATAGGAAGTGTCTATGAAGTTGCCGGTGGCTCCGGAGTCCAGCATAGCGTTTACCACCCAAGCGTTGCCTATCTGGTTCTGCAAAGTCGTTTCCATGCCTATGTGGTGATTGCTGTCGAATACTGCAGGGATCGCGGTGTTGCAGGAAGAAAAACCCAGTGGACGGATCCCTTTGTCTACTGGGTTGTCTCGTTTCCCGTCTTGTTTCCTTTGTCTACGGGTAAGCCGGAGGGTCTTCTGCTTCGTGAGCGGTTTGGTTTCACCGGGCACTCCCGGACGAAGTGTCCGCTTTTGACACAATACAGACACTGGTTTTGCTTCCTCCTCTTTTCTCTTTCTTGGCTGGTTATGGGCCCTCTGATGCCTCCTATCTGCATTGGTTCTGAGGTGTCACTTGGAAGAGCCGCTTCCTCTTTTCCTTTTTCCGTGCTCTTCTCCCCGAAAGCGGTTGTCGCTGATTTTCCCTTTTTCAGTTTTCCTTTCCTGTAAACGGAAGTTCATTTTGACGACCATGTTATTTCCTCCGGAGGATCGGGGTCTTGCGATATGAGGTCCTTGAGGTCATCACGCAATCCCCGGTAGAATACGGATACCTTTTTGGACTCAGGCCAATGGGCCTCGATGACGAGCCTGCTGAACATAGTGATGTAGTGTAGGAGGTCGTTACCACCTTGCTTGAGGCCCAGCAACTGATTATCTGCGGCTTGCATAAATGTGTGACGGGTGAACATCCGTTGCATGGCGTCCTTAAACGTCGGCAAGTTGTTGAGCATGGGCTCATCATTTTCCACCAGCGAAATGGACCACTGCACGGCGTCCCCGCCCATGTATGATAATATAAACGCGACCTTTGATGCATGAAACAACATGGGCTTCTGATTCTGTTGGATACCCCACAAGACTCATCTGGGCTTGTGAAGCAATTCCGCAGAGACGACAAGAACCACTGCCCCTGAACCCAACTGACCCGTGCGGGAAGTGGCACCCGGCAAGGATGAGATAGATCCAGGGATGGGGGCCAAAAAGGATTGTAGAGGTCTTTGGTGGAAGTGGAATAGGGCAGGGTCTTGGCACGGCTGAGGGAACAATAAAAGACCCAATCAGGATAAGGTACTTCTCCTACTTCAGAGCAAACCACAAGACACATGCAGGAAGGAGCCCCAGATCCCAGGACTTACCAAGGTGCGCCATGCGTGTAGGACCGAGGAAAGAAATGTCAGCAAGTCAGTGCCCCTGCGCTTAATGAATGCCATGAAGTAAAGCGCTCCGGCGCATGGAAGGAGAAAAGCAAAAGAAACCACCAAAGTACATAATAACCCAGGATAATGTGCTCCTGCGCGGTGAGTAAGAACCAAGAAAATAGCGCTCCTGCGCAATGTTTTCCACAAAAAAAGACTCCAAGGGTAAGCGCTATAGCGCGGCCCAGTACATGTTCAAACAGCGCTCCTGCGCAACATGTATATGCTCCCCAGTGCTAAACCAAACAGTAACTGCAGGCGCACTCCTGCATGGCTGCCTAGGAGAGTACAACTTCGGGGATATGCCCAATAGCGCTCCTGCGCGATATGAGACACCCCCTGAGAAGGCAATGCAATGTTTCCAGCAAAAGCGGCAAAGGAAAAATGCCACGAACAGCGTCTCTGCATAGCAGGCGTTACCGTGACTCAAAACTCCGGTGAGGACTCCACGGGCGTCGAATACTAGGAAGCGGAACAGTCCTCTGCAGTCTGCTGGGCTCCGGACATGGACTCGTAATCAGAAGCACCGAGCCGGCGGAGGAGCACTCCTTTAAGCGTTTCACCCCGGAAGTGCTTCTCCGTCGCGGCGAACTAGATCGGGACTACACTTCCGCCCGGAAGTGAGGATTTCCGAGCCTGCATGCGCTGTGTGGCGCTTGGAACGGCTCGGAAAGGTGAAGCCGCTACATGACACCAAGTGATACCATTAAAATCTACTCCAACTACACAGAGACAGTATCCAATAAAACAGGAAGCAATAAACAGGTCAGGGAAATCTAAGATCAACTTGAATACCAAGGTGTGATTGAAACTTTCACCTCATCAATGAATAATCCTTTGTTTCCCTAATGAAATCTGAAAATTCATATTGTCTAGTTATAGATTACAGATATCGGAAGTCATGCCCAAAAAAATTTGCAGTACAAAACGCACATAGTGCAGCATTAATGATTAACATTGTGCGCAAAAAACACGAAACTACATTAGATATCTCAAATGGATTTTTCGGCCAAAATATAGCACCCGAGAGCAGATATTTGACAGCATTCTCAGCGCTGAGGTCCCAACAGCAATTTTGCTGACTCGCCCAAGGTTATAAGAACAGCCCGGGGTTATTTTCTGCCAGAGTAACTGAATTACTTCAGGATCTTGACGACGAGGCATTATCCTATGTAGATGATATTTAGCTGACGAATGATGACCTGGAGGAACACTTGACCAGGGAGAGCAACATCATTTTGGGATTTGCCTCAGAGGTCTACAAGTTTAGCTTTAAAAAATCAAAATAGCCCACCTCAATGTTCTGGTTTTGGGATCTGAGCTTTCAAGTGAAGGGAAAAACCTGGCAGCCAATTTTTTAGAAAAGTGTGTTCTGCTCCAACCTCCAAAATCATTAAAGAATTTACAATCAATTTTGGGATTCCTAATTTTTGGCAGAACATACATTTTGGATAACGCAGAAAGAGTTAAACCTTTCTACGAACTGATAAGACCCGATTTTTCAGTTAAGCAACGGACTCAGGAACACACAGAGATACTACATTCCCTGCAAGCTGACATGATAGCTGTCAGGCTCTGTCTTCTCTACTTCTTCGTGGCTTTGCTGAATGACCTATAACCTCCCCTACGCAACTCCCCCAGAGCCTGAAGTAGGTACACAGGCAACTAGGTTAGTCCCGCCAGGGAGGGAAAGGAAGGGGACAGCGGAGAGGGAGATCTGAAACGAGATCGACAGACTGTTAGAAAGCACCCCCGCACCTAAAAACACAGGTCTAACCCCTTTCTATTCCTTCTGTATGTCTGTATGGAATCACCCCTACCTGTAAAGAAAAATACGGTGGACTTGTATCCTATGAGAAGAGATTCGGGGCGTTGCTAGAGGGTTGACACCAACATCTAAGGGTTACACAACATAAGACATATAATTCACATTCCCCACTAGTTGGAAGAATCATACACACCACGTTCATGCATACCTAACAATGTTTGTTCGCTATCTTGTTGGCACAACATCCCCTCAGACTTGAACCCCTGTCTCTCTTCTCCTGTATTGGGATGAAAATAAGGTATGCAAACAATTTGGCAGACTTCACATCAGTCTCGAAACTCACAAGGGAGGTCACCCCTGTGGAACCAGAAGATCACAGGATGCACGAATGACTAATGCCTCTTAGTCGTTCGATCAGTTATGTTGCCCAATACAGTAATGCAAACAGTGTGAGCCCTGACTTCTGTAATGTTTGAAGTTCAGAACCCAATCAGGATTCGGCTTAGGTGTCTCCCTACCAAGAAACGAATGTTCTGCGTCTCCTCCAACAGGGAGTATGCTGGTGTTCGTATTAAGTGCCCCACGAACAGTCACGGAGGGGTTCTCCGCTCCGTGAAACTTGCGGGAAGTGTCCGACCCAGACCCCTATTTGTTTCCTCAACAAATAGGAACAAAAGTTGTATCTTACCCGACCGGCTCGATACCAACCGTCTTCGTTTCCATGCAGGAATTATCGGCGGCGTCGGCGTCTTTGGTACGCCCTTTTCTTCCGCGTCCTGCGTGGTACACGTCAATCACGTAACGTGATCCCGGACATGCCGGGAAATGCATTGTTCTGATGCTTTGTTGCCATTCTCGTGCCGTGCAGAGCCTACCGAGGGCCGCGGATAGCGTAAACATGACAATAGCATCCAAACACTTACAGACACGCGTAAATGTCTGCAACCTGGTGATCCATATAGTTGCGGGTTAATATGGGTATACCTACTTGACATACAATAAACGTGAAACAGTACCAATAGCATACAAATCACATTTGTACACAAATGCTGAGATGCGTTTTCCATCCAGTGCGAAAATTCTGACCGCAGTACAGACTGCTGTGGTGAGAGAAACAGCACTGGCTCTGGGGAAACTAATTATTGTCGTGACCACAGTTCCGGCCTTAGAGGCTACTACAAAGGCGAGTGTGCCAAATGCTAAAGCTTTACATCCGCAATGGATACAATGGGCTAATTCTCTCACTGCATCAGATGTAGAATACAGGTACGACCCAAGTCTAAAAACACAGGCATTCCTGCAATATGAACAAAAATATCCTCTCCCGAATGAAATGATGCCTTTAGATCAGTATAAACTCATAATTTACACTGACGGATCTGCTCAACCGACCATATGGAGTAAACAACAATACAGCGCAGCATGTGCAATTGTTCAGGGTTAGCTAAAGGATGGTAAATTCCATCCGAGCTGTACAAAGACTCAGTCCTTAGGGGACTCCACTGCTCAATCAGCAGAACTAAAAGCTATTTTATTGGCACTGATTATTACGGATCGAGAATTCCCCACACTAATTGTGTGCAATATGTTTTACTGTGTCCAGTCATACAATGAATATCAACAATATTGGGGACACCATGGGCTTAAAGACTCAAAAGGTGGCACAATAAAGCACAAAATGCTATGGGAACATAGCTGAGTTGAGAAACGAGCTACCAAGAGCTCACGTGATACACACACAGAGTCATCAATGTGATGGCGCTCAAGTTGAAGAGAATGAATTGGCTGATGAAGCCGCAAAAGGGGCAGTACGAACTGAGTCTGTAGCTGCAATCACTCGTTCGAGAATGAGAATAGATGGTCGGATAATGGTAGCTGTAATTGCTTCACGCAAAGCACTTCTGAAAGGTTTTCCAATCAAGTACTCCTACAAGTTAGATGCAAACAAAATTCCATTTGCTCAGATTCCAGGAGTGGGGAATAGAATAATTCCCAACATGAATTGCAGATTAGGCTTAATTTTAGCTGCACACTGGGGTCTGGGTTCTGCACATGCACATCAAGAATCATCGCTATCACTCATGTGGGCCGCTGCAGCTGAAGGGCTGTGCCACTGAGTGCCTGCGCTTGCTGTGCTACAAGAATCATCAATATCGCTATTGTGGGCCGCTGCAGCTGAGGAGCTGTGCCGCTGAGTGCCCGCATTTGCTGTGCTACAAGAATCATCGCTATCGCTTGTGTGAGCCGCTGCAGCTGAGGAGCTGTGCTGCTGAGTGCCCTCGCTTGCTGCGCTTCAAGAATCATTGCTATCACTCATGTGGGCCGCTGCAGCTGAAGATCTGTGCCACTGAGTCCCTGCGCTTGCTGTGCTACAAGAATCATCGATATCGCCATTGTGGGCCGCTGAAGCTGAGGAGCTGTGCCGCTGAGTGCCCACATTTGCTGTGCTACATGAATCATCGCTATCGCTATTGTGGGCTGCTGCAGCTGAGGAGCTGTGCCGCTGAGTGCCTGCACTTGCTGTGCTACAAGAATCATCACTATTGCTATTGTGGTGCTATTGTGGGCTGCAACAGCTGAGGAGCTGTGCCGCTGAGTGCCCGCACTTGCTGTGAAACAAGAATCATCGCTTTCGCCATTGTGGGCCGCTGCGGCTGAGGAGCTGTGAAGCTGAGGGCCCGCATTTGCTGTGCTACGTGAATCATCACTATCGCTATTCTGGACTGCTGCAGCTGAGGAGCTGTACCACTGAGTGCCCGCATTTGCTGTGTTACGAGAATCATTGCTATCGCGGGCCCTTGTAGCTGAGGAGCTGTGCCGCTGAGTTCCCCCACTGGTCACCATGTTGAGGATCTTGTTATCACCTACGTGTGCCACTGGGTGCCTGATTTTCAGTCCCATCCCCAGATTATCCAGAGTGCACGCCGCGGTCCGCTACAGCTGGGAGTTGTGGCCGTTGCAAGTCAGCCTGTCATCATCGCAGCTTCCTTGGGAGGCTGCGTGCCGTGCCCCTTTAAATCTCAGGTACATTGTGCTTCACCGGGTCGCGTGGACCACAGTCTTGAACTTAGTTCGTTCCACACGCTTTTGAATCCGCCATTGCTTTTGAAGTGAATCAGTAATTATGTGCATTGTGGTTTCTTGATCGCTTTTGAGCCTTATGTTAAGCTTATATAAAGATACATATTTTTCTATAGCTACTTGTGTGGTGTCCCTTTGTAGCTTCTTCACTGCGTTGTTGTGTGTGGTCATAAATGCTTCACACACTGCCTCTGAGATAGGCTTGTCTGCTCGTGCTACATTACCACAGGGTTGAGCAGGGGTTATCAAAGGGTGTAGCCCCCTTACTCTGACTTAGGAAGAATGTTGGACAGGCCACATGAAGGGCCACTCTCCCCCGGCCCGACCAGGCCCGAGCCCGGTCACGCAGGTACCACACACCACCATTACACGTCCTCCGTCCCCTCCGGGACCCCTACCCTCGAACATGTCGACCTCGTGGGCCTGATCCACGGCCGGCCTGCGCGCCCGTCCTGGGCGCCATCTTGGACACTCCACCACGAGGCCGCCTGGCCCCAGATCGACCTCAACCCTGGGCCTGGCCAGGTCTCAGACTTCCCGGCACCACCATCCACCCAGGAGGTGAGCGGGCTACTTGGCAAGTCACCGGGGGAAAGAGGTGTCGATGGCTCTCCCCCGCCAGGTGCCGCTCGCCCATCGCCTCCCCGGGCGCTGGCTCCACCCCCCCTGCTGGGTGTCTGGACTCCCTCATCCCGGACCTCCCGACCTCCAAGTGCGAGGGTCCGGACATCAAAGGGCACCAGCCCTATAACTGGGGCAGCTCCAGAGCAGGAAGGCAGTTGTATCTTGGAGTCGAGAGACGCAGAGAAGAACTCATCCTTGACGGACTACTGGCGCTGCCATAGCTCTGTCTCGTGCACCATCGTCTTGCCTGCTGGTGCTGCCGCAACCTTCGTAACCTTCATATCCTTCATCGTCGTCGGGACCTGCTGGCGTGGCCGCGGACCGTTTGCCTTCACCATCTTCATCGGGACCTGCTGGCTCCGCCGCGGACCGTCGTTTTCCTTCGTCCATCTCGGGACCTGCTGGCTCCGCCGCGGCCCGATCATCTAGAACGCCGAGCTCGAGGATTGAGAGCTAGTTTCATCTTTTGGTAACAAGACTGTCCCGCTACCCTTTTCCCAAGCCAGAGACCAGAACCGAGGGGACCCCTGAGTCCAGACCTCCTTGTACCATTCCATCGTAACCTTAAAGAATTGCCTATAAAGTCTCGTTGAACTCTACCCTTGTGTGGTGTCCGTCTGTGGGGGGGAAGTTACTTGTCTGTACGATCGCTGGAGACGGCTCTCCCCGGAGACCTCTCCCCTTATCCTCGGCCGACCCTCCCGGTCCGTCTAACATTGGTGGCAGCGGTGGGATCCGAATCACCGCATAACCGTACAGAGAGTAGCTCACCCCACGGCGAATCACGATGTCAACTAAAGAAAGCGGATCAACGGAGAAATTCCAGATGGAGAAATTGGACGAGTACAGCCATCGTGAACTAAAACAGTTCTGCATCGAACTAGGTATCGCTACCACCGGACTAAGTACCAAAGACGATTTTAAGCAGGCCCTAGAATCTTGGGCAGAAACCGGGGCTGCCGGAACCTCGGATCAAAGCATCGCAGCAAAAACCACCACGGCCCCCGAGGAGCAAAGAAAGGGTCTCTCGCAAGACGAGATCCAGGAACGAGAGAAAACCCGACTACACGAGCTGGAAATGGCCCGGCTCAAAATGGACATTGAACTTAAATTGGCCGAACAAAAAATCAACTTAGAGCACCTGCGTCTCCGAGAAGAAAGAGAGGAGAAACAGAGACAAAGGGAGCTCGAGGAAAAGAAACTGGCATATGAGCATGAGCGGAAATTAGCGGAGATCGACCTACGCAAGCAGAATAAAGAAGTAGGGGTGTCCGAGCAACCCCACACTCCAGGGGCAACAGAGAAAAAGGTACACATCCCCAAGGATGTCGTCCGAGAGTACTTCCGAGAGGACGACATCCAGCAATGGTTTAAGGCCTATGAAATCGCTATGACTGCACACCGGATTGATAGAAGCGATTGGGGAGCCGGTCTATGGGGGAGATTCCTCAATGAGGGCCGCGACGCCCTGCTGCAACTCCCGGACCACCAGATGACCTCCTATGACCATATGAAAGCGGCACTCCTCACCCGCTATGGCCTCACACCCGAGATGTACCGTCAGAGGTTCCGAGACTGCACCCGCATCCCGGGTACAACTTGGGTGGACTATGTAAACTACTTTAGCCGAGCCTTCGAAGGCTGGATCAAAGGAAGCAAGGTCACAACCTACGAACAACTGTTCAATCTTATGGTCTGGGAGCATCTGTCGAACAATTGCTTCATTGAACTCCGCCAGCACCTCCTCGACAGCAAGTTAACGGATCCCCGGCAGCTCGCAGCCGAAGCTGACCGGTGGGAAATCACCAGAGTGGGCCGAAATGGGTCCTACGAACAAAACCGGAACAACAGTGGTCAACACCGTCCCCGAGGAGGAGGAGGAGGCCAAGGGCGCGGAAGAGACAACGTTCCGGTCGCCCCCGCTACCAGCACCACCCCCCCGGCCAACCGGGGCAGCACCCCGGCGCGACCGGGATATCGAGCCAATGTTACGTGCCATCGATGCCAACGAATCGGACACTATGCAAACGACCCAAACTGCCCCCAGTACCAGAGCCCAAGACCCCGCCAAGTAGCCGCTGCTGCTCTGGGGGAGGAACAGATCTCAGAGGAACAGGAGGAATATGAACAGGAACACCAAGAATGGGAGCCAGCCGCCATGGCTCTAGCCTGCTTAGGGGGGAGAGACATGGTTCCGCGGGTCCCCCTACCCGCTAACACCCAGAAGTACAGCCAATGGGTGAGCATCAATGGACGCCGGGCCGAAGCCCTTCGTGACACTGGGGCCAGTGTAACAGCCGTCCGCTGTCACCTGGTGACCCCAGAACAATATCTACCGAACATTCTCTGCCCTGTACGTTCAGCCGATAACTCGGAAAGTCTGTGTCGGATGGCCTGCGTCCCCTTCGAATGGGGAGGGGTCTCCGGCATGTTAAAGGTAACGGTCCGAGACGATGCCCCCGTAGACTGCCTCCTGGGGAATGACCTTGAAAGCTCTCCGTGGGCAGCCGTAGAACGAAGAGAACACCTGGGGATGTTAGGCGTCCCGGACTGGGCGTGCGTCACCACCCGGTCCATGGCCGCCCGTGCCAACCCCCGCCCAGAGGAACCCGAATGGCCGGCGCCACCGCCTCCGGTCGCCCCAGCCGAAACCACCAACCGTGACGTCCCCCCAGAACCAGCTCAACCTCCAGACCTCGCTAACATCGACCAGTGGCCTCAAGAGGGGGGGCCCACGCAAGAACAATTTCGCCAAGAACAGAAGACCTGTCCCTCCCTCGAGGGACTCCGCCAACAAGCGCTCGCCCAAAGTGCAGGGGATACCTCCGGAACGCACTGGGTCTACTGGGACAATGAACTGCTGTACAGTGAGCAAAGAATCGCGGAGCTGGGGGCTAGCCGAGTACTGGTGGTGCCCCTCCGTTTTAGAGACTTTCTGCTAAACCTGGCCCACGATGTCCCCCTGGCGGGACACCTGGGTCAAGATAAAACCTATAGTCGTCTAGTGACCCACTTCTTCTGGCCCAAAATGAGGAACGATGTACACCAGCATTGCCGATCTTGCCCCACGTGCCAAGCCAGTGGAAAGAGCGGCCGCAAACTAAAAGCCCCCCTGCAACCTTTTCCCGTGGTCACCACCCCGTTCGAGAGGGTCGGGATAGACATCGTGGGACCCCTGGACCCGCGCACCAAACAAGGCCATCGATTCATCCTGGTGCTAGTGGACCACGCCACCCGCTACCCCGAGGCTGTTCCCCTGCGAACTGTGACAGCCCCGGTAGTCGGCCGGGCTCTGTTGGGGATCTTCTCCCGTGTTGGCTTCCCCCGAGAAGTCGTCAGCGACAGAGGCACGAACTTTATTTCTAAATATATGAAGTCCCTCTGGCAACAGTGCGGGGTCACCTACCGATTCACGACCCCCTATCACCCTCAAGGAAACGGACTCGTTGAGCGGTTCAACCGCACACTCAAAGGGATGATCGGGGGGTTGGAAGAGCCCCTCCGTCGCCAGTGGGACGTGCTGCTGCCGTGCCTCCTCTTCGCCTATCGAGAGGTTCCCCAGAAGTCCCTGGGCTTCAGCCCGTTTGAACTACTCTATGGACACCCAGTGCGGGGGCCGCTCAGCCTAGTCAAGGAAGGCTGGGAAATGCCCCCTCTAAAGAACCCACCAGATGTTTTCCGATACCTCCTAACCCTCCGCAACCAGACCCGGCGGTTCAGAGAGCTGGCAAAAGCCAACCTAGAGGCCAGTCAAGAGGACATGAAAAAGTGGTATGACCGGAATGCCTCCTCCATCGAATTTGAACCTGGGCAACAGGTATGGGTGATGTCCCCCACCGAACCCTGCGCCCTGCAAGACAAGTGGACAGGGCCCTTCAAAGTAGTCGAGCGCAAGGGTCCTGCCACCTATCTCATCGACATGGAATCTCCCCGGAACCCCCTCCGGGTCCTCCACGCTAACAGACTGAAACCCCACTTTGTGCGTTCAGAACTCAGCCTCCTGATGGCCACAGACAATGGGGCTGAAGAGGACTCCGAGCCCCTCCCTGACCTCCTACGGACTCAGGAGAAAGACGGCTCCGTGGATGGGGTCCGACTCTCGGAGGCCCTCACCCGAGAGCAACACCAGGAGTGTCGAGTCCTCCTGTCACAGTTCGCCAGCCTGTTCTCCCTCGCCCCAGGTGTCACTTCCTGGTGTGTGCACGATGTGGACACAGGGGACAGCCCCCCTATCCGCCACCGGGCCTACCGCGTGCCAGATCGGGTACGGGCCTGCATCCAGGAAGAGGTAGCAAGAATGCTCACGCTCGGGGTCATCGAGCCCTCAGATAGCCCCTGGGCCAGTCCTGTAGTACTGGTCCCCAAAGCAGCCGCCCCTGGCACCACGCCGGAACTCCGGTTCTGCGTCGACTACCGGGGCTTAAATGCGGTCACCAGAACAGACGCACATCCCATCCCCCGGGCAGATGAACTAATCGACCGCATGGGAGCTGCCCGCTACCTCAGTATTTTCGACCTGACGGCGGGCTACTGGCAAATCGGCCTCACACCCCGGGCCCAAGAACGTTCTGCCTTTTCCACCCCCGATGGCCATTACCATTTCAAGGTCATGCCCTTTGGCATGAAGAATGCCCCAGCAACCTTTCAGCGACTCGTCAATCAAGTCCTGGCGGGGCTCGAAGGGTTCAGCGCCGCCTACCTAGATGACATCGCTGTATACAGCCACCATTGGACCGAGCACCTCCGCCACCTCCGAGCCGTGCTACAAGCCCTTCAGCGAGCTGGCCTCACGATCAAGGCCAGCAAATGTCAAATTGGTCAAGGGTCTGTAACCTACCTCGGACACCAGGTGGGAAGCGGCCTGGTGGCCCCTCTGCAGCTCAAAATTGCCGCCATCCAGTCCTGGCAGCCCCCCATCACCCAGACCGAGGTACGAGCCTTCCTGGGCCTCACGGGCTACTACCGAAGGTTCGTGAAAGACTATGGTACTATAGTGGGTCCCCTCACGGAACTCACGTCAAAAAATCAACCCAAGGCAGTCAACTGGACCCCAGAGTGTCAAACAGCATTCGAACAATTGAAAGCCGCCATGTGTTCCGCCCCTGTGCTCCAGGCCCCCGACTACAGCCGGGAGTTCGTCGTCCAGACGGATGCCTCCGACCATGGCATCGGGGCAGTCCTGTCTCAAGTGAACACCGAAGGCCTTGATCAGCCCGTGGCCTTCATCAGCAGGCGACTCCTACCACGAGAACAACGCTGGAGCACCATTGAGAGGGAGGCCTTCGCCGTGGTATGGGCCCTCAAGAAACTCCGGCCCTACCTCTTTGGCACACACTTTCGGGTGCAGACCGACCACCGACCCCTGCAGTGGCTGATGCAGATGCGGGGAGAAAACCCGAAGTTACTACGTTGGTCCATCTCCCTCCAAGGGATGGACTTCACAGTTGAACATCGGCCTGGGCCAGATCACGCCAACGCGGATGGCCTGTCCCGGTTCTTCCGCCTCGACGAGGAGAGTCCCCAAGAGGATGGGTAACTCTCCCCGCCTTCAGCTGGGGGGGACGCATGTTGGACAGGCCACATGAAGGGCCACTCTCCCCCGGCCCGACCAGGCCCGAGCCCGGTCACGCAGGTACCACACACCACCATTACACGTCCTCCGTCCCCTCCGGGACCCCTACCCTCGAACATGTCGACCTCGTGGGCCTGATCCACGGCCGGCCTGCGCGCCCGTCCTGGGCGCCATCTTGGACACTCCACCACGAGGCCGCCTGGCCCCAGATCGACCTCAACCCTGGGCCTGGCCAGGTCTCAGACTTCCCGGCACCACCATCCACCCAGGAGGTGAGCGGGCTACTTGGCAAGTCACCGGGGGAAAGAGGTGTCGATGGCTCTCCCCCGCCAGGTGCCGCTCGCCCATCGCCTCCCCGGGCGCTGGCTCCACCCCCCTGCTGGGTGTCTGGACTCCCTCATCCCGGACCTCCCGACCTCCAAGTGCGAGGGTCCGGACATCAAAGGGCACCAGCCCTATAACTGGGGCAGCTCCAGAGCAGGAAGGCAGTTGTATCCTGGAGTCGAGAGATGCAGATAAGAACTCATCCTTGACGGACTACTGGCGCTGCCGTAGCTCTGCCTTGCGCATCATCGTCCTGCCTGCTGGCGCTGCCGCAACCTTCGTAACCTTCGTAAACCTTCATCGTCGTCGGGACCTGCTGGCGTGGCCGCGGACCGTTTGTAACTACCATCTTCATCGGGACCTGCTGGCTCCGCCGCGGACCGTCGCTTCCTTCGTCCATCTCGGGACCTGCTGGCTCCGCCGCGGCCCGATCATCTAGAACGCCGAGCTCGAGGATTGAGAGCTAGTTTCATCTTTTGGTAACAAGACTGTCCTGCTACCCTTTTCCCAAGCCAGAGACCAGAACCGAGGGGACCCCTGAGTCCAGACCTCCTTGTACCATTCCATCGTAACCTTAAAGAATTGCCTATAAAGTCTCGTTGAACTCTACCCTTGTGTGGTGTCCGTCTGTGGGGGGGAAGTTACTTGTCTGTACGATCGCTGGAGACGGCTCTCCCCGGAGACCTCTCCCCTTATCCTCGGCCGACCCTCCCGGTCCGTCTAACAAAGAAGGATCCCTATTTGGACCTCGGGTCCAGCAGCGGCCAACTAGAGATTCCCATTCCTAACATTGGTGGCAGCGGTGGGATCAGGACTTGCATTTATGATCCACATATAATGGTTGGTGTACGCTACTAGTGAGTGTAGGCCTAGGCGCAACCACATACGGTTTGATTTAGTTCTATTGTTGATTGTAATTGCCAGTTATGTCTACAATGTCCAATGCTTCAGAGGATCACTTCTTTGAGGAAGACAGGTTAGAAACCTACACTGCCAAACAGCTAAAGTCTTTTTGCAAGCGATTCACAGTTCCTGTTGCAGGTCTCTTTAGGAGGGAGGAGTATCAGAAGGCCCTTAAGGCCTGGTTACAAGTGAGAGAGTCTGCTAGGAATGAGAGAGAGAATGCTGGAGGGCAGCAGGATGACGAAGTGAATTTAGTGGGAGGTAAAACACTTTCCAATCCAGGTACTAGTGTGTCCTCAAAGGGTCTGTCTCCAGAAGAGATGGAGGACAGGGATAGAGATAGGAGGCACAGTTTGGAGATGGCCAAATTGGAAGGTCAGAAGGACCTAGAGAGTAAAAAGTTGGATATTGCGAATAACAGGTTGGCATTTGAGCTTGAGAAAATTAAACTTGAGCATCAGAGAGTATTGAGGGAGTTTGAGATCAAGGCTAAGAGTTTAGAGATCTCCCCCTCTGGTGGCAGCATACCTTTAGTACCTACCGAGAGTAGAGGTTACATACCCAAGGATGTCAGCAAGGATTTCCATAAGAATGAGGATATTGGGCAATGGTTTGCCGCTTATGAGATAGCCATGGTGTCCCACCGGGTCCCTGAGAAGGGTTAGGGAGCGGGGTTGTGGGGACACTTTGTGAGTGATGGGAGGGATATCTGTCGGATCTGCCTCAAGAGAGCAGGATGGTGTATGCCTATATGAAAGAGGCCCTGATGACGCGTTATGGTGGGACCCCAGAAATGTACAGACAGAGATTTAGAACCAGTAAGAAGTTAGAGGATACCACTTGGGTTGAATATGTGTCTTCATTTTGCAGAGCAATGGATTGCTGGGTAAAGGGTAGCAGAGTGTAAACTTTTGAGCAATTGTATGATTTGTTTGCCTGGGAACATTTATCTAGTAACTGTGATCAGATCTACACCAGCACCTTGTTGATAGCAAGCTAGCTAACCCTAGGATATTTGCTGAGGAGGCGGACCGCTGGGTGAGCACCCGGGTTCGCAAGGGTCCTGTGGGAGACTTCACCAGTGGTGGGCAGGGTCCCCAGCAGAGAAGTTGGGGGGACAGATGTAAACAGAGGGTGTTCCAGAGAGGGCCCCAAAGTAATTCCCCAGGGAACCAAGGAGTGGTATCCCAGCCTCCCCCTGGGAAGAAGCCAGTGCTCCCAACAGGTAGGCCTGTTTAGAGGAGGCCTCTAACTTGCTTTAAGTGTGGTCAAGTGGGCCACTGGTATTATGATCTCCAGTGTCCCCAGAGGGACTCCATCGCACCACCCCGTGCGCCCCCTCCAGATTGCCAGTGTGGCCTTGGGAGGGGAGGTTATGGAGGCCCAAGGTGGGTGGGATCCCGTAGAATTGACCCTTGTCCCACTAGTAGACTTTGAGAAGGTCCCTAACCCTACACTGCCTGCTAACACTAAGAAGTACAGGCAGTGGGTGACCATCAATGGCCATAAGGTGTAGGCTCTGAGGGACACAGGAGCTACTGTGACTGCTGTCAGCTCCCGCTTGGTGTCCAAAGAGCAGGTTGTCCCCCATGCATTCTGCCCAGTAGTGTCAGCAAACAACTCTGAGAGCCAGGGTGGGGTGGCCCAAGTTCCCTTTCAGTTGTGGGGGTGGGTCTCAGGAACTCTTTGAGTAGCTGTGAGGCCAATCATGCCGGTAGACTGTCTGTTGGGCAACGGTTTAGAGACCTCCCCATGGGCTACGGTGGAGAGGAAATCTCACTTGGAAATGTTGGGTATGGCTGAGTGGGCGTACGCGACCACTCGGTCCATGGCAGCCAGTCAGGATGTTCAGAAGGACCTGGAGCCTGAAAGGGCGCACCAGCCCCCTGCCCTAATAGAAGAAGAGGTAGGGGCGTGGTAAACCGGACCCCATGGTTTCCACTGTCCAGGAGGGAGCAGACCTTGAGGGGGACCCCCTGGAGCCTACTGGGAAACAAGTTGCCAGACTGGGGGACCTGCCTGAGCTGACCCATTGGCAGCAGGAAGGGGGGTCCACCAGGGAGGAATTTTGTGAACACCACAGAACGTGCCCTTCTCTTGAGGGGCTGCGGCGACAGGCTGCAGCCCAGGCAGCAGGTGATCAGTCAGGGTCACATCTGATCTATTGGGAGAATGACCTCCTTTACAGCGAGCCTAAGGTTGCTGAGCCTGGGTCAGCTTGTGTGCTGGTGGTACCCCAGTGCTTCAGAGCCTTCCTACTGGGGTTGGCTCATGATGTGCCATTGGCCAGACATCTGGGGTAGACCAAGACCTTTGAGAGGCTGGTCACCCACTTTCATTGGCCCCAGATGAGCAAGAGCTCAGAAGCTCACTGCAGGACATGTGAAACTTGCCAGTCAAGTGGGAAGAGTGGGGGGAAGATCAACGCCCCACTCCAGCCCTTTCCAGTTGTCAGTACCCCATTTGAGTGAGTGGGCATTGACATTGTGGAGCCTTTGGACCCCAAGACAGCCATGGGCAACAGGTTCATCCTGGTCTTGGTGGACCATGCCACCTGGTACCCAGAAGCCATCCCACTGTGGACAGTGACGGCCCCCGTGGTGGGCCGTGCATTGATGGGGATTTTCTCCAGTGTGGGATTCCCCAGAGAGGTGGTGGCTGATAGGGGTACTAACTTCATTTCCAAATATATGAAGTCTCTGTGGGAAGTTTATGACTCCTTACCACCCTCAAGGTAATGGGCTGGTTGGGAGATTCAACCGGACCCTTAAGGTCTTAGGGATAGATTCCAACCTTATCTTCCTCAGATCTTTATCCCAAATTCTGATTATCACACCCAAGATGCTACTTTCCCGGATAGGGGTAGATCTATTCATTTAGCTGCTTCAGGGCTGTGGAATAGCCTTCCTTTTTCCATCAGACAGAGTCCTGATCTCCTTACTTTTAGGAAAAGCCTTAAAACGTGGTTCTTCCAGTTATAAGCCCTTTAGCAGTGGTTTGCTTTGCTCTATGTTACGTGGCTTATGTTTGGTTCTAGCGCCGGGACACTCCAGAGAGTTGCTGTGCACTTTATAAATATGAGTTAACATAACATAACATAACATAAGGGCATGATTATGGGCCTAGAGAAGCCCATGAGGTGTAAGTGGGACGTCCTCTTGCCATGCCTGCTGTTTGCTTACCGTGAGGTGCCACAGAAGTCCTTAGGGTTCAGTCCCTTTGAACTGCTCTGTGGTCACCAGGTAAGAGGACCTCTGAGTCTGGTCAAGGAAGGCTAGGAGCAATCTCCCAGGATGTGTTTAGTTACAAGCTGGCCTTCAGGACCCAGACTCAGCGTTTCAGGAAACTTGCTGAGGCACATCTGGAAGCTAGCCAGGAAGAGATGAAAGCTGGCACGATCAGAATGCCACTCTGATTGAGTTTCAGCCTGGTCAAAAGGTTTGGGTCATGGCCCCAGTGGAGCCCTGTGCGCTCCAGGATTAGGCATGGGCTGAAAATTCGTTCCGCTCGCAGAATTTGCGGATTTTCCGTGATCTCGCGATCCGCGAATCTCGCGAAATCGCAGTAAAATCCGCGAATCAGCGGGGACGAATTTTCAGCCAAGCACTTACAGAGTTACAGCACCAGGTGCAAAAGTTGAAGTAAATTTTTTGTAACCTTTTACAAAAGAGTTACAAAGAAATTAACTTCAACTTGGGCACCTGCTGCTGTAAGCCTGTAAGTGCTTCCTGGTGCTTCGTTGCCTACTTGCAACTATTCTCTGACCCTGCTCTGACCCTTGAAGCAGGGTCAGAGAATAGTTACAAGTAGGCAATGAGGCACCTGTCACGAAAATTAAACCTCAACAGGAAGCACTGATATATAGCTTTGTCATTTACAATGCCAATAGTTATAACTTTCGCAAATGTGACACCTATAGCATTTGCAATGCAACATGTTTTGTATTTACGTGACTTAGATGTATTGATATTGCAAATTACAATGGCTTTTAATTTTTTTGAATAATTAATACTTAAATAAAAGTGATTTTAATTTATAATGGCAATAGCTTAAACTTTTGTAAATAACTTTTGTGAAGATTATGTTCAGTGTATTTTATTGTGACGAAAATCCAAGAACAGAAGTGAAATATTAACATCTTTTTGTGACACTTGTAATAAAGCTTGAAACATTGAGAGAACATATTTGAACCAGTTGCTGTTGAATGGTTGCACAGATTGATGCTGGGATGTTGCTTTGTGGTGATGTAGTGGTGCTGAGTTGGGCTGTGGTGACGCTGAGTTGTGCTGTGGTGGTGCTGAGTGATACTGGGATGGTGCTGAGTGATGCTGGGGTGGTGCTGAGTGGTGCTGAGTGATGCTGTGGTGATGCTGAGTGGTGCTGTGGTGGTGCTGAGTGATAATGTGGTGGTGCTGAGTGATGCTGTGGTGGTGCTGAGTGATGCTGTGGTGTTGCTTAGTGGTGCTGTGGTGGTGCTGTGGTGGTGCTGATTGGTGCTGTGGGGGTGCTGAGTGATGCTGTGGTGGTGCTGAGTGATGCTGTGGTGGTGCTGAGTGATAATGTGGTGGCGCTGAGTGAGTGATGCTGTGGTGGCACTGAGTGGTGGTGTGGTGGTGCTGAGTGGTGCTGTGGTGGTGCTGAGTGAGATGCTGTGGTGGTGCTAAGTGGTGCTGTGGTGGTGCGGAGTGATGCTGTAGCGGTGCTGAGGGATGCTGTGGTGGTGCTGAGTGGTGCTGTGGTGGTGCTGAGTGATAATTTGGTAGTGCTGAGTGATGCTGTGGTGGTGCTGAGTTATGCTGTGTTGGCACTGAGTGGTGCTGTGGTGGTGCTGAGTGGTGCTGTGGTGGTGCTGAGTGATGCTGTGGTGGTGCTGAGTGGTGCTGTGGTGGTGCTGAGTGATAATGTGGTGGTGCTGAGTGATAATGTGGAGGTGCTGAGTGATGCTGGGATAGCGCTGAGTGATGATGTGGTGATGCAGAGGGCAGAAAGGCACAAAAAGCAGTCTAACAAAGGGCAGAAGGGCAGAAAAACAAGGGAAAAACGAGTCTAACAGAGGGCAGAAGGGCACAAAAAACCAGTCTAATAGAGGACAGAAGGGCAGAAAAACAAGGGAAAAACGAGTCTAACAGATGGCAGAAGGGCACAAAAAACGAGTCTAACAGGGGGCAGAAAGGCACAAAAACGAGTCTAACAGCGGGCAGAAGGGCACAAAAACGAGTCTAACAGAGGGCAGAAGGGCACAAAAACAAGGGAATAACAGAGGGCAGAAGGGCACAAAAAACGAGTCTAACAGAGGGCAGAAGGGCAAAAGGGCAGAAAAACAAGGGAAAAATGAGTCTAACAGAGGGCAGAAGGGCAGAAAAACAAGGGAAAAACGAGTCTAACAGAGGGCAGAAGGGCACAAAAAACGAGTCTAACAGGGGGCAGAATGAATCCCGCATTGCGTGTTTGTCCACAAAGATGCCACCTTTTTGTGCAATACCTTTACTCAATTGGAGTACTTTCTACTGTCTAATCAGTAAGTGCTCCCTCATTGGCTAAATGTTTAGGGGCAAACTTACAATAACTGGCGCATCCCCAAGGATGCGCCAGTTATTGTGCGCCGCAGCTCCGCCACCCATGGTGTGCCGCATTTACAATGCGGCGCACCATGTGGCAAAAACAGCACAGATGCGTCACGCATCTGTGCCAAAAAAGCAGTGCATTGCTAGAGCTGCGTCGCAAGCGCGACGCAGCTCCAGCAATGCTCAGGGGGCCCTATCTCCCCAAAGCTACGTCAAGCCGTGCGCCTGCTTCAAGCAGGCGCAGGGTTTTGACGCAGCATTGGCCTAAAAGTGACTGAGTGAAATCTTGTAGATTTCACTCAGCCACTTTTAGGAGGCGTTCCTGCGCAGGAACGCCCTCCCCTGCGCCGGAACGCCTCCTGATTGCGCAGGGCTTTACAACGTGACGCATCTCTCAGATGCGTCACGATGTTAATACCCAGCACCATGGCGCATCTTTTGTGCTGCCGCTGCATCACAAAGTGACGCAACTGCGGCGCAAAAGTCTGCCCCATAGTGTTTTTACTACACTCTAGCTGCGTAAAGGGCCAGAAGATGTGTCTCCAGTGACCATGTGTGCCTGTGCCTGTGTTACAGGCACACATGGTCACTGGAGACACATCTTCTGGCCCTTTATGCAGCTGCAGTGTAGTAAAAGCACTATACATTTACCCAATGAGGGAGCACTTACTGGATTAGCCAGTAGAAAGTACTCCAGGGCAAATCGCAAAAGAATCCGCGATTTCGCAGGAAAATTTGTGAATTCGTGGATTTTTTTTGCGATTTCACAGGAAATCTGCGAATTCGCGGAGCGCGAATTTGCAAATTTTGCCCATGCTTATCCAGGATAAGTGGACCGGCCCCTTTGAGGTGGTGGAGCGCAAGAGTCCTGTTACCTACATGGTGGACTTGCGGTCTCCCAGGAACCCCTTACGGGTCCTACATGTTTAACCACCCGAAGCCCCACTTTGAAAGGCCTGAAGTGGGCATGCTTCTGGCCACCGATGCTGGAATGGAGGAGGCGAGTGAGCCTCTTTCAGACCTCCTGTGTGCAGAGGAACAAGATGGGTCAGTGGAGAGTGTGGTCCTCTCCGCCACATTGACCCCTGAGCAGCACAGTGATTGTCATCAACTGTTGGGGCAATTCAGTGATCTGTTCTCGCTGGTGCCTAGTATCACTGATTGGTGCGTCCATGACAAAGACACTGGGGATACTCCTCCTGTCAAGCACAAAGATAACAGAGTGACTGACCAGGTCAGATCATACCTTAAGGAGGTGGTCTCCAAAATGTTTGCTTTAGGGGTGATTGAGTCCTCTAGCAGCCCTTGGCCCAGCTACCAAAAGCTGCAGCCCCTGGTGCCACCCCAGAACTTCGGTTCTGTGTGGACTACTGAGGTCTCAATTCAGTCACGAAGCCTGACATGCACCCCATCCCCAGAGCTGATGAACTCATAGATCGGCTAGGGACTGCACGGTACCTCAGTACGTTTGATTTGACGTCTGGGTATTGGCAGATCGCCTTGACAGATGGGGAAAAGGAGAGGTCAGCATTCTCCACACCAGAAGGGCACTACCAGTTCCGAGTGATGCCCTTTGGAATGAAGAATGCCCCTGCCACCTTTCAGAAGTTGGTCAACAGGGTGTTGGTTGATAGAAGATTTCAGTGCCGCCTACTTGGATGACATTGCAGTGTTTAGTTCCTCATGGGAGGACCGCCTGCACCACCTCTGGGAAGTGTTGAGGGCACAGTGAACAGTAGTCCGTCAAGGATGAGTTCTTCTTTACGTCTCTCGACTCCAAGATACAACTGCCTTCCTGCTCTGGAGCTGCCCCAGTTATAGGGCTGGTGTGCTTTGATGTCCGGACCCTCGCACTTGGAGGTCGGGAGGTCCGGGATGAGGGAGTCCAGACACCCAGCAGGGGGGTGGAGCCGGCGCCCGGGGAGGCGATGGGCGAGCGGCACTTGGCGGGGGAGAGCCATCGACACCTCTTTCTCCCATTGACTTGCCAAGTAGCCCGCTCACCTCCTGGGTGGATGGTGGTGCCGGAATGTCTGAGGCCTGGCCAGGCCCAGGGTTGAGGTTGATCGGGGGCCAGGCGGCCTCGTGGTGGAGTATCCAAGATGGCGCCCCAGGATGGGCGCGAGGGCCGGCAGTGGATCGGACCCACGAGGTTGACATGCTCGAGGGCAGGGGTCCCTGAGGGGACAGAGGACGTGCAATGGTGGTGTGTGGTACTTGTGGGCCTGGACTCGGGCCTGGTTGGGCCGGGGGAGAGCGGCCCTTCATGTGGCCTGTCCAACACCCGTGAGGCCCAGGAAGGCGCGTACCTCGGTCTGGGTGATGGGGGGCTGCCAGGACTGGATGGCGGCAATCATGAGCTGCAGAGGGGCCACCAGACCGCTTCCCACCTGGTGTCCGAGGTAGGTTACGGACCCCTGACCAATTTGGCATTTACTGGCCTTAATCGTGAGGCCAGCCCGCTGGAGGGCCTGTAGCACCGCTTGGAGGTGGTGGAGGTGCTCGGGCCAATGGTGGCTGTATACAGCGATGTCGTCTAGGTAGGCGGCGCTGAATCCTTCGAGCCCTGCCAGGACCTGGTTGACGAGCCGCTGAAATGTTGCTGGAGCATTCTTCATGCCAAAGGGCATGACCTTGAAATGGTAATGGCCATCAGGGGTGGAAAAGGCAGAACGTTCTTGGGCCCGGGGTGTGAGGCCGATCTGCCAGTAGCCCGCCGTCAGGTCGAAAATACTGAGGTAGCGGGCAGCTCCCATGCGGTCGATTAGTTCGTCTGCCCGGGGGATGGGATGTGCGTCTGTTCGGGTGACCGCATTCAAGCCCCGGTAGTCGACGCAGAACCGGAGTTCTGGTGTGGTGCCGGGAGCGGCTGCTTTGGGGACCAGGACTACAGGGCTGGCCCAGGGGCTGTCTGAGGGCTCGATGACCCCGAGCGTGAGCATTCTGGTCACTTCTTCCTGGATGCAGGCCCGTACCCGATCTGGCACGCGGTAGGCCCGGTGGCGGATAGGGGGGTTGTCCCCCGTGTCCACGTCGTGCACACACCAGGAAGTGACACCTGGGGTGAGGGAAAACAGGCTGGCGAACTGCAACAGAAGGTCTCGACACTCCTGGCGTTGCTCCCGGGTGAGGGCCTCCGAGAGTCGGACCCCATCCACGGAGCCGTCTTTCTCCCGAGTCCGTAGGAGGTCAGGGAGGGGCTCGGAGTCTTCTTCGGCCCCATTGTCTGTGGCCATCAGGAGGCTGAGTTCTGAACGCACAAAGTGGGGTTTCAGTCTATTAGCGTGGAGGACCCGGAGGGGGTTCCGGGCAGATTCCATGTCGATGAGATAGGTGGCAGGGCCCTTGCGCTCGACTACTTTGAAGGGCCCCGTCCATTTGTCTTGCAGGGCGCAGGGTTCGGTGGGGGACATCACCCATACCTGTTGCCCAGGTTCAAATTCGATGGAGGAGGCATTCCGGTCATACCACTTTTTCATGTCCTCTTGACTGGCCTCTAGGTTGGCTTTTGCCAGCTCTCGGAACCGCCGGGTCTGGTTGCGGAGGGTTAGGAGGTATCGGAAAACATCTGGGGGGTTCTTTAGAGGGGGCATCTCCCAGCCTTCCTTGACTAGGCTGAGTGGCCCCCGTACTGGATGTCCATACAGCAGTTCGAACGGGCTGAAGCCGAGGGACTTCTGGGGGACTTCCCGATAGGCGAAGAGGAGGCACGGCAGCAGCACATCCCACTGGCGACGGAGGGGCTCTTCCAACCCCCCAATCATCCCTTTGAGCGTGCGGTTGAACCGCTCAACGAGTCCGTTTCCTTGAGGGTGATAGGGGGTCGTGAATCGGTAGGTAACCCCACATTGTTGCCAGAGGGACTTCATATATTTGGAAATAAAGTTCGTGCCTCTGTCGCTGACGACTTCTCGGGGGAAGCCCACACGGGAGAAGATTCCCATCAGAGCCCGGCCGACTACCGGGGCTGTCACAGTCCGCAGGGGAACAGCCTCGGGGTAGCGGGTGGCGTGGTCCACTAGCACCAGGATGAACCGATGGCCTTGTTTTGTACGCGGGTCCAGGGGCCCCACAATGTCTATTCCGACCCTCTCGAACGGGGTGGTGACCACGGGAAAAGGTTGCAGGGGGGCTTTTAGTTTGCGGACGCTCTTTCCACTGGCTTGGCACGTGGGGCAAGATCGGCAATGCTGGTGTACATCGTCCCTCATTTTGGGCCAGAAGAAGTGGGTCACCAGGCGGCTGTAGGTTTTATCTTGACCCAGGTGTCCAGCCAGGGGGACATCGTGGGCCAGGTTTAGCAGAAAGTCTCTAAAACGGAGGGGCACCACTAGCACTCGGCTGGCCCCCAACTCCGCGATTCTTTGTTCACTGTATAGCAGATCATTGTCCCAGTAGATCCAATGTTTTCCGGAGGTATCCCCTGCGCTTTGGGCGAGGGCTTGTTGGCGGAGTCCCTCGAGGGAGGGACAGGTCTTCTGTTCTTGGCGAAACTGTTCTTGCGTGGGCCCCCCCTCTTGAGGCCACTGGTCGAGGTTAGCGAGGTCTGGAGGTTGAGCTGGTTCTGGGGGGACGTCACGGTCGGTGGTTTCGGCTGGTGCGACCGGAGGCGGAGGTGCCGGCCATTCGGGTTCCTCGGGTCGGGGTTTGGCACGGGCGGCCATGGACCGGGTGGTGACGCATGCCCAGTCCGGGATGCCTAACATCCCCAGGTGTTCTCGTCGTTCTACGGCTGCCCACGGAGAGCTTTCAAGGTCATTCCCCAGGAGGCAGTCTACGGGGGCATCGTCTCGGACCGTTACTTTCAACATGCCGGAGACCCCTCCCCATTCGAAAGGGACGCAGGCCATCCGACACAGACTCTCTGAGTTATCGGCTGAACGGACAGGGCAGAGAATGTTTGGTAGGAACTGTTCTGGGGCCACCAGGTGACAGCGGACGGCTGTCACACTGGCCCCGGTGTCACGGAGGGCTTCGGCCCGGCGTCCATTGATGCTCACCCATTGGCTGTACTTCTGGGTGTTAGCGGGTAGGGGGACCCGCGGGACCATGTCTTTCCCCCCTAAGCAGGCTAGAGCCATGGCGGCTGGCTCCCATTCTTGATGCTCTTGCTCATATTCTTCTTGTTCCTCTGAGATCTGTTCCTCCCCCAGAGCAGCAGCGGCTACTTGGCGGGGTCTTGGGCTCTGATACTGGGGGCAGTTTAGGTCGTTTGCATAGTGGCCGACTCGTTGGCATCGATGGCACGTAACATTGGCTCGATATCCCGGTCGCGCCGGGGTGCTGCCCCGGTTGGCCGGGGGGGTGGTGCTGCTAGCGGGGGCGACCGGAGCGTTGTCTCTTCCACGTCCTTGGCCTCCTCCTCCTCCTCGGGGACGGTGCTGACCGTTGTTGTTCCGGCTCTGTTCATAGGACCCATTCCGGCCCACTCTGGTGATTTCCCACCGGTCAGCTTCGGCTGCGAGCTGCCGGGGATCGGTCAATTTGCTATCGAGGAGGTGCTGGCGGAGCTCAATGAAGCAATTGTTCGATAGATGCTCCCATACCATGAGGTTGAAGAGTTGTTCGTAAGTTGTGACCTTGCTTCCTTTGATCCAGCCCTCGAAGGCTCGGCTAAAATAGTTTACATAGTCCACCCAAGTTGTACCCGGGATGCGGGTGCAGTCTCGGAACCTCTGACGGTACATCTCGGGTGTGAGGCCATAGCGGGTGAGGAGTGCAGCTTTCATATGGTCATAGGAGGTCATCTGGTGGTCCGGGAGCTGTAGCAGGGCGTCGCGGCCCTCGTTGAGGAATCTCCCCCATAGACCGGCTCCCCAGTCGCTTCTATCGATCCGGTGGGCTGTCATAGCGATTTCGTAGGCCTTAAACCATTGCTGGATGTCGTCCTCTCGGAAGTACTCTCGAACGACATCCTTGGGGATGTGTACCTTTTTCTCTGTTGCCCCTGGGGTGTGGGGTTGCTCGGGCACCCCTACTTCTTTATTCTGCTTGCGTAGGTCGATCTCCGCTAATTTTCGCTCGTGTTCATATGTCAATTTCTTCTCCTCGAGCTCCCTTTGTCTCTGTTTTTCCTCTCTTTCTTCTCGGAGACGCAGGTGCTCTAAGTTTATTTTTTGTTCGGCCAACTTAAGTTCAACATCCATTTTGAGCCGGGCCATTTCCAGCTCGTGTAGTCGGGTTTTTTCTCGTTCCTGGATCTCGTCTTGCGAGAGACCCGTTCTTCGCTCTTCAGGGGCTGTGGTTTGTTTTTCTATTGCTGCGATGTTTTGATCGGGGGTTCCGGCAGCCCCGGTTTCTGCCCAAGACTCTAGGGCATGCTTGAAATCGTCCTTGGTACTTAGACCGGTGGTAGCGATACCTAGTTCGATGCAGAATTGTTTTAATTCACGATGGCTGTACTCGTCCAATTTCTCCATCTGAAATTTCTCGGTGGATCCGCTTTCTTTGTTTGACATCGTGATTTCGTCGTGGGGTGAGCTACTCTCTGTACGATAATGCGGTGATTCGGATCGCGCCGCTGGCCACCAATGTTAGACGGACCGGGAGGGTCGGCCGAGGATAAGGGGAGAGGTCTCCGGGGAGAGCCGTCTCCGACGATCGTACAGACAAGTAACTTCCCCCCCACAGACGGACACCACACAAGGGTAAAGTTCAACGATACTTTATAGGCAATTCTTTAAGTACGATGAATGGTACAAGGAGGTCTGGACTCAGGGGTCCCCTCGGTTCTGGTCTCTGGTTTGGGAAAAGGGTAGCGGGACAGTCTTGTTACCAAAAGATGGGAATAGCTCTCAATCCTCGAGCTCGGCGTTCTAGATGATCGGGCCGCGGCGGAGCCAGGCAGGTCCCGAGATGGACGAAGGAAGCGACGGTCCGCGGCGGAGCCAGCAGGTCCCGATGAAGATGGTAGTTACGAACGGTCCGCGGCCACGCCAGCAGGTCCCGACGACGATGAAGGTTTACGAAGGTTACGAAGGTTGCGGCAGCGCCAGCAGGCAGGACGATGATGCGCAAGGCAGAGCTACGGCAGCGCCAGTAGTCCGTCAAGGATGAGTTCTTCTCTGCGTCTCTCGACTCCAGGATACAACTGCCTTCCTGCTCTGGAGCTGCCCCAGTTATAGAGCTGGTGCCCTTTGATGTCCGGACCCTCGCACTTGGAGGTCGGGAGGTCCGGGATGAGGGAGTCCAGACACCCAGCAGGGGGGTGGAGCCAGCGCCCGGGGAGGCGATGGGCGAGCGGCACCTGGCGGGGGAGAGCCATCGACGCCTCTTTCTCCCATTGACTTGCCAAGTAGCCCGCTCACCTCCTGGGTGGATGGTGGTGCCGGGATGTCTGAGGCCTGGCTAGGCCCAGGGTTGAGGTCGATCGGGGGCCAGGCGGCCTCGTGGTGGAGTGTCCAAGATGGCGCCCAGGCTGAGCGCGCGGGCCAGTAGTGGGTCGGGCCCACGAGGTCGATATGTTCAGGGGCCGGGGTCCCGGAGGGGACGGAAGACGAGCAGTGGTGGTGTGTGGCACTTGTGTGACCGGGCTCGGGCCTGGTCGGGCCGAGGGGGGAGCGGCCCTTCATGTGGCCTGTCCAACATTGTGTATGGTCATAAATGCTTCACACACTGCCTCTGAGATAGGCCTGCCTGCTTGTGCTACGTTATCACAGAGTTGGGCAAGGGTTATCAAAGGGTGTAGCCCCCTTACTCTGACTTAGGAAGAAGGATCCCTATTTTGACCTCGGCGCCAGCCGCGGCCAACTAGAGATTCCCATTTCTAACAGTTATCAACATTATGGTCATCACTTTCTACACAAATCCAGCAGCCCTAGGAAAGTTTTCACTTATCACCGATGAGAAAATTGCCCTACACCACCGAAAAGCAGTTAATAAACGTTTGCACTGAAATTTTCATTTTTTTCAGGGTTTAACATTTCAGATCCGACCTCATATTACTATAAGTGTGCACCTACATCAGCACAGAAAAATATGCTAACAAACACCAAACAGATTTACTCTGCTTCCTTTATTAGCCAACTTCCTGAACAGGGTTTTGACTTATGGAAAGATACTATAGATTTAAAATCAGTTCTGGGATTCTAGTGATTGGCAAGCCCAGGGAACAGCAGCGCTATTTAGAGCATGCCACATTCCACAGATGATGATTTTTCTAAATTAAACTGTGCAGCAGACTTCCTGTCTTGGGATAGCCAAGAACAATGACTTGAACACACCTCTGATTCCTACACCAACACAAACCAAGAAAAATACTACATCAGAAGAAGGGGCTACAATAGATGACATCATACAATACAATAGATCAGACCCCAATTGGAAGGGATGATTGGTTTGGCCCACAGACACTAATAGATGTCAAGAAAGATTCAGGGGTACCACTGAAGGGTACAGTATCCATAGGCCAGACCCACAATATGTACAAAGAGAACATCTGGTGGTGGTGACATCATACTGTGTTGGGAAGTCATGCCTCGATTGGCTAAAACCCTCAACACTAACACAGGTGAAGCAACACTTATCCCTACTATCAGAGGATGTGAATCAAAGGGATTTTTTATTAGGCCCCAGAAAGCCATGTCAGAAACGTTTCATATATGCTGTCTAGAATGAAATATGGAAAATGTTCCAACAAGAAGCAGCTGAGAGACTGCGAGAAATAGATAGGATTAACCTAGAAAAGGCATTAGCCGTAGTTGACAATGGTATGACTACGTTAACATCCAGGATATATTCACTGGGCAACATTGTACTTTCCCCGATTGATGTACTAGAACAGGACTTGTCCATACTACAGCACGGGCAATCACATTTACGTTCTATTATGTTATTGAACTGGACGCTGGAATCATTGCGCGCTGGTTATGTGACTTGACGGTTTATCAACAGTACGTCCCTGTTTTCTACATACAATTTAACAGAAAAACAAATGAAAATGGCACAGAGGGGAGCAAAATATACAATGCTGCGTATTGAAAAGCTGGACAGATTACCTTTTACTGTGGCTGAGTCACCGCCCACAGAATGGTTATTCCATGGCCACATAACGCTACCGGTTACAACTTTCCAGTTTCAATATTGCCTAGTACAATTACAGGTTGGCAGATATGAAAAGACGGGTAAAGAATACATCAGGGAATCTTAGGAATTACCGTACAGATTTTGACACAGGACTGGGGATCTTGAAGTGTTTCTAAGCGGTACTAACTGTGAGAACTCTTTTAGTGGATATCTCATATGCCAGGATATTTTGCTACACGGAGCTTGTAATGGTTCAGTGGCAACCCTATCCTGTCATTTGAAAGGTGCCCTGGCAGCTGTGATCACCACGGTATTCAGGCTTCTCTCAAATGGGAGTTACTTGATATTCAATTCAATTCAATTCAATTCAATAATACTTTATTCGGTTACAGAAGAATATAACCATAGAAGCACATACAAAGTAATCATACATTAAAAAGTAAATATATCTATTAAAACACATTAATATAAAAGTAAAAAGAGGGCACCATACACCTGAATAACATTATAATTGATTTTCTTGATCTAAAAATATATATTTTTTAAAACGTAATTGAGAATACCACAAAGATTGTCTCCAGTTGCTGAAGTATCACAAATGCAGAACAACAGAGCCTCAATCCTGATTCTTTTAAAAGAGGGACAATCCATTTTTTCCTCTGGGGTATATAAAATTTGCAAAAGAATAGGACATGTATAGTGGATTGCTCAGAGGTGTCATCACAAGGACATTTACATAGATGTTTTGTCCAATCGTTAGCTACCTGGAAGCTTATTAGTCTATGTAGGGAACTGTTAGACGGACCGGGAGGGTCGGCCGAGGTTACGGGGAGAGGTCTCCAGGGAGAGCCGTCTCCAACGACTGTACAGATAAGTAACTTCCCCCCCCCACAGACGGACACCACACAAGGTTGAAGGTTAACGAGACTTTATATGCAATTCTTAGGTTACGTGGATGGATACAAGGAGGTCTGGACTCAGGGGTCCCCTCGGTTCTAGTCTCTGGTTTAGGAAAGGGGTAGCGGGACAGTCTTTGTTACCAACGAGTGAAAAATAGCTCTCAATCCTCGAGCTCGGCGTTCTAGATGATCGGGCCGCGGCGGAGCCAGGCAGGTCCCGAGATGGACGAAGGAAAACGACGGTCCGCGGCGGAGCCTGCAGGTCCCGGTGAAGATGACGGTTACAACGGTCCGCGGCCACGCCAGCAGGTCCCGACGACGATGAAGGTGATGAAGATTACGACGGCTGTGGCAGCGCCAACAGGCAGGACGATGGTGCACAAGACAGAGCTACGGCAGCGCCAGTAGTCCGTCCAGGATGAGTTCCTCTTTACGTCTCTCGACTCCAAGATACAACTGCCTTCCTGCTCTGGAGCTGCCCCAGTTATAGGGCTGGCGTGCTTTGATGTCCGGACCCTCGCACTTGGAGGTCGGGAGGTCCGGGATGAGGGAGTCCAGACACCCAGCAGGGGGGTGGAGCCAGCGCCCGGGGAGGCGATGGGCGAGCGGCACTTGGCGGGGGAGAGCCATCGGCACCTCTTTCTCTCATTGACTTGCCAAGTAGCCTGCTCACCTCCTGGGTGGAGGGTGGTGCCGGGATGTCTGAGGCCGGGCTAGGCCCAGGGTTGAGGTCGATCGGGGGCCAGGCGGCCTCGTGGTGAAGTGTCCAAGATGGCGGCCCAGGCTGGGCGCGTGGGCCGGCAGTGGATCGGACCCACGAGGTTCACGTGCTCGAGGGCAGGGGTCCCTGAGGGGACGGAGGACGTGCAATGGTGGTGTGTGGTACTTGCGTGACCGGGCTCGGGCCTGGTTGGGCCGGGGGAGAGCGGCCCTTCATGTGGCCTGTCCAACATGCGTCCCCCCCAGCTGAAGGCGGGGAGAGTTACCCATCCTCTTGGGGACTCTCCTCGTCGAGGCGGAAAAACCGGGACAGGCCATCCGCGTTGGCGTGATCTGGCCCAGGCCGGTGTTCGACTGTGAAGTCCATACCTTGCAAGGAGATGGACCAGCGTAGCAACTTTGGGTTTTCCCCCCGCATATGCATCAGCCACTGCAGGGGTCGGTGGTCGGTCTGCACCCGGAAGTGGGTGCCAAAAAGGTAGGGCCGGAGCTTCTTGAGGGCCCATACCACAGCGAAGGCTTCACTCTCTATGGTGCTCCAGCGTTGCTCCCGTGGTAGGAGTCTCCGGCTGATGAAGGCCACCGGTTGATCAAGGCCTTCGGTGTTCACTTGAGACAGAACCGCCCCAATGCCCTGGTCAGAGGCGTCCGTCTGGACGACGAACTCCCGGCTGTAGTCTGGGGCCTGGAGCACAGGAGCGGAACACATGGCGGCCTTCAGCTGTTCGAATGCCGTTTGACACTCTGGGGTCCAGTTCACTTTCTTGGGCTGATTCTTTGACGTGAGTTCTGTGAGAGGCCCCACTATGGTACCATAGTCTTTCACGAACCTTCGGTAATAGCCCGTGAGGCCCAGGAAGGCTCGTACCTCGGTTTGGGTGATGGGGGGCTGCCAGTCCTGGATGGCGGCAATTTTCAGCTGTAGAGGGGCCACTAGGCCGCTTCCCACCTGGTGTCCGAGGTAGGTCACAGACCCTTGTCCAATTTGACACTTGCTGGCCTTGATCGGGAGGCCAGCTCGCTGAAGGGCTTGCAGCACTGCTCGGAGGTGGTGGAGGTGCTCGGTCCAATGGTGGCTGTACACAGCGATGTCGTCTAGGTAGGCGGCGCTGAACCCTTCGAGCCCCGCCAGGACCTGATTGACGAGCCGTTGGAAAGTCGCTGGGGCATTCTTCATGCCGAAGGGCATGACCGTAAAATGGTAGTGGCCATCGGGGGTGGAGAAGGCAGAACGTTCTTGCGCTCGGGGTGTGAGGCCGATCTGCCAATAACCTGCTGTCAGGTCGAAGATGCTGAGGTAGCGGGCAGCTCCCATTCGGTCGACCAGTTCATCTGCCCGGGGGATGGGATGGGCGTCTGTTCTGGTGACTTCATTCAGGCCCCGGTAGTCGACGCAGAACCGGAGTTCTGGTGTGGTTCCGGGGGCGGCTGCTTTGGGGACCAGTACGACCGGGCTGGCCCATGGGCTGTCTGAGGGCTCGATGACCCCGAGCGTGAGCATCTTGGCCACTTCCGCCTGGATGCAGGCCCGTACCCGATCAGGTACGCGGTAGGCCCGGTGGCGGATAGGAGGGCTGTCTCCGGTGTCCACATCGTGTACACACCAGGAAGTGACACCTGGGGTGAGGGAGAACAGACTGGCGAACTGTGACAGGAGGGCTTGGCACTCTTGGCGTTGTTCTCTGGTGAGGGTCTCCGAGAGTCGGACCCCATCCACGGAGCCGTCTTGCTCCTGGGTCCGCAGGAGGTCAGGGAGAGGCTCGGAGTCGTCTTCAACCCCATTGTCCGTGGCCATCAGGAGGCTGAGTTCTGTTCGTGCAAAGTGGGGTTTCAGTCTGTTGGTGTGGAGGACCCGGAGTGGGTTCCGGGAGGACTCCATATCGATGAGGTAGGTGGCAGGACCCTTGCGCTCGATTACCTTGAAGGGCCCCGTCCATTTGTCTTGGAGAGCGCATGGCTCCGTGGGGGACATTACCCATACCTGTTGCCCCGGTTCGAATTCAATGGATGAGGCGTTCTGGTCATACCATTTTTTCATGTCCTCTTGACTGGCCTCTAGGTTGGCTTTTGCTAGGTCTCTGAATCGCCGGGACTGGTTGCGGAGGGTGAGGAGGTACCGGAAGACATCTGGAGGGTTCTTGGCCGGAGGCATCTCCCAGCCTTCTTTGATCAGGCTGAGCGGCCCCCGCACTGGGTGCCCGTATAGCAGTTCAAATGGGCTGAAGCCTAGGGATTTCTGTGGGACCTCTCGGTAGGCGAAGAGGAGGCACGGCAGCAGCACATCCCACTGGCGACGGAGGGGCTCTTCCAATCCCCCGATCATCCCTTTTAGCGTGCGGTTGAACCGCTCAACAAGTCCGTTCCCTTGGGGGTGATAGGGGGTCGTGAATCGGTAGGTGACCCCACACTGTCGCCAGAGGGATTTCATGTATTTAGAGATAAAGTTCGTGCCTCTGTCGCTGACGACTTCTCGGGGGAACCCCACACGGGAGAAGATCCCCATCAGGGCCCGGCCGACCACTGGGGCTGTCACGGTCCCGAGAGGAACAGCCTCAGGGTAGCGGGTGGCGTGGTCCACTAGCACCAAGATGAAGCGATGGCCTTGTTTTGTGCGCGGGTCCAGGGGTCCCACAATGTCTATTCCGACCCTCTCAAACGGGGTCGTGACTACTGGAAAAGGTTGCAAGGGGTCTTTAGTTTGCGGCCGCTCTTCCCACTGGCTTGGCACGTGGGGCAAGATCGGCAATGCTGGTGCACATCGTTCCTCATTTTGGGCCAGAAGAAGTGGGTCACTAGGCGACTGTAGGTTTTATCTTGTCCCAGGTGCCCTGCCAGGGGGACATCGTGGGCCAGGTTTAGCAGGAAGTCTCTAAAGCAGAGGGGCACTACTAGTACTCGGTTGGCCCCCAGCTCGGCGATTCTTTGCTCGCTGTACAACAGATCATTGTCCCAGTAGACCCAATGAGTTCCGGAGGTATCTCCTGCGCTTTGGGCGAGCGCTTGTTGGCGGAGTCCCTCGAGGGAGGGACAGGTCTTCTGTTCCTGGCGAAATTGTTCTTGTGTGGGCCCCCCCTCTTGGGCCCACTGGTCAAGGTTATCGAGGTCGGAAGGTTGAGCAGGTTCGAGGGGGGTGTCATGGTCGGTGGTCTCGGCTGGGGCGACCGGAGGCGGTGGCGCCGGCCATTCTGGTTCTTCCGGGTGAGGGTTGGCACGGACGGCCATGGACCGGGTGGTGACGCACGCCCAGTCCGGGACGCCTAACATCCCCAAGTGTTCTCTTCGCTCCACGGCTGCCCACGGGGAGCTCTCCAGGTCATTTCCGAGGAGGCAGTCCACGGGGGCGTCGTCTCGGACCGTTACCTTCAACATGCCGGAGACCCCTCCCCACTCAAAGGGGACGCAGGCCATCCGACACAGACTTTCCGAGTTGTCGGCTGATCGCACCGGGCAGAGAATGTTCGGTAGATATTGTTCTGGGGTCACCAGGTGACAGCGGACGGCTGTTACACTGGCCCCGGTGTCTCGAAGGGCTTCGGCCCGTCGTCCATTGATGCTCACCCATTGGCTGTACTTCTGGGTGTTAGCGGGTAGGGGGACCCGCGGGACCATGTCTCTTCCCCCTAAGCACGCGAGAGTCATGGCGGCTGGCTCCCACTCTTGATACTCTTGCTCGTCTGTTTCTTGTTCCTCGGAGATCTGTTCTTCCCCTAGTGCCGCGGCGGCCACTTGGCGGGGTTTTGGACTCTGATACTGCGGGCAGCTTGGGTCGTTTGCATAGTGGCCGACTCGTTGGCATCGGTGACACGTGACATTGGCTCTGTACCCCGGTCGCGCCGGGGTGCTGCCCCGGTTGGCCGGGGGGGTGGCGCTGGTAGCGGGGGCGGCCGGAGTGTTGTCTCTTCCTCGTCCTTGGCCTCCTCCTCCTCCTCTGGGTCGGTGGTGACCATTGTTGTTCCTGTTCTGCTCGTAGGACCCATTCCGGCCCACTCTGGTGATCTCCCACCGGTCAGCTTCGGCTGCGAGCTGCCGGGGGTCGGTTAACTTGCTGTCGAGGAGGTGTTGGCGTAGTTCAATGAAGCAATTGTTGGACAGATGCTCCCATACCATCAGATTGAACAGCTGCTCGTAGGTCGTGACGTTGTTTCCTTTGATCCAGCCTTCGAAAGCTCGGCTAAAGTACGTTACATAGTCCACCCAAGTTGTACCCGGGATGCGTGTGCAGTCTCGGAACCTCTGACGGTACATCTCGGG
Source organism: Lissotriton vulgaris (assembly GCF_964263255.1). Lineage (NCBI taxonomy): Eukaryota > Metazoa > Chordata > Amphibia > Caudata > Salamandridae > Lissotriton > Lissotriton vulgaris. Next base: position 455,932,834 of record NC_141700.1, on the reverse strand, counting down.
CGTGAGGCCATAGCGGGTGAGGAGGGCCGCTTTCATATGGTCGTAGGAGGTCATCTGGTGGTCTGGGAGCTGTAACAGGGTATCGCGGCCCTCATTGAGGAATCTTCCCCATAGGCCGGCTCCCCAATCGTTTCTATCGATCCGGTGCGCAGTCATAGCGATTTCATAGGCCTTAAACCATTGCTGGATGTCGTCCTCTCGGAAATATTCTCGGACAACATCCTTGGGGATGTGTACTTTTTTCTCCGTGGTCCCTGGGGTGTGTGGTCTCTCAGGCACCCCTAACTCTTTATTCTGCTTGCGCAGGTTGATCTCGGCTAGGTTCCGTTCGTGCTCGTACGCCAGTTTCTTTTCCTCGAGCTCCCTTTGTCTCTGTTTCTCCTCTCTTTCTTCTCGGAGACGTAGGTGCTCTAAGTTGATTTTTTGTTCGGCCAACTTAAGTTCAACGTCCATTTTAAGTCGGGCCATTTCTAGTTCGTGTAGTCGGGTTCTTTCTCTTTCCTGGATCTCGTCTTGCGAGAGACCCGTTCTTTGCCCTTCAGGGGCCGTGGTCGTTTTTTCTACGGTGCTTTGATCAGGGGTTCCGGCAGCCCCGGTCTCTGCCCAAGATTCTAGGGCATGCTTAAAATCGTCCTTGGTACTCAGTCCGGTGGTAGCGATACCCAGTTCGATGCAGAATTGTTTTAGTTCACGATGGTTGTACTCCTCCAATTTCTCCATTTGGAATTTCTCGGTTGATCCGCTCTCTTTCGTGGTCATTGTGACTTCGTCGTGGGGTGAGCTACTCTCTGTACGTTTATGCGGTGATTCGGATCGCGCCGCTGGCCACCAATGTTAGACGGACCGGGAGGGTCGGCCGAGGTTACGGGGAGAGGTCTCCAGGGAGAGCCGTCTCCAACGACTGTACAGATAAGTAACTTCCCCCCCCCACAGACGGACACCACACAAGGTTGAAGGTTAACGAGACTTTATATGCAATTCTTAGGTTACGTGGATGGATACAAGGAGGTCTGGACTCAGGGGTCCCCTCGGTTCTAGTCTCTGGTTTAGGAAAGGGGTAGCGGGACAGTCTTTGTTACCAACGAGTGAAAAATAGCTCTCAATCCTCGAGCTCGGCGTTCTAGATGATCGGGCCGCGGCGGAGCCAGGCAGGTCCCGAGATGGACGAAGGAAAACGACGGTCCGCGGCGGAGCCTGCAGGTCCCGGTGAAGATGACGGTTACAACGGTCCGCGGCCACGCCAGCAGGTCCCGACGACGATGAAGGTGATGAAGATTACGACGGCTGTGGCAGCGCCAACAGGCAGGACGATGGTGCACAAGACAGAGCTACGGCAGCGCCAGTAGTCCGTCCAGGATGAGTTCCTCTTTACGTCTCTCGACTCCAAGATACAACTGCCTTCCTGCTCTGGAGCTGCCCCAGTTATAGGGCTGGCGTGCTTTGATGTCCGGACCCTCGCACTTGGAGGTCGGGAGGTCCGGGATGAGGGAGTCCAGACACCCAGCAGGGGGGTGGAGCCAGCGCCCGGGGAGGCGATGGGCGAGCGGCACTTGGCGGGGGAGAGCCATCGGCACCTCTTTCTCTCATTGACTTGCCAAGTAGCCTGCTCACCTCCTGGGTGGAGGGTGGTGCCGGGATGTCTGAGGCCGGGCTAGGCCCAGGGTTGAGGTCGATCGGGGGCCAGGCGGCCTCGTGGTGAAGTGTCCAAGATGGCGGCCCAGGCTGGGCGCGTGGGCCGGCAGTGGATCGGACCCACGAGGTTCACGTGCTCGAGGGCAGGGGTCCCTGAGGGGACGGAGGACGTGCAATGGTGGTGTGTGGTACTTGCGTGACCGGGCTCGGGCCTGGTTGGGCCGGGGGAGAGCGGCCCTTCATGTGGCCTGTCCAACAGGAACCCAGACGAAATCGCGTTAGCAGAAATCTGTCATAATCTTTCATTGGGAGGCGTAGGTATGGCTGAAGACAGAAAGTTGTTAATATAAGGTTGTGTGCCTGAACCGTGATTTTATTTAGTTCGGCACACTGTCTCCGTTCTGCCAAATTATTCAGACAGATGGTCTTAAGAGATTTTTTACTCATTTCAGCCATGGTAAATGGTTTATCTTAAAATTCGGGAAGTCCTACATTGTTTTAAAACGTTTTTACATACGATAACCACCCAATCCTTTTTACCCCATCCAAGGCCTTGCTATTGACTAAGATCCCCCTATTAAAATATGTCTCCTCAGTAATCCATATCCTATGCCATAGTAGGACTGGCTGAATCTTTATAATATCTTCTATATAGGTCAGTCCTAATTCAGTATGGCACACAAAGGAGGAGGTACTTTGGGGGACCATCAATAAAAATTTTAGAAACATATTTTCAGCTGCCTGGATTGAACCCACTACCGCATATTCCCATATGCCCGCTTCATATGTGGCTACGCTAACACATTTTTCCTTGTAGATTTCTAAAAGTTCCACAGCAGGACGTCTACCAAGTCTCCTACTAAAATTAGAAAGTGTGGATAGAGTTTTAATATAAAGTAGCCTCCTTGATTTAACGACCTGCACCCATGACCCTGTGGCATCAAACAATATACCCAGATAAGAGAAAGTCTTTGTAAATTGCTTGTGGTCCATAAAAATAGATTTTTTCTTTAAACATCCTGGTCCACAATTCATTACATACGTTTTTTTGGGGTTTATAATAAGACTTCTCTCTGACATATAATTTACAAGTTGGTAACCACCTTTTGTAGTCCCAGCGGAGTACAGGGCCATTAAGAGTGCAGAGTGACTAGGGAGTGCTAGGGAGTGCTAGGGAGTGCAGAGTGACTGCAGAGTGCTAGGGAGTGCTAGGGAGTACAGAGTGACTAGGGAGTGCTAGGGAGTGTGGAGTGACTGCGGAGTGCTAAGGAGTGCTAGGGAGTGCAGAGTGACTAGGGAGTGCTAGGGAGTGCAGAGTGACTAGGGAGTGCTAGGGAGTGCAGAGTGAGTAGGGAGTGCTAGGGAGTGCTATAGAGTGCAGAGTGACTAGGGAGTGCAGAGTGACTAGGGAGTGCTAGGTAGTGCAGAGTGACTAGGGAGTGCTAGGGAGTGCAGAGTGACTGCAGAGTGACTGCAGAGTTCTAGGGAGTGCAGAGTGACTGCAGAGTGCTAGGAAGTGCTAGGGAGTGCAGAGTGCTAGGGAATGCAGAATGACTGCAGAGTGCTAGGGAGTGCAGAGTGACTGCAGAGTGCTAGGGAGTGGAGAGTGACTAGGGAGTGCGGAGTGGCTAGGGAGTGCTAGAGAGTGCAGAGTGGCTAGGGAGTGCTGGGGAGTGCAGAGTGACTAGGGAGTGATAGGGAGTGCAGAGTGACTAGGGAGTGCTAGGGAGTGCTAGGGAGTGCAGAGTGACTGCAGAGTGCTATGGAGAGCTAGGGAGTGCTAGGGAGTGCAGCGTGACTAGGGAGTGCAGAATGACTAGGGAGTGCTAGGGAGTGCAGAGTGCTAGGGAGTACAGAGTGCTAGGGAGTGCAGGGTGACTAGGGAGTGCTAGGGAGTGCAGAGTGACCAGGGAGTGCTAGGGAGTGCTAGAGAGTGCAGAGTGTCTAAGGAGTGCAAAGTGACTAGGGAGTGCTAGGGAGTGCTAGGGAGTGCAGAGTGACTGCAGAGTGACTGCAGAGTGCTAGGGAGTGCTGAGTGACTGCAGAGTGCTAGGGAGTGCTAGGGAGTGCAGAGTGCTAGTGAATGCAGAGTGACTGCAGAGTGCTAGGGAGTGGAGAGTGACCAGGGAGTGCTAGGGACTGCAGAGTGGTTAGGAAGTGCTAGGGAGTGCAGAGTGGCTAGGAAGTGCTAGGGAGTGCTAGGGAGTGCAGAGTGACTAGGAAGTGCTAAGGAGTGCAGAGTGACTAGGGAGTGCTAAGGAGTGCTAGGGAGTGCAGAGTGACTGCAGAGTGCAGAGTGGCTAGGGAGTGCTAGGGAGTGCAGAGTGGCTAGGGAATGCTAGGGAGTGCAGAGTGACTAGGGAGTGATAGGGAGTGCAGAGTGACTAGGGAGTGCTAGGGAGTGCTAGGGGGTGCAGAGTGACTGCAGAGTGCCAGGGAGAGCTAGGGAGTGCTAGGGAGTGTAGCGTGACTAGGGAGTGCAGAATGACTAGGGAGTGCAGAGTGCTAGGGAGTGCAGAGTGACTAGGGAGTGCTAGGGAGTGCTGGGGGTGCAGAGTGACTAGGGAGTGCTAGAGAGTGCTAGGGAGTACAGAGTGACTATGGACTGCAGAGTGACTGCAGAGTGCTCGGGAGTGCTAGGGAGTGCAGAGTGACTGCAGAGTGCTAGGGAGTGCTAGGGAGTGCAGAGTGACTAGGGAGTGCTAAGGAGTGCAGAGTGACTGCAGAGTGCTAGGGGGTGCTAGGGAGTGCAGAGTGACTAGGGAGTGCTAGGGAGTGCAGAGTGACTAGGGAGTGCTAGGGAGTGCAGACTGACTAGGGAGTGACTAGGAAGTGCTAGGGAGTGCTAGGGAGTGCTAGAGAGTGCAGAGTGACTGCAGAATGTTAGGGAGTGCAGAGTGACTAGGGAGTGCAGAGTGACTAGGGAGTGCTAGGGAGTGCATAGTGCTAGGGAGTGCAGAATGACTAGGGAGTGCTAATGAGTGCTAGGGAGTGCAGAGTGACTAGGGAGTGCTAGGGAGTACTAGGGAGTGAAGAGTGACTAAGGAATGCTAGGGAGTGAAGAGTGACTAGGGAGTGACTAGGGACTGCAGAGTGCTAGGGAGTGCTAGGGAGTGCAGAGTGACTGCAGAGTGACTAGGGAGTGCTAGGGGGTGCTAGGGAGTGCAGAGTGACTAGGGAGTGCTAAGGAGTGCAGAGTGACTAGGGGGTGCTAGGGAGTGCTAGGGAGTGCAGAGTGCTAGGGAGTGCGGAGTGACTAGGGAGTGCAGAGTGACTAGGGAGTGCTAGGTAGTGCAGAGTGCTAGGGTGTGCAGAGTGACTAGGGAGTGCTAGGGAGTGCAGAGTGACTAGGGAGTGCTAGAGAGTGCAGAGTGACTGGGGAGTGCTAGGGAGTACAGAGTGACTGCAGAGTTCTAGGGAGTGCAGAGAGACTGCAGCGTGCTAGGGAGTGCTAGGGAGTGCAGAGTGACTGCAGAGTGCTAGGGAGTGCAGAGTGACTGCAGAGTTCTAGGGAGTGCAGAGTGACTGCAGAGTGCCAGGGAATGCTAGGGAGTGCAGAGTGACTGCAGAGTGCTAGGGAGTGCTAGGGAGTGCAGAGTGACTAGGGAGTGCTAGGGAGTGCAGAGTGGCTAGGGAGTGCCAGGGAGTGCCAGGGAGTGCGGAGTGACTAGGGAGTGCTAGGGAGTGCTGAGTGACTAGGGAGTGCTAGGGAGTGCTAGGGAGTGCATAGTGACTGCAGAGTGATAGGGAGTGCTAGGGAGTGCAGAGTGCTAGGGAGTGCAGAGTGACTGCAGAGCGACTAGGGAGTGCAGAGTGGCTAGGGAGTGCAGAGTGACTAGGGAGTGCTAGGGAGTGCTAGGGAGTGCAGAGTGACTAGGGAGTGCTAGGGAGTGCAGAGTGACTAGAGAGTGCAGAGTGACTAGGGAGTGCTAGGGAGTGCAGAGTGACTGCAGAGTGTTAGGGAGTGCTAGGGAGTGCAGAGTGACTAGGGAGTGCAGAGTGACTACGGTGTGCTAGGGAGTGCAGAGTGCTAGGGAGTGCAGAGTGACTAGGGAGTGCAAGGGAGTAATGAGTGACTAGGGAGTGCAGAGTGACTAGGGAGTGCTAGGGAGTGCAGAGTGACTGCAGCGTGACTGCAGAGTGCTAGGGAGTGCAGAGTGACTGCAGAGTGGTAGGGAGTGCTAGGGAGTGCAGAGTGACTGCATAGTGGTAGGGAGTGCTAGGGAGTGCAGAGTGACTGCAGAGTGCTAGGGAGTGCTAGGGAGTGCAGAGTGCTAGGGAGTGCAGAGTGACTGCAGAGCGACTAGGGAGTGCAGAGTGGCTAGGGAGTGCAGAGTGACTAGGGAGTGCTAGGGAGAGCAGAGTGACTAGGGAGTGCTAGGGAGTGCTAGGGAGTGCAGAGTGACTGCAGAGTGCTAGGGAGAGCTAGGGAGTGCAGAGTGACTAGGGACTGCAGAGTGCTAGGGAGTGCAGAGTGACTGCAGAGTGACTAGGGAGTGCTAGGGAGTGACTAGGAAGTGCAGAGTGACTAGGGAGTGCTAGGGAGTGCAGAGTGACTAGGGAGTGCTAGGGAGTGCAGATTGACTAGGACGTGCTAGGGAGTGCAGAGTGACTGGGGAGTGCTAGGGAGTGCAGAGTGACTGCAGAGTGTTAGGGAGTGCTAGGGAGTGCAGAGTTACTAGGGAGTGCAGAGTGACTACGGTGTGCTAGGGAGTGCAGAGTTCTAGAGAGTGCTAGGGAGTGCTAGGTAGTGCAGAGTGACTGCAGCGTGACTGCAGAGTGCTAGGGAGTGCTGAGTGACTAGGGAGTGCAGAGTGACTAGGGAGTGCTAGGGAGTGCTAGGGAGTGCAGAGTGACTGCAGAGTGACTGCAGAGTGGTAGGGAGTGCAGAGTGACTGCAGAGTGCTAGGGAGTGCTAGGGAGTGCTAGGGAGTGCAGAGTGCTAGGGAGTGCAGAGTGACTGCAGAGTGACTAGGGAGTGCAGAGTGGCTAGGGAGTGCAGAGTGACTAGGGAGTGCTAAGGAGAGCAGAGTGACTAGGGAGTGCTAGGGAGTGCAGAGTGACTAGGGAGTGCTAGGAAGTGCAGAGTGACTAGGGAGTGCTAGGGAGTGCAGAGTGACTGCAGAGTGTTAGGGAGTGCTAGGGAGTGCAGAGTGACTAGGGAGTGCAGAGTGACTACGGTGTGCTAGGGAGTGCAGAGTGCTAGGGAGTGCAGAGTGACTAGGGAGTGCTAGGGAGTGCTGAGTGACTAGGGAGTGCAGAGCAAATAGGGAGTGCTAGAGAGTGCAGAGTGACTGCAGAGTGCTAGGGAGTGCAGAGTGACTGCAGAGTGGTAGGGAGTGCTAGGGAGTGCAGAGGGACTGCAGAGTGCTAGGGAGTGCTAGGAGTGCAGAGTGTTAGGGAGTGCAGAGTGACTGCTGAGCGACTAGGGAGTGCCGAGTGGCTAGGGAGTGCAGAGTGACTAGGGAGTGCTAGGGAGAGCAGAGTGACTAGGGAGTGCTAGGGAGTGCTAGGGAGTGCAGAGTGACTGCAGAGTGCTAGGGAGAGCTAGGGAGTGCAGAGTGACTAGGGAGTGTAGAGTGCTAGGGAGTGCTAGGGAGTGCAGAGTGACTAGGGAGTGCTAGGGAGTGCAGAGTGACTAGGGACTGCAGAGTGCTAGGGAGTGCAGAGTGACTGCAGAGTGACTAGGGAGTGCTAGGGGGTGCTAGGGAGTGCAGAGTGACTAGGGAGTGCTAGGGAGTGCTAGGGAGTGCAGAGTGCTAGGGAGTGCGGAGTGACTAGGGAGTGCAGAGTGACTAGGGAGTGCTAGGTAGTGCAGAGTGCTAGGGTGTGCAGAGTGACTAGGGAGTGCTAGGGAGTGCAGAGTGACTAGGGAGTGCAGAGAGACTGCAGCGTGCTAGGGAGGGCTAGGGAGTGCAGAGTGCTAGGGAGTGCAGAGTGACTGCAGAGTGCTAGGGAGTGCAGAGTGACTGCAGAGTTCTAGGGAGTGCAGAGTGACTGCAGAGTGCCAGGGAATGCTAGGGAGTGCAGAGTGACTGCAGAGTGCTAGGGAGTGCTAGGGAGTGCAGAGTGACTAGGGAGTGCTAGGGAGTGCAGAGTGGCTAGGGAGTGCCAGGGAGTGCAGAGTGACTAGGGAGTGCTAGGGCTGCTAGGGAGTGCAGAGTGACTGCAGAGTGCTAAGGAGTGCTAGGGAGTGCAGAGTGACTAGGGAGTGCAGAGTGAGTAGGGAGTTCATAGTGACTAGGGAGTGCAGAGTGACTAGGGAGTGCTAGGGAGTGCAAAGTGACTAGGGAGTACTAGGGAGCGCGGGGTGACTGCAGAGTGACTGCAGAGTGCTAGGGAGTGCAGAGTGACTGCAGAGTGCTAGGGAGTGCTAGGGAGTGCTAGGGAGTGCAGAGTGACTGCAGAGTGCTAGGGAGTGCTAGGGAGTGCTAGGGAGTGCAGAGTGCTAGGGAGTGCAGAGTGACTGCAGAGTGACTAGGGAGTGCAGAGTGGCTAGGGAGTGCAGAGTGACTAGGGAGTGCTAAGGAGAGCAGAGAGACTAGGGAGTGCTAGGGAGTGCAGAGTGACTAGGGAGTGCTAGGAAGTGCAGAGTGACTAGGGAGTGCTAGGGAGTGCAGAGTGACTGCAGAGTGTTAGGGAGTGCTAGGGAGTGCAGAGTGACTAGGGAGTGCAGAGTGACTACGGTGTGCTAGGGAGTGCAGAGTGCTAGGGAGTGCAGAGTGACTAGGGAGTGCTAGGGAGTGCTGAGTGACTAGGGAGTGCAGAGCGAATAGGGAGTGCTAGAGAGTGCAGAGTGACTGCAGAGTGCTAGGGAGTGCAGAGTGACTGCAGAGTGGTAGGGAGTGCTAGGGAGTGCAGAGGGACTGCAGAGTGCTAGGGAGTGCTAGGAGTGCAGAGTGCTAGGGAGTGCAGAGTGCTAGGGAGTGCTAGGGAGTGCAGAGTGACTAGGGAGTGCTAGGGAGTGCAGAGTGACTAGGGAGTGCTAGGAAGTGCAGAGTGACTAGGGAGTGCTAGGAAGTGCAGAGTGACTAGGGAGTGCTAGGGAGTGCAGAGTGACTGCAGAGTGCTAGGGAGTGATAGGGAGTGCTAGGGAGTGCAGAGTGCTAGGGAGTGCAGAGTGACTGCAGAGTGACTAGGGAGTGCAGAGAGAGTGGCTAGGGAGTGCAGAGTGACTAGGGAGTGCTAAGGAGAGCAGAGTGACTAGGGAGTGCTAGGGAGTGCAGAGTGACTAGGGAGTGCTAGGAAGTGCAGAGTGACTAGGGAGTGCTAGGAAGTGCAGAGTGACTAGGGAGTGCTAGGGAGTGCAGAGTGACTGCAGAGTGTTAGGGAGTGCTAGGGAGTGCAGAGTGACTAGGGAGTGCAGAGTGACTACGGTGTGCTAGGGAGTGCAGAGTGCTAGGGAGTGCAGAGTGACTAGGGAGTGCTAGGGAGTGCTGAGTGACTAGGGAGTGCAGAGCGAATAGGGAGTGCTAGAGAGTGCAGAGTGACTGCAGAGTGCTAGGGAGTGCAGAGTGACTGCAGAGTGGTAGGGAGTGCTAGGGAGTGCAGAGGGACTGCAGAGTGCTAGGGAGTGCTAGGAGTGCAGAGTGCTAGGGAGTGCAGAGTGACTGCTGAGCGACTAGGGAGTGCTGAGTGGCTAGGGAGTGCAGAGTGACTAGGGAGTGCTAGGGAGAGCAGAGTGACTAGGGAGTGCTAGGCAGTGCTAGGGAGTGCAGAGTGACTGCAGAGTGCTAGGGAGAGCTAGGGAGTGCAGAGTGACTAGGGAGTGTAGAGTGCTAGGGAGTGCTAGGGAGTGCAGAGTGACTAGGGAGTGCTAGGGAGTGCAGAGTGACTAGGGACTGCAGAGTGCTAGGGAGTGCTAGGGAGTGCAGAGTGACTGCAGAGTGACTAGGGAGTGCTAGGGGGTGCTAGGGAGTGCAGAGTGACTAGGGAGTGCTAGGGAGTGCTAGGGAGTGCAGAGTGCTAGGGAGTGCGGAGTGACTAGGGAGTGCAGAGTGACTAGGGAGTGCTAGGTAGTGCAGAGTGCTAGGGTGTGCAGAGTGACTAGGGAGTGCTAGGGAGTGCAGAGTGACTAGGGAGTGCAGAGAGACTGCAGCGTGCTAGGGAGGGCTAGGGAGTGCAGAGTGCTAGGGAGTGCAGAGTGACTGCAGAGTGCTAGGGAGTGCAGAGTGACTGCAGAGTTCTAGGGAGTGCAGAGTGACTGCAGAGTGCCAGGGAATGCTAGGGAGTGCAGAGTGACTGCAGAGTGCTAGGGAGTGCTAGGGAGTGCAGAGTGACTAGGGAGTGCTAGGGAGTGCAGAGTGGCTAGGGAGTGCCAGGGAGTGCAGAGTGACTAGGGAGTGCTAGGGCTGCTAGGGAGTGCAGAGTGACTGCAGAGTGCTAAGGAGTGCTAGGGAGTGCAGAGTGACTAGGGAGTGCAGAGTGAGTAGGGAGTTCATAGTGACTAGGGAGTGCAGAGTGATTAGGGAGTGCTAGGGAGTGCAAAGTGACTAGGGAGTACTAGGGAGCGCGGGGTGACTGCAGAGTGACTGCAGAGTGCTAGGGAGTGCAGAGTGACTGCAGAGTGCTAGGGAGTGCTAGGGAGTGCTAGGGAGTGCAGAGTGAATGCAGAGTGCTATGGAGTGCTAGGGAGTGCAGAGTGACTAGGGAGTGCTAGGGAGTGCAGAGTGACTTGGGGGTGCTAGGCAGTGCTAGGGAGTGCAGAGTGACTGCAGAGTGCTAGGGAGAGCTAAGGAGTAGCTAGGTAGTGCAGAGTGACTAGGGAGTGCAGAGTGACTAGGGAGTGCTAGGGAGTGCAGAGTGCTAGGGAGTGCAGAGTGACTAGGGAGTGCTAGGGAGTGCTAGGGAGTGCAGAGTGACTAGGGACTGCAGAGTGACTAGGGAGTGCTAGGGAGTGCATAGTGCTAGGGAGTGCAGAGTGACTAGGGAGTGCTAATGAGTGCTAGGGAGTGCAGAGTGACTAGGGAGTGCTAGGGAGTGCAGAGTGACTGCAGAGTGTTAGGGAGTGCTAGGGAGTGCAGAGTGACTAGGGAGTGCAGAGTGACTACGGTGTGCTAGGGAGTTCAGAGTGCTAGGGAGTGCAGAGTGACTAGGGAGTGCTAGGGAGTGCTGAGTGACTAGGGAGTGCAGAGTGACTAGGGAGTGCTATGGAGTGCTAGGGAGTGCAGAGTGACTGCAGTGTGACTGCAGAGTGCTAGGGAGTGCAGAGTGACTGCAGAGTGGTAGGGAGTGCTAGGGAGTGCATATTGACTGCAGAGTGCTAGGGAGTGCTAGGGAGTGCAGAGTGCTAGGGAGTGCAGAGTGACTGCAGAGCGACTAGGGAGTGCAGAGTGGCTAGGGAGTGCAGAGTTACTAGGGAGTGCTAACGAGAGCAGAGTGTTGGACAGGCCACATGAAGGGCCGCTCTCCCCCGGCCCAACCAGGCCTGAGTCCCGTCCCGCAAGTACCACACACCACCATTGCACGTCCTCCGTCCCCTCAGGGACCCCTGCCCTCGAGCATGTCGACCTCGTGGGTCCGATCCACTGCCGGCCCACGCGCCCAGCCTGGGGCGCCATCTTGGACACTCCACCACGAGGCCGCCTGGCCCCCGATCGACCTCAACCCTGGGCCTGGGCCGGCCTCAGACATTCCGGCACCACCCTCCACCCAGGAGGTGAGCGGGCTACTTGGCAAGTCAATAGGAGAAAGAGGTGCCGATGGCTCTCCCCCACCAAGTGCCGCTCGCCCATCGCCTCCCCGGGCGCTGGCTCCACCCCCCTGCTGGGTGTCTGGACTCCCTCATCCCGGACCTCCCGACCTCCAAGTGCGAGGGTCCGGACATCAAAGCACACCAGCCCTATAACTGGGGCAGCTCCAGAGCAGGAAGGCAGTTGTATCTTGGAGTCGAGAGACGTAAAGAGGAACTCATCCTGGACGGACTACTGGCGCTGCCGTAGCTCTGTCTTGTGCACCATCGTCCTGCCTGTTGGCGCTGCCACAGCCGTCGTAATCTTCATCACCTTCATCGTCGTCGGGACCTGCTGGCGTGGCCGCGGACCGTTGTAACCGTCATCTTCACCGGGACCTGCAGGCTCCGCCGCGGACCGTCGTTTTCCTTCGTCCATCTCGGGACCTGCCTGGCTCCGCCGCGGCCCGATCATCTAGAACGCCGAGCTCGAGGATTGAGAGCTATTTTCCACTCGTTGGTAACAAAGACTGTCCCGCTACCCCTTTCCTAAACCAGAGACTAGAACCGAGGGGACCCCTGAGTCCAGACCTCCTTGTATCCATCATCGTAACCTAAGAATTGCATATAAAGTCTCGTTAACCTTCGACCTTGTGTGGTGTCCGTCTGTGGGGGGGAAGTTGCTTATCTGTACAGTCGTTGGAGACGGCTCTCCCTGGAGACCTCTCCCCGTAACCTCGGCCGACCCTCCCGGTCCGTCTAACATTGGTGGCCAGCGGCGCGATCCGAATCACCGCATAAACGTACAGAGAGTAGCTCACCCCACGACGAAATCACAATGACCACGAAAGAGAGCGGATCAACCGAGAAATTCCAAATGGAGAAATTGGAGGAGTACAACCATCGTGAACTAAAGCAATTCTGCATCGAACTGGGTATCGCTACCACCGGACTGAGTACCAAGGACGATTTTAAGCATGCCCTAGAATCTTGGGCAGAGACCGGGGCTGCCGGAACCCCTGATCAAAGCACCGTAGAAAAAACGACCACGGCCCCTGAAGGGCAAAGAACGGGTCTCTCGCAAGACGAGATCCAGGAAAGAGAAAGGACCCGACTACACGAACTAGAAATGGCCCGACTCAAAATGGACGTTGAACTTAAGTTGGCCGAACAAAAAATCAACTTAGAGCACCTGCGTCTCCGAGAAGAAAGAGAGGAGAAACAGAGACAAAGGGAGCTCGAGGAAAAGAAACTAGCGTACGAACACGAACGGAACCTAGCCGAGATCAACCTACGCAAGCAGAATAAAGAAGCAGGGGTGCCCGAGCGACCCCCCACCTCCGGGGCCACAGACAAAAAGGTACACATCCCCAAGGATGTTGTCCGAGAATATTTCAGAGAGGACGACATCCAGCAATGGTTTAAAGCCTATGAAATCGCTATGACTGCACACCGGATCGATAGAAGCGACTGGGGAGCCGGTCTCTGGGGAAGATTCCTCAATGAGGGCCGCGACACCCTGCTACAGCTCCCGGACCACCAGATGACCTCCTACGACCATATGAAAGCGGCACTCCTCACCCGCTATGGTCTCACACCCGAGATGTACCGTCAGAGGTTCCGAGACTGCACCCGCATCCCGGGTACAACTTGGGTGGACTATGTAACATACTTTAGCCGAGCCTTCGAGGGCTGGATCCGAGGAAGCAACGTCACGACCTACGAGCAACTATTTAATCTGATGGTATGGGAGCATCTGTCGAACAATTGCTTCATCGAACTCCGCCAGCACCTCCTCGACAGCAAGTTAACGGATCCCCGGCAGCTCGCAGCCGAAGCTGACCGGTGGGAGATCACCAGAGTGGGCCGGAATGGGTCCTACGAACAGAACCGGAACAACAATGGTCAGCACCGACCCAGAGGAGGAGGAGGGGGCCAAGGGCGAGGAAGAGACAACGCCCCGGTCGCCCCCGCTACCAACACCACCCCCCCGGCCAACCGGGGCAGCACCCCAGCGCGACCGGGGTACAGAGCCAATGTCACGTGTCACCGATGTCAACGAGTCGGCCACTATGCGAACGACCCAAACTGCCCGCAGTACCAGAGCCCAAGACCCCGCCAAGTGGCCGCTGCAGCCCTAGGGGAAGAACAGATCTCCGAGGAACAGGAAGAATACGAACAAGAGCATCAAGAGTGGGAGCCAGCCGCCATGACTCTAGCCTGCTTAGGGGGGAAAGACATGGTCCCGCGGGTCCCCCTACCCGCTAACACCCAGAAGTACAGCCAATGGGTGAGCATCAATGGACGCCAGGCCGAAGCCCTTCGTGACACCGGGGCCAGTGTAACAGCCGTCCGCTGTCACCTGGTGGCCCCAGAACAGTATCTACCGAACATTCTCTGCCCTGTACGATCAGCCGATAACTCGGAAAGCCTGTGTCGGATGGCCTGCGTCCCCTTCGAATGGGGGGGGGTCTCCGGCATGTTGAAAGTAACGGTCCGAGACGATGCCCCCGTAGACTGCCTCCTGGGCAATGACCTGGAAAGCTCTCCGTGGGCCGCCGTGGAGCGAAAGGAACACCTGGGGATGTTGGGCGTCCCGGACTGGGCGTGCGTCACCACCCGTTCCATGGCCGCCCGTGCCAACCACCAGCCAGAAGAACCCGAATGGCCGGCGCCACCGCCTCCGGTCGCCCCAGCCGAAAACACCGACCGTAACATTCCCTCCGAACCAGCTCAACCTACCGACCTCGCTAACCTTGATCAGTGGCCTCAAGAAGGGGGGCCCACGCAAGAACAATTTCGCCAAGAACAGAAGACCTGTCCCTCCCTCGAGGGACTCCGCCAGCAAGCGCTCGCCCAAAGCGCAGGGGATACCTCCGGAACTCATTGGGTCTACTGGGACAATGATCTGCTGTACAGCGAGCAAAGAATCGCCGAGCTGGGGAGCAACCGAGTACTAGTGGTACCCCTCCGTTTCAGAGACTTCCTGTTAAACCTGGCCCACGATGTCCCCCTGGCAGGACATCTGGGACAAGATAAAACCTACAGTCGCCTAGTGACCCACTTCTTCTGGCCCAAAATGAGGAACGATGTGCACCAGCATTGCCGATCTTGCCCCACGTGCCAAGCCAGTGGAAAGAGCGGCCGCAAACTAAAGGCCCCCCTGCAACCTTTTCCTGTGGTCACTACCCCGTTTGAGAGAGTCGGAATAGACATTGTGGGGCCCTTGGACCCACGCACAAAACAAGGTCATCGATTCATCTTGGTGCTAGTGGACCACGCCACCCGCTACCCTGAGGCTGTTCCTCTGCGAACTGTGACAGCCCCGGTAGTCGGCCGGGCCCTGATGGGGATCTTCTCCCGTGTGGGCTTCCCCCGAGAAGTCGTCAGCGACAGAGGCACGAACTTTATTTCCAAATACATGAAGTCCCTCTGGCAACAGTGCGGGGTTACCTACCGATTCACAACCCCCTATCACCCTCAAGGGAACGGACTCGTTGAGCGGTTCAACCGCACGCTAAAGGGAATGATCGGGGGGTTGGAAGAGCCCCTCCGTCGCCAGTGGGATGTGCTGCTGCCGTGCCTCCTCTTCGCGTATCGAGAGGTCCCCCAGAAATCCCTGGGCTTCAGCCCGTTTGAACTGCTATATGGACACCCAGTGCGAGGACCGCTCAGTCTCGTCAAAGAAGGCTGGGAGATGCCTCCGTTAAAGAACCCTCCAGATGTCTTCCGGTACCTCCTCACCCTCCGCAAACAGACCCGGCGGTTCAGAGAACTAGCGAAGGCCAACCTAGAGGCCAGTCAAGAGGACATGAAAAAATGGTATGACCAGAATGCCTCATCCATTGAATTCGAACCTGGCCAACAGGTATGGGTGATGTCCCCCACTGAGCCATGCGCCCTGCAAGACAAATGGACGGGGCCCTTCAAAGTAATAGAGCGCAAGGGTCCTGCCACCTATCTCATCGACATGGAATCCTCCCGGAACCCTCTCCGGGTCCTCCACGCTAACAGACTAAAGCCCCACTTTGTGCGAACAGAGCTCAGCCTCCTGATGGCCACAGACACTGGGGTTGAAGAAGACTCCGAGCCTCTCCCTGACCTCCTACGGACTCAAGAGCAAGACGGCTCCGTGGATGGGGTCCGGCTCTCAGAGGCCCTCACCAGAGAACAACGCCAAGAGTGTCAAGCCCTCCTATCACAATTCGCCAGCCTGTTCTCCCTCACCCCAGGTGTCACTTCCTGGTGTGTGCACGATGTGGACACCGGGGACAGCCCCCCTATCCGCCACCGGGCCTACCGCGTGCCAGACCGGGTACGGGCCTGCATCCAGGAAGAAATAGCCAAGATGCTCACGCTCGGGGTCATCGAGCCCTCAGACAGTCCCTGGGCCAGCCCTGTCGTACTGGTCCCCAAAGCAGCTGCCCCCGGCACCACACCGGAACTCCGGTTCTGCGTCGACTACCGGGGCTTGAATGCGGTCACCAGAACAGACGCGCATCCCATCCCCCGGGCAGATGAACTAGTCGACCGAATGGGAGCTGCCCGCTACCTCAGCATCTTCGACCTGACAGCAGGCTATTGGCAGATCGGCCTCACACCCCGGGCGCAAGAACGTTCTGCCTTCTCCACCCCCGATGGCCATTACCATTTCACGGTCATGCCCTTCGGCATGAAGAATGCCCCAGCAACATTCCAACGGCTCGTCAATCAGGTCCTGGCGGGGCTCGAAGGATTCAGCGCCGCCTACCTAGACGACATCGCTGTATACAGCCACCATTGGACCGAGCACCTCCACCACCTCCGAGCAGTGCTGCAAGCCCTTCAGCGAGCTGGCCTCACGATCAAGGCCAGCAAGTGTCAAATTGGGCAAGGGTCTGTAACCTACCTCGGACACCAGGTGGGAAGCGGCCTAGTGGCCCCTCTACAGCTGAAAATTGCCGCCATCCAGGCTTGGCAGCCCCCCATCACCCAAACCGAGGTACGAGCCTTCCTGGGCCTCACGGGCTATTACCGAAGGTTCGTGAAAGACTATGGTACCATAGTGGGGCCCCTCACAGAACTCACGTCAAAGAACCAGCCCAAGAAAGTCACCTGGACCCCAGAGTGTCAAACTGCATTTGAACAATTGAAGGCCGCCATGTGTTCCGCCCCTGTGCTCCAGGCCCCAGACTACAGCCGGGAGTTCGTCGTCCAGACGGACGCCTCCGACCAGGGCATTGGGGCAGTCCTGTCTCAAGTGAACACCGAAGGCCTTGATCAACCGGTGGCCTTCATCAGCCGGAGACTCCTACCACGGGAGCAACGCTGGAGCACCATAGAAAGGGAAGCCTTCGCTGTGGTATGGGCCCTCAAGAAGCTCCGGCCCTACCTTTTTGGCACCCACTTTCGGGTGCAGACCGACCACCGACCCCTGCAGTGGCTGATGCATATGCGGGGGGAGAACCCAAAGTTGCTACGCTGGTCCATCTCCTTGCAAGGTATGGACTTCACAGTCGAACACCGGCCTGGGCCAGATCACGCCAACGCGGATGGCCTGTCCCGGTTTTTCCGCCTCGACGAGGAGAGTCCCCAAGA
Organism: Lissotriton vulgaris; assembly: GCF_964263255.1. NCBI lineage: Eukaryota > Metazoa > Chordata > Amphibia > Caudata > Salamandridae > Lissotriton > Lissotriton vulgaris. The sequence continues at coordinate 455,915,955 of NC_141700.1, read as the reverse complement.
GGATGGGTAACTCTCTCCGCCTTCAGCTGGGGGGGACGCATGTTGGACAGGCCACATGAAGGGCCGCTCTCCCCCGGCCCAACCAGGCCTGAGTCCCGTCCCGCAAGTACCACACACCACCATTGCACGTCCTCCGTCCCCTCAGGGACCCCTGCCCTCGAGCATGTCGACCTCGTGGGTCCGATCCACTGCCGGCCCACGCGCCCAGCCTGGGGCGCCATCTTGGACACTCCACCACGAGGCCGCCTGGCCCCCGATCGACCTCAACCCTGGGCCTGGGCCGGCCTCAGACATTCCGGCACCACCCTCCACCCAGGAGGTGAGCGGGCTACTTGGCAAGTCAATAGGAGAAAGAGGTGCCGATGGCTCTCCGACTAGGGAGTGCTAGGGAGTGCTAGGGAGTGCAGAGTGACTAGGGAGTGCTAAGGAGTGCAGAGTGACTAGGGAGTGCAGAGTGACTAGGGAGTGCTAGGGAGTGCAGAGTTACTGCAGAGTGTTAGGGAGTGCTAGGGAGTGCAGAGTGACTAGGGAGTGCAGAGTGACTACGGTGTGCTAGGGAGTGCAGAGTGCTAGGGAGTGCAGAGTGACTAGGGAGTGCTAGGGAGTAATGAGTGACTAGGGAGTGCAGAGTGACTAGGGAGTGCTAGGGAGTGCAGAGTGACTGCAGCGTGACTGCAGAGTGGTAGGGAGTGCAGAGTGACTGCAAAGTGGTAGGGAGTGCTAGGGAGTGCAGAGTGACTGCATAGTGGTAGGGAGTGCTAGGGAGTGCAGAGTGACTGCAGAGTGCTAGGGAGTGCAGAGTGCTAGGGAGTGCAGAGTGCTAGGGAGTGCAGAGTGACTGCAGAGTGACTAGGGAGTGCAGAGTGGCTAGGGAGTGCAGAGTGACTAGGGAGTGCTAGGGAGAGCAGTGTGACTAGGGAGTGCTAGGGAGTGCTAGGGAGTGCAGAGTGACTGCAGAGTGCTAGGGAGAGCTAGGGAGTGCAGAGTGGCTAGGGAGTGTAGAGTGCTAGGGATTGCTAGGGAGTGCAGAGTGACTAGGGAGTGCTAGGGAGTGCAGAGTGACTAGGGACTGCAGAGTGCTAGGGAGTGCTAGGGAGTGCAGAGTGACTGCAGAGTGCTAGGGAGTGCTAGGGAGTGCAGAGTGACTAGGGAGTGCTAGGGAGTGCAGAGTGGCTAGGGAGTGCCAGGGAGTGCAGAGTGACTAGGGAGTGCTAGGGCTGCTAGGGAGTGCAGAGTGACTGCAGAGTGCTAAGGAGTGCTAGGGAGTGCAGAGTGACTAGGGAGTGCAGAGTGAGTAGGGAGTTCATAGTGACTAGGGAGTGCAGAGTGATTAGGGAGTGCTAGGGAGTGCAAAGTGACTAGGGAGTACTAGGGAGCGCGGGGTGACTGCAGAGTGACTGCAGAGTGCTAGGGAGTGCAGAGTGACTGCAGAGTGCTAGGGAGTGCTAGGGAGTGCTAGGGAGTGCAGAGTGAATGCAGAGTGCTATGGAGTGCTAGGGAGTGCAGAGTGACTAGGGAGTGCTAGGGAGTGCAGAGTGACTTGGGGGTGCTAGGCAGTGCTAGGGAGTGCAGAGTGACTGCAGAGTGCTAGGGAGAGCTAAGGAGTAGCTAGGTAGTGCAGAGTGACTAGGGAGTGCAGAGTGACTAGGGAGTGCTAGGGAGTGCAGAGTGCTAGGGAGTGCAGAGTGACTAGGGAGTGCTAGGGAGTGCTAGGGAGTGCAGAGTGACTAGGGACTGCAGAGTGACTAGGGAGTGCTAGGGAGTGCATAGTGCTAGGGAGTGCAGAGTGACTAGGGAGTGCTAATGAGTGCTAGGGAGTGCAGAGTGACTAGGGAGTGCTAGGGAGTGCAGAGTGACTGCAGAGTGTTAGGGAGTGCTAGGGAGTGCAGAGTGACTAGGGAGTGCAGAGTGACTACGGTGTGCTAGGGAGTTCAGAGTGCTAGGGAGTGCAGAGTGACTAGGGAGTGCTAGGGAGTGCTGAGTGACTAGGGAGTGCAGAGTGACTAGGGAGTGCTATGGAGTGCTAGGGAGTGCAGAGTGACTGCAGTGTGACTGCAGAGTGCTAGGGAGTGCAGAGTGACTGCAGAGTGGTAGGGAGTGCTAGGGAGTGCATAGTGACTGCAGAGTGCTAGGGAGTGCTAGGGAGTGCAGAGTGCTAGGGAGTGCAGAGTGACTGCAGAGCGACTAGGGAGTGCAGAGTGGCTAGGGAGTGCAGAGTTACTAGGGAGTGCTAACGAGAGCAGAGTGACTAGGGAGTGCTAGGGAGTGCTAGGGAGTGCAGAGTGACTAGGGAGTGCTAAGGAGTGCAGAGTGACTAGGGAGTGCAGAGTGACTAGGGAGTGCTAGGGAGTGCAGAGTTACTGCAGAGTGTTAGGGAGTGCTAGGGAGTGCAGAGTGACTAGGGAGTGCAGAGTGACTACGGTGTGCTAGGGAGTGCAGAGTGCTAGGGAGTGCAGAGTGACTAGGGAGTGCTAGGGAGTAATGAGTGACTAGGGAGTGCAGAGTGACTAGGGAGTGCTAGGGAGTGCAGAGTGACTGCAGCGTGACTGCAGAGTGGTAGGGAGTGCAGAGTGACTGCAAAGTGGTAGGGAGTGCTAGGGAGTGCAGAGTGACTGCATAGTGGTAGGGAGTGCTAGGGAGTGCAGAGTGACTGCAGAGTGCTAGGGAGTGCAGAGTGCTAGGGAGTGCAGAGTGACTGCAGAGTGACTAGGGAGTGCAGAGTGGCTAGGGAGTGCAGAGTGACTAGGGAGTGCTAGGGAGAGCAGTGTGACTAGGGAGTGCTAGGGAGTGCTAGGGAGTGCAGAGTGACTGCAGAGTGCTAGGGAGAGCTAGGGAGTGCAGAGTGGCTAGGGAGTGTAGAGTGCTAGGGATTGCTAGGGAGTGCAGAGTGACTAGGGAGTGCTAGGGAGTGCAGAGTGACTAGGGACTGCAGAGTGCTAGGGAGTGCTAGGGAGTGCAGAGTGACTGCAGAGTGACTAGGGAGTGCTAGGGAGTGCTAGGGAGTGCAGAGTGACTAGGGAGTGCAGAGTGACTACGGTGGGCTAGGGAGTGCAGAGTGCTAGGGAGTGCAGAGTGACTAGGGAGTGCTAGGGAGTGCTGAGTGACTAGGGAGTGCAGAGTGACTAGGGAGTGCTAGGGAGTGCAGAGTGACTGCAGCGTGACTGCAGAGTGGTAGGGAGTGCAGAGTGACTGCAGAGTGGTAGGGAGTGCTAGGGAGTGCAGAGTGACTGCATAGTGGTAGGGAGTGCTAGGGAGTGCAGAGTGACTGCAGAGTGCTAGGGAGTGCAGAGTGCTAGGGAGTGCAGAGTGACTGCAGAGTGCTAGGGAGTGCAGAGTGACTGCAGAGTGCTAGGGAGTGCTAGGGAGTGCAGAGTGACTGCAGAGTGCCAGGGAATGCTAGGGAGTGCAGAGTGACTGCAGAGTGCTAGGGAGTGCTAGGGAGTGCAGAGTGACTAGGGAGTGCTAGGGAGTGCAGAGTGGCTAGGGAGTGCCAGGGAGTGCGGAGTGACTAGGGAGTGCTAGGGAGTGCTGAGTGACTAGGGAGTGCTAGGGAGTGCTAGGGAGTGCATAGTGACTGCAGAGTGATAGGGAATGCTAGGGAGTGCAGAGTGCTAGGGAGTGCAGAGTGACTGCAGAGCGACTAGGGAGTGCAGAGTGGCTAGGGAGTGCAGAGTGACTAGGGAGTGCTAGGGAGTGCAGAGTGACTAGGGAGTGCTAGGGAGTGCAGAGTGACTAGAGAGTGCAGAGTGACTAGGGAGTGCTAGGGAGTGCAGAGTGACTGCAGAGTGTTAGGGAGTGCTAGGGAGTGCAGAGTGACTAGGGAGTGCAGAGTGACTACGGTGTGCTAGGGAGTGCAGAGTGCTAGGGAGTGCAGATTGACTAGGGAGTGCAAGGGAGTAATGAGTGACTAGGGAGTGCTAGGGAGTGACTAGGAAGTGCAGAGTGACTAGGGAGTGCTAGGGAGTGCAGAGTGACTAGGGAGTGCTAGGGAGTGCAGATTGACTAGGACGTGCTAGGGAGTGCAGAGTGACTGGGGAGTGCTAGGGAGTGCAGAGTGACTGCAGAGTGTTAGGGAGTGCTAGGGAGTGCAGAGTGACTAGGGAGTGCAGAGTGACTACGGTGTGCTAGGGAGTGCAGAGTGCTAGGGAGTGCAGAGTGACTAGGGAGTGCTGAGTGACTAGGGAGTGCAGAGCGAATAGGGAGTGCTAGAGAGTGCAGAGTGACTGCAGAGTGCTAGGGAGTGCAGAGTGACTGCAGAGTGGTAGGGAGTGCTAGGGAGTGCAGAGGGACTGCAGAGTGCTAGGGAGTGCTAGGAGTGCAGAGTGCTAGGGAGTGCAGAGTGACTGCTGAGCGACTAGGGAGTGCCGAGTGGCTAGGGAGTGCAGAGTGACTAGGGAGTGCTAGGGAGAGCAGAGTGACTAGGGAGTGCTAGGGAGCGCTAGGGAGTGCAGAGTGACTGCAGAGTGCTAGGGAGAGCTAGGGAGTGCAGAGTGACTAGGGAGTGTAGAGTGCTAGGGAGTGCTAGGGAGTGCAGAGTGACTAGGGAGTGCTAGGGAGTGCAGAGTGACTAGGGACTGCAGAGTGCTAGGGAGTGCTAGGGAGTGCAGAGTGACTGCAGAGTGACTAGGGAGTGCTAGGGGGTGCTAGGGAGTGCAGAGTGACTAGGGAGTGCTAAGGAGTGCAGAGTGACTAGGGAGTGCTAGGGAGTGCTAGGGAGTGCAGAGTGCTAGGGAGTGAGGAGTGACTAGGGAGTGCAGAGTGACTAGGGATTCCTAGGTAGTGCAGAGTGCTAGGGTGTGCAGAGTGACTAGGGAGTGCTAGGGAGTGCAGAGTGACTAGGGAGTGCTAGAGAGTGCAAGGTGACTGGGGAGTGCTAGGGAGTACATAGTGACTGCAGAGTTCTAGGGAGTGCAGAGAGACTGCAGCGTGCTAGGGAGTGCTAGGGAGTGCAGAGTGCTAGGGAGTGCAGAGTGACTGCAGAGTGCTAGGGAGTGCAGAGTGACTGCAGAGTTCTAGGGAGTGCAGAGTGACTGCAGAGTGCCAGGGAATGCTAGGGAGTGCAGAGTGACTGCAGAGTGCTAGGGAGTGCTAGGGAGTGCAGAGTGACTAGGGAGTGCTAGGGAGTGCAGAGTGGCTAGGGAGTGCCAGGGAGTGCAGAGTGACTAGGGAGTGCTAGGGCTGCTAGGGAGTGCAGAGTGACTGCAGAGTGCTAAGGAGTGCTAGGGAGTGCAGAGTGACTAGGGAGTTCATAGTGACTAGGGAGTGCAGAGTGACTAGGGAGTGCTAGGGAGTGCAAAGTGACTAGGGAGTACTAGGGAGCGCGGGGTGACTGCAGAGTGACTGCAGAGTGCTAGGGAGTGCAGAGTGACTGCAGAGTGCTAGGGAGTGCTAGGGAGTGCTAGGGAGTGCAGAGTGAATGCAGAGTGCTATGGAGTGCTAGGGAGTGCAGAGTGACTAGGGAGTGCTAGGGAGTGCAGAGTGACTTGGGGGTGCTAGGCAGTGCTAGGGAGTGCAGAGTGACTGCAGAGTGCTAGGGAGAGCTAAGGAGTGCTAGGTAGTGCAGAGTGACTAGGGAGTGCAGAGTGACTAGGGAGTGCTAGGGAGTGCAGAGTGCTAGGGAGTGCAGAGTGACTAGGGAGTGCTAGGGAGTGCTAGGGAGTGCAGAGTGACTAGGGACTGCAGAGTGACTAGGGAGTGCTAGGGAGTGCATAGTGCTAGGGAGTGCAGAGTGACTAGGGAGTGCTAATGAGTGCTAGGGAGTGCAGAGTGACTAGGGAGTGCTAGGGAGTGCAGAGTGACTGCAGAGTGTTAGGGAGTGCTAGGGAGTGCAGAGTGACTAGGGAGTGCAGAGTGACTACGGTGTGCTAGGGAGTTCAGAGTGCTAGGGAGTGCAGAGTGACTAGGGAGTGCTAGGGAGTGCTGAGTGACTAGGGAGTGCAGAGTGACTAGGGAGTGCTATGGAGTGCTAGGGAGTGCAGAGTGACTGCAGCGTGACTGCAGAGTGCTAGGGAGTGCAGAGTGACTGCAGAGTGGTAGGGAGTGCTAGGGAGTGCATAGTGACTGCAGAGTGCTAGGGAGTGCTAGGGAGTGCAGAGTGCTAGGGAGTGCAGAGTGACTGCAGAGCAACTAGGGAGTGCAGAGTGGCTAGGGAGTGCAGAGTGACTAGGGAGTGCTAACTAGAGCAGAGTGACTAGGGAGTGCTAGGGAGTGCAGAGTGACTAGGGAGTGCTAGGGAGTGCAGAGTGACTAGGGAGTGCAGAGTGACTAGGGAGTGCTAGGGAGTGCAGAGTTACTGCAGAGTGTTAGGGAGTGCTAGGGAGTGCAGAGTGACTAGGGAGTGCAGAGTGGCTAGGGAGTGCAGAGTTACTAGGGAGTGCTAACGAGAGCAGAGTGACTAGGGAGTGCTAGGGAGTGCTAGGGAGTGCAGAGTGACTAGGGAGTGCTAAGGAGTGCAGAGTGACTAGGGAGTGCAGAGTGACTAGGGAGTGCTAGGGAGTGCAGAGTTACTGCAGAGTGTTAGGGAGTGCTAGGGAGTGCAGAGTGACTAGGGAGTGCAGAGTGACTACGGTGTGCTAGGGAGTGCAGAGTGCTAGGGAGTGCAGAGTGACTAGGGAGTGCTAGGGAGTAATGAGTGACTAGGGAGTGCAGAGTGACTAGGGAGTGCTAGGGAGTGCAGAGTGACTGCAGCGTGACTGCAGAGTGGTAGGGAGTGCAGAGTGACTGCAAAGTGGTAGGGAGTGCTAGGGAGTGCAGAGTGACTGCATAGTGGTAGGGAGTGCTAGGGAGTGCAGAGTGACTGCAGAGTGCTAGGGAGTGCAGAGTGCTAGGGAGTGCAGAGTGACTGCAGAGTGACTAGGGAGTGCAGAGTGGCTAGGGAGTGCAGAGTGACTAGGGAGTGCTAGGGAGAGCAGTGTGACTAGGGAGTGCTAGGGAGTGCTAGGGAGTGCAGAGTGACTGCAGAGTGCTAGGGAGAGCTAGGGAGTGCAGAGTGGCTAGGGAGTGTAGAGTGCTAGGGATTGCTAGGGAGTGCAGAGTGACTAGGGAGTGCTAGGGAGTGCAGAGTGACTAGGGACTGCAGAGTGCTAGGGAGTGCTAGGGAGTGCAGAGTGACTGCAGAGTGACTAGGGAGTGCTAGGGAGTGCTAGGGAGTGCAGAGTGACTAGGGAGTGCAGAGTGACTACGGTGTGCTAGGGAGTGCAGAGTGCTAGGGAGTGCAGAGTGACTAGGGAGTGCTAGGGAGTGCTGAGTGACTAGGGAGTGCAGAGTGACTAGGGAGTGCTAGGGAGTGCAGAGTGACTGCAGCGTGACTGCAGAGTGGTAGGGAGTGCAGAGTGACTGCAGAGTGGTAGGGAGTGCTAGGGAGTGCAGAGTGACTGCATAGTGGTAGGGAGTGCTAGGGAGTGCAGAGTGACTGCAGAGTGCTAGGGAGTGCAGAGTGCTAGGGAGTGCAGAGTGACTGCAGAGTGCTAGGGAGTGCAGAGCGACTGCAGAGTGCTAGGGAGTGCTAGGGAGTGCAGAGTGACTGCAGAGTGCCAGGGAATGCTAGGGAGTGCAGAGTGACTGCAGAGTGCTAGGGAGTGCTAGGGAGTGCAGAGTGACTAGGGAGTGCTAGGGAGTGCAGAGTGGCTAGGGAGTGCCAGGGAGTGCGGAGTGACTAGGGAGTGCTAGGGAGTGCTGAGTGACTAGGGAGTGCTAGGGAGTGCTAGGGAGTGCATAGTGACTGCAGAGTGATAGGGAGTGCTAGGGAGTGCAGAGTGCTAGGGAGTGCAGAGTGACTGCAGAGCGACTAGGGAGTGCAGAGTGGCTAGGGAGTGCAGAGTGACTAGGGAGTGCTAGGGAGTGCAGAGTGACTAGGGAGTGCTAGGGAGTGCAGAGTGACTAGAGAGTGCAGAGTGACTAGGGAGTGCTAGGGAGTGCAGAGTGACTGCAGAGTGTTAGGGAGTGCTAGGGAGTGCAGAGTGACTAGGGAGTGCAGAGTGACTACGGTGTGCTAGGGAGTGCAGAGTGCTAGGGAGTGCAGATTGACTAGGGAGTGCAAGGGAGTAATGAGTGACTAGGGAGTGCAGAGTGACTAGGGAGTGCTAGGGAGTGCAGAGTGACTGCAGCGTGACTGCAGAGTGCTAGGGAGTGCAGAGTGACTGCAGAGTGGTAGGGAGTGCTAGGGAGTGCAGAGTGACTGCATAGTGGTAGGGAGTGCTAGGGAGTGCAGAGTGACTGCAGAGTGCTAGGGAGTGCTAGGGAGTGCAGAGTGCTAGGGAGTGCAGAGTGACTGCAGAGCGACTAGGGAGTGCAGAGTGGCTAGGGAGTGCAGAGTGACTAGGGAGTGCTAGGGAGAGCAGAGTGACTAGGAAGTGCTAGGGAGTGCTAGGGAGTGCAGAGTGACTGCAGAGTGCTAGGGAGAGCTAGGGAGTGCAGAGTGACTAGGGACTGCAGAGTGCTAGGGAGTGCAGAGTGACTGCAGAGTGACTAGGGAGTGCTAGGGAGTGACTAGGAAGTGCAGAGTGACTAGGGAGTGCTAGGGAGTGCAGAGTGACTAGGGAGTGCTAGGGAGTGCAGATTGACTAGGACGTGCTAGGGAGTGCAGAGTGACTGGGGAGTGCTAGGGAGTGCAGAGTGACTGCAGAGTGTTAGGGAGTGCTAGGGAGTGCAGAGTTACTAGGGAGTGCAGAGTGACTACGGTGTGCTAGGGAGTGCAGAGTTCTAGGGAGTGCTAGGGAGTGCTAGGTAGTGCAGAGTGACTGCAGCGTGACTGCAGAGTGCTAGGGAGTGCTGAGTGACTAGGGAGTGCAGAGTGACTAGGGAGTGCTAGGGAGTGCTAGGTAGTGCAGAGTGACTGCAGCGTGACTGCAGAGTGCTAGGGAGTGCAGAGTGACTGCAGAGTGGTAGGGAGTGCTAGGGAGTGCAGAGTGACTGCAGAGTGCTAGGGAGTGCTAGGGAGTGCTAGGGAGTGTAGAGTGCTAGGGAGTGCAGAGTGACTGCAGAGTGACTAGGGAGTGCAGAGTGGCTAGGGAGTGCAGAGTGACTAGGGAGTGCTAAGGAGAGCAGAGTGACTAGGGAGTGCTAGGGAGTGCAGAGTGACTAGGGAGTGCTAGGGAGTGCAGAGTGACTAGGGAGTGCTAGGGAGTGCAGAGTGACTGCAGAGTGTTAGAGAGTGCTAGGGAGTGCAGAGTGACTAGGGAGTGCAGAGTGACTACGGTGTGCTAGGGAGTGCAGAGTGCTAGGGAGTGCAGAGTGACTAGGGAGTGCTAGGGAGTGCTGAGTGACTAGGGAGTGCAGAGCGAATAGGGAGTGCTAGAGAGTGCAGAGTGACTGCAGAGTGCTAGGGAGTGCAGAGTGACTGCAGAGTGGTAGGGAGTGCTAGGGAGTGCAGAGGGACTGCAGAGTGCTAGGGAGTGCTAGGAGTGCAGAGTGTTAGGGAGTGCAGAGTGACTGCTGAGCGACTAGGGAGTGCCGAGTGGCTAGGGAGTGCAGAGTGACTAGGGAGTGCTAGGGAGAGCAGAGTGACTAGGGAGTGCTAGGGAGCGCTAGGGAGTGCAGAGTGACTGCAGAGTGCTAGGGAGAGCTAGGGAGTGCAGAGTGACTAGGGAGTGTAGAGTGCTAGGGAGTGCTAGGGAGTGCAGAGTGACTAGGGAGTGCTAGGGAGTGCAGAGTGACTAGGGACTGCAGAGTGCTAGGGAGTGCTAGGGAGTGCAGAGTGACTGCAGAGTGACTAGGGAGTGCTAGGGGGTGCTAGGGAGTGCAGAGTGACTAGGGAGTGCTAAGGAGTGCAGAGTGACTAGGGAGTGCTAGGGAGTGCTAGGGAGTGCAGAGTGCTAGGGAGTGCGGAGTGACTAGGGAGTGCAGAGTGACTAGGGATTCCTAGGTAGTGCAGAGTGCTAGGGTGTGCAGAGTGACTAGGGAGTGCTAGGGAGTGCAGAGTGACTAGGGAGTGCTAGAGAGTGCAAGGTGACTGGGGAGTGCTAGGGAGTACATAGTGACTGCAGAGTTCTAGGGAGTGCAGAGAGACTGCAGCGTGCTAGGGAGTGCTAGGGAGTGCAGAGTGCTAGGGAGTGCAGAGTGACTGCAGAGTGCTAGGGAGTGCAGAGTGACTGCAGAGTTCTAGGGAGTGCAGAGTGACTGCAGAGTGCCAGGGAATGCTAGGGAGTGCAGAGTGACTGCAGAGTGCTAGGGAGTGCTAGGGAGTGCAGAGTGACTAGGGAGTGCTAGGGAGTGCAGAGTGGCTAGGGAGTGCCAGGGAGTGCAGAGTGACTAGGGAGTGCTAGGGCTGCTAGGGAGTGCAGAGTGACTGCAGAGTGCTAAGGAGTGCTAGGGAGTGCAGAGTGACTAGGGAGTTCATAGTGACTAGGGAGTGCAGAGTGACTAGGGAGTGCTAGGGAGTGCAAAGTGACTATGGAGTACTAGGGAGCGCGGGGTGACTGCAGAGTGACTGCAGAGTGCTAGGGAGTGCAGAGTGACTGCAGAGTGCTAGGGAGTGCTAGGGAGTGCTAGGGAGTGCAGAGTGAATGCAGAGTGCTATGGAGTGCTAGGGAGTGCAGAGTGACTAGGGAGTGCTAGGGAGTGCAGAGTGACTTGGGGGTGCTAGGCAGTGCTAGGGAGTGCAGCGTGACTGCAGAGTGCTAGGGAGTGCTGAGTGACTAGGGAGTGCAGAGTGACTAGGGAGTGCTAGGGAGTGCTAGGTAGTGCAGAGTGACTGCAGCGTGACTGCAGAGTGCTAGGGAGTGCAGAGTGACTGCAGAGTGGTAGGGAGTGCTAGGGAGTGCAGAGTGACTGCAGAGTGCTAGGGAGTGCTAGGGAGTGCTAGGGAGTGTAGAGTGCTAGGGAGTGCAGAGTGACTGCAGAGTGACTAGGGAGTGCAGAGTGGCTAGGGAGTGCAGAGTGACTAGGGAGTGCTAAGGAGAGCAGAGTGACTAGGGAGTGCTAGGGAGTGCAGAGTGACTAGGGAGTGCTAGGGAGTGCAGAGTGACTAGGGAGTGCTAGGGAGTGCAGAGTGACTGCAGAGTGTTAGGGAGTGCTAGGGAGTGCAGAGTGACTAGGGAGTGCAGAGTGACTACGGTGTGCTAGGGAGTGCAGAGTGCTAGGGAGTGCAGAGTGACTAGGGAGTGCTAGGGAGTGCTGAGTGACTAGGGAGTGCAGAGCGAATAGGGAGTGCTAGAGAGTGCAGAGTGACTGCAGAGTGCTAGGGAGTGCAGAGTGACTGCAGAGTGGTAGGGAGTGCTAGGGAGTGCAGAGGGACTGCAGAGTGCTAGGGAGTGCTAGGAGTGCAGAGTGCTAGGGAGTGCAGAGTGACTGCTGAGCGACTAGGGAGTGCCGAGTGGCTAGGGAGTGCAGAGTGACTAGGGAGTGCTAGGGAGAGCAGAGTGACTAGGGAGTGCTAGGGAGCGCTAGGGAGTGCAGAGTGACTGCAGAGTGCTAGGGAGAGCTAGGGAGTGCAGAGTGACTAGGGAGTGTAGAGTGCTAGGGAGTGCTAGGGAGTGCAGAGTGACTAGGGAGTGCTAGGGAGTGCAGAGTGACTAGGGACTGCAGAGTGCTAGGGAGTGCTAGGGAGTGCAGAGTGACTGCAGAGTGACTAGGGAGTGCTAGGGGGTGCTAGGGAGTGCAGAGTGACTAGGGAGTGCTAAGGAGTGCAGAGTGACTAGGGAGTGCTAGGGAGTGCTAGGGAGTGCAGAGTGCTAGGGAGTGCGGAGTGACTAGGGAGTGCAGAGTGACTAGGGATTCCTAGGTAGTGCAGAGTGCTAGGGTGTGCAGAGTGACTAGGGAGTGCTAGGGAGTGCAGAGTGACTAGGGAGTGCTAGAGAGTGCAAGGTGACTGGGGAGTGCTAGGGAGTACATAGTGACTGCAGAGTTCTAGGGAGTGCAGAGAGACTGCAGCGTGCTAGGGAGTGCTAGGGAGTGCAGAGTGCTAGGGAGTGCAGAGTGACTGCAGAGTGCTAGGGAGTGCAGAGTGACTGCAGAGTTCTAGGGAGTGCAGAGTGACTGCAGAGTGCCAGGGAATGCTAGGGAGTGCAGAGTGACTGCAGAGTGCTAGGGAGTTCTAGGGAGTGCAGAGTGACTAGGGAGTGCTAGGGAGTGCAGAGTGGCTAGGGAGTGCCAGGGAGTGCAGAGTGACTAGGAAGTGCTAGGGCTGCTAGGGAGTGCAGAGTGACTGCAGAGTGCTAAGGAGTGCTAGGGAGTGCAGAGTGACTAGGGAGTTCATAGTGACTAGGGAGTGCAGAGTGACTAGGGAGTGCTAGGGAGTGCAAAGTGACTAGGGAGTACTAGGGAGCGCGGGGTGACTGCGGAGTGACTGCAGAGTGCTAGGGAGTGCAGAGTGACTGCAGAGTGCTAGGGAGTGCTAGGGAGTGCTAGGGAGTGCAGAGTGAATGCAGAGTGCTATGGAGTGCTAGGGAGTGCAGAGTGACTAGGGAGTGCTAGGGAGTGCAGAGTGACTTGGGGGTGCTAGGCAGTGCTAGGGAGTGCAGAGTGACTGCAGAGTGCTAGGGAGAGCTAAGGAGTGCTAGGTAGTGCAGAGTGACTAGGGAGTGCAGAGTGACTAGGGAGTGCTAGGGAGTGCAGAGTGCTAGGGAGTGCAGAGTGACTAGGGAGTGCTAGGGAGTGCTAGGGAGTGCAGAGTGACTAGGGACTGCAGAGTGACTAGGGAGTGCTAGGGAGTGCATAGTGCTAGGGAGTGCAGAGTGACTAGGGAGTGCTAATGAGTGCTAGGGAGTGCAGAGTGACTAGGGAGTGCTAGGGAGTGCAGAGTGACTGCAGAGTGTTAGGGAGTGCTAGGGAGTGCAGAGTGACTAGGGAGTGCAGAGTGACTACGGTGTGCTAGGGAGTTCAGAGTGCTAGGGAGTGCAGAGTGACTAGGGAGTGCTAGGGAGTGCTGAGTGACTAGGGAGTGCAGAGTGACTAGGGAGTGCTATGGAGTGCTAGGGAGTGCAGAGTGACTGCAGCGTGACTGCAGAGTGCTAGGGAGTGCAGAGTGACTGCAGAGTGGTAGGGAGTGCTAGGGAGTGCATAGTGACTGCAGAGTGCTAGGGAGTGCTAGGGAGTGCAGAGTGCTAGGGAGTGCAGAGTGACTGCAGAGCGACTAGGGAGTGCAGAGTGGCTAGGGAGTGCAGAGTGACTAGGGAGTGCTAACGAGAGCAGAGTGACTAGGGAGTGCTAGGGAGTGCTAGGGAGTGCAGAGTGACTAGGGAGTGCTAGGGAGTGCAGAGTGACTAGGGAGTGCAGAGTGACTAGGGAGTGCTAGGGAGTGCAGAGTTACTGCAGAGTGTTAGGGAGTGCTAGGGAGTGCAGAGTGACTAGGGAGTGCAGAGTGACTACGGTGTGCTAGGGAGTGCAGAGTGCTAGGGAGTGCAGAGTGACTAGGGAGTGCTAGGGAGTAATGAGTGACTAGGGAGTGCAGAGTGACTAGGGAGTGCTAGGGAGTGCAGAGTGACTGCAGCGTGACTGCAGAGTGGTAGGGAGTGCAGAGTGACTGCAGAGTGGTAGGGAGTGCTAGGGAGTGCAGAGTGACTGCATAGTGGTAGGGAGTGCTAGGGAGTGCAGAGTGACTGCAGAGTGCTAGGGAGTGCAGAGTGCTAGGGAGTGCAGAGTGACTGCAGAGTGACTAGGGAGTGCAGAGTGGCTAGGGAGTGCAGAGTGACTAGGGAGTGCTAGGGAGAGCAGTGTGACTAGGGAGTGCTAGGGAGTGCTAGGGAGTGCAGAGTGACTGCAGGGTGCTAGGGAGAGCTAGGGAGTGCAGAGTGGCTAGGGAGTGTAGAGTGCTAGGGATTGCTAGGGAGTGCAGAGTGACTAGGGAGTGCTAGGGAGTGCAGAGTGACTAGGGACTGCAGAGTGCTAGGGAGTGCTAGGGAGTGCAGAGTGACTGCAGAGTGACTAGGGAGTGCTAGGGAGTGCTAGGGAGTGCAGAGTGACTAGGGAGTGCAGAGTGACTACGGTGTGCTAGGGAGTGCAGAGTGCTAGGGAGTGCAGAGTGACTAGGGAGTGCTAGGGAGTGCTGAGTGACTAGGGAGTGCAGAGTGACTAGGGAGTGCTAGGGAGTGCAGAGTGACTGCAGCGTGACTGCAGAGTGGTAGGGAGTGCAGAGTGACTGCAGAGTGGTAGGGAGTGCTAGGGAGTGCAGAGTGACTGTATAGTGGTAGGGAGTGCTAGGGAGTGCAGAGTGACTGCAGAGTGCTAGGGAGTGCAGAGTGCTAGGGAGTGCAGAGTGACTGCAGAGTGACTAGGGAGTGCAGAGTGACTGCAGAGTGCCAGGGAATGCTAGGGAGTGCAGAGTGACTGCAGAGTGACTAGGGAGTGCTAGGGAGTGCAGAGTGGCTAGGGAGTGCCAGGGAGTGCAGAGTGACTAGGGAGTGCTAGGGCTGCTAGGGAGTGCAGAGTGACTGCAGAGTGCTAAGGAGTGCTAGGGAGTGCAGAGTGACTAGGGAGTGCAGAGTGAGTAGGGAGTTCATAGTGACTAGGGAGTGCAGAGTGACTAGGGAGTGCTAGGGAGTGCAAAGTGACTAGGGAGTACTAGGGAGCGCGGGGTGACTGCAGAGTGACTGCAGAGTGCTAGGGAGTGCAGAGTGACTGCAGAGTGCTAGGGAGTGCAGAGTGACTGCAGAGTGCTAGGGAGTGCTAGGGAGTGCAGAGTGAATGCAGAGTGCTATGGAGTGCTAGGGAGTGCAGAGTGACTAGGGAGTGCTAGGGAGTGCAGAGTGACTTGGGGGTGCTAGGCAGTGCTAGGGAGTGCAGAGTGACTGCAGAGTGCTAGGGAGAGCTAAGGAGTGCTAGGTAGTGCAGAGTGACTAGGGAGTGCAGAGTGACTAGGGAGTGCTAGGGAGTGCAGAGTGCTAGGGAGTGCAGAGTGACTAGGGAGTGCTAGGGAGTGCTAGGGAGTGCAGAGTGACTAGGGACTGCAGAGTGACTAGGGAGTGCTAGGGAGTGCATAGTGCTAGGGAGTGCAGAGTGACTAGGGAGTGCTAATGAGTGCTAGGGAGTGCAGAGTGACTAGGGAGTGCTAGGGAGTGCAGAGTGACTGCAGAGTGTTAGGGAGTGCTAGGGAGTGCAGAGTGACTAGGGAGTGCAGAGTGACTACGGTGTGCTAGGGAGTTCAGAGTGCTAGGGAGTGCAGAGTGACTAGGGAGTGCTAGGGAGTGCTGAGTGACTAGGGAGTGCAGAGTGACTAGGGAGTGGTATGGAGTGCTAGGGAGTGCAGAGTGACTGCAGCGTGACTGCAGAGTGCTAGGGAGTGCAGAGTGACTGCAGAGTGGTAGGGAGTGCTAGGGAGTGCATAGTGACTGCAGAGTGCTAGGGAGTGCTAGGGAGTGCAGAGTGCTAGGGAGTGCAGAGTGACTGCAGAGCGACTAGGGAGTGCAGAGTGGCTAGGGAGTGCAGAGTGACTAGGGAGTGCTAACGAGAGCAGAGTGACTAGGGAGTGCTAGGGAGTGCTAGGGAGTGCAGAGTGACTAGGGAGTGCTAGGGAGTGCAGAGTGACTAGGGAGTGCAGAGTGACTAGGGAGTGCTAGGGAGTGCAGAGTTACTGCAGAGTGTTAGGGAGTGCTAGGGAGTGCAGAGTGACTAGGGAGTGCAGAGTGACTACGGTGTGCTAGGGAGTGCAGAGTGCTAGGGAGTGCAGAGTGACTAGGGAGTGCTAGGGAGTAATGAGTGACTAGGGAGTGCAGAGTGACTAGGGAGTGCTAGGGAGTGCAGAGTGACTGCAGCGTGACTGCAGAGTGGTAGGGAGTGCAGAGTGACTGCAGAGTGGTAGGGAGTGCTAGGGAGTGCAGAGTGACTGCATAGTGGTAGGGAGTGCTAGGGAGTGCAGAGTGACTGCAGAGTGCTAGGGAGTGCAGAGTGCTAGGGAGTGCAGAGTGACTGCAGAGTGACTAGGGAGTGCAGAGTGGCTAGGGAGTGCAGAGTGACTAGGGAGTGCTAGGGAGAGCAGTGTGACTAGGGAGAGCTAGGGAGTGCTAGGGAGTGCAGAGTGACTGCAGAGTGCTAGGGAGAGCTAGGGAGTGCAGAGTGGCTAGGGAGTGTAGAGTGCTAGGGATTGCTAGGGAGTGCAGAGTGACTAGGGAGTGCTAGGGAGTGCAGAGTGACTAGGGACTGCAGAGTGCTAGGGAGTGCTAGGGAGTGCAGAGTGACTGCAGAGTGACTAGGGAGTGCTAGGGAGTGCTAGGGAGTGCAGAGTGACTAGGGAGTGCAGAGTGACTACGGTGTGCTAGGGAGTGCAGAGTGCTAGGGAGTGCAGAGTGACTAGGGAGTGCTGAGTGACTAGGGATTGCAGAGTGACTAGGGAGTGCTAGGGAGTGCAGAGTGACTGCAGCATGACTGCAGAGTGCTAGGGAGTGCAGAGTGACTGCAGAGTGGTAGGGAGTGCTAGGGAGTGCATAGTGACTGAAGAGTGCTAGGGAGTGCTAGGGAGTGCAGAGTGCTAGGGAGTGCAGAGTAACTGCAGAGCGACTAGGGAGTGCAGAGTGGCTAGGGAGTGCAGAGTGACTAGGGAGTGCTAACGAGAGCAGAGTGACTAGGGAGTGCTAGGGAGTGCTAGGGAGTGCAGAGTGACTAGGGAGTGCTAGGGAGTGCAGAGTGACTAGGGAGTGCAGAGTGACTACGGAGTGCTAGGGAGTGCAGAGTGACTGCAGAGTGTTAGGGAGTGCTAGGGAGTGCAGAGTGACTAGGGAGTGCAGAGTGACTACGGTGTGCTAGGGAGTGCAGAGTGCTAGGGAGTGCAGAGTGACTAGGGAGTGCTAGGGAGTAATGAGTGACTAGGGAGTGCAGAGTGACTAGGGAGTGCTAGGGAGTAATGAGTGACTGCAGCGTGACTGCAGAGTGGTAGGGAGTGCAGAGTGACTGCAGAGTGGTAGGGAGTGCTAGGGAGTGCAGAGTGACTGCACAGTGGTAGGGAGTGCTAGGGAGTGCAGAGTGACTGCAGAGTGCTAGGGAGTGCAGAGTGCTAGGGAGTGCAGAGTGACTGCAGAGTGACTAGGGAGTGCAGAGTGGCTAGGGAGTGCAGAGTGACTAGGGAGTGCTAGGGAGAGCAATGTGACTAGGGAGTGCTAGGGAGTGCAGAGTGACTGCAGAGTGCTAGGGAGAGCTAGGGAGTGCAGAGTGGCTAGGGAGTGTAGAGTGCTAGGGATTGCTAGGGAGTGCAGAGTGACTAGGGAGTGCTAGGGAGTGCAGAGTGACTAGGGACTGCAGAGTGCTAGGGAGTGCTAGGGAGTGCAGAGTGACTGCAGAGTGACTAGGGAGTGCTAGGGAGTGCTAGGGAGTGCAGAGTGACTAGGGAGTGCTAAGGAGTGCAGAGTGACTAGGGAGTGCTAGGGAGCGCTAGGGAGTGCAGAGTGCTAGGGAGTGCAGAGTGACTAAGGAGTGCAGAGTGACTAGGGAGTGCTAGGGAGTGTAGAGTGCTAGGGTGTGCAGAGTGACTAGGGAGTGCTAGGGAGTGCAGAGTGACTAGGGAGTGCTAGAGAGTGCAGAGTGACTAGGGAGTGCTAGGGAGTACAGAGTGACTGCAGAGTTCTAGGGAGTGCAGAGAGACTGCAGCGTGCTAGGGAGTGCTAGGGAGTGCAGAGTCCTAGGGAGTGCAGAGTGACTGCAGAGTGCTAGGGAGTGCAGAGTGACTGCAGAGTTCTAGGGAGTGCAGAGTGACTGCAGAGTGCTAGGGAGTGCTAGGGAGTGCAGAGTGACTAGGGAGTGCTAGGGAGTGCAGAGTGGCTAGGGAGTGCCAGGGAGTGCAGAGTGACTAGGGAGTGCTAAGGCTGCTAGGGAGTGCAGAGTGCAAGTCAGTGCAGAGTGACTGCAGAGTGCTAAGGAGTGCTAGGGAGTGCAGAGTGACTAGGGAGTGCATAGTGACTAGGGAGTGCAGAGTGACTAGGGAGTGCTATGGAGTGCAGAGTGACTAGGGGGTGCTAGGGAGTGCGAAGTGACTGCAGAGTGACTGCAGAGTGCTAGGGAGTGCAGAGTGACTGCAGAGTGCTAGGGAGTGCTAGGGAGTGCTAGGGAGTGCAGAGTGACTGCAGAGTGCTATGGAGTGCTAGGGAGTGCAGAGTGACTAGGGAGTGCTAGGGAGTGCTAGGGAGTGCAGAGTGACTAGGGAGTGCAGAGTGACTAGGGAGTGCTAGGGAGTGCAGAGTGCTAGGGAGTGCAGAGTGACTAGGAAGTGCTAGGGAGTGCTAGGGAGTGCAGAGTGACTAGGGACTGCAGAGTGACTGCAAAGTGACTGCAGAGTGCTAGGGATTGCAGAGTGACTGTAGAGTGCTAGGGAGTGCTAGGGAGTGCAGAGTGACTAGGGAGTGCTAGGGAGTGAAGAGTGACTAGGGACTGCAGAGTGACTGCAGAGTGACTGCGGAGTGACTGCAGAGTGCTAGGGAGTGCAGAGTGACTGCAGAGTGCTAGGGAGTGCTAGGGAGTGCAGAGTGACTGCAGAGTGCTAGGGAGTGCTAAGGACTGCAGACTGACTGCAGAGTGACTGCTAGGAAGTGCTAGGGAGTGCTAGAGAATGCTAGGGAGTGCAGAGTGACTGCAGAGTGCTAGGGAGTGCAGAGTGACTGCAGAGTGACTGCAGTGTATGAGTGTGCAGGGTGAACACATGGATAAAACACATTGCCATTTACAATGCCATTACCTCTAACTCAAAAAAATACGAAGACCTATTGCATTTCAAATGTTTGTTTGTCTTTTTCTCAGCATTTCTTTTTATGTTTGATGTTCACTCCACCGCACTGGTGTCTCGACTCACGTGAATATTCCATAAATACAGAAGAAGTGTCTTCTGATTTTGTGCCCTCATGTTTAACATTTGGGTGTATCATTATCAAACGCTGAAGTAATCTACGCGAGCTTGATCCCACTTTCTAAGTTCTTAGTGTAGAGTGTTAGGGAGTGCTAGGGAGTGCAGAGTGACTAGGGAGTGCAGAGTGACTACGGTGTGCTAGGGAGTGCAGAGTGCTAGGGAGTGCAGAGTGACTAGGGAGTGCTAGGGAGTAATGAGTGACTCGGGAGTGCAGAGTGACTAGGGAGTGCTAGGGAGTGCAGAGTGACTGCAGCGTGACTGCAGAGTGCTAGGGAGTGCTAGGGAGTGCAGAGTGACTGCATAGTGGTAGGGAGTGCTAGGGAGTGCAGAGTGACTGCAGAGTGCTAGGGAGTGCTAGGGAGTGCAGAGTGCTAGGGAGTGCAGAGTGACTGCAGAGCGACTAGGGAGTGCAGAGTGGCTAGGGAGTGCTAGGGAGAGCAGAGTGACTAGGGAGTGCTAGGGAGTGCTAGGGAGTGCAGAGTGACTGCAGAGTGCTAGGGAGTGCAGAGTGACTAGGGAGTGTAGAGTGCTAGGGAGTGCTAGGGAGTGCAGAGTGACTAGGGAGTGCTAGGGAGTGCAGAGTGACTAGGGACTGCAGAGTGCTAGGGAGTGCTAGGGAGTGCAGAGTGACTGCAGAGTGACTAGGGAGTGCTAGGGAGTGCGAGGGAGTGCAGAGTGACTAGGGAGTGCAGAGTGACTACGTTGTGCTAGGGAGTGCAGAGTGCTAGGGAGTGCAGAGTGACTAGGGAGTGCTAGGGAGTGCTGAGTGACTAGGGAATGCAGAGTGACTAGGGAGTGCTAGGGAGTGCAGAGTGACTGCAGCATGACTGCAGAGTGCTAGGGAGTGCAGAGTGACTGCAGAGTGGTAGGGAGTGCTAGGGAGTGCATAGTGACTGCAGAGTGCTAGAGAGTGCTAGGGAGTGCAGAGTGCTAGGGAGTGCAGAGTGACTGCAGAGCGACTAGGGAGTGCAGAGTGGCTAGGGAGTGCAGAGTGACTAGGGAGGGCTAACGAGAGCAGAGTGACTAGGTAGTGCTAGGGAGTGCAGATTGACTGGGGAGTGCTAGGGAGTGCAGAGTGACTAGGGAGTGCAGAGTGACTAGGGAGTGCAGAGTGACTACGGTGTGCTAGGGAGTGCAGAGTGCTAGGGAGTGCAGAGTGACTAGGGAGTGCTAGGGAGTAATGAGTGACTAGGGAGTGCAGAGTGACTAGGGAGTGCTAGGGAGTGCAGAGTGACTGCAGCGTGACTGCAGAGTGCTAGGGAGTGCAGAGTGACTGCAGAGTGGTAGGGAGTGCTAGGGAGTGCAGAGTGACTGCATAGTGGTAGGGAGTGCTAGGGAGTGCAGAGTGACTGCAGAGTGCTAGGGAGTGCAGAGTGCTAGGGAGTGCAGAGTGACTGCAGAGCGACTAGGGAGTGCAGAGTGGCTAGGGAGTGCAGAGTGACTAGGGAGTGCTAGGGAGAGCAGAGTGACTAGGGAGTGCTAGGGAGTGCTAGGGAGTGCAGAGTGACTGCAGAGTGCTAGGGAGTGCAGAGTGGCTAGGGAGTGTAGAGTGCTAGGGATTGCTAGGGAGTGCAGAGTGACTAGGGAGTGCTAGGGAGTGCATAGTGACTAGGGACTGCAGAGTGCTAGGGAGTGCTAGGGAGTGCAGAGTGACTGCAGAGTGACTAGGGAGTGCTAGGGAGTGCTAGGGAGTGCAGAGTGACTAGGGAGTGCTAAGGAGTGCAGAGTGACTAGGGTGTGCTAGGGAGCGCTAGGGAGTGCAGAGTGCTAGGGAGTGCAGAGTGACTAGGGAGTGCAGAGTGACTAGGGAGTGCTAGGGAGTGCAGAGTGCTAGGGTGTGCAGAGTGACTAGGGAGTGCTAGGGAGTGCAGAGTGACTAGGGAGTGCTAGAGAGTGCAGAGTGACTAGGGAGTGCTAGGGAGTACAGAGTGACTGCAGAGTTGTAGGGAGTGCAGAGAGACTGCAGCGTGCTAGGGAGTGCTAGGGAGTGCAGAGTGCTAGGGAGTGCAGAGTGACTGCAGAGTGCTAGGGAGTGCAGAGTGACTGCAGAGTTCTAGGGAGTGCAGAGTGACTGCAGAGTGCTAGGGAGTGCTAGGGAGTGCAGAGTGACTAGAGAGTGCTAGGGAGTGCAGAGTGGCTAGGGAGTGCCAGGGAGTGCAGAGTGACTAGGGAGTGCTAGGGCTGCTAGGGAGTGCAGAGTGCAAGGGAGTGCAGAGTGACTGCAGAGTGCTAAGGAGTGCTAGGGAGTGCAGAGTGACTAGGGAGTGCATAGTGACTAGGGAGTGCAGAGTGACTAGAGAGTGCTAGGGAGTGCGGAGTGACTGCAGAGTGACTGCAGAGTGCTAGGGAGTGCAGAGTGACTGCAGAGTGCTAGGGAGTGCTAGGGAGTGCTAGGGAGTGCAGAGTGACTGCAGAGTGCTATGGAGTGCAGAGTGACTAGGGAGTGCTAGGGAGTGCTAGGGAGTGCAGAGTGACTAGGGAGTGCAGAGTGACTAGGGAGTGCTAGGGAGTGCAGAGTGACTCGGAAGAGCTAGGGAGTGCTAGGGAGTGCAGAGTGACTAGGGACTGCAGAGTGACTGCAAAGTGACTGCAGAGTGCTAGGGATTGCAGAGTGACTGTAGAGTGCTAGGGAGTGCTAGGGAGTGCAGAGTGACTAGGGAGTGCTAGGGAGTGAAGAGTGACTAGGGACTGCAGAGTGACTGCAGAGTGACTGCAGAGTGACTGCAGAGTGCTAGGGAGTGCAGAGTGACTGCAGAGTGCTAGGGAGTGCTAGGGAGTGCAGAGTGCTAGGGAGTGCAGAGTGACTGCAGAGTGCTAGGGAGTGCAGAGTGACTGCAGAGTTCTAGGGAGTGCAGAGTGACTGCAGCGTGCTAGGGAGTGCTAGGGAGTGCAGAGTGCTAGGGAGTGCAGAGTGACTGCAGAGTGCTAGGGAGTGCAGAGTGACTGCAGAGTTCTAGGGAGTGCAGAGTGACTGCAGAGTGCTAGGGAGTGCTAGGGAGTGCAGAGTGACTAGGGAGTGCTAGGGAGTGCAGAGTGGCTAGGGAGTGCCAGGGAGTGCAGAGTGACTAGGGAGTGCTAGGGCTGCTAGGGAGTGCAGAGTGCAAGGGAGTGCAGAGTGACTGCAGAGTGCTAAGGAGTGCTAGGGAGTGCAGAGTGACTAGGGAGTGCATAGTGACTAGGGAGTGCAGAGTGACTAGGGAGTGCTAGGGAGTGCGGAGTGACTGCAGAGTGCTAGGGAGTGCAGAGTGACTGCAGAGTGCTAGGGAGTGCTAGGGAGTGCTAGGGAGTGCAGAGTGACTGCAGAGTGCTATGGAGTGCTAGGGAGTGCAGAGTGACTAGGGAGTGCTAGAGAGTGCTAGGGAGTGCAGAGTGACTAGGGAGTGCAGAGTGACTAGGGAGTGCTAGTGAGTGCAGAGTGACTAGGAAGTGCTAGGGAGTGCTAGGGAGTGCAGAGTGACTAGGGACTGCAGAGTGACTGCAAAGTGACTGCAGAGTGCTAGGGATTGCAGAGTGACTGTAGAGTGCTAGGGAGTGCTAGGGAGTGCAGAGTGACTAGGGAGTGCTAGGGAGTGAAGAGTGACTAGGGACTGCAGAGTGACTGCAGAGTGACTGCAGAGTGACTGCAGAGTGCTAGGGAGTGCTAGGGAGTGCAGAGTGACTGCAGAGTGCTAGGGAGTGCTAGGGAGTGCAGAGTGACTGCAGAGTGCTAGGGAGTGCTAAGGACTGCAGACTGACTGCAGAGTGACTGCTAGGAAGTGCTAGGGAGTGCTAGGGAGTGCTAGGGAGTGCAGAGTGACTGCAGAGTGCTAGGGAGTGCAGAGTGACTGCAGAGTGACTGCAGTGTATGAGTGTGCAGGGTGAACACATGGATAAAACACATTGCCATTTACAATGCCATTACCTCTAACTCAAAAAAATACGAAGACCTATTGCATTTCAAATGTTTGTTTGTCTTTTTCTCAGGATTTCTTTTTATGTTTGATGTTCACTCCACCGCACTGGTGTCTTGACTCACGTGAATATTCCATAAATACAGAAGAAGTGTCTTCTGATTTTGTGCCCTCATGTTTAACATTTGGGTGCATCATCATCAAACGCTGAAGAAATCTACGCGAGCTTGATCCCACTTTCTAAGTTCTTAGTGTAGGGTTTTATGCTGTGCGTCCTTAACTATTTCAACGCAATTATTGAGTAAAATGTTCTTTTCACATCAAGAGCCTAGTCATTGTCATCAGTTAATAGCAGGACTTTAAGTGAGAAGTGGAGGGTGGGTGGTCTTTAAAATGGGCGTGGCGTATGAGATTATAGGCGTGGCGTAAAGCATAAATAGGGCTCCCGGTTTACAGTTTTTACGGATTTTTATATATAAATACAGACGGAAAACAAGTTTTCCTTTATCTGTATTTATCTATAAAAACGGGAAAATACTACTACTTTGCGGGGAAAATACTACTACATTTGCTGTGCTGCCATCTGGTGTCTCCCCCTCCTTAGAGGGTTGAGAGGTGACAGCTTCCCAGACACGCAGCTGCCAGCCGCACCCGAGTGCTTCACACCTCTTTGAAATACCATTTACTTGTGAATGCGGCTTGGTTGTTATTTCTCACCCCTTTTAGAGCCTGTGAAAGAGTCAAATTGGAGCCTGTGCAGAGTGACTAGGGAGTGCTAGGGAGTGCAGAGTGACTAGGGAGTGCAGAGTGACTAGGGAGTGCTAGGGAGTGCAGAGTTACTGCAGAGTGTTAGGGAGTGCTAGGGAGTGCAGAGTGACTAGGGAGTGCAGAGTGACTACGGTGTGCTAGGGAGTGCAGAGTGCTAGGGAGTGCAGAGTGACTAGGGAGTGCTAGGGAGTAATGAGTGACTAGGGAGTTCAGAGTGACTAGGGAGTGCTAGGGAGTGCAGAGTGACTGCAGCGTGACTGCAGAGTGGTAGGGAGTGCAGAGTGACTGCAGAGTGGTAGGGAGTGCTAGGGAGTGCAGAGTGACTGCAGAGTGCTAGGGAGTGCAGAGTGCTAGGGAGTGCAGAGTGACTGCAGAGTGACTAGGGAGTGCAGAGTGGCTAGGGAGTGCAGAGTGACTAGGGAGTGCTAGGGAGAGCAGTGTGACTAGGGAGTGCTAGGGAGTGCTAGGGAGTGCAGAGTGACTGCAGAGTGCTAGGGAGAGCTAGGGAGTGTAGAGTGCTAGGGATTGCTAGGGAGTGCAGAGTGACTAGGGAGTGCTAGGGAGTGCAGAGTGACTAGGGACTGCAGAGTGCTAGGGAGTGCTAGGGAGTGCAGAGTGACTGCAGAGTGACTAGGGAGTGCTAGGGAGTGCTAGGGAGTGCAGAGTGCTAGGGAGTGCTAGGGAGTGCAGAGTGACTGCAGAGTGCTATGGAGTGCTAGGGAGTGCAGAGTGACTAGGGAGTGCTAGGGAGTGCTAGGGAGTGCAGAGTGACTAGGGAGTGCAGAGTGACTAGGGAGTGCTAGGGAGTGCAGAGTGACTCGGAAGTGCTAGGGAGTGCTAGGGAGTGCAGAGTGACTAGGGACTGCAGAGTGACTGCAAAGTGCCTGCAGAGTGCTAGGGATTGCAGAGTGACTGTAGAGTGCTAGGGAGTGCTAGGGAGTGCAGAGTGACTAGGGAGTGCTAGGGAGTGAAGAGTGACTAGGGACTGCAGAGTGACTGCAGAGTGACTGCAGAGTGACTGCAGAGTGCTAGGGAGTGCAGAGTGACTGCAGAGTGCTAGGGAGTGCTAGGGAGTGCAGAGTGCTAGGGAGTGCAGAGTGACTGCAGAGTGCTAGGGAGTGCAGAGTGACTGCAGAGTTCTAGGGAGTGCAGAGTGACTGCAGCGTGCTAGGGAGTGCTAGGGAGTGCAGAGTGCTAGGGAGTGCAGAGTGACTGCAGAGTGCTAGGGAGTGCAGAGTGACTGCAGAGTTCTAGGGAGTGCAGAGTGACTGCAGAGTGCTAGGGAGTGCTAGGGAGTGCAGAGTGACTAGGGAGTGCTAGGGAGTGCAGAGTGGCTAGGGAGTGCCAGGGAGTGCAGAGTGACTAGGGAGTGCTAGGGCTGCTAGGGAGTGCAGAGTGCAAGGGAGTGCAGAGTGACTGCAGAGTGCTAAGGAGTGCTAGGGAGTGCAGAGTGACTAGGGAGTGCATAGTGACTAGGGAGTGCAGAGTGACTAGGGAGTGCTAGGGAGTGCGGAGTGACTGCAGAGTGCTAGGGAGTGCAGAGTGACTGCAGAGTGCTAGGGAGTGCTAGGGAGTGCTAGGGAGTGCAGAGTGACTGCAGAGTGCTATGGAGTGCTAGGGAGTGCAGAGTGACTAGGGAGTGCTAGAGAGTGCTAGGGAGTGCAGAGTGACTAGGGAGTGCAGAGTGACTAGGGAGTGCTAGTGAGTGCAGAGTGACTAGGAAGTGCTAGGGAGTGCTAGGGAGTGCAGAGTGACTAGGGACTGCAGAGTGACTGCAAAGTGACTGCAGAGTGCTAGGGATTGCAGAGTGACTGTAGAGTGCTAGGGAGTGCTAGGGAGTGCAGAGTGACTAGGGAGTGCTAGGGAGTGAAGAGTGACTAGGGACTGCAGAGTGACTGCAGAGTGACTGCAGAGTGACTGCAGAGTGCTAGGGAGTGCTAGGGAGTGCAGAGTGACTGCAGAGTGCTAGGGAGTGATAGGGAGTGCAGAGTGACTGCAGAGTGCTAGGGAGTGCTAAGGACTGCAGACTGACTGCAGAGTGACTGCTAGGAAGTGCTAGGGAGTGCTAGGGAGTGCTAGGGAGTGCAGAGTGACTGCAGAGTGCTAGGGAGTGCAGAGTGACTGCAGAGTGACTGCAGTGCATGAGTGTGCAGGGTGAACACATGGATAAAACACATTGCCATTTACAATGCCATTACCTCTAACTCAAAAAAATACGAAGACCTATTGCATTTCAAATGTTTGTTTGTCTTTTTCTCAGGATTTCTTTTTATGTTTGATGTTCACTCCACCGCACTGGTGTCTCGACTCACGTGAATATTCCATAAATACAGAAGAAGTGTCTTCTGATTTTGTGCCCTCATGTTTAACATTTGGGTGCATCATCATCAAACGCTGAAGAAATCTACGCGAGCTTGATCCCACTTTCTAAGTTCTTAGTGTAGGGTTTTATGCTGTGCGTCCTTAACTATTTCAACGCAATTATTGAGTAAAATGTTCTTTTCACATCAAGAGCCTAGTCATTGTCATCAGTTAATAGCAGGACTTTAAGTGAGAAGTGGAGGGTGGGTGGTCTTTAAAATGGGCGTGGCGTATGAGATTATAGGCGTGGCGTAAAGCATAAATAGGGCTCCCGGTTTACAGTTTTTACGGATTTTTATATATAAATACAGACGGAAAACAAGTTTTCCTTTATCTGTATTTATCTATAAAAACGGGAAAATACTACTACTTTGCGGGGAAAATACTACTACATTTGCTGTGCTGCCATCTGGTGTCTCCCCCTCCTTAGAGGGTTGAGAGGTGACAGCTTCCCAGACACGCAGCTGCCAGCCGCACCCGAGTGCTTCACACCTCTTTGAAATACCATTTACTTGTGAATGCGGCTTGGTTGTTATTTCTCACCCCTTTTAGAGCCTGTGAAAGAGTCAAATTGGAGCCTGTGCAGAGTGACTAGGGAGTGCTAGGGAGTGCAGAGTGACTAGGGAGTGCAGAGTGACTAGGGAGTGCTAGGGAGTGCAGAGTTACTGCAGAGTGTTAGGGAGTGCTAGGGAGTGCAGAGTGACTAGGGAGTGCAGAGTGACTACGGTGTGCTAGGGAGTGCAGAGTGCTAGGGAGTGCAGAGTGACTAGGGAGTGCTAGGGAGTAATGAGTGACTAGGGAGTTCAGAGTGACTAGGGAGTGCTAGGGAGTGCAGAGTGACTGCAGCGTGACTGCAGAGTGGTAGGGAGTGCAGAGTGACTGCAGAGTGGTAGGGAGTGCTAGGGAGTGCAGAGTGACTGCAGAGTGCTAGGGAGTGCAGAGTGCTAGGGAGTGCAGAGCGACTGCAGAGTGACTAGGGAGTGCAGAGTGGCTAGGGAGTGCAGAGTGACTAGGGAGTGCTAGGGAGAGCAGTGTGACTAGGGAGTGCTAGGGAGTGCTAGGGAGTGCAGAGTGACTGCAGAGTGCTAGGGAGAGCTAGGGAGTGTAGAGTGCTAGGGATTGCTAGGGAGTGCAGAGTGACTAGGGAGTGCTAGGGAGTGCAGAGTGACTAGGGACTGCAGAGTGCTAGGGAGTGCTAGGGAGTGCAGAGTGACTGCAGAGTGACTAGGGAGTGCTAGGGAGTGCTAGGGAGTGCAGAGTGACTAGGGAGTGCAGAGTGACTACGGTGTGCTAGGGAGTGCAGAGTGCTAGGGAGTGCAGAGTGTTAGACGGACCGGGAGGGTCGGCCGAGGATAAGGGGAGAGGTCTCCGGGGAGAGCCGTCTCCGACGATCGTACAGACAAGTAACTTCCCCCCCACAGACGGACACCACACAAGGGTAAAGTTCAACGATACTTTATAGGCAATTCTTTAAGTACGATAAATGGTACAAGGAGGTCTGGACTCAGGGGTCCCCTCGGTTCTGGTCTCTGGTTTGGGAAAAGGGTAGCGGGACAGTCTTGTTACCAAAAGATGGGAATAGCTCTCAATCCTCGAGCTCGGCGTTCTAGATGATCGGGCCGCGGCGGAGCCAGGCAGGTCCCGAGATGGACGAAGGAAGCGACGGTCCGCGGCGGAGCCAGCAGGTCCCGATGAAGATGGTAGTTACAAACGGTCCGCGGCCACGCCAGCAGGTCCCGACGACGATGAAGGTTTACGAAGGTTACGAAGGTTGCGGCAGCGCCAGCAGGCAGGACGATGATGCGCAAGGCAGAGCTACGGCAGCGCCAGTAGTCCGTCAAGGATGAGTTCTTATCTGCATCTCTCGACTCCAGGATACAACTGCCTTCCTGCTCTGGAGCTGCCCCAGTTATAGGGCTGGTGCCCTTTGATGTCCGGACCCTCGCACTTGGAGGTCGGGAGGTCCGGGATGAGGGAGTCCAGACACCCAGCAGGGGGGTGGAGCCAGCGCCCGGGGAGGCGATGGGCGAGCGGCACCTGGCGGGGGAGAGCCATCGACGCCTCTTTCTCCCATTGACTTGCCAAGTAGCCCGCTCACCTCCTGGGTGGATGGTGGTGCCGGGATGTCTGAGGCCTGGCTAGGCCCAGGGTTGAGGTCGATCGGGGGCCAGGCGGCCTCGTGGTGGAGTGTCCAAGATGGCGCCCAGGCTGGGCGCGCGGGCCAGTAGTGGGTCGGGCCCACGAGGTCGATATGTTCAGGGGCCGGGGTCCCGGAGGGGACGGAAGACGAGCAGTGGTGGTGTGTGGCACTTGTGTGACCGGGCTCGGGCCTGGTCGGGCCGAGGGGGGAGCGGCCCTTCATGTGGCCTGTCCAACATGCGTCCCCCCCAGCTGAAGGCGGGGAGAGTCACCCATCCTCTTGGGGACTCTCCTCGTCGAGGCGGAAAAACCGGGACAGGCCATCCGCGTTGGCGTGATCCGGCCCAGGCCGGTGCTCCACAGTGAAGTCCATCCCTTGTAGGGAGATGGACCAACGTAGTAGTTTCGGGTTTTCCCCCCGCATCTGCATCAGCCACTGCAGGGGTCGATGGTCGGTCTGCACCCGAAAGTGCGTGCCAAAGAGGTAGGGCCGGAGCTTTTTGAGGGCCCATACCACAGCGAAGGCCTCCCTCTCTATGGTGCTCCAGCGTTGTTCTCGGGGTAGGAGTCGCCTGCTGATGAAGGCCACTGGCTGATCAAGGCCTTCGGTGTTCACTTGAGACAGGACTGCCCCAATGCCATGGTCGGAGGCATCCGTCTGGACGACGAACTCCCGGCTGTAGTCGGGGGCCTGGAGCACAGGGGCGGAGCACATGGCGGCCTTCAATTGTTCGAAGGCTGTTTGACACTCCGGGGTCCAGTTGACTTTCTTGGGTTGATTTTTGGACGTGAGTTCTGTGAGGGGCCCCACTATGGTACCATAGTCCTTCACGAACCTTCGGTAATAGCCCGTGAGGCCCAGGAAGGCGCGTACCTCGGTCTGGGTGATGGGGGGCTGCCAGGACTGGATGGCGGCAATCTTGAGCTGCAGAGGGGCCACCAGACCGCTTCCCACCTGGTGTCCGAGGTAGGTTACGGACCCCTGACCAATTTGGCATTTACTGGCCTTAATCGTGAGGCCAGCCCGCTGGAGGGCCTGTAGCACCGCTTGGAGGTGGTGGAGGTGCTCGGGCCAATGGTGGCTGTATACAGCGATGTCGTCTAGGTAGGCGGCGCTGAATCCTTCGAGCCCTGCCAGGACCTGGTTGACGAGCCGCTGAAACGTTGCTGGAGCATTCTTCATGCCAAAGGGCATGACCTTGAAATGGTAATGGCCATCAGGGGTGGAAAAGGCAGAACGTTCTTGGGCCCGGGGTGTGAGGCCGATCTGCCAGTAGCCCGCCGTCAGGTCGAAAATACTGAGGTAGCGGGCAGCTCCCATGCGGTCGATTAGTTCGTCTGCCCGGGGGATGGGATGTGCGTCTGTTCGGGTGACCGCATTCAAGCCCCGGTAGTCGACGCAGAACCGGAGTTCTGGTGTGGTGCCGGGAGCGGCTGCTTTGGGGACCAGGACTACAGGGCTGGCCCAGGGGCTGTCTGAGGGCTCGATGACCCCGAACGTGAGCATTCTGGTCACTTCTTCCTGGATGCAGGCCCGTACCCTATCTGGCACGCGGTAGGCCCGGTGGCGGATAGGGGGGTTGTCCCCCGTGTCCACGTCGTGCACACACCAGGAAGTGACACCTGGGGTGAGGGAAAACAGGCTGGCGAACTGCAACAGAAGGTCTCGACACTCCTGGCGTTGCTCCCGGGTGAGGGCCTCCGAGAGTCGGACCCCATCCACGGAGCCGTCTTTCTCCCGAGTCCGTAGGAGGTCAGGGAGGGGCTCGGAGTCTTCTTCGGCCCCATTGTCTGTGGCCATCAGGAGGCTGAGTTCTGAACGCACAAAGTGGGGTTTCAGACTATTAGCGTGGAGGACCCGGAGGGGGTTCCGGGCAGATTCCATGTCGATGAGATAGGTGGCAGGGCCCTTGCGCTCGACTACTTTGAAGGGCCCCGTCCATTTGTCTTGCAGGGCGCAGGGCTCGGTGGGGGACATCACCCATACCTGTTGCCCAGGTTCAAATTCGATGGAGGAGGCATTCCGGTCATACCACTTTTTCATGTCCTCTTGACTGGCCTCTAGGTTGGCTTTTGCCAGCTCTCGGAACCGCCGGGTCTGGTTGCGGAGGGTTAGGAGGTATCGGAAAACATCTGGGGGGTTCTTTAGAGGGGGCATCTCCCAGCCTTCCTTGACTAGGCTGAGTGGCCCCCGTACTGGATGTCCATACAGCAGTTCGAACGGGCTGAAGCCGAGGGACTTCTGGGGGACCTCCCGATAGGCGAAGAGGAGGCACGGCAGCAGCACATCCCACTGGCGACGGAGGGGCTCTTCCAACCCCCCAATCATCCCTTTGAGCGTGCGGTTGAACCGCTCAACGAGTCCGTTTCCTTGAGGGTGATAGGGGGTCGTGAATCGGTAGGTAACCCCACATTGTTGCCAGAGGGACTTCATATATTTGGAAATAAAGTTCGTGGCTCTGTCGCTGACGACTTCTCGGGGGAAGCCCACACGGGAGAAGATTCCCATCAGAGCCCGGCCGACTACCGGGGCTGTCACAGTCCGCAGGGGAACAGCCTCGGGGTAGCGGGTGGCGTGGTCCACTAGCACCAGGATGAACCGATAACCTTGTTTTGTACGCGGGTCCAGGGGCCCCACAATGTCTATTCCGACCCTCTCGAACGGGGTGGTGACCACGGGAAAAGGTTGCAGGGGGGCTTTTAGTTTGCGGCCGCTCTTTCCACTGGCTTGGCACGTGGGGCAAGATCGGCAATGCTGGTGTACATCGTCCCTCATTTTGGGCCAGAAGAAGTGGGTCACCAGGCGGCTGTAGGTTTTATCTTGACCCAGGTGTCCAGCCAGGGGGACATCGTGGGCCAGGTTTAGCAGAAAGTCTCTAAAACGGAGGGGCACCACTAGCACTCGGCTGGCCCCCAACTCCGCGATTCTTTGTTCACTGTATAGCAGGTCATTGTCCCAGTAGATCCAATGTTTTCCGGAGGTATCCCCTGCGCTTTGGGCGAGGGCTTGTTGGCGGAGTCCCTCGAGGGAGGGACAGGTCTTCTGTTCTTGGCGAAACTGTTCTTGCGTGGGCCCCCCCTCTTGAGGCCACTGGTCGAGGTTAGCGAGGTCTGGAGGTTGAGCTGGTTCTGGGGGGACGTCACGGTCGGTGGTTTCGGCTGGCGCGACCAGAGGCGGAGGTGCCGGCCATTCGGGTTCCTCGGGTCGGGGTTTGGCACGGGCGGCCATGGACCGGGTGGTGACGCATGCCCAGTCCGGGATGCCTAACATCCCCAGGTGTTCTCGTCGTTCTACGGCTGCCCACGGAGAGCTTTCAAGGTCATTCCCCAGGAGGCAGTCTACGGGGGCATCGTCTCGGACCGTTACTTTCAACATGCCGGAGACCCCTCCCCATTCGAAAGGGACGCAGGCCATCCGACACAGACTCTCTGAGTTATCGGCTGAACGGACAGGGCAGAGAATGTTTGGTAGGAACTGTTCTGGGGCCACCAGGTGACAGCGGACGGCTGTCACACTGGCCCCGGTGTCACGGAGGGCTTCGGCCCGGCGTCCATTGATGCTCACCCATTGGCTGTACTTCTGAGTGTTAGCGGGTAGGGGGACCCGCGGGACCATGTCTTTCCCCCCTAAGCAGGCTAGAGCCATGGCGGCGGGCTCCCATTCTTGATGCTCTTGCTCATATTCTTCTTGTTCCTCTGAGATCTGTTCCTCCCCCAGAGCAGCAGCGGCTACTTGGCGGGGTCTTGGGCTCTGATACTGGGGGCAGTTTGGGTCGTTTGCATAGTGGCCGACTCGTTGGCATCGATGGCACGTAACATTGGCTCGATAACCCGGTCGCGCCGGGGTGCTGCCCCGGTTGGCCGGGGGGGTGGTGCTGCTAGCGGGGGCGACCGGAGCGTTGTCTCTTCCACGTCCTTGGCCTCCTCCTCCTCCTCGGGGACGGTGCTGCCCGTTGTTGTTCCGGCTCTGTTCATAGGACCCATTCCGGCCCACTCTGGTGATTTCCCACCGGTCAGCTTCGGCTGCGAGCTGCCGGGGATCGGTCAATTTGCTATCGAGGAGGTGCTGGCGGAGCTCGATGAAGCAATTGTTCGATAGATGCTCCCATACCATGAGGTTGAAGAGTTGTTCGTAAGTTGTGACTTTGCTTCCTTTGATCCAGCCCTCGAAGGCTCGGCTAAAATAGTTTACATAGTCCACCCAAGTTGTACCCGGGATGCGGGTGCAGTCTCGGAACCTCTGACGGTACATCTCGGGTGTGAGGCCATAGCGGATGAGGAGTGCAGCTTTCATATGGTCATAGGAGGTCATCTGGTGGTCCGGGAGCTGTAGCAGGGCGTCGCGGCCCTCGTTGAGGAATCTCCCCCATAGACCGGCTCCCCAGTCGCTTCTATCGATCCGGTGGGCTGTCATAGCGATTTCGTAGGCCTTAAACCATTGCTGGATGTCGTCCTCTCGGAAGTACTCTCGAACGACATCCTTGGGGATGTGTACCTTTTTCTCTGTTGCCCCTGGGGTGTGGGGTTGCTCGGGCACCCCTACTTCCTTATTCTGCTTGCGTAGGTCGATCTCCGCTAATTTTCGCTCGTGTTCATATGCCAATTTCTTCTCCTCGAGCTCCCTTTGTCTCTGTTTTTCCTCTCTTTCTTCTCGGAGACGCAGGTGCTCTAAGTTTATTTTTTGTTCGGCCAACTTAAGTTCGACATCCATTTTGAGCCGGGCCATTTCCAGCTCGTGTAGTCGGGTTTTTTCTCGTTCCTGGATCTCGTCTTGCGAGAGACCCGTTCTTCGCTCTTCAGGGGCTGTGGTTTGTTTTTCTATTGCTGCGATGTTTTGATCGGGGGTTCCGGCAGCCCCGGTTTCTGCCCAAGACTCTAGGGCATGCTTGAAATCGTCCTTGGTACTTAGACCGGTGGTAGCGATACCTAGTTCGATGCAGAATTGTTTTAATTCACGATGGCTGTACTCGTCCAATTTCTCCATTTGAAATTTCTCGGTGGATCCGCTTTCTTTGTTTGACATCGTGATTTCGTCGTGGGGTGAGCTACTCTCTGTACGATAATGCGGTGATTCGGATCGCGCCGCTGGCCACCAATGTTAGACGGACCGGGAGGGTCGGCCGAGGATAAGGGGAGAGGTCTCCGGGGAGAGCCGTCTCCGACGATCGTACAGACAAGTAACTTCCCCCCCACAGACGGACACCACACAAGGGTAAAGTTCAACGATACTTTATAGGCAATTCTTTAAGTACGATAAATGGTACAAGGAGGTCTGGACTCAGGGGTCCCCTCGGTTCTGGTCTCTGGTTTGGGAAAAGGGTAGCGGGACAGTCTTGTTACCAAAAGATGGGAATAGCTCTCAATCCTCGAGCTCGGCGTTCTAGATGATCGGGCCGCGGCGGAGCCAGGCAGGTCCCGAGATGGACGAAGGAAGCGACGGTCCGCGGCGGAGCCAGCAGGTCCCGATGAAGATGGTAGTTACAAACGGTGCGCGGCCACGCCAGCAGGTCCCGACGACGATGAAGGTTTACGAAGGTTACGAAGGTTGCGGCAGCGCCAGCAGGCAGGACGATGATGCGCAAGGCAGAGCTACGGCAGCGCCAGTAGTCCGTCAAGGATGAGTTCTTCTCTGCGTCTCTCGACTCCAGGATACAACTGCCTTCCTGCTCTGGAGCTGCCCCAGTTATAGGGCTGGTGCCCTTTGATGTCCGGACCCTCGCACTTGGAGGTCGGGAGGTCCGGGATGAGGTAGTCCAGACACCCAGAAGGGGGGTGGAGCCAGCGCCCGGGGAGGCGATGGGCGAGCGGCACCTGGCGGGGGAGAGCCATCGACGCCTCTTTCTCCCATTGACTTGCCAAGTAGCCCGCTCACCTCCTGGGTGGATGGTGGTGCCGGGATGTCTGAGGCCTGGCTAGGCCCAGGGTTGAGGTCGATCGGGGGCCAGGCGGCCTCGTGGTGGAGTGTCCAAGATGGCGCCCAGGCTGGGCGCGCGGGCCAGTAGTGGGTCGGGCCCACGAGGTCGATATGTTCAGGGGCCGGGGTCCCGGAGGGGACGGAAGACGAGCAGTGGTGGTGTGTGGCACTTGTGTGACCGGGCTCGGGCCTGGTCGGGCCGAGGGGGGAGCGGCCCTTCATGTGGCCTGTCCAACACAGAGTGACTAGGGAGTGCTAGGGAGTGCTGAGTGACTAGGGAGTGCAGAGTGACTAGGGAGTGCTAGGGAGTGCAGAGTGACTGCAGCGTGACTGCAGAGTGCTAGGGAGTGCAGAGTGACTGCAGAGTGGTAGGGAGTGCTAGGGAGTGCATAGTGACTGAAGAGTGCTAGGGAGTGCTAGGGAGTGCAGAGTGCTAGGGAGTGCAGAGTGACTGCAGAGCGACTAGGGAGTGCAGAGTGGCTAGGGAGTGCAGAGTGACTAGGGAGTGCTAACGAGAGCAGAGTGACTAGGGAGTGCTAGGGAGTGCTAGGGAGTGCAGAGTGTTGGACAGGCCACATGAAGGGCTCGTTCCCTCCCCGCACGACCAGGCCCAAGCCCGGCTACCCCAGTGTTACACACCACCACGACCCGTTTACCGTCCCCTCCGGGACCCCTGCCTCTGAATATCTCGACCTCATGGGCCCGATTCCCTACCGGCATGCCCGCCCGACCTGGGCGCCATCTTGGACACAGCACCACGCGGCCGCGTGGCCTCCGATCGACCCTAACCCTGGGCCTGGCCAGGCCCGCCATCCCGGCACCACCAGCCACCCAGGAGGTGAGCGGCCTACTTGGACGGTCAATGGGAGAAAGAGGTGTCGATGGCTCTCCCCCGCCAAGGGCCGATCGCCCCCAGCTCCCCCAGGCGCTGGCTCCACCCCCCCGCTGGGTGTCTGGACTCCCTCATCCCGGACCTCCCGACCCCCAAGTACGAGGGTCCGGACATCAAAGGGCGCCAGACCTATAACTGGGGCAGCTCCAGAGCAGGAAGGCAGTTGTATCCTGGAGTCGAGAGACGCAGAGAAGAACTCATCCTTGACGGACTACTGGCGCTGCCGTAGCCCTGCCTTGCGAACTATCGTCCTGCCTGCTGGCGCTGCCGCAACCTTCTGAAACCTTCATCGTCGTCGGGACCTGCTGGCGTGGCCGCGGACCATTTGTAACCACCACCTTCATCGGGACCTGCTGGCTCCGCCGCGGACCGTCGCTACCTTCACCCATCTCGGGACCTGCCGGCTCCGCCGCGGCCCGATCATCTAGAACGCCGAGCTCGAGGATTGAGAGCTATTTTCACCTAACCAATTGGTAACAAGACTGTCCCGCTACCCCTTTCCCAATCCAGAGACCCGAACCGAGGGGACCCCTGAGTCCAGACCTCCTTGTACCATTTTACCGTACTTAAAGAATTGCTTATAAAGTATCGTTGAACCCTATCCTTGTGTGGTGTACGTCTGTGGGGGGGAAGTTACTTGTCTGTACGATCGCTGGAGACGGTTCTCCCCGGAGGCCTCTCCCCCTGTCCTCGGCCGACCCTCCCGGTCCGTCTAACACAGAGTGACTAGGGAGTGCTAGGGAGTGCAGAGTGACTAGGGAGTGCAGAGTGACTACGGAGTGCTAGGGAGTGCAGAGTGACTGCAGAGTGTTAGGGAGTGCTAGGGAGTGCAGAGTGACTAGGGAGTGCAGAGTGACTACGGTGTGCTAGGGAGTGCAGAGTGCTAGGGAGTGCAGAGTGACTAGAGAGTGCTAGGGAGTAATGAGTGACTAGGGAGTGCAGAGTGACTAGGGAGTGCTAGGGAGTGCAGAGTGACTGCAGCGTGACTGCAGAGTGGTAGGGAGTGCAGAGTGACTGCAGAGTGGTAGGGAGTGCTAGGGAGTGCAGAGTGACTGCACAGTGGTAGGGAGTGCTAGGGAGTGCAGAGTGACTGCAGAGTGGTAGGGAGTGCAGAGTGCTAGGGAGTGCAGAGTGACTGCAGAGTGACTAGGGAGTGCAGAGTGGCTAGGGAGTGCAGAGTGACTAGGGAGTGCTAGGGAGAGCAGTGTGACTAGGGAGTGCTAGGGAGTGCTGAGTGACTGCAGAGTGCTAGGGAGAGCTAGGGAGTGCAGAGTGGCTAGGGAGTGTAGAGTGCTAGGGATTGCTAGGGAGTGCAGAGTGACTAGGGAGTGCTAGGGAGTGCAGAGTGACTAGGGACTGCAGAGTGCTAGGAAGTGCTAGGGAGTGCAGAGTGACTGCAGAGTGACTAGGGAGTGCTAGGGAGTGCTAGGGAGTGCAGAGTGACTAGGGAGTGCTAAGGAGTGCAGAGTGACTAGGGAGTGCTAGGGAGCGCTAGGGAGTGCAGAGTGCTAGGGAGTGCAGAGTGACTAGGGAGTGCAGAGTGACTAGGGAGTGCTAGGGAGTGCAGAGTGCTAGGGTGTGCAGAGTGACTAGGGAGTGCTAGGGAGTGCAGAGTGACTAGGGAGTGCTAGAGAGTGCAGAGTGACTAGGGAGTGCTAGGGAGTACAGAGTGACTGCAGAGTTCTAGGGAGTGCAGAGAGACTGCAGCGTGCTAGGGAGTGCTAGGGAGTGCAGAGTGCTAGGGAGTGCAGAGTGACTGCAGAGTGCTAGGGAGTGCAGAGTGACTGCAGAGTTCTAGGGAGTGCAGAGTGACTGCAGAGTGCTAGGGAGTGCTAGGGAGTGCAGAGTGACTAGGGAGTGCAGAGTGGCTAGGGAGTGCCAGGGAGTGCAGAGTGACTAGGGAGTGCTAAGGCTGCTAGGGAGTGCAGAGTGCAAGGGAGTGCAGAGTGACTGCAGAGTGCTAAGGGGTGCTAGGGAGTGCAGAGTGACTCGGGAGTGCATAGTGACTAGGGAGTGCAGAGTGACTAGGGAGTGCTATGGAGTGCAGAGTGACTAGGGGGTGCTAGGGAGTGCGGAGTGACTGCAGAGTGACTGCAGAGTGCTAGGGAGTGCAGAGTGACTGCAGAGTGCTAGGGAGTGCTAGGGAGTGCTAGGGAGTGCAGAGTGACTGCAGAGTGCTATGGAGTGCTAGGGAGTGCAGAGTGACTAGGGAGTGCTAGGGAGTGCTAGGGAGTGCAGAGTGACTAGGGAGTGCAGAGTGACTAGGGAGTGCTAGGGAGTGCAGAGTGCTAGGGAGTGCATAGTGACTAGGAAGTGCTAGGGAGTGCTAGGGAGTGCAGAGTGACTAGGGACTGCAGAGTGACTGCAAAGTGACTGCAGAGTGCTAGGGATTGCAGAGTGACTGTAGAGTGCTAGGGAGTGCTAGGGAGTGCAGAGTGACTAGGGAGTGCTAGGGAGTGAAGAATGACTAGGGACTGCAGAGTGACTGCAAAGTGACTGCGGAGTGACTGCAGAGTGCTAGGGAGTGCTAGGGAGTGCAGAGTGACTGCAGAGTGCTAGGGAGTGCTAGGGAGTGCAGAGTGACTGCAGAGTGCTAGGGAGTGCTAAGGACTGCAGACTGACTGCAGAGTGACTGCTAGGAAGTGCTAGGGAGTGCTAGAGAATGCTAGGGAGTGCAGAGTGACTGCAGAGTGCTAGGGAGTGCAGAGTGACTGCAGAGTGACTGCAGTGTATGAGTGTGCAGGGTGAACACATGGATAAAACACATTGCCATTTACAATGCCATTACCTCTAACTCAAAAAAATACGAAGACCTATTGCATTTCAAATGTTTGTTTGTCTTTTTCTCAGGATTTCTTTTTATGTTTGATGTTCACTCCACCGCACTGGTGTCTCGACTCACGTGAATATTCCATAAATACAGAAGAAGTGTCTTCTGATTTTGTGCCCTCATGTTTAACATTTGGGTGTATCATTATCAAACGCTGAAGAAATCTACGCGAGCTTGATCCCACTTTCTAAGTTCTTAGTGTAGAGTGTTAGGGAGTGCTAGGGAGTGCAGAGTGACTAGGGAGTGCAGAGTGACTACGGTGTGCTAGGGAGTGCAGAGTGCTAGGGAGTGCAGAGTGACTAGGGAGTGCTAGGGAGTAATGAGTGACTAGGGAGTGCAGAGTGACTAGGGAGTGCTAGGGAGTGCAGAGTGACGGCAGCGTGACTGCAGAGTGCTAGGGAGTGCAGAGTGACTGCAGAGTGGTAGGGAGTGCTAGGGAGTGCAGAGTGACTGCATAGTGGTAGGGAGT
Source organism: Lissotriton vulgaris (assembly GCF_964263255.1). Taxonomy (NCBI): domain Eukaryota; kingdom Metazoa; phylum Chordata; class Amphibia; order Caudata; family Salamandridae; genus Lissotriton; species Lissotriton vulgaris. The sequence continues at coordinate 455,877,932 of NC_141700.1, read as the reverse complement.
GCTAGGGAGTGCAGAGTGACTGCAGAGTGCTAGGGAGTGCTAGGGAGTGCAGAGTGCTAGGGAGTGCAGAGTGACTGCAGAGCGACTAGGGAGTGCAGAGTGGCTAGGGAGTGCAGAGTGACTAGGGAGTGCTAGGGAGAGCAGAGTGACTAGGGAGTGCTAGGGAGTGCTAGGGAGTGCAGAGTGACTGCAGAGTGCTAGGGAGAGCTAGGGAGTGCAGAGTGACTAGGGAGTGTAGAGTGCTAGGGAGTGCTAGGGAGTGCAGAGTGACTAGGGAGTGCTAGGGAGTGCAGAGTGACTAGGGACTGCAGAGTGCTAGGGAGTGCAGAGTGACTGCAGAGTGACTAGGGAGTGCTAGGGAGTGCTAGGGAGTGCAGAGTGACTAGGGAGTGCAGAGTGACTACGGTGTGCTAGGGAGTGCAGAGTGCTAGGGAGTGCAGAGTGACTAGGGAGTGCTAGGGAGTGCTGAGTGACTAGGGAGTGCAGCGTGACTAGGGAGTGCTAGGGAGTGCAGAGTGGCTGCAGCGTGACTGCAGAGTGCTAGGGAGTGCAGAGTGACTGCAGAGTGGTAGGGAGTGCTAGGGAGTGCATAGTGACTGCAGAGTGCTAGGGAGTGCTAGGGAGTGCAGAGTGCTAGGGAGTGCAGAGTGACTGCAGAGCGACTAGGGAGTGCAGAGTGGCTAGGGAGTGCAGAGTGACTAGGGAGGGCTAACGAGAGCAGAGTGACTAGGTAGTGCTAGGGAGTGCTAGGGAGTGCAGATTGACTGGGGAGTGCTAGGGAGTGCAGAGTGACTAGGGAGTGCAGAGTGACTAGGGAGTGCAGAGTGACTACGGTGTGCTAGGGAGTGCAGAGTGCTAGGGAGTGCAGAGTGACTAGGGAGTGCTAGGGAGTAATGAGTGACTAGGGAGTGCAGAGTGACTAGGGAGTGCTAGGGAGTGCAGAGTGACTGCAGCGTGACTGCAGAGTGCTAGGGAGTGCAGAGTGACTGCAGAGTGGTAGGGAGTGCAGAGTGACGGCATAGTGGTAGGGAGTGCTAGGGAGTGCAGAGTGACTGCAGAGTGCTAGGGAGTGCGGAGTGCTAGGGAGTGCAGAGTGACTGCAGAGCGACTAGGGAGTGCAGAGTGGCTAGGGAGTGCAGAGTGACTAGGGAGTGCTAGGGAGAGCAGAGTGACTAGGGAGTGCTAGGGAGTGCAGAGTGACTGCAGAGTGCTAGGGAGAGCTAGGGAGTGCAGAGTGGCTAGGGAGTGTAGAGTGCTAGGGATTGCTAGGGAGTGCAGAGTGACTAGGGAGTGCTAGGGAGTGCAGAGCGACTAGGGACTGCAGAGTGCTAGGGAGTGCTAGGGAGTGCAGAGTGACTGCAGAGTGACTAGGGAGTGCTAGGGAGTGCTAGGGAGTGCAGAGTGACTAGGGAGTGCTAAGGAGTGCAGAGTGACTAGGAAGTGCTAGGGAGCGCTAGGGAGTGCAGAGTGCTAGGGAGTGCAGAGTGACTAGGGAGTGCAGAGTGACTAGGGAGTGCTAGGGAGTGCAGAGTGCTAGGGTGTGCAGAGTGACTAGGGAGTGCTAGGGAGTGCAGAGTGACTAGGGAGTGCTAGAGAGTACAGAGTGACTAGGGAGTGCTAGGGCGTACAGAGTGACTGCAGAGTTCTAGGGAGTGCAGAGAGACTGCAGCGTGCTAGGGAGTGCTAGGGAGTGCAGAGTGCTAGGGAGTGCAGAGTGACTGCAGAGTGCTAGGGAGTGCAGAGTGACTGCAGAGTTCTAGGGAGTGCAGAGTGACTGCAGAGTGCTAGGGAGTGCTAGGGAGTGCAGAGTGACTAGGGAGTGCTAGGGAGTGCAGAGTGGCTAGGGAGTGCCAGGGAGTGCAGTGACTAGGGAGTGCTAGGGCTGCTAGGGAGTGCAGAGTGCAAGGGAGTGCAGAGTGACTGCAGAGTGCTAAGGAGTGCTAGGGAGTGCAGAGTGACTAGGGAGTGCATAGTGACTAGGGAGTGCAGAGTGACTAGGGAGTGCTAGGGAGTGCGGAGTGACTGCAGAGTGACTGCAGAGTGCTAGGGAGTGCAGAGTGACTGCAGAGTGCTAGGGAGTGCTAGGGAGTGCTAGGGAGTGCAGAGTGACTGCAGAGTGCTATGGAGTGCTAGGGAGTGCAGAGTGACTAGGGAGTGCTAGGGAGTGCTAGGGAGTGCAGAGTGACTAGGGAGTGCAGAGTGACTAGGGAGTGCTAGGGAGTGCAGAGTGACTAGGAAGTGCTAGGGAGTGCTAGGGAGTGCAGAGTGACTAGGGACTGCAGAGTGACTGCAAAGTGACTGCAGAGTGCTAGGGATTGCAGAGTGACTGTAGAGTGCTAGGGAGTGCTAGGGAGTGCAGAGTGACTAGGGAGTGCTAGGGAGTGAAGAGTGACTAGGGACTGCAGAGTGACTGCAGAGTGACTGCAGAGTGACTGCAGAGTGTTAGGGAGTGCTAGGGAGTGCAGAGTGATTGCAGAGTGCTAGGGAGTGCTAGGGAGTGCAGAGTGACTGCAGAGTGCTAGGGAGTGCTAAGGACTGCAGACTGACTGCAGAGTGACTGCTAGGAAGTGCTAGGGAGTGCTAGGGAGTGCTAGGGAGTGCAGAGTGACTGCAGAGTGCTAGGGAGTGCAGAGTGACTGCAGAGTGACTGCAGTGTATGAGTGTGCAGGGTGAACACATGGATAAAACACATTGCCATTTACAATGCCATTACCTCTAACTCAAAAAAATACGAAGACCTATTGCATTTCAAATGTTTGTTTGTCTTTTTCTCAGGATTTCTTTTTATGTTTGATGTTCACTCCACCGCACTGGTGTCTCGACTCACGTGAATATTCCATAAATACAGAAGAAGTGTCTTCTGATTTTGTGCCCTCATGTTTAACATTTGGGTGCATCATCATCAAACGCTGAAGAAATCTACGCGAGCTTGATCCCACTTTCTAAGTTCTTAGTGTAGGGTTTTATGCTGTGCGTCCTTAACTATTTCAACGCAATTATTGAGTAAAATGTTCTTTTCACATCAAGAGCCTAGTCATTGTCCTCAGTTAATAGCAGGACTTTAAGTGAGAAGTGGAGGGTGGGTGGTCTTTAAAATGGGCGTGAGATTATAGGCGTGGCGTAAAGCATAAATAGGGCTCCCGGTTTACAGTTTTTACGGATTTTTATATATAAATACAGACGGAAAACAAGTTTTCCTTTATCTGTATTTATGTATAAAAACGGGAAAATACTACTACTTTGCGGGGAAAATACTACTACATTTGCTGTGCTGCCATCTGGTGTCTCCCCTTCCTTAGAGGGTTGAGAGGTGACAGCTTCCCAGACACGCAGCTGCCAGCCGCACCCGAGTGCTTCACACCTCTTTGATATACCATTTACTTGTGAATGCGGCTTGGTTGTTATTTCTCACCCCTTTTAGAGCCTGTGAAAGAGTCAAATTGGAGCCTGTATTCACACCATTGTCGTGTGAGTTGCGGCTCTTGCACCATGTTGTGAGCATGATTACAGCAAGGGGACGTCACACGCCTTGCAAACGTTTGTGTGATGAGCTCGTCGAGGATGCAGAAGTGCCACGGCAATGTTTTTTGTTAGTGTAGGATTTCTACATTTTCGTAGTGCTTGGAGATTGGAACATCTTGCCCAAGAGCTTATGCAGGGAAAAGGCATCCCCAGCGAGCAGGTCGGATCGGACTGTAACTCACTCTCTCATGTGCTACTCATGCACGGCAGCGATAAAGGACAGTTTGCATGAGAATCCAGAACTAAATGCTGGGAAGTGATTCTACTGAATCATGCAATGTTAGCCGTGTTTACAACTGAGCCGAATTAAACAACGGGTTTTCTTTGATGGCCTGCCATGAGAAACCCTGGCCTACTGCTTAAGTGAAAAGTATAGAAGCAGAAATTCAATACTTTCTCTGCTTCTTCAATTACCACTTAACCCTGGGCAAGTCACACTCAAAAAACCCCCGGAGGTCATTTAGAGATTGTGAAAAAATTACTGAGTGCAATTAACATTTTGGTTGCAGGTTTTCCCAGTTTCAAGTCTGACATACACATGGGCACAGAAATTAGAAATGAGCCTTAAGAACGGCATTTGTATCCACTTTTGGCATGTTTAATGTGTATATTCCCTAACTAAGCTCGCTATTACCTCCAGCTTAGTGAAAGTGCAATTCAAGCAATTCTTTAAACTGGTATTCATGCCAACAAAAGCAAAATATTTTTATACCCTCATTTTAGTAACACCAACAGGGCGTAAACACGGTACCCTAAAAGTGGCTTCATTGCACAAACTACGCATGATCCTGCAGACTCTGTATGTCCATAAAGGTTTATATGTTTTGATATAGCTCATGGTTTCATTTATCCTATTTACATCTGGACGTCATTCTAATCAATAAAGATTTTTTTCTGACAAAAAAAAAACAATTACAGCAAGGGAGCATTGGAAGACAGGGTGGGACTCCGCTCCTTGACGGAATTAGCAGGTCTGGGAGTTAGCAGCTGCCTCTGGGGATGCAGACCCATGCTTGACACCTGGGTGTAAAAAGTACCCCCCTTTCTAGACGGCAAGCTATAACTGTTCTTCCTGTCTCGTGGTCCCTCTACAGCTGATCGCTTTCCCACTCATGCGGGTACATCAGCTACCCTGTTTTGTAATGTAATGTCCGTGAGAGCAGCAGTCACTGGTGTGTGTAATGTGACTGATGGTGGTTGTATGCAGGGGCAAAGACTGGGTGTTATATTTGCTATGTCTCTGTTCAGTGTGTTCTGGATCACTGAGCTGCACTGCTGCTGGCTGTGTGCTGCTGGGCATCTTGAGAGGGGAGGGGGCGTGGAAATGCAGGCAGCAGACCGGGCTGTGAGCTGGGAGGGAACTCGAAACATGAGCGATGTGGGTGAATACATATTCACTTCTGACACATAGAAGCAGGCGCCTGGCGCACTGCGGCCCTCTTAAACTCAGGTTGGACATCCTGCGTTATGGAGACAGCACTTCTAATAGCACCAATTAGGTGTTTCTAGTCACACCCTACATCATTCAGCCTTCCATTCAAACCATGGCCCCCCTTGCTCAACACTACAAGCACTGCCACCATACAATTATCCAGAGCGTGGCCCCCACCCTGCACTCGCCCCAACTCAATGGCACCGCCTCCCATTCCATCCATCCCCACTTTCAACCCCAGGTCTTCACCTTGTTCTTTGATGTGTCTGTTTTTCTGTCTTCCTACTTCAAGCACTCACTTAAAAAAACAAGCATTTGCAATGCAAAAGGTCTTGCATTAACTTGAGTTTGAGCTATTGGCATTGTAAATGACAATGCCTTTTATTGATGTTTTGGTTTTTAAAACAGATAAATAAAAGGCATTGTCATTTACAATGCCAATAGCTTAAACTAGCACACACAAAACATCAATCCTCATAGTGATGGCCAGGGACAGCTTTAGCGCTGGTGGGGCACAATTGGGTTGCAGCTGAAGGCAGTGAGAGTTTTTCTCAGTGGGGCAGTATGGTGTTCAGTGGGGCAGAGGATGTGGCACTCTGCAGATGACAGAAACTGCAAGGCTCTGAGACAAATGGCTTGCGATAGCACTTTTAAGCGTATTTGGGACATTTTGCAAATGGCAACGTTTTCAGATGAATGTATATTGTTGACCAATAACAACTGAACGCATGTGTGCATTCTCAATTTAAATAAACATGGAAAAATACTAGCTGTAGCGTCGTCTTTTGCTTGTGTCAAAAATAAATGTGGATAAATACAGAAAAAATCCCCCCAAAATAAATATGGATAAATACAGACGGAAATGGCAAAAAAATAAATACCATAAAACCGGGAGCCCTAAGCATAAACTACATTTCTGTGGTTTGTGGTGTGCCATTCGACAGGTATTTTGGTTTCTCTCTGATATGTTATTGCATCCAGATATAGAACATAACTGACATACACCTAAAAGTAAACACCTCGAAGTGTCTAATTTCAGAGTGTACATGTAGTATGGTTCTCCTTAGGAAACAGCCAGACGAAGTGTTGATTTCCACAAAGAAGTTTATTCAGTAACAGGACCCACGATAGCCGTTCTTAATTTGTTGGCATTGGAGTTTTTATAGCGCCAACTACACCAAAATACTAAAACTCTGTGCTCTCAGTGTAGGTATACATATGTGGTCACCTCTTTTTTAACTCGTTTGTCTCTACTACACCCCCTCTTTTCTTCCCCGGGTGCATGCATGTGTAGCTCCTTGCAGCCCATTACTGTGAGGTCAGAGGAGGCTGCTCACTCTCTACTACTCTCTACTCTGTACTACTCTCACTCTCTACTACTCTCTCTACTACTCTTTACTACTCTACTACTCACTCACTACTCTCTACTACTCACTCACTACTCTCAACTACTCACTCTACTACTTTCTACTACTTACTCTCTACTACTCACACTCTACACACTACTACTCTCTCTTTACGACTCTCTACTACTCTCTCCTATGTACTACTCACGCTCTACTTCTCTCTACTACTCTATTACTTACACTCTACTACTCTCTACTACTCTCTCTTTACTACTCTCTACTACTCTCTCTACTACTCCCTAATCTGTACTACTCACGCTCTACTTCTCTCTACTAGTCACTCTCCAGTGCTGGTTATTGTTAGCAGTGCAAGCTGCGATGCACCTTTTGGGTAACACAAGAAATAATAACTCTCTTTTGATTTAACCACATCACTGCTAGAGAGTTTCCCCTGCTGTGCTGGACAGCAATAAAAACGGGTAAGGCCATGACAAGCTCAGCTCGTCATGATCACACGAGCACTGTGCTGCATCACAAGCTGAGCTCGTCATGAGCATGGAAGGGGTTAACGGTGCTGGCACCACACCTCCTCACTGCCCCCCTCAGTGCACAATACCTCCTTACTGCCCTCTCAATGCACAATACCTCCTCAGTGCACAATACCTCCTCACTGAACCCTCAAAGCAAAATACCTCCTCACTGCCCCCCTCAACGCACAATACTTCCTCACTGCCCCTCTCAGCACAAATGCACCTTACTGCCCCTCTCAGCACAAATGCCTCTTTACTGTCCCTCTCAGTGCACAATACATTCTTGCATTTGCAAGATTAAGCTATTGGCATTGTAAATAACAATGCCATTTATTTATCTGTTTTCAAAACCAACACATAAATAAAAATGTTGTCATTTACAATGCCAATAGCTCTAACTTTTGCAAAGGCGAGACCGTTGCATTGTAAATGCTTTTTTATATATAGGTACGAGAATAGAGTCATACCACGTAGTGATAAAACCACTTGAGACTGAAGCATTAAATACTTGGGTAAGTAAAGGCCCCTATAAGGCAATATTTGCTTTAAAAACATCAACCGGAACACCGTCCGGCCCAGCGGCTTTCCCTCCCAAACTCGAGGCAATCGCTAAATTAACCTCCTCAAGCTTGAAAAATATAACATTCCCTAATTCCCTGAGTGACAGGCCTCGATCCTCTCTAACATCCTGATTTAATAAATCATGCGCACCCTCATTATGCATTATCTCTGGTGGGTGTGTAGTTGTTTTGTCATATAGAAGTGAAAAATGCTCTACCCATCTATTCTCTGAGATAGCAAGCTCAATTGTTTAAGCAGTCTTATCATTAAGGAATGGGGCATTAACTGCCTTCCAAAATCCACAGGGATCTTTAGCAATTGATGCATCAGGAAGTGCTGTCCAGGCTCTCTACTTTCAGATTATCCTTTCTCTCCTTAAGGGCCCATTTATACTCTCTCCGTGCTGAGCATTTTTTCTCTCCATCTTTAACTTCATGATGCAGAGCGTGTTTTAAGTTTCTATAGGTCCTGGTACAGTTTGGACCAAACCAGCCCTTTCTCCCTTTGTAATTATACTTATTCTTAAAACTGACTGTTAATGCCTTTTTAATGTAATCTGTGATTATGACAAAATTATCAGTAACATCCTTAGGCGTTGCGTTTTCCTCCAGACATGCCAAGATTACATCCTTTCAGTTAGTTACCACCCCGGCCATAAAATCTGAGGGTATCACCTTCTTCCAACTCAGGCTATAACCATTCTGTCTGGTCAGAGCAATATTTTCTAAAATAGCATTTGGACTATTAATTTTACCTACAGTTTGTCAAAATAGCAGTATTCCTACACTCTGAGGGAAATGGTCACTCAGCGCAATTTGATGTTGAAAAAAATCTTCAACAATAGACCCATTACGATTAGAAACCAAGATGAAGTCTATTATGGAGGCAGATCCTTGCCCATTAAACGTCGGGCCCAAAGAGACTGGGGCACTACTTAGGGTGTTGGCAAAACCAAAACCCAGCTCAAATATTAAGTCATTTAAACATTCGCCATATAATGTATGGGGGAAGTGGGGGAGGAAAAGTTCCCTATCATAGGTAAGACCACAGTTGGCATTATCTAAATGTTGACACAAGGCAATATTAAAATTTCGACCCCATTACATGATCTTGTCTTTGTTACCCGAATCCCGCAACTTATACAAATATCCTCGCATTGCCTTAAGGATACCTTCTCGCAAATAATGGGGGATATTATTATAATAATTCACAATTATTAATGAACAAGCGGTATCAACCCTCATGCTAATAATTTGATTGAAACTGTCCTCCCCTACCAAGTCTATTTTTTCAAATGAGACTAAATTAGATATGTACGTACACAGCCCCCCCTTAGCTCTACCACGTTTGGAGGCTGTTGCATCAGTATGAAAGGTCCTATAACCATTAATGTGAAGTGGTTCAGTAACCCAGGTTTCCTGGAGGCTAAAAACATCAAATTGACGAATAAATTCAAACCATAATACCTTGTTAACTTTTGATTTTAGAACAGCAGTGTTTGAAAAAAAAAAGGCATCTACCCTTCTCAGCACGGGCTCTCAAAGATGTCGTACTTTCTGCTATACCAGGCCCAGGGGAATATTCCCTAGCTGTTGGTTGCATAATATCGACCAGGGCAGAGTTTCCAGATTCAATATTACTTGGTGAGTCACCAACCGTCACATTTACAGATGCTATAACTTCACGTTTTGCCATGGTACCAACAACCCTCATACTGGTATCAAACATGGGATTCATTGGTCTTCTATCTAGGCAGGCTACATTCCGTGATTCGGGAATTACCCTCATTGTTAAACACACTTTGTCAATCCACCTCTTCCAAATTCTGCAACATATTATAACGATTGAAAGTAGGTATTCCGTAAATTGTACTGGGAGGTAACCATGGGGTATCTTTTCTCTGTGTAACAAAGCCTAAATGGCTGGGTTTATAAAAATAACCTAGCGGGACTGTCACACTATTGACTGGATGACTAACCTTGAGACGCCGGATACAGCAGGAACGATTGAGATGCTTGAATACCCCTTCCCTAATTGTGGCCTGGCCTGCGAGTGAGCATGTCAACACTCTACAGACATTACCCCAACCGGGGGAAGGGTAAAAAGGGATAAACAAAACAATAAAGTTGTGGTAGGTTGAACACTCAATGGCATGGAAGGAGGGAGTTGTAGGCTTCGCCCCTATGCAAGCCCAGAGTACCCTGTAAGAGAGACACAAGGTAACAGGGATTAGAGTTCCCCCTAGCCCCTCTCATCCATAGCTATGTATATATTTAAACTATGGCTGAACTTACTTTATACATACCACATTCAACGTGTAGAAAGAAAAATGCACAAAAATAAAGTATGAAGTAAAAAGAAATAGTTCTGTTTGCTTAATAATCCAAGTCAGCAGAAATGCAGCCGGTAGTATAAACTCTTACTAGAGATATTGAAATCCAAAGTACTTATCTCAGACTAGCAGTTAAGTGGTTCAAGAAGTCTTCTTCAATCTTATAACATCTATAAGGGGTAGAATGCCATGTTATCCTCACACGATATTTCTCTTGTGTAGAATACAGCCTTCCAAACAGAACCACTGAAAGAAGGATTTCCGACAGTATAATCCACCACGTTAGTCGGAACAGGATCCAAGTCGCCTCTCCTTATCAGGTCGAATGGCCAAAAAAGGGTTCCTTTACTGATTAGAATAATTACCGCTCACTCGCGGTAATACCAAAGTCAAATATTGAGCCTTCCAGCTCGCTGTGTCTCATATGACCGGTCCCGCATTCCCGGCAGGCCGCTCCGGCAATTTGGGGATCTCACGAGCAGACTGCTCGCAAACTGAAAGGAATTCCGGCGGGATGGTCAAGGAGATCGGCTCTCACTGCCGATATTGCCAGACGCGGTCGCGCACCATTGCGCAAGCACGTCCAGAGCGAGAAGCGAGCGGGAACTGAAGAAAGTCGGCAAACGGTGCCAAATCAGAAAAATGCTGCAATGCGCTCCTATGCACGGAAACGAACTCGGAAGACACCGGTACAGTGTCTAACTCCAACCAACGCTTATCCATACGAAACAGGGGACAAGCACCGGTCAATAGGAGGGCAGCATAGTTATAGCCGTCAGTGGAAAGAGAATACAGAATTATGTGTCAGGGATTATGGGAAATGTAGTTCTGCTCAACATTCATACATTCAGAAGCTATTGTGCCTCTAATTAACCGGGTTTAAACGTGACAGGGACCATGTTAATCTGATCGTTTCTAGTTAGACCGGTATACGCCCTACTCAGAATTCTCTCTATTAGATACGGTGTTTTAAAGGTCAAAATAGCACAATCTCCCTCATATACTTTTTATCCCCTCCCTATCCAACCCACCCATCTGGCCTTTTTAAACTCGTTCAACAGGCTATTTTTTAAGCCTGTTCTGTGTCCCAGCCAAGATAGTGATTTGTTTCTTAAGCTTTCCCATGTCTCATCTGTCCCTTTATGAAGCTTCGGCATATTGGTAAGTACCACAACATAGGGAGTTACTGCCGGGGGAAGATCTAGGAATGACACTACATTCTCGAATTCAGAGCCTCTCAAAATATCTACTGTTCTGGTCACACCATACCCCTTCTGACGATCAACTTCACACCCATTCTGTGCCATTATGCTAGCTCCTCCAGCCCTGTCCATAATCCTGCGTCCAGAACTACCATGTTGGTTTGGGTTCAGGGTTGCAGAATTTACGCTGGGATCTAAAATGATGTCCTCTTTTGCATATTGTGTAACCTTAATTTGCGGTAGTGGTTCGCTTTTCTTATAAGATTTTATCAGTGTTTCTTCAATTACTCCCAATCTGTCACTTAGTTTTCCCCGAAAATCCCTGAGATAAGAATCTAACACTCCAATTTATTTTTAACTCTAACAACTTCACTCAGCAACTCTGCGTCCGTACTATCTAGCGCTTTCTCCCTTTCACATGTTTTATTCCGTGTCAATGTCCTACTCTTATTTATTACTTTAGGTTGTGTTAGATTTGCTGATTCCCCCTCATTTATAATGGGTTCCATATCCTGCTTGTGGGGATTATCAGGGTTTCTAGATCTTTTCGTGGGCGGCTGCGGGTCACTTTCTGAATCAGAACACTCAATATGGTCGTAAATGTTAACCACACAATTATTTCTAGCTTTAGAACTGACTGTACCATTCATATTTACCATTTGGGGATTAATAGTTATTTCAGTATTTATACTACTACTGGTAGGTACAGTAGGTTCCTCAATGCTGTTTGATTTATCTGAGGTCATAGCCTCTTCCACGTTAGATATTTGCTTTTCAATGGCACCCATTGCGCCAGTAAGATAATTAATTAGTGATAAGGATGGCCTTTCCCCCGTTTTTCCTTGCTTCTTTTTAGGTGGGACACTTGCAGTTTTCCGTTTCCCCATAATAGCTTATATATACAGAAACAGAGTGTATCATAATTACAACCAACAACTAGGATCTAGCGCCTAAACCAATACAAGGACCAGAGTTTATCGCGGGTGAGGGAGTCAGCCTTCAACGCGTTCCCCCTTCGGGCAGCAAACACAGTACCTTTGAGTGGGTATCAGACAGAAGCAACCAGGAGCCGTGGCCCAGCGCAGCCACTTCCGGCCGCTGACGGGCGCGGACGGGCCCGCCCTTGGCCCGCGCTGTGGGAGGCACTAGATGGTTTTAAGCACCTCCTGGCGCTTTCATGTGACGGCGTCAGTGGGCGCCAGTGAAGGCTGCTGGGAGTTGTAGTCCTTCTCCCCGTCCGCCCGCGACCAGACCAGCAGGGCAGGAAACGGTACAGCAGCAAATGAGAGCAATGTCCTGGGCCCCTGGAAGCAGCAACAGTTAGGGCGAGGGTCACACAGAATGTAGAAAAATGAGCCGAAGGAACCCGCGCTGCGGGAGGCTCTAGATGGCTTTAAGCGCCTCCTGGCGCTTTCGTGTGACGGCGTCAGTGGGCGCCAGTGAAGGCTGCTGGGCGTTGTAGTCCTTCTCCCCGTCTGCCCGCGACCAGACCACCAGGGCGGGAAATGGTGCAGCAAAAAATGAGGGCAATGTCCTAGGCCCCTGGAAGCAGCAACAGGTAGGGCGAGGGTCACACAGAATGCCGAAAAATTAGCCGAAGGAACCCGCGCTGCGGGAGGCTCTAGATGGTTTTAAGTGCATCCTGGCACTTTCATGTGACAGCGTCAGTGGGCGCCAGTGAAGGCTGCTGGGAGTTGTAGTCCTTCTCCCCGTCCGCCCGCAACCAGACCAGCAGTACGGGAAACTATGTGGCAGCAAATGAGGGCAATGTCCTGGGCCCCTGGAAGCAGCAACAGGTAGGGCGAGGGTCACACAGAATGCCGAAAAATGAGCCGAAGGAACCCACCCTGCGGGAGGCTCTAGATGGTTTTAAGGGCCTCCTGGCCATTTCTTGTTACGCATCAGTGGGGGCCAGTGAAGGCTGCTGGGAGTTGTAGTCCTTCTTCCCGTCCGTGCACGACCAGACCAGCAGGGCGGGAAACGGTGCGGCAGCAAATGATGGCAATGTCCTGGGCCCCTGGAAGCAGCAATAGGTAGGGCGAGGGTCACACAGAATGCCGAAAAATGAGCCGAAGGTCATGGAAGATCAAGGTTGTTGTGGGATGCTAAAAGGCATTGCATATCTAGTAACCGTGTATGCAAGTATTGTTTACACCTACACATACAGTCAGGAAGGCAACGCTATGGCCTTCGTTTAATGTTTCTCTCATACTGTTTGATACTCTGAGCAGAATGAAAGCTATTCTTTTACAGAAAACCGTGCCCTTAACCATTGCCCGGGAGACTTTTAATCTCTAGATCGCAAGGTCCTCGGCCGAGATACTGGCACTAATACGTACAAACTGTCCTTTCCATTTTTCAGAAATGGTAAATCGTATCTTTAACATGTCTGATACGACGGGTATAGTCCACCTATTTAAGACCATGGGTTCGGGACTTTTAAGCACCTTTCAGGTGGTCCTCGGAGTTATACCAAACTTTATACACTTCGTATTCCGAAGCATTTTTGGAGGACATCCGCTGATCCTGTTTCTAATAGCAGGTATCCCAGATTGTAATTTTTCTGCTATGCAATGGACGCCCCAGTCACCGAGGAGATGGAAAAGGCACTCTTGGAGCACAAATACCTTGATCACATGGTACAACATCTGGGCCCTCCTCGCCTACGAGAACTAAGTGCTTCTTGGTTCCTGTCATTTAGACCAGTCTGGATAGACTGCATCTTACCTGTTCTCTAATGCCTCTTCTACAGAGAGGAATGCGTGTTGGATCTGTGTCTGACACTTCCATCAGTTGCGCAACTGCACGTTGATGCATCACTGGACCCGAAAACGGCCCATGTTCTGCAGTGTCCCCAGCGTATTCCTATGTGGATGGCAGCATTCTTGGAGCCACCACAGGAAATTGCTGCTCCTATTGGTATGGAAACCGGCTCCTCCAAGAAGACGCAGAGTTTGGAAAGTGCATAGGCTGCTCCAGCATCGGCTTCAGGCAGTACGTAAGATCATCTGTGCTCAATTGTCGTTATCTGTGAGGTGTTACAGGAATCATCATCTACGAGGGAAGGCAACAGCAATATTGCATCTACCAGCCAGGACGCAAACATTTGGCTCGTCCTGTGCTGGGAAAAATTTGGCCTTTTTAAACAAACTCACATTGGAGTTCCAAAACAAATGACACTGTTTGTGACCTGCATGGCTTTCTATTGCTTGTAGTAGTTTGAACTATATATACGGACACATTAGAGCTATAGCTTGGGTGACAATTTCTGTTTTGAGCAAGTTTTTAGAGTTTTTAACATGTTTTAATGGAACTATTATTTTTACGTATGTTTGCGTACTGGTACCTAGATAGGTAGTGCGTTAGAATTAGATTATGTCTTCCAGTCGTACGAGGAGTGGGTGTTATATTCCATATGGGTACCCCAATACAGGCCCAGGTAACATCACAACCTTTCACCTATATTCGTCCCTACATTACATACATAACGGCTGCTAGGACTGACCTTTTACCTAGTTACTGTACTCCTTACACAACGTGGGGTTTTCCCTGAACAATAGCCTCATACATTATTCATGAGGATTCAGGATTCCTGGAAATTCAGCAGGACTATCATCTCATGCATAATAACTATGTACAAGGTTCATTCCCGACATCATCCTAAGTCCGACAGTGGCATAGCAAGGTAGAACTCCTGGGGACACCTTCGGGTATATAAACATCACATCTTGCGGAGATAGTCAGAGGAGATCACAACTTCCATGCCGACACTGACACAAGATGCTGAGATTCCTGCATGCAGACACTCCAGATCACAGAAATTGTCACTCATGCAATAGCTCTAATGTGCCCGTATATATAGTTCAAACTACTACAAGCATTAGAAAGCCAAGCAGGTCATAAACAGTGTCATTTGTTTTGGAACTCCAATGTGAGTTTGTTTAAAAAGGCCGAATTTTTCCCAGCACAGGACGAGCCAAATGTTTGCGTCCTGGCTGGTAGATGCAATATTGCTGTTGCCTGCCCTCATATACGATGATCTCTGTAACACCTCACAGATAACGACAATTGAGCACAGATGATCTTACGTACTGCCTGAAGCCGATGCCGGGGCATCCTGTGCACTTTCCAAAGTCTAAGTCTTCGTGGAGGAGCCGGTTTCCATACCAATAGGAGCAGCAATTTCCTGCGGTGGCTCCAAAGATCTACGGCTAGTTTGGAGCATCATTAACAACATCGAGAATGGTAATAATAGAAGCAATAGAGCTAATGTAGATGAAGTAAGTTGGGTGAACTTTTTTAAACAAAAAATTGATACCCAATGTCCAGAATATGACAAGTGGAATAGTAATAGTCCTACTGACATGCATGAAACAATAAATAGAGGGAGGCCGGATTGTATCCCTCCTCCTCAATGTAGTGTGGATATTGAGCCCTGGTCGCTGGATAAAGTAAAAAAAGCGATAAATAGGATTAGATCCAACGGAGCACCAGGTCCAAATGGTATTCCGAATACAATATTTAAAGCTAAATTAAATAATTGGCCGGAGTTATTAATGCTTTTGTTTAATGAGGTACTTAAATCAGGCCTTATTCCTTTATTGTGGCATGGAAGTATTATACAGCCAATATATAAATGTGGCCCCCAGGATAATCCGGCTAATTATCGTTTAATTACACTCACAGATGTGGATGCAAAATAATTTGCTAGTTGCCTGTTGGATGAGTTAGAGGCTTGGGGCACAAAAGAGGAGCTGATTCCTAACTTTCAAACTGGGTTTAGAAAGGGTGAATCAACCCATACCAATTTGATTTTATTAACTCTATTAGGTGAGAGAGCCAAAACTAGGATGGAAAGATTATATGTTTGTTTTATTGATTTAAAAGCCGCTTTTGATTCTGTGTCGCAAAAAACTCTCTGGTGTAAGTTAGGGAATTGGGGTATACCGGAAACTCTTTTAAAAATTATTATACTTTTATACTCCGACACCTGGGTGCAGATCAAAATTGGCGATGGAAAATATATGACCCGTCGTTTGGCTACTAATGTAGGATTAAAACAAGGCTGTGTCTTGGCTCCTTGCCTTTTTAATCTTTTTATGGCCGATTTTCCAGCTCATTTTAAAAATATTAATTTGCATTTGCCTTCGATCTATGATCAAGAGATTGAATATCTGCAATATGCAGACGATACCATTTTAATGAGCCAAACAGTTATAGGGTTAAAAAGGGTAATTGATTCTTTTAATTGTTCTGTCATACAAAATGGACTAACAATATATATTAAAAAGACAAAAATAATGACTATGGGAAAAGGGAAACCGAGGATTAAAGAGTGGAATATCAACGGCCTGGTAATTGAAAATGTGAAATCATATAAATATCTTGGGATTACTTTTGATGACGGACTGATATTTAGACGGCATTTTAATAATCTTGAAGCCATGGGTAGCTCTCTCTCATTTGCTTTTAGAAAATTAAGAGACAAATTATCATGCCCTAACATGAACATCTAATGAAGGTGATGAGAGCAAAGTTAATTCCATCTTTGGACTATTGCTCAATCATCTTTAGGGGCAAAGACGCGAAATTGCATGACGATATAGAAATTAGAACATATAAAACTGTTTTTAAGATCTCTAAATATATCAGTCGTGCAAACATAAGACTGGAATTTGGACTGGAGAATCAATTTCTGGCGCGTCAATCAACATTTTTGAAGTCATTATTATCATTAGTCCGTTCGGATGAAGGATCTTTAGCAAAGCTGTGTTGGCTCGAAATTTCAGAAGGTGAATATTCAAAAAATTGGCAACTATACTTAAATGAATGCTTATGTAATTTTGATTGCCCTAAATTAGAAGAGGAAATGAGGAGTAGAATAGTTTTAAAGAAAGAAATGAATCAAATGGCCGCATTACTAATGACTATAGCGGATAAGGAGGACTTAAGGAAAAAAATAATTTTTGGTCAATTGCTAATTCTTTTGGTAGGTTGTCGTGCCAACCCTATCTGTCATATCATCTAAGACCTTTGCTTAAGAATAAATTTATGTACTTGAGGTTGGTAAGATATCTGACAAAGGATGGTATTCCAAAATGGGAGAATCAATGGTCATCGAGTATTTGCAGGCTTTATGGGCTAAGGCAGGAAACAATAATGCATATAGTAACTTTATGCCCAGCATTGGCAGACGCTTGGAAGTCTATCCTAAAACCGATTTTTAATGAACTAGGACTTAGAACATGTAGGCAAGCAATTATTACCTGTTTGAGTGGGGTCAATATGAAACGTATTTATCTTTTTGTTAAGTTCATCATTATCACAGAAAAGAAATTCAGAAGAGTTGATGGAGTAAGTAAATGTTTTTCGAGATAAAATATCTAAGGAATAAGTAAATACTGATTCCTTAATAACGATTCCTTATTGCTCTTGCATTTAAGGAATCGGTAATACCGATTCCTTAAATGCAATGTAGGTAGCACTAAAAACAGTGCACCACAGCCTTAAGTAATCGCTATTTACGACCAACTCCAAGTTGGTGGTATATAGCGATTTCCTTACAAAAAGCACTTTTTTGCTTTTTTTTATGTGCCATGTGGCACACATCCATGCCCTTAGGGCATGTATGTGCGCCACATGTGCACACATGCACATTTCAGAGGTGCAACAGGGTGTCCTTTGGACACCCTGATACCCTTGAAATAACTCCCGCTATTAACGATTCGGTAATACCGAATCGCTAATAGTGAATGTCTTCCCAGTCATTCCTATGGGCCTCCTGGCCCATTGGAATGAATGGCTAGGTATTCCTTAATAACGAATCGGTATTACCGATTCGTTATTAAGAAATGTTAAGGAATCGCTAATATTTTAGCGATTCCTACCTACATTGCATTTACCGATTCCTTAATAGCGATTCGGTAATAATCGCTATTAAGGAATCGGCAATTGGAAGTTACTACATTTGGCCCTTACTTCTTTAACCTCTATTGGGCACCCCTCAGTGATGACCCCTTTTATAACTTAGGGCAGTTTGCACTTAAGCCGTGGCTACTTTTCCCCTCAAAAAAATCCAGATCAAATTTGCTTTGTTCTCTCCACATACTGGTGGCTCTAAAGTAACCCAAGGTTTGTGGATTTCCCTTAAGGAAAGTGAGAAAATAACTAAAATAAAGCCAAAAAAAGTGCGGTGTAAGAAAGTGCATGGTTCTTCATACAAATATACATATAGAAAGGTTCTTCCAGAGGAAACTGTTTATACAAATATCAGTCAACAATTAATCCGACAATAAACTTGCGCTCTACATGAATTAGGAGCCTGAAGTAAACAATGTAGACAAATCCAAATACATTATGACATATATATTGTAATGCCATTTAAAAATTATAACGGAGGTAAGACAAGAGGAAACAAGATGCCAGCACAAATAAGATAACAATGAAACAAAAAATAAATATGGAGAAAACATACAGTACATAAAATTGCTGTCAGGAAAGGTCTGCTGTCTAAACAGACTTATCCTACTCCATCTCAATCTAGGTAATAATTTCCAGTGGGAGAGGTAAATTTTTTAGGAGGGGAGAATCAAGAGCATAACCAGCATTGAAGTTTAGGTCTCAATTCATAAAACATACAAGAGAACCTTCTCAGGACAATATGGGATTCTTTTTAAAAGCTGGAGACAGGAGGAGGAGCCTGGCTCGAAACCATGATGGCCGCCTGATCTCTCGGCTCCGCCGACCCTCTCGCCCTTCCCCCGTTTTCCGCCTCATCCTGTACTTCATCCTGCACACGAGTGGTGGTAGCGGAATCGGGAGGCGAACCCGGACCTGCCGATATGCTTCTCTGCTCGATCCCGGCTGCGAGAGTGCCGAGACGCCTCCGCCTCGTCCTGGCGCTGCGCGGCTGTGCTGGGTCTTTGTTCTCTCGCTGACCGGCCCTGTCTACAACGACGGCCGCCATTCCAGGCAGATCGGAATCGACCGACTACGCGTGGCAAGCGCGTCTTGCCCCCTGCATCTTGCCCTACCGCTTCGCAGGCTCTGGGCGCCGCCGCTGCGGAGGCAACATTGTATTCAATCCTCAGCCCGGGGACGGCTTACCTGCTACTTTGTTTCTTGGCGAGTAGTGCCGGGCGCCATTTTACAGCTTGCCTTTCTCTCCCGTGACGGCGGCTCCCGGGCTGCTTTTGAATACGCGGACGTCTGCCCACGCTGCATCGGCACTGAGTGATCATGGAGTGTGCCTCCCCTGTCCCCTCGGTTGGGCAGTGCCATGGTGTATATCGGCGTAGTGACCAGCTGCCTGTGGAGGGTGATGGCGGCCGTATCCCGGGACAGTACTGCGACCGTTTACCCAGTGGAAATACTGTGTCCTTTCTCCCTGATAAACCGGTACTGCTTGGCGACATCCTGGGAGCCCTATGTACTTTAAGAGTGGCTTTTGGTATCGCTGGCCGCGAATTGGGAGATCGGCTGGATGGGATTCTATCGACGACACCCATGCCTGAACGCGGATGCCTCTGGGTACAGGACACTATGCCACACCCAGCTTCTACCCTCTTTCCCTCCTCTCTGGTTGCTACTGACACATTGGGGGTTCGAGACCCTACTGTTGCTGGGGTGCCAGCTGTTACTTCCTCGAGGAGGCTTGAAGTCTCCGGAGATGCGATGTGGCTGGGGAAAAATGCCCGGGCGCCACGTTGGGCGACTCCTCGCGGGGGTACTGGCACGACTTGCTCTTCTATCCTGGAGTGGTTCCTACTGACTGGGCTTGCCGATCCTGGTGGTTCAATAAAGGGCGCTACATCCTCCTGTACTATTGTTATCAACATGGCTGTGTGTTGGATGGACTTTGATGGACACCCCCCCGCTCGGATGTGGCCACTTTGCTCGCTCGCCTCCTCCAAGATGTCTACCATGAGGCTGGACTATGTCGCTGCTTCGCATCGCAGGGGGCAGGGATGAGGTTGTCTCCTCGTATGCTCGGACTGTTTTTGCTTGCACTGCTGGGATACTGATGGACTGCCGGGGATAGTGAATATGGGTATTGTATTGGTCGCGGGGTCTGGGATCGGGCGGCCAGAGTGATATGTGATGGTAGTCTTGGGAATATCCGCTGGCCCTCCTCCGGTCTTATGTGTAACACGTTTTTCTTTTTTTTTCTTACTTGCTTTTCTTTTCTTCCCTTTTCTGTTCTAAATTTCGGGTTCGGTTTGTGGGCAAAAGGCACGTTGCTAGGGGGGGGGTTGGCCGTAGCCTCCGCATACGTGCAGGGTGGGGGGTTGGGGGTAGGGATTTTGTTTCAGTTTCAGTTTCTATGGGCCTTATTTTTCTCGTCTCCTCTTTCTTCCTTTTTCTTTCTCTTCCTTTGGGTTTTCAGGTGCCTTGGGGTAGTGATACCTATTCTATCCGCTGTTGATATTGTCATTTTAGTGGATTTGGGTGTACTGAGTCCGTGGGCGGGCGATGGCCAATATGTACTGTTTATTGTGCAACTATTCTGATGATTATTATCCTTTGTCGCTTTTCATGTCTTTCCCTCGTTTTGCTGCTAACTCGCAGGTTCGTTGCCTGCCAATTGCTCTCGGTGGATTGAATGCATCTGATCCTTCTTATCTACAAAACTTTTAAAATTAACCTCACTTCTCCTCAGCCTAGCGGTCCTGCTCTATTTGTCTCACGTCTTGGACACTTATCGTTTGGGTTTTCTTAGGGACCGCTGAGATGGTCTATCCTTACTTTTTGTGCTACAGATTGCTTTCGAGGCCGGCCTGTATGGTTGTGGGCCCGTATTTGTATGCTTACTATGCACAATAAAGGTTTTCAAAAACTTAAAAAAATTTTTAAAAAAAAGCTGGAGACATATGTAAGAAACATTTTTGTAGTCGCAGACACTCTGATTCAAAATCTGTGTAAATCAACAAAAAATCCAACTACCCAGCCTTCCCTTACTTCTTCCAATAGTAACAGTTAAGTGGAGGGCCTATCACCTGAGACAAGAAAGGCCCCAAAATGCAACATGGTAATATCATGATTTTTCAGTTGAAATGTAATCATTCTGGCTCTGTGGATTGATAGGGTATTTGGGCCTGTGTTCAGCCAGCACCCAGGAAACCTACTAACTCCAGAGATTTTTTTAAACTAGACATCGAAAAAGTCCAGGGTGGTGTGGTTTATGTAGTTCCCACTACATTTTCTTACACAGAATGCCCTTCAACCTCAAACCTTGGCTTAGGACACCCATGGGATCAACAATGCAAAACAGCATCAGTCAAAAGTGTTTTGCGATCTGGCCCTTGCACTAGGTAAACCTGTACTCTCTGCACCTGCCTCAGAGATTATAACATATTGCCATTGCTTGGAAGGCGGTGAAAGATCACAACTTTTAACATGATTTAACAATAAAAGCTACACTTTTTAGGTTGAGGGTAAGCATACAACCTCATGTATACTTTAGTATACATCTCTGTGGGCTTAAAGCCATTCCCCTGCTTCTCATGTATTTGTTTCAATGACCTTTAAAAATCCTTGCATGCTAGTGGTCAGTCCTACCTCTTTGTCCCTCCTTTTTCCTCCAAGGAGCAGGCCCTAAGTACAATATCATTACGCTTTGTTGTATTTATCTGTTCGTGGGGGGACATACTGCCTGATTTATGAAAACCGAATTTAAATTGCGATTTACAGCGAATCGGAATTTAGAAATCGCAGACCGGCATTCATCAAAATTAGCGAGAAAATAAAGCGATTCGCACGCGGCCGCAAAAAGCGTTAGCGATTTTCAAAAATCGCAGATAAATCGCTATTTCCGTCAAAATCTGTGTAGGAATTGCGATATCGCAAATTGCGAGATCGCTAAATGCGATCTCGCAATTAGCGAGATCGCAAAAACGGGAAGTCGCATTTCGAGCTCAGTGATGACATCACAACCAGGAAGCAGGCAGTTCCCACCCCCATTCAGAACAGTGAGGCTGATCTCGAGGCTGCATCTCACAGAGCTCCTTCCAGGACACCTCCAAACTTCCAAATCCTTTACTTTCGTGACTGCAGCAATGGCAGAGGATGCAGCACCAGGGCCCAGTGACACCGGGCGCAAGCGGAAGCTCAAATTCTCTGAGCAGGAGTTGGAGCACCTGATTGACGTAGTGGTTGAAAACCACCCAAAACTTTTTGGAAAGGACTCCAGGAGGGTGCCTGAGGCGGAGAAACGCCGACTCTGACTTGGGATAGCCGAAAAAGTCAACGCTGTGGGCGTGGCACACAGGTCGCTGGAGGAGCTGAAAAAGAGGTGGTACGACCTCCGAGGTCGGGCCAAGGAGAGGGTGGCAGAGAGGCTGGGCGAGACCCTGGCTACTGGAGGTGGAGATCCTACAGTCCCTCCCAACACCCCATTGGAGGACCGCGTGGAGGACACACTTGAGCGCGAGGCGTGCATAGGGGTTATCAATCTGGAATCATCCCGACCCACCCAAGACAGTCAAGGTAAGTGGAATGCGACTACGACCCTGTCCCCTAACAATGGCCATGACCCTATAGCCTCCCATAATCATCCCAAGTCATGCAATCCATGCACATTAGGTCATGCACAAAAGCATTGTGGGACATGTAGTCTGCCCACAATGTACAAGAACCCCAATGCAGCCAGACATGTCCCAAAGTACGCAATGCCACAGCCAGTCAGGGAATGTCAGCCAGCATGCATGTAGCAACTGCACGTGTGACAGATACATGCAATTAATCTAGGCCCACTTCCCCTCACAGGTGGCGCTGACAACAGCAGCGACAGGCTGCTCATTGATGAGGCACCAGAGGATGCAGAGGAGGAGCCAACAGCCACGCATCCTGCACCATCAGGCGCTGCACCTATCCCCGTAGCCAGTGCACCACCATCTGAGCCAGTACCATCAGGCGCTGCACCTATCCCCGCAGCCAGGGCACCACCATCTGCACCAGTACCATCAGGTGCTGCACCTATCCCCGCAGCCAGGGCACCACCATCTGCACCAGCACCATCAGGCGCAGCATCATTGACAACCACAACTCCACCACCAGGGGGACCCTCTACATCTGGTGCTGCTAGTGCGGTGACAGTGCGCACACCCACTGTGGCCAGCCAGCACAGCAGGCATGGCAGGGCTCGCCAGCAGAACACAGCACGCAGCGGCAGGAGGGGGATGGCTGTGCGCGTACCAGGCCTCAGCATAGAGCGCCGGATGCTGCGCATCCATCAGTTGCAGGCACGACGGCAAGGGGCAATACAACTCCAGCTCCACAACATTGGCCGCAATGTCGCAAATGTCTCCGACAGGATAGAGCGCATGACAACAGCCATGGAGGCTAACACTGCGGCCCTCATATCACATGGCAACACAGGCCGCCGCCGCCACCGCCAGCTACTTACGCGGCTATCAGCCTACACCCGCTCAAACTATGTCATTGGGAATGCCACCTCCCAGCTCTCACGACGGTCCCTGGCTATGCAGCAGCAGATGATGCAATGCTGCTAGGATGTGGCACGAGTCTTGGAGCAGGTCACCAGTGCCGTACTGGCACTCCATCCTACTGGGCCAGGCAATGTCGTTGGGGACGACACCAGTGAGGGCACCTCCAGTGTCAGCAGCCTGTCTGCCTCACAGGTTGGAGTGCTACGCCGCAGCACCAGGCCCACTGCAGGGTCACGTGCCGTCCCAGAGGAAGAGCCAGAGAGCCGATTCGGTACATTGGCAGGGACATGCTGATGATACAAGCATGTCCTGTGTATTGTTTGTAGCAGTATGGCGCAATACTGCTTGCATGTAAAGAATAGCAAAATTACATTATTATTGTGCCTTCAACAATAATATTTATTCTAGCATCGTACATCGGCCTCCTGTCATTATTTCCATTGGCATGCAATTGTGATTTGTTGGGGGAGGGGAGTGGGTGCACTAGAAACTGTTCATTGTGATGTGGTTGCGGCGTCTGTGTCCTTCAGCTGGGTTCTCCCCGCGTGCATGACGCACATGTGCAGGTGGCCGGTCGTCCCCTTCCGACTCACTGCCAGAGATCTCTACAGGTATCCGGCGCTTGGTAGCAATGTTGTGTAGTATTGCACACACAGCCACAATGCGGCAGCACACATCAGGACTGTAGTACATGGCCCCACCAGTCTTGTGCAGTATGCGGAATCTGCTCTTCAGTAGCCCAAATGTCCTCTCAATGCAATTCCTTGTGCGTATGTGTGCTACATTGTAGCGCCGTTGCTGTGGTGTAGCAGGGTTGAGGTATGGGGTGAGGAGGTATTCACGGAGGGCGTAGCCACTGTCACCTGAAAGAGAGGAGCAGAGGGTGAGTGCCTGTGCAGCGCTGCTACTTCATCACAGTGTAACATTGTGGGCCAAGTGTACTTACCAAGTTGGTGTCCTTCACCAAAGTCTCCCCTGGCCAGTCGTGTGTGGAGGCCGCAGTGCCGGAATATGAAGGAGTCATGTGTACTCCCCGGGTACTGTGCCACTATGTCCGTGATGTATGTCTTAGCATTGCAGACCATCTGGATGTTGAGGGAGTGGTAGGACTTGCGATTGCGGTTTATGTACTTTGTTGCAGCTTGTGGGCAGATGTGGATGTGGGTACAGTCAATGCATCCTATCACATGTGGGAAATGCGCAACATTGTAGAATTGATGCTTGGTCTCATCCAAATCCTGTTGGCTGGTGGGAAATTTGATGTGGTGGTGTAGCTGGGTCAGCATTGCGTCAAGGAAACTCCCTAGGCAGCGGGACATGGTGGGCTGGGATATCCCCCCAGCAGCCGCAACTATCCCCTGGAAGCTCCCGGAGGCCAGGAGGTGCAGGCTACACAATACCTGGACATGTGTGGGCACGGCATTGGTCCGCCTTGTTGGGTGCTGCATCAGGGGGTCAAGGTCCTGAATTAGCTTGCGTATATTTGCTCTCTGGTTTGGCCCAGCAGGGTGACCCACTGGCGGAATATCCTGTCCTGGATTCTGCGTCTCCTCCGTGCTGCTCGCTGTAGCCTTCGCCGCCTGACCACCATGTAGAGTCCTGGCATTCTGAGACTCCTTATGTTGATGCTGCATCTCCTTAAGTGTGTTTGGTCAGGCCTGCACCTGTTACTGATTGGGCAACGGATTTTCAAACATTTTTTTACAATGGCTTTGATGGTTACCACCTGCTTTGGGTTGTCCTTAAATTGCGCCTCGCAAACAGCGATTTAGGGGGGTTTCGCAATTTGCGATTTTTCATGATTACCGATTGTATTGCGAATTCGCTATATTATTCGCAGAATCCGTTGTTTCTCGCAAATTCCGATTCGCTAATGGTCTACTGCCGGGACTCTGCGAATCTTTTAGCGATTTCGCTATTCTGTGTTTGCGATTTTGCACTTTTCTTCGAGAATACCCATTTTGAAAATTGCGCTCGCAATAGCATTTTCGCAGCTATTGCGCTCGCAATTTTGCTTCATGAATCAGGCTGTATTTTTTTTCCCACCTAGTGTTACACTATGGGTACTCAGGCTTGTAGCTGCTTACATTTGTTTGCAGCATCTGTACGTCCGCATTCCTCCCTTGTGGCTGACATTCTTTTGTTTTTATCTCAAGGCAGGTCGCAGGCTTGGCTTGGAATGGAGAGCAATTTATTATTGAGGCTTTAACTCTGCACCCTTTAATTTCCTCTTTGTGTCCATAGCTTGAAAAGACCAGCTGCTGTGCTCCGTTCTGATAGGTGCTGCTGCAATGGGGGATCTGTGCTACTTGGTGACTGCAGGTGCTATTTTTGTATCAGAATGATCCCACAAGCCCGCATTTAAAAACAACTCTAAAAATGCAATTGACAGTTTACTTAGCAAAATGTTTCCTGTGATAAATGAGAAATGGGCACACAAACATACACCAAAACACTGAAACAGAACCTTTGGGCCCAACAAGGATAAAATTGGCATTGCCTCTTTAACAAGTCCTTTGAAACCGCCCTCACTCTCTTCGTCTTGTCCTTCCTGTCCTCCATTCTCTACTCTGAGCTCCATAGTCAGCCGCAGCCAGCCATCCTTCCATCCCTCCTGTCCCCTCCTCCCTGCTCAGCCTCAGCCTAGAGAATAGGGACAGGTCCTGGGTGAAGGAAACCTGACCAAACCCTCTTCCCTTCCCATATCTGCTCCTGGCCCCCCAGAGGTGTGCCAGGCAGAGCTGGCACCTTCCCTCCTAATGCTCAGCCACCCATCATGTGGAGCAGCTGGATGTTTAAGGTTTCATATTTTTATTGTTTATTGGTGCTGTCTGCTCCTGAGGGACACAATGTGTTTTAGAGTGGCGAGATTAAAGATAGTATTTTTTCCTTTAACCTTATCATACGTAATCCAAATAACTAGCACACTTGTTCTTAGCATAAGCCTTTGTTTAAAACCCTTTGCAACAAAATGTCTTGTTTTTATTTGTTGCTGATACTTCCTGTGTCTCCTGTTGGCAATCGTTGCCTTAAACATTTTGATTATTACGGTTTGTGTTCCCGCTCGTGAATGCATGGCGCCAATCTCCAGCACTCCTAATTTCCCTGCCCCCTATGTAAACCCTCTTACCCCTTTTCCCTTGTAACTCCCCTGCCCTTCGTTATCTAGCTAAACGTCCCTCCCTATTCTCCCTCGCAAACGAAGAGCATGTGACTTTTGGCCAGAGCTGTCGACACGAGAACTAGGGAACCAGGTTTATTCTCGGCGTCGGCTCAACATCCTATGATTCTGGGCACATACATTCCCGGTGCTTAAAAACATAAATGCACATTTATGTAATAGCTCTAATGTAAGGCGCTTCAATACTTCCAGGCCATGTTTGGCTATACACAACTTGAATAATAAATAAATAAATAAACTACCCTCCTTTCTTCAGCTAAAACCTTCCAGGTTCCATTCTTCCTAGGCAGAGTTTTCCTTTTTCTACTGTTCCTCCTCTTTTTAGTACACCTTTAACGTATTGTGTAAGTACTGAACATATTTTAATGCATTTCCCTTTTTACCCCTACCACTACGTTTGGGTCTTGTAGTTTTGTTTTAAGGTTCATAAATATGGGAAAAAAATTCCAGCAAGTAAGGCACTTTTGGCACTATATACCCCAGGGGTGGGTGGCAGTACAGCTGAAGAAAAATGTATCAAGTCATCCCTTTCATCGGTATGTCATGTTATTACAGCGGTGTCACTTTAAAGACCCAGCCTTTCCTAAAAGTGTTAAAGGGCAAATTGCAGTGGCTAAAATCTGCTGTTGAAACCGAATATAGCATGTTACAACACATGCTATTACATTGCATTCTATTACAATGCAGTCGGTACAAAGACCGCGTTGTTAGAACGCGATACCTTTACATTGAAAGTCATTAGTCTACTAAGTAGGGGGCGCGCTGGACTTAGGGATGGTATAATTTACTATTCCATCTCGAGCCTGTGCAACAGTAGGGAAGGTGTTAGAATAGTAAATTATACTATTCCTTAGATTAGAGCGCCCCCTACATCAAGTTGATCTAATGACTTGCATTGTAAAGGTATTGCGTTGTAACAACACGGTTGTTGCAACGACCGCTTTGTAAAAGTAACACGATGTAATAGCAACGTTGTAAATGCTGTTCCCCATTGAAACCCAACCACCTCTTATCTTGGCATTTGGAAACATCCTCTTTGATCTTCTCAGAAAACATACAAAGGTATCCTTCTTTTAAGTTTACATTTCCTTGGTGATTTATGTGAGATAATGAAAATGTTCTAGCTATCGTAAAGGAAAGTTTCAATTCTATTAAGGACTCAGAGGAGAGGATTATGCTCTTCTTTCTTCACTTTTATTTTCAGCAGCCATTTTAAACCAACAAAAAAAAACACATTTCCCAAAACACCAGGGAAATTGGAAGAAACAAAGAACAGACAAAGTCCATAGCAGTCCTTGACAATCAGGAGCCAAGATGCAGCATATAGCCCTTTCTCAGTGTCCAGGTCCTCCTCTTTCATCGCATAGTCACGACATTCGTCTTTTCCTATGACTCATGTTTCGCCAAATCCCCTCCTGGAATCAAAGAAGTGGGATCGGTACCGAAAATACGACAATTAAGGAATGCAAAAGCAAGCACTTGTCATTTAACTCAGAGTTTAGGATGCTTACGTGTGAAACCAAGAGTTGTTATGAATAAACCAGATATACCCTTAGATTACAATTTTCAAACCTAAAACCTGCCATTACTTCAGAAACACTTTGCTTACTCTTTACGGGCGTACCATCCGGAAAACCTCAGTGGGTGGGATAATCCTTGCCTCCGTGTCCTTAATAGAATTGAAACTTTCCATTAGGATAGCTACGAAATTTTTCATTCTATGTCAGGACCAGAGGCTTCGGATTATGCAGGTTTAAAGCTTACTTACCATCAAATGGGCCATGGGACGGTGACAGATTCTATCCGACCCGCTTGGCGCCTAGTAAGCTATTTTTGTGAGCGCACTACGTGGTACTGATGTGTTTTGGATGCTTTGAAGCCCAGAATAATTTTTACAAAGTTGCTGGATTTTAACTTTATCGCCGCTCTAATTTTAATTGTATTCACTTCACTGTTGGCCGCTTAAACATTCCTGGTGCCACAAGGGGAATTGGAGGGGTTCATTCTCACTCAGGAAAGCCTGTACTCGATCTTACAGCCTGCCCGCCCCGGTCCGACTCAGTAACCAGTACCGTTGAGCGGCGGGCGGGACAGGAAGAGCCAGGCACTTCCGCCTACACGAGCAGTTAGCGCTCTAGCTCTCCGACAGGAAGGGCTACTTAGGCGGCGAGGAGCCGCGGGCTGATTGCGGTAGGGAGGACGGCGGCAGAGTCTCCCCGACCCGCTTGGCACCTAGTAAGCTATTTTTGTGAGTACAATACATTGCATTGATGTGTTTTGGATGCTTTGAAGCCCAGAATAATTTTTACAAAGTTGCTGGATTTTAACTTTATCGCTGATCTAATTTTAATTGTATTCACTTCACTGTTGGCCGCTTAAACATTCCTGGTGCCACAAGGGGAATTGGAGGGGTTCATTCTCACTCAGGGAAGCCTGTGCTCGATCTTACAGCCTGCCCGCCCCGGTCCGACTCGGTAACCAGTACCGTTGAGCGGAGGGCGGGACAGGAAGAGCCAGGCACTTCCGCCTACACGAGCGGTTAGCGCTCTAGCTCTCCGACAGGAAGGGCTACTTAGCCCTCTCGTCGCTCTGAGCGCGCAGTGGTCGCGCGCAGAAGAGCGCCTTAGGACGCGTCTAAGACAAGCCAAAGAGAAGCCCGTCTGCGCCCATCCGCGACCGGAGGAGGCCAGGGGCCATGGCTCTAACCACGCCAGAAATAGGCTGTCATCCTAATAAATGGGTAAGATATTCCTCGCAAGCTCTTTTAGATTTACAGAGAACTCCTTATGAGGGAGGTGGGGTCTCTCCCGGAAGGGCCATTTTCATGTCGTCATTGTCAGTTCCAGGCACAAAACGATGACTATGCTTCTAACCATCAAACATCCTCACCGGGGGCTGGCCCTAACACGTATCTAGGATGGAGAAATTTGCTCAGTAATATTAGATCATTATCTAAGCATTATACGGAGGTTTGGGACCTTATCTCATCTCTACAACCTGACCTATGTTTCTTAACAAAAACATGGCTCAAACCTCACTCGGTTCCCGCGATCACTCTAGGGATCCCTGATGGATATAAAATAGTCAGATTAGATTGTCCCATTAAGACAGGAGGTGGCATTGCTATAGTACATAGGAGTGGTATAGCTATTTCCATATTAGACCAATGCTGTACCTCGGATCTGGAACTGTTGATCTTTAAGATCAACATTTCAGCAAGGGTCAGTTGGAAAGGGGCTCTGGTGTACCGCCCAACCAGTGTGCAAAGTGTTCCATTTCTTTAGTGAAGGCACTGGCCCCACATGTTAATGCAGACAGTGACTTCATACTCCTCAGAGACTTTAATATCCATAGCGAATTGCAGGATTGTGTGGAGGCCCAGTCCTTACTGACAGATCTCTCATTATCAGGTCTAACACAGCATAACATCGGCCCCACCCATCAGGCAGGGCATACTTTGGACCTAATCTTTTCTAACTTCCCCACAATCGAATGTCTTCCTCCCAGGCAGGTTAACTGGACAGACCATTTTATTTTGGAATTTACTATGCCTAATTCTCGCAAGCCACCCCACCAACCATTGCTGCTACCTATCAGGCGGAGACAATGGCATAAAATGACTCTGAGGCTTTTAAGGAGAGGTTTGTAGAGCCTTACATCGCTCCCACCGAGAATATTGAGGTGGCTTTAACCAAATATAAACTGGCAATCCATACAGCGGTAGACACCATTGCTCTTCTCAGACTTTATAAAACACGCCTGCACAAAAGCAGGAAGTGTGGTTCTCTGAGCATTTACGGTCTCTTAAACAAGCTTGCAGGAAGCTTGAAAAGGTGTGGAGATAATCTCATTTGGAGGCTGACAGGAACTGCTATTGGAAGGCCTCAACTATCTATCATAAAACTATCAGAGCAGCCCGCAAGAACTACATTGCTACCCAACTTACAGCAGCCGGTAATGCTCCTAAGGTTTTGTATCAGATTCTGCAGACCTTCGTAAAACCAGCAGGCTGCGAAAGTTCTGATCTATCATCACAGCACCTATGTGACAACATTTCCCTCTTCTTTACAAACAAGATAGATAGAATCTATGAGAAAATTACCAACTCTAATCTATCTATAAATCGACCTGTAGTACTACCCCCGGTCGTGAAAGGATCGAACTTCGGGGTTCTTACTATGTTTCCTGCCAT
This sequence comes from Lissotriton vulgaris, assembly GCF_964263255.1. Classification (NCBI taxonomy): domain Eukaryota; kingdom Metazoa; phylum Chordata; class Amphibia; order Caudata; family Salamandridae; genus Lissotriton; species Lissotriton vulgaris. The sequence goes on along the minus strand of NC_141700.1, from coordinate 455,847,188 downwards.
CTCTTTAAAAGAGGTAGAAGACCTGGTGAGTCAAATCAAGAGTGGCTTTCCATCTGACTTATTCCAGCCAGAATCATGCCGGTGGTTGGCAAGGCGCTCGGTCCTGGGATCCAGTGCCTTGTCAATCTCTCGCTTGCTGAAGGCCATGTCCCACTTGAGTGGAAAAAGGCACTGGCAAGACCTATTCGGAAAAACTCCTATATTCCTTGGATGGATTTGTCCAACCTCAGACCTACATCTCTGCTTCCATATTTGGTAAAACTCACAGAGAAGCATGTGAATAAACATCTACCGAATTTTATCGAACAATCTGGAAGCCTGGACTATTCTCAGTCTGGCTTCAGGCCGAATAATAGTACTGAGTCAGCATTGCTGTCAGTTACGGACGACCTCCACATGTACCAGGACAAGGGTTATTCGGTGGTTCTGGTACTGTTGGATTTATCGGCTGCGTTCGATACTATATCTCACAACATCTTGCTCGGACGTCTTGCAGAGATTGGCCTTGAGAGAATGGCACTGGCCTGGCTGAGGAGCTTCCTATCCGATCGCACTCATTGCGTTAACATGGGTGCGTTCCGTTCAGCGGAGGTAGAGATCAGAAAGGGGGTGCCACAGGGCTCCTATTTGAGCCCTACTCTCTTTAATATCTATGTGGCCCCCCTGGCTAGGATCATGAGAGCTTTTGGTTTCATCCAAGTGTCATACGCAGAGACACACAGCTCCTTTTTCCGTTTAAATCTCTTACCTCCGAGGTTAAAACATCCTTCTCCGAAGGCATGAAAGCAGTCGCCCAGTGGATGTCTTCGAAATTCCTACAATGTAATGTGGGTAAGACTGAGGTCATGCTCTTCGGGGAGGCCAAAATCTTATGGACTCCTGATTGGTGGCCATCAGACCTAGGCCCAGTTCCCAACCCCAAACAGGTGGTGAAGAATTTAGGGGTACGACTGGACCAGGAGTTATCCTTAAAGCAGCATGGAAACAACATAGTGGGATCTTGTTTCCATGTTATAGGTCTCCTCCGTAAAGTGTTCCCCTTACTCCCCGATTCCACCAGAAAAACCTTGGTGCAGGCCCTGGTGCTTGGCCGTCTCGGCTATTGCAACAGGCTGTTGGCATCGGCCAACGACGGAGTATCAACTAAACTTCAAGTGGTGCAAAACACTGCTGCTAGGCTGGTCCTTAATGCCCCTCCCAGATCTCCCTCAAAACCTCTTCTGGATAAGTTACATTGGCTGTCAGTTCGCCAAAGGGTTACATTTAAGACATGTTGCGTAATCCATAAGAGTTTACACACACTAGGTCCTTCATATCTGGCAGAAAAATGTGTGCCATATAATCCCGCCCGTACCCTCAGATTTAGCAACCAGCTCCTCCTTCGAGTGCCTATTGTAAAAAAGACAAGACAGGGCGGCAAAGCTCTGTCAGTGGTTGGTCCTGTACTATGGAATAAGCTTCCTCTTATGCTCAGGCAGTGTTCGGACCACCTGATTTTCAGGAAAAAGTTGAAAACTTTTCTGTTCCAGAATTAGCCCATCTCTAAATGATTGCTCCCTTCCATCTGCTACTGGTGTTTGTGCGCAGAGATACTCCTTCGGTAGTTGATTCAAGCTCAGAATAAACCCACAAATAAATAAATAAATGTAAATAATGGGCTTGAAGTAGAACCTCTTAAAGGTCGAGTCCGAGGACCAGTTGGCAGCATTCATTATATCCTCCAAACGTCCCCCTAAACTTCGCAGATCAATGCCTGCCTCCTGCATTATCCACCGCACCCAACAAGCAATTGTGGGTGACGAAACCGTTTATGAGGTTTCTGGAGGGCAATCAAAAGTTGCCACTCTCCCGGCGGTCTCAGGTCCGAAGACATCTCCTCATAGGCTTTTAAGCATTGCACAACACACAATTTAGGAAAATCCGGGAATGCAGATTACTTTCTTACCCTGGTACGACTCATGGTTCTCTGGCAGATTGTGAAAGAAACCCCCGTTGAGGAAAGAATTCTGCCCGTAATGTCCAGGGCCCTAACATTGTAAACTCATCCACATGAGATGAGACAGAGGAGCATTGCTAACTTAGCTGACAACTCCTTTCTGAAAAAAAATCACTTGGTTGCCATGACAGGAACAGGTTAAGGACTTTGTTCATGTCCCAAAATGTAGAATACCGCTGCTCTGGAGGTAGAGACAACACATGATCCCTCGCAAGAGACGACATACAAATGGATGTTCCCCTACCGAGGCACCTTCCACTGGAACATGACCCGCTGAAATAGTGGACCAAAAAGTGTTGATAGAGCGGTAGGCCAGACCCTGCTGGGCCAAATCCGCCAGGAAATTGAAGATCTAAACTACATCTACGCCCACGGGATCACTACCACGTTGCACACAATAATGGCACCAACGTCTCCAGGCTGATCGGTATCTCTTGAACGTGCTATCAGACCAAGCCTTGGACAAGAGGATGCAAGCGAATGACGAAAAGCCTAGGATCGACGTCTACCCCTGTAATCCTGCACGCCATCAGGTACAGGGACCCGTCCAGAACCATCTGATGAGGTGCTTGATTCGGACTGAGAAGCAGCTCTGGAAACCTGGGGTGACGGATAGGAAAATCCCCAAAAAGTTCCAGTAGAACTGGAAACTAGACTTGCGATCTACAAATCAGAGTGACGAGAACCACCTCAGTGTGTTGCCGTCTGATCTGAGCTGAAGCCCTCGTGATCATTGCAAATGGCGGGAACGTATAGGCCCATTCCTGCATCCGATCCTGCAGGAAAGCATCTGTGGCTGCCACCAGAGGATCAGGCCTCCAACTGAAGAAACGGGAGATCTGATGGTCTAGTCTGGAGACAAAGAGATCCATGGTAAAGGGTCTCCAACAGTCTTGCAAAATCGCAATAAAACATCTGGATGCAATCGCCAAAGACTGGAGTCTCGGAAATGTTGAGAGTTCCAGTCTGCCATCTAAATCTCCCACCCCGGGAGGCACTCTGCTATCACCGAAATCTGGTGATCGAGGCAGAACTGCCAGAAATTTGTTGCCAGGTCTGAAAGAATCTTCGATCTAGTGCCGCCCAGGTGATTTATGTAGCTGAACGCCGAGATGTTGTCCATCTTGAGAAGAAGGACACATGACTGTATACTGTCCCTGGTCCAGCACCAGACCACGAAGGAGCCCGCTAGCAGGCCCAAACAGATGATATGTAGACTGTGATCCTGTGGAGACCAAGAACCTCCTGTGGCGAAATCTCCACACCTGGTGCCCTAACCAGATCTGCTGGCGTCTGACTCTATAACTAGGTCTGGAGTGGAGCCAAATACTGCTCGGCCATTTCACACCTCCATGTGCGTAAGCCACCAGCAAATCACTTCCTGTGCCCGGACAGGGTCACAAAATGAGAGTACAGAAGCCCTTTCTGCAAATGAAACACTTTCAGCCTCTACAGGGCCCGATAATTTAGGGGCCCCGGAAAAATGGTCTGGATGGAGGCCGACAATAGCCCCACCAGTCGGTCAATCTGCCCGAGAGGTACTCTCTGCTTTATAAGCATCCCGCGAAGCATGTGTCGGATTTTGGACATCTTCCTCGAAGGCAGGCTGAGAGTAGCCTCAATGGAGTCTGTAATGAACCCCAAGAAAGTGGCTTTTGAGCCAGGACCAGTACGGATTGTTTGATGTTGATGACAAAGCCAAGCCTTTCTAACAGTTCAACTGCCTGTTGAAACTGCAGCCGTAGCTGCTGTGGATCCTGCGTCAACAGTTGCATGTAGTTAAGGTAAACAATGAGGTGTGTTCCTCGCGCTCGAAGGTGTTCCACAACCAGTCTGAGCAGATTCATGAAACACCACAGAGCAGAGGGAAGCCCAAAAGGCTGAGTGGTGAAATGGTATGCCTGCTGGCACAGAAGAAACTGCCGGAATCTCCTGTGTGGTTGAGAAATCAGTTTGGCCAAATATATGCATTTTAGGTCCTAACGGACAATCCATTAGTTTGTGCATAACACGTCTCGCAAGAGGTGAATCCCCTCCATTTTGAAGTGGCGGTAAACCAACCACTCATTGAACTCACGCAGGGTCAACACTGGACGTTGCCATCTATTCGCCTTGACTACCAAAAATATATTGCTTAAAAAACCTTCCGGATGGAGCGTTGTGGGGCACATTGCCCTTTTCTCGAGTAGGAGGCCACCTCTGCATCGATAAGCTCTATATCTTGCTGTGAGAACTGAATAGGTATGGGTATTGCCCACTGTCCTGGGGAGCCACAGAACTCTATGTGGAAACCTTGCACCGTTTGCAACACCCAAGCTTCGCTGGTGATTGTCTCCCATACATGCAGATAATTCACCAAGCAGCCGTCTACTTGCATTAGGGAAGCAGTAGACACACTTACCAGAGTTTGAGGTACTGTTGCCTCCTTGGAAGCCACGCCCTTTTGCTCGTCTGCCATGGGATGGGCACATGTTATTATAGTGGGTCTTGTCTTGGAATTGCCCACGCCTGTAGCATTGCCCTCTGGAGTTCTGGAAGGACTGGCCAGTCGAGCGGCCCCAGCTCCACCGGCCCCATGGAAAACCCAGGAGGAGAAAACCTGTTTAATGAGTGATTGGTCCTGATCTAGGGACATGAATGTATTCACAAATTTCCAGAGCACTTTGATGAAAAGGCTCGTCGAACAGGCCACCTTGGGCCACCGCTCCAGCTCCGGAGTTAGCCCAGTCCCCTAACTTTGGGTCCACCTTGATTAGAAAGAAGCACCTTCGCTCAATAGCAAGCGCACAGTTGGCGTTGCCTAAAAACACCACTGCTCGCTGAGCCCAACCAAATAGGGGCTCTGGGGATATGAGGGACCCCGAGGTTTTGGCGTCCTCCACCATGTCAAGAATAATTGTTATCAAGCCTAAAGCACCCAAGAGCTTATCTTGCCATGCCTGTCAGAATCTGTTGATCCCTTCTTTCATAAATGTTGCCAGGAAGGTGGCCCTTCTAGCATCTAATTCTGGGTTCTGATACTCTTTGCCATCAAGGGAAGGGTGGGGACACTCCGTCTGGAGTCTGCGACGGGCCTCCTTGCCCATGGGGGTAGGAATCCTACTGGTCATATAGCTATCCACCTTAGAGCTGGTCCATTCAGACGACTGTGGGTGTAGGATCAGCTCCGGGTCCAATATATCTGAAGTGTCCTCTGACCCCTGGGGGCCAGTAGGCAAAGCTAGGGTAGTAGGGAGCCATGGCAGAGAGTGGCTGGCTTCCTTATCAGTGTCTCCCTGTGCATCAACCCCCACCTGCGTTGGGGTTGCCGGTCGCAGTGTACTGGGCATAGGGAGGGGGTCTGAGGGTATGGTCAAAGACTGGCTCTGGGCCAAGCGAGCCTCCAGCAGACGTGCAAAGGAAACCTGATTCAGGTAGTCTGTCTTGGGGCGTATAGGTGGGGTGGGTTGCATATTCCTCTGCTCTTGCTGTGCTTTGCTAGGGTTCGTATCCGAGGTAGAGGCTTACTTAGCGCATTCATGCACATCTGCTGCACCAGTCTCTCCTCCATGGGGGTAATGACCTGTTCTACTGCTTATAGATGGACACATCAACAGCATCATAAAATTCATCATCCCAGGGAATTTGTGCTAAGGGATCCTCATCCCATTGCATGTCTGCCTGATCTTCCATGTCTTCTAAGGCTAACTAGCATTCTTGCAAGGGCTCTCACCCAGGATACACTGCACAAGTATAGCAGGGTGGCACAGGACCTCTCAGCAAGTCTTAATTTTAAGTGTGTGTTGTGGTGTTTATAGGTGTGAAGGGTGGGAAGTAATGTTTAATTGATGAATTAATAATTAGCTGTTAATTAGTTTTAATTAATTAATTGGTAATTAATTATGGTAACTGTGTAATTCATTTTAGTGTGTGTTGTGGTGTTTGTAGATGTTAAGGATGGAAAGTAATTTATTTTTAATTGATGAATTAGCAATTGGATGTTAATTAAATTTAATTAAATCATTGGTAATTAATTATGGTAATTGTGTAATTAATTTGAGGTGTTTAATTTGGTGTTTATAGGAGTAAAGGGTGGGAAGTAGTTTGTATTTAATTCATTCATATGTTTTAATTAATATTAATTATGTGATATGTATTGGGGAATCTGTTGTTTTTACTTTAAAAGGGGTAAGTGGTGGCCATTAAATACTTTTTGATTTTTTTATCATTAGTTGTTAAAAGTAATAGATTTTAATTTATAAATGCATTTTAATTGTGTTTCATTATTTTATAGTTAAATGTAGGTGTGTGTTGCCGATATCAGTGAGTTAAAGTGTCTGTAGTCAATTCATGTTTTTTTTTTTTTAATAAAATTTTTTTAATTATTAATTATGTTAATCTTGGGGGGAAATGGATTAGAAATGTTGAAGTGTTTTTTTTTGTTTTGGTGTGGTGTTATAGGGTAGGAAATACAATAAATACCATTATGTATTAATTCATATATGTATTTGTAAATAGTTTCTAGTTTAAAAGAATGTTATCCTGTAAATGTATTTCTTTCTTATAGTTTATATTTTTTTATATATAATTATTATATTTTTAATTTGTATATATGTAATATTTTTGATTTTTCATTTCTAAACATTTTTCTATGTTTTATCAGTTTTAATGTTTTATATTTCTGTTTTAACTGTTTGAGTTTGAATAGTATTTATTGCCTCTCGGCTATCCAACACTTTTCTTACTGTTGCATTCAGTGGAGTGGGAATAAAATGTTTACCCCTCGGCTATCCAACAGTTATTCTACTATTGAATTCAGTGGAGTGGGAATGATAATTTTTTCCCCTCCGCTATCCAACACTTTCCCTATTGTTGCTCCCACTAGAGTGGGAATAGTAATTTTCACCCCTCCGCTATCCAACACTTTCCCTACTTTTTCTCTGTTTGGAGTGGGGATAGTAATTTTCACCCCTCCGCTATCCAACACTTTCCCTACTGTTGCACTGTTTGGAGTGAAGGATGCAAGTAAATTCTTTATTGTTTGAATATTTAAAATCTTACAATATTTCCAATACACAATCATATTCAGTTTATATAATACGATATAGTAAAAAAATAAAATAGACAATTTTGTCCTTAAAGTTGAGATGCTTAGATCTTAAAAACATTATTAAAATTTAAAAATGATTTATTTATTTATTTATTTTCTTTAAAAAAAAATTCTCATCTATTTTTCTAGTTCAGTAGTTATTATCTTTAAAACTTTTACAAAGGCAACGTTCATGACTATATCATTTGGATGAAGACAAATTTTCAGTGCCTGCCTGCATGTTCTCATACCCCGGAGATTGAGGTGAGGTTTGCGTAATGCACATCTTTCCCTACGTAGTCCAGGACAGATACATAGGAGGTGGACAATATTTTCTTCTCCACCTTTGCAGAGTCTGCACAGTAGATTGGAGTTAGTTTTTTTCCATGGCAGAGCGTGACTAAGGCCTGGCAGAGTTCCAAATCTTGCGTTCATAAACCATTGTTTGGAGTGGGAATATTAATTTTTACTCCTCTCTATCCAACACTTTCCCTACTGTTACACTCACTGGAGTGGGAGTAGTAATTTTACCTCTCCGCTATCCAATACTTTCCCTACTGTTTCTCCCACTGGAGTGGAGTGGGTATAGTAATTTTTACCGCTCTGCTATCCAACAATTTCCCTACTTATGCACTGTTTGGAATGGGAATAGTATTTTTTGCCCCTCTGCTATCCAAAACTTTCCCTACTGTTGCTCTGTTTGGAGTGGGGATAGTAATATTTACCCCTCCACTATCTAACACTTTCCCTACTGTTGCACTCTTTACAGTGGGAAGAGTAATGTTTACTTCTTTGTGTTCCAATACATTTCCAACTGTTGCATTCTTTGGAGTGGGAATAGTCATTTTGTCCCCTCCGCTATCCAACACTTTCCCTATTGTTGCTCTCACTGGAGTTGGAATAGTAATTTTTACCCCTCCGCTATCCATCACTTTCCCTACTGTTGCACTCACTGGAGTTGGAATAGTAAATTTAATTATTTTGCTTTCCTACTTTTGCACTGATTTTATTGAAAATGTAAGTTTAAATATTTTCTAATAGTGTAATGTTTTAAATTATTGTAGAATTGTTTTTAAATTTTAAATTATTGATATATATTATTTGTATATAATTTTAAAGTTTTAAAATAAATTAAAGATAATGGTTTATGAATTATTTAAAAGTAAATATATGAATAAATTATTATGTTTGTATGTTTCTTTTATTATTAAGTTCATTTGTTAGATTTTGTTAAAATGTATATTACATGTAATCTATTTTGTTAAAATTAATATTAATATTCACTATATTTAATAGTATTATATAATATATATATATATATAAATATATATATATATATATATATAGATAGATAGATAGATAGATAGATAGATAGATAGATAGATAGATAGATATCAATATTTTTTACATCATTATTTTTTATTCAATATTTTTGTACTTGCCTGTGTAGGTATGGGAGTCGATATTTTTGTATTTTATATTTTTGGGGGGATATTTTTAACATCACTCTTTTTGTTATCGATATTTTATCAGTGAACCGGTTTACATTCCCAACCTGCCTCATACAGACCCAGAGGGAGCGTCTGCAATCACTTGCGACACCTACCCCAAGGGTCCCCAGCGTGTCCAATTCCAAGCAGGCTTCTTAGCCTGTACAGACCCTCGAGGAGGGCGTCCCTCTCCAGGGGCTGGTAGAAGCTCTGGCAGGTGACGGACGAAATCTGGATCCTGACAGGGAAACCAAATTTTGCGTGCTGCGGCCATAGAGTTTTCGTGCTTCCGAAGCGCCACCTAGTGGTTGAAGGTCAGCACCACACTCTGCCGCCAAGGAGGGATAATCATTGCTCATGAAAATTGCGTAAGGAACGCAAAAGCGGTCCTGCAATCCAGCTCGCACCACATACACCACAAACAGTATACAAATCAGTCTACAATTGTAAGAAAAACAGGAAAGAGACTCATCTGTGGCTGTGAGCAGCAAAGAAAGATGAGGACATGGACACTGAGAAAGGGCTATATGTTGCATCCTGGCTCCTGATTGATCAAGGACTGCTAGGGACTTAGGGCTCGATGTAGGTGGCTCATTACCAGTCAGTAAACACGAAATTCGGTAAATTTCAGGCTTACCGACCGGTATTGAGCCATTGCCTATGTAGGTGATGATTCAGTAAATACAGAATCGGTATTTACTGATTCTGTATTTACCGAATCATTATTTACCGATTCGGGTATGTAGGAAGCACATTTAGGAGTGCTAATGTGCTTTAAGGATTCGTTATACTACAAGTTGATGGTAAATATCAAAAACCTTTAAAAAAGCAAATTTGTGCTGTTTTAACTGGGCCATGTGGCTGACATACATGCCCTTAGGGCATGTATGTGTGCCACATGTGCACACATGCACGATTCAGGGGTGCAACAGGGTGTCAATGTGACACCCTGCCACCCTTGAATGTGTTCCCCATATTGCCGAATCGGTATTTCCCATTCATTCCTTTGGGCCTCCAGGCCCATAGGAATGAATGGGAAGTACAGAATGGAAAGTACCGATTCGGTTATATTTCCCTAATGTTTTGCTACATACCATTTACCGATTCTGAAATACAGAATCAGTAAAATTCGGTATTTTAGAATCTGTAAATGGCAAATACCTACATATGGCCCTAAATCTATTCTTTATTTCTTTAAAATGTCCATTGTGTTCTGGGAAATGTGTTTTTTGATGGTTTAAAATGGCTGCTGAAAATAAAAGTGAAGAAAAAAGAGCTTAATCTGAAGCCTCCGGTCCTGTTATGAAATTTCCATATATTGGTTTCAAGTTTTTTTTGTTATTATAAAAGCACAACATAAAACCAACCTCAAGCACCCTGTATTAAACATTACTTTAATGTTGTGCTTTCCATAATGTATTATAACCAGCTGCTTTTGACATTTAACATTGTGTTTGTATGCATAAGTAAAGTTGCAGAGCGTTGACCATTTCTTAGGTCTGATGATGTATAGCTGGGCAAAAAATGAATCCTCCACAAGGCACTCGTTTGTCGAGTTCACTGAAGAAACAAGGCTAATCAAGCAACCAGTGGCAAAGGAAGTATGTCTGGCTCTGGCCCCTACCCTTTTGGACTTGCCAATGATTCTTTTGTTTTTGTTTTGTTTTAGTTTTTTTATGTTTTTTCTCAAAACTCTTATTTAAAAAAATGTCTCAATGGAAAAACATGTTTTGGGTCTCAAAAAGCACACATTACCTAGTCCATGGCAATGAAGGGACTTGATCTTGTGACCTTGCTTCTTATGAAAGGGCAGAATGTTCCTACTCATAATGAAGTTACCTAGTGGTTCAATGAGACCCTTTGCAGTATGCTGTAGAAAGTGGAAAAAGTGTGAATGACAGAATGGATGAAGAGGTCAGTCTGAGAGCCCTATGCTAAGTACATTACACATAACATTTTAGTTATATCAACAAGGACTTGGCTACAACTGAAGTGGGCAGATACAATGCTGTAGAGGTGTTGACTAACACCACACATACAAAACTTACATTGATTTTGCAAGCCATCACTTGACGGAAATCTCAGATGGAACAAAGCAAGATTATTTATAATACCATGATTGCCTCAACGACAAATATAACAATTGTCTACAATTTTCCTCGCTGCAGTTCCGTTGACTCTTCTCAATGGCAGTTCTCTTCCTGTGTCATTTTTTTCTTTATGGCAGTTTGCATCAGGACTCTCTTCTCTATTGCAGTCCTGCGCGTGTTATTTCTTGCAATGCTACCCATCTGGCACGTCCATTCAAGACGCATGCACACTGTCTCCCCCACCTCCCTCACTGGAGAAGTGCCTCATGGGGTGGTATCAACTCCAGTGTTTATGAACGTGATTACACAAAGGAGTAACAACGCGTCATCTGTGGGCGCTTGGTTGCTGCATCTGTCTGGGGAACACTTACCATCTAGCCATGCAATGCTGAAACACATGAACATTGACAAAGCTAATAGATCTCGTATTGCCAAGACCTATTGGCTTTGCCAATGCATGGAGGGAGCTTAGCAGGTACTGCGCATCCTCTGTGGTTTGTGGGATTCTTATTTAGAAGCAGAAATGTGCTGAGCAGTAGGACCATTAGCAACCAAAGCAGCACCCCACATTGTTAAAGCCCCCCGTACAATTCATGAATACAAATGTCACCTGGGTTTGACTCTGCATGTTTAATTTTGATATTCGGACACGTCTTTGCATATTGTAAGATTTTGTAAATTTGTGCTCAATGATAGGCAGCCTTTCTTTGTAATTATGTCTCAGCATATTTAAACTTGGTAACACAATCCACACAAATACAATCCACACCATGCCACATAATTCCAATCAGCATAATTTCACTCAACAGCTAACACTTCCACGACACACAATTCAACTCTATACATTTCCATTCCACACCGCATAATTCAACAACAAACCACATATTTCAACTGAATACAATTACGTAACACACCACGTACTGCCAATCCACACCACACAATTCCACATCATGCCACAAAAGTCAAAATACCTCTCCAGAACACAAAATGTCATTCCACGTGATTACACTTTATGACACACAGCCCCACTCCACATGATTCCAGTACACTCAATACTAAATCATTACTATCGGCATATTTTCACTGCACACCATACCACATAATTCCACTACACAAATCCACTCCACACCACACAATTCCACTGCACACCATTCCATAGCTAAGAATTCCAATCCAACTCACATAATTCCACTTCACACCACATACATCCGCTCCACTCCAATCCAAAACACATGGGTAAAAGACATTGTCATTTACATCACCAATACCTCTAACTCTTCCAAATGTTAGACCATTTTGCATTGCAGATGCTTGTTTTAATCAAGATACAATGGAAAGGCTGAGCATTCGATGCATAAAGGGCCCACCATTGAGTTTCCTGGGTTAAATAATGACAGTGCTGACAGGTGAGGACACCATTATCAGAATTTTAGTTTGTGTCTTATTACAATTCTGTGTGTGTTACGTACAATAGTGATTAACAGACTGCACTAATATTTATTTGGTAAGCTTTAGAATCTACCAAGTTACATTAACTGAAGAACCACATTAACTGAGTCAGGCCTCACTCTATAAAGGTGCATCTTGTACAAAAGCTAAAGAACATTCAAAGACATACCTTTAGCAAAGTCTTTAGATAGGTTGCATACCAATAGCTTCCCACATAGATTTTTACAATTTGATTCAGCGAATAGACTTTGATTTCAGCGGCCCACTTCTCATCTGTACAATAAATAGTAAATAATATTATATTTCCAGGAATACAATCAAAACGGTATTATATTATGTAACAAAGGGTATAATGTTAAAGTCTTCGATAAATATCATATAGTAGGTCCTTTGTAACAATTCTGTTCACTTGTCTTTGTCTACAAAAGTCATCTTGATTAAGGAATCTGCGCATTTTACCACACTATGCAGTCTTTTTAGGGCGTATGAATATGTCATATTTACTATGCTAACGCCATGAAATCTGAAAATATTTTAAAGAGCCAGAAGGCTCACGCTATTGTAACCATATTAGTGAAAATACATTTGTCACTTTAAAAGCTTTAGCACTCCTTGTCGATGGATCCTTCGCTTTTGGGCTATTCTAAGCCTTAATCCAGAGAGCCACTATCAGTGTCTACTCTTGTAAAATTTCACCAGGGAACCATCAGGCTCGGTTTGAGACAGAAATTGGCCTTGGCACCAAAATAAAACTGGCTCGTTTTGTGAATTATATAGCTAAAAAAGAAGCCCATGTCTTCAAATCAGGGCCATGTTGAAATTGTAAAAACGTGTTTTGCAAGGAAATCAATTGAAAAAAAGCAGTCCACTAGGCCACACAACAGCCCACAAACTGACCTTTCAAAGCATCCCTTCGGACACTGCCTGATTGCTGCCCTATGGACAAGTCCGAGTCTACCAGGCAGAAGATTTACAACCTTTCTGTGTCATGTTGATGCTGCTGCCCTCTTGTCAGTGCTAAGGCTCTCAAGGATCTCCTCCTGCTTCATATGGTGCGCACCGTCCACTTTGAGTCTCTATGCATCATTCATAGGGCAATAAACAGTAGAGGTCCTCCGCTGCTTCGATAACTAGCCGCCCTGCATGTGCCCAGCAGGCCTCTGAGATCAACCCCTGGCCATCTACTCAAGGGTCCCCGGATTCGGAAATCACGCTGGGGTGGTTGCTCTATGTAGTTTCTGGCGTCCTAGTTCTGGAACTCCTTCCCTCTTACACTTCATCTTTAGGAGCAAGAACTTCCCTGCCACAAAGCTTTAAAGGCATGGCTATGCAGGGGATAATCTTATCCCTGGGCTGTTCTATGATAGCTGTGAAAGTGCTGGGAGGCACATGGGTAGCGATACGCTGTACAAATACTGCAGAATTGAATAGAATAATACTACAGGGCAACTGCAGAATCCTAATGGGTTTAAGAAAGGCGATGACTGTGCAAATGATATCCCTCGATGCTTAATTGGGTCTGATATGGCCACTTGCTTTCTACATGATATGTCCTCCGATGTATGGTCTTCAACAGGATTCTAAAGGTGCCAACCAGTCTTAGGCTAAGGATTATGGCACTCAACGGGCACACACAGTGAAGCCACAGTTATTTAGCAGGGTCCCTAATAACCTGCAGTCTACCTCTATAAAGACACAGATGTTCATAGGTTTTGAGGGCTGGCTTTGAAGGCTACCGACAGAGTCTAGCCTTCAAGAGCATGGTTTCTAGGCTACTGACTGGGGTGTTTATAACCACAGCCTAAGCCCTAGATCAGACCAGGAGCCTCTTCCTCCCTTCTCCTGCCACAGCAGACAGGATTCGAGACATGGGAAGCAAAGGCCTAGCATTGCCCATATCTATCTTTTATAAAATCCAACAGGTCTCATTTTTTATTGTACCTAATTTTAGAGGAAGATTTACATGCCCCCTCAATTTACCCGTGTTACAGCAAACAAATGATGGACGGAGTGCTGACAATACAATCATTCTCCCCCAGTCCAAAGATCTGGGTTAAATCCATCATTCTTTTCCCCACTAAGCCACCCCAGTTTGGACCCAGCCATATGCAAACCAGTCTTGACCACGTGTCTCATGGAAACAGTCCAGACTGAACTGCCAGGCCATGTCCTCCCTGGACCGGAAACAAGCATCCTGGGACCGGTTTCAGGGTATGCCACCCTTCTTCAGCCAGGCTAGCTTGAATCCAGTTGCACAGTGAGCAAGGGACCCAAGTCTGGGCATACCCATCCCATTTAGGGCGAAAAGTGTTACATCAAACAAATGATGGACGGAATGCTGACAATGCAAACATTCTCCCCCCGTCCAAAGATCTGGGTTAAATCCATTGTTCTTTTGCCCACTACGCCACCCCTAAACATCAATTGTTCTTTTTGCATTTGTCACCCCGAGTGGGACGGGTATGCCTAGAAGTGGGTCCCATGCTCTCCATGCCACTGGAGTCACGCTATCCTGGCTGATGAGGGCTGAAAGCCAGAAACCGGTCCTAGGATGCTTGATCCAGTCCAGTGAGGACCTGGCCTGGCACTTCGGGCTGGACTGTTCCCAATGGGTGCAGGGTCAAGACGTATTTGCATATGGGTAGTTCCAAACTGGAATGGCATGGTGAGCAAAAAAAAGTTTTTTTTAGGCCCAGATCGCTGTATTGGGGTGAATGTATGACATTGCTCTGCATTCTGTTCATCAATTGTTCTTTTTGCATCCCTCAATTTACCCAGATTTTCATGGGTGAGAACTCAGACTCCCTTTATGCTTAGAGAACCGCACAGGCACTGTCGACCTGATTTGAGAGACCAGCTCTTAACAGACAGGTACTCGGATATGCCCCTAAAGCCACGTTCTTGCTCAACAAAACATCAAATTTAAAGGAAAAATGTTTAACTTAATAAATGAAGATAATGCTTTGCCCCTATTTCATACACAAATGAAAGTTGGAGAAGTTCAAGAGGATCAACATTAGTACTTTGGGGACAACAGTGCAAAAATAAATAATTAGTCCAACTGTTCCTCTGTTTTCTCAAGTAAAAATAATGTTACTAAATAAAAATATAACTGCTACAGTTTCTGAATCTTAAGGATAACCTACATGGCACCTTGATGTCACAGATGGGTTTTGAACTCTTATACTGGAGGTATATGTGGCACAAAAAAGGCTTCATCCTTGTCTCTTAGCTACAGTTTCTGAGCGATTTAGCCCAGTGCAGAAGCCACCATCAGTAACATACAGCACAGAGGGCCCTATTACGAGTTTGACTGAGCAGCGGCGAGACCGACCGCCCTATTATGACTTTTTAAGTAATTGGAGGGTTTTCCTTTGGCGTTCCAACGGCGGGGCCTATAAAATAGGCACCGCAATGGGAACGTCAAAGGAAGCTCTAGCAAGGCAAGGACTAAAAAGTCCATGCAAGAACTTCAGTGCATGCACAAAGGGGTGTACATGTTGTGCCCCTCTGTGTGCATTCACAAGATGTGAGGCACAAGGAAGCGCTGCAAGGCCCCCTTTCCTTCCACACTGCCTCTATTTTCATGGAGGAAAGACCTCCATAAAAAAATTGGCGGAGATGAAAGTCGTAATATGCTTGGCGGGAACACGGCCGTCCCCCAAAGCATGTAGGTGGCTCTGGACTGTCGCACCACCTTCAAGAAATGGCAGATCTCTGGCGGAGTCAGCGGTCTCAAGGCCGCAGGACCACTACGGCCGTAATGGGGCAGTGACAAGACAGATACGAGCCCGCCAGACTCGTAATAGGCCCCTTAGTGTCATTGCCTGTAAGTCCCATTGCCCAGGAGAGAGACTGGCCATTGTATAGAAAAGCTTTGAAAGACTACTAACATGGAATCCAATGTGGTTGATTGGGTAGGTTCCTGACTGCCAACCATGAAGGGGTAGAAGGAGCAATATTTGTACTTTATGACACTGTTGCAAATTGGAATACATTGTGTCTCTGTTTTCTCAAGTTAAAATAATGTTACTAAATATAGAAAAATGCTAGACATATTGATACTTAAGGAAGACCTAAATGACAGGATATGAACCCTTAAACTGGAGGTGTCTGCCACAAATGTAGCTTAATATGTTGCCACAGAGATATAGCTCCCAGTTGTATGTGACTTCAAAGAAAAAGGATTTCATGGATAAAATAATCCATATTTGTAAAGCGCAAACTACTCACCCTTACAGGTCTAATGGCGCTGGAGACTGTTGGGGAAATTAAATGAGCTATTGCCCAGAGCCACATGGTGCTGAACTGAGCTGCTGCTGGAGCCGGGGATCGAACGTTGAACCCTGGTCTCCGAAGTCAGCTGCCCTGGCTGCTCCACCACACCTCTCCACTAAATTACTGAGAAACTATTTCATCTACTCTGTATAATGTACATTTTCAGAATGAATGGCATTTACCTCTTCGCAGAAACAAATTAATAAAATTAGTTTTTAGTGGAAATTGGCTTTTGAATGCTTATTTATTAAGTGTAAATGCAATGTTTGCAGGTCTTACTTTCAGAAACGTTTTTGTCGAAGATATATATTTCAGCACTTTACTTCAGGAGACATTATTTCATATTTAAATCTTCTACATTGTCAATTACTTCAGATGCTTTTGATTTTCTGACTCATCACTATAAGTAAACACAGTCCATCGCTGACCCCTCCTTATCCCTTACCATCATCAAACCCAGACCCTAAAGCCTCTCACCACACCTAAACTACACTCATCCCTGAATCCTAAAAGCCATTTTTACCCACAAATCCACCATACCTGAACCATAAAATCACTCACTTCCCTTGACTCCATCCATTCCTGAACCGTAAAAACCCCTTTCTACACCTAAAAACCACCCATGCCCCTTAAAACACCTCAGCACACCCAACCTTCACCTATTCCTGAACCATAAGAAACCCTCACCGTCCTTAAACACCTGCCATCCATGGCCCATAAGAACTCCTTATGACCCTAAACTACTCATCCCTGAACCCTAAAAACCCAGTTCTACATCTAAGCTCCATCCATCCTTGAATCCTGAAAAACTCTCAGCAACCTAAACTGCACCACATCCTGAACCCTAAAACTTCTTTACCAACCCAGCTGCTACTCAAAATTAAACTTTAAAACTCATCACCAGCCCTAAACTCCACCCATCCATGAACCCTAAACTGCTCAAACCCATAAGAGTCTACATATCCCTGAAACCTAAAAACACCTTGTGAGAAGTTGGCCCGATATGCAACGTTCGCTATTCTAGCGACCGCTATGTATCGTTCCAACGACCCTTATGGTGTTTGGTTGTAAGTCAACCTATAGACCAGCTATCCTAGTAGCGTGGATACGAGCAGTCTAAGGCTAAAGACTCGAGAGGGCGCGTTAAGCCAGCTGTTTACCACACATGTACCCCTTGAACACCCAGTGAAAGGACACCACACAAGTGTTATGAAAATAAACAGTATATTTATTAAGAATCACAACAGCCCTGTACTCTTTATGAGGACAGGGTACTAAGCACAAACCAAATCTCTTTAGCAAATACTTCAAGTGCACAGTTTAAAACAAGTGTCCGGGGACACGGAAAGGTTAAGGCAAGTCGGAAGCGAGGGACTCGGGACCCTAGAGTAAGGAGGCTATGCAGGCACCGAAATGCCGAGTTACCTAGCCACGAGGGCTGCGGCTGCAAGTCTTACAGGCGTCGGGGTCTTCGCTGACGAGCCAGGAGCCGGAAGAAAAGGAGTTGCTGGCCGGCGACCAGTGATGAATAGTTCGTAGGGATCCAAGCCTGGATCGGAGATTGATGAAACCTGAAAGCAGAGGGGACCAAGTTCGTACTACTAGCCAGTAGTCAGAGGGTACCAGGAAGGCACCAGTTGGCCGTCACCTCGACCAGGTGAGTGGGCGACGCTAGGCTCTGCAGTCTCACGGACCAGGAGGCGTTGTCGGCGACCACGGTGGAGGTGCGAGCCGTCCCACGACGGATGTCGCTGTCGGCGTCTTGAGTGGACCAGGAGGGTCCGGGGTGCTTCTCCAAAAGATGGAAGCAAGGGCCAGTCTGGAGCAACCAGACCGGCAGTGTTGATTCTCGGATGTCGTCACAGAAGGGCACAAGCCAGCGGCAAGTGACCAGACAACGTGCTGAGCAGCGAGCAGAAGGGCCCCACGTAGATCGTGGAGATGCTGGGAGACTGCACTTCGGTGCTGGAGCGGCTCAGGGTCGGGGCTTCTCGGACCCCAGAGCACTCACCAGAGAGTTACCTCGATGGTCGTGCTGGTTTTTAAGAGCGTGCAGGTTCTGATGATGGCCGGTCCCTCGAGGTCTCGTCGCACCCACAGATCACAGCTGAGCTGATGACGTGGGTAGAGGTCAGAGGTGCCAGGGAAGCCGGTTTCTCGTCGAGCTGGGCCGTCGGATTCCTTGAGGAAGGACTTACAGCAAACCGCAGAGTTCTTAGATGGTGCCCGCTGATGCAGGGTGACTACTCCTTAGTCACAAGGGAGAAATCTTGAGAAGAGTCTTGAAGTCCTTTCGTAGAAAGTATTCTTGATTCAAAGATGATCTAATTTGGAAGGGTCCCCGCTCCGGCCTTTATTCTAAAGAAAGGGGTGGGTACATGACTAGGTCCTGCCCTAAGGGTGGGACCAGGAAGGGGGGTAGTTACACCCCTCTCCCCTGCCGGACTTTCCCCAGGCCAGGGCTGTCGCCCCTGGAACTGGTTCTAACCGGCAGATGCGTAGTGAGCACCGGGGTGCCACTCCGCAGTCACCTTCTCGCAAAAGCCCTACCTACCCAGAATACACAAACCCTGTCTGGGACGGTGCGAACACCGCCCTCGACAGGAAACCCTTTGTCCAAGTGCTCCTCGCTGGAAGGACTCCCAGCAGCAGGAGGTCAGACTCGTGTCTGTGGTGGCAGCATCCATTTTGTGGAGCTGAGGCTTTCGTTAACTTTAACCGGGGTTCACAGTTACGTACATGTCGTGTCCCTCTAGAAGGGCGGAATGCTAACCTCGTCGCCAGAGTTGGTGAGAGGGCAGCATCCCGATTCGTATGACACCTTACTCGACATGTCTTGATAACGCGACACCGAAGTTACCGATATGGTACGCGTTATCATGGAACAGCCATTGGGTCTTGATTCCGCAAGCTGCAACCGGGCTCGGCTCGGGCCAGAGCTTAGTTCACACGAGCCCATGCACTCTGCCTTCAGGATTGTCAAGGCCTGCCATAGGAGTGACTGATAGGAACTCGGGTGTCCATTTGAGGGTTAGATATAGGGCTACTATATCTACAGCAAAGGGTGATTACACGACTTCGCCCCAGCTGTCATGAAGCCAGTTGTGTCAAATTTAGGAGGCCAGCCAGGGGTGGCATAATACATGCTGCAGCCCCTGGCGGCCCTGGGTACACCTATGCCCTGAGTTACAGGGTCTGATAAGGTGGCCCAGTACCAATTGGTAAATGCACCTAGGGTACATCTCGTAATTTAGAAAGAGAACAGCCAGGCTGTGGGTCTGATTGGCAGGCCCACAGCCAGAGAAAGTCGTAAACCAGTGAAACAAAAGCAAAAAATCTGGGTGATCATAGGATTGCAGACCCTACTCTCCTACATGACCCCCCCCCAAACGTCGGAACAACTAGCTAACCTTGACCAGGTGAGTCTTCTTGTTCTAAGTGGAAATATCTGGAGAGCCCATCGGCATTGCCATGATCAGTACCAGGTCTATGTTCCACTGTGAAGTCCATCCCCTGTAGGGAAATGGACCACCTAAGCAGTTTGGGGTTTTCACCCTTCATCTGATTTAGCCACAAGAGGGGCTTATGGTCGGTCTGAATCTTGAAGTGAGTGCCAAACAGGTATGGCCTCAGCTTCTTCAGGGCCCAAACCACAGCAAAGGCCTCCCTCTCAATAGCTGACCAATTCTTCTCTCTAGGGGTCAGCCGTCTGCTTATAAAAGCAATGGGCTGGTCTTGACCATCAAAATTCAGTTGAGAAAGAACAGCTCCCACACCCAACTCAGAAGCATCTGTTTGGACAATGAATGGTTTGGAGTAGTCCGGACTCTTGAGGATAGGCGCCGTGCACATGGCCTGCTTTAGGTCATCGAATGCTTTTTGACAGCTCGCTGTCCACTGAACCTTTTTTGGCATTTTCTTACTTGTCAGTTCATTTAATGGTGTCACGATGGAACCATAGTTCCTGACAAACTTCCTGTAGTAACCAGTCAGGCCCAAGAAAGCTCGAACCTGAGTCTGGGTGGTTGGAGGAGCCCAGTCCCTGATTGACTGTATCTTGCTCTCCAGTGGCTGAACCTGACCTCCACCGACAAGGTGGCCCAGGTATACAACCTGTGTCTGCCCTATCTGGCACTTGGTGGCCTTGATAGTGAGACCTGCTGCTTGCAGTGCCTCTAACGTCTTCCGCAGGTGGACCAGGTGATCCTCCCAGGTGGAGCTAAAGACAGCAATATCGTCAAGATACGCCGCACAGAAGTCATCCAGCCCAGTAAGGACGTGATTCACCAACCGTTGGAAGGTGGCAGGTGCATTTTTCAGACCAAAGGGCATCACCACGAACTGATAATGCCCACCAGGGGTTGAAAATGCTGTTTTAGGCTTGGCGTCCTCAGCTAACCTGATTTGCCAATACCCAGCTGTCAGGTCAAACGTACTTAAGTAGTTGGCCGAAGCCAATCTATCGATAAGCTCGTCTGCCCTTGGTATTGGGTGGGCGTCAGTCTTAGTGACTGCATTGAGACCCCTGTAGTCTACGCAAAACCTCATCTCTCTCTTACCACCCTGGGTGTGAGGTTTCGGCACTAGAACTACGGGACTAGCCCAAGGGCTATCCGAGGGTTCAATGACTCCCAGCTCCAACATTTTCTGCACTTCACTTTTGATGCAGTCTCTAAAGTGATCAGGCTGCCTGTAGATTTTACTCTTTACGGGCAAGCTGTCACCAGTGTCGACCTCATGGGTGCACCAATCGGTCTGACTGGGTGTCAGAGAAAACAGATGTCGGAACGACTGAAGAACCTGTTTACAGTCGCTCTGTTGATGTTCGGAGAGGCTGCCACAAAAGACAACACCATCTACCGAGCCATCGTCAGGATTCTGAGAGAGCAGGTCGGGGAGAGGGTCACTCTCCTCTTCCTGTCCCTCATCTAGGGCCATGAGCAAACTCATGTCCTTCCTGTCGACATATGCTTTTAGCCTGTTGACATGAAGCACCCTGTGGGGGCTCCGGGGAGTTCCCAGGTCGACCAGGTAGGTGACCTCTCCCTTTTTCTCCAGGATGGTGTGGGGCCCGGACCATTTGTCCTTGAGTGCTGCTGGGGCCACTGGCTCCAACACCCACACCTTCTGTCCGGGCTGGTAAACAGTCAAGACAGCCTTTTGGTCATGCCAAGCTTTTTGGAGTTCTTGGCTGGCCTTAAGGTTTTCGGATGCCTTCTCCATGTATTCAGCCATCCGCGAGCGGAGGCCGAGCACATAGTCCACTATGTTGGTTGCAGGCTTTTTGAGAGGTCTCTCCCATCCTTCCTTCACCAAACACAGGGGTCCTCTTACAGGATGCCCGTACAAAAGTTCAAAAGGGCTGTAGCCAACCCCCTTCTGTGGGACTTCTCTGTAGGCGAACAAGAGGCAGGGGATCAGGACGTCCCATCTACGCCGAAGCTTTTCCGGTAGTCCATGAATCATCCCTTTTAGGGTCCTGTTGAATCTCTCAACAAGCCCATTGCATTGTGGATGATAGGGTGTAGTGAACTTGTAGTTGACACCACATTCCTTCCACATAGCAGTTAAGTAGCTCGACATAAAGTTTGCACCTCTGTCGGAGACGACCTCCTTAGGGAAGCCCACTCTGGAGAATACTCCAACTAGGGCTCTTGCCACAACAGGTGCTGTAGTGGTCCTAAGGGGAATAGCTTCAGGGTACCTGGTGGCATGATCCACTACCACCAGTATAAACTTGTGCCCTGATGCTGTCGGTGGTTCCATGGGACCGACGATGTCGATCCCCACCCGTTCAAAGGGCACCCCCACCACAGGCATTGGTATAAGGGGGGCCTTTGTCGTGCCACCTGACTTACCACTGGCTTGGCAAGTGACACAGGAGCGGCAAAACTCCTTGGTATCTTCGTTCATGTGAGGCCAGTGAAAGTGCGAGACAAGCCTGTCCCACGTTTTCGTCTGGCCTAAGTGACCTGCTAAGGGAATCTCGTGGGCCAAGGTAAGTAGGAAACCACGCTGAGACAAGGGGACGACCAGCCTCCTGGTCATGCCAGGCTTGGGGTCTCTTGACTCAGTGTACAGGAGTCCATCTTCCCAGTATACCTTGTGGGTACCTGTGGCGTTCCCAGCAGCCTCAGCAGCAGCCTGCTGTCTGAGGGGTTCAAGAGAAGGGCAGTCTAACTGGTCCTTCCCCAGATCTTCCCTTGAGGGTCCCCCTGAGCCCAAGAATTCAACTTGATCAAGTTCGAACTCTCTCGGCTCAGTTTCCCTCAATTCCTGTAGGTCAGCCTCCTCTGAGACTTGATCCTCGACCTGGGGCAAGGGGGAAGGCGCAGCCTTAACCCTACTGCTCTTTTTCTTGGGAGGTGTCTGGTCCAGTGTTCCAGGATCCAGCACCTGTTCAGTGGGGCATTTCCTGACCTGTGACCTAGTCACAGCGAACACATGTGCTGGCAAACCTAACATTTCCATGTGAGTCCGGTGCTCCACTTCTGACCATTGTGATGACTCCAAATCATTGCCCAACAAACAATCCACTGGGAGGTCTGGACTAACTACAACCTTCTTTTGGCCAGTTACCCCTCCCCAGGAGAAAGCTACAATTGCCATACTGTGATTGGTAGTGACATTGCTTGCATTGGTCACCAGGAATTCTGTACCTGGCATGATCTGTCCAGGGTCCACAAAGTTAGGCGTCACCATGGTGACGCTGGCACAAGTGTCCCTATAGGCCTGAGCCATTTTTCCATTTATGAAAGGCGTCTGTCTGTATTTGCCCAAAGTATTGGGGCTTACGTCAGGGGACACGTCCACGTCCCCTGTACTGACAAGGACAGCCTGAGTGAGTGTACCAACTAAGTTGTCACGCCCCTCAGAACCCAGGGTTAACCCTACTAAACCCTTGGGAGGCGCACTACCACTGCTGACTGTACTAGGGGGCACAGGTGCCTTAGGGGCTGCAGTGGCAGGAGTCTGCCCTCCTCCTTTCTTGGTGCACTCACTAAACCAGTGAGATTTACTCTTACAGTACTGGCACCATCGTTTGGATTGGCCTTCTTTCTTCTTTTGGGGAGCCTGACCCCCACCCTCTTTGGGTTGTTGGGGACCTGTCGAAGACTTCTGGTCATTTTGTTCCCCCTTAGAATCTTTACCCTTCTGGTCCGCTTTCTTCTGACCACCTTGATTCTGGCCCTGGTTCTGTTTAACTCTCGTACGAACCCATTTGTCTGCCTTCTGCCCCAATTCTTGGGGAGAGGTCAGATCCGAGTCGACAAGATGCTGATGCAACAACTGGTTCTGACAATTGTTTAAAATTTGTTCTCTCATCATCAAATTGTACAATCCTTTGTAATCAGTAACCTTACTGCCCAGCAACCAGCCCTCAAAAGCCTTAGTGGCACAATCGACAAAATCAGACCAGTCTTGAGCCTGCGTTTTCTGGGTATCCCTGAACAGCACCCTGTACTGCTCAGTGGTTAGGCCGAACCCTTCAACGAGTGTATTCTTCAAGACTTGGTAATTGTTAGCGTCCTCTACCCTTGTGGTGAGGAGCTTGTCTCTTCCTTTACCTTCAAAGGAGAGCCACAAGATAGCTGCCCACTGACTCTGGGGAACACCTTGCACAGTGCAGGCCCTCTCCAAAGCAGTAATCCATTTGTGGATGTCGTCCCCTTGTTTAAAGGGGGGCACTATCTTCCCAAGGTGTTTCGTATCGAAACTCTTTTCCCTATTACTAGGTACATTGCTGCCACCAGTGGGGACTGCCCCACTTAACTGTTGCTCTCTAGCAAAAGCAAGCTTTTCCTTGGCCAGGGCAAGTTCTTCCCTTTCGATCCGCAGATTAGCTGCCCTTTCCTTCGCTTCGTACACTCTCCTCTGAGGGGACGTCATCCCTCTTTGAGAAGAGTTGTGAGAGCCGTTGGTATGAAGGGATCTGCCAGAGCCTCTTGATAGAGATCTGGCTCGTCCATTCCCCATGTTAAGCGGAACCGACAGTAGCGCCGGGGTTCCCCCAGTACCACTATCGTGTCTGCTTAAGTTGGACCGTGTTAGTCTGACGACTTCTACCTGTCCCTTATCTGCCTCGTCCCCTGAGAGATCCTCATCCTCATCCTCCTCCACATCCTCGTTCTCGGTTGCGAGGTGAATGAGGTCAGGATCGTCCCGGGTTCCCTCGAGGGGAGGCATGTCTCCTTCTGGATTAGAAGAGCTACGAAGTTTCTCAGCTCTCCTGGCATCATAAGTCTCCAAGAGACCAATCAGAAAGGACGTTGTGGGGTTAGACCCCTGCTGAATCTTCCGGGAGTGACACAATCGTCTTAACTCCTTGAAGCTCAGCACAGTATATCCTGAAGGGATGACCTGTGGAGGGTCAACTGACACAAGGGGAGACTCAGAGTTTCCTCCTTGGCCCGACATACTGTTTCTAGTGTGGTGTAAGTGATGCACCTACCTACACTATGTGTTTTCCTACTGATCCCTTGCTAAGAGTTGTAGCCAAGGTGTGCTAAGCCTTGAGGAGCTACAACAGCTGGTTCAGTAGAACTCAGAGTATTCTAAGCTTTAGTTATATGTGCTAACAGTACTTGTGCGATCTTTCAACAAGATATTCTTAGGATACGTGTGGTAAAACAACAGCAAGCTCAAATCCCAACCGCTGCTCACCAATGTGAGAAGTTGGCCCGATATGCAACGTTCGCTATTCTAGCGACCGCTATGTATCGTTCCAACGACCCTTATGGTGTTTGGTTGTAAGTCAACCTATAGACCAGCTATCCTAGTAGCGTGGATACGAGCAGTCTAAGGCTAAAGACTCGAGAGGGCGCGTTAAGCCAGCTGTTTACCACACATGTACCCCTTGAACACCCAGTGAAAGGACACCACACAAGTGTTATGAAAATAAACAGTATATTTATTAAGAATCACAACAGCCCTGTACTCTTTATGAGGACAGGGTACTAAGCACAAACCAAATCTCTTTAGCAAATACTTCAAGTGCACAGTTTAAAACAAGTGTCCGGGGACACGGAAAGGTTAAGGCAAGTCGGAAGCGAGGGACTCGGGACCCTAGAGTAAGGAGGCTATGCAGGCACCGAAATGCTGAGTTACCTAGCCACGAGGGCTGCGGCTGCAAGTCTTACAGGCGTCGGGGTCTTCGCTGACGAGCCAGGAGCCGGAAGAAAAGGAGTTGCTGGCCGGCGACCAGTGATGAATAGTTCGTAGGGATCCAAGCCTGGATCGGAGATTGATGAAACCTGAAAGCAGAGGGGACCAAGTTCGTACTACTAGCCAGTAGTCAGAGGGTACCAGGAAGGCACCAGTTGGCCGTCACCTCGACCAGGTGAGTGGGCGACGCTAGGCTCTGCAGTCTCACGGACCAGGAGGCGTTGTCGGCGACCACGGTGGAGGTGCGAGCCGTCCCACGACGGATGTCGCTGTCGGCGTCTTGAGTGGACCAGGAGGGTCCGGGGTGCTTCTCCAAAAGATGGAAGCAAGGGCCAGTCTGGAGCAACCAGACCGGCAGTGTTGATTCTCGGATGTCGTCACAGAAGGGCACAAGCCAGCGGCAAGTGACCAGACAACGTGCTGAGCAGCGAGCAGAAGGGCCCCACGTAGATCGTGGAGATGCTGGGAGACTGCACTTCGGTGCTGGAGCGGCTCAGGGTCGGGGCTTCTCGGACCCCAGAGCACTCACCAGAGAGTTACCTCGATGGTCGTGCTGGTTTTTAAGAGCGTGCAGGTTCTGATGATGGCCGGTCCCTCGAGGTCTCGTCGCACCCACAGATCACAGCTGAGCTGATGACGTGGGTAGAGGTCAGAGGTGCCAGGGAAGCCGGTTTCTCGTCGAGCTGGGCCGTCGGATTCCTTGAGGAAGGACTTACAGCAAACCGCAGAGTTCTTAGATGGTGCCCGCTGATGCAGGGTGACTACTCCTTAGTCACAAGGGAGAAATCTTGAGAAGAGTCTTGAAGTCCTTTCGTAGAAAGTATTCTTGATTCAAAGATGATCTAATTTGGAAGGGTCCCCGCTCCGGCCTTTATTCTAAAGAAAGGGGTGGGTACATGACTAGGTCCTGCCCTAAGGGTGGGACCAGGAAGGGGGGTAGTTACACCCCTCTCCCCTGCCGGACTTTCCCCAGGCCAGGGCTGTCGCCCCTGGAACTGGTTCTAACCGGCAGATGCGTAGTGAGCACCGGGGTGCCACTCCGCAGTCACCTTCTCGCAAAAGCCCTACCTACCCAGAATACACAAACCCTGTCTGGGACGGTGCGAACACCGCCCTCGACAGGAAACCCTTTGTCCAAGTGCTCCTCGCTGGAAGGACTCCCAGCAGCAGGAGGTCAGACTCGTGTCTGTGGTGGCAGCATCCATTTTGTGGAGCTGAGGCTTTCGTTAACTTTAACCGGGGTTCACAGTTACGTACATGTCGTGTCCCTCTAGAAGGGCGGAATGCTAACCTCGTCGCCAGAGTTGGTGAGAGGGCAGCATCCCGATTCGTATGACACCTTACTCGACATGTCTTGATAACGCGACACCGAAGTTACCGATATGGTACGCGTTATCATGGAACAGCCATTGGGTCTTGATTCCGCAAGCTGCAACCGGGCTCGGCTCGGGCCAGAGCTTAGTTCACACGAGCCCATGCACTCTGCCTTCAGGATTGTCAAGGCCTGCCATAGGAGTGACTGATAGGAACTCGGGTGTCCATTTGAGGGTTAGATATAGGGCTACTATATCTACAGCAAAGGGTGATTACACGACTTCGCCCCAGCTGTCATGCAGCCAGTTGTGTCAAATTTAGGAGGCCAGCCAGGGGTGGCATAATACATGCTGCAGCCCCTGGCGGCCCTGGGTACACCTATGCCCTGAGTTACAGGGTCTGATAAGGTGGCCCAGTACCAATTGGTAAATGCACCTAGGGTACATCTCGTAATTTAGAAAGAGAACAGCCAGGCTGTGGGTCTGATTGGCAGGCCCACAGCCAGAGAAAGTCGTAAACCAGTGAAACAAAAGCAAAAAATCTGGGTGATCATAGGATTGCAGACCCTACTCTCCTACACACCTCACACCTAAACACCACTCATCCGTGAATCCTAAACACCCCTCAACACCCCTACACTCCACCTATCTCTGCACCTTAAAAACCCCTGTCTATGTCTGAACTCCAAATAATTCTGACCCCTAAAATGCCTCATCATCATTCGATTGTTTTCTATTTCCTTAAAAATTTCTTTCAATCAATCAATGCTTTATTCGACAATACAAGTCATAAAAGCATTTATTAAATAAATGAGTACTCATACAAATGCAACCTTATATAGAGCATAACAAAACAGTATAAACTAGAATTAAACCATGCATTACAAAACACCATCAATAAATAAATAAAAAATTGTTAAGAGCTCGATTTAACAGCCTGATGTTAGGACGGTTTTCTTTCCCGATTCGGAATCCACCCCTATATGTTTGCCTTCGATTTGGTCCCACTTGACCAGCTTAGGCGAGTCTTGAACTGTCTACTTGACAAACCCTTGTTACTCCTGATTTGTCTCCAAAAGGGGAATTTTGCACAGGTCCACCGAAAGGACTGGTGACAGATTGATTCTTTATTGTTACAAAGGGTGTTCGCCAGGGGTGTGTGCTGGCACCCACATTGTTTTTGCTTTATTTCAATTATGGTTCCCTTTAAAAGATCTATGCTTATTAAAAAACATTACCTTTGTCTTTGTGCAATTGATTTCCATACCTCCGAAGGGAGAAAAATTCAGAGTAGAGATCTAAAGCCAGTTGCAGACAGCTTGAGTTTTAGAAATCAATGGGTGTTGTCCGTGAAAAGAAAAATCGGTGGCTTGATGTCTGCCAGAGATGGAGGATCAGTATGTATGGAGCACAGGTAGGAAAGAGATTTTAAAGACAAGATATTAAAGTGAATGGCTTTTCTCTATTAACTTTAATGTTAGAGTAATTGCTTAATGCATTTTATGTACCATGGGACTCCCACATTGACGACGGGCAATGATTCAAGCATGTGAATCTATGAAAGATACCCCAATACTGGATAATTTGCTAGTCACCTATTTGAGAAGAGTGATAGTACATCAACGTTTAGTCCTTTATTTAGTTCCCTAATTTTAGGAGTCTGGAATGTGGTCCTGCTTGTTAACCATTTGCTCCTCAGAACCAGGACTTTCATTCTGTGTCTTTTCTATTACCATGATTACCATATTTGGGTTCACTGATAAAATATTGAGGTCCAAAATGTCAACCTACAAAATAATTGAGACAAAATATCTACTAAAAAAATATCAACTACCTATACTTAAAAAGCCAAGTAGAAAAATATTGGAGAAAAAAAGACTTGTTCAATGATATCATTGCATTAAATATCAATTTTTAAATATATATCTAAATTAAAATATTTTACAATAAAATATATCAAATACTAACATTATTAAAAAAATTAATTAAATACATTTAGGGGCTGATTATGAAGCAGCTCGTAAAGGTTCCGACCTTTACGAGCCACATCGTAATGGGCGTTCGATTTCCTTTCCGACCGCCTCATTATGATGGAGGCGGTTGGAAAGAAAACCGGCCGGTCATTCTGGCTTGCTTTTGACGGGCTAGGAGAGCCCGTCCACCAGTCGGAACCTAGCCTGTAATCTCAAGGGCGGGTACTTCTGCCCTTGAGATTGCGATATGGTCACCATGCCGGCCTGACCGACATAGAAACCATGTTGGAATGCATCTTTGGCAGCCCCCAGTAGGGCTCTCTTGGGTTCATTTTCAAGAAAAAGTGGGAAACCCAATACACCCTTGGAGGCTTGGGCGATAAAGATACACAAAAAGGGGGTTTGCCTACAAGGGATTTTGTTTGGAAACTATTTTTAGAAAAATCTATAGGTTGCGCCCTATTTTAGTGGTGACCAACAGTTTGATTCAGAAAACAATCATAACTTGTATCAATGAAACATACAAGAAAGAAGCAACAATTGGAACATAGAACACGGGGTACAAAATCTACTTCAGGAAAAACATATATTCAATATAAATAAATCAGGGAAAGAGGATTTGGGACAACCAAACATAGATTGTGAGGCCACATGAATTAGCCTACACAACAACTATGTTAACATCTTTTCACATGTAAAGAGAAGGATGCCAATAAATCAATGAACAACTCCTCCAAAACAATTGATGTAGAACGAAAAAGATGCTGTAGTCGACGTTTCGGTCTGTGATGGCGATGAGACCGTCAGACCATCTTCAGGACAAATGGTTGATGAAAATCCCTATGTAATGCAATGTGAGTAACAATAAGTCAACATTATAGGTCTAATCAAAACATAACGAATTGCTTCTTTCCTGTATGTTTCATTGATACAATTTATGATTGTTTTCTGATTCAAACTGTTGGTCACCAATAAAATAGGGTGCAACCTATAGATTTTTCTAAGAATAGTTTCCAAACAAAATCCCTTGTAGGCAAACCCCCTAATTGTCTATCTCTTGGGTTCATGGCCTCCAGCTGGAGGCCAAGGGGGCACTTAAGGTGCCCAGTTGATCCCTGCACCTTGTGACAAGCACCTTGAGATGCCCGCTACGGGGTGCAGGGATAAACTACACCTCCCATTTTACTATGCGAGCAGGCATTACGGTCGGTTTATGGCTGGAATACATGTTCCCATAGTAAATTTTAGAAATGCGACTGAACAGTGTTCAGTCGCATCCTAATGGGTTGGTCAGGACTGCCGACCGAGTGTCGGTCATTCCCATGACCGATCGGGCAGAAGTGATTTCGTCTGACATCATAATGACTCTCTTAATGTACTGGTCCTGTGTCACACCCCTGGCCTGATAGGGGCCAGGTAACCTCCATAGTTGGTGGCGGGTGGCAGAGGGTGGGTAGGGGGGGCAAGCTGCAAGGTCAGACAGGTTTTCAAGTCATTTCAGAGAAAGGGTAATTTCCAAAGGACCAGCTGGCACATTGATGAGGATAACTACAGGTCATGGTATTTCCAAGGGGCTGCACAAAAAATTGAGCTTACAGTTGGGGGCACTTAGGTTACTAAGATGGGGATGCTAAATGTATTATCAATAAATATATGTGCCCTAAACGATATCAAAAAGAGGCAAACTGTGGCAATAGGACTACAAACTATGGGCGCAAACATTGTTTGCCTGCAGGAAACCCATATTGAGGGCTCACAATCAAATATTTTAAAAACACTGGGTACAAATTAGTTTGTGCTACATCACAGGGCGCACAAATACGAGGGGTCGCTATTTTAGTTAAAGGTGCAGGATATAGTTTTAACCGCTCTAAAGCTGATAAGTTTGGCCGATGGCCGATTGCAGAGTGCCAGTATGGACAGGCGCAACCGATTACTATTTGTGCGATATATGGGAGCAATAGTGATGACCCGTTAGTTATCAATGAGATCTCCAATGAACTCACGCAGTGGCCATTGCCCTTACTGATTTGTGGGGATCTTAACATCAATATTCCCCCAGATTGGTTGATGGTAGATGACTGGCGGTACAATGGTCGGAAACCTAAAGTTTTTATGGCAATGAAACACTTGTGTTATATGCATGGCCTTGGCGACGGGTGGTGAATCTCCAATCCTAACGATCCGGGATACACCTTTTACTCTACCCCACATCGTACACATGCAAGGCTAGACTACTTTCTGATGTCTAATTCATTAAGATCCAAATTGCAAACTGAGAAGTTGCCCCAAATTCTCTCAGACCATAATCATCTAATCTGTACCATAGAAACAAAACAAAGGAATAACACACCAAGATCTTGGACTTTTGAGAAATCCCTGCTTTTAGAAGACAAATACTGCGATCACATGAGAGAATGGATCCCTAACTTTTTAAAAGATAATATCGGGAGCACTTTGCTAGAAGTTGTGTGGGACGCCCTAAAAACAGGGTTTCGGGGAGAAACGATGCAATACTCACTGAAGGCTAACAAACAGGCTAGAGAATCCCAGAGTGAGCTGCAGGGAAATTTGAGTAGGGCCGAAGAAGAGCTAATAAGGGCAACCCGAGACTCCCTAGGTCTGGAAGAAATTACTAAAATCCAGAGTCAGGTGGCAATCTCCAAGGCCACAATTACGAATATCTTTACTACTAAAGCCGTAAAAAAAGCTGCAGCCCATAGAGAATTGGTGTATGATGTCAATGAGCAAGTTGGTCATCAGTTGGCTATACGTATGAGACAGCATTCGGCACAAAATCTGATACGTGAAATACGGGACCCTGTGGAAGGCCTGATAACCGACCCATAACTGATTGGGGAGGCGTTCTGGTGATTTTACAGTACTTTATACGCAGAAGAGTGGGGGAGACCCAGAGAGAATGAATAGATATCTAGATAAGGGAGATTTTGACAGGTTCAACGAGGAAGATCAGGCAGCCTTGGAAGAGATCCCTAATATAGAAGAAATGCTAAGTATGGTTAAAAATTTACAGAGAGGGGAAGCAACCGGATTGGATAACATACCTTTAGAATTTTATGTAGCATTTTTAGATCAGCTCAAAGACATCTTATTGGACTTAATTGTACACTTTTTAGAGGGGGCAGCCCCCAAACTCTTGTTCAAGGGCATAAATAGTCATCTTCCCCCAAAAAATAAGCCTCCAGATCAGTTAGGTTCATACCGCCCTATCACTCACATAAATGTAGACTCTAAAATATATTGGAAACTAATGGCAAATCGTATCTCCTCAATCATCCACAAGGTCATTTCTAAGTACCTACACAGCTTTGTGCCCGGAAGATCAACTACTAACCACATCCAAACAGTGATCAGCTTATTGGACAGCACGGAGGTTGCAGGAGACCCTATGGCTTTGGTTCTTCTGGATGCCGAGAAGGACTTTGATAGGGCCTCCTGGCAATTTCTGTGGTCCATTATGTCCAAGGTTGGAATTAAACAAGGGTTTATTCAGGCAGTGCAAAAACTATACCGAAGTGGAATACTACATTTAGTGGTTAACCTGTCTTTTTATAGCATTCGAAGACTACTTTATGCCAATTTTAGTATTCAATAGTGTTCTTTTTGTGAAGGCTAGTGCATGAAGACTACTGATATGTTAGTGGTACTTCTTGAATACTAACAGAATACTAGGCACATACTTATTTGTAATCGCATAGTCTTCATTTACAATGCAGAACATTTAGTGAATACAAACAATTTGAAACAACTGGACTTTATCCAGACTACTATTAACATTCTATTCAAGCTGCATGCTGAATGGTAGATCAGTTATTATACTATGTTTATGCCTTATTTGTTATACTATTGTGGTGTTTGTGTAGTGCAGGGTAGTGTTTTAGGGTTTAGGGTAGTGCTGGGGGGTCGAACAGGGTAGTGTTTGAGTGTAGGGACCGGACTGGGGGTGGTCGTGCTGGGGGTGTGTTTTAGGGTAGTGTTGTGGTGTTTGTGTAGTGAAGGGTAGTGTTTTACGGTATAGGGTAGTGCTGGGGGTCGTGCGGGGTAGTGTTTAAGTGTGGGGACCGGACTGAGGGTCGCGCTGGGGGTAGTGTTTTAGGGTGGTGTTGTGTGGTGTAGGGTAGTGTTTTATGGTTTAGGGTAGTGCTGGGGGGTCGTGCAGGGTATTGTTTGAGTGTAGGGACCGGCCTGGGGGTGGGGGGGTCGTGCTGGGGGAGTGTTTAGGGTTTAGGGTAGTGTTGTGGTGTTTGTGTAAGTAAGTAAATATTTTATTGTATATGGGTAATTAAAACCTTTACAAAATTTGCAAAGAGAATATAACAAAAAATCATAGAAATGAAAAATGAATGAAAACCTGCATTTACTCTCTATTTTAAAAGAAAAAAGATAAAAGAATAAAACCATTGTGTCATTTGCTGAAATCGGCGTCTTTTGTAATCCTTAATCCTTTGATTTGATACCATTGTTCGCCATTTTTTCAGTTTGCATTATTAGGAGGCTCGCCTTCTGAAGAAATCTGGTGGCCCTACAGGCTGTCTGCAGCTGCTGGCTGTTCAGTGCTAGCATAACTGCCGGCCGACATGTTCTAACTTGAAATGAGCGGAATATATGCAAGAGATAGTAACGTCTCAGGGTTGTGAGGGTTGGGCAGATGCACAGAAGATGAATCAAAGTTTCTTCTTCATGACCACAAAGTCTGCAGAGTGGTGTTGGCCACGTTTGGTTCCATGCAGGGGTCTGGTCTTTTGAGATGTAAGTTCCCAGCCGTACTCGTAGGAGCATCTGTTGTGTAGATGGTGTAATATGGTTAACTAAGTATGGTTGTGGAACACACCTCTCGTATGTTGCAAGTACCATCCAGCCGTGTTTTTTCTTTGCTAGTGCAGCTTTGTCAGTGATCCAGGATTCTAGTTTTGCCGCACCATTGGATGCTTTTTTGAAGGTCGCAAAGGTATGACCGGTGTTTCAGGCTTCTTGCATATTAAGTTTTGACAGACCTTCTTCAAGTTTTGTTATCCAAGCGTCTTTTCCTTTTGTTTGTTTATTTATTTCAATCCAGCAGAGACCCATCAGCGTGTCCTCTTGAGCTGCTCTTAATTTCCACCACATTTTTAGTATTGCCGCTTGTCTGGCTTGTTGCTGATTTAATAGCCCAAATTCAAGGCGTACTTGCGCTTGTGAGGCGGACTTCGGAATTTGAAATATGTGTTTGAACAGCACTGACTGTTGGAGGTTCAGGAAGTTTGCGTCTTTGCCTCTGAATAGTTCTGAGCCGTACGTGATCGATGGCAAAAATTTTGCTGCGATCACCTTCAACAGATGTAAATTGGAAGGACAATTCAGTTTTGTTTTTAGTAGATTTAAAGCAAAGCGTAGTTTATTGGCCTCGACTTTTCTGTGCAGTAGTTGATCTTTTAAAGTCCATCTTGCGTCGACCAGTACTCCCAGGTACTTGTAAGAGGGGCTTTGTTCTATCGTATTTCCCTCAATGTGCCATTTGAATTTTTGCCGCCCTGGCCGTGATGCAAAGCAGACGATTTTTGTTTTTTTGTAATTGAGTTGCAGCTCGTGCGTACGGGTATATTCATACAGCCTTGTGATGGAGCGTTGTAATCCCAAGGGGGTCTGGCTGCCAAGAACGATATCATCGGCGTACTGCATACTCCTTATTTTGTGCTGAGCTAGCTTGGGGGGGTCACTTTCAATCTCCGCAATGCTATTGTCCAGATCCCCGGTGAAGATATTAAAGAGGGTAGGGGCCAAGACACATCCCTGTTTGAGGCCAATTCGGGTGGGGATTTTTTCTGTTGTTCTGTCACCATTGCCTATTTTTATCTTGACCCAGGTCGATGTGTATAAGTCAATGATGGCCTCTAACAGTTTCGATGGTATGCCCCAGCTATCCATCTTTTTCCACAAGGTCTCCCTTGGGACTGTGTCAAACGCCGCTTTTAAGTCGACAAAGCAGGTATAGAGTTTTGTTGATTTGGCCTTTGCACTGTCGACGAGGAGGTTTAGCGCTAACAGGTTGCATGATGTGTTAGTTCCTGGCCTAAACCCGGTCTGGGTAATTGGCAGAATGTTGTTGGAGCTGACCCAGTCCTCCAGTGCTTGCAGAAGGTTGGATGCGTATATTTTGGCCTCTACGTCGATAAGCGCTATCAGCCTATAATTCGCTGGGTCTGTTCGCGCGCCTGCTTTGTAAATTGGATGCAGGATGCTCCCTCTCCATGAGGGGGGAATGCTTCCTGTTTGAAAAGCGTTGTTGTACAAAGGGGTAAGGTATTCAGCCCAAAACGCTTGATCATGTTTAAAGAGTCCATTTGGCAAGCCATTTGGGCCTGGTGCACCTTGTGATCTCAATTTTTTTAGGATCAGCTGCACTTGTCGTGACGTGATCCAATTATCACCAAAGTTTTGGTCCACTTCTTGTTTCTTGTTTTTCTTGTATGTTGGATGGTCTACTTGAGAATTGGTCATTTGTGTTTGCTCTAAATGGTGGGTCCAGTCTTCCTGTAGTATGGTTGCATTAAAGACGTGGGCAGCTCCATTTGCTATTTTATTGATTTCTGCCCAGAATCTCCGATTGTTATTTGTTTTGCTGGCTTCTAGTAGTTGCAGCCAAATTTCAGTTTGATGTTTTGTCTTTGCCGACCATATGTCTTTTTTTATATT
Organism: Lissotriton vulgaris; assembly: GCF_964263255.1. Classification (NCBI taxonomy): domain Eukaryota; kingdom Metazoa; phylum Chordata; class Amphibia; order Caudata; family Salamandridae; genus Lissotriton; species Lissotriton vulgaris. Next base: position 455,811,673 of record NC_141700.1, on the reverse strand, counting down.
TTTGCCTTAGATTATGGATTTGTCGTTTGGTGTCAAAAGCGTTTGTTGGATTTTTTCCTTGTAGTTTTCTGATTTCCTGATTTAGGATCCTTTTTTTTTGCCCCATTGGGCCCAGGAACCCCTGATATGCTTCTTTAGTTTTTCTTATGTGAATCTGAGGTTGCTGGCCAAATCTGTTGGTTATACTTACAGTCATGTTTTTCCAATTATCCTGGTGTGACAATAAGTTATGGTGTTTGTGTAGTGTAGGGTAGTGTTTTAGGGTTTAGAGTAGTGCTGGGAGGTGTGCAGGGTAGTGTTTGAGTGTGGGGACCAGACTGGGGGTCGGGAAGGGTTATGCTAGGGGTAGTGTTTTAGGGTAGTGTTGTAGTGTTTGTGTAGTGTAGAGTAGTGTTTTAGGGTTTAGGGTAGTGCTGAGGTGTCGTGCAGGGTAGTGTTTGGGTGTGGGGACCGGACTGGGGGTTGGGGAGGGTCATGCTGGGGATAGTGTTTTAGGGTTTGGGGTAGTGTTGTGGTGTTTGTGTATTGTAGGGTAGTATTTTAGAGTTTAGGGTAGTGCTGGCGGGTCGTGCATGGTAGTGTTTGAGTGTGGGGACTGAACTGGGGGTCGGGGGAGGGTTGTGCTGGGTGTAGTGTTTTAGGGTAGTGTTGTGGTGTTTGTGTAGTGTAGGGTAGTATTTTAGGGTTTAGGGTAGTGCTGGGGGGGTCGAACAGGGTAGTGTTTGAGTGTAGGGACCGGACTGGGGGGGGTCGTGCTGGGGGTGTGTTTTAGGGTAGTGTTGTGGTGTTTGTGTAGTGAAGGGTAGTGTTTTACGGTATAGGGTAGTGCTGGGGGTCGTGCAGGGTAGTGTTTAAGTGTGGGGACCGGACTGAGGGTCGGGGGAGGGTCGCGCTGGGGGTAGTGTTTTAGGGTGGTGTTGTGTAGTGTAGGGTAGTGTTTTAGGGTTTAGGGTAGTGCTGGGGGGTCGTGCAGGGTAGTGTTTGAGTGTAGGGACCGGCCTGGGGGTCGGGGTGGTCGTGCTGGGGGAGTGTTTAGGGTTTAGGGTAGTATTGTTGTGTTTGTGTAGGGTAGTGTTTTAGGGTTTAGAGTAGTGCTGGGAGGTGTGCAGGGTAGTGTTTGAGTGTGGGGACCGGACTGGGGGTCGGGAAGGGTCATGCTGGGGGTAGTGTTTTAGGGTAGTGTTGTAGTGTTTGTGTAGTGTAGGGTAGTGTTTTAGGGTTTAGGGTAGTGCTGGGGTGTAATGCAGGGTAGTGTTTGCGTGTGGGGACAGGACTGGGGGTCGGGGAGGGTCATGCTGGGGATAGTGTTTTAGGGTATGGGGTAGTGTTGTGGTGTTTGGGTAGTGTAGGGTAGTGGTTTAGGGTTTAGGGAAGTGCTGGCGGTCGTGCAGGGTAGTGTTTGAGTGTGGGGACTGGACTGGGGGTCGGGGGAGGGTCGTGCTGGGTGTAGTGTTTTAGGGTAGTGTTGTGTGTAATGTTTGTATTTCCCACTTAAGTGCACTGACACAGGTTATGATGAACAGGAATGCGTTTATTCTCATTCCAAGTACAAGGTACAAAGTAAGGGCGCCGAGCGTCTAACCAACGACTGCTCCGGTCGCCAACTGCCGATTTCTCTCTTCGCGCCGTTTCTATTTACTCGTGTGCGCATGCGCGCCTATGACGCTCTAGCCTACGGCGCATCGCGTAATCCCGTATGCGCCGATAGGCTAGAGCGCACACCACATATCTCCCCCCTTTACACAATACTAAACATAACATTTCCTCCCCAGGGTGGTGTCCTTCATAGTGTCCAAAGTCTATGTGGGGTGCCCGGGGGCTGGCACCACTCTAGTGTCCATTCATCACAAAGTCATTATAACGAGAGGGCACTACAACTGCCCTTCCGCTGCGGGTGTGTCTTACCGGCATGTTCTCTCTCACCGCCGTCTCTCCTTGGGACATCTCAGTTTCTCTCCCGCCTGTACTCGGCTCCGCACTCACTTGTCTTGCTTCTCCGTCCATCGGCCTGGCACTCCCCACTGCTTCTTCATGGTCGACCCTTATGCTTTCCTCTTGGTCGTCTGCGCCGTACTCAGGGAGCGGGAAAGCCTCCTGGTGGTCCAAGCTCCTCTCGATTTCCTCAGTCTTGGGCCAGACTAGGATTTTGTTTACCCTGGCCATTCGATCCTGCGACCATACTCTGCCATCACTGAGGAGGGCCGCCCTGCCCCGCACCTCCTTGACCTGTAGCGGCTGGCTGAATTTGCTTTCGCCCTTCCTCTGTAAAGTAGGGAGCTTGATCCTCACCCACTCCCCTTCTTCTAGCTCTGTGTCCTTGGTGCCACGACGTTTGTTATAGTGTGCTGCGTAGATTTTCTGGGCCTTCTCCAGGTTGTGTTGCACCACGGCCGGGGACCACTTGCTGGTGATGGTCTTCTCCCTCCATGCCACGTTGTCCCTTGTGAAGGGATGCCTACCTCTTAACACTTGAAACGGGCTGTACCCCACCACTGAGGGCGTTATCCTGTAGGCCCATATCATGTTCATCATTTCTGCTTCCCAATCCTTTCCTTGCGATATTGCTGCCTGAATGGAGCCCATTAGCACTCTATTGAACCTCTCGACTTGACCATTGCAGGCCGGATGGTATACTGCCGTGTGTCTTACTTCGATTCCGTTCCTCTTCATGTATTTCTCCCACTTATCCGACACAAACTGCGGTCCGTTGTCACTTAGGATGGTTCTGGGTATTCCTTCCCTGAGGAACAGCCCTGTCAGAAACTTCAAGATCGTGTCAGTGTCCATCGACTCTTGTATGTCTGCTTCTGGCCACTTGGAGTACTTGTCTACTACCACACATATGTACTTATTCACTCCTCTGTTGTCCAGAATGGGCCCAAGGATGTCTATGGCCACTTCCTCCCATGGGCCGTGTGGGGTGTCGAATTTTCCTAATGCAGGACGGAGTGGGCGTAGCACTTTGTCCGCTCCTTGGCACTGTTCACACTCCCGCACCTGTCTCTCGATGTGGGCATCCATTCCTGGCCACCAATACATTTGCTTGACCAAAGCCTTGGTTTTCACTATGCCCAGATGCCCCTCGTGAAGCACCTTCAGGAGTCGGGGTATCAGCGTGACTGGGGGCACAACTCTCTCTCCTCTGTACAAGAAGATTCCCGAGTCACTCAGGGACAATTCTTCCCTCATCTCATAGAAGCGCCGGACCCCCTCCGTCAGCCTCTTCTTATCCGGCCACCCCAACGTGAGATGTTTCTTTACCTCCATCTTCTCCTCGTCGAGTTCATATGCCGCTTGCCACTCCTGCGCACTGATGGACGACTCATGGTCTTCCATGCTGGCAACCATCTCCTCTGTGTCCTGAGACTCTCCCGGAGCTTCCTCCATGGCCGCTGCCCGGCTGAGATAATCTGCCACCTTGTTTTGCGTACCTGGGAGATATTCCACATCGTATGTGAAATCCAGCAATTTCAGGGTCATTTTTGCTATCCTCGGAGTGGCCGTGTCATGACCTGATGACGTCAACACTTTGATGAGTGGCTTGTGGTCCGTCTGGAGCCTGAATCTCGTGCCCCATATGAACTGGCGAAATTTGCACAGCGCCCACGTGACCGCCAGCATCTCTTTTTCAATTACGCTGTACCTCTGTTCCGTCGGGGACAGCGCCCGGGATGCAAAACTGATGGTTTCTCTTGTTCCGTCTTCTCTCTCCTGCGCCAAGACAGCCCCCAAGCCCTTGTCGCTGGCGTCCGTTGTCACTATGGACTTATCTGTGGGGGCGAATCCCTGCAAGGGAATGGCATGGCTGATGCAGTCCTTAATGGCTTCAAATTCGGCCTGGGCTTCCTCATCCCATTCGAATTTCGTATTGAGCCTGGTCAGTAGTCTCATCCTGTGTGTTCTTGTGGCAAATTGTCTAACAAACCTGCTGTAATACTCGGCCATTCCTAGGAATGACCGCACTTCCTCCTTGGTTGATGGGGCCTTGGCATCCTTTATCGCCTTCACGTTCTGCTCCTTTGGCGAGATACCTCGTGTTCCTATCTCGTGTCCTAGGTAGGTCACTGTGCGAGAACCGATCCTGCACTTGCTCCACTCCGCCGTCATTCCTTTGCCTTGCAGCACTTTCAGCACCTTATGGAGTTTCTCGTCGTGGTCACGTTTGTCCGTGCCCATCACTAGGATGTCGTCTTGGAAGTATTGCACCCCCGCGATGTCCTTGAACAACCTGTGCATCAACTTCTGGAAAACGGCTGCGGCGGATGCCAGGCCGAAGGGCATTCTTTTGAATTGGTAACATCCAAAGGGTGTAATGAACGCTGTGTACTTTCTGCTCGACGGGTGGAGTTCTATCTGGTAGTATGCAGATGTTAGGTCTATGGTGGAGAAGTGAGTAATGCCTTTCGTCCTGGCTAGCATCTCCTCGATCCTGGGGAGCGGGAATCTCTCCACTATGAGGTTTTTGTTGAGCTCCCTCAGGTCCACACAGAGCCGGACCTTCCCATTTGGCTTTTTCACTACTACCAAGGGCGATAGCCATTCTGCACTGTCGACTGGCTCGATGATCTCTAGCTCTTCTAGCTTCTGTAGTTCCAGGCGCACTGCCTCGCTTGTGGAGATCGGTATGTTCCGTACTTTGTGTACTACAGGAACTGCTCCCTCCTTCAGGGCCATCTTATGCACGAACTTATCCAGTTTTCCAACCGTGCCCTCAAATACCTTGGGGTATGCTGCTTTCCAGTCCTCCTCCTTCGACAGGGGCCATTCGTCCGTTAGCAGGATCTGTTCTTTCCCTCCGGGGTTGAGAACGATGCCGAGGGCACCTGCGTCTTTCCACCCCAGCACTGATGGGCCCTTTTCTGCTACGTACAGGGTGCATGAGGCTGACCGCCCTCTAAATTCGAACACCAACTCCTTGCATCCCACCAGTGGAATGGAATCTTCTGTGTACGAGATGGGTCTGATGTCCGGTGGCTCCAGGTCGGGGCCTAAAATTGGCTCGAAATCCTCTTCCCATATCGATCTTTGTATTATGGTCCATGGGGATCCCGAATCTACAGCCACATATACCTTGACGCCTCCTATGTGCATGTGGGTGCGGGGTTTGTCCCTGCGCTTTCCGGATACGTCCAGCACCTGATCCTCGATGCAGAGCACTAGGTCATCTTCTTCCTGCTCGTCCTCTTCACTGACGTTGGCCGTGCCCGATTCGATGCACTTGACCGTGGATTTCGATCCTTTCTTCCGGCAGACCTTTTCAAAGTGCCCCGTCAACCCGCAAAACGAGCACCTGGCTCGAAACGCGGGGCAGCGCCTGTCCTGGGCAGCGTGCGCTGCACTGCCGCATCTGTAGCACGCAAATTTCGTTCCTGGGCTGGAACGAGATATCTGCTTCCCCGGCCCTCTTGTGTCCTTCTTCGGGTCCCCGTGCATGCTTTTGGGTTTACTGGATTGCGGCGCTTCGTCTATTTTGTTAACCATCTGTCTGGGCCCGCTTTCTCTTTTCGCTGCGTCCGCGCCTCTCTTCGACATTTCCGCCTTTTTGACCATCGCCACTACTTCTTTCAGGGTGGTTTCATTCATTGCCCATAGCTTATCTTGGACTGCTCTGCTGGTGGTGTGCATCACTATTTGGTCTTTTATGTATTCATCCTGTAAATTTCCATATCTACACGTGATGGCCAACCTGCGGAGGGCTGCTACATAGTCGTCGATGGATTCTCCCGCCTCTTGTTTCCTCTGTTGGAAGTTATAGCGGTCTATCGAGACGCAGACTGCTGGGCGGTAATGGCTATCCAGGTCGTCCAGTGCGTTTTCAAAAACGTCGGCCTCCTCCGCGCCCCTCTCTTTGGGCACCAAGTTCTTGAACACTCTGACCCCCTCTGGGCCTAAGTTGTGGAGCAGAAGCCTCTTCTTCCTTTCCGGCTTGTATTCCCCTTCACTCTCGTCTTCTAAGGCTTCGATGTAATTTAGGAAGTATTCCTTCCAGTCTTCCCATTTGAGTTGGGGTTCCCCTGGCCTGGTTAGGAATGGAACTGGCGCCATTAGGGCTGATGCCTGATTCGCCATTCTGGCCTCACCTCTGGGTCCTTCCTCCTGGGTTCTATTTGTGGGTACACCGGGCGCTCCTGCGCTGCCTGCCGTGTCTCCTTGACCCCTTGGGCTACCTGGGGTGTTGTCCCTCGAAGCGTGCGCTGCCTGCGCAGTCCTCCCCCCTTCCTCTGGCTCGGGGGTGTCTCCCTTGGTTGCCAGGTTGCTGCCTGGGGGCTTTTTTTTTGCGTCTTGGGCCCCACTGACCTGGCTTTCTGAGGTTGGTGGCTTTCCTCTGGTCGTGCTGTTGCGCTGCTGCCACGCCCTTGCTCTCCTTGTCGGTCCTGTGCCTTGGCTGGCTCGTGGGAGTGGGGGTTAATACCCTTGCTGTCGTCTGTGCCCGGTGGTGTCCAGATCCCACCCTCGTCGCCACTGTAATGTTTGTATTTCCCACTTAAGTGCACTGACACAGGTTATGATGAACAGGAATGCGTTTATTCTCATTCCAAGTACAAGGTACAAAGTAAGGGCGCCGAGCGTCTAACCAACGACTGCTCCGGTCGCCAACTGCCGATTTCTCTCTTCGCGCCGTTTCTATTTACTCGTGTGCGCATGCGCGCCTATGACGCTCTAGCCTACGGCGCATCGCGTACTCCCGTATGCGCCGATAGGCTAGAGCGCACACCACATTGTGGTGTTTGTGTAGTGTAGGGTAGTGTTTTAGGGTTTAGGGTAGTGCTGGGGGAGGTCGTGCAGGGTAGTGTTTGAGTGTAGGGATCGGACTGGGGGTCGGGGAGGGTAATAATTAGCCAACTCTTGTGCCTTTTCCAGTGCTTGTTTCTGGGGTAAGAAGAGATTATGTGCATGAGGTGTACCGTGTTCATTTCAATCCACCTGTTTACAATACTTTTACTTACTGTTTGTAAGTTATGCGGTTTTATTGTGTCCCACCAGGAAATGATTGAATGTCCTTTCTGATATTTATGTTTCCCTCTTCGTCATCGCTCGATTATGCTTGCAAAAATGTGTCACGATTAGTCATTCAAGTATTTAGACTAAAATTATGAAAATGTCACACATGGCAAACTGAAACCTTGGCAACTATGCAATGGGTGTCACACAAAGTGCCAAACATAAGCAGCTGAAATGCCACACGCTTTCACGCTGAAAAACGAGAAAAATGTCACAAATAAGCCAATTGAAAACCTGACAATTATAAAGTAGTTGACAGACAGAGTCAGACGATAGCATATCGAAATGAAAGGTTAAAACGTGCTGTGCATTTTAAGTCGACAACGTTCCGTATCATCATACATGCCTCATTTAATACAAGATCGAGGCTCGAGTATAGTGGCCATCTTGGAGTGTGCAATATTGCGTCTGTCACAAACGACGACCAAACAAAGGCAGAGAAATATGTTTTAGCGTAGAAGCGGCTTTAGGATATTGAATCCTTTTATTTTACAGACACGTCCCATGTATAATAAGAAATGTTACCTTTTTGAAATAAGTTAGATTACGGAACGCAATAATTTATTCTGAGTAAAACTTTCAGTTTCATAAATGCGTAATAACTGCAGAATTCCTCCCATCTAATCTCTGCGCAACTAAACTGGACAATGCATATTTAGCTTTACTATATTCGGATGATGGCTGAAATTGAGGCACAGCCGTACCCTGTCCCTTTTTTGTTTCTAGGGTCATGTGGCTTAGCTGTTTTAGGGGGCGGGACTTCGCGCGAGATTTTATTTGAACAGTACGGCGCGCTCTCGCCCTCTGTGCAGAAGAAGATCGGCAAAATGTTGTGCCAGCGATTTGTCCAGGAGGGCATCACTTTGAAGGGCAGTGCGCAGATCCTGGCCGAATTCTTCTGTGAGTAGGGTCTTCCCCCCCCCCTCACGGGCGCAGTACCCCACATGCTGCTTCATCTAGTACCGCTGTCCTTCAGAGATGTTCTAGATTTCCAGTTGCAGTGCTCCTTTCCAGTTGTTATGCAAGGCGATCACTCAGGTCTTTCCCATTTGGGGGCGGACAACAGCACCCTAGCTCTCAAGACAAGAGGCGGGCGTTCTTTTAGGCATACACTTGATGCTGTTTTGTTTTTAAAAGTCATTTGAAGCTGTAGATCCAGGCCTACCAAACTGCTATCTCACCCCTAACTCCCTGCATGTGCTGCCTTTGTCATTTAAGTTACAGCTGCTTGCTTCCTCAGCCTGAGGCGTATGTGTATGTTGGCAGCCTAAGGCTGAGTCGTAGGTTTATTATGCTGCTGAAATGAGCTCAAATATGACTACAACTCTGAAAGGTTAATGCAATAGCCACATAACAAAGGCTGGCTCTGTTGGTAAGCACCTTTATTTTGCATGTTTGGCGAGCAATATACTACATGTTGTGCTTGTTCTTTCGTTTTCTGCTGCCTCTCGTTCTGTGAGAGGGTGTTTGATACCTTGGCTTAGTCAATCAGAACTTGAGAAAGATGACCTGAGTTTCTCCTCCAACTCTCGAATCCGAGTGATGCCTAAAGGGAACATCATATTCACACGGAGTAAACTCAGAACCCCAAAGTGAAAAACATGAAGCACTCGAAGCTTGGGACGTAGTTGCAGGCTTTAGATTAGAAACCATATGTTTTTTTTGGTTTTAACCTAGTACATTTATGTTGTCCCTCAGCACATTTGGACTTTAGGTGCACTTTATAGGTCTAGTTTTCTTGTAGACTAAAGTCCTTTATGGACACCTTATGACAGCACATGCTTTCTGTGGAGCTCTTTAATAACTACATACTAGTGCATGATGCAATTTTGGAAACATGTGCTGCAGGAACTCCGTAAATGCCTTTGTGCCAGTCTACTAGTATATAATGTGATTCACGATAAAGGTGCACTGAGAGCACCCAAAACATTTCACAGTGATGCCTATTGCTACCATCCTCATTGACAGCCTAGCTTTTTCACAACAAAATCAAAACCGACACTAAGGTGAGCGTTTTCATTTTCTCCGTAGCGCGGGGACACGCCGAGATGACGTCACCAGGCGCTTTATAAATCTCTTTATTATTATTATTATTATTATTATTATTATTATTATTATTATTATTATTATTATTATTATTAAGGAAGTCTCGGGGTCAAGTAAAGCAGTGCAGTGTGTTCTGGGATACGCAGTGCCTGCCCCAGCCACACGTTCACACTTAGACAGTACGTCTTAATTTACACAGTAAAGGACATTTCCAGCACCTAGCATTTAGCAGGGATGGTGTGGTATTTTCTGGCCTCCTTAACTGGCAATCCCTCTGTTTTGGTCCACCTGTTGCAGGTCAAAGGTGCAGGGAAGTGCAGCATACTGCATGACATGCGATCCTGCCTCAGAAGGCCCATAAGTCTAGTATAGTCACACAAAATAATAGCAGATCCTCATATAAAATTAAGTTCTCCTTTGACTAATACACACTAGGCAGATTTACACATGCAACAAAATGTACCCCTGAATCGTAGGTGAAAGTCGGGGTTTTCTTAAGACTAGTTGGGGGTGGTAATCCGATCTATCAAATGCCCCTGGTTCCAGACATGCAACGAGAATCTTCAGATGATGCAAAATTGCATGGATGTATTAATGCTTACACAGAATACTCCATGCTACAAACAATCTCTATGCACTGGTCTTCTAACCACCCCACATAGGAACAAGATGGCTTTCTGAAAGCTTGATATTCAAAGATACTATGCCCAGATGTGCAAATATCTCAAACCTAAGGGTGCACCTTTATCTTGCTAACCCATCTATTAGTCGAACTTATTGTTCTTGGTGCTTATCATATCCGTTGGGCATCTAATTCTAAACCATGCATGTTTTTATGTAATATTCAATCTATTTTAAATGTAATGTTTGTATCTCCAGATAGCAAAGGAAGTGTTCCCGACCAAGATCTGATCCTACTCTTTGGACAAAGAGTGCTTTGTTGGCACGTTTTCTGGTCTTTATGCAGTTTGATGATTTTTTTTTTCCTAGTCCCATCATGGGTGGTGAAGTTTCTATAACCAAATGTGTGTTATCGGAGCCAACTGATAAACTGCCTACTGTTCCTATCGATGTAATTATAAGAGTACCTACCATTAAAATGAGCATTCGCTTCAGTTTCCGAAAGTAGATGTTTTCCTTTGTCCTAGGAGAGGCTAATGTCCTGACACTGCCTGGAAAAACACCCAAAATTATTGCTTAGTTTGCAGGATGGTGATCTGTAGGCAATGCTGTTAGAACAACAAAACAAGCATTAAAAATGAAATAGGTCTCACCTTTTATTAAGTTAGAGCCATTTGTTTTGTTATACAATTCCATTAGCAAAGCAAATGGCTTTAACTTAACCAAAGGCGAGACCTGTTGCATTTTTAATGCTTGTTATATATGTTAGCTCAGATTTTATGGCCAATCTACTAATGCCACTCTGCTTCACTCAACTCTGCTTTACTCCACTCTACTCCGCTCAACACCCCTCTGCTTTACTCCACTTAATGCCACTCTGCTTTACTCCACTTAACGCCACTCTGCTTTACTCCACACAACTCCACTCTGCTTTACTCCACGCCACTCTGCTTTACTCTACTCCAAGCCACTCTGCTTACTCCACTCTGCTCACCTACATTTTGTTTTACTCCACTCCCCTCTTCTCACCGCCACTCTTCTTTACTCCACTCAATGCCAATCTGCCTTACTCCACACCACTCTGCCTTACTCCACACCACTCTGCCTTACTCCACACCACTCTGCCTGATGCCATTCCACTCTGCTTTACTCCACTCAACACCACTCTGCTTTACTCCTCATCCCATAACACATAGGTAAAAGACATTGCCGTTTATAATGCCAATTCCTCTAACCAGGGATTTAAGTGGGTTGGGTCTGCACTGGCAGTTCTTAAAATTAGCGGCGGAGACGGGTTCCAATTTGGCTCTCCATTTGTATCCTTAGGGTTGAAAAAAAAACTTAACTCTGCAGTAGTTCCATTCATCACTGCTTTTGATGTCACTTCAAAGAGACACATTTTTCAGTTTTATATAGCGCAAAAAAGAAAGAGCTCAAGAAATAGAGAGCGGACGAGGAAGAGAGAGTGCAAGTTCTAGTTAGTGAGTGCGGTAGAAAGACAGACAGAATGACACAAATCATGGTACCTCAAATCCCTCAAAGAAAATAAGTATGAAGGAGACAGGGGGTGGAGAGAAGGGCTAGAAGGTAGAATAAAGACAGTGCGAGAGAGTGGAGACAGAGCCACGGAGAGAGAGAGTGAGAGATAGATGAGAGAATACGCGCCAGACACAGATCAGGAAAATCCATATCCCTGAGGGAGAGAGCGAGAGCTTGATTAGGAGCGAGATGGAGAAATATGGAGAGAAAGAGGATAGAGTGAAAGAAAGACATAGAAAGAGTGGAGAGAGACACAGTGAGAGCGATCAAAAGAGGGTACGAGAGAGTAACTGATGAAGAGAGATAGAAAGAGATGAGGAGAGAGAGAGGTGATTGTGAATTGGTGGACGAGAGAATGATAGGCACATGCCAGAATGATAGGAACATGCCATAAATCATATTCAGTAATTTTCTTCACCGCTAGGGTGAAAGAAAGAGAGAGGAGATACGGTGTTAGCGAGTGATGTATAGGTCAATAAAACTTTTTGCTGCTGCAGTAACTTTTGTAAATTTGGCACCATGTATATTTTATACAGCAATTCCTTCTTTGTTCTACCGGCTTTGCCTACTCTCCACCACACAGGAAAAACTCCTCAGTGGCGAGAAATGCCGGCAAATCAAATTAGTTGGCAATTTGCAGATTATCTCGCATTTACACTGTTCATCTGGGGACCTCACAAATTTCTTTACTTTACGAGTGGGGTGAGAGTGGCTATAGGGTGTCTTTAGAAGCAATTCCCACCAGCACCCTGCAGTGTCAGTGCACTGCAATTGCTTAGCTATACCATGTACCAGTTCCTTACATTAATAGGAAACTTCTTCAAAGCAAAAGGTGAAATATTCTGGGGCGGCTGCCTAGGAATAAGAAACGCTTCCTCACAAAGGCTGCCTCTCATGGAAGAATTCAACAAAAATAACTTTGAATTGCCACCAATGCACTAAAAACGTGGTTTCATTCTTACTCTAATGACGGATGCCAGCTCGGGGTGCTGCCGCAGCTCCCATTTAACATGAGGCACAAGTACAGAACCCTGCGCAGTCATGAGCTCCTCTGCTTCTTCGCTGCTGGGTTGGGTAGAAGAGGGTGATGCCGTGAGACCTGTTAGATTAGTCTCACTTTACTCCGTTCTGCCTGGGTGAAACAGGGGAGCAAAGGCTGCTCCTAACACCCCCCCCTCTTCCAGGGCATGTTTGCCTATGGTTAACACACACACTTTCACCACGACTGCAGCAGTGTAATGTTACCCGAGAGGAGAGCCTTTGTCAGGTCTTCTCGATGTGCACAAAGGTCAGGCCTGCCAGAAGTGTGTGAGAATAATAACACACAACGGAGCACAATTAAGGTATGTGTGAAGTTAACAAGGCGATAGAGTTTAATTTAAGAGTTACTAATGAGCCAGCCCAGCTAACGGACGACAAAGAGCAGCTCTGCTACGACAAAGGAGCACATCCACTGCAGCACTCATTGACTTCGGAAGTTCGGATCGAAAGCTGCTGGACTTCACCTGTCAGGACTCCTCAGCCAATGCAAGACACATAAGCATTGGAGGAGGCGCGACCCCCTCCCGCAACACACATAAGCATTGGAGGTGCGTCCCCCCTGCGCGTGACCCTCCCCCCCCTGCGCGTGACCCTCCCCTCCTGCGCGTGACCCTCCCCTCCTGCGCGTGACCCTCCCCTCCTGCGCGTGACCCTCCCCTCCTGCGCGTGACCCTCCCCCCCTGCGCGTGACCCTCTCCCCCCTGCGTGTGACCCTCCCCCCTGCGTGTGACCCTCCCCCCTGCGCGTGACCCTCCCCCCTGCGCGTGACCCTCCCCCCTGCGCGTGACCCTCCCCCCTGCGCGTGACCCTCCCCCCCTGTGCGTGACCCTCCCCCCCTGTGCGTGACCCTCCCCCCCTGTGCGTGACCCTCCCCCCCTGTGCGTGACCCTCCCCCCCTGTGCGTGACCCTCCCCCCTGCGCGTGACCCTCCCCCCTGTGCATGACCCTGCGCGTGACCCTCCCCCTGCGCGTGACCCTCCCCCCTGCATGTGACCCTCCCCCCTGCGCGTGACCCTTCCCCCCCTGCGCGTGACCCTTCCCCCCCTGCGCGTGACCCTCCCCCCCTGCGCGTGACCCTCCCCCCCTGCGCGTGACCCTCCCCCCTGCGTGTGACCCTCCCCCCTGCGCGTGACCCTCCCCCCTGCGCGTGACCCTCCCCCCTGCGCGTGACCCTCCCCCTGCGCGTGACCCTCCCCCTGCGCGTGACCCTCCCCCTGTGCGTGACCCTCCCCCCTGCATGTGACCTTCCCCCCTGCACGTGACCCTCCCCCCTGCACGTGACCCCTCCCCCCCTGTGCATGACCCTCCCCCCCTGCGCGTGACCCTCCCCCCTGCGCGTGACCCCCCCCTGCGCGTGACCCTCCCCCCTGCGCGTGACCCTCCCCCCTGTGCATGACCCTGCGCGTGACCCTCCCCCCTGCGCGTGACCCTCCCCCCTGCGCGTGACCCTCCCCCCTGCGCGTGACCCTCCCCCTGCGCGTGACCCTCCCCCCTGCGCGTGACCCTCCCCCCTGCGCGTGACCCTCCCCCCTGCGCGTGACCCTCCCCCCTGAGCGTGACCCTCCCCCCTGCGCGTGACCCTCCCCCCTGCGCGTGACCCTCCCCCCTGCGCGTGACCCTCCCCCCTGCGCGTGACCCTCCCCCCTGCGCGTGACCCTCCCCCCTGCGCGTGACCCTCCCCCCTGCGCGTGACCCTCCCCCCTGCGCGTGACCCTCCCCCCTGCGCGTGACCCTCCCCCCTGCGCGTGACCCTCCCCCCCTGCGCGTGACCCTCCCCCCCTGCGCGTGACCCTCCCCCCCTGCGCGTGACCCTCCCCCCCTGCGCGTGACCCTCCCCCCCTGCGCGTGACCCTCCCCCCCTGCGCGTGACCCTCCCCCCCTGCGCGTGACCCTCCCCCCTGCGCGTGACCCTCCCCCCCTGCGCGTGACCCTCCCCCCCTGCGCGCGACCCTCCCCCCTGCGCGCGACCCTCCCCCCTGCGCGCGACCCTCCCCCCTGCGCGCGACCCTCCCCCCCTGCGCGCGACCCTCCCCCCCTGTGCATGACCCTGCGCGTGACCCTCCCCCCTGCGCGTGACCCTCCCCCCTGCGCGTGACCCTCCCCCCTGCGCGTGACCCTCCCCCCTGCGCGTGACCCTCCCCCCTGCGCGTGACCCTCCCCCCTGCGCGTGACCCTCCCCCCTGCGCGTGACCCTCGGCCCCTGCGCGTGTCTCCCCCCCCCTGCGCGTGTCCCTCCCCCCCCTGCGCGTGTCCCTCCCCCCCCCCCTGCGCGTGTCCCTCCCCCCCCCCCCTGCGCGTGTCCCCCCCCCCCCTGCGCGTGTCCCTCCCCCCCTGCGCGTGTCCCTCCCCCCCCTGCGCGTGTCCCTCCCCCCCTGCGCGTGACCCTCCTCCCCTGCGCGTGACCCTCCTCCCCTGCGCGTGACCCTCCTCCCCTGCGCGTGACCCTCCTCCCTATGCGTGACCCTCCCCCGCACGCGATTCCACCCCCCCCCCCCACGATCCCGACCCCCGGCGACCCCCCCTTTCACAATCATTGCCGTTAGTATTCAGTTAGTATTCAGATATTGCTCATAAAGAATACCACTAGTCTTCAAATAGTGGTCACAATCAATGAGACTAGCCTTCATTTTGCTCTTGAAATGGCACAAGAGCTGCAGATAAACACTAACAGAATACTACTAAGCTTCAAATACTATTCTTCTAGAATACTACTAGTCTTCTTTTAGCAATCAATTGAAGTGTTCATCATGTATTTGAAGGGTGGTTGAGTAGAACTAGTATTCCCTCATTAGCATATTTCGGCTCGTGGGCATACTACTTAGTCTTCATGCGTACTAAATGAATACTACGTTTTAATGGTAAATGAATACCACTGTAAACACTGAAATCACACTAAATGAAGAGCTTCCATTTTGGTGAGGGCCCGGGCTATGGTAATGGTCAATGGTAATCTCACTAAAGAGCTGATCATATCCTGAGGAACACGACAGGGGTGTCCATGCTCGCCTTTGCTTTGCGCAATCTACATCGACCCCTTTATTCGCAGACTTGAGGGAAATAGGGGAATATCACTGATGTTGACACAAGGGTACTTGACCAAGACCTTGGCATATGCAGATGACATAGCTATTGTGACTGCCGATCCTAATATAGCTATGTCCGTAATCGAAAGGGAGGCTAATAATTTTGGGTTAGTATCCGGGTATGCGCTTAATCAGGGGAAAACACAGGTGGTCCTGAACAGCAAATGTGAGATGAGTGACCCTCGCGTGACTGACAAGGCCACATATTTGGGTATCTGCATTACTTCCAAAATTGAAAACTTGCTAGATTTAACTAAGAAACCCATGCTGGATACAATGCAAAAAGATCTCCGCCGCCTGGATAACTTACATCTCTCCTTAATTGGTAGGGCGAATACATTGAAAATGGTTTTTTTCCCCAAAATGGTATATCTTTTTAGAGCAATAAACTTAGAATTTTCAGATCAATGGTTCAAAGCTATCGAACGCACCTTCTCAAGCTTCATTTGGGCATATGCGCAACCCCGCCGAGCGTATAAATTCTTGACTCTACCCAAGGAAAAAGGAGGTCTAGCCCTCCCAAACCTAAAGGCATACTATTGGGCCTCGGTGCTGCTTTATAGCCACGAGTTATTACAGATCGGTGGAACAGAGACACCATCTGGTGATGGCGCGCCATCTA
Organism: Lissotriton vulgaris; assembly: GCF_964263255.1. Classification (NCBI taxonomy): domain Eukaryota; kingdom Metazoa; phylum Chordata; class Amphibia; order Caudata; family Salamandridae; genus Lissotriton; species Lissotriton vulgaris. The sequence goes on along the minus strand of NC_141700.1, from coordinate 455,795,719 downwards.
TCTTTCAGTTAATTTTGGGCAATAAAAGCAGCGGATATCTCTGGTGATATCTGTACGATAGCTACCATAAAAAAGTTAAGTACAAAACACTGATTGGGGGATTTAAGGTATGGAAAGCTGTGGTGACCAAACTGTTGGAAAACCAAATAAAGATAGTTAAAAAAGTATAATAAAACTAATCATTTTGAATCATATTATAATTTTGAATATATATATATATTTACCAATAACATAAAACATTAAAAAGGCAAACCACTTTAATTAACATTGAAAAGTAAACAACACATATTTTACAATATAATAAAAATATTTTACAAATATAAACATTAATAATTATAAATATTATTATTTTAAATAAACAAAAACAAATATATAAATTAAAACAATATAAATTATTAAATATAAACAATATATATACAATTTCCATTACAATGTATACAAAAATCGACAAAGTCTCATACTAATAATATATAAAATGTATTACTCCAACCTCACACAAAACAAAATTGTTACATCACACAATGGTAAATGTTCTACTTTCACTATAATAAATTGAAAATTGGATACACTATTGTGTTGCAGAGCAGTACAATTAATACACACTAGCAAAAAATGTAGATTACGGAGAGATACCATGTACTATTCCCACTCTAATATTCGCAACATTAGGGAAAGTGTTGGATTGCGCAGGTGTAAAATTTACTATCACCATTCCAATAGGTGCAACAGTAGGGAAAGTGATACTTGTAAATGGAGCAGTGCACCAGTAGAAATGTCTGTATCCAAATGATGTTCCAAGCGGTGTTTAACAGAATAATAAATGAGTTCCTTATTTTATTCTTTTTTATGATTCAATTTTTTCATACAAAGTTCCACATAGATACAAAAGTAGTCAAGCCAATGTGTTTTGCTAAAAAACTATCTTTTGAACTTACTCAGGGCTCAAACAGTGTAGGCGCTAAAAAGTAAGTTATTAGGCTCATGTCAAATTCTCAAACTTTCCATATGCAGCCCCAGTTTCAGGTGCCTTGTAAGGGGGTTTCTTCCTATCAAACTCACGTGGAATGTCCTCCCAACATGACAGCCATAGAGTGCAGCGCCCCCTTGTCGGGATTTGGACATTGGAAGTCCCTTACTTTGTCATGCCTATGCTGTTTGAGCCCTGAGGAAATTCAAAAGATAGTTTTTTTAACAAAACATGCTGGGTAGCCTTACAATCATAGGGTGTGCACTTCATCATTGGACGTCGATTCATTAAAATGCCAGGAGTAGCGGAAGTGATGCCATGTGATCCCTGCCTGATGTTACAGGAAATGACATCACTTGAACTTTGACCTGATGATATCACTGAAAGTGACATCACCTGCCCTTTGGACCCCATGAAATCAAAGGAAGTAACATTGTATGAACTTTGACTTGGTGCTATCTCAGGATTCCACAGAGTTTCCAGAGGGGTAGCAATGCTCATCAATACACATCTGCTCTTGAAAGTGAACCAGATCCACGCTGATAGGTTGGGAAGATAGCTATGGATATCGTCTCACAGTGGGGCAGCCTGAGGGTGTACTGTTCAATATACACACACCACCCTTGCTCACACAAGCCTTACTCTCTTATTTGAGTGACACTCTTGTGTCTCTCCTCCTGACCTTACAATCCTAAAGGGTGCACTTCAACATTGGATGTCGATTCATCAAAATGCCAGGGGTAGCAGAAGTGATGCCATGTGATCACTGCCTGTTACAGGAAGTGACATAACATGAACCTTGACCTTTATGATATCACTGGAAGTGACATCACTTACCCTTTGACCCCCAATGATGTCACAGGAAGCGTCATCACATGAACCTTGACTCAGTGACTTCACAGGAAGTGACATCACTTGCCCTTTGGACGCCCATGAAATCAAAGGAAGCAACATTGCATGACCTTTGGCTTGGTGCTATCACAGGAAGTGAGGCATCTAACGTTTGGTTATTTATATCACACACATAGGCTGGAAAATATCTAAAGATACAAAAGAAGTACCCTATAAACAGATATACTTCAAATCCTATTGAAAATGCAGCTGTATACATTGTTTCAGGTAGTATCTTCAGATATACATTTAGGATAATGTAGCATTGATTAGGAACCTATGAAATAGTGTACAACAATGGAGAATACATTAGTCAAGTTGAAATCAGCCATTATCAATATAAAATAACTTATAAAATGGGAAGGTTGATGGGCCTATAATGTTCAAAGCAATCTCTCTTTGTCGTTAACTGTTATAGAAACTAAGAGTACTGTAATTAAATATAAGTCTTGGAAAGTAGATAACAGTGCTATTTAATGCAGGTCAAGTTCTCCCAGCTACTGTCCCTTCCATGAGATATGGTATACAGTCTTTTAAAACGGTGGAGCCATTGAATCTTTCCAGCTTTACTATCATTAATTTATTCTACAGATGACAAGCACATCACTGGTACAGTACACTTGTGTTGATCATTATATCTGCATTAGCAATTTGAAGAGTGTTCCGAAAATTTAATTCTACTCACATGGACTAAGATACTGGCTGTCACGTTGGTACTGCATTACTGATAAGAAGAGATGCTGCTGCACAGCGTCCTTGGAAAGAAGGTGGTGCTGGCTGGGTAGATAGAAAGAAGCCACCAGTTGATATGTCCACCATCTAGAATTGTATCTGCTGGGATGAGCAGCAGCTGGTTCTAGTGATGATTGGGGCATCCTACTATGTACAGACTGGCTTGAGGGTAAGTTGATGTTCAGCTAATATGAAATCCAGAATAGGCTGACAGTGCCATAGATACATACATACCGATCTCTGAATAGGATACTCGCTGATACAAAGAATAGTTGCTGAGAGAACAAATAGGTGGACATCAAGTGCTTAGTACCGGACATGAAGGTGACTAACAGTGCTTTGTAATACAGGTTCCACATTTCTACACAAGACAAGCTGATGTGATGAGGGTGCATATCCACTGTGACAAAAAGAAAAAAATTGACAGCGGGTTGGTGCTTTGCCAATGGTGCTGAGAAGCATGGTGGCTGCTCTCTCCTTGCCCCTGCATAGGCTAATTACTTCTGCAATCACTGGCAGAAATCTTCAGGTGGCGTAGGCCTCAAGGGTAATAGAGACTGATTGAGGAGTAACTGTTGTTTGCCTGGTGAAGTGTGATGCTGCTTCTCTGAATGAGAGAAAGGACCAGCATATCGGTTGATGACTTCATTCAAATTTAGCTGCTTAACCTCGTTAGGGTCATAAGCCATTATAATTAAATCACTGAGTCTTTTGTCTTCACATTTATTGCACAAATAATGTGTTACCCTTTTCATTCAGAAGAATTTCTCATTAGTAGAAGTAGTAATATGTCATGTAAGAACTAGATGTAAATGATCCAAAACCTGAGGAAACACTCCTGGTAGGTACATGTGATACTGACTGACAGAGCGAATACCTGGTACATTCTTGTCTGAAACATAAGATTTTGCAGTTCCTAGTTCGGTTTGTAGAATACTTTCGTCTACTGCAGCCTCTGGACATTTGTCAACATTATCTAGTGCAGAGGAAAAGTCCAAAAAATGATGCAGCTTTTAGTTTGAACATTCTGACAGCTGACATGAGGCCCATGTCTGTAAATTGAGCATCAAACTCATTTACAAATCTATCCAAAGTAGAGAAATAAATATTCTGCTTAAAGCACTCAGACTGTGGCGTTTGACTTTCTTAGACATCAAAATGGCTCGATCTTTTCCCCACAGAGGCACTGAGAAAATCTGTCAGTTTGTCACTCAATTTATGGTGTCTCGAAGGTTAAGCCCTTGGATTGTATTTTTCTTGAATTTCAATTCCACACTGTTCTGCTAAGTCCTTAGCCTGACTTAACAATTGGGTCCTGTTAGAAATAGGAGTCTCTAGTTGGCAGTGGCTGGCCACAGTCCAAGTAGGGACCCTTCTTCTTAAGTCAGAGTAAGGAGGCTACACCCTTTGATAACCCCTGCTCAACTGGTAACGTAGCATGAGCAGCTAGGCGTATCTCAGAGGTAGTGTGTTAAGCATTTATGAGCATACACAGTAACACAGTGAAGGACACTACAAAGGGACACCACACAAGTAGTTATAAAAAATAAGTATCTTTATGTATAGACTTAACACAAGACCAATAACGGTAAAATGCCACACTACTGAAAAATAGGTGTACTCTTGAAAAGCTGGAAAAAGAGTTCAAAGTGTTCAAAGGGGGTTCAGTTCAAAGCAGTGGTCTGTGCGACCCTTTTACTTACAAAGTACCTGGATTTCGTAGCAAAACCAACAAAATGTCGCAAAGGAGCTGTAGCGATGATTTTCCCCAGGATGATGCACCGGGCTGCGGGTGTGTTCGGGACAAAGCAACAGATTTCTTCACGCTAGGCCAGCGATGCGTTGAATCCTTGCCGCGAGGGAGGATGATGCACTGATCCTGTTGCGTGTGCGATCTTGTTGTGATGAAAGAAAATGGTGCCCCGCGAGGGAGAGACAATCCGGGTGCGATGCGAGGAAAATGGCGGACGCTCGGCGTTGCAATGAACTCGATGCGATGATCCGAGGTCAGCGAGCCTTCGAAAAGCCCGCAAACGTGCGATGTGATGATCTCTGGGGTTAGCGAGCACTTTGGGGCTCGCAAGCGTGCGATGCGATGATCTTTGGTTTTGAGCGCTCAGCGGCAGCAGCACATGGATTTTTCTTACGCTCTTCAGCTGCGGTAGCTCGCAAATGGCGTTAGCGACGATTTTCAGCTCTCTCTTCTCTGTAGTAGAACTAGAGGCCCTGGAACTCACAGGAGCCTCACCTGCAGATAGAAATCCTCACTGGGAGCAATCAGGAGGCTGGTGGGGGAGTCAGATGTGCCTGTGACTCCAGCAGGAGGCTTGCTCTCTTCTAGCCCTTGGGTGATTGCTTAGCAAAAATAAAAGTCTCTTAAAAGTCCTTTTCCCTCTTCTTCCAAGTCCAAGGGGAATTACTGCAGGGCAATCCTAGAAACAGCACACAAGCATAAGGACAGTCCTCTCCTGCTGATTCCTTCAATAACACGGACAGAGGTTCCTCTTGACATCCAGTAGCAATACAAAAATCAGGGGTTTGGGCACAGATATCTATACCCCAAAAGTCTTTGTTCTCAAAAGTCTCTAGTCACTGAACCCAGACTGAACCAGTTCTGCTCAGGCCTGGAGCACTTTGTTTACTAGGCTGCATCCTTACTTTTAGATAGAGGGGGTCTGCTATCAGACACACAGTAGGAGGTGGGTCCAGCATTCACTTTGCCAGGCACAGCCCTGCTCAGATCAAAGGGTCACCCCTCCCGACTCCAAATGCAGATCTCTCTAATCCACCCAGGTCTTACTCAGCCTGCCTTGCCCCTCTAAACCCAGACAGTCAATACACAACAGCAGAGCACACTGGAGGCTTAGGCAAGAAAATGCCTACTTTCTAAAAGTGGTATTTTCAAACACAGAATATCAAAACCAACTTCACTAAAAGATGTATTTTAATATTCTGAGCTCAGGCATACTAAACTCGAATTTCTACCATGTTCCCTGTGTCAGATAGGACTATAAGATGTAATAGCCAGTCTGTCCATTCTAGCCTATGTAGAACAGGTAGCCTTGCAGCAGTGAAAAACAAAATGGAGGGTGATTCACTACCAGGACATGCTACACATATCAAGCCATGTCCTACCTTACACACACAATGCACCTACCATAGGGGTGACTGACATGATGCTAAGGGAAGGGTAAGGGGTGGGGAAGTGTGGGCACTTCACAGCCAAGATGGCAGTTCTGGACTGCACGCAGACACTGCAGTGGCAGGTCTGAGGTATACTTTACAAGCTACTTCTGTGGGTGGCGCAAACCAGTGCTGCAGGCCCACCAGCAGCTTCTGGGTTACCAGCCCTGGGCACACACAGGCCACACTACTAGGGACTAACGGGTAAACCAAATAAGCCAATTAGGTATATACTAATTCACACAGCCACATTTACACAGGGAGAGCATATGCACTTTAGCACTGATCAGCAGTGGTAAAGTGCCCAGAGTCATAAAGCCAACAACAACAGATCAGAAAAAATACAAGAGGAAGGCAAAAAGTTTAGGGATGATCCTGCAAAAAGGGCCATTTCCAACAGGTCCACAGACTGTCTTGAGGGATTTTCACTAAATTACTTCTTGTTGACTTAATTAGATCTCATACACTCGGAAAGCCATGGTCTTTGCTCTGTAGTACTTCAGATAGACTACATCTTTTGGAGAATGAGTTCCATGCACTGCAATGTAAGCGAGAAACCAAAGTTTTCATTGTTCTTCTGAAGGAACCAGAGGATGTGATCACATGTGTCACCACATTCACCAAGAACTCATCCTTCATAAAGAAAGCCATCAATAAACACTGGGGCATAATTAACTCTGGCGGTATGAACCTTCCCAATCCTAGGTTCGCATTTAAACGTACTCAGAATTTAAAGTATGCATTGGTCCACACCAGACCAAAGAGAGTGAACAACAACAATCAGCGCACACTATGGGATCTCCCAGGGGTACAGGGTCATTTTCCATGTGGTGGATGTGCAGTATGTCCCCAAACCAGCATGACCAAAGAGATCCAGCTGACTGAAACCTTTACATGGCAAATACGCAGACATACGAATTGCAACAGCACCAAATGCATCTACCTTCTCTCTTGTCCCTGTGACCAGCACTACATAGGAATGACGATGAGACAAGTGAAATTGCGCATCCAGGAGCATAAATGCAATATAAGATGTTTCAAAACACACACCAAACTATACCAACACTATAATCAAAAGGGTCACACTGTTGACAGCATCCGCTGGCTCGTTCTTGAAAGTTACCCTGCCATAACCTCTCAGGGTCTGTTCAGGATTGAGCAGAGGTGGGTACATCGCCTGAGACTGGATATAGTGGGTCTCAACGACTCTGTACCTTGGTCTTCCTTTCGAGACTAGATCATAGGTTAAACCATCCCCTTGCTGACATCACAGTCCTGATTCTTATCCTTCATTAAGAACCACCCATAACGCATAATGAGACGATTCCCATATATCTGATGGGACCCTTTCGTGTCTTTCATACTCCCCGTCTCTGTTGAATTTACAGTGACCAATTTGAAATGGTCACAACGAGATAATTTCACTATTCCACCTCACCAAACCTATCACCATTGCCCAACCACAACAGCCCAATGGGTTGCTGTCCTCCTTTAACAGCTCCAACATGGCCGATGACTAGGTCCATTTCCTAGTGCCTGAATATCGTATCCGATACCAGGCCCGTCAACCAACCAATGCGCATGCGCGGAATCTGACCAGGTAGCCACGCCCACTACGATATTCGCGGTTCCGAGGCGGCGAAGGGTACAAAAGCTACACGCACCATGCGATGCCCGTACCAGCTGCTCCAGATTCCTTCCGGATTTCACGTGGGGGTAGGTTTGCAGGCAGAGACCGCACACCGCTTGGGTAAGTACCACCGAATTTGCACCGGACCTCTTCGGGTTCCCGACTACGAAATCGGTCGAGGCCAGTGTTGCCATGACTCGCTGAGGTTCAGTGAGCTCACTGTTACCACTTCTTTGGTGGCATAGCAGCTTCGGCGGGATTTGGAGGTTTTCTAGTTGTGTCTTGTTGACGTGTGGCTGGCTGGTGGACAGGCATGGGCGCGGTCTCTTCTCGGGTCCTCGCGCTCACCGTCTCTACGGGCGGTGCAGGACCCTGGGAGCCTGATGGCATCCCTTGCTGGGCCCTGGTTACCACCGCCGCATTAGTGGCACTAGCCCTCTTAAATTCCATTCAAATGGTTTGATGTTGCCAACATTAGAGGCCTACGGTGTATACAGCTGACACCTGTAGTGCTGAGGGGTGACCTGTCCCGGTCGCTAGTGGTCTCTACCACGATCTGTTACCGGCACAATCTTTGGGAATACAAATTGTCCTATCCCCTTTCCCTCCCTTCTTGTCCCAGGTTCCTGACTCTTCTGTGCAGGTCCCACAGAGCAGACTGAGAAGCACCTCAGGGGTTTGCTTAGGGTAAGCGTTCCTGGTCCGTTTTTCTTCAATCAGACTCCATCTGAGTCCTTTTAATGTTCTTTACAAGAGTGTGTATATTGTTTTATGTAGAAGCGTGCACCTAAATTATATAGGAGTGTTATGTTGACTCTCCTCCTGTTGTATTTCTTTTCCCCCCCATTTAGGTTGCATTACTCTAGGCAGGACCAACTGGCCTGTCCCACTACAGACCTTAAGACCCAAGGTTGTATGAAGTTTTTAATTTCACTGTGTAGTACGAGCACCAAGGTCCTGAGGAATTGCTAGTTTCGCATGAAACATGTCGAACTAAATTGAGGGTTGTAGATATCTTTGCCAAAAATTACCGTAGCATCTATCTCCCCTCCCACTATTTTAACCAAGGGAGTTCGCCACGTTAATAAAGTCCCTTGTGGACTAACTCACCTTTTTCAATCAATCACCACTTATTCACGGCTACACATTTACCTACCCTCTCACATGCATGCACCATATGGCTGGAACAAAAGATCTCCTCTAAAGAGCCCTTTGCGGGTGCCCGTCGGACATTGCAGCGCCAGTCCGACGAGGAGCAGGACCCATATGATGAAGCATGACACCTAGCTTGCTGGGTGTGTGAGGGTTCTAGTTCCCAAGAGGGAATTCCCCCTTCCTTTCCCTTCCCTCTTGGACTTTTTGCTTCTACTCCACACCACACACTCTCTTTCCATTGTATCCAGTCCCCCTGGGGAACTGTGTGTACCTTCTTTGTTGCTATTGTACTTCTGAAGTCCTTTGGCTTCTGGACTAGCCCCTTGCCACGTTGTTGTGATTCTATCACAAAGAGGACAATGATAATAGACTGAAATCATATCTGTACTTTTCTAACACAGGAGTACCAGATTTTTTATACAACTTGTGTTCCTGGGAGTGGCAATACTTTCCTTTCTATTATGATTTCCCTGCCCAAAGTCACACAGTCATGGCCTCATTTCAAAATGGCTCAACCCAGGTAGACGTTCAGCCATATTGGAGTGGCAAGTAGCCTTTGGAGGAACAATGGTTAAAGAATGTGGTAATGCATTTCAATATATTATTTTTTCAATAAAGGTGATTTAATGTTTATTATTTGTTAGATAAGTTTATGTGGGCGTTCGTCACTGCTTCTTGGAGTTATCTCTGTCTCTGTAGGCAGTCTTTCCTCTGTAATGTTTTAGGAGGCGGCAGGAGGTTGTTTGAACGACTATTTCTGTTGTGACAATAGGTACCTTGATTGACCCTGATATGATTGGTACTGTTTGTACTGACTGTAACCTCCCCGAAAGGAGAAAGAGCCACCTCCCCTTACTCCACGAAAGGGCTGTCCACATTTGGAGGTTGTATCTGGCTAAAATAGCAAGGGAATTGGCCGCTTTAACGGTAGTTGCCGCAATGGTGGAGAATTATTTACTGATGGAGTTGAGTCGTCGTCCATCTCTATCCGACGCGGCCGACAATGGAGAAGCAGGATTACTGGCACAACGCTGGGCTACTTGTGAAACCACAGAATATGGCTTAGGTTGCTCGATAAGGCAGGCAGGCGAGTTATCCGAAGCCTTTATATCTCTTCTCCAATTTAGGTAAGACTGCCGGAATAGACGCTGGTGTCTTAATGACCTTAGAGACCTCTTGCTATATAAATTCTACTATAGGAATAGAGCAAGCCTGTCTCTGTTTGTTCTTTGAAATTGTACAGGAAACAGCCTGCTTAGCAACCATGGGAAGCTGAAAGCTCTTTGCAGCTCTCTCCATGAGGGTATGGAAGCTACCAATATCTTCAGGTGGTGAATCTGTTGGAGGTGGAGCGGAAGGCGATGGTGTCTGGATCTGATACTCATCCAACTCTCCCTCTTCTCTCTCCTCAGCAGTGGTATGAACCTCCTGGTCCTGATGTTTCGTTGCCACAGGTACTGGGGTAATTGGAGGGGAGGTTCTAATTAGCAATGAAGGCTGTATAATGGGCGTTTGAGGAATGAAGATGCTGGCTCTGAAGGAGGGGAATCTGCGGTAGTAATCCTCTACAATATGCTGTAAATTTGAAACCAGAGAAACAGGCATTTGGATCATTTGTTCAGTTTGACTCTCCTGGTTGGTGACTTCAGGGTAATATACATAGTCATCATCCTCATCATCCTGGCATTTAATGAGGTCAGTGGGACTGTGAGCAACCCCGAACATTCCCTTGTCTTCTGATTCCTCCTCATCTGCTCCATAATCAAACATTTTCTCTGGAAGACAGGGAGACACCTTACTTGGAGATGTGTGAAAAGGAAGTATAACCTGAAGGTCTTTTTTCCTTGGAAGCAGCTATATTTGTTGATGGGACTAGCATCGACGATGATGTCAAGCAAACCAATGTGAAGATGTCATAGATGACGTTTTCGTCGACAATTCTTCCGTCGACGATCTTGATGTTGATGTGGTCCTCGATAAAGATCTGTATCCGAATTCTTCGGTTCCGTTGATGCGGCAACTGTTATCAAGGCTACCATCGAACAAGACTGGGCCGACAAGGACAGTGTTGAAGAGAGAGACTTGCCTTTGAGAGCCACCGACAGCTGCAGCGGCGACAAGATTTCCGTTGATGAAGGTCTTTTCTTTTTCGTCGTCGAGGAAGCCAAAGTTGTACTCGTAGACGGTCTCACCTTCACAAATACTAACGTTGACGAAGATGATGTTGGCGACATGATCATCATAGTCTGAGGAGACGAAAAAGTCGACTTTGACGTCGTAGTCGAGCCGACAGATTCTCGGCGACGAAGGAACCGTCGACGGAGCATCTTTCTTGTGAGGTAAAGTTGTCTCAGGAAGAGACCTTGATGCTTGCTTTCTTTTTTAAGTAGTTTGAGTAGGCGTAGAGGGCACAGACTGACCCTTAAGAGAGGATGGTTCTTTTTTAGAAGATGAAGGCTGGTCTTTATGTTTTGAGGTGTGGTGATGCTTTTTTTAACACCTTAGAAGCCTTAAGAGACACCAGCTCTGCCTCACTAGTTCCTTTCTTTGAAGCTGTATTTTTAATTGAGGAATCACTCTCCTCATCAGATAAAGGATTGTCTTTGGTTTTAAGCTTCTGTAGCCACAGAAGAAGACGTCCTTCTCTATCTCTCAAAGTTTTTTGAGAAAAAGTTCTACAATTTTGCAGTCTCTCACATGGTGTTCAGGGTGAAGGCAATAAATACACTTCTTGTGGGGATCATCTGAATGAAGTTTTAATTTCCCACAAAAATCACAATTCCTGAAGAGAGATCTTTTCGAAGAAGAAGACATGTTGATTGAAGATCTGAAAGATTCAGAAGGCCAAGAGAAAGTACTGAGCAGAGCTCAGGGAGACTCCCTTCACACGACGTGCTGTAGAAATTCTGAGAGCCTGGAGCCTCTGTGGAGGGCTCTAAAGGGTTCTGTAGCCTGATTGGCTGGAGTTTGGACTATACATAATGACTAGGATGAGATATTAAAGTGAATGGCTTTTCTCTATTAACTTTAATGTTAGAGTAATTGCTTAATATATTTCTAGTACAGTGGGACTCCCACTTTGACGATGGGCAATGATTCAAGCATGTGAATCTATGAAAGATACCCCAATACTGGAGAATTTGCTAGTCACCTATTTGAGAAGAGTGATAGTACATCAACGTTTAGTCCTTTATTTATTTCCCTAATTTTAGGAGTCTGGAATGTGGTCCTGCTTGTTTACCATTTGCTCCTCAGAACCATGACTTTTATTCCGTGTCTTTTCTATTACCATAATTACCATATTTGGGTTCACTGATAAAATATTGAGGTCCAAAATGTCAACCTACAAAATTATTGAGACAAAATATTTACTATAAAAATATCAACTACCTATACTTAAAAAGCCAAGTAGAAAAATATTTGGGAAAAAAGACTTGTTCAATAATATCATTGCATTAAATATACATTTTTATATATCTAAATAAAAATAGTTTACAATGAAATATATCAAATTCTAACATTATTTAAAAAATAAATTAAATACATTTAGGGGCTGATTATGATGCAGCTCATAAAGGCTGCGACCTTTACGAGCCACATCGTAATGGGCATTCGAAAGCAAACTGGCCAGTCATTCTGGCTAGCTTTTGACGGGCTAGGAGAGCCCGTCCACCAGTCGGAACCCAGCCTGTAATCTCAAGGGCGGGTATTTCCATATTGTTTTAACAAAGTTTTTAATTCACTGTCTTTAATTGGTGTTGAGATCAAATTGGACAATTCGGCATAAGCTATATTGTAAATCTGATTTCCTTTTAGGTGATGTCCCTGGAAGAATGTGAGATCAATTTTTATCTGGAATCATGAGATTTGGAAAACACCCACTGGGCATTAAGAAAATGTGTAAAGCACTCAAGAGAATTCAAATACTGGAAAGTGTTGCTATGATATGATTTCTTCGGACAGAAATTATGTAAATGGAATATTGTAAGGATTGGGTCACAAGTTTGGGGCAACTATTGTTATGGCTTATGATTCATTAAGTAATCCTATTGTGATTATTTAAGTGTATGTCCCTTTGTGTTCAAGTATAATAATAACCCAGTGGGGATATAGATGTACAATTTCTCTTTGAGTTGCTATTCTTGTAAGGATGAAGTACATTTGAACGCAATAATAGCATTATCTGCGGAATTTTGAATGATTATGACCTGATTTGCGAGTCCTAAACGCACTTGGGAGCTAAACTATATGAATATTTTTTGCCCATACAATGATGTAAACTTTATTGATAAATTGTGCAAAGGACAGACTCATGTGTCGTGAGAGATTAATGAAATTTATTTTTGAAGGGATTCACTTAGCAAATGTTATGTTATTTTATGCTGATCACTCATGTTTCATATTGTAAGGAATAATTGGAACTTTGAATGATAATTAACTGACTCATTCAAAAATTCATTTAATTCAGGTAAAGAGAGAATTTATTCCCGAAAATATAAAATCAAATATGCTTTAAGATATAAATTTGGAATATTTGGAGAATTATTATGTAAATGTCAGCAAGAACATATTGCGATATGGAAATCAGAACTGAGTTTTAGGATTCACTACTCAAAGATGGCCAACACCGTCTAAGTCCACTTTCTGTATTTATTATCACGCACTCTGTGTTTTTTGAGCACGTAAAGTTATTTGTATTTAAATGTCTGCTTGTCAATAATAAAATACCCGTGACCAAGGCGATTTGTTCGCTGAAACGCGTTGGGTTTTTCATTGGCTTGATGTTTGAGTAAAATCTTTCAAGCTACTCTGACTGGCGGAATTTTTGTAAAGAGTGCACCACGTACTTGCCTGTACTATGTGGAACTGGTACATATATATATATATATATATATATATATATATATATATATATATATATATATATATATATATATGTATATATATATATGAACACCCAGTCCTGCTCCCAAAGAAGAAGGCACGCACACGAAGCTGTCAGGATATGGCTTATTTATTGCATGGGTCTATATATTTACCAATAACATAAAAAAATTAAAAAGGCAAACTACTTTAATTAAAATTGAAAAGTAAACAACACATATTTTACAATATAATAAAAATATTTTACAAATAAAAACATTAATAATTATAAATATTAATATTTTAAATAAACAAAAACAATTATATAAATTAAAACAATATAAATTATTAAATATTAACATTAATATATATATACAATTCCCACTACAATATATACAAAAATCGGCAAATTATCATACTAATAATATATAAAATGTATTACTCCAACTTCACACAAAACAAAATTGTTACATCACACAATGGTAAAATGTTCTACTCTCACTATAATAAATCGAAAATTACATACAATATTGTGTTGCAGAGCAATACAATTAATACACACTAGCAAAAAATTTAGATTACGGAGAGATGCAATGTACTATTCCCACTCTAATAATTGCAACATTAGGGAAAGTGTTGGATTGCGCAGGTGTAAAATTTACTATTACCACTCCAATAGGTGCAACAGCAGGGAAAGTGATACTTGTAAATGGAGCGGTGCACCAGTAGAAATGTTTGTATCCAAATGATGTTCCAAGCGGTGTTTAACAGAATAATAAACGAAGTACCTATTTTATTCTTTTTCATGATTCCATTTTTTCATACAAATTCCACATACATACAAAAGTAGTCAAGCCATTGTGTTTTGTTAAAAAAACTATCTTTTGAACTTACTCAGGGCTCAAACAGTGTAGGCGCGAAAGAGTAAGTTATTAGGCTCATGTCAAATTCTCAAACTTTCCATATGCAACCCCAGTTTCAGGTGCCTTGTAAGGGGTTTTCTTCCTATCAAACTCACGTGGAATATCCTCCCAACATGACAGCCGTAGAGTGCAGCGCCCCCTTGTTGGGATTTGGACGTTGGAAGTCCCTTACTCTGTCATGCCTATGCTGTTTGAGCCGTGAGGAAATTCGAAAGATAGTTTTTTTAACGAAACGCGCTGGCTAGCCTTACAATCATAGGGGAAGCACTTGCCCGAGACGGTCGCTCCCTCACGCTCCCTGAGACAGCGCTTCTCCTCCTAGCGCCTGGTATCGTAGCCTGATCACTCAAAAACTGTGCTCATTTGCGCTGCATTGCTGGGATATTTGTTGCCTGATAAATAATTGCCAATTGTGCTCATTTGCGCTGCATCGCTGGAATAGTGAGAATTAATTTTTATATGCTCATTGGTGTTAATTTATGACTGATCGCATGGCCTGCAATAGCATTTATTTGTGCCGCTTGTGACGCTAGCACTGCCCAGATCTCTGCTTTGCTTCGGCTGTGCCCCTGTTTCGCTTTCTATTTTCATCCATTTTGTTGTTGTGACCACTCCCGTCTCTCCTCTCCGCTCCCGCCTCCCAGCTGACCCTCCCTCGCCCCTGCCCCCTCCACTACCCATTTATGACAGATGCTTTTCCGTGCAGCGTTCACGCGCAGCGATCGAGCCCCATGCGCGCCGAAGGTGCGGCAAAGCTAAGCCCGTCTACGCCCGCCCGCGCCTGGACCGCGCCCAGCACCAGACCCCCTGGCCCCCGCAATAGCCACTCTACTCACTTATCATATGACGCCACTACTCTCCTTGCCCTTAACCCCGGACGCTCCCCACAATGCTGCGTAGCTACCCCAGGACACACCCACGGTCCATTCCTCTGCCACTCCTGCAAGTTCGCCTGCATCAGGACCCATGCCAAATCCTCCCCCTCCAAACACAACTCCGACTCTAACCACCTGAAGTGTATCCTGCTGAACACCCGATTGATCCACAAACATGCCACTGAACTCTGGAACCTACTCGACACTACATCACCGGACGTTGCCTTCCTTACAGAAACCTGGATGATCGCCTCATCAGCGCCCGACATCGCCATAGCCATCCCGGACACCTACAAGATCATCCGAAAAGACCGCACCAACCAAACAGGAGGAGGCATCGCCATCGCCCATAAGAACACCATCCAAATCACGACCAGCTCCGACGATAACCTCGCGACCGCCGAACACCTTCACTTCCAGATCCACACCGACACCGGGACCACACTTAGAGGCACCCTCATCTACAGACCACCAGGAACCCGCACACAATTCAACGAAGACATCACTGACTTCATCAGCCCACATGCCCTCACCTCCGAGAACTACATTCTACTGGGAAACCTCAACTTCCACCTGGAAAAGAATAACGACAGCAACACCACCACCCTTCTGGACAACCTGGCCAATCTCGGACTCAAACAACTTGTTAGCACCCCCACCCACTTAGCCGGACACACGCTCGACCCTACTTCACCTCCAGCAAACACATCTCCTTCGAGCACACCACAGCTCTCCATTGGATGGACCACAGCTGCGTTCACTTCAACTACAAAAAGACCACGACCCACATCCCACCACAACCTATTCCTCGAAGAAACTGGAAGAAAATCACCACCGACCAACTCTTCACATCGCTTAACCAAAACCCCCCCGCCATACCCAAACCTAGCTGCCACCAAACTCAAACAATGGATCCCCCACAGCGCTAACAAATTAGCACCCTTGAAAAACCACCAGATCAACCCAGGTAGCAAAAAGGCCCCCTGGTTCAACGATGACCTCAAGAAATCCAAGAAGTTATTTCGTACCCTCGAGAAAACCTGGAGAAAAAACCCAACCACTAACAACCTGGCCACCTTCAAGGACGCCACCCGCAAACACCACCAATTGATCCGATCCACCAAGAAATCAGCATTCAAGGATCGACTCGACAACAACGCCCAAAACAGCAAGGAACTATTCAACATCGTCAAAGAATTTACCAACCCCTCCGCCAGCACCAACGACATCACTCCCTCCCAAGACCTCTGCGACTCTCTATCCTCTTTCTTCCACAACAAAATAGCCGACATTCATAACAGCTTTGAAAACCTGTCCGAAGAACAACCCACTCCACCCACATCTGAACCAATACAGCACTCTCACAAACTTTACGCCTGGAACCCAATCACTACTGAAGACACCATCCGTCTGATGAACTCCATCCACTCAGGTTCACCAACTGACCCATGCCCCCACCACATCTTCAACAAAGCAGACTCCATCATCGCACCCCATCTCCGCGATATCATCAACTGCTCCCTCAACTCCGCTACCTTCCCAGAAAGCTGGAAACATGCCGAACTCAGCGCCCTTCTGAAGAAACCCACAGCGGACCCCTCTGAACTTAAGAACTACCGCCCCATCTCACTCCTCCCCTTCCCGGCCAAAGTCATTGAGAAAGCCGTCAATAACCAGCTCGCCGCCTTCCTTGAATCCAACAATTCACTCGACCCCTCACAGTCCGGCTTTCGAGCCAAACACAGCACTGAAACCGCCCTTATCGCTGCTACGGACGACATCCGATCGCTACTGGACAACGGAGAAACAGTTGCCCTCATCCTACTTGACCTCTCTGCCACCTTCGACACAGTCTGCCATAACACCCTCATACAACGCCTCAGCAACGTCGGAATACAAGGAAAAGCGTTGGACTGGATCATCTCGTGCCTCACCGGAAGAACAAAGAGAGTCCGCCTCCCCCATTCAAATCAGAGGCCACCGATGTCATCTGCGGCGTACCACAAGGATCATCACTCAGTCCCACCCTCTTCAACGTGTACATGAGTCCCCTCGCGCGACAACGCGACCTCAACATCATCTCCTAAGCTGACGACACCCAGCTAATCCTCTCCCTCACCAAAGACCCCAACACCGCCAAAACCAATCTACATGAAGGAATGAAGGAAGTAGCCGAATGGATGAAGAACAGCCGTTCAAAACTGAACTCGGACAAAACGGAAGTCCTCATCTTAGGATTGTCCCCCTCGGCATGGGACGATTCATGGTGGCCACCGACTCTGGGCACAGCACCCATACCTACAGATCACGCACGGAATCTGGGCTTCATCCTAGACTCCTCCCTCTCGATGACCAGACAAGTCAACGCCGTTTCATCATCTTGCTTCAACATCTTACGCATGCTCAAAAAAATCTTCCGCTGGATCCCCACCGAAACAAGAAAAACAGTCACCCACGCACTAGTCACCAGCCGACTAGATTATGGCAACACCCTTTACGCCGGAACCACAGCCAAACTACAGAAAAAACTCCAACGCATCCAAAACGCCTCAGCCAGACTCATACTGGACATCCCCCGTCAGGCCCACATTTCCGGTCACCTGAAAGATCTCCACTGGCTCCCCGTCAACAAGAAAGTAACGTTCCGTCTCCTCACCCACGCACACAAGGCCCTCTACGACCTAGGACCCGAATGCCTCAACAAACGACTGTCCTTCTACACGCCCACCCGCCAACTACGTTCATCCAATCAAGTCCTCGCCGCAATTCCGCGCATCAATAGAACCACCATGGGAGAAAGATCTTTCTCCTACTCAGCGGCCAAAACCTGGAATTCTCTCCCCACTCACCTCCGCCTTACACAGAACCCCCCTCTCCTTTAGAAAGCAGCTAAAAACCTGGCTATTCGACAAATAATGCACCCACCCTCCCCCAAGCGCCTTGAGACCCTCTGGGAGAGTAGTGCGCTATACAAATTACTGAACTTGAACTTCAACATTGGATGTCGATTCATTAAAATGCCAGGCGTGGCGGAAGTGATACCATGTGATCTCTGCCTGATGTTACAGGAAATTATATCACATGAACTTTGACCTGATGATATCACTGGAAGTGATATCACCTGCCCTTTGAACCCCCATGAAATCAAAGGAAGTAACATTGTATGACCTTTGACTTGGTGCTATCACAGGATTACACAGAGGTTCCAGAGGGGTTGCAATGCTCATCAATACACATCTGCTCTTGCAAGAGGACCAGATCCACGCTGATAGGTTGGGTAGATATCTATGGATAACGTCTCACCGTGGGGCAGCCTGAGGGCGCACTGTTCAATATACACTCACCACCCTTGCTCATACAAGCCTTACTCTCTTATTTGAGTGAAACTCTTGTGTATATCCTCCTGCCCTTACAATCATAGAGGGGGACTTCAACATTGGATGTCGATTCATCAAAATGCCAGGGGTAGCAGAAGTGATGCCATGTGATCGATGCCTGATGTTACAGGAAGTGACATCACATGAACTTTGACCTGATGATATCACCGCAAGTGACATCACTTACCCTTTGACCCCCAATGATGTCACAGGAAGCAGCATCACATGAACCTCGACCTAGTGACATCACAGGAAGTGACATCACTTGACCTTTGGACCCCCATGAAATCAAAGGAAGCAACATTGCATGACCTTTGACTTGGTGCTATCACAGGAAGTGATGCATCTAACGTTTGATTACTTATATCACACACATAGGCTGGAAAATCTCTACAGATACAAAAGAAGTACCCTATAAACAGATATACTTCAAATCCTATTGAAAATGCAGCTGCATACATTGTTTCAGGTAGTATCTTCAGATATACAATTAGGATAATGTAGCATTGATTAAGAACCTATGAAATAGTGTACAACAATAGAGAATACACTAGTCAAGTTGAAATCAGCCATTATCAATGTAAAATAACGTATAAAATGGGAAAGTTGATGGGCCTATAATGTTCAAAGCAATCTCTCTTTGTCGTTAACTGTTATAGAAACTAAGAGTACCGTAATTAAATATAAGTCTTGGAAAGTAGATAACAGTGCTATTTAATGCAGGTCAAGTTCTCCCAGCTACTTTCCCTTTCATGAGATATGGTATACAGTCTTCTAAACCTGTGGAGTCATTGAATCTTTCCAGCTTTACTATCATTCATTTATTCTACAGATGACAAGCACGTCACTGGTACAGTACGCTTGTGTTGATCATTATATCTGCATTAGCAATTTAAAGAGTGTTCCAAAAAGTTAATTTTACTCACATGGACTAAGATACTGGCTGTCATGTTGGTACTGCATTACTGATAAGAAGAGACGCTGCTGAACAGCGTCCTTGAAAAGAAGGTGGTGCTGGCTGGGTAGATTGAAAGAAGCCACCAGTTGATATGTCCCCCATCTAGAATTGTATCTGCTGAGATGAGCAGCAGCTGGTTCTAGTGATGATTGGGGCATCCTCCTATGTACAGACTGTCTTGAGGGTAAGTTGATTTTCAGCTAATCTGAAATCCAGAATAGGCTGACAGTGCCATAGATACATGTATACAGATCTCTGAATAGGATACTGGCTGATACAAAGAATAGTTGCTTAGAGAACAAATAGGTGGACATCAAGTACTTAGTACAGGAAATTAAGGTGACTAACAGTGCTTTGTAATACAGGTTCCACATTTCTGCACAAGACAAGCTGATGTGATGAGGCTGCATATCCACCGTGACAGAAAGAAACAAAATTGACAGCAGGTTGGTGCTTTGCCAATAGTGCTGAGAAGCATGGTGGCTGCTCTCTCCTTGCCCCTGCATAGGTTAATAACTTCTGCAATCACTGGCAGAAATCTTCAGGTGGCGTAGGCCTCAAGGGGAATAAAGACTGGTTGTAGGAGTAACTGTTGTTTGCCTGGTGAAGTGTGATGCTGTGATGCTGCTTCTCTGAGGCTGCTTCTCTGAATGAGTGAAAGGACCAGATATTTTTTTTAAGAGGATTCCTCCGGCGGCACATATCAGCATATCTGTTGATGACTTCATTCAAATATAGCTGCTTAACCTCGTTAGGTTCATAAGCCATTATAATTACATCACTGAGTCTCTTGTCTTCACATTTATTGCACAAATAATTTGTTACCCTTTTCAATCAGAAGAATTTCTCATTAGTAGAAGTAGTAATAGGTCATGTAAGAACTAGATGTAAATGATCCAAAACCTGAGGAAACACTCCTGGTAGGTACATGTGATACTGACTGAGTGAATACCTGGTACATTCTTGTCTGAAAGATACGATTTTGCAGCTCCTAGTTCGGTTTGTAGAATACTTCTGTCTACTGCAGCCTCTGGACATTTCTCAACAATAACTAGTGCAGAGGAAAAGTCCAAAAAATTATGCAGCTTTTGGTTTGAACATTCTGACAGCCGACATGAGACCCATGACTGTAAATTGAGCATCAAATTAATTTACAAATCTATCCAAAGTAGAGAGATAAATATTCTGCTTAAAGCCCTCAGACTGTGGAGTTTGACTTTCTTAGACATCAAAATGGCTGGATCTTTTCCTCACAGAGGCACTGGTAAAATCTGTCAGTTTGTCACTCAATTTATGGTGTCTCAAAGGTTAAGCCCTTGGATTGTATTTTTCTTGAATCTCAATTCCACACTGCTCTGCTAATTCCTTAGCCTGACTTAACAATTGGGTCCTGTTAGAAATGGGGGTCTCTAGTTGGCAGTGGCTGGCCACAGTCCAAGAAGGAACCCTTCTTCCTAAGTCAGAGTAAGAGGGCTACACCCTTTGATAACCCCTGCTCAACCCTGTGGTAACGTACCACGAGCAGCTAGGCTTATCTCAGGGGCAGTGTGTAAAGCATTTATGATCATACACAGTGAAAGACACCACGCAAGTAGTTATAAAAAATAAGTATCTTCATATACAGACTTAACACAAGACCAATAACAATAAAAAGCCACAATACTGAAAAATGGGGGTACTCTTGAAAAGCTGGAAAAAGAGTTCAAAGTGTTCAGAGGGGGTTCAGTTCAAAGCAGTGGTCTCTGCGACCCTTTTACTTACAAAGTACCTGGATTTCGTAGCAAAACCAACAAAATGTCGCAAAGGAGCTGTAGCGATGATTTTCCCCACGCTAGACCGGCGATGCGTTGAATCCTGGCCGAATGGGAGGATGATGCGCTGGGCTGCGGGTGCGTGCGGGACAAAGCAACAGATTTCTTCACACTAGGCCAGCGATTCGTTGAATCCTTGCTGCGAGCGAGGATGATGCGCTGATCCTGTTGCGTGTGTGATCTTGTTGCGATGAAAGAAAATGGCGGATAATGGCACCCCGCGAGGGAGCGACGATCCGGGTGCGATGCAAAGAAAATGGCGGACGCGCGGCGTCCGCGCTGCGATGATCCGGGGCCAGCGAGCCTTCGAAAAACCCGCAAACGTGCGATGCGATAATCTCTGGGGTTAGCGAGCACTTTGGGGCTCGCATGCGTGCGACAATCTTTGGTTTGTGAGCGCTCGGCGGCAGCAGCGCGTGGATTTTTTTTACCCTCTTCAGCTGCAGCAGCTTGCAAACGGCGTTAGTGACGTTTTTCAGCTCTCTCTTCTCTGTAGTAGAACTAGAGGCCCTGGAACTCACAGGGGCCTCACCTGCAGATAGAAATCCTCCCTGGGAGTAATCAGGAGGCTGGTGGGGGAGTCAGATGTGCCTGTGACTCCAGCAGGAGGCTAGCTCTCTTCTAGCCTTTGGGTGATTGCTTAGCAAAAATAAAAGTCTCTCAAAAGTCCTTTTCCCTCTTCTTCAAAGTCCAAGGGGAATTACTGCAGGCCAATCAAAGAAACAGCACACAAGCACAAGGACAGTCCTCTCCTGCCGATTCCTTCAGTAACACGGACAGAGTTTTCTCTTGACACCCAGGAGCAATACACAAATCAGGGGTTTGGGCACAGATATTTATACCCCAAAAGTCTTTGTTCTCAAAAGTCTTTCGTCACTGAACCCAGCCAGAACCAGTTCTGCTCAGGCCTGGAGCACTTTGTTTACCAGGCTGCATCCTTCCTTTTAGAAAAAGGGGATCTGCTATCAGACACACAGTAGGAGGTGGAGCCAGCATTCACTTTGCCAGGCACAGCCCTGCTCAGATCAAAGGGTCACCCCTCCCCTAATCCAAATGCAGATCTCTCTAATCAACCCAGGTCGGACTCAGCCTGCCTTGCCCCTCTAAACCCAGACAGTCAATACACATAACAACAGAGCACACTGGAGGCTTAGGCAAGAAAATACCTACTTTCTAAATGTGGTATTTTCAAACACAGAATATTAAAACAAACTTCACTAAAAGATGTATTTTATTATTCTGAGCTCAGGCATACTAATTTCTACCATGTTCCCTGAGTCAGATAGGACTATAAGATGTAATAGCCAGTCTGCCCCTTCTAGCCTATGGAGAACAGGTAGCCTTGCAACAGTGAAAAACCAAATGAAGGGTGATTCACTACCAGGACATGCTACACATATCAAGCCATGTCCTACCTTACACATACAATGCACCTACCATAGGGGTGACTGACATGATGCTAAGGGAAGGGTCAGGGGCGGGGAAGTGTGGGCACTTCAGAATATAGATGGCAGTTCTGGACTGCACGCAGACACTGCTGTGGCAGGTCTGAGGTACACTTTACAAGTTACTTCTGTGGGTGGCGCAAACCAGCGCTGCAGGCCCACCAGCAGCATTTGGGTTACCAGCCTTGGGCACACACGGGCCACACTACTAGGGACTAACAGGTAAACCAAATAAGCCAATTAGGGATATACCAATTCACACAGTCATATTTACACAGGGAGAGCATATGCACTTTAGCACTGATCAGCAGTGGTAAAGTGCCCAGAGTCATAAAGCCAACAACAACAGGTCAGAAAAAATACAAGAGGAAGGCAAAAAGTTTAGGGATAACCCTGCAAAAAGGGCCATTTCCAACAGGTCCACAGACTGTCTTGAGGGATTTTCACTAAATTACTTCTTGTTGACTTAATTAGATCTCACACACTCGGAAAGCCACGGTCTTTGCTCTGTAGTACTTCGGATAGACTGTAACTCTTTTGGAGAATGAGTTCCATGCACTGAAATGTAAGCAAGAAACCAAAGTTTTAATTGTTCTTCAGAAGCCCTTTGGCTTCTGGACTAGCCTCCTTGCCACGTTGTTGTGATTCTATCACAAAGAGGACAATGATAATAGACTGAAATCATATCTGTACTTTTCTAACACAGGAATACCAGATTTTTGATACAACTTGTGTTCCTGGGAGTGGCAATACTTTCCTTTCTATTATGATTTCTCTGCCCAAAGTCACACAGTCATGGCCTCATTTCAAAATGGCTCAACCCAGGTAGATGTTCAGCCATATTGGAGTGGCAAGTAGCCTTTGGATGAACAACGGTTTACTAATGTGGTAATGCATTTCAATATATTATTTTTTCAATAAAAGTAATTTCATTTTTAATATTTGTTAGATAAGTTTACCAACAATTACTGTTTTTCGTGCCTTTTTTCAGCTGGAATTACTGAGCACTGGAATGTGCTGCTCTCTGCAGGTTACAGTGTTAGAGCCTTCTCAGTTTGAAATGGGCGTTTTGGTGGCGATGACCTGGGCGGCCACCCAACTTCCAATTCTGGGCCTCAACAAGCTACCAAGTGCCTACTATATGGAACGTTTGTGGCTCTGTATGTCTATAACTTGCTCTCAGAAGGTTCAACTTATGGAACAGAGTTGGTGTAGGAGCTGGGAAGTGCACTGGCATGCACCCTTAAGCAGAAACATGAAATTATGACATCCAAATATTGAAGCAAATCCAAACATGCACTTAAGAATAGTGAGTTATGATTAAGTACGGGCAGTGAACTCCGCTCTGCTTGTGGAGTTTGCAGAGTTTTCAGCACTCCACGTTGCTGAGAGCTCGCAGAGTTCCGAAAAACATCCTTCACGTTGCTGAGTTTTTTCCTTCGCTCTGGTTCATCAATGTCAAGTTGGCATGCACAAGCGAGAAAAATCCACCCCGTGAGATTTTTCTTTGTTCGCGATCGTCAACATCAAGTTGGCGAGCGCGAGCGTGGAAAATCAACCTCCCGGCGAGATTTCTGAACGCAAGTGGACAGATTTCTCATTGCGATGAGAAACCGTCTGGTCGTGTTGAGAAAGCTGCAGCTTGAGTAAAAATCTATTTGAGCAGCAGAAAGGAAGCAGCGCCCGCTTGCGCTGTGCATTGTGCCATTCTCTATGATTGCACAGTGTGGACAAGCACTTGGCACTGAAAATCATTGTGAATGGCAATTATCTAAAAAAAACTCCCCCACTTGCGGAGCTCCGCATAGCGCGGCAGAGTTTTTTTTGCACTTCACGGAGTTCTGCATAGTGGAACTCCATGAAATCCACCCAGGCTTAATTATGATATAATTCGAAACATTCACTACATAATTATAAATGTGGTGATCATTATCCTTTTTTGGCCATTCTTCCCATTATGTTGGTGTATCCTGTGAAGCACTTGCATTACCATACCTGGCTAAACTCTTGACATAGTGTGGGCACTCTTGGCACGCTGATCTTGACAAGGTCTTGTGTGGTGTATTCCTTGCAATAACATAATAGTTACATTTTGTTTTAAGTTGCAGACATTCTTGGCACAAAGGTGCCTATCCCTAGTGTAATTCTTGCACGCACATAATATTGGCATTTTTGCATTTTTAAGACATTACCACTACTGCTGTCTGAGAAAGAATAATGTAACCTGTATACACCAAGTCATACAGTGATTCGCTCAACGACCCATTAACATATTTGTGAGAAGTTGGCCTGGTATATGATGTTCACTATTCTAGTGAGCACCTTGCACCAGTCCAAACAACCCTTATGGTGATGGTTGTAAAGTCAACCTTATAGACCAGCTATCCTAGTGGTAGCATGGACAAAGCAGTCTTAGGATAAACTCAAGAGGGCATGTGAAGCCAGCTGTTTTACCATATGTAACCCCTTTAATACCAAATGAAAGGACACCACACAGGATATATATAAAATATATATGTATTTATTCCTAGACAATCCCTCTGAACACTTTATGAGGTCAGAGGCATAAGCACATAACAAGATACTTAATTAAAATACAATAAGTTGCACAAAATACAGTAGGGCACTAGGGGCACGCTAAACCATATACCAAAATAGTGGTATAAGTACCACTGCTATGAAAATGGAAAGGCCTAGTGCCTCGGGAATCGTGGGGGCTATGCTGTACTACCAAGGGATAGGAAGCAGGAGGCCCACGGGAGGCGTGTGCAGAGTCTTTACTCACACACAAGTTACCATAGAGAATGAATGGGAACGAAAGAGTTAGAAACTAGTTATTTTAGGGCACTTCTGCCTGGACTCGATGAAAGTTACTTGAAACGTAGACAGTTGGATAGTCAATACCCACAGGAGCACCGGAGTACTCGCATTACCTCACCCACAGGAAGCGGGTGCATAGGTGTCAAAGTGTGTCGGGTTTCGTCGCTGAATCCTATGGAGCCGTGAAGAAAGATGCTGCAGGCGACCAGGAGAGAAGTGTCCGGTTGGATCCAAGGGCGGATCAAGGATGAAGAGTACCTGAAAGCAGAGGGGACAGAGACTGGGTCACTAGCCAGTGACCAGGAAGGAACCAGGAAGGAACCAGGCGATGTAGTGAAGCAATCAGTGGATGTCATGAAGCTTGTCTCTGCAGCCACGTGGACCAGGAGGCGTCGACGACAACCAGGAGTCAGGCACGGACTGTCCCACAAAGGCTTTCGCTGTCAGCGGTGTCGGCTTCCGGATTGAAGTTAACAAGCCTTGGCAAAGGCAACCCACGCAGGAATCGAAGTTGGCTTCTTAATCAGACCAGCAAGGTCTGATGGGTTGCTTCTTTTCAGGGACGCAGGGGCCAGTCTGGAGCAACCAGACCAGCAGTGTAAATTCAAGGTTTCATCGTCAAGATGGCCACAAGCCAATGGGCAAGTGACTGGACAGACGCGTCGAGCAGGAAAATGCAGAAGGGCCTCACGCAGAACTCATGGAGTGTGCAGGGCTGATCTTCGGTGCAGATGATGCTCGGGGCTGGGGCTTCTCAATCCCCAATGCACAGCTTTGAGGATGCCTCAAAAGCTGCATGGTAAGCAAGTCGCTGACTTTTCAAGATGGCCGGTCCCACGTCTCGTGTCGCCTCCACGGGTCTCAGCTTTGCTGGGCTGTGGATCAGGCTGAAGGAAGTCTGGAAGTCCAGTTCTTGTCAGCCTCTGTGCTCGGGCTCTGGCGGGAGCGGCGACAAAGCAAGCCGTTGATCGCTGGATGGTGTCTGCTTCTGCAGGGTGGTCACTCCTTGACCACAAGGGAGATTCTTCAGTCTTCTATCTTCAGGTAGAATGTCGAAGGTCCAGAGTTTTGTTTCAAGTTTCAGTCAGGATAAAATCTAAAGTCTTGGGACTCAGCTCCTACCTATATACCAAATCTAGGGGATGGATTACCTGCTAGGTCCCTCCTATGGGTGGGACCAGGGAAGGGGGTGGTTACACCCCTTTCCCTTTGTCCAGTTTTGTGCCAGAGCTTAGGCTGGAGTGCTCCAGCAGCGGTTTTAACTGGACTATGCATGGGACACCTTGTGTGCCCCAGGCAGCGTCTCATTTCTTTCAGCCCTCCCTGCCCTAATACACAAGAGCCTGTCTGGGGTGGTGCTAGCACCTCCCAAGACAGGAAACCTATTGTCCAAGCCTCCCTCGCTGAAAGGACTCCCCGCAGCAGGAGGTCAGACTTGTGTCTGTGGCAGCAGCATCCTTTTTGTGATGCTGAGGCTCTGGTTAACTTTAACCTGGATTAGTAGGAACAACATGTCTTCTCCCTCTAGAAGGGTGGAATGCTACCCCCGTCACCAGAACTGACGAGGGGGTAGTATTCCAAAGTGTATGACACCTTACTGGACATGTTTTGATAAAGCCAAACCAAAGTATATGGTATGGCTATATCCTATAACAGCTATAAGGACATGGTTCCGAAAGCTGCAGACAGTCTCAGCTCATGCTAGAGCACCATCTCACATAAAACCAAGCACTCTGCCTGCTGGATTGTTAAGGCCTGCCATAGAAGTGACTTATAGGTGTATATGTGTCTAGATATAAGGTTAGATATAGGAATACTATATCTAAGCAAGGGGTGATTACACGACCTTGCCCCAGCTGAGTGATCAGCCAGTTGTGCCAGTTTGGATGGCCATCCAGGGGTGGCAAAAGATATGCTGCAGCCCCTGGTAGGCCTTGGATGCACCTATGCCCTGGGTACCTATAGTACACTGTACTGGGGCTCATAAGGTGACCCAATATCCAATTGGAGATGTACCTAAAGTACATGGAGTCCATTTTACAGAGAGAGCAGATAGCCTGGGGCCCTGATTAGCAGGATCCCAGATCAACTAAGTCGAAAACCAGCTAAACACTAGGCAAAAAATCTGGGGTAACCATAGTCAGGTATCCACCTTCCTACAATATTAACCACCATAGTGAAACATTTCACCATCCTCTCATCCATTCATATACACATCTATGCACTGCCTCGTCTATCTAGCTAATTACCACCTTCATCCATGCACACACAAACAACATTATCAATGCTAAACCCCTTTTACATTTAAAAGAACCAGATTTTGGTCTTGTTAGTGACGGTTCTGCTTTTGAATGAGTAGTGTCTGTCAATTATAAAACATCTGTATAAAAAGTTATTAAAAAAACACCAAGACTAAAATCAGTAATTACTCATGGAATCACAGCTCATAATGGCATTAGAAATTGAGCAATAGAGTGCTATTCATTTGGCGGCCATGACCGTGTATAAATTCATATATATACAAGGATTTACAAAATTTGGGAATATATACACATTATACATTGATCTTGATGCCACGATTTCTCTAGCTCTTATAATCCATGTCCAACCTAAATACTTCGCCACAGCGATGTTAAGCGGCAACCACGCATCTGTGCAAATCAATCTTAAAGCCTTATCACATTTCCTTGTCCCCAGCGCTCGGCAAATAGGGGCTAGCCATATTCGCCTTGGAACTATATAGGCGGGGCAGGCAAATAGCAAGTGAGCCAAAGACTCAGGGCTTTCATTGCAACTGGGGCAAAGAGTATCCATTGATGCATCCCACCTTGCAGAAAACAATTTTACTGGAAGTGTGCCTACTCTTAGTTGAAACAGGAGCTTTTGTATCTTGTTGCTTTGTAATAGCATCCCAGTAAAGTTCTAGTTTTTGGACTGGTTTAGCCATGAGGAATTGTCCCGTCAGTGTCAAAGGGTCAATATTCCTAAATATATTGGCATCCACCCATCCCCAATACATTTCCTTCAATTGCTCACTGAACGGGAACCAAGCACTCTCGGGGTTCTCCCACAAGGCCACCAGACCAATATTTATCAAAAGTGATCTAACCTGCTGTAACCAAGAAATCATTTTTAGGCGATCACATCGTATCAGATCTTTAAAGCCCTCAGCCTAATGTACCAGTTCCGGAGTCGTCCAAATTCTCCGCCAGTACAACAGGGGCGTAGTCTAGCACCCTCCGCTAATGCCTTCCTTCCTAGATCATAAAGTAGGGGCTTTACCGGGGGTGCTTTGCGGGAGGTTCACAATTTACTAACGTAACCATTTTGTTCAATCCTATCTTTTAGTGATAATTCCTGTGCGTGCTGTTTCTATACTTATTAACCCATATTTTCACCCACTTTGCCAAAAGGTTTCACAGGACCACAACTACTGTTTCTACAATCCTTTGCTTTATTGAACTGCGCTCTCGTACATACATTTGCTTCCCTTTGAAAGTTGGTCAGAATGTCTACTTTTTACCCTGCTGAGTTTCAATGTTTGCACATGTTCCTATTTCCCATTTTGAAGTTTCTTTTTTCCTGCTGCATTTAGCAATAATGTTGAGATAGTTGTGCATTTTCTTGCAGGAAACTATATCCAGATCTAATTGGGCTCCAATGTTGTGGTATCTCCCCACTACCTGATATGCGTACTGATCCTTTTAAGATGCAGTCAGGTGGCTAAGGGGAGCCTTCCAAAACTGTCTCACACTGCTCTGTTGCGGTTCAAATGGTCTGGGGGAGACTGCAAAAACAAGGCGAGGCCTCTTCCTTCGGAACTGTGTCCATGACTAGCTGCAAAAGATACAAATATCAGCTCTTTCTGAACCAAATAGACTCGTCATCCAAGCTTTTGCTCCTTAATGATTTTCCCTCAATAGTTAACGTTCCCTACAATTCCCCGTTTTGCTCATGTTCTAAAGTACCCTTTTTTGGGATCAGTGTGTTATAAGAACGTTAAGAAAATTAAACAAATAAGAACATATCCTATTATCCCGAGCTACATAAAAGGCGTTGGCTACCTCCTCTGACAAACACTCTGGATAGAAGATTTGCACTGTAATACTTCTTACTAGAATCTCTTTGTAAGGGTTGACAGGATTAGCTGTCTCAGAAAATAAGGAACCCCCTGTAAAGGGTTCAGAGACCTAGTTTGTGTGTATGGTAACTGCTAAATTTTAACAGTGTCTGCCAAAATGAGAAAGAAAAATTTCTTTCTAGAGTCCCCTCACTCACCGGGGTTTTCCCACGGTGACATGCTTCATTATTGGGGCTTCCCAGTTCTCTACGAAAAGGGGCCTGCTGCGACTAGCGGACTATGCAGGAGCACTATTATTGTGACAGGCTATGTGTGGTGCAAAGTGTGGTGATGGTGGAGTGGGTGTGTGATTAAAAATACCGTGCTAGTGGGCCTCAACAATTTATTCTGCTCCTAGTTTGGTATATTAAAAAGGGGTGACACTGTTATCTGGCCTTAAGTTAGGGCTAGATCAGTGTTCAGTGGTCGACATGTTTCAAGCTCTCCCAAGCTTTTCATCAGGACCATACAGGGTCCAGCCCTGTATATTCCACTCCTATATTTAAATAAATAAATACATTTGTCTCAATACAATATCTTTACGCTGTTGATTAATAAACATGCGTATTGCATACATACGATTTTGTATCTTATTGGTGCATCTGTAAAAGAGAATGACACTTGGTTAGTGGCAAAACATCCCCCTTCCAGAGCAAGGGGATCACACATGTAGCTCTTATTTATCTAAGGCGTGAGTGTGCCTTATGCACCATATCGGTGCGTGCAAACTCTCAAATCAGTGCAGAAATACAGCTGAAGTGATAAAAAGTGTTTTGGTGAATTCACACACATACATGACATGGGACTTGATGTGACTATAGACATGACACACTACGTATATATACACATACACATAACGATCTTTCATGGCAAAAGAGCATAGTTACATGTATAGGTGCTAATTTGCACTTCATGGTCTCAGGCGAGGGCAGGATCACCTCGTGGAAACATTGCTGTAGGGTTTTTAAAGTCATGATTAAATCAGCGTTTTTTCAGAGATTGGCGTTTTACTCAGAGAATGCGCATTATCAAATGAGGAGTCTAAACCCCCATGCGATGTGTCAGAACTATTTCCTGACGCTTGATTTTTAAAGTACTTACTTCCTATTGGTAAACCCGCTCGGTATTACCTATTCGATCCTCACCCGACCGCATACTGACATTGAATGCGTGTGCCGGTGTATTTGGAGTCCTCGTGCTTCCGGGTACAGAGTGCTCATAGCTAGAGCGTCCCGAGTGCGGCGGCCATCTTGAGTGAGTGTTTTGCGCGCTGAGCGCGAGTTTCTGATAAACTTGCCTCATATACTTCTCATACAGGGAGATATATACGGAGTATAGTTTTGCACCAGGGTCCAGACAGTTTGCTTCCCTTTGATGGTATTTAGGACAATTTTTAAAAAAACGAAAAGTTGTTAATTATTACCGATGTTAGGTCTGAAAATAGTAAAATGAGGTTATTGGTCTTTGCTTGTTATTATTTGATGGTGTCACTTATCATTATGAGAATTGAGGTTTTCCTTAGTATCATCAAACCATCATGATGGTGGTTTAGGGAGGGTGAGATACAAAGAGATCTCTATGATTTGGTACATCAGTGTCTTTTAAGGACCTCATTATTTTCTGAATGCGCCCCAGGGAATATCATCGTTGAGCCCCAGGGTGTCCGTGTGTAGCTTAAACACCCATCTTTGCTCACATTCATGGAGAATATGGTCCAGATTGTCTTTATTTTGCACTGTCTCCAAAACCACCCAAGTTAAATCATTGGGTGTATGATTTTGCTCGATGAAGTGGTTTGTCATCCGGGTAGTGGAACGTTTACACCGGATGTTGTTCCTATGTTCCACTATGCGGGTGCTGACCTTTCTAGTGGTCATACCTACGTAATGTAGGTTGCAAGTGCATGTTGTTAGGTATACCACTCCACTGGTGTTGCAATTGGAAAAACCTCTTAGTTCCCACTTCATATTATTATTGAAAATAACGGTTTTTGTTACTGAGGTCAAATGACAAACACTGCAGTTGCTGCAAGGGAAATGTCCTGTTGGTAGTGGTTGGGTTCTTATTGTAGGGTTTGAAACTATAGGGCGAGTGTGGACCAGAAAGTCTTTCAGGTTCTTCCCTCGACGGTGGCTAAACATAGGGGAGGGTATTGTCAGACCACCACTATTGACCATAGGCCAATGTTTTTTGACTATCTTGGCCACTGTATCTGACACTTGATTAAATGTCGTGATGCAGATTGGTCTGGAATTGTCTGATTCGGATTTTTCTTTTGGTTCCAACAGGGCATCTCTGTTGTTGTTTCCTGCCCGTTTTTTTGCGTCCTTTATCAGTTTTTTTGGATACTTCCTGCTTTCTAGTTTGTTACTCAAGTCTTCTGCTTGGATCATGTAATCCTCTTTGTGACTGCAATTCCTACGTAGTCGCAAGAATTGACCAAAGGGAAGGTTCTGTTTGAGGTGGCGAGGATGAAAACTGTCATATGCTAAAAGACAGTTGCGAGATGTCTCCTTGAAGTGGGTTGTTATAGTGAGTTTACCTGAATCAGCATATATGTTCAGATCTAGGAACACTAGATTGGTCCTGCTCATAGAGCACGTGAAGTTTAAGAAGGGATCTTGCGTGTTTAGCCATGTCAAAAAAGAATTTGCTTCTTCTTCTGTACCTTGCCAGATTAAAAACACGTCATCTATGTAACGTTTCCATTCCAGTATGTGATGTTTGTAGGGGTTTCTCTCATTCAGAATCTTAGTTTTCTCCAACTGATGGACATACAGGCCCGCTATGCTCGGCGCAAATGTGCTGCCCATGCTGGTCCCATGTTGTTGTTTGTATAGTGTAGTCTCGAAGCGGAAGAAGTTTTCAGATAATGCTAATTGGCAGCATTCCATTACCACATGTCGTGGGGTATGGTATTTCCACTCATTTTCGAACAGTACTTCTTCCAATATTTGTAAGGTCTCTGTATGTGGCAGACTTGTATAAAGACTCTCCACATCCAGACTGATGAGAATGCTGGATGTGGGGTCAAAGTTTATATCTTTCAAGAGGCAGAGTACGTCCTTAGTATCCCTTAGGTAGGTATCAGTGCTTTGGACCAGAGGTCTTAAAAAGGCATCAGCGAATTGTGACAAGGGTTCTAAGATAGAACCTATCCCCGAGACTATCGGTCTTCCTGGCGGGTTTTCAAGCCTCTTATGGATTTTGGGGATTGTATAGAAGTATGGTGTCACTGGTTTTTTGTTGGTCAGAAAGTCTATTTCTTTTTTGCTTAACCAATCATTGGCCTGGCATTCTTCAGTTAGATAGGCAATCGAGACCCGTAATCGTTCTGTGGGATCTTCATTGAGTTTGATGTAGTTTCGTTCCTCTCCTAAAAGGCGCAGGCATTCCCTTCTGTAGTCAGCAGTGTCCTGTAGGACTATCGCCCCGCCTTTGTCGGCTGGTTTGATAGTAATTTGGTCATTTTTAGATAGTTCTTGTATTGCTGCTAGCTCTGCCTTGCTGGTGTTGTGGAAGACTTTCACTGTTCGTGTGTCTAACCCTTGTACTTCCTTCATTACTGCTTTTTCAAAAGCCAGTATTTCAACTGGTAGACTTTGGATTGGTGGAACAAAATTTGACTTTCTTTGTAATCCTGTGTCACTCTGTGGTTTTTCTTCTGCTTTTTTATCTTTGAAAAATACCTGGAGTTTGATTTTTCTCAGGAATTCTTTCAATTCACAGCAAAGTCTGAATTTGTCTGTGGTCGGGGTTGGTACAAAACCTAAACCCTTGTTTAACACTTGTATCTGTATATTGGTCAGGGTTATGGAGGACAAATTGACCACTAGATCGGATTGTTGCTCGTAGTTGGCTCCGGTGGTCCTTTGCTCCGTGTGTGGCGTCCTGTTGTCACCACTGGTTCTGCCCATTATACAGCCTGGTTGGGTTTGTTTTTTGCTCGTTGGTTTGGGCGGCCTCTCCCTAAAAAAGGTTTTCCTTGGTTTCCTTGATTATTCCACCAGTTCTGGTAATTGGGTTGATGGTACATGGGTGGGCCATAGAAAAAGGGTGGTGGTGGAGGGCCATAATTGTAGGGATCTTGGTACATAGGCCACAAAGGCGCCGGGTTCCCTCTGTGGCTCCTCATGTTGCCTCTTCCTCGTCTAGGTCTTCTATTGGGATTGGGATTGTAATTGCCTGTTCCTCCTGAGCTATCAGATCCTGTATCTGACCCATCGCTATCAGTGTTGTAGCCCGGATTTCTGCTACTGGTTCTGTAATCATCCCTGACATATGGGTATACTTTCTCATGGGAAAAAGTCTTTTTGTCCTTGGATAGTTTGATGTATTTTGAGTCCTTAAGACTGATCTCAAAATCGGCCATGGTTTTATTTAGCTCATCCAATCTTTTCTTAAGTTCAGCTGGAGTTTGGAAGGATTTCAGACAAATCTCCATGGATTGAATCTCCTCTTTTAGGGAGTCTACCAATCTGGTTGCTGTTTTTATAATTAGAACTAACCAGTCCCTGGTACAGTGCCACGATATTTGTGACCAATCCAATTTGAACTGTTTATCCTGTTGAAATATAAATGGTTCATTTCTGACTATAAGGCCTCTTGGTGCTGCATTGGCTTGAAGGTATTCCGCCATCATAATACCATGTATCAATGTTTTGATCTGTGTTCTTTTTAACTCTGTAAGTTCGTCCCAACATTGGTTAGCCTCACTGTTTTCTCCGTTAGGTGCCCCTGCATGAGGTAGCGTGGAGGCAATGGCTCTGTCTACTTCGTCTTCTGAAAAAGACAGGCCTGTGTATTGTTCCATGATTGTTTTATTAAAGTTTTGTGTGTGGTGTCTAGTCACAGGGTCACCAGGGTGTCACCTTTCAAGTGACCTCTTTGTAAAGATGTTAAAAGAGAAAAAGCTCCCGCAGCCCGTGGCTGCCAAATGCAAAACTAGAAAGGAGGGGGGAGAGGGAGGATAAACTAAACTAGGTCGGCCTCCAGTCTATATCAGAAAATAAGGAACCCCCTGTAAAGGGTTCGGAGACCTAGTTTGTGTGTATGGTAACTGCTAAATTTTAACAGTGTCTGCCAAAATGAGAAAGAAAAATTTCTTTCTAGAGTCCCCTCACTCACCGGGGTTTCCCCACGGTGACATGCTTCATCATTGGGGCTTCCCAGTTCTCTACGAAAAGGGGCGTGCTGCGACTAGCGGACTACGCAGGAGCACTATTATTGTATCAATCCACTTTCGACCTATCCATCCACTCACCCATCCCTTCATTCACCCTTGCACTTATCCTACCATTCTTTCAAACATCCATCCTTACACTCATTCATCCATGTATCTTCCCTTTCACTACACTCATTCATTCATCCATATATCCATCCAGCCTTTCACTCATTCATCCATATATCTATCCATTCACCCTTTCACTCATTAATGTATGCATCTATCATCCACTCTTGCACGTATTCATCTATGCATCTATACATCCACCCTTTCACTTATTCATACATGCACCTATCCATCCACCCTTTCACTTATTCACACATGCATCTATCCATCCACTCTATCATACATGCACCTATCCATCCACCCTTTCACTCATTCATTCATGCATCTAAACATCCACCCTTTCACTCATTCATTCATGCATCTAAACATCCACCCTTTCACTCCACTCATTCATCCAACTATCCATCCAGCCTCACTTATTCATCCATGCACCTATCCATTCCCCCTTTCACTCATTAATGTATTCATCTATCATCCACTCTTGCACGTATTCATCCTTGCATTTATATATCCACCCATTTACTGATTCATACATGCATCTATCCATTCACCCTTTCACTCATTAATGTATGCATCTATCATCCACTCTTCCATGTATTCATCCATGCATCTGTACATCCACCCGTTCACGTATTCATATATGCATCTATCCATCCACCCTTTCACTTTTCATCCATGCATCTATTCATCCACCCATTCACTCACTCTCCCACCCACCCTTTCAAGTCTATTATGGGCCTTTGTCTGCGGACCTGCAGACTGAAGAGGCCCATCAAAAACTCTACAGCTGCTGTAGTTGCTACAGCGGTGTATTCACAATGCCCCTGGTGCAGGCACAAAGTGAGATGAGAGGCCTAGTGAAAGAACAGAATTGGGGGTGGCCGTCGCCTGCATGAAAGCCCATGGGGAAACTGATGAGCTTTAATGTAAGCCTCGATGAAGTAATTATGAGAGGCCAAGGGGAGCGGGTCAGGGAAGTGCAGCGGAGGGTGGAGTGGTTCAGGCACCGGGTGTACAGAAAACACAAAGTGCCAAGGAGGGGGTGCATAAGGAGGGAAATCAAATTGAGTTGAAGATGAGCAGGGATATTGGAGCCCTATGAGGCCCAGGAGCGGAGCAGAGAATACAAGGCAGGGGTCATACAGTTCAAGTCAGAGCAAGAGGTCAAGAGGCACAAAAAGCAGCCTGTTACATGTCATTGCTGCGAGTGTACTGGAGCTGCAGAAGCTCGATGTGTGTCTCATGCTTGAAGATAATAAAAGGACCAGGGGAGAACCTGGAAGCCACACGAGCTTATCGAGCTGGCTCAAACTTTGAGCTCTGCTTTATCATTTTGTTGTTCTGCTCTGGGGAAATTAAAATGCAGGCCCCAGTTTTGCATTGACCCTTTCACTGCCAATAAACTGCTCGGAGCAACTTATTTACTGGCTGTGACCTACAGGGTTGAACAGCTGTGTATCTTATTACTATAAAACTGTCTACTTGTCCTTTGGACAAAGTGCAAATTAAAACCTCTAGCCCTCCTAAGAAATCTAGATGTCTCGGGCGTCGGGAGATAGGAATTCCCCACCCCTGCTGTTATCTGGCCTTAAGTTAGGGCTAGATCAGTGTTCAGTGGTCGACATGTTTCAAGCTCCCCCAAGCTTTTCATCAGGACCATACAGGGTCCAGCCCTGTATATTTCACTCCTATATTTAAATAAATTAATAAATTTGTCTCAATACAATATCTTTACGCTGTTGATTAATAAACATGCGTATTGCATACATACGATTTTGTATCTTATTGGTGCATCTGTAAAAGAGATTGACACTTGGTTAGTGGCAAAACATCCCCCTTCCAGAGCAAGGGGATCACACATGTTGCTCTTATTTGTCTAAGGCGTGAGTGTGCCTTATGCACCATACCGGTGCGTGCAAACTCTCAAATCAGTGCAGAAATACAGCTGAAGTGAAAAAAAGTGTTTTGGTGAATTCACACACATACATGACATAGGACTTGATGTGACTATAGACATGACACACTACGTATATATACACATACACATAACGATCTTTCATGGCAAAAGAGCATAGTTACATGTATAGGTGCTAATTTGCACTTCATGGTCTCAGGCGAGGGCAGGATCAGTCTTAAGGACTCAAAATACATCAAACTATCCAAGGACAAAAATACTTTTTCCCATGAGAAAGTATACCCATATGTCAGGCATGATTACAGAACCAGTAGCAGAAATCCGGGCTACAACACTGATAGCGATGGGTCAGATACAGGATCTGATAGCTCAGGAGGAACAGGCAATTACAATACCAATCCCAATAGAAGACCTAGACGAGGAAGTGGCAACATGAGGAGCCACAGAGGGAACCCGGCGCCTATGTGGCCTATGTACCAAGATCCCTACAATTATGGCCCTCCACCACCACCCTTTTTCTATGGCCCACCCATATACCATCAACCCAATTACCAGAACTGGGGGAATAATCAAGGAAACCAAGGAAAACCTTTTTTAGGGAGAGGCCGCCCAAACCAATGAGCAAAAAACAAACCCAACCAGGCTGTATAATGGGCAGAACCAGTGGTGACAACAGGACGCCACACACGGAGCAAAGGACCACCGGAGCCAACTACGAGCAACAATCCGATCTAGTGGTCAATTTGTCCTCCATAACCCTGACCAATATACAGATACAAGTGTTAAACAAGGGTTTAGGTTTTGTACCAACCCTGACCACAGACAAATTCAGACTTTGCTGTGAATTGAAAGAATTCCTGAGAAAAATCAAACTCCAGGTATTTTTCAAAGATAAAAAAGCAGAAGAAAAACCACAGAGTGACACAGGATTACAAAGAAAGTCAAATTTTGTTCCACCAATCCAAAGTCTACCAGTTGAAATACTGGCTTTTGAAAAAGCAGTGATGAAGGAAGTACAAGGGTTAGACACACGAACAGTGAAAGTCTTCCACAACACCAGCAAGGCAGAGCTAGCAGCAATACAAGAACTATCTAAAAATGACCAAATTACTATCAAACCAGCCGACAAAGGTGGGGCGATAGTCCTACAGGACACCGCTGACTACAGAAGGGAATGCCTGCGCCTTTTAGGAGAGGAACGAAACTACATCAAACTCAATGAAGATCCCACAGAACGATTACGGGTCTCGATTGCCTATCTAACTGAAGAATGCCAGGCCAATGATTGGTTAAGCAAAAAAGAAATAGACTTTCTGACCAACAAAAAACCAGTGACACCATACTTCTATACAATCCCCAAAATCCATAAGAGGCTTGAAAACCCGCCAGGAAGACCGATAGTCTCGGGGATAGGTTTTATCTTAGAACCCTTGTCACAATTCGCTGATGCCTTTTTAAGACCTCTGGTCCAAAGCACTGATACCTACCTAAGGGATACTAAGGACGTACTCTGCCTCTTGAAAGATCTAAACTTTGACCCACATCCAGCATTCTCATCAGTCTGGATGTGGAGAGTCTTTATACAAGTCTGCCACATACAGAGACCTTACAAATATTGGAAGAAGTACTGTTCGAAAATGAGTGGAAATACCATACCCCACGACATGTGGTAATGGAATGCTGCCAATTAGCATTATCTGAAAACTTCTTCCGCTTTGAGACTACACTATACAAACAACAACATGGGACCAGCATGGGCAGCACATTTGCGCCGAGCATAGCGGGCCTGTATGTCCATCAGTTGGAGAAAACTAAGATTCTGAATGAGAGAAACCCCTACAAACATCACATACTGGAATGGAAACGTTACATAGATGACGTGTTTTTAATCTGGCAAGGTACAGAAGAAGAAGCAAATTCTTTTTTGACATGGCTAAACACGCAAGATCCCTTCTTAAACTTCACGTGCTCTATGAGCAGGACCAATCTAGTGTTCCTAGATCTGAACATATATGCTGATTCAGGTAAACTCACTACAACAACCCACTTCAAGGAGACATCTCGCAACTGTCTTTTAGCATATGACAGTTTTCATCCTCGCCACCTCAAACAGAACCTTCCCTTTGGTCAATTCTTGCGACTACGTAGGAATTGCAGTCACAAAGAGGATTACATGATCCAAGCAGAAGACTTGAGTAACAAACTAGAAAGCAGGAAGTATCCAAAAAAACTGATAAAGGACGCAAAAAAACGGGCAGGAAACAACAACAGAGATGCCCTGTTGGAACCAAAAGAAAAATCCGAATCAGACAATTCCAGACCAATCTGCATCACGACATTTAATCAAGTGTCAGATACAGTGGCCAAGATAGTCAAAAAACATTGGCCTATGGTCAATAGTGGTGGTCTGACAATACCCACCCCTATGTTTAGCCACCGTCGAGGGAAGAACCTGAAAGACTTTCTGGTCCACACTCGCCCTATAGTTTCAAACCCTACAATAAGAACCCAACCACTACCAACAGGACATTTCCCTTGCAGCAACTGCAGTGTTTGTCATTTGACCTCAGTAACAAAAACCGTTATTTTCAATAATAATATGAAGTGGGAACTAAGAGGTTTTTCCAATTGCAACACCAGTGGAGTGGTATACCTAATAACATACACTTACAACCTACATTACGTAGGTATGACCACTAGAAAGGTCAGCACCCGCATAGTGGAACATAGGAGCAACATCCGTTGTAAACGTTCCACTACCGGGATGACAAACCACTTCATCGAGCAAAATCATACACCCAATGATTTAACTTGGGTGGTTTTGGAGACAGTGCAAAATAAAGACAATCTGGACCATATTCTCCATGAACGTGAGCAAAGATGGGTGTTTAATCCCCTGGGGCTCAACGATGATATTCCCTGGGGCGCATTCAGAAAATAATGAGGTCCTTAAAAGACACTGATGTACCAAATCATAGAGATCTCTTTGTATCTCACCCTCCCTAAACCACCATCATGATGGTTTGATGATACTAAGCAAACTGTCTGGACCCTTGTGCAAAACTATACTCCGTATATATCTCCCTGTATGAGA
This sequence comes from Lissotriton vulgaris, assembly GCF_964263255.1. NCBI lineage: Eukaryota > Metazoa > Chordata > Amphibia > Caudata > Salamandridae > Lissotriton > Lissotriton vulgaris. The sequence continues at coordinate 455,755,670 of NC_141700.1, read as the reverse complement.
AGTATATGAGGCAAGTTTATCAGAAACTCGCGCTCAGCGCACAAAACACTCACTCAAGATGGCCGCCGCACTCGGGCCGCTCTAGCTATGAGCACTCTGTACCCGGAAGCGCGAGGACTCCAAATACACCGGCACACGCATTCAATGTCAGTATGCGGTCGGGTGAGGATCGAATAGGTAATACAGAGCGGGTTTACCAATAGGAAGTAAGTACTTTAAAAATCAAGCGTCAGGAAATAGTTCTGACACATCGCATGGGGGTTTAGACTCCTCATTTGATAATGCGCATTCTCTGAGTAAAACGCCAATCTCTGAAAAAACGCTGATTTAATCATGACTTTAAAAACCCTACAGCAATGTTTCCACGGGGTGATCCTGCCCTCGCCTGAGACCATGAAGTGCAAATTAGCACCTATACATGTAACTATGCTCTTTTGCCATGAAAGATCGTTATGTGTATGTGTATATATACGTAGTGTGTCATGTCTATAGTCACATCAAGTCCTATGTCATGTATGTGTGTGAATTCACCAAAACACTTTTTTTCACTTCAGCTGTATTTCTGCACTGATTTGAGAGTTTGCACGCACCGGTATGGTGCATAAGGCACACTCACGCCTTAGACAAATAAGAGCAACATGTGTGATCCCCTTGCTCTGGAAGGGGGATGTTTTGCCACTAACCAAGTGTCATTCTCTTTTACAGATGCACCAATAAGATACAAAATCGTATGTATGCAATACGCATGCTTATTAATCAACAGTGTAAAGATATTGTATTGAGACAAATTTATTTATTTATTTAAATATAGGAGTGGAATATACAGGGCTCGACCCTGTATGGTCCTGATGAAAAGCTTGGGGGAGCTTGAAACATGTCGACCACTGACCACTGATCTAGCCCTAACTTAAGGCCAGATAACAGTGTCACCCCTTTTTAATATACCAAACTAGGAGCAGAATAAATTGTTGAGGCCCACTAGCACGGTATTTTTAATCACACACCCACTCCACCATCACCACACTTTGCACCACACATAGCCTGTCACAATAATAGTGCTCCTGCGTAGTCCGCTAGTCGCAGCACACCCCTTTTCGTAGAGAACTGGGAAGCCCCAATGATGAAGCATGTCACCGTGGGGAAACCCCGGTGAGTGAGGGGACTCTAGAAAGAAATTTTTCTTTCTCATTTTGGCAGACACTGTTAAAATTTAGCAGTTACCATACACACAAACTAGGTCTCTGAACCCTTTACAGGGGGTTCCTTATTTTCTGATATAGACTGGAGGCCGACCTAGTTTAGTTTATCCTCCCTCTCCCCCCTCCTTTCTAGTTTAGGATTAGCTGTCTGTCAGGATCTAGTCATTAAAAAAAAATGTATCCCCACATACATATAAAATCCACAACAATCATTTGTTTTCTTGCTGTGCGATGTATAGTATTTTCTGATCACATATGCATTTATAGCTGAAAATGAGTGCTTTAGAGTTGTCCCTGGTTGGCCAGTGGTTTAGTTTCCCACCACAGACCGGCCAAAAACGAGGAGAGGGCAAGCCAACCGAACCAGACCAGGACACATCAACCAGACAACCAAGAGGGGGCTAAGCAAACCCCCAATGCAATTGAGTCCAGGGAAAATCAAAGACCAAACAGGCACAACAGGGAAGACCCCACCCCAAACAGTACACATCAAAGAGGACACCAACCACAAACCCGGGGGACAACTGAGGGTGGAAAAAACAGCTACCCCACCCACCGGCCACTGGAGAAGAGTCATACACCGAACACAAACAACAAAAAGCCACGGACACCCCAGACCCAACAATCCAGACAAGGGCTACAGGACATTTTGTCACCCAGGAAACCAGGAGGGAGGAAATCCTGCAGCCGAACAACCAGCCGATCAACTGGCCCAGAGTTCAAAGCACAACACAAAGAGACCATCCCAAGAGAGTCCCAACACCAGCTGCTGAAGAGACAGGACAACACAACACGACAGCTCAAGAGAACCAGGGATGCAGAGCGCCAATGGCTGCAGAGCCTCAGGTCAAAAAAAGGCAGGAAAACTAGCACCATGCCAGGATCAGAAGAACAGGAGAGACAAACAGGGTGGCCCACAGCCCAACCCTGCCGGCATCCCCACAAGCAACTAATAAGCCAGCAAACCGAACTACAGACCCACTAGCAGAGATAGGAGGCCACCAACAAAGCGACAAACAGTCACAATCCAGAAACTCTCCAACCACCAAGGCCAGAGAGAAAGCCACCAAAATCAGCCACCACCAGGTCAAAAAGGCAAAAAGCGGCAGAAAAGCCAGGGCGGTAGCCAAGCAACCTGCACTGTGGAGAAGTGTGGCTCAATGGTTAGAGGCGGCAGACCCGGAAGCTGAGATCGGCCCGGGACCAGGGTTCGATTGCCAACGCTGCAGGGTCTTGGGTCAAAATGTCCGCGGGCCAGATAATTCTCTCGCCTCGGCGCCTACTCTAACCTTGGGTCCCACTCTGCATCTCTGGGCAATAGCTTGCTTAATCTTCACAACAGCCCCTCCAGCGCCGGGGATGCCTGGTCTCACCTTGGGGGTGCCCAGAAGGGACCATCTCACAGGGAAAGCCAGGACGGGTTCCCCAGCGGTATACAGCTCCGGGACACCCGCAGTGTGGGCACCTGTGCGCTTTACAAATATAGAACATTTACATTTACATTTACTGTCACGCTAATGCCATGGCCCAGCCCACCCCAGGGAAGACAGGTGCAGAAAAGAGGCCAAAGGAAAGGGCAGAGAGGCTGGCCTTGATCTTAGCTATGCCAGGAATAGAACCGTTGGACCACCCGGGAACGGGAATACCCACACCCCAAGAAGAGAGGGGAAGCCGGAAAGGCCCACAGTTAGACAACCGAAAGGCAAACCCCAAGGCACTAACGGCCAGCACCGAAAACCTCCTGGAGGCATGCCTGCCCTGAACCAGGAAGCCCCCAAACCCGGAGACATGGGCAGGGAGAACACCGCCAACCCAACCAGCACAGGCCAATGAGGGTCTAAAAGAAGCAACAGCGAGGCCACAAACAACAGAAGCAGAAGCCAAAGCTACCCCACCCAGACCGGAAGCAGAGGCACAAAACCCCTCCCCCGAGTCACAATGCACCCGCGCTGGGAAACCAGCAGGAAGGCAGGCAGGAACTTCAACGAACCAGGCCCAAACTGAAAGACCAGGCCGCAGGTGAAAATGTTGCAAGACCCAGCCACCAATGCAGGGCCCGAACACAGCCACAGAGGGTTCCTGCACCATAGCCAGGGACTCCATGTCCCACCATACACACATGACTCGGTCCCAAAGCATCACAAGGCAGAAAAAAAGGCCCAAAAAAAACACATGGCATGCACCCCAGGCTAGCATACCACTGACGGCACCGCCTGCCAACTAAACAGCCCTACCAGCCAGCCCCGGCGCGCACAGGGAAGAGCCAAAACTGGCCCGCCGACACCCAGACACACCAGGAGCACCCCAGCCACCCAAGGGCAGCCACAAAGCAAGGCCAGAGAAGAGGCACAGCAGGGAGAACGGGAAAATAGAGGGATCATATGTATGCTGAATATCCATAAAATGCAATGAAAAAAGCAGAGAAAACCAGCTAGGCAAAAAGACATCTCCCGGGCCGGCGAACACTCGACCACACTGTCTGCCACACCAATGCCCTCACCAGTCATCCTAGTCACACACCACTTGCCACAGCACCTGAGAAGCAGGCCAGTGACCACACTGGCCACCAGGCACCCCAGGGTCACCCAAAGCACATCCAGAGCCGCCAGCCACCGAAGGGCAGCCACCATGCAAAGCCAGAGAAGAGGCTCAACACAGGGAAAACAAGACAGGAAGACCAGGCACCCTCCTGGATGACACTGCCGCCCTTCTGGAATGCCAGCCAGGGATGGGAAGGACTCCCACTCCGCAACACAAGGAGGCAAAGTAGAGACCTCTCTGAGGAAAAAACTCATAAGCCACAGAAACAGAGACTTAAGTGCTGCCCACAGTGCTAAGAAGGCGGCACCATGGAAGCATGGCAACACATACAGTACAACCGCTTTGCGGAACGTACCCCAGGGTCGGCAGACTCCCAAGACACTGACTACCAAAACAAACCCCCAAAGCCACCTCAGGTGTGCATTAAATGCCAGCACGCCCGGGACCCAGCCGCAGTCCACACCACCAGCCAGGCATTCAGAAAGCACAATGTACACACCTCCCGGAAGGATCCTGCACAGTGGCTGGGAAGCTCACATGATTCAAAGACCAGCGAGGACAGCAAACTGCAGAGAGCAGGCCATGACATACCAAAGTCCCTTTACTGGACATTGCGGGCCAACACACACCTCAGCAGCACGTCTTCCAGCTGGCCCTGCCATCAGAAAGACGCATGCCAGCAACCCAGAACTTCTCAGCGGAACCAGCACACCTGCCGCAAAGGGTCAGTTAGCAACCTTCGCGCCTCCCGTCAAGCCCAGAAGGCCAGGAGGCACACAAAGAACTCCGCCAAAGACAACGCAGCCATCCTACTGGGGAAGCAGGAGACCACCACTCCCAGCTAGCAGGAGCAGCCACCAGCAACATCCTAGTCCCAATCTGTCAGCAGCCAGATACAAGAACAGTCAGAATTCTGGGCAAGTACTGGTTAGGTACTACCAGTGGGAGGGGGTGGGGTAGGGATCCCAGTGTTTCTCCATTCTTTTTTCTGAATGGGAGATGGTTATCTCCATAAGTGATGAATGGGGCGAGGACTGGAGGGGCTTGGGCGTAAAGATGGCTTATTGAGTGTCTAAATGCATCAGTGGCACAAAAGGTACTTTCAGTCATAAGTCTGACCTATTGGCATTGCCAATGCCTATAGGTTATGAAAGACATACTAAGACAAAAATGTTAAGTATTAACAGTCATTCAATTTCTGGAAGAATTCTTTAAATGCCGTAATAATTGAGATTCAAGATAAGAACCAATTAACTATGGTAACAAAGGACGTTTGTCTGCTATGAGCATCACTGACAGAGTGTGGGAGGATGAATGAATTTCCTTTTGTGATTAATGAACAGACACAGATTTAAACATCAAACTATTAAAGGGTTGAGTTGGCACTAAAAGAATGATGCCTTTTTGAACAGAAGTCTAAAACATATAGAATTTTGCATGGGTAACTGGGAAGAAGCTTGAATCGTCTATGATGTCACTCATCATACCCGTACATCACTTTTTACCCATACTTAATTTTATGTTATGTATTGTCCCAAAATAATCTGCTAAGGCGGAGGAGCTTCGCCCTACTGCTTTTTTGCAGTGAAACACAGAAAAAATAAAACGCTAATATCTCACATTATCATCATTTTATTTTCTCCTACTTCCACCCACAGCTTTGCAGGAGAGGGCAGGGGAAGATTAGTAGCACCCTCCTAAAGTGTGCAATGATTGTCTTGGGCCGCCCAAAACAATCTTGCGCACTTGTCCTCCATTTAGGCTGCAATACAGCCTACTTGGAGAACATGCCCAGCCCTCCAGTCAGCCTCTGAGTGCCGAAACATGGTGCTCTGACCAATCACAATGCAGCATTGTGATTGGCTGACTGGGAGCCTGGGTGTGCTTCCTGTGGCTGAGCAAGGGAGGAACTACTGAGGAGAGAGGCAGCGAGTAGGGGGTAAAAAGATATGTTTTTATTTATTTTTAGAGCCCTTTCTTGTGTCCTCCCCCTACCTCCCGCATCCTCCCCCTCACACCCCGGCTCCCTACCTCTGTCCCGTACCAGCCACCGCTTATCATCTACCCCTGCATTTAACAGCTGCACAAAGGCAGAGGATAATTGGAGAGCTAGACATAACATGCCCTCTTCTGTGTAAAATATTACTTTACCTGCAATCCTTTTCCAATGCCCACCAACATTCCCTGCCCTTTCATTCAAAGCAGACAAGTAGCGCTGTGCTGACAGGCTCTCTGGGAGCCCTGTCAGCCTGGCCTGATAGGCCTTTAGGATATAGCAATACTGAGTAACCAGTATTGTTATCAACTGTTGCTTTGCCATTGCTGCAAATTATTATGACATTAAAAAAACTCAAGTAAATGAAAAGAGACTCCCTATGAGAGCCATACATAACAAACAAATACATGCCCACTTCATGTGGAAATACAAAATTAACTTCATAATAAGGGAAGGGTATGTATTTATCTATGATGCTTCCCACTTGCTAATCTCTCTGAGGCTTTTTGTTCCCGCTTTGATTCACTTGCCTTGAAAAAGCCATCCTAAATAAATATATCATTAGCACCACCTCCATGAAGTGCTCAGCTCTTCTCAGCAATGGAAGAGTTTCTGTTAGCAGTGTTTTTTCTGTAAAACTGTTTTTTATTGATATCATAACACATATACTACACATCCTTGATAACAGCCACTAACGTTTTTTGGTCTTGTGTTTGGCAGCGCATGCGCCGATGCGCTGTCTCAGCGAGACTTAAAGTAATCTGTATGCTGGCTTCAACTTCGTGTAATTTGTCCTGCCGCTTGCAATTTGTTTAAACCTGGCATGCTGTTGTTTTCTTGCTTTCTGTTGGCTGTTGCTCCTATGGTAACTTCCTTGTAGTCCCGAGGCAGTGGCGCCTAAATACAGTTTTCCTCAGCTTCCTGCCACTTAATTGCCTGCACTGTGCCATCTGTTGTTTCCGCCTCCCTGACTGACATGTGAGACCCTGCCACTCCGGTTGTGGTTGGGTGCGTGGCCCCCCTCTTCTCTTAACTTTGAAACTGAGCGCGGCGTTTGTTCATTGGCACCGCACTCTGATTATTTATATATTTCTTAACCTTAGCACTGACCTCAGCACTTGTATTAATGACACTGGGCTCAGTTTTAAAGTTAAGAAATATATAAAGAAGCCGAGCGCGGCGTCCGTAAAGCGACGCTACGCTCTGTTTTAAACTTAAGAATTTGCAATGCAATCCGACCGATTACATTACAAATGCTTGTTATGTTACTGCCATGGGTTATTTTAATCATTTCTGACAGCCCGCATTAAACGCTGCGATCCAGGGTGCGCCTCCCCTCGCGTCTGCCGGCTTAGATTCCCTGATTGTTCCATGATGGCGGGAGAAGCTTGGTTGTTGACACAGTGCGCAGCTGTAATATCCGGCACGGTATGTCCGCATGTCCTGTCGGAGGGTTTCTGGTGCATGGAGTCAGTGTGTAGAATGTTCCTTCCCGCGGAGTCTACTAGAGATCAGTGGCAGTTATTAGTGCTTTACTGTCACAATGGCAGTTTTCACCATCCTCACGTGCAAGGTTGCCTAGTACAGCTAGTTTCGAGGGAAGCAGTACTTTGTTTCCTGCAAAGCACAGCGCAATCCTCGGTGACGTACACAGCAGCTGAAAGGCGCGCTACTGAGGGAATTATTCAATTCAATTCAAAGATAGCTTTATTCGGTGTTTGTAAAAAGACCATAAAAGCACATAAAAATATAAAAGCATATCACACATACAATACATTTGTTCAAGTTGATGCGCTGATTTGCGTAACAATAAGTTAATAAATAAATAAAAACGAAAACACGTTTGGAAGCAATTCATGCAGTGCCATAAAAACTGGACCTAAAAAGAATTGTAATGTACTATTAAATGTAATAATGTACCATATAATACAGTCATACAAATCGTTAATCGTTAGGCCATCGTCCCTCTGCATCTTACAATGTATTTCAGAAATTTGACAGCTGCATTCATAGTGAGTTCGTCTTGCAACATATACAGTCTAATCAAAGCTGGTTTGCATTGCCTCAGACCCCACAGCTTTAAGATGGGTAACAAGTACCACTTTCTGCCCCACTCATAATATTTACAAAAAAAGATGCAATGAATGTTTGACTGAGTGGATAGATCGTCACAGGGGCAATTTATTAGTTTGGCAGACCAGTCATTTGGGGCGGGGAATGATATCAACCTGTAGAAACAATCAGTCCTCATCCGTGTGAGTAGCATTCTATGGTAGCTGGAAAAAGCCGGGGTCAGGTAAGGATGTAGGCCAGGACCATGAAGAATGCGACGGTGGGAAATGATTGTGGACTTATTTCCATCCAGGTACCACCGCCTGTCTTCTAGTAACTCAAAGCATGCTTCTTTTAGGGCTTTTTTAGTCATTAGTGCACATGAGCTGGGGGTTAGGTAGAATTCTGGGTGGCCAATGGAATACAGGAATTTTTTAACATAGGATAGCCATGCGAACTTACTGGCAGCTGATTGATTCATGCAATCCCTACTAAAAGCTGTGTCCTTAGAGGACCATATCTTGTGCCACAGCATAACAGGAGTTATCTTTATTATATCAGTGATATGAACTCTATCTAATTCTTTGTGGCATATGGTCGTGGAGATTGATCTTGGTACTGTTAGCAAGAACCTAAAAAATGCATATTCCACTAATTGGATTTGTGTGCAGTCTGCCATCCCCCAGATACCAGCGCCATATGTCGCAGTAGGGACACATTTAGCTGCATAGATCTTAAGCAGGGTATCTATGGGTTTTCCGCCCAGTCTCTTGACAAATTGTTTTACTGCGCCTATGGTGCGGGAAAAGGCCAGATTGCGAGTAGTGATGGCTGTAGTCCATGTTCCCCTATTATTAAAAGTAATGCCTAGGTATGAAAAGGTTTTAGTCAAGCCTATCTTTGTTTGGTTGACGAAGGTTTTGCAGTCTATTTTGGGATTATTTTTTGAGGTGCAACACATGGTAAAGGTTTTTCCCACGTTAATCTTCAGTCCTCTAGTGCTCATGAAAGTCGAGAATCCAGTTAGGGCCTTCTGGAGGCCCATCTGAGTTTGTGACATAATCACGGCATCGTCGGCGTATAATAGTAGTGGTACCGACAGGCCGTTTATTTTGGGATAGTCGACTTCCAGATCGGTTAAAAAATTTGCCACTTCGTTAATATATAAGTTAAAAAGAAAAGGGGCGAGGATACAGCCCTGTCGAACACCCTTTTCTATGGGAATTTTTTTTGTGCGTTCTCCGTTTTTGCCGTATCGAACCGTTGCTCCTGCATCTCTATAGAGTTCCTTTATAAAAGTTAAAATATGTGGGTCTATCCCCATTTTGGTCAGAGTGTTCCATAACACTTTGTGATCCAAGCAATCGAAAGCCGAGCTTAAATCGACAAACGTCAGAAACAGGTTCCCTTTTTTTACTACCATATATTTATTCATTATTAATGTCAAAGTGAGACCCTGCTCGACTGTGCCCAGGCCACTCTTAATTCCATATTGGAATTTAGAGAGGACCCCGTTACATTTGGCACTGACTTGCAATTTTGTGAGTAAGACTCTACCTGCTATTTTCACCAGGGTATCAAGCAAGGAAATAGGTCGGTAGCATTTTGGGTCCTGCCTATCGCCTTTTTTAAAGATGGGGATTACAATGGCTTCGTGCCATGTGTCAGGGAAACCTAATTGACTGTAAGCATTTATTACGTTTGTGAGAAGTGGGGCCCAGAGTTCAAAATTTTCTTTGAATAGATCGATGGGAATTCCATCTGGCCCTGGGGCTTTTGAGTTAGCGCTCTCAGGAATAGCTTGCTTGACCTCTTGTGGGGAAAAAGCTATGTTAAGTGGGAAACTATCCCGGGTAAGTAAGGCTTCAGACTGCGAAGCAGTATCAGCATATTGTAGGGTCACACAGGGGTTTGACATTGCTAAAACATAATTTTTATACAAAGACGTGAAGTAGCTAACCCACACGTCTTCTGCTATGGCAACCTCCATAGAATCCGTCTTGCTCTCAGAAAAAAAGGGGCATTAACTTCTCTCCAGAATGAGATATTGTCCCGGAGGGCACTGGCCTTGATTAAAGCCTCCCAGGCAAGATTTTTAAGTTCTTCCTTCTTGTCTTGTAGAGCCTGTTTGTAATCACGCCTGGCAGCTCTGACTAAGCTGGTAACTTTCGGCAAGGTCTTTATGGCCTGTATAAGAGCTTTATGGGCTTTAGTGCAGGCTGAATTAAACCAGCCAGTTGATCTTATTTTCTCGCCATCTTTTTGTTTCCTAGTCAGTTTATCATTTATAGTGGCAACTATCTTACCGTAAGCCACTCTGATCAAATGAGGGTTAGGATTTTGTTCCAAGCATGTTGTAAAGTGTTCACACTCTTTCCTAATTACCTCCTCTAGGTATTTTTTGGGGTCAACCTTAGCCCACTTAATGGCGTACCCATTTTTTCTGGACAGAGAGATAGAATGGCGGTACAGTCTTTCAGGTATACTTGTTACATGACTGTCATGATTACCCGAGACAATACTGACGCTTATTGGGAAATGGTCGCTCATTGCTAATTCTTCGGTATCGAACCCCTGTATGGAACCCTGATTATTATTAGACAATAGCTTAAAGTCTATTACGGTACCTACCCCTCGGTCATGGAAAGTTGGTTGAAATGCAACCATGGGCTCACAGAGTTCATTTGCAAAACCTATGTCCCAGCCATGCATTAGTTGGTTTAACATGTTGCCAAAAACGGTGTGTTCAAAGTGCGTGCTGGGTTCCCCTTTTAAATTTGTTATGCCACAAATATTTGAATCACCGTGTGGGCATAGATGACAGTTAAAGTCTCCAACTATAAGAATGCAGTCTGCCTCCCCCACACCTTTATTTAAAATGGAGATCAGCTCGTCTACAAATGCTTTGGCGTCTTCTTTCAGCACGTTATTGTATAAGTTAATCAAAAGAAGGCTCCGCCCTTTCCCTTTAATAGAAAATCCCTGCAAAGATTTACACACCCTATTTTTAGGCCCTTCCACCTCGTGTCTAATCATTGTCAGATTAGCCAGATTGGAGGCAAAAGTACACAAGCCTCCAGATCCCCTGCCTCGATTGCCCTGTGTGGAAGGGGTAAAGAAGGTACTAAAACCCTCAATATGGGTCTCCTCCTGGTCCCAGCACTCCTGAAGACATATTATGTCAAAATTCTCCATAAAAGTTAGAAATGTTTGGTCCTTTGATTTTTTTGCAGAGGCCCGCAATGTTCCATGATGTTATTTTCAAACTAGCTCTCCCCTCATTTTGTGATGAACTTTTAGCCTGTTGCGGTAAGCTGGCAGTAATAACTGCACTGTGTCCTATCGTGTTTGGGGTGCCTGTGATTATTATCTCGCCAGAGGATATATCAGATTCCTCATTTGTATCTAAAGCAACGAGTCCCTCAGATGTTGATCCCATAGCTGGCTGGTGTAAAGGGGGCTGGGCCTGAGTCGCTGACTCCCGCCTGGGGGCAGGAACAGTATTTATCAATGCCGGGCTAGTGTAACAGAGATTCTGTGTGTTATTATATGGGTAAAGTGCTCTCTCTAGAGTTGGGGAAACAGGGAAAGATCCAAGTGCCTGATGAGCCCCGTTTTCCCCATTTGAATGCCCTATTGGTCAATCGACCATATCTAAGCAGTCAAACCTGTTTCTTGTGGGGAAGCCCCTCCAGCCTTCCAAATTGGGCTGTTCCCTTCTTGGAAACCAGGACCTAGGGTCCCAATCTCTGGTCCAATTTCTGTTTCTGTTTCTATTCCAGTGACCCACCTGGTTCCAAGACCAGTCCTGGCCGTCCTCCCAGCTAGGGGGTTCTCCGTAGTCGAAGGTATTAGATGGTGGATAAAAAAAAGAGAGACGATGTACGTCCATCCCCCTCTTTTTTGCCAAAGCTGGCCAGGAGCAAATATAGTCAACTGTGGAAGGGTCATCACAGTTGACTATAACACAGTTGCCCTGTATACTTTTTTTTGTTTCGCCAATCGAGAACACTCTTCGTACCGAAGAGATTCTACTATAGTTTGGTGGTTGAAGAGGTCTGTTTTGGCTCAGCCACTGCAGTGCCTTATTTTGGAGGGACCAAGGGGGTTCATCAGTGTTGTCCGACAACTCAGGGACCCCAGTAAGAATGGCAGTATATGGGGTCGCCTCAGGTGGTAAATGTGTCGGACGCCTGAACTTTACTCCTTTCCTTCCTTCGCCCTGGGGTTGCGAAACCGACCCTTTATGAGGTATGGATGGGGTCGCTTTCGGCTTGACTGTCTGGGTTGGGCCTTTTGATTGACCCAAGGTTACTTGAGGGATATCTAAGGTTTGATTAGGTTTTGCCTTCCCGTCTCCTGTTATGGACATGGAGGTGTCTTGTGCAGATTTCTGCTCAGGTTGAATATTTACAAATTTTTGAGCAGGTGCAGGCTTTGCTCGGGTGTCAGATTGGGGTGGTTGCGCTGGTTTGCTAACGACTTTGGGTTCCCCCCCCCTGTAGTAAGTGGGCCTAATGTTTTCTGGGATAACAATGGTGTGTTTAGTTTTGCTAATTGTTTTTCAATGTTCATGAGGCTTTTTTCTACTGGCTGTAAATAACGTTTGAAAAGCTCCCCCACACTCTTTAAGAGGAGTTGATTGGTTGATGAACATGAATTACATGTATTACATGTACCCCCCACTGCTCCCAGACTATTTGAGTTCTCAGGTGAGCCTGTAATATTGATTGAAGGGGTGTTACTAACATTTATGGGAGTATGGGTAAACTGGTTTGAAATAGAGGTGTTCTTTTTTTTCTTCACCCTTTTTGCTATCGCGCTCTTCCTCTTGCCCTTAACATTTTTTTCCGACGTATCAACGTGGGAGTGGAATAGTTGTAAGTCAGGTGTTTTCTCTAAATCGTCACTTAAGTGTGATTCAAGGGACAATTGAGTTGCGGAGAGATCCACTATATTTGGAACATTGTGAATCACTGCAATAGTTGTTTCAGATGGAAGAAGCAAGGGGGTAATCGTTCCCTGATGGATCGGTGTTTGGGCAGAAGCAAGAGGCCCCATAGAGGATCTTCTCGCTATTTCCAGTTCTTGAGATACTCGGCGCTCCAGCATAATTATACTCTGCTCTATCACCTCGTTGGTCCTGGTGATGAACAGATCTATCGGGCCTGTTATCTGTGCGGCGTTTAACGCCGTTTTGCTTCTAGTGCCTCTATTCATGGCTAAACACGAGGTATGATAAAAAGCAGATACTAATGCTCAACAGTAATCAACAACAGACGTAGAATAAGTTCATTTACAAGCAAATTGTCTGGAGTAAAAAAGACAAATAGCGTGGCCCAGTCCAGTCCTACCCGGTCTTGAACGGGCTTAAACGGGCCCGCCCGGCGTCCCGCGAGACGGGATCGATGTCGCTTTTAAGCGCCTCCTGACGCTGGCAGATGACGCGGTAGAGCGCTAGGGCTTCTGGGGGTTGTAGTCCGCCCCTCGCCCGTCTCCACTCGGCAGCCCCGCTCCAGGTAGTCCGAGAGCGTAGGGCGACGGGAGACAAGCGGGCGGGTCCACGAAGCTTGGCAAGGGTCTACAGATAGTTCCTGTGACTTCAGGGAATGACAGCACGGGCAGCAGAAAACGGCATGCAAAAGTTTCCCCTGCTCAATGAGAACGATGCCGCTTTTAAGCGCCTCCTGGTGCTGGCAGATGACGCGGCAGAGCTTTAGGGCTTCTGGGGGTTGTAGTCCGCCCCTCGCCCGTCTCCACTCGGTGGCCCAGCTCCAGGTAGTCAGAGAGCGTAGGGCGGCGGGAGACAAGCGTGCGGGTCCACGAAGCTTGGCAAGGGTCTACAGATAGTTCCTGTGACTTCAGGCAATGACAGCACGGGCAGCAGAAAACGGCAGGCAAAAGTTTCCCCTGAGGGAATTACATGTGTGGAGTGCTGTATGCTGATGTCAGTTTCTGTAGCACGAGGAGCTATATCGAGCAGTATGTTGTGATGTCAGTCACCCACCACCAGAGCGGTTACCTATGGCGCAGGGATATTCAAGGGCGTAAGACAGGCCCCTGCAGCCCCCGCGGTGCGGGGGGGCCCAAATAAATATTAACTTGCTTCGAGGCAGAGGAGCATTTTAATATTAATAATGACCTGCCGCCCATGCACTGCAAAAGCTGGCTCTGTGCACGGGCAGCAGGCCATTATTAAAACAGACCCTCAGCCTCAGAGGCTGGGCTCAAAGTGCCGCGCACTTTTTCACATTTAATGCGCCGCCTGCCTTCCATCAGGCATTGCTCTACAGGGTGGGGCAGTGTGGGGCATGTGCGCAGAGTAAACTGCGCACCTCAGCAACAGTCATCTGCCCCTGCTCCTGTGGACAATAACTACCAAAGCACTGCAGGCCTCTTGTCATCTTGCCTGTTGTTCCCAAGTGTTCATTTATTTCATAACAGTTTCAGGAGGCAGACTGTGGGTACGGCTTTGGGTGGCAGTTCGTGGCGAACTGAGCTGTAATTATCCGGCCTGATTGGGATGGGGAGTCAATGAGTGCACCCTTGACATTTGATCACTGAATAATCAGAGGTGGCCGTCGAACTCCCTTTTCCTAACACAAGGAATGCCCACCACAAATGAACTGTAGCCTTGCGCCTTTCCATCCAGTGCAGATCCCTCCTCCGCCCTCACATTCCATGCTCATTGCGAGGAGGGCCGCGGGTCATAGGCTACAGGATGTTATTGTTCCCAGGGCATTATCCAAGTCAGACTCTGCCTGCAGTGACTCGAGTCCTGCAGGCTGCTCCATCACCCTCTGCCCCAGGTGCCTGTTGCCACGAGACATTGGTACCGGGGCCCGGCCTGCCCTTCCTGTTATGTTAATTAATATTAATTACATTTAATATACTAACACGTGACTGAACCCGCAGGATCATCTCAGCCTGCAAGTATTTAACAATCCCAGTCCATTTGAGCCACGCCCTGTGAAAGCTGCCCCCTCTACCAATGTGACCCTGGAGATTGGCCCGTGCACACAGGAAAGCTTCTGCCCACAGCAGTGCACTATAGTTCCTGAATGAGGACTCGAGCGGACCAAGGCCATCAAAGTGACAATCATAGAGAGCAGCTTAGCGCAGTGGCAGTGAGTGTCAGTGCATCAACCAGAGAAGCCAACTCTCCCAGCAGTACAAACAGCCACCTACAGCCAGTCTACAGCACTACTGCGTGCAGCTTGAGTAACCCTCTTTTCAACAATCTGGTTAAAGATGCTCTCTGGGCCACCCTGGTACTGCAGGAGGCACATCATGGTGGCACAGGTGAGAGCCAACAGTGCACTTAAGTAGTTCAATGGGATGTCTACGATTGTCAGAGCGGCGGGCAAAGTATTATTTATTGTTCAGGAGCACATATAGGGATTTATGGGTCTTGGAAGCAGGGTGGGATTGCGAATTCAGGCATTGGGCGATGGACCAGCAGATGAGGCCCAGCTATTAACTGGTGTGTTTTTACCCTCAGTGCCTCATCTGCAAACCCACTTCCTAGGAATACCTCATACAAACCAAAGCTGCTGTAGCCGTAAAAAGTTGTCAGCCTGATCGGCCTACTCTCATGCACAGAATGACAATGGACTGTCCTTGTTGAGTACCAAATGTTAGGCCTTTGCCTCCGAACTGATCATGTGCTTGGGCCTGTGCATTTTCTAGAGATGCCAGGAAGGGCACTCACTATGTCAGTCATATTAGCTTTATTTCGATAAAAACATATCTTAAAAGCTTCAGTATACAAGTTAAAAAAGCTATATAATTAAGAGCACAAAACATTTTCTCATGCAGTAAATACACTCTTGATGACTGAATAAGGAAAGTTCACCATAGTCCATATAATAAAAATAGTCCATATAATAAAAATTATTAAAAATAAGGAGGAGGTTTCGGTGGCAAAGAAACAACTATTCTAGGAATTTTACATTAGTGAGACAGGGTCTGAGAGAAAAGTTAGAAGCGTGAGAGGAAAAGACCGAAACAGAACAGTATAATACAACAGAGACAGAAATGGAGAGAGAAAGAGAGGAGAATGGAATGAAAAAAAGAAAGAGACAAAAACTGTGTGTAAAATCTTAACGTTAAGGCAACATTCAAAAAACACATTTGATACAAATGTGAAACCAATATAACACAAACATTGGAAATGAATAGGTCTCGCATTATTAAAGTTTGAGCAGTTGGCATTGAAAATGGCAATGTTAGTGCTAGTTATGGCATTGCAATTATACTGAAATACAATCACATGTAATGCGTAGGTGTATTAAAAAGTTAAATGATAGATCATGTTGTTGAAGAAGTAGTGTCTGTTAGGAAATCTTCGTGCTGAAGTGGGAATGAGGACTCTTGGGAGGCGGTTCATTAGAAGTGAACTGAAAACGTTGAATGTGAAGCAAATACATTTTTTATGCCATGCCTCAAATTCACTCTAGTGGGTTTTTTACACACAATGTTTGCCAAGTAAAGCCTGGTGAAATTTGTACAGAGAAGTAACATGCCAAGGTTTGCAACTCGGAAGAAATATCCATAAAATTAAGTGCGGTACAGGAAGATGGGTGTATATCATGGATAGAAAAATATTAGATACTCTCAAGAGTTTCAAATAATCTGACAAAGTGCAGGATCAGATTTAGGAAGCACAACAAGCAGGAAGGCACAATAATGCAGGAAGGAAGAGGAAAAAAGTTTTCCATAATGGAAGAATTTCCATGCCGCAAAAGCAGAAAGACAGTAACTCGTGCCTGAAGTATGTAAAAGAAAGAAGCCAGGTTATAGAAATTAATTTGTATATATCTAGTTGGTGTTAAAGAATGATTTTACTGGTTTAGTGGTATGTACATTTGCATAGTTTGCTTTTGTGTAATTAAACAGAAATCCACAAATCAAAATCACAAAATTACACGAAATGCAGAACCAGTATTTAGTACTATAGTATGCATGAAATGCATCCATGTATCTATTTTGAGAAGAAGGATGCATCCCTGTATCTATGTTGACAGCACGGACACATTTGAAACAGAAAAACCAGAGGTGCGAACGACAGCCTCTCGTATGCTGGCCGATCACATTGTTCCTGTGTCCCGAGCCAAAATTGTGGCACAGGCGTAGCGTAATTATGCTGTGTAGTGTGGTTTCAGTAATGTTACGTAACACGGCTAACATGAAATTAGTAAAATGATGGTAGATTGCGCCAGCTTTACAGGAATGTCGTTGGGTCTAGCTAGAACATTTGAAGGTTTGTTAAGTAAGTGATGAAAACATTGGGTACACAGTCCGTAGGCCTAAATGCATGCTAGTTCTTAAAAGTGAATTTGGCGTTGATAAGCAGCAGGCCTCTCATCCCTCCACCCTACACGTGGCAGCAAAATGGTTGCTAATTCAGAGCCTGCCCCTTTCATCTTCCTTTCCCAAGACAGGAAGCTTTTCCAGAGGCAGAGCCTGGCATGCCTGCTCCGTCCCCTGCTAATGACGGGGAGGAGGCAATGAAAACATCTGAAGGAACTTTGCTCCAGCAAGGACAGCTGTCAGGAACAGACCACTGCTACATCAACGGGGGTCGGAAGAGGAGTGAAAGTGACGGGGGAGGGTCCAAGTCAGAAATAATGAACATTGCTTGCACTGGGGAGTCTGGGAAAATCCTGTCACTGACTTGCAGCCCCTGAGTTTCTTCTTACGGAGCAGGCTTCGTGAGGACATTAAAAAAGAATGAACAAAAATTAGTGTGGAGTGGTGTGGCTCACTGGTTAGAGGCGGCAGACCCTGGAGCAGAGGACGGCCCGGGACCAGGGTTCAATTTCCGATGTGGCAGGGTCGTGGCCCAGGGTCAGCGGACTCGATAATTCTCACCTCGGTGCCTACTCTAACCAGAGATCAGACTCGGCAACTCTGGGCATTAGCTTGCCTCATCTCCACAACGGCCCCCCACATACGCCGGGGATGCCTGGTTTCACCTTGGAGATACCCAGTAGGGACCATCTCACAGAGAAAGCCAGGACGGGTTCCCCAGCGGTCTATTGCGCAGAGATACTCCTTCAGGAGTCGATTGTAGCGCGTTAGAAACCCGCAATTAATTAAGTGTTATACAACATTCAGGAGGGCTCAATTACAGTGATATCTTGACCAACAGGTCGCTGATAGAAATTAAGGAAAAAATAAACTAGTCTAACTAGATCTGGGAGCTCTTCCCTCCCTTCTTCGTTTTCTGTATAATAAACCCATATGACTGTTAATGTACCCAAATGCACAAACTAGCTGGATGATACCAAAATATTTCTTTTGCACTCGCCATTACACGACTTTGGGCATTATCCCTGCATTCTGGAAAACAATATAGAAGGGCGCATAAGAGCGTAAAGTCAGCAAACCCTAACATGTTTTTTTGTTATACGCCTGTCCGGCCCTCGCCCATCCCTCCGGCTACTCTCTTCTTCACCATGACAGCTGTTAGGAGCATCCCACCCTGAGTTTCGCACAGGACACAGGAAGAAGAAAGTGGCTCCCTTCAACCCGGAACTGCTACCTGTGTAAATAGCAAAGACGGACACTTGAGCACTGTAAACTCTAATCTGGTAGAAGTGTGGTCATTTTGGAATAATTGTAATTCATACACGGTAAA
The DNA here is from genome assembly GCF_964263255.1 of Lissotriton vulgaris. Taxonomy (NCBI): domain Eukaryota; kingdom Metazoa; phylum Chordata; class Amphibia; order Caudata; family Salamandridae; genus Lissotriton; species Lissotriton vulgaris. Next base: position 455,737,240 of record NC_141700.1, on the reverse strand, counting down.
AGGATTAGAAAAACAAGATTACTTAACAGAGGCTTACAAAGAAACAGCAAGCATTTTCAATGCAATGGTTTTGCCTTTGGAAAAGTTTGAGCTATTTGCATTGTTAATGACCAAATTTTTATTTATGTCTTGGTTTTGAAAACAGATAAATAAATGGCATTGTCACTTACATTGTTATTAGCGTAATCTTTGCAGTCTCTAGAACTCTATAGCACTCCCTAGTTACTCTACACTCCCTAGCACTGTGCACTCCCTAGCACTCCCTAGCTTCCCTAGTCACTCCGCACCTCTTAGCATTGTGCACTCCCTAGCACTCTCTAGTCATTTCCTAGCACTCCTTAGTCACTCCCTAGTACTCTGAACTCTCTAGCACTCTGTACTCTCTAGTCACTCTGCACTCTCTAGTCACTCTGCACTCCCTAGTCACTCTGCACTCCCTAGTCACTCTGCACTCCCTAATCACTCTGCACTCCCTAGTCACTCTGCACTCCCTAGTCACTCTGCACTCCCTAGTCACTCTGCACTCCCTAGTCACTCTGCACTCCCTAGTCACTCTGCACTCTCTAGTCACACATGCACTCTCTAGTCACACATGCACTCTCTAGTCACACATGCACTCCCTAGTCACACATGCACTCCCTAGTCACACATGCACTTAGAGCTACACACACTCCCCCAGAGCCACACACCCCTCCCAGAGCTACACACACCTCCCCCCAGAGCCACATACACACCACCCTAGAGCTACACACACCATCCTAGAGCCACTTACACACTTTGAGCTACACATATATATCTAGAGCCACACACATACACACTGATTACAAACACACCCAGAGCCACACCCAGATGCACATACATACAGAGTTACACATACATACCCAGTTACACACACACGCACACACACATAGAGTTATACATACACTTAGAGTTGCACACACATATACACACCCCTACAGAGCCACATACACACGTAGAGCCACATACACACACCTAGAGCCACACAAAGACTCCCCTCTCCTCTCCTCTCCTGACATTTTTGGCCACATTCATAAGTGATGACATTTGTAGTGGTGGCCTCGGGGGAATTATTTGGCTTTGCAATAGAAAAATGAAAACTGTCCCCAAGCACCAAGTGTTCATCACATGGTGATAATCACAAGGCGATAATGAGCTGAGAAAAAAAGCAATGGCAGAATGGATAGAAGAGCAAATCGGACCCCCTCGATGTCCCCACCCGGCCCGTCACTCCCCACGCCACATGACATGCCAGTGCCGCAGAATAAAGTCGGGCTTAGGCTGAGTGATTCATGTCAAGCACTGCATGACACGTGACTGACTGACTCTGTTCCAGCCCATGTGTCCGGGGGTCCGAAGTGTCTGGAATCTCAACTTACACCCGGTTCCACTCTAGTGACACGCTTCAGTTGTCCACATGTTCTATCAATGTGCTACCCATACAGTTTTGTAAATCACCGAAACATCACCTAGGTCAATTCAGAGCGCTAAGATGTGACAACCATATGTTCGTCTAAATTGGTTTTTTTTTAAGATATCTCATATGGAAGGTGTTCAGCTATGGTGACATGGCAAGATGCAAACATCAGAAACCAGCTAAACCCTGCCACCTCCGTGCAGAGCCCAGACTATTCCGGATTCCACCACAGCCCATTCTGAACAGACTGTGGGCAGTCCTTTGCCTAACAAAATAATAAAGCGATCTATCTACATAACCTCAATCACAGACCACAGCCCAAGCAAACTCCTAGAAAGACACAGAGCAAGATGTTGAACGACGCCCACAGGCACAAGGTGTGCACAATAACCTGGATTACAAGCAGGGTGGGTTTGTACCTCCAGCTACTAAGCTCACACTAGTGCACTAACCACGCAGAGAGATTTCACAAAAACTTTCCTCACGTCTTTCAAAGTAATGATTTTGCCAGAACACCACAGTCGCCCCAGAAGCTGAAGGAAACGCACAGCTCACCACAGCAACGGGCACACGGACAGCGGGAGGGGGGACGGCACACGGACAGCGGGAGGGGGGACGGCACACGGACAGCAGGAAGGGGGGAAGGCACACGGACAGCTGCAAGGGGGGGAAGGCACACGGACAGCGGGAAGGGGGGAAGGCACACGGACAGCGGGAAGGGGGGAAGGCACACGGACAGCGGGAAGGGGGGGGAAGGCACACGGACAGCGGGAAGGGGGGGAAGGCACACGGACAGCGGGAAGGGGGGGGAAGGCACACGGACAGCGGGAAGGGGGGGAAGGCACACGGACAGCGGGAAGGGGGGGAAGGCACATGGACAGCGGGAAGGGGGGGAAGGCACACAGACAGCGGGAAGGGGGGAAGGCACATGGACAGCGGGAAGGGGGGAAGGCACACGGACAGCGGGAAGGGGGGAAGGCACACGGACAGCGGGAAGGGGGGGAGGCACACGGACAGCGGGAAGGGGGGGAAGGCACATGGACAGCGGGAAGGGGGGGAAGGCACACAGACAGCGGGAAGGGGGGGAAGGCACACAGACAGCGGGAAGGGGGGAAGGCACACGGACAGCGGGAAGGGGGGAAGGCACACGGACAGCGGGAAGGGGGGGAGGCACACGGACAGCGGGAGGGGGGACGGCACACGGACTGACACCTTCGAGTAAAGTCCGTGCATTATAAGAATGCATTAAAGAAACAAATAAATAAAGTAGAAGAGCAACGCACAAAAAGCACAACGGACCGCACCAGGATACAGAAAGACCAGCATGCGTGCGCCAGACCTGAAATATGCAGAAAGCCAAACCCCTACAAATAAGGAGAGGAGTGGACCAAAAGCTCAGGAAGTAGAGCGGCGAAGTACACTAGCCACTAGGCTATCTTCTAGCTCACTCACACGCATGCATAGTGCACAGAAGTATGCAGGAACAAAGGAGAAACCAATACCCGCAGAGCGGGAAAAATAACCCCAGGACAGGAGAAAGGCGTACACAGACTCATGGCCGGAACCTGAGTCCGAAACCCTCAAAAGGAGAGTACGTGGAATCCGACGCACAGCAATGGGACACCAGTGCCCAGCTTAGAGAAAATGTCATATGTAACAAAGCAAACGGGAAGCATTCATCAGAAACGAGAGCCCCTTTCAACAGCACTACATTTTGTTCATTAGTTGCATGTGGTAGTTTTAATCATTTTTAATACATATTACAAATATTTAATTATTTTACTTTGGGAATATGTGTTCTATTAGTTTATATTTATTAATTATTTTGTTTTAATTTAATATATTGAAATTAATAATTCAATTTTTTAATTGCAAGTGAAGTTAGTATTGCTGTCACATTTTTTATATTGGTCTACATTGAAACTACATATAAAAAATTATTTGCCATTAAAATTTTACTTTGATTTTATTTTTCAATTTTGAAAGCATATATCACACTTTAAGTTATCCCTATAGTTTCCCAAAGGAAGATCTCTGCCACAAGTTACTAGTAGCTACTTTACACTTGTAATCACTTATAAATTAGGCTCCACCCCCTGAATTCAGGGCGTGCATACGTGTAAGTCTATAGTCTGGAGTAGTTTTACACTCTTAAATCGTGACTACTCAAATGTAGATTTATTCACAGTGAAGTTTACCATCGTGAGTACCCCCTACATGCACAGAAAGCGAATTTCCTTGTATTAATCCCAGTTTGAAATCGGATTAAATGAAGCACATTTTCTGCATATTGCACACTCAGATGTATTCAGTTTTATTATGTGTTAGACTGTAACTTTCACTTCCTAAAAAGTAAGCAATTGTATGAAGAAGTAGGGAATAAAAAAAAAAAGTATTACATGTGAAAATCACACGGACAGCCGCTTTAAAACAAACTGCTGAGGTGGCGAAGTACACATTGTATTTTTCATGATTTGCAACATGCTGCACAATGGTACACTCGGGTACAATAGGTCATGGCTGCTCGTGGCCAGTACTGAGACGCCCCGAGGTTCAGAGACAACCTCAGATTGCTAAATGGCAAGAGAGTCACCGTGGGTGGGAAGGGAGTGAGCAGGGGAGTTTTGGAGAGAGAATGAATAAGATAAGGAGGGTGGGAAAACAAAGTGTAAGGAGTTTGGGAGAAATAAAAACGAAATAGATAAAAAATGAGATAAGTCAGTTACGTGAAGTGAGTAATTGAGAAATAGCAAGAGAGCTAGGGTGGGGAGGGATGTGTTAGAGGGAGAAATAAAGTGGAAAGACAAAATTAGATGAAGCGATCTAACGTGCTGGCAGAAATGAGTAGGAGAAACACATATCAGGTGATATGAGCGTGGTGGGGGTTAGGCAGAGGTGCAACTAGAGCCAAATTTCGTGGGGGGGGGGGTAAGAAAAAATTTCGGGGGGGGGCTGAACCTTTAATCAGTAGACAGAGTGGAGCTGCAGGGGCTCTTAGAGGGGGTGAAACAACTGCAAGGCCTATTTAACATTCAATTCAAATGGTCTTGTAATGACCTGTGAAACGTTCGGGTCCGGCTCTGTGTGTGCCCGGGATCTGTCTCATCCCGGGCTGCCACACACGACGGGGGGGGGGGGGGGGGGGGGGGATGGCTGAAGCCCGGTGAGTCCAATGGGTGTTGCGCGCCTGGGGTTAGGAAAGAGGGATTGAAAGAGGGCGCGAGCGGGTGGGGGAGAGGTGGAGAGACTGGAGACTTGTGCTGGAGGGAAGAGCTAAGCAGAGGGTGAATGGAAAAACTGTCACATTTGTCAGAAAAAATATATTCTACTTGGAGAAGGGACTGTTAAAATGTTACTGCCCAGTACTGTAGCCGCCCGGGCACTTATAAAACAGACCCCACCCTCAGAACCCCCGCCCGGGGCTTGAGGTGAAACTGAGGCGCCTCGAAGACAGGCGTGATCTTGCTGGGAGGGGTTGCACCAGTGTGTGCACAAAAACTGGACTCCATGTGGTGTGGCTCAATAGCACGCTACTTGTTCTCTCAGGAACCTGTAAGTGATCATTGTAAAACCGTGGGCTGATACAAAAACGTGTGGCAGCTCTGGGAGCTGGGCCTGAAGGGACTGCGGGATACCCCCGCACCGACCCACGCACCCTTTCCGTATAGAGCCGGGGCCTGAAGGGGCTGCGGCGCACCCGAGCACCAACCCAAGCACTCTTTCTGTGTGTTATGTGTCGCGTGTTGTGACATGAGTTCTTCTAAAGACTGTATAGCGACCTCCAGACAGACATAAAAAGCACAAGACGAGTCTCTGGATCGCTGTAGAGAAACGGATCAACCTCTCTGCAGCTCAGCGACCGCACCTCTGCAGTGGGGGGCATCCCAGAGCCACAAGAGAGGGCGCCTAGAGAGAGAATGCAAACGCAAGGGTGGTCGGCGCTGTACAAAGTAAACACACAGCATACCTGTGTGCGAGTACAGAAAGCAGGGCCAGCACAGACAGGACAGTGACTGGAGGCAGCGGCTAGCAGTTGAAAGGGAAACGTGAGCGCTATCCGCTCAGGCCGCCTCTCAGCGCTACTCACCTGCTGCAGCGGAGTTGGTGTCCTAGTGCCTGGAAGCCCTGAGTGCAGCGTTGAGTTAGCAATTTCTTTCTCGTTCCATAGGGTCTCCAACTCGCTGACTTGTGCTCAGGCACATTTGGGCGCACTCCCAGTAGATGCTACATACAAAGCAGAAATCCGCGTTCCAGCTCGGGGATGTCTGCGTCTAGCCTACAGAGAAAGCATCGCCCTACGGCGGCAGCACCGTTGTTGCGGTCTGATGAATCTCACCTGGTGGAGCTCATTGTGTTGTCGAACCATTGGAGGGGGTCGTGCAGTCACGGCGGAGCCTGGGAGAGAGAGGCGGCAGCAGGGGCCTGAGGGGCAGAAAATAGCAGCGATAAGTATACGAGCTGATAAAGAACAGGCACACACCCCCCTGCAGACCGGCTTCCATCCCCAGGGAACTGACGCAACAATAACTTTCGCACCTCAAACCCTGCGCTTTCCAATAATGCCCACCTATTTGCCCAAAGGAATCCGGACCACTTAAGTGTACCCCTAAACTTCCTCTTAAAGACTAGACATACAAGCACTCACCTGGGGAACAACGGAGGCCCAGCACGGAGCGGGCATTTCGGCAACCCCGCCCACGGTAATGTGCGCTGTAAAACAGGAAGCACGGGGGGGCGGGAACGGACAGCGGGAGGGGGTCGGGAAGGCTTTCTCCGTTGGCGGTCGGCCGCAGAATGGCCAAATAAACCTGCTCAACAAAAAAAAATAAACCCCGCCCACGGCCGCGATGACGACATTGCAGAGGCGGAGACGGAAAAAATCGCGGGAACGCCCACGAATCTGGTCCGGCCATGACGGACAGATCTCTGTTCCAATGGCTAGCCTCCATTTATGGAGCTAGCCAATGGAACAGAGGGCGGGACTAAGCACTACACTGTAGGGACATAGATTTCTCCTGGGCGGAGCTAGGAGCTCCGACGCCAGGCGAAACCCAAAAATGAATGCAAAGATGCACAACATTATGCAACGCTTCAATTACAGATAGCATGCAAGGTAGCAAAGGCCGTGTATTGAGATGTTATGTACATATATTATTTCTGGAGAGTGACCGCCTTTTTGGTGCTGGAAACCAGGGTTCGAGCCTCTGGGTGGCGTCCACATCCTGTGATGGGCAAATCACATAATATCTCAGTGCCTGAATGTGCCCTTGTGTAATGTAACCGGAGCTCATGTAATGCGCACCAATACCTCCAGGTAGAGTTTGCGCTAATCAAATCTGCATAAAAAAAACACTGGGCCAGCCTGCCTCAAGCGCTCCTCCCGAGCAGCCCTACATGCCGATCACATAATCTCCCCGTGCTTGAATGTGCCCTTGTGTAACATAACCGGAGCTCATGTAAAGCGCACCAATACCTCCAGGTAGAGTTTGCGCTATACAAATCTGCAAAAAAAACACTGTGCCAGCCTGCCTCAAGCGCTCTTACCGAGCAGCCCTGCCTGCCAATCACATAATCTCCCCGCGCCTGAATGTGCCCTTGTGTAACGTAACCGGAGCTCATGTAAAGACCTCCAACATCTCAAGGTAGAGTTCGCACTATTGAAATCTGCATAAAAAAACATTGTGCCAGCCTGCCTCAAGCGCTCCTCCCGAGCAGCCCTGGCTGCCGATCACATAATCTCCCTGTGACTGAATGTGCACTTGTGTAACGTAACTGGAGCTCTTGTAAAGCGCTCCAATACCTTCAGTTAGAGTTCGGGCCACAGAAATCTGCATAAAAAAACACTGTGCCAGCCTGCCTCAAGCGCTCCTACCGAGCAACCTTGCCTGCCGATCACAAACTCCCCATTCCTGAATGTGCCCTTGTGTAATGTAACAGGAGCTCATGTAAAGCGCTCTAATATATACAGGTAGAGTTCGCGCTATAGAAATCTGAATAAATAATTATGTAAATGTGAGCGATTGGCGTAGCAGATGCTAATTTGTTTTTTTCCATTTCAAAGTATGCCAGCAGTACGCAAAGAAATTTCTTTCACGAAGGAAAGGGTGCAGAACCAGAGACACCTAGGGACAGCTGGTGTTACTGCACCCTTTTCTGGCATTCTTTGAAATGAAATACAAATTTGCATTTGGAATGTCAATAGCTGGCCTTTTTACTAATACGAGTGGTATTGCACTGCAAATGCTGTGAGCAGCCTCCTGTGTGGCTTCAGCAGTGAATATGTCATTGCGGCAGGAAGCAAAAAAAGAAGAAGCACGAGCGCATAATCTCCCCGTGCCTGAATGTACCCTTGTGTAACACAACCGGAGCTCATGTAAAGAGCTCCAGTAACTCAAGGTAGAGTTCGCGGTATAGAAATCTGTATTAAAAAACAAACATTGTGCCAGCCTGCCTCAATCGCTCCTCCCGAGCAGCCCTGCCTGCCGATCACATAATCTCCCTGTACATGAATGTGCCCTTGTCTAACGTAACTGGAGCTCATGTAAAGCACTCTAATACCTTCAGGTAGAGTTCGCGCTATGGAAATCTGCATTATAAAAAAACACAGTGCCAGCCTGCCTCAAGCGTTTCTCACGAGCAGCCCTACCTGCCGATCACATAATCTCCCCGTACCTGAATGTGCCCTTGTGTAACATAACCGGAGCACATGTACAGAGCTCCAATACCTCCAGGTAGAGTTCGCGCTATAGAAATCTGCATTAAAAAAACTAAAACACCGTGCCAGTCTACCTCAATCGCTCCTCCCGAGCAGCCCTGCCTGCCGATCACATAATCTCCCCGTGCCTGAATGTGCCCTTGTGTAAAGTAACCGGAGCTCATGTAAAGACCTCCAACATCTCAAAGTAGAGTTTGTGCTATTGAAATCTGCATTATAAAAAAAACACAGTGCCAGCCTGCCTCAAGCGTTTCTCACGAGCAGCCCTACCTGCCGATCACATAATCTCCCCGTACCTGAATGTGCCCTTGTGTAACATAACCGGAGCTCATGTACAGAGCTCCAATACCTCCAGGTAGAGTTCGCGCTATAGAGATCTGCATTAAAAAAAACTAAAACACGGTGCCAGTCTACCTCAATCGCTCCTCCCGAGCAGCCCTGCCTGCCAATCACATAATCTCCCCATGCCTGAATGTGCCCTTGTGTAACGTAACCGGAGCTCATGTAAAGACCTCCAACATCTCAAAGTAGAGTTCGTGCTATTAAAATCTGCATAAAAATAACATTGTGCCAGCCTGCCTCAAGCGCTCCTCCCGAGCAGCCCTGCCTGCCGATCACATAATCTCCCTATGACTGAATGTGCCCTTGTGTAACGTAATTGGAGCTTATGTAAAATGTTCCAATACCTTCAGGTAGAGTTCAGGCCACAGAAATCTGCATAAAAAAACACTGTGCCAGCCTGCCTCAAGCGCTCCTACCGAGCAGCCTTGCCTACCGATCACAAACTCCCCGTGCCTGAATGTGCCCTTGTGTAATGTAACAGGAGCTCATGTAAAGCGCTCTAATACCTACAGGTAGAGTTCGCGCTATAGAAATCTGAATAAATAATTATGTAAATGTGAGAGATTGGCGTTGCAGATGCTAATTAGTTTTTTTCCATTTCAAAGTATACCAGCAGTACGCAAATAAATTTTCTTTCATGAAGGAAAGGATGCAGGACCAGAGACACCTACGGACAGCCGGTGTTACGGCACCCCTTTCTTTGAAATGAAATACAAATTTGCATTTGGAATTTCAATATAGCTGGCCTTTTTACTAATACGAGTGGTATTGCACTGCAAATGCTGTGAGCAGCCTGTTGTGTGGCTTCAGCAGTGAATATATCATTGCAGCAGGAAGCAAAAAAAGAAGAAGCACGAGCGCGCACCACTGCAAGCCATGTGTTTCTATTATCGCGCCCGTGTGTGCGCGCTAATAGAAATCACGTGACGGCCTATTAGTGTCTATTACGCACACCAAGCGCGTAATAGACACCAATAGGCCATGGGAGGAGCAATGCTAGCGCCAATAGCCAATAGGGTGAAGTCTTTTATTATCGAAAGAACGCCAAGGCCAGTGAGGTAACACTAAACAAAAAAGCACACGCACAAGCGTTTTACAGTCCAAAGTGAATGCTGAAACCCCCTTTTTCGATTACAAAATGCCTCGCGCTGCGCGAAACACTGCAATGCAGTGCAACGCTAGGCGCGAGACCTAAAAACCAGTAATTCCCAACCAGGAAGTAAAGTAGCCCAAGCTACAGGAGAAAAAACTTCCACACTCATGACTTTCTTAGTCATTTTGTATAGCCCAAACTGCAGCCAATCAGGCAACAGCACCCACCAGAAGGTTCTCCCCAGAGGCTCAAGCTCTCAGATTTTCTCGCAATGAGTGATGGTAACCAATGTAGCCTAAGAGCCTCTAAGGGGAGGTGGGCAGGTTGCATGTGAATCAATGAAAGACACCAATACTGGAGAACCACAAATTACAGGTAAGTAACTATTGTTCTTCTCCAGTATTAGGGGTGTCTTTCATAGATTCACATGCCTGAATCAGAGTAGATAATAGTACATATCTGTGCTCGGAAGACGCTATTTGTAGCATAAGCTTGTAAATATGAGGCACACATAACCATGAAATATGAAAATATATATATATATATATATATATATATATATATATATATATATATATTACCTACTGGCGGTCGCCAGTAGGTATATATAGTTAGGATTTTTTCCCTATGGGATTTCTGAAAATTCTATGTCTAATAACTTTGGCGTTTGTGGACGGAATCGGCTGAAATTTTCTGGAAAATGGCACATTTTGTTTCTGAGCAGCCCCTGAAAATTTGGGGGGTGTTCGGCAAGGGGGGGCTGAGATAAAAGGGGGGTCCTAAAACACGTTTTTCCCATGTTAATTTCCATAGGGCGGTTGGACTCACTTTTAGCTCGAACGGCTGAATGGATTTACACGAAACTTGGCAAAATTGTAGGGACTGTTAGCCCGATGTGCCTTTGCTAGGTCTCAATATATGTGCTTCAGTGGATTTTGAGAAATTAACGTTCAAAGTAAGATATATATCTGTAACAGCGCTCCGGGCAGCGATCCGGTTCGCGTACTTATCGCGTATCGGAACATGAACTACAAGTCCCAAAATACCTGAAAGCTACTACAGCAGAAACAGGATTCATTCGTTACAAAACGCAATGAATCATGGGAAATGACTGAGAACTGCTAATCAGCTTTGCATCACAAGCCCAAGAAGAAGAAGCGGACAGCTTTGAAACGCGTTGGCTAAAGGGATGCAATTACGGATGAAATGTATTCCTCATTGTGGCAATAAAGTGTTCTGACACTTACCTGGATGTCCGTGTGCTCTTTCAAGCTGCAGGAGACTTGTTGGAGGTAATAAGTGCACGGCTGCTCCTGGCCGTGGAGAGAAGCACCACCTGCGAGGCGAACGCCGAGAAAGCGGGGGCTGTGGAGGCAGGCAACGTCCTGCCTTGACCGGCGCAGCAGGGGCCAATCACTAATGAGGAAGCCGTCTCATCCGGGGCGAAATGGAGTGCCTTTTATGTAGAGGTTTCAGACAGAGCCTCCGAACCCTTTTATAATGTTTGGTGCATTGAAGAACCCACTAAAGGTCATAACTATAGCAGACATGAACTACAAGTCCCAAAATACCTGAAAGCTACTACAGCAGAAACGGGATTCATTCGTTACAAAACGCAATGAATCATGGGAAATGACTGAGAACTGCTAATCAGCTTTGCATCACAAGCCCAAGAAGAAGAAGCGGACAGCTTTGAAACGCGTTGGCTGAAGGGATGCAATTACGGATGAAATGTATTCCTCATTGTGGCAATAAAGTGTTCTGACACTTACCTGGATGTCCGTGTGCTCTTTCAAGCTGCAGGAGACTCGTTGGAGGTAATATATATATATATATATATATGTAATCACTAAAAGCATGATAAAATGCAGTTACTTGAGCATGTGCATAATAATAATAAGCATAACAAAAATCTGACAGCAGTAAGAGGAGGAGGGAAACAGAGGCTCACCTTATTTGAAAAGATTACGCAGAACTGCTTGACCCACTGAAGCATCGGTCTCACTGGCTGCATCCAAACAGTAGTATTTGGTGAAAGTATGCCGACTGGCCCAGGTTGCCACTCTGCAGATGTGCTGGAGAGGGACTCCAGCGAAAAGAGCCGTTGAGGAAGACACTGAATCGTAGAGTGTGCTCTTGGAGCTGCTTGCAAAGGTCGTCCTGCTTGTGTATGACAAAAGTCAATAGCTGCAGAGATCCATCTTGCAATTGTTTGCTTAGATAATGCTTGGCCTCTATGAATCCTACCATAGGTGATAAACAGTTGATCAGATTTGTGTTAAGTAGATGTTCTTTGTAAATAGAATTTTAAACATCTCTTAATGTCCAGTGTATGCAATGCCCTTTCCATAGGGGATTGTGGGTTAGGAACAAATGTATTTAAGATGACAGGCTCGTTCAGGTGGAAGTCCGAAGGCACCGTAGGTATGAATTTCGGATTCGTGCGGAGCACTACTGAGTCATTTGTGAACTGTAAGAAAGGAGGATGGACTGTGAAAGCTTGAATATCAATGACTCTTCTAGAAGAAGTCAAAGCCAATAAAAGTGACATCTTCCACGTAAGGAACTTCAAATGCGCTCTGTGGATAGGTTCAAAAGGATGGCGCGTGAGTTGCGCTAACACTACATTGAGGTGCCATGATGGTGGTGGACGACGTACCAGAGGGAACATTCTGAAAAGCCCTTTGAAGAATTGTTGTATAATTCTTGAATAGTAAAGAGAAGTGGACCCATCTTGTCGGTATCTGGAAATCGCTGCCAGGAAAACCCTTAGGGTTGCATGAGACAATCCCGATATTGCCAGATGCAAGAAAAAAGGTAAGATATGTTCTGGCTTAGCCAAAAAAGGATGAACTCCCACTGAACGACACCAGATACAGAAGCGTTTCCATTTGAGTCTGTATGTCTTCATTGTAGCAGGTGCTCTTGCTTTGGCTAGTACCTTTTTGCAATCTGCAGGGATGTTTAAATGGGCGAATTCAAGGTACTCAGGTGCCAGGCCGCTAACCTCAGAGATGTCGGGTCCGGATGGTAAATCTGACCATCCTGGATGGAGAGTAGGTCCGGAATTGGACGCAACTGAATTGATTCGCACTCCGATAGGAGAAGGAGCTCGGTAAACCAGTATTGGGGGCAATAAGAATCAGCCGATACAGTTCTTTCTTCATCTTCCGCAGAACTCTGGGAACCAATTGTATCGGAGGAAAAGCGTAAGCATATATTTGAGACCAGTGGATCGAAAACGCATTCCCCTGAGAGTCTTTGTGGGGATGCCAACTTGCAAAGAACTGGCATTTGCTGTTCTTCCTGGTGGCAAAGAGGTATAGATCTGGATGACCCCACTGCCGAAAGATACGATCCACCGTTTGTTGATGAAGCTCCCACTCGTGAGTGGACACTGTCGTCCTGCTGAGAGTGTCCGCAAGAACGTTCTCCGTTCCCAGTACATGAACCGCCAGAAGATTGATTCTGTGACTTATTGCCCATGCCCATTGCTCCTGGGCTTCCTGAGACAAAAGAGCTGATCATGTCCCTCCCTGTTTGTTGACATAGTGCATACTTGTTGTATTGTCTGTGCGAACCAATACAGTGGCTCCTTGAATAAGTGCTCGAAATGATTTGAGGGCAAGAAAGATGGCTCTCAGCTCCAACAGATTGATGTGCCAACGTTTATGCTGGGAGCTCCATTTGCCTCTGATTGTCCGTCCCTGAAGATGAGCTCCCCAACCTTCGAGGGATGTGTCTGTGGTGATTGTAAAGTTTGGTGCATCCTGAAGGAACGCGCAACCCTGTTGCAGTTTCCTTTTTTGTATCCACCAAAGAAGGGAACCCCGAATGCGAGGGGTAATCTGGATGAGGTCCTCGAATTAACCAGAGACCTGCAGCCATTGAAGACTGAGCTCTTCCTGAAGAGGCCTCATTCTGAGTCGGCAATTCGGTATCAAAGGAATGCAAGATGATATCATTGCCAGAAAGGATTTGAACCGTCGGACTGAAACTGACTTTTTTAAAAGTAGATTCCGAGCCATGTCCTGGATTCTGTTTTGTCTCTCGTCCGACAAGAAGGCTTGGAGCAGCTGAGTGTCTAAGGTTGCTCCTAAGAAAGCTCGTCTTCAGGATGGTACCAACTGGAACTTGCTGACGTTGATGGAAAGACCCAGAGATTGAGAGAAAGCTAGACACTGCTGTAAATGGTTGTCTGTGTCTGCGTAACAACTGGCCTTGATAAGGCAGTCGTCCAAATATGGAAATATTTGTATTCCCTCCAGTCGGAGGTGTGCTGCTACCGGAGCCAGGACCTTTGTTAATACCCTGGGTGCCGAGCGCAGCCCAAAGGGAAGGACCTTGAACTGATAATCCCTGCCAGCCACTCTGAATCGCAGGAACTTTCTGTGACGAGGTAAGATGGGGATGTGGAAATGCGCATCTTGGAGATCCAAGGTGGCCATGTAGTCTGGTGGGCTCTTTGGGGGAACGTTTAGAGGAAACTGTTTGAATTTGAGGGCATGGCCCTTGGCCACGATGTCCAGGACCCACCTGTCCGATATTATCGATGACCATTTTGAGTAGAATTTTGATATTTGTCCTCCAATTTTTATGTGAGATTGGGGCAATAGCGGTGGCAGGTGATAAAGTTCATTGTCGTTTATCCTTCCGGTGGTAGGCCGGTTTCTTTTTGTTCTGTGAATAATTTGTGTTTCGTTGGCCGTAGGACTGATAACGCTGGTTTTGGTAGCGTTGATTCCCCTGCCTGTAGGAGTACTGTTGAGTATATCCACCTCTGTTAGAGGACGATCCACGTCCTCTCGCTCCTCGAAAAGGCAGCTTACGAAATTGGAGGGTGCCCAAGGATTTAGCAGTCTCTGTGTCCTTTTTGATTGTCTGCAGGGCTTCTTCCACTTGCGTACCAAACAAAAACTCTCCGTCATAAGGCATATCCAATACCTTTGTTTGCACTTCCTGATGGAACGAAGTAGAACGCAGCCAACCTTGTCTGCGTAATACAGCAGCACCAGCCAATTGCCTGAAACCAGTTGAGGCCACATCAACAGCCGAGTCAATGATCTCAGCCGAGATCCTTTCAACTTCCTGCAGGATTTTCTGAGCTTCAGACTTGGAGAGTTCTGGAAGTAAGTTGACATATGGTGAGATATCCGACTACATTTGTCGGTCATATCTGCCCAGGATGGCCAATGAGTTGGCAGCCCGGACTGTGGTAGCCGCCATTGTTGACACGCGTTTACCAATGGCATCCAAGTGAATGCCGTCTCTATCCGGTGGGGCTGCAATTGGAGATGAAGGGTTTCTAGATCTCTTTTGTGCAGCTTAAACGATGACCGAATCCAGTTTTGGTTGTCCTATAAGGCAAGAAGGGGACTTTTCAAGAGCCTTATATTTTTTATCAATCCTTGGCAGAACCGGATGTATGGAAGCCGGAGTAGACATAACTTTAATTCCCTCCTTCCAGATGAAATCAATGATAGGTATAGACTTGGCTTGGTTCCTTGTCTGGTCTTTAAAAGCATATAGAAAGCATTCCTGCTCTGTATGCTCCATGTTAATGTGGAAGCGCTTCGTAGCCCGCTCCATTAATAGGTGGAATCCACCCACGTCCACTGGAGGTGAATCAGAAGTAGCCGGTGGTGAAGGAGAAGGAGTTTGCACTTGGTAATCATCCCACTCCGACATCAATGAACTGTCATCGACTTCTTATCTTTCTTCTCTGTCAGAAGAATGTTGTTTGTCCGGCTGATTGGACGATGCAGGTGGAGGAGACCTTGGGGTTCTGAAATCAGGTCTAGGCGTTTGCACCACAGGTGAAGGAGGTACAGAGCCTGTTGACTCCGATGGCGGAAAACGCCTGTAATAGTCATCCAGCATGCATTGAAGGTTGGTAAGCAATGCTATTGGTACCTGAGCTGAGGGAACATTGATCACAGGTGAATGCACTTGCTCAGGTGAATGCTGATCTTCTTGATCGTCCTCCTGATATTTAATGTTTAATTCGGAAGGACTTGTCGCTGATCCAAATGTTTCCTCAATAACAGAATCCTCCTCACTGTCCTCAGAATCCAGTAACTTGTCTGGAACCTGTAGGGATACCTTTTGCAGTGAGATGTGTAGAGGAGATAAATGTTCTAAACTAGAACCACAAGACTAGAAAAGTGTTCCTGCAGTGGCCAGGTCATTCAATAATGTGTATACATCTCTAATTTAGTCAACACAAATAGTGACAGAAAGAGGAAGAGTGCAAATAAAGTTCATTCAAAAAAATATATTTTTATTTACTTATTATATTTTGTTTTTGTGTGAAAATAGATACATATAAGTTAAATTCTTAGTCAGCGAATTGTCTTTTATAAAGTTCATAGACAATACATGAAATGTTTGAAGAAATTCAGAAAAAACACAAAGACAAATCTAAAATCCATAACAAATAAATAGAAATTCCCCTGAAAAACGAAGGGTCCCGGGGACGCGTAGATGCTTGAACGCTACTCGCCGATACTAAAGGGTTGCGGTGACGTTGCAGTAGCTCGCAGAATGCCTGTCTGTTATGAGATGTGATCACCACTAAATATTAGATCGAAATAACATAGGAGTGGACGCCCTACGCGGACTACATTATCCCGGGACCCTTTCAACAATAGGAGTATCTCCTCAGAACCCACATATGAATGGAAATAATTGGCGCATTTTGCCTCCTACACAGAATCCGATACCTTAGACAGCTATATGAAATCTTGAGGATCACTAAATACATCCGACTTGTCATTTCGGATGCAGCGTCATCCCCGTGACCCTACCAATCTACTCTCGTAGAGACCAAGTTTGAGTGATAGCTTACCTATCACCCTGCCAATCTCTTTCTTGTTTGATCCCCTGTTACCTGCACAATCCGATGTTCAAGGTCCTGATGAAGGTGGCTTGCCCACCGAAACGCGCGTAGACCCGCCATAAGGACCAACAACTACATCTTGTTGACCTTTAACGACATTAGCGCAACCATCTCGCTAATAGGGATCCAGTTCCTTTTTCATCTCTGTATGTAGTATGAATGTAGAATGTCTGTCAGCACGTGAGTGAGTTGCTGTGTATGATTGTTTTTCAGGGGAATTTCTATTTATTTGTTATGGATTTTAGATTTGTCTTTGTGTTTTTTCTGAATTTCTTCAAACATTTCATGTATTGTCTATGAACTTTATAAAAGACAATTCGCTGACTAAGAATTTAACTTATATGTATCTATTTTCACACAAAAACAAAATATAATAAGTAAATAAAAATATATTTTTTTGAATGAACTTTATTTGCACTCTTCCTCTTTCTGTCACTATTTGTGTTGACTAAATTAGAGATGTATACACATTATTGAATGACCTGGCCACTGCAGGAACACTTTTCTAGTCTTGTGTTTTCTCCTCCCCTCGGTTCCTGAGCCATAAATTACTTGTTTGAGGGGGTCCCATTGCTCATGTTCTAAACTAGAACCACGCCTCTGAAGTAAAGATGGTTTTGGTGTTGACAAAAAAGCTGTTGACGGCGACCAAACTTGCAGAGTGGTACAAGAAGATAGTTGTGGCATCGACGGGGGCACCACCAAAGGGCTCGTTGACCTGGCTTTGGTGGCAGACGTTGACGAGGTCTTCGTCGACAGTAGAGTTATCATTGTCGACAGTGGTGTCCCCGTCGGCGACTGTGTCTTCGTCGACGACGGTGCCTTCGTCGACGACGGTGTCTTCGTCGACGATGTTGTCTTCGTCGACGATGGTTTCTACATGGACGATGGTGTCTTCATCGACGATGGTGTCTTCGTCGACAATGGTGTCTTCGTCGACGGTGTGGTAGCTGTCGACGAGCTTGTCGACAATGGTATCATCGACGGAATCTTTTTTAGCTTGGCCGTCGACGAGGCGCCGACGACGGCAGAAGAAGAAGACTCTGCCATCAACGAGATAGGTCTAACAGTAACATAGACCATCGTCGGCGATGAAGACGCTGTTGACATAATCATCTCAGGCTTAGGAGAAGAAAAGGCTACCGTAGACGTGGACGTAGCGTCGACGGAGAACTTCGTTGACGAAGACATCGTCGACGACAGGGTCTGTTTCTGAGGTAAAGTCTTCTCAGAAGATGTTTGAGGCAATTTCTTGGTAGATCTTCTCGGGGGCATACATGAACTGCTTGTCTCCTTAACAGGGGGAATAGCCTTAGATGTGGAATGCCTCTCAGACTCCTTAGTAGGTTGTTCCTTCCTTACAACCTTTGCCCCAGGAGAAGATAATACCTCCTCAGCAGCTCTCTTCCTAGAGGCTGAAGTAGACCCAGAGGCAATACTGCCTACCTCAGAAGCAGGATAATCAGTATCCTTGAGCTTTTGTAGCCACAAAAGCAGGCAGCCCTCTCTGTCCCGGAGGGCCTTCTGAGGGAAGGTCCTACAGATCTTGCAGTCCTTCACTTGATGTTCAGGATACAGGCAGTAGATGCACTTCTTGTGGGGATCTTCTTTAAACAGCCGGAGCTTACCACAAGAGTCACAAGGCCTGAATAAAGATTTCTTGGAAGAAGACATCTTCAAACCTAGATTCCAGAAGGAAAATAGAGAAGTACTGAGCAGAGCTCAGGGAGACTCCCTTCACACGACATGCGGTAGAAAATCTGAGAGTCTGAGCCTCTGGGAAGAACCTTCTGGTGGGTGCTGTCGCTTGATTGGCTGCAGTTTGGGCTATACAAAATGACTAAGATAGTTATGAGTGTGGAAGTTTTTTCTCCTGTAGCTTGGGCTACTTTACTTCCTGGTTGGGAATTACTGGTTTTTTCCTATGCTATTATGTCATATTATTGCTTTTTTATGTACCGTGGGACTCCCACTCCGGCAACGGGGAATGATTCAGGCATGTGAATCTATGAAAGACACCCCTAATACTGGAGAAGAATGGTTCTGTCAGTCTGGAGGATGCAGGAAGCACACTTTTGTCACTGAGGACAATGCAAGAAGCACAGTCATGTCCGGAGTGAAGGCTGCAGAAAGAAAAAGGTCGATTTGGTTCCAGTGGGAGTAGAGTGAGCATGACGATGGAGAAGGCACACACCTGCTCTACTGAGAACTCCTAGGTGTGCGCTGGTACAAACAAGCAGGTCTTTCTGCTTGAATGCTTCCCTTTTTAATTGTTGTCCTGGAAAACTTTCCTAGGGTGACTGGCCCTACAAGTTTTAAAACACTGAATTTACCATAAAGGTTTCCAAAACTTAGCCCACTGACACATATCAAGCAAGGTTTCATGATAAGTCATGATCCACAAACATTGGCTGCTTTTTACAGGTGTCCGGGCCCATTTGTGGTCCCAATCCAACACTGCTTGGAAGCGCGCTTGAAACCGGGTCCAATGGAATAGGTGGGGCCCACAGAGTGTCTGTCACTGCAAGAGGCCCAAACCTGCTCAGGAATGTGTCAGGACACCATGTAACTGACCCTCCCACTGCAGGGCGGCTGGAAGGTTTATAGAGGTCTTCCTGAAACACACCTCCTCCAACATGAACCAGGCACATTCGCAAAACTGTATTCTATGAGGATTAACTGGGAGTTACTGCTTTTTACTAGGTTACTGGTCTTCTATTTCTGGTGCTTTACAGTAATTTTAAGTTCTTCTTAGAGTTTCTCATTCCTCAAATGGGTGTAATTTCTGATATTTATATGTTTCCCTCGTCTAAATTGCTTAATTTTGCTCACGAGCATGTCACTCATAGTCATTGAATGTCACTCATATTTACACTGAAAATATGAAAATGTCACACACAGCAATTTGAAACCTTGACAGCTATGTGAGTGTTAAAACCCTGCTTAACAAGCAGCCGCCAGACACTGGGGCCCGGATGCTTTCGAATTCACTGTTACGGCCAAACAAACACCCGAAAGCTGTTCGAGGCTCAATTTTGACTTCAAAGATGCCAGGCCTGGATTCTTTCCAACTTCCAGCCGCCTCTAGCCCCCACAGTTTAAATGATTTTCCGCGAAATTCAGGAGAGGAGGTTTTCCACTTTTTTTTAAGCCAATATGCCCATGTGTGAAGGCAGACGCCTACTAATTTTGAGTTTAGAGGGAGAAGAATTGTTCTTCAGCGTTAATGCTACAAAACCAAGGAATCCTAATTTCAGGATCTATCCCCTCTCCCATTTAACTACATTGTGTGACTTTGGTCAAATTTTTATTCATAAATATTCCCTTATCTGCTAACAGATGGTGTCCTTCGAAACACGTATAGTCTGTTTATACTTTAAAAAATGCACCTTTTCTGTTACCAACAGAAACATGTATTTGCTGCCCTTAATTATTAACACAGGTCTTAAAACTTGGCAAGCACGGATGCAGCTCTCCCAGAGCCTGGATCGAGGTCTGTGGAGCTCTCTGAGCCGAAATCTCAGCTTGGAATCAACCGCCATCAGTATCAGGACAGGTGTGGAAACATAACAGACCCAGCACTTGTCACTTGTTTTCCACTAGTTTCTACTTTCCTTTCTCCCATGCTCTTTGCATTTCTTTCCCATATACTCCATTTGCTTTAATTTTTCCTTGGTCTCTGTTTTCTGTTCTGCTAAGCTCTAGACTCATAGGTGAGCACAGATCATGCAGGTGCGCGATGACACAGGTCTATCTCACGGTATGTAGTCTTGTTGGACCAGGAGGTGTTAAGCAGCACAAGCGCGGTGATGGCAGCATACTGTGTAGTGATCAGTAGTAGTGAACAGGTCAACAGGCTCACTCACTTTAAAGTTCCACTGCTGTGTGCTTTACACACCCAAGGCCTACTTCAGGTAGATGTGTAGTGATGCGCAGGAGCAGTTACTCTGCGCTAGATGTGTGTGCCTGGGAAGGGTACAGTACAGGGATTTTTAATATGCTGCTGCCTGCTGTTCTTATCATTGTTTTAACAGTGACTTTGAAATATCTGCACCTTCATGCACAAACCAAAGGGGCATTGGTTGACTAAACTGGTTTGATTTTTGTATGCTGCTGCCTGCTGGACTTTTTATTGTTAAAAAAGTAATTGTGACATATTTGCGCCTTTATTCACAAACCAAAGGGCCATAGACTGATTAAACTGGTTAGATTTGATTTTTGTATGCTGTTATGCTGGGAGACATCGATTACAACGCAGGCATTGCATCGCAATGCCTTTACATCGCGGTCATTACAACGCAAGTCGTTACAACAACTTGCGCTGGATGGCGCTCTAACCTAAGGAATAGTATGATATATTATTTCAACACCTTACCTAATGTACTTACACTGGAGTTGGAATAGTAAATCATATAACACTTTCTTCCTGAAACCACTCATCCTTAGCAAAAAGAGAACTGGTCACCGAGCCTTCTCCGGTGCTGCCCCTAAGATATGGAACTCTCTTCCACCGGAAGTCCTCAACGACTGCCTTCAAACTGGAAGCCAAACGATTCCTAATAAACAAATTCTTACCTTAACTGGGCTAGGCTCACCTGCTCGAAATCATTGATCCTACAATCATTGTACCCACATTTGATGCTGATCTTCTTTACCTCATTGTGTGCCCTCCTTTATAGCCCGCTATGTACCTGGTTATTGTATTACTCTCCTTAAACCAGTTGTCCTGTAATTATGTGATTATTCCTGTTTTGTATTCTTACTTGATGTCGATATTGCATTTTTTCCTTCCATCCTTTTGTAAAGCGCTCTGATATCCTTCGGGATCTTGTTCGCGCTATATAAAATGTTATAAATCAATAAATAAAATACTAATCCTAAATCCAGCACCCTCCAGTGCAAGACGTTGTAATGACTTGTGTTGTAATGAACGCGATGTAAAATACTGCGTTTTAAATGTATGAGTTGTAACGTCATACATTCTGTTGTGCTTGTTATTGTTTGACCAGTCACATTTAAATACTTGCGCCTTCATACACAAGCCAAAGAGGGAATTGTTTGACCAACCTGGCTTCATTTCTGCATATTGCTGGAATTGTTTTTATCACACACTTTGAAAGTGTTTTCACCTTGAGCCAAGACGAAAGGGGGATTGCTTTATAAAACATACTTGAGTTTTGCATATTACTGGATTGCTGATTCTTTTATCATGCACTTTGAAAGTATTTGCACTTTTTCCTTTGCTTCACCAGCTACAGTTAGTATAGATTCTATCATTAGATACTTGCTAATATGGTTTGATTTTATCCTACATGATGCGTTATTGATGGTGTTGTTTGTACTGGTCTATAATATGTGCTCCTGAAATTGTGTAATTAGCTTTGTTTACCATACAGAAATGATAAATACAGACACACATCTGCATCAATGTTCTGAAGCATCCGAGCAGTTTTCATCTTAGCCTTGTGTGCCTGCCAGTTTATGCCCTACTTACTAATAAATCCCTGATAGTAGATATTGAAATTGCATCCTCAGTTCATTTTAAATACTATAGAGTGGTTAATTTCATAGAAAATCCCAGACAGACGCAAGTGTGTGGCATGCACATAATTCACACCAGTTTATTTCTCTTAGAACTGTCAGGATACTGGGTTATGTCTTGTGTTCTGCTCATGTATATTGTCAGTCGAGTCTGTTAAATTGCAGATTTGGATTTGCCTTTCAAGTTATTTTCTATCAATGTCAATTCTAATTCAGACCCTATGTAGTTGTTCTTCAGCGATAGGCAGTTCCTCAAACAATAGGACCAATCCTTTGCACTGCTCTGATTCCGGTCTCAGTTAAATATTCTGCTCTTGACAATACTGTTGCAAATGGTGAAGCTTATATATTAAGAGTGTTTCTTACTTTCTTATTTGAACTTTGAGTACGCGAATATAGAGGCATTTAATTAAATGTTGGAGGTTTCAACTCAAATATATCAGATTTTTTGGCGGTGGAGCAAATTGGTGAGTGGTGGGGGCCCCCTCCATGTACTTTGCAGGGGGCCCCCTCAGGTTTCGTTACGCCACTGGTTTGATTGCTGTATTGCCTGTTTGTGTTTTGGAGCGAATAGTAAAACCCCAACAAAGAATTGTTTAAAGAAAAGAAAATAAGTTATCAATATTCATGATGTAGGTTGGATTGTGACCCACTCTGAATCGGAATTAAGGGAACAGACCTACTTGAATATCGGTTGGTTCAGTAACTTCTTTACTGGTGTCAAAGACATTGGTTGCTAATTGCGACTGGCTTTTTGCAACTAGTAATTATTACAATGGTCCATAAGAATCCAACCCCTAGAGAGGTGTACCAAACGAACTCCCTCCATGATATGCCATGAGCGGACTGGGTGTGAGGTTAGCCTAGCAGTGAAAGTAATCAGTATTTTCTTTTAAGAACCACTTAGATAAGCATCAGGCGCAGGCTTCCAAGAGGTGTAACCGGTGTTGCAAGTGATTAACCCTAAAAATCGTCAGTGGTGCGAATAAACAGGTCTTGCTTTATTAGCCCAGCTGTAATTCGATCCGGTGAGGTTCTCTCTTCAAAAAACACTGCACAGTCGGAGAATTGTACTTTTAACTCCTATTTGTCCTGTGCCAGTCTCACAAAGATGGCGCATGTCTTTAAGGTCTTTAACCCCTTAGCTGCGGCGGCTATTCCGCCGCAGTGCTAAGGGGGAGGGGGGCCGCGCGGCGCTCCCGTCCTTGTGACGGAACCGCTCCGTCACGAGCTTTGGGTGGGCTGTGCTTGTGACGGAACGGTTCCGTCACGGCCACGCCTGCTTAATAGAACGCGCCGCGCAGGTGCGAAATCAGCGCCGCGGAGGCGCGGCGAGCGCACCGTGACAGGGCCGTTCCGTCACCAGCACAGCCCACCCAAGGCTCGCGACGGAGCGGTTCCGTCACGAGCACGCAACGGGTTAACAGAGTCTACATGCTCATATTTTCTTCACAGGCTTCTGATTCTGCACAGCTGACTTAACTTTACCTATATTTTTAAAAACATTGTGTTTGTTTAAAATTCTTATTTTAGACCCTGCCTGTATGATGACTGGATCACTCTCTGCAACAATATTTCTAAAGGACCCTAAGCTTGTGCAGACTGTATAGCAAAAGTTTCAATACATTTTGTAGATTACAAGTATAAAGATATTTTTCACCTCAAAACATATGTACTCACTAATCTTGTGAATCTGCATGTTTGTTTTTTTCCTCAGGAAACATTTGACTGCATCTTTGATCGGCTCATATGTGATGTCTCTTGTGTCCAAATATGTACAGAGTCCGCAGAGTTCTGCAATGTTTTCTGTCAGTGGCAGATTACAAGTTCCTAACCAGTTCCTTTGGGACAAAATATAAATAGGGTATTTTTACCATACAATTTTTCCTACAATGCATGAAGAATCAACATACTATTGCGAATTAAGCTCAAGTAATGACAGTAGCTCATGTTTGGTCACTCCTTTACTTTTCTCGTTAGCTAGACATCTAGTGTAAGAACATCTCCAAATTTCCGTTTCCATATTGTGCCAGGGGTGGCATCGGATGTGCCTTACATGTTACAATAGCAAAACAGGCCCCTCAACAAGTTGGCCAGAAGTTACTTGGGCAACCGCTAAGGATAGGTACACTGAGTACGATTATTACTTCAACTGTGACATTATTGCACAATTAGTTCTCAATAGTTAATTTTTCCCTGGAGGTGATGTAGTAAACATTCCTTCATGGTGAGTCCATTGGGTTTACTCCTAAGGATTGGTTTCGTAGCTCCATTACAATTATAAGCACTGAAAAGTCCTGCCTAAGTGTGGGGATCAAGGAGCACTTTTTACAAAGACTCATTTTGTGTCAATTTCAATTTCATAAGTCTTTATTTCGATTTAGAAATCATAAAAGACATTACAGCAACTAGACACTTACAAATTTAAAATTACCCACTATTATATCAGCAATCAAGTTTTGCAATACCACATATTACTTGGGACCACATCAATTGTTGACCATCCATTAGTAGTTTAAAAAAAATAAATTACGTACATATGAACAAATATTTAATGAATCTGCTTAGAATCATAAACAGTTCATTCCATTGTAGAGATACATTTAAAAACATTCCTAAAAATTACAAATAAAAAACTATAAATTCATCATTATACAGGGTATATAGTATCAGGTGACATAAGCCCATTAAAAAACTTTAAGAGAAACCCTTAAGATGTCACTAGACTCATTTTACGTGCTCGAATAATCCACATCCAGTGGAGAAACTTAGCCACAGTTATAACCACGGCCTGAGAATTATCAGTTCGGAGAATCCTAACGGACTCGCGACCTGTTTTCAAGCCCAACTGCAAACAAATAGGTTTTAGCCATGATATCCTGGGAACTTTATATTCAGGGCAGACAATAAGTATGTGCCCAATACCTTTCTGTTGGGTGGGGCAGAAGGGGCAGGTGGAACATTGTCCCCCGTGCCATTTCGCAGTGAAGGCATTGAGTGGTAAAGTCCCCACCCTGAACTGATGATATTTCTTCCTGTCCCCAGTGATAGTAATCCAGTCCCAGTAACCCTCGAGGGCTGGAGAATGTTTTAGTCCTAGGAATTCCACCGTTAGTGAAGGCCCGGTACAGCGTCCGAATCTTTTTAACACAAGCATGTTCCAGTACAAGTCCCTGAATGCTTTTCTAGGGGGAAAGGAGTTCACTAATGGGTCATCCCACAGAGGGGATAGACCCATATCCATGTAAATGGCCCTTGTCTCCCTCAACCATGATATTTTGTGGGCCCTATCGGCATCTCTAACCTAGAGAAAGGCCCGAGCGTACTGGGAGAGTTCTGGGGTAACCCACAATCTCCTCCAGTAAGCAACTGATCTATAACGAGCCATATCTTCGAGGCATTGAGATCCCAAATCGTAGAGGAGAGGAATCAAGGGGGTTGATACTGGAAGGCCTCTGATACTGCGCAGAAATTTATTTTGCGCGCCCGTCAACTTCTTTAAATTGCTAAATCCCCACAAATCTGCACCATAAAGAACTGCTGCTCCGACTTTAGCATCATAGATCTTTTGGACCGGGGTAATTGGCCTAGTATGAGACAAATAAAATTCTTTGGTAAGGGCTCCCGCCAATTGTGCGTGCTTCTTGACCAGCTGGTTTGAGTGATGTTTCCAATCTAGTTTAGATGATAGGGTAATGCCCAGATAAGTGAATACTTGGGTCTGTTCGAGTTGAACCCCATTCATTACCACCTTCCCTCTAACATACTTGGATTTATGTAGGACCATGAACCTAGACTTAGTTGTATTAATGAGAAGTCCATGATCATGGCAGAAGACTTCAAAAACATCAGTGGCCTTCTGGAGGCCCTGTTGGGTTTTTGAAATTAGTAGCGTGTCATCTGCAAACATCAACAGGGGGATCAGCTTACCATCCAACTTAGGAGCATCGGTTGGTTGATGTTCAAAATAGCTGATCACCCTGTTGATGTATAGTGAGAAGAGGGTCGGTGCGAGTACGCACCCTTGGCGGACTACCCTAGCGATTGGAAACTTGTCCGTTACACTCCCCTGCTGGTTCCAACAGACTTGGGCAAAATTGTCCTGTGTAATCTAATTAAAAGGGACAAAATATCCAGGGGCATGCCCTGATCTTGAAAGGCTGGCCACATTTTTACACGTGGCACCAAGTCGAACGCTGATTTAAGATCAACGAAAACCGCATAGAGCCTGCCCCCCCTAAAAGCACCGCCCGCCAATAAATTAAAACAAATCTAAAAACTTGGTCAACCATACTAGTGTGGCTGTGAAACCCGGCCTGAAGAGGCGATAGAACATCATGCGTCTTAATCCACCCCTGGATTCGCTGCAGTAGTAGCCTTGCCACCACCTTTTGTATACAAGCTATAAGGCTGATCGGCATGTAATTTCCTGGGTCCGAGCACTCCCCCTTCTTAAAAATCAGGATAATCTCGGCACCCTTCCAGGACACCAGTATGGATGAGCCCATAGCGGTGCTGTTTGCTAGCAATTGAATATAGGAAGCCCAGAGCTCCTTGTCATGCATAAATAGGTCGGCTGGGACCTGGGGCTCTAGACTTTGGGATCATGTTCAAAATCTTGATAACCTCTGTTCTGGTAAAATATAGAGGAATAATAACCTGGTTTAAAATGGAAAGAACCTCACTCTCGTCACCATCCGCGTCAGTAGACGCGAACTGGGACGCATAGTGAGAAACCCAAAGGTTAGGCGGAACATGATTAATTGGTTCACCCCTTTTAATCCCCCTTCCCCATTTGACCATATCCAAAAAGGAGCACATTGATTTTTCTCTACTGGCGCTCAGCAGCTCCCTCCAGTACTCTTCATCCCACTCAAGTTTTGCATTGTATTGCATTTTTTAATTCATGACTCGGACATTCTTAATCCTAGCCATATCTTTGGTTTTTACAGCATCTGATAGGGCTTTATACGCAACCCAACAGGACTTGCCATACCATTGGTCTTCCTTTGTAACAGGCCTGATCTGCTTTTTTTTCACCTTTTATACGAAAAAACACCTTAACTGGCACAAAAATTTATCTTGGATCAGGCCAACATTTGATATAACTTCCTCCACAGTCGTATTTTTCTGAAGTTCCACTATTGCCTGGACAGTCAAATCCCTCATAGCAACAATACTTTCTTCTTTCATTGCACAATTAGCCCATCTTATTCGTCCATGGTCATTAAAAAGGGCTAATTCCACACAGTCCTGTTGGCCCCCGCTTTGGGGTAATTTGAACAGCCTAAATTATCAAATTAATGGGTCATGATCGCTCTCTACCAGTTCCACTATCAACATATCCTCGATGCTAGCCCAATTCTCTTTATTAATGAGGATATAGTCAATGCGGCTGTGGGATACTCCATTGTTAAAGGTAGAAGCGCCATGTTTATCAGAAGCCGTTCTTCCATTTGTGGCACGAAGGCCGTGCTCTACACATAAGACTTTAAGTTGGAGCGCGGCCTCTGACCATTTTTTGATGGGAACTAATGTCAACTGAGGGATTTTCCAGATATGATCTTCTTCCAAAGTAAGATCTATATCATAGCTGTCTAAGGGTTCAAAACAACAGTTAAAATCTCCTGCTACTATAATATTACCTTTTTTACGGTAGGACTCAAGAAGAGCGTCTAATTGATCAATTACTTCAGAGGATTTGCCTCCCGGCAATCCCCTGGAATAAATGTTAAAAACAAATAGGTCCTTACAATCAGGGCATTTGACTTTAATTAGCAGAATATCTGCACTTTTGGCATCCAACTGATAAATGGAGTATCTACTATCTTGCTTTACCCATGGAAGTAAACCTCCCTTTGGTCTCCCCCCCAGACTAGGATTAGCTGCAACAAAAAAGTTTAAATATCCATTTTTAAATTCAGGTTCCACCAACCATGTTTCCTGGAGAAGAATTAGGTCCCTTGTGTCTAAGAAGGATAACCAATCCAAAGATGTTACCTTACTTCTCAGCCCGCCACATTCCATGAAACCAAAGTCGGTACATGGGGAAGGTTGGGAATGTTTGATGATATGTGGCAAGCAATATCAACCTGACCCTCTTTTGGTGTTATAGCATATAGTTGACTCTCCTTGGGTAGCTCATGAATTGGATCAATTCCACTCTTTAATAAACCATCAGTCCCAGGTTGGACGTTAGCTTGCGATAAGATGTTTTCAATATGGGTAGGTACTCTATCATTACTAGAAGGCCACAGTTCCTCTTGATCTCTACCCTCTTCTAGATAAAGTCAATCATTATTATCTAGTGAATTAAAGATCTCAAATCTATTGCTAACTGATAGAGTGCTACTTTGGGGGACAACCAGTGATAAACCCTGACCCGTAGCCTGAATTCCTGGATTGGATGGTGGAGGAAAGAAATAACCCAATGGTAACACGTTTACAGAGTCCTAATGAATCCTAACGGATCCAGTCTGCCTTAGGATGAGTCTGACCAATTCCGGGGAGCTAAAGTTGACAATGACACAATCCCCCTGCATTCCCTTGCTTAGGTGGCCCACCCATGATACCCTGCCAACCATCTTAAAATTAGCATATAAATGATCTCCCAGTACTGTTTTGTTGCTCAGAAAGTGTAGGGCCTTGAGCGCTGACCAATGCTCCACCTCGCCTTCTGGAAGCTTGGGTACATTTGCCAGAATGATAGTATAGGGGCAAGCTTCCGCGGGTAAGTGAAGGAAGACTTCCCTAGAGGAATTATTCGCCAATGGAAATAGTCTCCCACTCAGACTCTTAGGAGCAGACTTTGCTGGGGGATTTGTGTTTTGTGTCAATGCTGGTAGATATGGGGCTGTAGTAACTGTAGTATTAATGGACTGGAGAGTTCCCTGCACATTAGTTATTGGAGCAATAGGAACAGCAATGTTAGAAGTCGGTGCTATTGGTTTAAGAGCCCCCCTATCCAGTAGGCAGTAATTTTTTAGATGTTTTTCTGTAGAATCTAGCCTCCGTTTTATAGACTCAAGTTTCTTCATAACTGGGTGGAGAAGTGCTCCAAATAGTTCCTCCATGTGCCCAATCAACTCAGGCATAATTCCTTCATTAAGGCCATTTGGGAGGGGTGACTGTGTATTAATCCTGAGTTTGGGCACTGGATGAAATATTTGGGAAGTAGAATTTTCTAACTGCGGACCCAACCCAGATGCAGAATTTTTATTCTTAGCTAGCTTAGCTTGTTGGCAGCTACCTTT
Organism: Lissotriton vulgaris; assembly: GCF_964263255.1. NCBI lineage: Eukaryota > Metazoa > Chordata > Amphibia > Caudata > Salamandridae > Lissotriton > Lissotriton vulgaris. The sequence goes on along the minus strand of NC_141700.1, from coordinate 455,707,963 downwards.
CGGAGGACCATTAGCTTTTCTCTTTACTGGATGTTCTTTCTTTCTAGCCCCAGGAGGTAGTCGTGACTGCCTAGTACCTGTAATAGGGGGAGAGGTTGAAGAACTAGGCGTAGGAGAGCGAACTAAGTTGGAGATTTGTAATACTGGCACACTATCATTCTGTGAAGGCACTACCAGCACCTGTGGGAAATCAGGATGGAGACATATACTTCAGGAGGCCTCAGAGCCCAAGGCAAGGTCAGGATTTAGGTTCGAACGATGTAAGGGCTCTAACGAGAGCCTCCTCTCTACTTGTGCTATCTCCTTATTAATTTCCAATTCAGCCCGTTTAAGAAAGGCATCCATCATCCCAACCCCACCACCACCTATCCCACCCCTATGACTAGTTTTACTCATGAATACACCAAATTAGCTTGATCCAATAATTATTCAATCAATGCTGAGGAATCGCACACTTAGCTAGGCACCGAGTCCCGTTGCATCATGGAGGTAGCGATGTTAGAGGATTGGAGTGGTCCGACCTCCTCTGGCCTCTGACGGACGCAGACGGCCCCGCCCTTGTCCTGGGCTTCTCCCAGATGCTCCCACGCAGCGGGTGATGTCGCACAATATATACCATCAGCAAGGGGGGGGGGCATTGCTCAAGCCCCGCTGCAAGTGTGGGCTTAGGGTGACTCCTGGGAGATGAAGTCCTGGGGATGTTATGTGCGCGTCTCACTCGCGCTAGCTCCCGGTCCCCTCCGTAATTACACACCAGTTTTCCTCAGAGTCTTGTCCAAAAGGCTAGAGAAAGGCCTCCACTCCGGCAAACAGCTAACAACACCTGACGCTGTGGCACCCGCGAAGCAGGTGCGGCGAGGTGTTTTAAGGCGTCAGCAGTGGGGCGGTGCTCAAGCCCCGCTGCAGGTGTGGGCTCAGGGTGACTCCTGGGAGATGAAATCCTGGGGATGTTATGTGCGCGTCTCACTCGCGCTAGCTCCCGGTCCCCTCCGTAATTACACACCAGTTTTCCTCAGAGTCTTGTCCAAAAGGCTAGTGAAAGGGCTCCACTCCGGCAAACAGCTAACAACACCTGACGCTGCGGCTCATTTTGTGTTATATCTTCACCTTATTTCAGAAAGGCCCAGAAGTATGTGTGACACAAAATTATAATTCAGCGGCATAAAAACAAGCTGTATTGCCAATTCCATTCATTTACTTTAAAAGGAGGAAGAAAATACACCAAGCCTTAGGAAGGTAACTAAATTAAATAAAAGTTAAATTTTTAAAACTTCCTTTACAAAGCCTTGTAGTGAAACCCCTCCCAAGAGGCAAATCGTCCTCCCCCTCCCCTACTTCAACTGCGTTCATTTCACCCTCTAAATCACACCACTGACAATGTGATTTGGTGCCTTTAAAGGTTGCAGTTTATTTAAACAAAGCATGGTTATACATTTTTCAGTTTCATGGTCATTTCCAATGGCCATTTATATCATCCATGTTAAAACATTTTATTGTCTTTGCAATTATATCCATACATTCTTGGTCGTTAAGTGGTCTCAGCCAACTCAACTTCTACGGAGGGGGCCCACATGCCTGGGCATCTAATTCACAGGTTTAGGCTTCAACTTGCTACTGACTTGGTGGGTGTCCCTCAGGACCGGCCTGGGCTGTAAGTGCCCTCCCGCTTGCCCTGGACCCCTTCTTGGGCGCTCCCTGCTCCTATGGGTCCCTGCAGTGTGACATCCCAAGGACCCTGTGTGAGCATCTCCTCTATCCTGCAAGAGGCTGAGTCCTTACAACTCGCTCCCTTGTTACCCCTGGCGTGAGGCACCCCAAGGACCTTGCAGGATCATCACATCGTCTCTGTCTATGGCGGTATGCTGTCCTTGGCTCCCTCAGTGCCCTTGCGGTGATGCATTCCAAGGCCACTGAGTGAGCCTTCAATCTACCTCTAGTAATTTATCTCTTTTTCTACCTTTCTTGGGTTCCTTCTGCTTCACCTCTACCCCTGAGGCTGCAACGCCCGCTGCTTTCTGGTGTAGCTGGGTGGGATTTCTTTGTACCATCTGCGAGGGGAGGCTGTATAATTCTCGGGCCCTCCGCCCCTTCTTATCCCCTCTTGCCGCTCAACCGCTTGCCCCCGGAATGGGGGGACCATTGCTTGCCCTGGGGTGACCAATCCTGGTTGCTCCTTTTTCGCGGGCTATGCAAATGGGCAGGGGGACTTCCAGCCTCCAGGCGGCGTTTGTCCCGGGCCCCCATTGGGTCCGGCTTTGCCTTCCCCGGCCCTGTGTAGGTTGTGACAATCTAAGAAAGACACTATAACACTGCACCTTTTAAGGGCACCCTGACCTCTAGTATACCATTATGCCCTTCATGTGGCACAAATCCTTGGCTGGAGTAACACTTGAGGGGTGCGGAAAGGCTGCTCTCTCTACCAGGGCCCCCTATCTCACCCTCTGAGGACTCCCACAGAGGGAGATTGAACAAAAGAAGTCAAGGTGAGAAACAACATCCCTAGTCAACGACAATGACATTGATGTCAAGAAGAGGTATAGCGCCTATTTACTCACTGTTAAGACTGGGTTGTTGTTGAGAACACATACAACGGTGAGGAGGAGGAGAACATTGACATGAAGGCGTTCATTAACGTAGACGCATTCAACATAGAGACATGGGTCAACATCAAGACACTCTTATGATGCAGAAAAGAAGATGTCGGAGTGCGTATCGAGGATGAAACCTTGCAGGCTTCCCTCTGAATCAGACTCTGAGTACTCTGAGTACTTCAGAGCTAAACCTTCAGTACAGCTCTCCAGTCTTCATAACAGGATCTTCTTCACTTTAAAATGCTTGGTGATGTTTACAATGTCACCTTCTCCTCCACTTCCTCAGCCAGCTGTGAAGTCTCTGCCTCAAATATAATTACTGTAGAAATTGCTCCAACCATCCCTACCAGGCATCCGCAAGCACTTGCTCCAAAGACACCTCCACCAAGACATTCCAGATTAAATTCCCGCCATAGATCTAGGTCAAATTCGAGGTATCACATTCACTATTTACTTTATTTATTTATTTTATTTCAAAAGTTTTATTTAGCGCTAGCTTGACCCGTAGGTATCAGAGCGCTTTACATACACACTGTAAAAAACAGAAGGAAATTGCATTACATAGTAAGCAGGCAGTAAGGAAGCAAACCAGAGATAAAAAATACAGCATGAAAAATAAGTAAACAGTGCATCAGAGAGGGAGAGAACAAAAAAAAGGTGATTAACACAGTCCGGTCACCAACTATCCTTGAATGTCAAGAGAGAGAGAGGAGTCAACCCGGATATTGAAGTCCAGGTTAGTTGACGCCTATGCACTGTTCTAAGAGATGGTATGCTGTTTATAGCACTTTGAACATGGTCATAGGCACAGATCAAGCAGAGGTGCAGTTTGCTAGGCAATAGTCACAGTTCCTGATGCAGAAAGCAGTCTGCACGAGTCGCTAGAATGTGACTGTGTTACCCTGCTCATGGCTGGCGCTATCTGCTGCACTGTCTGATCCGAGGCTTAATAACTGTTCGCACTAGTTAGAGTGATTCGTGTGGAGAAGACCGCGACTAGGTCCCTCGTACTCTGAGGTGAAACCTATTTGGATCGAGAAAAACGCTCCGTCCTGGGGAGCCTTGTTTAAATTTGGAAGAATCGACTACTTACTGAACTGTGATACACAATCGAATTAGTAGTGGTTACAATAGCCACAAACTACACAATTAGAAGAATAGACTAATGAACTTTTGCTGAACGGCAAAGCAAGGGCTATAAACAGCCAAAGATACAGAAGCCCTGAGGAAGTCGTAAGGGTTACACCTGCATACGACGAAACGCGTTGGCACAAGGGAGTGGAAGAAAAAGAACAAGAATAAAAGGATTAAAGACAAAAGACAACAATATACATTTCATGTGTCTTTACATGTTGAATTGAATGTACTCTTATTGAATATGTTTTAGCCTGTGCAACAGAAAATTGTGAATAGTGATTTCAACTTTGTGTTGAGCCTTTGGAGGGATTGGGTGTTTACTCTCCCTTTCTATAAGCACGGCCGTATTTTGTGGGTGATAACTGTTCGCAATTAGAATAACGGAGTGTAAATTTTACATGAGCGCTCATCATCTCTTTAAAGACCGCCCCTTTTCTGTAATTCACATTAAGAGTATCTGCAGTCTTCACTATGGTTTAATTTTTCTCTGTACCTGCCACGCTTAATTACTCAACACTAACTGCGACTTCCAAGTATCTGTGAAGGAAACTCTGCTACTTACTTTATAGGATGAGTTGTTAACTTACTGGATGAAGGACAACAGAAGGTTCCTAAATATATCTAAACTAGGATTCTTTTAATTGGCAATCACACCAAGGTCACTCTCCCCTGCCTTTAAGTGCAGGATGATTTGTGAGTGCCTGCTAATCGAGACTTTTGCCTTCTTGACACCGGGTGCTCCCTTTGCTGCTGCCCACCCATGCCTCACGGCCCCCGCTTCACGGGAGCCGTTCGAGGGCTTGCCATCACCGGATTGCCTGAACCTAAGAGGTAATCGACGCGGGAACTGCACTGTATCAGGGACTGCGAGGACCAGCGGGCGCTGCGGAAACAAACTCGCCTCAGCTGGCCCTCTTCCCGCCCCCTCCCGCCGGACTTAAGAGTGGAGGGTTGATTCTACCTTGTGTGCCTGCTAATCGAGACTTTTGCCTTCTTGACACCGGGTGCTCCCTTTGCTGCTCTCCACCTACGCCTCACGGCCCCCGCTTCGCGGGAGCCGTTCGAGGGCTTGCCATCACCGGATTGCCTGAACCTAAGAGGTAATCGACGAGGGAACTGCACTGTATCAGGGACTGCGAGGACCAGCGGGCGCTGCGGAAACAAACTCGCCTCAGCTGGCCCTCTTCCCGCCCCCTTGTAGTATAATAAGCCAGTCAAAGACGCGCTAGCGGGACGCGCGCGGGGCAAAGCGCGGTGCGAAGCCCGGGCAAAGGGCGGGCCCTCTGAGGCCCGCAGAGAACCGAGGAGACCGGACTGGACATTACCCTCTGGTATTTTACCTTCTTACTCTGGTTGTTGTTAAAATTAGTTGGACTTCCTAGATTTTGTTTCGTACTTCTAGATTATTGCATTTATCATGTCTGACAAGCAGGGAGGGTTGTTAAACAAAACACTAGATAACTACTTCACTAAGGCCTCCCCAGACATCCCTTTGGAAATTGCCTTGGCAGAGCGTCAAGCCGAATGCCGTCGCTCTGTGGAGAGCATGAAAAATCGGCCAATGTCACCATTATTTCTAGCCCCTTCCTGCACTAATGAAAATTCCCAGTTAGCCAATGTTATCGTACATATATCGGATAGTCAGCCACCAGAAGTAATTAATATTACACCGTCCCAAATCACTTCCCCTGAGCTGGCTACGAGTGGCACCCCCTCAACCATCCATATGAGTACTCCTAATGTCACAAAGCCATCTACCCATATACCAACAAAAACAACGCGTAACAGGGCAAAGAAACCGATGCCTGTATCAAGGATACACGGACCTCCTCCTTGCAAGAAGAGGCGCAAAGGGGGGAATTTACAACAACCAAAGTTAAGTCACTCTGACTTTGGGAAAAAGACGAAGAGTTCTGTCAATAATACTGACAACCCTCTAGTAGCTACAGTTGGGTCAACCACTATACCATTGCTTTTACCCAGCATGCCTATAGATATAGAGGGCGATATGGATGCCTCTATGATGGAAAAAGCGCCCCAAGCAAATCGTGACCTTGTTACCTTGGACACTCTAGAATGTTTAATTAAAACCTACTCTGCTTCAATTCTAGAGAGGCTGATCGAAGTGGAACTTAGACTAAGCAAAATCGAGCGGGCTCTGGGAAACAAGGGTGTTGATAACATCATAACTTCCAACAATGTATTGCATAAAACCGTTACTCAACCCGAATCTATCCCTGTTGCACCAGTTTCTATCCCTAAATCTACCTCGCTGTCGAATCCTTCCACTTCTATGCCCAAAGGGAACAAAACGTCTGTTCAGTCAATTCCACCACCCAAAAACCCACACAATAAACCAGATCCTATGCCGGTTACCCTAGTAAACAAGCCTCCCAATGGTATGGTAAATACTCCCCAGGAAAGAATCACAACAGAGGCGGGGGGCCCAAAGTCCAGCTGGGGGAGACCTAAACAGGCTCCCTTTCCTGAATTACCACCAGAGGCAGTGCCCTTTGTGGTAGTCCTAACAGGGGTCCCCGTGTTACAACCTAATAAGCGGGAGGGCTTTGCACAATTAAAAAATAAGATTATGCATTGGCTAAGTCTTTACAGGCCAATAGCAAACCTTGTAAATGGCGAAATTGTGCATGTTCGTCGTCTCCAATGGCTGGGGGGCAGACCCAAAAACATCGAGGGCGACGTGGTGGTTGTGAACTTCAGGGATCCCAATGCTGTACGATTTATACTAAACTGGCCGCCAGGCACTACCAACAATTGCATAATCCCTAGACCTCTGACGTATTTTTATCCTAGGTCAGTGGTATTTCCCCCCCAGCACCAACCACCCCCGCATATAACATCCCAAACCCACTCTAGTTGTTATCCACCATTTATACAGAGGGCTGGTAACACTCAACATACACTGCAATTGCCAACTAGACAAAATACTAGGGACTTTTATTACCCGCCAAATCCCGTGCCCGCACCTGATCCCCTTGGATGGAATTGTGTACCTTACAGACCCCTCAAATCCAGTAACACAACCTTAAATTTTCCCTAGAGCTGGCTGTCTGGTGCCTGGTATAAACAAGTCATAACACTTGAAAAGACTTTCAGAAACTTATAGTGCACAACTATAGCCATTCACACCTCTAGAAACCACTAATAGATTTGATATATTCAGTGGACTAGATGATTGTGATTGATGCCATATGTCATTGGGGAGCGAGGGAAATGGATCAGGAACTGTCAACTCGGGAAAGGTGGGGGGAGTGGGAAAAGAACCAAGTTTATTGAGTGTTGGGGGTATTACTAATGAAACTGAACCTCTTGGGAATATAGGATCTTTACCTGTGGCTGTATTATTAACCAGGGATAGATCTACATTGAATGAAAATGTTACACACCCAAACGAGCTGCTGCCCCCCCCAGGACGATCTGAATAGTTCAGAAGGGTCCTTAGTTGTGCAACTCGAGGTTCTCCCCAATTGCAAGGAGGTGGAAAAGGTATCCCTAGAAAAGGCCCCTGAAACAAGACAATCATTTAAACTGGTCTCCTGGAACATAGCAGGGGTCTCAAAAAATCTGAGGGACCCAGAATGGGCAAGTTACATCGACTCCTTCGACTTCTGCATGTTACAAGAGACCTGGTCAGTTGAGATTATACATAGACTAGGGTATAAAACGTATGGAACTAGTGCTATTCCATCTAGGAGTGGAAGACCCTCGGGTGGTTTAATAACTTGGGTAAAAGTCAATCTAAGGGTGAACATTGAGGTGGTGGATGCAAACTCCCCAGATATACTGGTCTTAAAAATTACTGCACGAGAAGGGAAAAAACTTTTCCTAGTAAATATTTACAATAGGCCATCACCCATAACAAGAGAATCCCCAACACTATCCCATCTAGATCTCCTTTTGAGTAATCTGGATATCAGGGAGGACTTTATCATTGTGGCTGGCGATTTAAACTGCAATTATGAGCCAGTTATGGGACTCAGTGATATTTTCGCAGAAGAAGACGAGGCTAATAAAATCTCTGCCTTAGACAATGTTAAACCAGTTAAATGTTCAACTATGGCCCTCCAAATGACCAAAATATGTGCAGAACATTGCCTTAGGGCCTGTAATGGACGTTTACCGTCGGATAGTTTGAAAAAGCCTACCTTCTTTAGGAGGAATTACAAAAGTAACATAGATTTTGTTATTGCCTCCATACTAACTTGGGCATAACTCCTTGACATGGAGGTAATAGAAAGATTAGAAAGCGATCACTTCCCTCTAGATCTTAAAATGGAGGTTTCACTGCTAGAAGTTACAGCTTCCTCCATGTCCCAAGAAGGAATGAATGGTGATAACAATGAGACCCACATTAGCAACAACAGATGATCTTTAAAATGGCCACTTATACTGGACAATGGCGAAATTATTGCAGAAATATATAGACTTTTCGCATGTACCTTTGGCCCATATTTAAATCAGACATTAGATGAGGAAAATAATAGCCATTTTAAGATGTTACATCAAAAATTCTTTGATGCTCTTAAGCCGCTAGTCACCAAAATGCCCAAGAAAAGTCAGCAAAAGACACACAATTTGTCTCATAGAAAACCCTGGTACAACAAGGCTTGTAGGGAGTCCAAAAGGGCACTTTTAACTGCGATTAAATCTAAGGCATTTTTAGACATTAAATCAGCTAGGAACAATTATAATTTGATACAAAAGGCATCCAAATTAGCTTGGGAAGAAGAGAAATGGGCTGATTTGCTGCTTGCAGCAAAATCACGCGATAATGTAGCTTTTTGGAGGCTAGTAGCGAATGGAAATCATAAAGGGAGAGTGGCCAAGGACGTCTATTTGGACGAACAGACCTGGGTAAACCACTTCACTAGCCTTTACAAAAAATATGAAGATCTCCCCACTGACCTGTTTGTCCCAAGCAATGCTCTTCCAACAGACTACCTGGATTTTACGTTAGGAGAAACAGAGCTGGCAATAAGTCAAATAAAATCTGGTAAAGCCCCTGGGTTAGACAAGATTCCGGGAGACTTGTATAAACACGATCTAAAAATATGGGTACCTTACATTAATTACCTGTGTAATGAGTTATCCCGCAATCTAGACTTCCCAGAGAGTTGGAAGGGAGCCGAAATTGTTTTAATTTTTAAAAAAGGAGACAGATGGACCCCTCAAATTACCGACCAATAAGCTTAATGGATATAATATACTCCAGAAAATCTATGCACAACATATTTTATTTCGTGTTAATGATTGGCTGGATGAAAATGCCATTTTAACTAGATATCAAGCTGGATTCAGACCCAAAGTAAGCACAATAGACCAAATTTTCCGATTCTGCTGCCTTTACTGGAAATACGTAAAAATCAAGAAGGGCCAATTATATGTTGCGTTTGTTGATCTAAGGGCAGCATTCGATTTAGTGCCTCGCAAATTATGGGAAGCATTGAGTGCAGTAGGGATGCCAACCACCTTAATAGTCCAGATCAAAGAGCTCCACAGAGACAACTTCGGGAGAATCCGCTGGGGCCCAAACGGAGAACTAACCCCAAAAATTCCTATTGAGCGTGGTGTCCGCCAGGGGTGCGTTCTGGCCCCTACACTCTTTTCCCTTTTCGTGAATGACATTCCCTCACATCTTGAGGGATGTAAAAACGACTCCCCTAAACTAAATGGAGAAAAGGTAACTTCCCTATTATTTGCTGACGACACTATTCTGATTTCCCAGACAAAAAAAGGTCTCCAAGCTCTACTAAATTCCTTCAGTGAGTATTGTAGTAAGAAGGGACTGGAGATAAATGGGAAAAAGACCAAATGCATGGCCCTAAATCCTACCAAAACAGATAAAGGCTGCTTAACCCTAAATGGATTAAAATTAGAATCGGTCCCTTACTTTGCATACCTAGGGGTGACATTGGATTCCAAATTTTCCCGGAAAGCCCAATTGGAAAAAAGTAAGATGACATTTTCCCAGAATGTAAAACCTATTCTCAGGGAACAAAGTCTGAGCACTAGCAAAGCTCTGTCTCCTGCGGTTGAACTTTTTAAATTTAAAGTACAGCCAGCAGTGCTTTATGGCTCAGAAATTTGGGGCCCTGGGTCCAATGGCACGTTTAGTGTCCTGGACAATAACTTTTTGAGAAGCTTGGTTAGGGTCCCTAGAAGTACTCCCCTGGTGCCCCTTCAACTGGACCTAAATTTTCGAAGAACGGACCACCACATTATTATACGCCCCCTGCTGCTATGGGTTAGGCTATGGCGGGTGCCAGAATTACAAGATTACAGGGATGGGCTTAAAGAAATCATGGAGCTTGATAACTTCAAAGTAATATCGTGGTTCAAACATGTCAAAACTTGGCTTAACAATTTAGGTCTGAAACATTTTTGGGAAAACCCGGACCTATTACCACCTAACTCGAAACAAATAGTAAAAAGGGCCTTCTGGACTTACATCATAGACATGATCAAAAGTGCTTCATCTAGTGGGACACTAGTAACAAAGTTCCTCACCTTTAAAGATGAACCAACTTTTGAGACCTTTTTGGATGAAATAGAACCGCCACTTGCAAAGACTCTATTTTTAAAATTTAGATATGGCAACCTCCAAATAGGCTCCACGTTGGCTCGCTGGACCAGTGGTCCAAATATTTCAAATCTAGTGGTAGATGAACTTTGCCCCATGTGTGGAAGCCACCAAAAAGAAAACGAGCAACATATCCTCTTTTTCTGCCCATTATATGCACAGGCCAGGAAAAGATGGATCAAACCAATATGCCTAGCGCTAGGCGTGAGATCATGTTCTCAGGCTCTGAGAATTCTTTCTACTAACACAACCCAACCTATAATATTTAGTGTTAGTAGATTTTTGCATTGTATCTTTTTCCAAAGAAAAAAACTGGGATATCAATTGTAAATGGGTTTAATTCCAGAGGCAGAATTGTTAAAATTCCCTTTCAAGTAATTAATGGGGGGTCCATTGCAGAACTCCAATGTTGCTGTCCATAATTGTCTCTAATATAAATGATTTGTTCTTAACCAATGGTTTTATGTTCCACGCTGTACAGTTTTAATATGTTTTTATTGTATGTTCATGAATTGCTTCTTTTATGGCATTAATGCTGAAATAAAGATTCTTTGAATTGAATTGAATTGAGTGCACTACTCTCCAGTACAGAAATCAAAAACATTGAAGGTTAGTTTAGCAGAGCTTTACTTTGCAAATTGGATCACAGCCAAATACCGCTTTGCAACTCAAGTTGATAAGAAAGGAAGAATCCTTCTCTCTGGCAGAGGAACCACTTTATTAAACTCACTGTGACTTTAACCTTTCCTGACTGGATTACTACAGTATCTAAGTCAGGGCACCTCTGGGATAACAGGCTCAAGATGTTACAGATTCAAGCAGCTAAACTGTATGATTTAAAGAAACCAACCACACCACCAGCACTTTAAATGTGATCCACTTGCTTTGGAGAAGAATATTAAAAAAGCTGTAGTCTGTGCAGAGATTCATCATTGGCGATAGAGGACCCTACTTATCGCGAGTTGGTAGTTGACTTTTTTTCCACCTCCATGCTCCAAATGTTATAGCAGCGAAAAATCCCAATTAGCACAATCAATTGCATCAGCTCAGTCAAATACCCGTAGAGACAAAAAACATCACAGAAAGTGTAGCCTCACAAAATACATTAACATACATTAAATGGAAAAGGAGTGTCCAAATTAAGGGTAAAATATCAAACATTACCAACGGTTACATTACAATACATCACACTGGGTCGATAACCAAGACAAAATGAATATCCTAAGGATCACCTCAATGCCATAGGCAAGATTTCTAAATTAGTTAATATAAAATTACTGCTGGAGCTAATGGTTAATATGTATATAGCTGTATATGTGTGTATGTAATTTTTATATAGCACAAACTTAGCCAAAAGACAGTGAACACTGTAGAGAGGCCAAGGTAAAGATGTAGTCAACACTTGATTTTAGTGTAGCTGGTTTCTGAACTGTTAGTGCAGCATTATGTAGTGATCTTTAAAAGAAATGTATAGACAACTCTTTCATAAATAAAGTCAGGATTTGGGCATCTCGGATAGCTACAGAGATGTAGTTCAAGACTCTTGACGAATAGATACAGAAGGCCGGTAATTTTTTTTGCTTTACTTCATTAACAGTCTGATGGTGTCTTGGCTTCGGTATGCGGAGAGCCACCAGAGATTGTGAACTTATCAGTCAATTGGGATGGGGTATCTTTGTGACTGCTTTGAATCTATATGATGCAGCTGGTTTTAGAGCTGGTTCAGGGTGTCACGGGAATACGAGGTGGTGTGATGTGGTCATATTTCTTCAAGTCCCTGCTGCATGTGTAGAGTCTACAAGGATGTGGGGTTGGGCATTCCCACCATCCAAATACATGCATGTCAAACATAGCTGTAGCTTAAAATGCTGCTCTACAACGGTGATACCTTAAACACCAAAGTGTTGAAGTTCTATTACCGTTATCGCTACACAAAAATGTATATTTTGCCATTACTACAAGGGTGAGGCAAGTGCATCTGCCAGTAATATCATCAGACTGTATAATGGGTGCTCTTGATATCTGCCTTCACTGGAATCAGGTGTGTTGCATTTTCCTTAACATCAGGAAGCCCTGCTTAATAAAAACTAAGAAACATTACAATGCCACTCAATAGATGCCTCCAGAAACATTATCTGTTGTTCAATGTGTGTTTTCAGAAATATAAAGGCTAAGTATGTTTACCGGGAAACATCGGGGTGCTGTCAAAAACATCAGATGGTTGCAGCTGCCTGATAAGGGTGCCCAGAACCATTTTGGGGCTGCCGTATTATGGTGTTTTGGCTCAGTGAGTAGAGCTATCAAGCCAATGTTGCTCGATGAGTGCTACCACGGACTGTGGATGCTATAAGTACAACTACACCAAGGTGGGGAATTGGATCTATCACTTTACAAAGTGCAGCTGCTGTCTCGGTAATGTCCCAAACATTAGCTGCTAGCAATCAGTGATGCGCTTCTGTGGTGTTGCGACTAAAACAGACAGCCGCCTAACGTCAGTGTATTGCTCTATGGCTGTTGTTTTTTTCACCCAGTAAGAAGCACTACAAATCAGCAGCCTGTGGTAACAATATTGCTGGCAGCTAGTGATACGTGACGAAAAAGGATTTAAAAAATACCCTGACTGCACCAAGATGTTAAAGGGAGTCCAGGACTGAAAAACTCAGCTTAACCCTAGTCACTGCTTCAAAGAATTCACCCCAACCAGGACTAGCAAAACACTATCTATCCCGCTCTTGCCGGGGTGTTGTTCCTCATGAAAACTACTGCCACCACATTCCCCTGAGTGGGCCCCAGCACTCTAGCTCACCATCCTGTCCCGGGCACCCTCACCAGCTCCGATGTCCTCGGATTCCCGGATCACCCAGCGGGAATACTGTTTCATATCTGCCAGGCACTCTCTCTCTAGATGTAGACCGGAATCCACATCCCCACCAAGGTCTTCACAATCTTTTCACACTATCACATCAATGTCCGGAAGTCACCCCAGCTACTTTGCCAACCTAAATTTCAGTAACTTTTTAATAACTCAAAATTCCGGATTAAACTCTCTGTGGGTGGCGGCAGATTGGAGTACTTAAAACCAGGGGAGGTGGTAAGTGATCTCTACCAGATGTTCTCGTCATATTTCTCAGTTTAGACCAAAAACTCATAGAATCCATGTTGTAGTGTAGTTCCTATATTCCCAATAGGCTCTGCGCATTGGAATCATATTTCCTATAGATTAGATGTAGGACTGAGGTCGACTAGGTCTCTATCAAATATATTAAACTTAATATTGAGTGCCAGCTAGCTCAGAGGTCATTAGAAACTTTCTCGAATTCACAAGAAGGGATTAGTTTCTGACAACCGCATAAACATGACAACTTTGTTTCCCAAGAATAAGAAATATATCTTTAGAGTTGCGGAAACAATAGATAAGTATTTCACTCAGTCAATCGTACATGCTTAGTTTCTACAGAGGTGCAGAGAAATAGAGAGACGGTGTTTTCAATAAAAAGTATTTATTGAACAGTCTTCTTTCTCATGCAAAATAAATTAACTGCTACAATCATAATGCAGGCTTCAAAGTATAATGCGTACAGCGAGAACAATATTCTAAAATAATACTGTAAGAGCATTGTATCGTTTCTAAGCAATATAAAAATACATACATAAATAACAATGACTAAAGTACTCAACTGGTGCTTCTAAAATACCGCTATCCCAGTGTACCTAACCTAAGTCTAGTACGAGGGAAGAAGTAAGTATTATGTAGCATAGGTTTCGTTTTCTTTGCCACAAATCTATCCAAGATTTCTCTTAGGTTCTAATCAGCTCCATACCTTAGTTTAGAATGAAGGAGGTCTGGTACTCTGTCTCTGGACTCGATCTCCCAACACCCCGCAAGGGGAGCTTGGAAACACTGGAGCTGGATTCTCGTCGAGAGAAAGGCAGCCTCTCGATCAGTGCGTCAGCTAGAGGGTCGGCTTCCTTCGGCACTTGCTGTAGCGAGCTGCGTCGGGCAAGTAGATAGTCGAACTGCTCCGAACCACCGCATCTTGCTAGAGCAAGTGAAGGTATATTTATACCTTGAAGGTGTCTAGGAATGACATAGTTTGACGTAAAGTCGGGCATATTAACGTCAGAAAATAACCCCTAGGGAATAGTCGTTCTTTGCAAAGTACATGAGTTCTTGGACAAATCAATATTATAGCAAGGGGAAGTTCCCTAACAGCTTAAGCCGATTTTCCAAGAAATCGTTGTGACGTTTGGTACCGGTGGAAGTAGCCATGCCTGTATTTGGTCTGCATGGGCTATGTCTAAATAAGGGAATGATCTCTATGCCTATATAAGGGCATTGTGAATTGTAACTATATAAGGGCATGAATCGGGAAAATTAACTCGGAGCCTAAAACGCCACACAACACCCACTCCACTTTATTATGTACGACATTACTAAGTTCTAAGCACATTTAAAACATATCTAAACATGATGCGTTAAACCCCACCCAAAAAACATAAAAATGCATTGGTACTGGTTGTACAAGAAAAGAGTATTTGTGCTGTACGTATTTTAAAAGCAATGTTTCATTCAAAGCATATAGATGACATTTGAAAATGCAATCCGAATGAATCACGAAAATACATTTATGAAATGGCTCTTAAATACAGAAGAAAAAAAGTCGAGACCATTCAATGGCAGAATATATCAAATGTTTGAGCGTGGACATAGTCAAATATTGTCTCTTGGAAGTCTTTCAAAGAATTCTTGTTCTCTAAGAATAGTTCTACTTTAAGCAGATTACTTTTTGCCAAAAAGAAAAAATACAAATTTGGAAAAAAGTGTGATCATTGAAAAAAAGAAAAATAGAGTTCCAAATTAGAAGCTTGTTTTGAAAAAATGAAGGTCGAATTCAGAGTCTCACAGAACACTGTGTGCCCTGCCAACTTCAAGAGTCAGTGTCATTGTTAGGAGAAAACATCAAGGGCCAGATGTAGGTAATCTCAATTTACCCATTCTTAAATACCGAAAGTTACCGATTTGGTATGTAAGAATAGGTAATTGGGATGTAGATAATTTTTCGGTAAAAATTACCAAATCGGTAAGATTCGGTAATTAAGAATCAGTATTTACCGATTCGGTATTTACCGAATCGGTAAATAACAATTCAGTAATTTCCATTCATTCCTATGGGCCTGGAGGCCCATAGGAATGAATGGGAATTACTGATTCGGTAAAAACCAAATCGGTAAGAGGGGGAACCCTTTCAAGGGTGGCAGGGTATCACATTGACACCCTGTTGCACCCCTGAATAGTGCATGGGTGCACATGTGGCACACATACATGCCCTTTATGTCTGCCACATGGCACTGAATAAAAAGCAAAAAATGGCTTTTTAAAAGGAATTCGTCATTTACCACCAACTAATAGTTGGTGGTAAATAATGAATCCTTAAATGTAAGAAGCACTCACTTGAGTGCTCCCTACATTTCAGGATTCGGTAATTTACCGAATCAGTATTTTAAGAATTTGGTGATTTAGCGATTTCTTAAATTACCGATTCGGTAAATTTCAGAATCCTGAAATGTGGCCTCCTACATCTGAAAAGCCTAATACCGGTCGGTAACTGCCGAAATTCGCTAATTTCGGCTGGTACCGACCGGTATTAGACTTCCTACATCTGGCCCCAAATCTTCTAAGCTTGTTAAGAATCTGTCTACTACTGTAGGTGAAAGTTGGACTATCTCGTTAAGCAGATCAATAGCACATAGATGTGAAGCATCGCCGTTAGAGTCAGTCGCATTAGCAATGTTTGAAGTAGATGGTACTTTTGCGCCTGTTGCACCTCGTATCTCACCGTCAGCATGTTGCGTCTGTGAGATCTCAACGAATGCAGTCATCAGGATTGGTACCACTGGGGACAACACTGTACATGAGCCGTTACTAGTCCAAGCAAAGTATCAACTTCCGTTGGCAGGACTGATGGGAGTGTCAGACAGATGTCCAGCACGCATTCCTCTCCACATAGCAGGCATTGTAGAACAGGTAAGATGCAATCTGGCAAGATTGGTTTGAATGATAGAAACTACGTGGTATTCAAATCTCTCAAACGAGTAAGTCCCAGAATCTGTATCATGCGCTCATGACACTTCATTGCCTGGAGGGTGTTCTCCAAGGTGATCTGGGTGTCGATGGTGAGTTGGCTTGCCATATCGGAGCAAAAGGAGCAAAAATAGTATCCATGCTACGAGTCCCAAAAGGAGAGGCAGTCTGCCGAACACAGAGTGCACAAAGTTTGGAAAAATACCATGGCTGCTTCAAAGGGTGCTAACAGTCCCGAAAAAATTGTCCTAAATACATGTACAATACCACTGGTATCAGACATGTTTAAGATACGACCTAACATTTCTGAGAAATGTATAGGGCAATTTGTTGATAAAAGGGCATGTATCTCTGCAGAAGTCCTTGCGACTTGCAGATCATATGTTTCTTCGGCCGAGGTCAATGGCACAGTTTATTGTAAGAATTCTACTTAAAGTATCAATTTGTATAGAAGAGATGTTCAGTGAAGGCCATAACGGCGACTCCCTGTATGTCTTAGTTTTAGGAAACAATACTTGCATACAGCAAGTGACCCTGGCTGACACACTCACCAGATAGGGTGTTCCTGGCAACATGCCACAGCAGCTGTGATCATTCAACATAATGTAACTTCCATTAGAAAGCTGCCTAAAAATTGGATCAATCACTGCAGCTGGAGAACCTTGCAGGTGGCAGGATAAGTTGTGCGAGGAACCATCACAGGCCCCGTGTAAATTAATACCCTGACATAACAGTGAACCGACTAGTGAGTTTTCACAATGTGAACCACTAAGAAACACTTCTTTTCCGCCACTCCAACATCTGTGTGTATAAGGTGAATCCCAGGATGTCTTGATGTATTCTTTACCCAACCTTTCATATACGCCTGCTGGTATATGTTTTAAGCAATACTGAAAATGGAAAATTGTAACAGGCAGAGTGATTGTACCGTGTATTATCAATTCTGTTGCTGGTTTCTCAGAAACAGTAAATGGTAATCTTTCCAGTTTTTCAATGCTCAGCACCGTATAGACTGCTCACCTCTGTGCCACTGTGATTTGTTTCTCTGTAAGGTTACATTCAGAAACAATGACGTGGTATTTATTAGATGCCAAGGCACATAGCCTGAATGAAGATTTTGTATAACGTCCAGCCCAATAGCATTATAGAACGCAATTGTGACTGACCATGTTGCAACATGACCAGGTCCTGTTCCATTATGTATATGGCAGAGGATACTATGCTGTCCAAAGAATATATTCTGAATGACAGAGTCGTACCCATTGTCAACTACAGAGAGAAGTTTCTCTACATTAATACGATCAATTTTGTGTATTCGTTCTGCAGTTTCTGCTTGCATAACTTTCCAAGACTCATTATAAATAGCATAGATACCGGCATATTTAAAATGTGTAGAACGCAGTTTGTTAGGTCCTTGTAAAAAGTTCCTTAAATCAACGCCATCTTTAAGTAAAGATAAATGTTGTTTTACATCTCTTAGTGTAGATTTTTGTAGCCACTCAAGGCACAGTTTTGCTACACTGTTTGATGTTACTATCCCTGGATGTTGTCTCTGGACATATCTTGGATCTGGCCTAGTGAATGTGAACCCTTGTGTCTTTTTCAGGAATCTATCTTTACAGTTGTTTGTGTCTGAGGGCCAGATTTCCAATCAGGATCTGTTCTGTTGTTAAGTAAAATAGTGTTTACGTCAACCACCCCCTCTGTAGAGTTTTTGCTATCAGGTGTAGGTGTAGGTATTGACGGATTGTTTATCAATCAATCAATCAATCAATAGTAACTTTATTCGGTTAAAAGCAAATAACCATAAAAGTACACACAAAATTTCATTATTCAAAACGGACGATTACATTGTAAAAGGGGACAATCACATAATCAATGATTAAAAAATGAGATTCTCACATACAATCTAAAAACATTTTTATAAAATTCAGAAATAGATGCCACAGTCAATATAGCATCAATATAGCATCTAATTTCTGCATTGCTAAAAAAGCTGGCGACCGCGATTAACTTCCATCTCCTTCAGTATGGAATAATCAATCTTTTCCGAGGTGATGTATTAAACTTACAGAAAAATAAAATATTGATATCCGATTGTTCTGATAGATCATCACACGGGCATTTAATTAAGTCTCGTGACCAAAATTTCATAACAGGGAAACTAAAAACTCTAAAAAGAATATTTAACCTAAAACGTGTTAAAACGAACCTCTTGTGTTCACTCATAGAAAGTGTTAAATACGGTTCTATTTTACCCTGAGCCAATATCAATTGATGAGCTAATACTGTCTTTTTCTTTATTTCCTCACTGGCTCTTTTATCTTCCAGATACTTCATACACTGATTTTTCAGTGACTTCCTTGGGATATTGCACAATAAAAATGGGTCATCGTAATAACTCTGACAGCCCATTTTCACAAGGAAATCTTTTACGTAAGCGAACCATCTTATCCTGCTCACATGGTCTAAACTTATCACATCCATTATAATAGTGCGATTCAGTGCACACTCCTCGTGGGTCCAGACCCTATGCCATAAGAGTATTGGCTGGACCTTAATTATGTCTTCAATGTGTGGTTGGCCGAGTTCCATGTGACAGATGTAACTTGAGACACTCCCAGGTACAGCTAAGATGTATCTCAGAAACATATTTTCTGCAAGCTGGATGGATTTTACATTGGCATAGCCCCATATACCTGCGCCATTGACAGCAATTGACATGCATGTAGCGTTAACATTTTTTAAAAGTTCAGCAATTGTTTTTTCCTCATTTTTTTAGAGAAATTTTTTAGGGCCATCATTGATTTACAAAAGATAAATCTTTTTGCTTTTATGGCACTTGCCCATGTGCCGGCTTCATGAAACAAAATACCTAAATATGGGAAGGTGGGGGCGAAGTCCAAGGGACTAGCATTAATATACATGACCTTTTTCCGTTTTTTAATACCAGGGCCACAATTCAAAGAAAACGTTTTAGTGCAGTTAATTTTCAAGTCTAAATTTGACATAAAGGTATTAAAAGATGTTATCAGGCCTTGTAGGGAGAGGGGCGTCCGAGCCATTATGTCCGCATCATCTGCGTAAAGGAGCGCAGGGATTGGTCTTTTGGCTACCGTATGCATATCCCTGCACTCTTGGAGTAAAGTTTTTCAAGGTCATTTATATAAACTAGGAATAAAAAGGGGGCAAGAACGCACCCCTGGCATACCCCGCGCCCTATGCCAAATGATCTTGTGCACTCTCCGTTTCTTCCATATCGTACTGATGTGGTGGCACCTGAATATAGTTCTCTTAGAAAATAAATTAGATTTTCTTCCACCCCCAGGTTTTCTAACATCAGCCATAGTTTACTATGCGAGACGCAATTAAATGCTGATGTTAAGTCAACAAATTTGAAATAGATGCGCTCCCTGCTAGTTCCGATATATTTTTGTTGCAAGATAAATAGGTTTAAACCCTGATCTACGTTCCCACACCTTTCTGAATCCCATACTGCAGATCACTGATAACAGAATTATCTTCCGCCCAGCTTTGAAGTCTACTTAAAATAACTCTCCCAAGGATTTTTATGGAAGAATCCAGTAAAGAAATCGGTCGATAGCACATATAATTTTGTCTATCTCCCTTTTTAAATATGGGGATGATGACAGATGTAAACCATGAGGGGTTTAAGCCCATCTCAGAGGTGGCATTAAATAGTTGCACTACGATAGGCCCCCACAACTCGATATTATTTTAAACAAATCGGGTGGTATGCCATCTGGGCCCGCAGCTTTGCCTGCCCGTGTTGCTTTAAGACTCGCAGTTACCTCTTCCAAGGTAACATCCAGTTTCATGCCCTTGGCCCGCTCTTCCCCTAGAATTTGAAATGGCGTTTGCTGCACCCCATAAGGAGTGCTATACAATTGGGCATAATGATTTACCCATTCATCCTCTGAAATCGCAATTTCAGTATGTGCCTTAGTATTATCACTAAAGAATGGGGCATTCACTGCTTTCCAAAAAGCAGATGACTCCCTACTCTGTGAAGCCTCGCATAGTGACTCCCACGCATCCCTTTTAATAGCCGATTCCTTTTTTTCAATACCTCGTTGTAGATTTTCCGCGACTCTCTAACCAATAGGAGATCACGGGGGACAGCGAGTGGGGCATACTTAAGGATTGTTTAAATCTTTTATTTTAGCTAATCCAAGACAAAATGTCTGTTGAACAGTATCATTTAAAAACAATAGTTGTTCAGGGATGATGCAGGCTCTAAATAAAGCTTCTAGTCCCTGCACCTGACAGTCTTTTGTGCCCCAGACAGTTTTCGTCTCAATGTTGTCTTTTCAAAAGTCGAAACCTAATGTAGACAGCTGAGCATAAAAGGCAGCAGAATAAATTTACTTAGTATTAGTCAGCATACTTTTAATTCCTGTTTTATTACCATTTCTAAAGTAAAATGCTTCTGGATTTGAAACAATAAAACCTGAAAAGTATGGAAAGTTGTCATAAAATTTTTTTGAGCTACCCTTTGGTGGCGTAGGACAATGTTCCCATTGGTTATAAGTTAGTACATTTCTAGGATTTTCAGATTTGTGCAAGAAATGATGACCATTGTGATTATAACAGTACATTTGTTCATAATCTGATGAACCTTCTAGGTATTCATGATTTGTAAATTTGGCAGACATTTCTAAGTCTGACATCATATTATTAACAGTCTCCAAGTCCCAATCAACAGAAAAGGTACTAGATGAAACAAAGTCACTCAAGGAAACCTTGAATTGGTGTAAATTGTAAATTAATACTTGTATAGCGCGCTACTCACGCGCAAGGGTCTCAAGGCGCTTGTACGAATACCACTGTGGAACCTGTCCTGGCTTTCCCTGTGAGGCGTCCACTCCTGGGCACCCCCAGGGTGAAGGCCAGGCATCCTTAGCGTTGTGGGGGCCGTTGTGGAGATTAAGCAAGCTATTGCCCAGAGTTGCAGAGTGGGGCTCTATGATTAGAATAGGCACCGAGGCGAGAATTATCAGGTCCGTGGAATTTTGAGCCCAAGACCCGCCGAGGTGGGGAATTGAACCCTGGTCCCGGGCTAGATCTCTGCATCAGGGTCTGCCGCTCTAACCATTGAGCCACACTTCTCCACAGTGGAATCTTCAACAGCTCTGCAGGACCAAAGATGTCATAATCAGTTCTGTCCCAAGTTATACCACCAGGTATAGGAACGGCTGTGATGTTTACTGATGACAAGTCTCTTTGTTCACGATGAGATGATTTGTGTGCCTTGAGGAGTAAGTTGATGTTCTTACTTACTGTGTTCTTGTTACTATATCTTCCATTTATCAGCATTCCCAAAGTTAATACAAGAGTCAGCCAAAGTAGAAGAAAAAGTACACCCAACACAATCCAAAGTTCAATACATGGTGAAACCAAATAAGTCTTTTCCATTTGATGAAAACATTCAGTAGCTTGTTCTTTGAAAGTTCTTTTTACTGGCGTTGTTTCAGGTTCACTAGGATCCTCGAAAAACGTATCAAGGTTAATGAAATAGCCAGAGGCAGTTCTGTCAATTGTAGGGATTGCATCAGGATTAGTTGAAATCGCTAGAACTACTTGACCACTTGTCAGATTAGTATAGTCAGATGCTATATCATTGTAGACAGGCGTTTCTTGACGAACAATTATTTGGTCTCAAGAAGTACAAGTTCCATGGCTTTGTTGCATAGTCCTTCTTTTCTCACTGCATATTCTTCAAAGGTGATCAGTCTCTCAGTTTGAACCTCTTGGATAGTAGCCAGATTTGGTCGTCTGCTACATCTTTGGAGTCCACTTGGCCTACTACTAAGTATGGGTGAATTCGCGCGAAATTAAATATGAGATCCGCAAAATTTGCGAATTTGCGGATTTGTTTTTGCGTGTTCGTGGGTTTTTTTGCGTATTCGCAGGCCGCTTGCAGCGCACCGATCGCAAAGTTACCCATGCGGTCGTACATGGGTGGGTCCATCTTGTGCGTGTTGCGTATTTCCGTTTCCAGGCGCTATTGGCAATCATGCGTTGTGTGCGGGGCGCTAGTACGAGTTTGCGTGTGTTTTTGCGTACTCGTGGGGGAAATATCATGCGAACTAACCCATGCGGTCCTCAATGGGCACGGCCATCTTGTTTTTCATTCATTGCTATGATTCTGGGCATGCTTTTTCTATCCAGCTGCAATCTTTGCCATCCTTTGTTTGTTTGAAGATTTTTTAAATCTTTTTTACTTATTATCTATCCCTCTATTTTTCTAGATCTATATTTTGTGTTTTCTTCTACTTTTGGCTACTTTAAAACTACCTCTTCTTTTATTTACTTTTTCCCTATTCTCTTTCCTATTTATTATTTCCATTCCTGCCATAGACCATGGCAAAGGGAGCCGGGAAGGACAAGGGGAAGGGTCCCGCACCCCGTACCCGGCTCCCATGCGGGCGATTGAGGGGGGAGCAAGTCATAGCCCGGGAGATCTTTAGCGCGGAGGAGGTTGCCGCACTGATTTTTTATGTCCAGGCGGCAGGATCGCTGGCGGGTACGGACTCCGGGAGCGTCGGCAGCTGTGGGGGAAGGTGTGCCGGGCCATGTATCAGCAGTCTCGGGTCCGGCTCACTTACAGCCAGGCCACGCACTGGTGGTCCGATATCCTGGACCGTGAACACGACCTACTCGAGCTGCTAGGCGTCGAGATCCTTGGGCTTGGTGAGTAGTAGTAGCTATTTAATCAATACTCTGTTTTCTCCTGCTCTATGTTATCATATTGCAAATGTATGTTTTTTCCGAAGAGCAATAATGCTGCCCATTACATTGTAGGTAAATTATGTTTCAAAATCTTCTGTGATTGCATTGCAGGTGCACTGCTCGCCTGCTCAGTGGCGGTGCTACTATGCTTACTTGTTTTCGATTTTGTGCTCATTTCATTGGCCTGAGTGATTATGTATGAGTGTACTTTACAGAACTGCGTAAAGCTAGACTCTAAGGGGCAGATTTACAATTACTGGCACATCCCTGCAAATTAGCAGGGATGCGCCAGTAATTGTGCGCCACGCCTCCACCACCCATGGTGCGCCGCATTTACAATGCGGCGCACCATGGGGCAAAAACGACACAGATGCGTCACGCATCTGTGCCATAAAGGCGGCACATTGCTGGAGTTGCGTCACAAGCATGACGCAGCTCCAGCAATGTTCTGGGGTGCCCTATCTCCCCAATGATGCGTCAATCCGTACGTCTGCTTCAAGCAGGCGCAGGGTTTTGACGCAGAGTTGGCCTAAAAGTGACTGACTGAAATCTTGTAGATTTCACTCAGCCACTTTTAGGAGGCGTTCCTGCGCAGGAACGCCCTCCCTTGCGCCAGAACGCCCCCTGATGGCGCAGGGCTTTACAACGTGATGCATCTCCCAGATGCGTCAGGTTGTTAATATACCCGGCACCATGGCGCCTCTTTTGCACTTCCACTGCGTCACAAATGTCACGCAACGACGGAGCAAAAGAGCCACAAGGGGCTTGTAAATCTGCCCCTAGAGACTCAAGTCCAGTCCTTCCTTTGTACTTCTGCCACTGTCTTTCTTTCATGTTGTACATCAGCACCCCCCAGGGGCAAGGGGACACAGGAGGAGGTAGCGGCGCGGGCGTGGAAGGGACAAGATCAGGAAGGCCAGGATAGGTCCGGCGAGGGCTCCTCTGCTGGCCCCAGTAAGTTTTCCTGTTAATATTAATAATTATACTGTGCTATCTTTTACAGCACCTATTTTTTCCTAACGTTCCTCATTTGATTTTTTCTAAATCGTCTTAGATCTTCTTGTAGACTGTTTCTAAATTCTTATCCTGCCTCTACTATGACTCCCTGTGGTACTACTAGATTATTATTAGTCTATCTGTGTAGCTAACTAAGCTTGCACAGTTGGCAAAAGATGTTAAACAAAACTCCCATTCTTTTCAGCAATAGCTCTATGCACTGAGTGCAGTCCTCTGGGTTGTCCATAATGTCTTTGGAAGTCTTCTAAATGCTTATGCTTTGACAATTCCCAACAATAAAATGTCAATGGCCACCAAGAAAGAATAAGATACTAGTTTACTTTTTGATTGAATAGGAGGACAATCCATACTACTACTGTTGCAGGCACTATTCTGCACAAACAGAACTATGGACAAGAAATAGTGCATTGTTTATCAATTATAATAATCTCAGTTAGACTTTCCACATACCTCAGTCATAATAGAATTTAAACCCCCAATCTCCTTACTGACTAGCTAGTGTGTCAGAGTCATTTAGCTCCAGAATTCACAGATGATTGATCCCCAATGATTATACAACCCAGGACATAAGACTACGGAGTCAGAGTCCCGACTTCTCAGAGCCACAGACTCATGCTTGCAAATTGCAAACCCTTTCGCTCACTCGCTCATGACCAAAAACCACAGATTCTATGTAAGTTTTAAAGCTTTATTAAAAGTAAAAACATTTATTAAAATCAAGTTCAGCATACAACATAAACGGTGGATTGAAAATTGAAAAGTGCTTAGGGATTTCACACATTAATTGTGGGCGAGCCCTCACCAGGTTGGAACTTCAAGTCTTCTTTGTGGTGCTGAATCGTTGCTGACTCCGTCCAAGTGATGATGATCTGATCTTGCTCTTGTTCTTAGAAGGGAAGCTTCTGTCTGTTATGAGAAAAATGGTGCGGGTTAAAAATCAAGCATTCATTAGTTGTGCCAAAAAGTGTAGCAAGACATGTTACGGCCAAGCATAACTAAAAAACACCCTTCCCTGAAAAAAGGGCAATTTGTAGTTTAGACTAGAGAGTCCCAAATTATTAAATTTGTTTGTGTAGTCGTAGTAAAAATGTTTCATTCCTAGACAAAATACTAGGGAGTGGTGGATATGGCATCTAAGAATCTGAAATGTATTTTCTAGGCGGAACATCGGCACAGCCATCCACCGGTGCCAGGGCCAGTGCGGAGGTGGGCACTCCTGGGGTGGAGGTGGTGCAACAGCCAGCGGGAACTGCTGTGGGGATGCCACGGGAGTGGTGGGCAGTGGTAAGCTATTATATTCCTTACTTATTGAGATTGCAGACTGCAGAGTGTGCTCTCTGCACAGGTGTATATGTTGTACAGTACAAGTATACTTTAATGTTAAGAAGACTTACAAATTTAGACCTACGTTTTTATCAACCAGGTAGTAGCCTCCTCTAAATTGACTTCAACTCAGCTGTGAAAGTTTTATCGAGAAGCCAAGTCAGATCAGAGATGAACTTGATGGATGGGATGAACGAAAAGGGAAGGAAGGGTGTAAGTAAGTGTGGAAGGACCAGCAAGTTAAAAGTAATGATGACTGGCCAAGATGATACGTGTTTTTGAATGCTGCCCGAGGTGGCTGGGAATATGATGCATGGCCGGTTGCAGGATGAAGCAAGGATGGGTGGAAGGAGAAAGGGAAGAGGACTGCCTGGGTGGGTGAAACAGAAACTGTATGTGTGCGCAATATATCCTTTGGTTCAAATTCAAATGCAAGTCAAGCACGGATGCATGGCTTGCAGTTTCCAAAATAACATGAAAATTTTGTTTTTCTGTGAGAAAAACTAAGGTTTGTCCAGTTGAGACATTAAGAAGAATGATTGACATTTACTTTGAATGGATGGATGCCTGGATCATGGTACTATCTGACTCATAGATAGCATATGTGTATGTAGACAGAGTAGACGGTCACTGGATGAAGTAAGTGTTACTTTGAAGAGCATGTAACACGCACCCCCAGGTCCGTTCCAGTGTAGCAAAGGCAAGTAAAAGAAGATGTAATTTTTCAGAATACTACCATGAATGGTAGCAGTAGTTTGTATTGCAAGCACAGCATATATCCGGCGATTACGGGGGCCACTAACTACCTCTGTTAATCATTTTAGTACAACTCTGTCATTCATGTGTGGCCTATCAGTGTTCACTCAATAAAAAACAAAGCACCTAAAGTCATCCCATATGTAAGCAAGTATCCTGTGAAGGGATAGATATTCATATTATTTATCTTCTTCATTTTCCTTTTCTAGTAGTCATTGGCACTGTAGGGTGAAAGTTAAATTAATTAAGCAGTAGCCCTTGTAACAGAGTATTCTCAGTGCCACCCGTAATAGAAAATTAAGAGCTTCACCACCTGCATGTACTGGACTGATATAGTAACGCAAGTCTGTGTCATCATGGCTTGCGTCTGTTTTTCTCGGGTGCAAGTTGACTGCGCTGGCATTATGCCAGTTTCCAGAAGTTTATGTACAAATTTCGCTAAACAAGAGAGAAGAAGAAGAAAAAGACTGGTGTACTGTCATAGTAGACTCTAATGTAGTGAGTCCATATAGTGCTCGTAGAATTGATTCCTGAAACTCCCACTAATGTTAGAGCAAAGGCTGACGAAGTGGGAGGTTAGATAGATACAGGCCACGAATGTTATGTACTGTGCTTGCAAGTTGCTAGTTCTACTGTGACACAACTTTCTGCTGAATTATTTTGTTTTAATCTTGAAGAGCATTGGTTACAGTACGTCTTTCTTTCTTCATATAGATACTCCTTCCAAACTGACACGGAAGGAGCTGGCTAGAAAGGCCCGGCAAAGGAAGCTGGAGGCAATTGTTGCAGAATATCGGCGGCTGGTGGCCCAGGAGGAGGACACGCAGTCGCAGTCCACCACAACATCCACCGCGACAGCTGCATCCTCCTCCACGCTCCCTGGGTCAGCCAGTCAGTGCAAGCCTCCAGCGGTACGGAGCCGTGGTACCGCAGCCGAATGTCTGACATAATATCGACAGACAGAATATCGAAATACAAAAATATCGGCACAAAAATATCGACATCAAAAATATCGGAGTCATATCTTCATAAAGGTAAGTACAAAAATATCGAAAAATAATATCGTAGTACAAAAATATCGAAATTAAAAATATCGTTTTTTTAAATGTATTAATAATGTAAAAATAATTTTAAAATACATATAATTTTACAAATATTAAATAAAAATATTAAAACAAAATTAAAACTAATACATATACATTTAAAATAAATAAAACACTTAATAATTTAATGTAATTTTTTTTTAATTTCATTTAATTGATTTAATGTAAAAAATTTTATTTTTACCCTGTACGCCTGTACCCCAAAAACCCCAAACTGACCCTGAACCCTAAAAATATCCCTGTACCCCAAAAACCCAAAACTGACCCTGAACCCTAAAAATATTCCTGTACCCCAAAAACCCAAAACTGACCCTGAACCCTAAAAATACCCCTTTACCCAAAAACTGAAAACTGACCCTGAACCCTAAAAATACCCCTTTACCCAAAAACTGAAAACTGACCCTGAACCCTAAAAATACCCCTTTACCCAAAAACTGAAAACTGACCCTGAACCCTAAAAATACCCCTTTACCCAAGAACTGAAAACTGACCCTGAACCCTAAAAATACCCCTTTACCCAAAATTAATTAATATTATTTAATTACCAATTAATTATTAATTAACAATAACAATAAAGTAAATATATTAGCACATTAGCTGTAATTAATTTAATTTAATAATTAATATTATTTTTCCCAATTAATTAATTAAGAATAACAAAAAATTATATATAAAACAATAATCTAATTAATGTAATTAACTAATTAATATTAATTAATTACCAACTAATTGATAATTAAAAATATGTACAAAATTATATTAATTAACTAATTAATATAAATTAATTACCAATTAATTATTAATTAAAATATGTACAAACATATATTAATTAATTAATTATTATTAAATTACTCCCCACCCTATTCCCCTATAAACCCATAACCCGCTACAGAACATATTTATCAATTAATCAATTAATTCAAATGAATTAAAAATTAATTCTCAATTAATTAATCATTAATTTCTACTAATTAATAATTAATTTAACATAATTAAATTACTTCCCACCCTATTCCCCTATAAACCCACAACCCGCTACAGTAGTAAAAGACAATATTTAATTAAATTACATTAAAAATAAATAATAAAACATAATAAATACAATATAATATACACTACATTTATTTAAAAATTGATATTAGTAACATCGAAGTTATTTATTTCGATATTATTGACATCGATATTTAAAACTTCGATATTACTGGTATCATACTAATATCGATATTAAGACTGTCGATATTACTTACCTTCGATATTGTGTCCCATCGATATTTAAACTTCGATATAATTGTATATCGAAATTTAAAACTCAATATTTTGTCTGTGTACCACCGCAGCCACCCGCCACCGCCAAGCAGCCAAAAATCAGCTGCCCCCCACAGCAGGTGCAAGGCCCGCATCCACCGCCTAACCCTCAGGGTGTTCAACCTTGAGCAGGAGATGGAGAGAATAAAGAGCCTGCTCAAGAAGAACCTCCGCAGGGAGCAAAGGACACCGCCGGCGGCAGTAGAGGAGGAGAGACTGTCCCTTACCCCTTTTTTAAAGACTTTTGAGGGGGTGGGAATTGGGAGTTGGGTTTTTTCTTGGACTTTGGGGTTTTTTTCACTGACATTCTTTGGGGTTAGGGAGCGGGGTGGGTCGGGTCTTGCGGGATAGTTTATTTTTGTTATGGATTTAAATAACTATTTACTTTCAACTTAAACATTGCATACGCGTTTTTACTGTTTTGCGAGGAGGCAGGGGGGGTTAACTGTTCGTTTGTTTTCCTGAAATTTAACTGGCTGCTTGATTCAAATTGTCTAGGTAATCGCCCAAATGTTTACAAAAGTAAGTGCCACTCACAGAGTTAGTGTATTCAATTGTCCTACTACTTTAGTAGTACTACCGTCAGTCTCTCCTCTCTCCTCCTACTCCATTATTCTTCCTCCCCCAAATGCTTCTTACCTGTGATTCGTGTTTGAGAATAGGCCTAGGGCTAGGCACAGGGCTGGCTGCATGGTAACTGGTGATGAAGGTTGGCAATCCTGGGCGGATGAAATGGTATCGTTGTGGTGGAAGTGGTGGTACACAGTGGCAGTAGCAGCATATGAAAAAAAAGAAAATGAAACATTGAGTGGCTTGAGCGGATCATTACAACAGTACGATAGATAGCATAGTACACAAGAACAGTGTCATAATGTAGCCTAACAAATGCTAAAGTTTCCAAAGTATACTATTTGCGTGGAGTTTGGCTTTGTCTACTACAAGAAATAGTCCTGAAGTGAAGGGCACAGCAGCGTAATCATTCGCCACGTGTAGGAGGAGGATGTTTTCTGTTGCTTTGACCTTATCCTCCCTAGCAAGTGTGTGGAATTATTGTTGTAATTTACTCACACCTCAATGAAAACAACACAGCCCGGGGGAAGAGGGTTAGGGTTTGAAACTTGGATGGGAATGGGGTTTGTGGGGAAAGTTTTGTGGAGAGAAGTAAAAAAACACAGCATGGACAAACAACAAATGAAGATAAGCAAATCTTTGGATACAAAGCTATCCATAAATCTTATAAGGGACATAAAGGAAGTGCATGCACTACTGCATGCATGAAGTTGATTGCTAAATGGATAGGTTACTGTAAAGTAAGTAGTACTTTCTACAATGTACTAACTATGAAGAAACAATGTGACAGTACAGGGCTGCAGTAATTACGCAATTTCACTTGCCTATCTGTCACACTCACAGAAGTTCACAGCAATAACATTACTTAAAAGATAAGTAGAAATGAAGATGGATACTGTAACTGTATGTTGTGATAGTTGCCCTGTTGAATTTGGGAAGTTGCATGCATCCAGCCATTCCTCTTTTTTACAGTACTCCTCCATTCCATCTGACGCTCCGCCGATCAATGTTGGGGACCAGAAGCCACCTTGTCCCCTGCCTGCCTGGTGGATGCTGAATTGCGGGTCACTAAGCCTGAGGTCCTCCTTTTTGCCATTGCACAGGGTAAAAGCCGGCCAGTAATTGTTGATGGAAAAACAGGAACTGATATTAAAACACCACGGAGAAAAAAATATAAGGTACGCTGTGTAGTGCAAAAATAACACTTTCAGTTTCAGAATCAACAGTATTACAAAACATACAAGCATCATTTCGAAAGTGCCTACTCTGAGTCTCCTTTTCAAGAATAAATAAGTGTGGGCCAAATTTGCGGATCTTTCCCCTCAAGCTAGGTGTAAAGTGTAAACTGCGATTTTAGAACCCTAACCCTAACCCTAACCGATGGCCCTAACCCCCCTTTTTCACCATCGATTTTCTCCAAACCACTTGCGCCCGATATTAGACCTTCCCAGCAATGCCCCCAGAGCCGTCAACCCACCCGCAAAAAAGTAGAACCCCCCAAAACAGGCCAAAAGCAAAAATGCAAAAACTCATACTTAAAAAATTTAGGGCCTACCTTCAATTTAGTCCAAACGCGCTCTGCAGCTAGGCCCTAACTCCCCTTTCCCACCATGGATTTTCTTCAAACCACTTGCAATCAAAATTAGACTATTCCAGCAGTGCTCCCAGACCACAAAACCCACCCCCAAAAACCTAAAAGCCCCCCCAAACAGCCCCCCAAAAACAGACAAGTGAGCAAAAACACAAAATCTTTTTCAGCATGGTTTTTATCCAAAACACTTGCGCCCGATATTAGACCTTCCCAGCAATGCCCCCAGAGCTGTCAACCCACCCACAAAAAAGTAGAACACCCCCAAACAGGCCAAAAGCAAAAATGGAATATGTCAAACTTAGAAAATGTTCCGCCTACCAGTCAACATCACTCCAAACGCACTTTGCAGCTAGGCCCTAACTCCCCTTTCGCACTATGGATTTTCTTCAAACCACTTGCAATCAAAGTTAGACTATCCCAGCAGTGCTACCAGACCACAAAACCCACCCCCAAAAACCTAGAAGCCCCCCAAACAGCCCCCCAAAAACAGGCAAGTGAGCAAAAACGCAAACACTTTTTCACCATGGATTTTATCCAAAACACTTGCGCCCGATATTAGACCTTCCCAGCAATGCCCCCAGAGCTGTCAACCCACCCACAAAAAAGT
This sequence comes from Lissotriton vulgaris, assembly GCF_964263255.1. NCBI lineage: Eukaryota > Metazoa > Chordata > Amphibia > Caudata > Salamandridae > Lissotriton > Lissotriton vulgaris. Next base: position 455,676,527 of record NC_141700.1, on the reverse strand, counting down.
AGAACACCCCCAAACAGGCCAAAAGCAAAAATGGAAAATGTCAAACTTAGAAAATGTTCCGCCTACCAGTCAACATCACTCCAAACGCACTCTGCAGCTAGGCCCTAACTCACCTTTTCCACCATGGATTTTCTTCAAACCACTTGCAATCAAAATTAGACTTTCCCAGCAGTGCACCCAGACCACAAAACCCACTCCCAAAAACCTAGAAGCCTCCCAAACAGCCCCCCAAAAACAGGCAAGTGAGCAAAAACTCAAAAAAAATTTCACCAAGGATTTTATCCAAAACACTTGCGCCCGATATTAGACCTTCCCAGAAATGCCCCCAGAGCCGTCAACCCACCCGCAAAAAAGTAGAACACCACCAAACTGGCCAAAAGCAAAATTGGAAAATGTGACAGAAAATGTTCGGCCTACCAGTCAACATCACTCCAAACGCACTCTGCAGCTAGGCCCTAACTCACCTTTTCCACCATGGATTTTCTTCAAACTACTTGCAATCAAAATTAGACTTTCCCAGCAGTGCACCCCGACCACAAAACCCACCCCCAAAAACCTAGAAGCCCCCCAAACAGCCCCCTAAAAACAGGCAAGTGAGCAAAAAATGCAAACACTTTTTCACCATGGATTTTATCCAAAACACTTGCGCCCAATATTAGATCATCCCAGCAATGCCCCCAGAGCCGTCAACCCACCCGCACAAAAGTAGAACACCCCCAAACAGACCAAAAGCAAAAATGGAAAATGTGACACTTAGAACATTTTCGGCATACCAGTCAACATCACTCCAAACGCACTCTGCAGCTAGGCCCTAACTCCCCTTTCCCACCATGGATTTCCTTCAAACCACTTGCAATCAAAATTAGACTATCCCAGCAGTGCTCCCAGACCACAAAACCCACCCCCTCAAATCTAGAACACCCCCAAACAGCCCCCCAAAAACACGCAATACTGCTAGGCCTCAGTTTAAATTGTACCAAAACGCTGTCTGCAACTAGGCCCAAACACCCCTTTTCCACCATGGATTTTCTTCAAACCACTTGCAATCAAAATTAGACCTTCCCAGCAGTGCTCCAAGACCCCTGACCCACTCCCACAAATCTAGAACACTGCCAAAAAGCCCCCCAAAAAAATGCAATACTGGTATATTCAAAACATGGCAAATTGCGCTGTTCACCAAAAATTGCTGTTCAACTTTTCAGCACTTCAACTACGTCGATCCTCTTGAAACTTACCTGGACACTTGTTCCAGCGATTCCCAAGAATCTGAGCAAGGCAGAACAAAATCGAACCACTGCGTTCTTTGAAGAAGAAGAAGAAGGTCTACGACTAGTTTTCACTTAGTTTTCACCTAAACACACGCGCCTGCAAAACACCAAAAAAAGCCAAAATTCTGCCAATTCTGGACCAAAGAACGCCAAACCCCCTAAAACCTTGCTAACATCATTATGAAGGAGCCTGCATGGGACCCTGAGCCCCCAGACTCAGTGGGAACCCTACCAACTTAAACCCAAAAACCCTAGTGAATCACACTGAACCCTAAACCCTAGATATGCTTTGTCTGTCTGTGTCTAAGAGCCTAGGTATGCCACATCAGGATGCTTCACTCAGTGGTGCCTGCCTTGACCGTCTGCATGGCCTTGCCGCAAGCATGGGCCAAAAATCCGTTCCGCGCAAGAATTTGCGATTTTTCGGTAATTTCACGAGATTCGCGAAAAACTGAAAAACAGCAAATTTCGCAAATATAACAAATGTTTGGCCCAAGCTTGAGGCAGTGCCATGCAGATGGTCAAGGGAGGCGCAACTGAGTGAAGCAACCTGATGTAGCATACCCAGGCTTTTTGTCAGACAGACAAAGCATATCTAATTGTATGCAGCAAGCGACATAGCCTCAATTTTACATGAAATGCTGTCTGGAGTGGACTCTGCCTGGCATAACAACAACAGTACACTGCCTCGCCCTCGACCACTACATACCACGAATAGACGGACATGTAGTTCTGCTGTAGTAGTTGTTGTAGACTGGTTTACTTGTTTGCCACTCACGAATTGGCCATAGTTCTTCCGTAAATCAACGCTGATGATCCATCCATCCCAGGGAGTGACTGTAAAGAAAAAAGATATATTACTTAATCAATTATCATGGTATATTTACCAAGTGAGTCCACTCCAAGGACATTTTGCATCTTGTAAAATGCAACATAGTGGCCCTGAATTTGAAGTACAATTTGAATTAAACAAGGTAAAAAAAACAGAGTAGCTGACATGAGTTACAATTACTGTGTAAAAAGATTAAATAATAACTAAGACAAGACATATGATTCATTTCATGCACAAAAAACAAACAGCAATTGGTTTCATCAGAGCCAGACAGCCATTGCTGTCCAATGCATGCCATCTTCTAAATTATTCATGACCTGTTCTACTTTTTGTCCGCATCTTCTTTGGAAAGTGAGGGCCCACAGGGCAGCCTCTCCTGTCAATTTCAGAAGTAACTCTGTCAGCAATCAGCAAGCATGTAGTCAGTCAGTAATTTCTGTCCCACTTGAGGGGACTTGTCTATGAAAAGAAAGTTTCTTCATTTATTTCTTCGTAATCCATCTGCCTTGAGGGAAATGGATAGGTGGAGTCTGGAGGAGGAGGATAGAGGAGCATGATTGAGTTGTGAACTTGTGAACCTCAGGAATGCAGACTCCGGCACCTTCAAATCAATAAGGAAAATAAGATGAAGACAGTGCTGCTGATTGACTTGTTGTGAGAGTTTTGTTGTGGTAAAAGTTGCAAAACAAAGAAAGACACACAGGAATAAAAGTGAATAAGGACGAAAAAAAAGGAAGTCATTTTCAGGCCTGGGTGTCAGGGAAGTAGAGCTCGCCCTCAAAGTCAATGAATTGAGACGGGAGTAGGTCAGCTAACAGAGAAGAACTTCCGTCACCTAAGTCGGTGTCCTCTTCTTCCTGCATGCATTCACGTATTTTGTAATCTGGTGGTACGAAGTGCTGACTGATCTTGATCAATGTTAACCTCTCAGCATTTTTGGGCGAGAGGTGGGACCTTTTTGAAGTTACAATGGCACCAGCAGCACTGAAAACACGTTCAGAAGACACGCTTGCGAGTGGGCAAGACAAATATTTTAGAGCCAGGTTGGTGATCAGTGGCCATAGAGGCCTTTTCCTATACCAATACAGCAATGGGTTCTGATTAACAAAAACCTCCGTTGGGTCATCCAGATAGGCCTGCACCATCGACTCAAGGCTCTCCACGGTTGCTCCACTTTGCGTACCATCTGTGGCCTTTGCAGCACTGGAACGAGCAAACCCTTGATGAGTTAGCCAATCCGCTACCGACAATATTATGGCTAGGCCTGGTGCAGGTGAGGATGATGATACTGTTGCTGCTGGTGTCGTCAACGGCTGTGAGGGAAAGTGACTCCCTTCGGCCATAGATTCAGATGTGGAACTTGACGCCGGATGGCCTGCTGATTCAGTTGGACTTCTGCCGGCTCCTTGAATTTTCTGCCGATCTTTTTCGAACCGAGTGGCTGACACAGCTAGCCAATGTTTGTACTTTGAAACATCTGTTTCATCAAAAGGAATGAATGCTTTGCTGGCCACTGCCTTTTTGTAACGTGGATCCAGAATAGTGGCACAAATGTAATGTTGTTTTGTATGTATGTTTTTAAGCCTTTCATTGTCAACTAGGCGGCTTGATAACCTCTCTGCCAACTGATATACGTCTTGCTTTTCAGCATCATCTCTGAACGTTGAAGACACCACCTTCAGTTGGTGCTCTAGCATGACCAACAATGGGATAGCTTTGCCCAAAGAACAGTCCTCCCTGCTGACTTCACACGTGAAGTCCTGAAAAAAACGAAGCATGACTGTCAGGTTTGCAACTAGCTTCCATTCCTCCAACTCTAGCCTCATGTCTTTCATAGTAGAACCCTGTCGAAAGACATACTCATTGATTACCATGCACTGCTCAGACAGACGCTCAAGCATGTAAAAGGTTGAGTTCCGACGTGTTGCCACCTCCTGGATGAGTCCTTTGACTGGCAGTCTACGTTCATGTTGAATGCTCCTCAGCTGCTTCTGGGCCTTAAAAGAATGGCTGAAATGTGTGCAGATTCTTCGGCAGGTGGTCAGTAACTTGCTGACTGTGTTTTCATTTTTCAAGAAATCTTGCACCACGATGTTAATACTGTGCGCCAAACACAGCACTCTGAAATAGCCACCTTGCTGCATGGCCTTTACTATATTACTGCCATTATCCGTGGAACCATAACCAACTATGCGATTTCTTGGATGCAGCCATTCAGAGACCTTCCTATCAAACTCCTTCAAAAGGTTTGGTGCAGTATGAGTTTTCTAAATGGCAAACATGGCTAATGTTGCATGTTTCCGAGTAGCTTGAAAAAGTGTGTCCGGGTCAACACCTGCATTTGTCTTGTCTCTAACCCCTGCAAAAGAGACCCAGTGTGCCGTGATGCACATGTAATCAAGGTCTTGGCAACTGGCCCACATGTCTGTTGTCAAGTGGATAGTGTGAATAGCACTCTTCGGCAAAGCTGCCCCAATCACCTCCAGCACATCTTGATGTAGTGCTGGAACCGCAACTCTGGAAAATAGGACCGGCTAGGAACCTTCCATTTAGGGCAGACTGTTGCCACAAATTCTAGAAAACCCACCCCTTCCACAAAAGAAAAATGGAGAAGGTCCAGCGCTAGCATTTTAGCCAGCTTTGCGTTATACAGACGTACCGTTGGGTGGTTGCGTTCAAATGGCGCCTCCGACCAAAATATTCTGCTAATGATGGGCTGGACCATTTTACGTGATGATGATGATGACTTCTTCAAACCAGTTAGGCCCAGTGATGTACTTTTTCGCATTGGTGTCTCTCCCAGACTCTTAGTGTGCCTCATACATGTTGCAGGGGTAGAGGGTGTGGGCGATACCACTGCAGTCCTGCTGCCAGGGGTACTGGGTGAACCAGAAAAAATGTCTGTCGCTTCTTCGCTTCTCCCCTGCACGATCAGCCCCTCATCATCATCAGATGCAATAACAATGGATACATTTGGATTTGTTTTTCTTTGGCTTCCTCGATCTTACTTAGGTGCGCCTCCCACTGGATAATGTGGTGTTTTTTGAGATGATCTCTCTGGCCTCTGGTACCATAGTTGGTACCAAGCTTACCCCGACTAACTAATGTTTTACAAATCGAAAAAACGACCATGTTTTCCGCACTATGGCTAACAGTAAAAAAGTCCCAAACTGGGGACTGGAAATGTCTGCTGGTGGTAGAGGTGTTACTTTGACTTTCAATGCCAGATGAAGTGGAGGATGGGCTTGGCTGAATTCGTTTCTGTTGTTCACTTAATCACCACTACTTGAGGTCGAGCTGGAAGGAGGTCCCTGCCGGCCCTTCTGACTAAAAAATATGAAAGCTGTAGGTCGTGTTGGTGTTGTAGTTAACTGCGTTGGTGGTGGTACCAGTGCCACGCCGCCCACATCCCGCTCAGCAGCCATTCGGGATAGGGTGAAAATGTCTGTCTGCTGCATGCCCGCTGGGGCTGGAGTGATGACTGTGATGACTGGGTCATCGTCAGTCTCTTCACCAGCAGCAGGAGACACCAGTTCTTGTTTGTCGTCATCACCCATAACTCGAAGCCTTGCGGGAACCTTCCTTTTAGGTTTAGCTACCTTTGTCTGCTCATGGCGTGACTCACTCTCACACTGCATTGCTGGGTTCCAATCACAATCAAGGTCATCAGAATGAAGGGGGCTTGAAGAAGAACTTGTAGTAGTAGTAGTAGCCCTCCTTGACCTTTTTCTTGCTGGGGATCTGGAAGACAATGGATCATCATCAGGAGGAGTGGCTTCCTCGGATGATAATGCCCCCGCTTGCATATCAATTTCCTGATGTGCCCCTACTTCTGGAGGAACAACCGTTGTAGGCAGTTGTGCCGCTCCATGAACCTCTAGTTGCACCTCTCCATGCACCTGTCTATGCGCCTCTCCCTGCGCCTCTCCTTGCGGCTCTACTGGCGCCTTTCTTTGCACCTCTCCTTGCGCCTCTACTTGCTCCTCTCCTTGCGCCTATACTTGCGCCTCTCCTTGCGACTCTCCTTGCCCATGTACTTGCGCTTGTACCTGTGGTTGATGAACACTGATCAGCTGAGTTACACCCAGCGTTGATTGGATGGTACTTTCTTGTGATGAGCCAACGTCACTGGTCGATGGTGATTGAGAAAGTAAAGTGGCTGCCTCAGCAGCACTCATGGTCTTGGACCTAACTTGGCGTGATGGCACTGAGCTCAATGAAGCGGAGGTGCTGCTTCCAGCTTGGTCGCCGGCGGACACCGCTGCTGCTGCAGGCGTCATTTTTTTCCCCCAAAAAAGTGTCGGTGGGCACACCAGTCTCCTTGGTAGGTGGTGCCACTTGCTTCTTCTTACTGGCAGTGGCACTGGCAACTTTTTTCTCTGAGGCGCTACGGCCACCTTTCTTTGGACCCATCTTCTTCATTTGTCAGAACAGCAGGCCGCAGTTGCATGAGTTACAGAGTTGTCTTGTCTGTGGCCACACGTGACGTCACGTGACGTTGTGCTGCACACACCGCTGCAGGACTTCTTCCTGGCACTGGTGGTTCTCTTGTGCACCTAAAAGCAATGGAAGCCAGAGGAACATCAGTTAAACACCCCAAAAAGTCGAAAACACACAAAAATCACTACAATCCAATGCCATCCATGCCCTCAATGAGGTTTACATTCAAGACACCCCACAGAAAGACTTGGTCCATGCACCACTGAGTAACCCTGGGCATAATGGATGAAAGCAAGGCAAACTGGGTGCAGGCCTGAGCACACTGCCTGCCTTCAAAATGGCCCCTTGACCCCCACCACATGGCCAGGCCCTGCCTGTACCAGGCCTCAAAATGGCCCCCACCCACATGGCCAGGCCCCAACAACACCCCAAAAAGTCGAAAAACACATAAAAATCACCACAGTCCAATGCCGTCCATGCCCTCAATGATGTTTAAATTCAAGGCACCCCACATAAAGACTTGGTCCATGCACCACTCACTACCCCTGGGCCTACTGGCTAGTGAGGCTTTACAGGCACCCCAAAATTAAAACAAAAATCATCATATAACAGTGAGCTAAAATTCCATGACATAAATGAGAATTAAGTTAAAAAAATCACAGAAACAGTTGTATCATTCACCCATGCCTAACCCTGGGCCTACTGGATATTGTGGCTACCCACAATATATATATTTTTTAAGTGGTTAAAAAAGTTTTAAAGCTGTAGTTGCAGCAACTGCAATGCCCCAAAACAACCAACACCAACTTACTTGTAAAATCTCAAGTTCAAAAGTGATCCAAACTCCAAAGTCCAAAAAGTCCTTAAATACAAATATCCAGCAGCAGCCACAAAAAATAATCCTTCCACCTCCAGATCCAAACCAAAAGTGACCAGGACATGGACAAAGCACTGGGAGGAGCCTGCTGGACAGGAACAGGAAGTTGGAGACTCTGGGGCACTTCCTTGCTCTCACCCCCCCCCCCCTCAAAAATGGACTCCTTGCACCAAAAAGTGCAGCCAAATGTCAATCTGAGGAGTTATTCTGATCAAAATCATCATTTTCCAAAGGTTTATGCTTCCTGCTGTGTATTTCTTGTGCATAATTGCAATTTTTGCAATTTCGGGAAAGCGAGCTGTTCAAATCTCCCACCGGAAGTCAGCTGCGCGCCGCATCTACGTGTTCGGCATTGTTTACTCCCACGCCCTTATGACTACCCGCGTTGTCAAACTCTCGCTGTGCAAGATGGCGAGCTGCGATGACGTAATTGCGTTAAAAAAACTCTTGCGCGATCACGCAGCAAGATCGGAAATGGCGCAGCACACACATACCGGGAGAAAAACAACTCAATCAATCAATCAATCAAGAAATTTGTATAGCGCGCTACTCACCCGAGGGTCTCAAGGCGCTGGGGGGGTCCGCTACTGCTCGAATAGCCAGGTCTTGAGTTGCTTCCTGAAGGAGAGGTGGTCTTGGGTAAGACGGAGGTGGATGGGGAGGGAGTTCCAAGTCTTGGCTGCCAGGTAGGAGAAGGATCTTCCTCCCATGGTGGCTCTTCGAATGCGTGGAACGGCGGCGAGGGAGTGGCTGGTCGATCGTAGCTGGCGGGTGGGAGTGTAGAAGGTCAGGCGTTTGTTGAGGTACCTGGGACCCGAGTCGTGAGGGCCTTGTGTGCATGGGTGAGGAGACGGAACGTGATTCTCTTGCTGACGGGGAGCCAGTGCAGGTCTCTCAGGTGTCCGGAGATGTGGCTGTGTCGGGGATGTCCAGGATGAGTCGTGCGGAGGCGTTCTGGATGCGTTGGAGTCTTTTCTGCAGTTTGGCTGTGGTTCCGGTGTGGAGGGTGTTTCCGTAGTCCAGTCAGCTGTTGACGAGTGCTTGGGTGACCGTCTTCCTGGTTTCGGTGGGGATCCATCGGAAGATCTTTCGGAGCATGCGTAAGATGTTGAAACACGATGATGAGACGGCGTTGACTTGTCTGGTCATCGAGAGGGAGGAGTCCAGGATGAAGCCCAGGTTGCGTGTGTGCTCTGTTGGTTTGGGTGCGCTGCCCAGGGCAGGGGGCCACCAGGAGTCGTCCCAGGCAGAGGGTGATGATCCAAGGATGAGGACTTTCGTCTTGTCTGAGTTCAGTTTCAGGCGGCTGTTCTTCATCCACTTGGCTACGCCTTTCATCTCTTCGTGTAGGTTGGTTCTGGCGGTGGTTGGGTCGTTGGTGAGGGAGAGGATCTGCTGGGTGTCATCGGCGTAGGAGATGATGTTGAGGTTGTGTTGGCGTGCGATGGCTGAGAGGGGGTTCAGGGACAGAATAGCATTCAAGGGCCTGTGCATCACACATCGAGCCTTCTGGAAATCAGGAGCCACCATCAATCACGCCTTGTTCACTCCCCGGAGGGTTTCAAGGCGCATGGGGGAGGGGGTTCCGCTACTGCTCGAACAGCCAGGTCTTGAGTTGCTTCCTGAAGGCGAGGTGGTCTTGGGTAAGGCGGAGGTTGATGGGGAGGGAGTTCCACGTCTTGGCCGCCAGGTAAGAGAAGGATCTTCCTCCCGTTGTGGCTCTTCGGATGCGGGGGATGGCGGCGAGGGCGTGGTTGGTCGATCGAAGCTGGCGAGTGGGAGTGTAGAAGGTCAGACGGTCGTTGAGGTATCTTGGACCTTGGTTGTGGAGAGCCTTGTGTGCGTGGGTGAGGAGTTGGAACGTGATTCTCTTGCTGACGGGGAGCCAGTGCAGGTTTCTCAGGTGTATGGAGATGTGGCTGTGTCGGGGAATGTCCAGGATGAGTCGTGCGGAGGCGTTCTGAATGCGCTGGAGTCTTTTCTGGAGCTTTGCTGTGGTTCCAGCGTAGAGGGAGTTGCCATAGTCCTTTCAGCTGGTGACGAGGGCCTGGGTGACCGTCTTCCTGGTTTCGGTGGGGATCCACCGGAAGATCTTACGTAGCATGCGTAGGATGTTAAAGCATGACGAGGAGACGGCGTTGACTTGTCTGGTCATGGAGAGGGAGGAGTCCAGGTTAAAGCCCAGGTTGCGTGCGTGGTCTGTTGGTTTGGGTGCGCTGCCCAGGGCAGGGAGCCACCAGGAGTCTTCCCAGGCGGAGGGCGAAGATCCCAGGATGAGGACTTCCGTCTTATCTGAGTTCAGTTTCAGGCGGCTGTTCATCATCCACTCGGCTACATCTTTCATCCCTTCGTGTAGGTTGGTTCTGGCGGTGGCGGGGTCGTTGGTGAGGGAGAGGATCAGCTGGGTGTCGTCGGCGTAGGAGATGATGTTGAGGTTGTGTTGGCGTGCGATGGCCGCAAGGGGGCTCATGTAGATGTTGAACAGTGTGGGGCTGAGTGATGATCCTTGTGGTACACCGCAGATGACTTCAGTGGCCTCTGATCTGAACGGGGGGAGGCAGACTCTCTGTGTTCTTCCGGCGAGGAAGGAGATGATCCATTCTAGTGCCTTCTCCTGGATTCCGATGTTGTTGAGGCGCTGTACTAGGGTGCGGTGGCAGTCCATGTTGAAGGCCGCGGAGAGGTCCAGGAGGATGAGGGCCGTAGTTTCCCCGTTGTCGGCCAGGGTTCGGAAGCCGGACTGCGAGTGGTCGAGGGATCCGTTCGTCTCGAGGAAAGCGGCAAGCTGTCTGTTGACGGTCTTCTCGATGACTTTGGCAGGGAAAGGAAGAAGCGAGATGGGGCGGTAGTTTTTGAGGTCGGTGGGGTCAACTGATGGTTTCTTCAGTAGGGCGCTGAGTTCGGCGTGCTTCCAGCTCTCCGGGAAGGTGGTGGTGTCGAAGGAGGCGTTGATGATGTCCCGGAGATGGGGTGCGATGACGGAGTCAGCCTTGTTGAAGACGTGGTGGGGGCATGGGTCGGTTGGGGATCCGGAGTGGATGGAGTTCATCGTGCGGATGGTGTCTTCGGTGTTGATCGGGGTCCAGGCGCAGAGGGTGGTGGTGGGGGGTGTTGGTACAGTCGTAGGGTGCCTCGGCTGTGTGCTAAAACTGTTGTGTATGTCTGCGATCTTGCTGTGGAAGAACGAGGCGAGCGAGTTGCATAGGTCTTGAGAGGGAGTGATGTCGTTGTTTCCGGCGCTAGGGTTCGAGAGCTCTTTGACGATGTTGAAGAGTTCCTTGCTGTTGTGGGCGTTGTTGTCCAGTCTTTCCTTGAATGCGGTTTTCTTGGTGGCGTGGATCAGTTGGTGATGTTTTCGAGTGGCGAGCTTGAGGGTGATCATGTTGTCTGTAGTTGGGTCTCTGCGCCAGGCTTTCTCGAGGGTCCGGCAATTCTTCTTGGAGCTCTTGAGTTCGTCGGTGAACCAGGATGCTATCTTGGAGCCGGGTCTGGCGCGGGGGGTCTTCAGCGGAGCGAGGTCATCTGCGCAGTTGCTGATCCACCTCGTGAGGTTGTTGGCAGCTTGGTTGGGGTGCTCTGAGCTGGCGGGAGGGTTCTGGCTCGGGGATGTGGCGAGCTGGTTGGCTGTGATCTTGTTCCAGCTTCTGCGGGGGACCTGTTGCGGGTGGTGGTGGAGCGTGGTCCTTCTGAAGCTGAATTGGACGCAGCTGTGGTCTGTCCAGTGGAGTCCGGTGGCCAGGCTGAAGGAGATGTCCGTGCTAGAGGAGAAGACGGGGTCAAGCGTGTGGCCGGCGTAGTGGGTGGGGGTGGTCACCAGTTGCTTGAGTCTGAGGTTGGAGAGGTTGTCCAGCTGGGTGGTGGTGTTGCGGTCGTTGTTGTTCTCTAGGTGGAAGTTGAGGTCCCCGAGGAGGATGTAGTCAGCGGAGGGGAGGGCGTGTGGGCTGATGAAGTCGACGATGTCTTCGCTGAATTGTGTGCGGGGTCCTGGGGGTCTGTAGATGAGGGTGCCTCTGAGGGTGGACTCAGAATCACAGTAAGTCAACGCCGCGCGCGCGATATTGTATTTGTCAAGTGCGACCAAGCAAAATAATTTGCAGCTTGCGAATTTGAGGATTTTTGGGCAAATTTGCGCGATTCGCGGACCGCGAATTTGCCAAAAATACACAAATTCCGCAAACTAAACGGATTTTATGCCTACGCTTACCTACTACTTATGATCGGCCATATGATGTGGCTTTACCAGGTCGATCGACACAAACCTGTTCTCCTTTCTTCCAGGAAGGGGCGGCAGTAACACTGTTCTTAATCCGTCGATTGCTATGACAGGTACTGGTTTTCTGTAAGAAAACCCAAATTCCTTCTTGTCCGCGATCTTTTCTCTGACTAGATCCCCAATCTTTGTAATCCAGGCAGGCCTTGCTGGGATGGGTGGGTTCTCTTTTGTGGTCGTTGGCTTCTGCAATGTGTTGCTTTGACTTTTCCTTGTTTCATTCTAGTCCTGCGAAACAGCCAAACGTTTTTTGATATAAAAAGGTTTCTGTTCTACCACTGAAGTGTGACGATCAAGGTCCTGGACAATCATTCTAGTTCCAAAAAGGATTTCATATGGAGTGATTCCTCCTAGAGAACTTCTTGGCAGATTGTTAAGACTACGTTGGACACTTATTAGATGTGTTACCTACCCGTCACCGAGCCTAATACCCTAGCTGTTATAGATTGCTTTATGTCCTGTTTTTTTCTTTCCACAACCAAATTTCACTCAGAATGGAATGGACTAGAATACCGCAATGCAACACCCAGATTGGCCATTGCCTCTTTGTAAGCCTTTGAGCTAAATGCAGGACCCTGGTCAGAATGTAGCGTGCCGATTGCGTATGTGCCGATAAAGACTTGCAAATCTTTTATAACAGTTTGTGCGTCAGCCGAGCGCTGAGGCCACATCCAAATGAATCTTGTGCAGGAATTCACTGCGACCATGATATATTTATAGTTATCTATAGTTATTTATACAGTATCTCTGTTTTAATAATGACACTGTGGCAGAAACACCTGCATGTGCAGAAGCGAGCCCTTCATGTGCTGCTAAAATTAGTCCTAATCTATGTTCCATGTTTGGAATTACTCTATCCCCCACTCCAGGGATTCGAGCAAACTGAACATTATTCGCATCAGTTATGTAAAAGTATTTGACTGGAAAGCCTTTTGGTAATGTTTTACCACTGTCTTTGCTTGATGCATTGACAGCTTGCATTATTTCGCGGTTTACTTTAGTTTTTGAACGAGTGATTGCAGCTATGTAAGCCGTTTGCACAGCTGCCTTCACGGCTTCATCAACCAATGAATTCCCTGCAACATGAACCCCATCACGTTGTATGGATTACGTGAGCTTTTTGTAGTTCTTTTTTGTAACTGAACTACTTATTCCCAAAGCAACTTATCCTTGATTGTGCCACCTTTTGCATCCTTGAAACCGTTAGAATCCAGTTCTACAAGTATTCATTGTAAGATTGAATGCAATAATAGGAATCGCACACTATGAGTGTGGGGAATTCGCAATCAGTATTTTCACGCATCATCTTGAATGCTTGTTGTTCAGCTCGCTGAGTTTTTGTCACCATAGGTCTGAATGTACCATCGCGCCAGTGACCTTTAACAATCGCGCACGCAGCACTATAAGCTTGTTCACCCCCAATTGTGGGTTGTCCTGATCCGACTGTATAAATTATACATTCATACTGTTCTAGAGGCAGAATCTCAGTAGGCAGAAATTCTTGTGTTTTCAAGTAGGGGTCAAAAACGTATTCAACGCCTGTTGCAGCAAGAGAATTAACTCATTGTATCCATCTCGGATGTAAAGCTTTTGCATTCGGAATGCTCGCTTTTGTTACTGCCTCTAAAGCAGGTACAGGAGTAACGGCCATTATGCGCTTACCCTGTACGAGGGCTCTCTTTTGCTACTGCAGTTTGAACTGCTGTCAGAATTTTTTCTGTAGAAGTGAATTTAATTTCTGCTTGTGTGTACAAGTGTGATTTATAAGCTATGGGTACTTTTTCTCCTTCATTAAAGGTTAAGTACGTGAATCCTCATTTTCCTGGAATGATTCAGATTACAAGGTTGTGTATATTTACGTGTGTTTGTAAATGTGTTGTTGCTAACATGTCAGTTTGCACTGAACGCAAAATGTCAGTGTGTTTTTGAGTCCAATTAACTTTTGAAATCAGGTTTGATTAATTCGTAGAGAGGTTTAACCCTTTCTGCGTAATTTAGAATGTATGTTCTTCCGAAATTTACGAAACCTAGAATTGACTATGTTTTTCAGCGTTTTTGGAGGTTGGAGCAGCGCACATTTCTCTAGAAAGTTTGCTGCCAGGCTTTTACCTTCACTTGATAACTCGTATCCTAGAAAAAGGACGTTGAGGTGGGCAATTCGAGATTTCTTAAAGTTAAATTTATACCCTTCAGAGGCAAAACCTAGGGTAATGGTATTTACTCTGTGCAAGTGTCTGTCCAAATCATCGTCTGTTAGATAGATGTTATCGACACAAGATAATGCCTCAATATCATACGTTTGTAGTAACTTTGTTAGTCAGGCTGAAAATAACCCTGGAATATTCTTGAATCCCTGGTTGAGATGACAGAAGTGACGCTGTCTCCCCATAATTGAGAAAGCGGTCAAATACCTACTTTCTGGTGCAATGTTTTGACAGAAGAAACCGTTAGAAATATCTAATGTCTTGTTCAGCCAGAAGAATGTCATAACCCTTAGAGAGCTTCTCCCAAAAGAGTGTTCTTATTTTTCTAGTTATGTCCCCCTCCATCCGGAGTGTTATTTCATATAACTTATGGGGTACACTAACCCTGGTATCTGCAGTTTCAACTTGGATGTACTCATTCAAGTCCACTGTCTCCAGATGATCCTTTAAGATCTTGCGAGCTATGGTGACTTCTGCTGCGCTGTCCAACATTGTTTGAGCCCACTCCCCGTTCGTGAGTTGTGTCCTCAAGATCCTCGGCATGTCTGATTTTTAGACCTGCTACCTTCTTTTTGGTGAATTGGGTTTTCTTTTTTTTGGAATGTGTTGATCGTCTTTGGACTTCACACGTTCTTCCTTGTGTTCTGACCAACCTCTTCTTTTGGATTTCTGTGATGAAATCTGAAAGGTACGAGAGGAACATGTATCAGTATCTTGATTACTATCAGGCTTTCTCAAATTATCCCTATTCCTGAGGTTATACCTCTTTTCAGAGGGCTCCTTTTGAGGAGACCTACCTCTAGATTGTAGTTTGTTTAGTGTTCTCCCACTTCTTTTTTTGGAAGAGTAAGAGTGTTTTTAATAAAGACCTTTTCAGGACTTTCAGTCAGTTGGGGTTTCACTGGTTTACCAACCAAACTGTCTCTACCTAGTTCATCATAGGATTTCAATTATTCTGGCCAGTTCTTGTGGTTGCTCAATTACATCAAATTCTCTTAACTTTTGGCGGATTTCCACGGATGCTGCCTCACCTTTAATATTAGCTAATATTATTTTTTAGACCTGTTTGAAATCTTTCAGTAATTTTATACCTACATTTAAAGCAGGCTCTGCCCAGTATTCATTTTGAATCTGTTTCAGGACGTCTGTTATTACCGCCATAGACAGAACACCATGTGTTTTAGTGTAGATTGCAGCAAAGATTGTACCCCAAGTGTTGGAGTTCTCCAGGTGTGTTGTGATCCCCATTGGTAAACAGATTGTTAAAATCCTGTGTTTCTCATGAGGGGTAGTTACAGGAAATACTGCCTCGATTTGAGTAATTTTTTGAGCTATCCAGAATGGAATGTTTTCCCTTTTTGCTGGTAGTTTACCAATGACTGATTGTGTAGTATGTGGTGTAATTTTATTTGTGCTCCCCTGGTAAGGGGTGTGTTGTGGAATCTTTATAGTAGGTTGGACTGTTAGAGTCCGCATGACATATTGAACCAATTTTCTATATATTATGATTAGTTGTTTTAGTTGAACTAATAGTTCCACACCTGACATTTCTTCAATGGCAGGATGTGGTGTATAGCTGGATAATACTGGCCATGTTGCTCCTGGTCTACCTAGTGGACCGAGCTTGGCAATGTGATTTATATGTTGTAGGGCACCTTTAAACCAGAACGCATGCTCCCTCTTAAGTTAGTGGAATTTCAACTTTCTCGAAAGGAATGTATTCCATTGGAGGTTCATCTTCTCTGTAAAAGTGAAACACATATGTTGCATATGTTACTGGATTTGCTTCAGGGAAGATAATCCACAAATAGAATTCCTCTGTCTGACGATATTCGTGTGCCTCAATAACAAAAATTACCCTACCACCTCTTGATGATAGGCCTTTTTTTATACGTTTTATAGTGATAGCTTTCTTTAAATTTTCTGGGATGATTATAGCATCATTATCGGCTTTATTAAAGCCTGTTACGTCAAAAGCTGCAGCTGCTGGATCAGCCGCAGCTCCACCGTTCTCGGTGTGGCTCATTTTGTTGACTAAAAGTTTGCAGAGCAAGTTTCAAGGAAACAAAGATAAGGTGCACAATATTTTGGAACACTGTATCCTTCAACGTTGAACAAAACCAAAAACGAATACATAGGATTTTCGTCCTACTCAGTTATGGCGGATATTTTATCCTTTTACCCACTCCAGACGTCTATTAGAGTATTTTACGGGAAAAGAGGGTCTCTGAGAAAAGCACGACTGAGTTACTCTTTTATCTAGCGTTAAATTAGTGCCTTACCAAACATTGGGCACTATGTAGTGTAGTTCCTATATTCCCAATAGGCTCTGCGCATTGGAACAATATATCCTATAGATTAGACGTAGGACTGAGGTCGACTAGGTCTCTATCAAATATATTAAACTTAATAGTGAGTGCCAGCTAGCTCAGAGGTCACTAGAAACTTGAATTCACATGAAGGGATTTGTTTCTGACAACCGCATAAACATGACAACATTGTTTCCCGAGAATAAGAAATATATCTCCAGAATCGCGGAAACAATAGATAAGTATTTCACTCAGTCAATCATGCATGCTTCGTTTCTACAGAGGTGTAGAGAAATAGAGACAGGCTTTTTCAATAAAAGGATTTATTGAACAGTCTTCTTTCAGAAATGAACTGCTACAATCGTAATGCAGGTTGCAAAGTATAATGCGTACAGCGAGAACAATATTATAAAATAATACTGTTCGATCATTGTATGGTTTCAAAGCCATATAAAAATAGATACATAAATAACAATGACTAAAATACTCAACTGGTGCTTCTAAAATACGCCTACCCCAGTGTACCTAACCTAAGTCTAGTACGAGGGAAGAAGTAAGTATTGTGTAGCCTAGGTTCAGTTTTCTTTGTCAAGAATCTATCCAAGATTTCTCTTACGTTCTAATCAGCTCCATACCTTAGTTTAGAATGAAGGAGGTCTGGTATCTCTGTCTCGATTTCCCAACACCCCGCAAGGGGAGCTTGGAAACACTGGAACTGGATTCTCAGCGAGAGAAGGGTAGCCTCTCGATCAGTGCGTCAGCTGGAGGGTTGGCTTCCTTCGGCACTTGCTGTAGTGCGCTGCGTTGGGCAAGTAGATAGTCAAAGTGCTCCGAACCACCGCGTCTTGATAGAGCAAGTGAAGGTATATTTATACCTGGAAGGTGTCTAGGAATGCCATAGTTTGACGTAAAGTCGGGCAAAATAACGTCAGAAAAGAACCCCTAGGGAATAGTAGTTCTTTGAAAAGTACAGGAGTTCTTGCACAAATCAATATTCTAGCAAGGGGGAATTCCCTAACAGCTTAAACCGATTTTCCAAGAAATGGTTGTGACGTTTGGTATGGGTGGAAGTAGCCATGCCTGTATTTGGTCTGCATGGGCTATGTCTAAATAAGGGAATAATTTATATGCCTATATAAGGGCAATGTGAATTGTAACTATATAAGGGCATGAATCGGGAAAATTTTGTCGGAGCCTAAAACGCCAAACAACAATGTCATTGGTTATCAATATGCTCAATTTAGAGACTTTCCTCACCAATCTAATTTCTGTACTGTGAAAATGTGATTGATTGCTCTCTCCTTGAATAATGACTGCCTATTGGTCTTTCTTAAGGTTAAAGGAAGTATGCACATTGTACAAACCTGGTGATCTGAATTCATCCCTTACTAACAAGGTTTCTATGCAACTTTTGGGTTTGAATAATCTATTTTATTGTATTTTCTACTTTTGAATTATTTAGAAATAAAAGCTCAACATTCTTCAACTCTCAGCCTTTTTTAGGCATGGGAACCTATGTAGCTCTTCCGGCAATAAAAAAGGGGGGGAAAGTTGCTCAAAACCTAATTGATGCAATTAGAGGGAGGGCCTTGAACACTATCCACTTGCTAAGTCGGTTAGGAATTTTGTTGCCAAACATTTTCCAACATATTCCTTTGATAAATATGTTACAAAGTCATTTTAAAAAAGTCATTTAAAAAAAATCCTCATTTGGCTGATTCAGGTGACTATGCGCAATACATGAATATGTTGAGTGAACCATGTTCTCATTTGAATGAAAGTAATCCATGACTATCCACCCTTTGATTTGATAATTCTCTGAAATCTATCCATGATACAAATATACACAGGGAAAAACTTCAAAAAACAAACTTGGAATCATACGAGAGTCCAGCACTATTATATTCAAACACAATTTAGATAATCTAAGAGATAATATTTCAGTCTCATCTATTGAAAATCATAGCTCCCTGTCCTCTAACACTTTGTTGTATGCTCTTTTTCTAATACATGAGACTCTCTATGGTATTCCTGAAGCCATTGTTGTTATAGAAGTCAACAAAATCAGTCCTCATATTTAAGTCAAAGTGCTTCTGAAGCTGTAGAAAGTGTAAATTATAATTTTAATCTGCTGAGACTGGTAGAGTGCATCAGGAATATGCGTTCCACCGGCCCATGCTGGTGAAAAAGATTCCAATCCTACAGTTGTTTGAAATTGTCCTTTCAGTACAACCTTGCCTTTGGGAGGTCACAGCAGAAAGGTAAAATAAAAAATATAGATGCAATTCATAGATAAGTGTAATAAAAAGAGTGAGAAATCAGGTAAGAAGTATGATTTTGAGACTCTGACTCCTAAGATTGGCAATTTTTAATTACTTTCAGCTACTGAGGCACCCAGCTCAAAGCTTAGAGATGTTAGAGAAATAGCTGTTTGTATATTTAGCTATAAATAGGAAATGACCCAAGCAGACATAAAATCAGAAAATATGGATACAGTTTATTTTTTTAAATAATTGATAGGGAGGGAGGCAACAAAGGTCTCTTTTTATTCCACATGTATACTGTGAGTCCTGGCAGCGAGCTGGTGGAATTCTCTTCCTCCACAAATCCGGGCCATAGATGAGCTCCTTCAGTTTAGACGGGCTATCAAGACCTTTTTATTTGTTTAGCTCATCTGTTGTGTCTCTTCTCCTTTCTGCCCGCTTTTAATGCTGTGTTGTGTTTACCTTCTCAAAGCGCCAGGACGCCCCTTTGCTGGGGCAGCTGTGCGCCGTACAAATACAAATAACATAACATAACATAATATAACAGAAACTCTGTAAAGCCAAAGAAAGTCTACATTCAGTAGGCTGAGTAATTGTTCCAAAAACTGATATACATGCAGCTGAGGAGAAATCGAAATCCATTTTGACCTGTCATGCAGGACTGATGGCAAATCAAATGGTTTATACAAGACCCTTTCAAAATCAATTCTCTTATAGATCAAATTAAAAGAAGGATAGGGAGATTGAGACTAGACATAATGAAAAATCAGACAATCTTTGTATTGGTCTGTGCAAGAGGTTTAAAAAAAGGCATGGAAGGCCTGATGTTCTCTCCTCTGTCTCAAAATACATATGACTTGTTGGATGGGGCAGTTTCGACCCTCTCTTTGAATGATTATGGGTTGGGACAGGTGTTCCGCTGAAGCTCCTGCTGATAATCTGGAGTGAAGCATACATGGTTTTGAACGTTCTTTAAATGATCGTTCATTAAATGGAATTCTGAAGACGTAACACATTGTTATGTTCCAAGAAACCTGGCTCTGAGAGAACCAAAATGTGGAAGGGTTTCCAGTACTGTATAGTACAGGCTATTCAAATAGCGTACTTGTTCTTTTGGGGTGAACTTACCTTACTTTCAACACAAATGTCTTATGCTGTTCAAAGAGCAATGGACACTTGAAGAATGTGTGCCTGTGGTTAAATAAAAGTTTAAAACAAGGAAAGTTATGGTCTTGATAGATGTCTATATGCATACGTCCGTTCACTCAAGAAATCTGATTTTTTTTCTGTATGGTTACCCCAGGCTTTTTGTGTTTTTGTTTTACCTTATATATATTTTTGATGGTGTTAGAACTTTGTGCACTTTACTCTAAAGTCACTACTGTATAGCACAAAATGTACCCATAGCCTCAAAGTTAAATGCCATTCATGGACTGCAGCACCTATTGTGCCACAGTAAAACATGTCTTTAGGCCTCTCATTGTAGCCTGACTGCACCAGTTGAAATACTGCAATTCAACCTTTCAAAATACACCCTTTAGACAGTTCAAAACCTCTCTTTTAACTATTATTAAGTCACCCCTATGTATGCCTTGGAGCCCACAAGGTGGGGTACATGGCATTCAACAGTAGGGCATGGAGAACATTAAGGTTAACGCATCCTTACAGTCAGTAGCTCCCATAAACTGTTTTTCACTGTGGCAGGCCTAGCTATCCTAAATAGAAAATCGGAGCACAGATTAAAATCCTAATACTGTATCTCAGAACTGGGACTATATAAAAAAAATGTGGTTTTTAATAGGTATTAAAATGTGAATCAATGGGGATGTTGGATTTTTAATAAATATTAAGGAAACATAGCTCACAGAAAGCTCCCTTTTTTCCATGGTTGAAGTTCCTGGAGGCTATATTTATATTTGTTCTCACACTTCTGACCGCTAGTAATTAGCATTTGAATATTTGGGAAACAGATGTTAAATGCTTCACAGGAGCCAACAATAGGCTGACTTGAATAGGCAGAGATAACTCCTCTGAAATTGATAGAATATATAGTGTGGGGGCAGGTGACATAATTTTTAGGTCTCTCCTGAGCCAGCGAGCATGCATTGCTCTGCGAGGCATTTAGTAAGGGCTTTTGAACTCAGAACACACGCTTGTGCATGTACTTTTCTTTTATTGACCCGCAATTGGCCTGTGCATGCGTCTTTCTTAAAAAGACAGCACGCAATTTGTCCAAAGCGGTTGATTGTTCGCCTTCTTTGTTCCCTGGCCTAGGGTGCCCCGGGAGCGAGCATTAATGCCATTTGTTTCCAATTATCGCGCTCACGTTAATTGGAAACAGATGGCGCGATGGCGGTCAACGCTGGTTGCGCTGGTTTTTCGCCTGCAGCGGTGGGCACAAGCATACACGTGCACCCCTCCCGGGCTTGTTTACAATAGAGCCAGGGTATTTATTCTGCAGAGGTGTGCAATCGTCCCGCCAAGACAAATCGAAAATGGGTTACTAACGGAAACAAAATTGAGGAGGTCAAACTCTACGTATACCTAGGAGTGAAAATAGATGCAAATTCCTCCTTTGTTTCCCAGAAGAAGGCGATTAGGGCGAAAGCGCAGGCCCTTAATTACGGCTTCTCGCCACTGGCCTGATCTATTAAAGGTCACAATCTAAAGTCCATGGGATCAGTTCTAAAAGCCAAACTGTTGCCAACCTTTGCACATGGAATGCAGAATATGTTGGGTGATGATGCTCTTTTGTAAGAAAAACTGATGATTAGAGCATATAAACAAATTTTTAGGCTCCCCAAGCCTGCTTCTGCGGCGCAAATCCGGCTAGAATTTCTGCTTACAAAACAGACACTCGCTAGGCCGGCGGTGTTCATAAAGCTGTGTTATAACTTGCGAGCAGCAGCAGAAAACACTCTGGTAAATCTAGTCTGGACTGAAATTAACTTGCAAAGGGGCAACTGTGCTTACAAGACATTTTTAGAAAACAGCATGAAGACGCTTGATCTGGGTGACCTTTGGAACACTAATATCTCTAGGCAAATCTTTAAGAAGCTCGTAAATAAATCTACAAAATTGCAAAGCTGGATGGCAGACAAAGATACCCTGTCAAAACGTCGCCACGGGTGGCTGGTGTTGAAATCATATTCCACTTTAACGGAATCAGCCTTGCTAGCTGCGCCTTACCTCCGGAAGATCAAACAGTCGTTTTTGCCCTAAGATTTGGAGAAAAACCCACACTAGACCTCATGCCAAAATGGAGGATGTCTGGTCAAAGTGAAGACCAGTCTTACCGTCTATGCCACCAGGGGCCTGAATCTCTGCTTCACATCGTCTGTGTTTGTCCCTCTTTGATGGTTCAACGAAGAGTTCTATTAAGACCGGAGTTCCTTGAACTGGGAATTAGGTCCTGCAGGCATGCACTGGTGGAGTCCATGGACCCAATCAACACCATGCTAGACATTAGACTGATCTATTTTAAGAAAATGATCAGCTAACATGATATTTGATGTGTAATCTGGAGGTGGTCCCTGAATGTAATCCTAAATTGTGATAACTCGGAAACCCCTAATGTTAACCGAGCACGCACAGTAACTGTGAAGGACAGCCTGCTAGGGACTAAAACTTGTAGTTCCCTATCCCATTAGACTCAGATAATTACTTTATCTATTTCTGTATTATTAATGATGAGAATATTTGTATCATTGATTTTTATAGTGGGTTTCATAGTTCATCTGGCGCCGTATTCATACCTTTCTTAGTACTGCTTATAGGCATTTTAATTATATATATTATTGTACTTGAGAGACATTTGAGTTATCTGTGCAAAAAGGTTGCATTTCTGTTTACTCATTTTTTTTCTAACATAGATTAGTGTTGGTATCCTAACTAAAATTTCCTAGGAAGGAAAGTTGAAGAAAGCAAATGGTATGTAGCGTGAAGAGTCGAGGTTGTACTAGATGTATGACATACCTGTTTTATATCCATTTTACTTTTTATTCGTTATGTACTTCTTAACCGTGTGATTTTGTTTATGGTTTTAATTGACTAATAAACTAAACTAAACTATTCTGCAGAGGTGTCGCGTGCACACCACTCCCGCGCTTGTCTTCCTCGGGTTACTTCCTCCCACATATATGGTATCCATCCACACACACACACAATTGCCATCGGTGCCAGAGCACTCAATGTATCTTTCTGTTCCACATTTAATGGACATTCAAGACATATTTGAATGTTGGTTTCGGAATTTAAGGAACCAGCTTCGAGTCTCGGCGTCAGTTTACTATCCTGTGATTGTGGGCAAATGAATTAATCTGATCTAGCCGTGCCAAAAAAATAAAAAATACATTTGCGATGAACATGTGCCGGAAGTTGATTCCTCGTAGAGTCTTGCCACTAAAGGCGTAGACCGGAATCACAAACTCTGTTCTTTTGAACAGACAATAAAGTCAGCCATCCTAAAATGCTCGATCTAGACATCAATTCCATCATTCGTAACATGACATTGCAAAGTAAAGAAGCTATTTATATTACAGAAGTGTCGGTTTTGGAATTTAAGGAACCAGCTTCGAGCCCCGGCATCAGCTCACTATCCTGTGATTGTGAGCAGATTAATTAATCTAATCTACCCGTGCCAATAAAATAATGTGTC
This sequence comes from Lissotriton vulgaris, assembly GCF_964263255.1. Taxonomy (NCBI): domain Eukaryota; kingdom Metazoa; phylum Chordata; class Amphibia; order Caudata; family Salamandridae; genus Lissotriton; species Lissotriton vulgaris. The sequence continues at coordinate 455,653,406 of NC_141700.1, read as the reverse complement.
CGTCTGTAATGCAACTGGTGGTCATGTAAAGTGCTCTGATACCTTGGGATCCAGCTGCACACGCAAAAATAGTACATACCACGTCTCATTGTTCGCCGTAAAGTCCCGTTTTAAGTAGTAGCTGTGCTATGTGTATAACGTCATTTCATGGAGAAAGGGGAGTGGGGGTTGCTTCTTTGGCTCTAGAAGGTTTGCTTTTGCTAATTGGACCGGGCCCTCGCTGTGTTTTTTACACTTGAGCTGAGGTATTTACTCTGCAAAGGTGTATCGCGCCCACCACTCCCGGACTTATGTTCCTCAGGTTACTTCCTCCCACATATATGGTACCCATCCACATGCACACACAATTGCCATCGGTGCCGGAGCACTCAAGGTATCTTTCTGTCCCACATTTAATGGACATTCAAGGCATATTTGACACAGTATGGCCCTCAGTCCCAGTTGATAGATTTTAGCCACTGTTTTGCCAAACACACGCCTCAAGATATGTTACACTTCTTAAAATGTTGCGCTTGCCCATTGAACTTGTTTTTTTTTTTACTTACAAGGTCCCAAAGGCGAGACCTATTGGCTATGCCAATGCTTGTTGTCATTACAGTGTCAAATTTTGCTTGAACGTCAGACCCTTCTGGAAAGTTCTGCTAAGTTTTTAAATATATGACTAGAGGTACACTTGAAAGGAAGGGAAACAGGCTGAAAAACAATTCTTCTGCATCCACTGCCTGGTTGCTGAAGGAGCTGCTTTGTCCCACCTGACTTCTGTCTTTGGGTTTTTACATTTAACACTGGGGGCACACTTGAAAGAAAGAGAAACGGAACACCAAAACAATTCTTGTGTATCCACTATTCAGTTGCTGGAGTTGCTGAAGGACCTGCTGTGCCCCACCAGATTTCTGTCTGTGAGGTTTTACAATTAACACTAGGGGTACACTTGAAAGGACGGGAAACAATTCTTGTGTATGAACTATCTGGTTGCTGGAAGTTTCTACTTGTTTCTACCAGACTTCAGTCTCTAGGTTAATTGTGGGTACAGCGACTGCCTAAACTAGATTTTAGTGTTAGACATTGGTGAACACTAGGATTAGTATTGCACACTCCCTGTACACACCCAAAGACTTTCACCATCTTGAAAATGATAAAGTATGTAGAGTGATTGGGCCAAAAACTTTTACCCCAGTGGTTAGGGCGAGCCCAGAGTCATTGTCACAGACTAGCTTGTACCAGGCATAAATGTGGCACCTCCAGGCAGCCACTTCAGAAAACTCCTGGAACTGAGGAAGATCAGAAGAGGACTGAGATTGCTGGACTGGACCTGCTCTCTCTTGTACCGATGTCAAATAATTCAACTCCAAGGTTTATGAAATTGGCCTCCTGTCAAAGCTAAAAGGAGACAACAAGCTGCAAGAGGTTTTTTCCTGCATCTACAAAGCTGACCAGTGGAAACTGGACCTCAAGTGGATCTGGCTAACATCCTTTGAGTATCTTGGCATCTCTCCTGAGGTCCACAGAGGCCATAGAAGCAGACGCCTGTGGTGGTTTGGGACAAAAAGGACTACATTCAGAAGTTCAAATCTTTGACCAGGCCAAAGCTGATTGGTCTATCCAACCCTTACACCACCAAACTCAGCGTCAAATTGCACGTAGGTTCGGGTCTACCACGACCATTGACTTTCATTGGCACTTAATGCTTCTTGGTGCCAGTCCAATTTAAAACACAAAAAAATTCCTATCTCTGGTTTCCCTTTCTGAATGTCATGTTGTTTTTTCAATTTTTTATCTATTTTTCAAACATATTTTTTTTCTATTGTTTTACATTTCAACTTCATGACTGTTCTGGTACTGCATAAGGAAAAGTTACATGTTTTAGGTATAGTTCTGCATCTTAGGTATTTTCATTGAAGTCCTAAACCTTGAATAATTTGGTGCTGTTTGTGCGGATCCCAGAACACCTTATTTCATATATGTAGAATATCCAGGAAATATATCTGTATAGTGTTTATCACTGAAAGACATTTTCCATGCATTTGTGGTATAGACTGTGAGCGTTGTATTTTTGTTGAACATGCAGGTAGAGAGTGCAGGAGGCAGGACTTGCAAAGCTTACAACACTTTTCATAGGGAGCCCGTGATTCCAACGCCGTGAGGGGAACGGCCAACAAGGAGCCCCAGGCACCATTGCGCTGACGATTTCAATGCCGTGAGGGAAATGGCTACAAAGCACGACTACTAGCCCCAGGCACCCCTTGCACTGACGCCATTGCTGATGCCCACATCTCGCATCTGGAGGCGCGTTAAGAGCTGCAGCGGGCTCTTGCAGCTCGGGAAGCCTGTGATTCCAACGCCGTGAGGGGAACGGCTATAAAGCAAGATGTTAGAAATGGGGTTGCCAATTCTACGGGCGGTAGTGTGGAGCAGAGAGGGCAGGCCAAACTCCTGAGGACATGTGTGAAGCATCCACGCAGTACCCACAGACGACACCCCAGGCACAGCACAAAAGAGACACAACACCGCTTCTGGTTGGAAAAAGAATAACTTTTGTATTAGGTCCAACCTGCAAAGGTAAAACACAGTAAAAAAAATGGGGCGCCAACTGGCGCCAGGGCAAAGTATACCAGGGGGATTATTTCCAGGGAAAAGGGAAAAAGAAGGAAAAAGGTAAGTCCATGAGTTTCCAGGGCTGAAATAGAACAAAGTGTTATCATCTGACATGAAACATTAGCAGTATAACGTGAGGGAAAGAAACACTAGGCTTGAAACACAGCATGACTTGCATTAGCAACTCCTGCAAAAGGGAACAATAGGCATGCAATATTAACATCAGGCCTAGGCAGGCATCATGGGCATCAACAGAAGCCTTATCACTGGGCAGAAATCACGGTGCACGTAAGAATGGTATAGCACACATCAACAGTGGGCATAACATTAGGTATATCGGTGTTGGCAGAACTCGGGGCCGAAAACCCTTTTCTAGCGCCAACAGCATTAGCAATAGGCCTTTACATATGCCCCCGGTTTCAAAGTAGGCATGAATCATATAATCACCAGGCATCAACCTGGAAGCCTAGAGGCATCATCCGGGGCAGAGGCACAACCTGACTCCCCAAAAAGACGTGTCCACTGTAGGGGGGAATTAATCCCGGCCGGCTACTGTGGGGGAGTCCCTTCGGGTCTTCTGTGGGCCTCTTCCGAGTCCAGGAAGCCTTGTGGGTACAATGGGGGTCAACTGGGCCCAACAGCAGTCTCCCCAGGGGGGGGGGGGGGGACGGTCACAGGCCTTCCGCCCGCCCAACCGGGGTGTTACCTATTCTTCGGCCCTACCGGGCCCTTGCGGAGCGGTGCAGAATGCGGGCACGTCATGGCAGGATGAAGGAGGGGCTTGCGCTTGCTCGGGAGCCCCTCCCGGCTGTATCTTCGGCCTGCAGCACCACCAAACTCAGCGTCAAATTGCACGTAGGTTCTGGTCTACCACGACCATTGACTGTCATTGGCACTTAATGCTTCTTGGTGCCAGTCCAATTTAAAACACAAACAATTTCCTACCTCTGGTTTCCCTTTCTGAATGTCATGTTGTTTTTTTACATTTTTATCTATTTTTCAAACATTTTTTTTTATTGTTTTACATTTCAACTTCATGACTGTTCTGGTACTGCATAAGGAAAAGTTACATGTTTTAGGTATAGTTCTGCATCTTAGGTATTTTCATTGAAGTCCTAAACCTTGAATAATTTGGTGCTGTTTGTGCGGATCCCAGAACACCTTATTTCATATATGTAGAATATCCAGGAAATTATCTGTATAATGTTTATCACTGAAAGACATTTTCCATGCATTTGTGGTATAGACTGTGAGCGTTGTATTTTTGTTGAACGTGCAGGTAGAGACTGCAGGAGGCAGGAATTGCAAAGCTTACAACACTTTTCATAGGAAGCCTGTGATTCCAACGCCGTGAGGGGAATGGCCAACAAGGAGCCCCAGACACCCTTGCGCTGACGATTTTAACGCCATGAGAGGAATGGATAAAAAGCAGGACTACTAGCCCCAGGCACCCCTTGCTCTGACGCCGTTGCTGATGCCCACATATCACACTCAGAGGCTTGTTAAGAGCTGCAACGGGCTCCCGCAGCACCGGACGCACCCGGGCGTGCCTGTCTGTGCCCACCTGCATCGGGGGGAGGCCGGACTGGACCAGACCTCTTGGCTGTTTTGATTACGGATCCCTCTACCCATATATTGGAAATTGGACGGAAACCAGTCACTAGATCAAGGTACTGTTTAGTCACCCCACTATCCCTGACTAACCCAGTAGTTCATTGACACCCAATACGGGGACATCAGGGCTCTAGCTTCAAGTATTCGCAAATTGGGTAAAAGGAAAACACCCGCTTCACATGGGAGACTTCGGGGTCTGTATGGCTAGAAAAATGTATTCCTTTTTGACTAAAGCCGCACATGCGATCACGCAGGAGATAGCCCTGACTGAGAGAAGGTTAACATTAGAGGCCAGAAAATGTTCTCAGATCCACACTGATAGTGAGGAGGGGAAACAAGGAAAATCAGCAGCTGGTGCCGGACCTCTACAAGTCCTCATCGAGGGTGAATGCCTCTGTATCCTCATGTCAAATACTCTCCCCTGACGAATCAGATACGCTATCTAATATTTTATCTGACAAAATAACAGAGGGGAACAATGTGGTCTCCGACTTACCACCACCCAAGAGAAAACAAACTGTTTGTAATAAGTCTTTGAGGAAATCCCCACAGACACAAACACGGACACAATCATCTTTACAATCTGGTCTGAATTTAGAACAGTCACTGGACATCTTATTCACAAAACTGAAGTCAAAGACAAAGGCTCTCTTAGCTCCAATAATGCTAAAAGTGGAAAACGTTGGGAAACTAGTTCATGACCTGATTAGCAATTGTAATAAATGTGCTATGTTAAAATTAACTGAGGTAGGGGAGGCAAGCCCATCGCAGAATCTGAATCCAATTCAGCTTGGCCCATCCGGCCAATGTTTAAACGTAAATGTTTTAGGGACCGAGCTCTTCTACCTACATGCACCCAATCTAATCATGTTATACCAAAAGTCATGGACCAAAGTATACTTGATTTACCCCCTGCATCCGCCCCTTTAGTAGCAGTCTTACTGGAGGCCCCCTCTCTCTCTCTCTCTCTCTCTCTCTCTCTCTCTCTCTCTCTCTCTCTCTCTCTCTCTCTCTCTCTCTCTCTCTAGAGAGAGAGAGAGAGAGAGAGAGAGAGAGAGAGAGAGAGAGAGAGAGAGAGAGAGAGAGAGAGAGAGAGAGAGAGAGAGAAACTAGGGAAACTACCAAGGACCAAATGCATAAAGTGACTCATTGATGTACTAAAAACTTTATAAATGGCATGAGCATATCATCTGACATTATCATGGTCAGAAGAGTGGGGTGGATAGGTCACCAAACAAAAAAGATTGGTGCGGGAGACTGCATAGTTGTCAACTTTCTGGACACAGTGAACACGAAGAGGCTAATAGGCTGTGCATACCAGAGTAGTTCAAAATCTTCAATTAGAGTAGTCTTGCTACAACATTTTTACCCCCCTAGCCAGAGCAGATGCCCTAAGCAAGGGCAATGGCAGATATCTCAAACTTCAGGTAGGCCTGTCAAAAAAACTAATATAGATAATAACTTACGAATGAGTAACTGGTTTCAAGCCCTAGCTAGTCTCCAGAATCTGGATGAAAATGATTGACTATTTATAGAGGACAAAACATACCAGGGTACACCTCCAGTTAACATGCCTCGAAATATACATACAATACCAATATTGGATCATGCTGAAAGAACTACTACATCCCCAGGAACTCCCCCCATTTAACTCCCACTATGGCCACTCACGAAAAGATCCTCTCATGTAACATAGCGAGAATAAGATCTAATAAAGGAAACTTGCCCTGGGAAAACTTCTTTCTATGTATCATATTATTGCCCTTCAGGAAACCTGGGAAGCAACTGACTGTTTTACTTATATGGTTTCATCTCATTTAATAAAAATGATATTCCATTGAATATGGATAGAGCTAGAGGTGGTTTACTTCTAATGTTTTCTTTGAAGCTCTGCAAATCTCAAAATGTTTTTGCTGTAGAATTATCTTTTAAGAATCATGCCACCATGATAGTGATACATTTTTATAATTCCTTTTCCAGAGGGCATGAGCTGGAACTCATTTAAAGGAGTGTTTGGAATGTTATGAGGAGACCAAACAATCTTATTAAGAAGTAATAATCCTAGGGGATTTTAATATCCATCAAGGTTATATAAATTGTCCTATAAACCAGGACCAAGAGGAGTTCCCTTCCTCATCTAGTCATTTTGAACATACACTCTCAGGTATGTTGCTCAAAGACATTCTCTCAAATCAAAATCTATGTTGCCTTCAGCAAATAGATAGTTTGGCAACAGTACCCACATATGTGGGGAATGGAAGGCCATGCACCATTGATTATATTTTACTGTCTGCTCCATTAGTTTTGTTTATTGAGGATCTAATTGTTACCTGGTCAGGTGTTAGCAACCACAATCCCCTTATGGTTGCCATATAACTTTCTGCTATAACAAAAATTAATGTGCCCTCATGTAATGCAATTGGTACTATGTAAAGCGCTCTGATACCCATTCGGGTCAAGTTTGCGCTATATAAAACTGTTTAACATAAAATAAATAAAATAAAAAATAGAAACTAGAGTATCTACCATTAGTTTGACAAATAAAGATAGTATGTCACTCCACTTCAGTGTAGAGGGGGTCCATGAAGCAATTGGCTTCTCTGCCCCCCCCCGTCCGGTCACCTGTGGTGTTCCCCAGGGCTCCTCTCTTTCCCCTCTTCTCTTTAACCTTTACATCTCTCCCCTCGTCACTTCTCTTCTTGAGCTGGGGGTCTCGGTGTATAACTACGCAGATGACCTCCAGCTCGTCTTTGATCTTTCCTCTTCTGCTGATTCTCTCCCTAAATTCAGTTCCACCTTAATTTTCATTTCCGAGTGGATGAGCGCCAACCATCTTAAGCTCAACCCCGATAAGACGGAACTTGTCCTCACGGGTGGTCCATCTAACCCTTGGTCCCCAGCACACTGGCCCCTTTCTTTTGGTCCCCCTCCCACACTTTCCTCCTCTGTTCGCACTCTTGGCATCAAAGTTAGTTCTGACCTAACAATGCACAGTCAGATTAGCTCTGTTGTGTCGTCCTGCTTCCTGTCCCTCCGCCTCATCCGGAAAATCTCACGTTTTTTCACTACTGATGCACTCAAAACCATAGTCCTGGCCTTAGTCATCTCCCGACTTGACTATGGGAATGGCCTGTACGTGGGCATTCCAGCCTACGAGTCCCGACGTCTACAGGCCATTCAAAATCAAGCTGCTCGTCTCATTCTCTCCCTTCCTAAATCCTCCCATATCACTCCTGTTCTCAAATCTCTGCACTGGCTCCCTATCCGCTTCAGATCTCTCTTTAAGTTAGCCTGCTTTGCCTTTCGAGCTCATTCCCGCTCTGCCCCTGTCTACATCTCCTCCCTAATTACATCTCACGCCCCCAGCCGCATCCTTCGCTCTTCCTCTCTCTCTCTCTTGCACATCCCCCGCTTCCGCAAATCCAGAACTGGTGGCACCCGCCTCTCTGTTTTGGCCCCCCAGTTCTGGAACAGCCTCCCACTTCACATTCGTTCCATCCCCATCTATACCCATTTCCGAAAAGCCCTTAAAACCTTTCTTTTCACCCAGGCCTTTCCTTCTTAGGTTCCCCAGATTCCCTCTGTGAGCCCTGACCAGGTCCCCAGCGCCAGGAAGCCGCTTGGCCGCAGTGCGCTTTATTAAATATCTTTTTCATTTCATTTCATTTCATTTTCATTGTATCCACATCTGGCGGAAAGGCCATGGGCTCCGACGGGGTCCCGGCAGATCTATACAAAGCTGATCCAAATGTGTGGGCTAGTATTTTGGCAAATGGTTTTAATGCTGCTTGCTTACAGGGGTACCCAGTATCCTGGGGGAAGGCAGTTATTGTTCCCATTTTTGAAAAGGGTGCGAGGGATGAGCCCACATGTTCTAGGCCGAACTCACTTTAAGATTCCGCAGCCAAAATAATGGGCAAAGTTGTACTGAACCGCCTAACAACATGGCTGGACCCCCGAAATGTTATTTCAAACTTGCAATATGGTTTTAGGTCAGGTAAAGGTACCTTAGACTAACCCTGGGCGGGCAACTTCGCAACGCCCACGAAGTGGGCATAGTGTTGCCTACTTCGCCCTTTGCAAAGTAGGCAAAGCAGGCAACACTATGCCCACTCCTTGGTCGTAGCAAATTTGCCCACCACCGCCTCCCTCCCGCCCTCCCGAACATACCTAATTTAATTAAATGGGCACAAAAAAATAAATAAAATACACTTACCTTGTCCGCGGCGTCCCGGGGCTCCCTCTGCTCATTCACGGCGCCGTCTGCTAACCAATGCGCAAGCGCGGCCGCCCGCGCATGCGCATTGGTTAGTAGACGGCGGCGTGAACGAACAGAGGGAGCCCCGGGACGCCGCGGACAAGGTAAGTGCATTTTATTTATTTTTCTTTGCCCATTTAATTAAATTAGGTATGTAGGGGAGGGGGGCATGCGGTGCATAGTGGGGCTACGCGAAGTGCGCAGGTTGGCGTAGTTTCTCGCCCACTTTGCGTAGCTTCGCGTAGCCCCACTACGCACCCTACGCCCAGGGTTACCTTAGACCAATATTTGAATTTACGTTTAGTGGTAGGTGAGTACACAATTGCCAAAAAGGATATTGTAATTAAGCGTGGGCGTAAAATCCGTTTCGTTCGCAAATTTGCGGATTTTTGGCAATTTCGCTGTCCGCGAATCCCGCGAATTTTCCCAAAAATCTGTAAATTCGCAAGCTGGTGGATTTTTTTGCTTGGTCGCGCTTGAAAAATACAATATCACGCGCGCGGCGTTGACTAACCGTGATTCTGTGTTCGCCGAGTTGTTTTTTTCCCGGTTTGCGTGTGCTGCGCCATTTTGGATCTTGCTTCGTGATCACGCAAGAGTTTTTCCAGCGCGATTACGTTATCGCGGCCCACCATCTTGCACAGCGAGAGTTTGACAAAGCGAGTACGTCATAAGGGCCCGCGATCACGCATCGCGGGAGTAAACAATGCCGAACACGTAGATGCAGCGCGCAGCTGACTTCCGGCGGGAGATTTGAACAGATCGCTTTCACGAAATTGCAAAAATTGCAATTCTGCACAAGAAATCCACCCAGGCAGCATAAACCTTCTGAAAATGATGATTTTGATCAGAATAACTACTCAGATTGACATTTGGCTGCACTTTTTGGTGCAAGGAGTCCATTTTTTTGGGGGGGGGGAGGAAGTGCCCCAGAGTCTCCAACTTTCTGTTCCTGTCCAGCAGGCTCCTCCAAGTGCTTTGTCCATGGCCTGGTCACTTTTGATTTGGATCTGGAGCTGGAAGGATTACTTTTTGTGGCTGCTGATGGATATTTGTATTTGAGGACTTTTTGGACTTTGGAGTTTGGATCACTTTTGGACTTGAGATTTTACAAGTAAGTTGGTGTTGTTTGTTTGGGGCATTGCAGTTGCTGCAACTACAGTTTTAAAACTTTTTTCACAACTTAAAAAAAATATATATTGTGGGTAGCCACAGTATCCAGTAGGCCCAGGGTTAGTCATGGATGCATGATACAACTGTTTCTGTGATTTTTTTTAACTTAATTCTCATTTATGTCATGGAATTTTAGCTCACTGTTATATGATGATTTTTGTTTTAATTTTGGGGTGCCTGTAAAGCCTCACTAGCCAGTAGGCCCAGGGGTAGTGAGTGGTGCATGGAACAAGTCTTTCTGTGGGGTGTCTTGAATTTAGACATCATTGAGGGCATGGATGGCATTGGATTGTGGTAATTTTTATGTGTTTTTCGACTTTTTGGGGTGTTGTTGGGGCCTGGCCATGTGGGTGGGGGCCATTTTGAGGCCTTGTCTAGGCAGGGCCTGGCCATGTGGGGAAGGGCAAGGGGCCATTTTGAATCCAGGCAGTGTGCTCAGGCCTGCACCCAGTTTGCCTTGCTTTAAACCATTATGCCCAGGGATACTTAGTGGTGCATGGACCTAGTCTTTCTGTGAGGTGTCTTGAAATTAAACATCATTGAGAGCATAGATGGCATTGGATTGTGGTGATTTTCGTTTGTTTTTCAACATTTTGGGTGCTGTTAGGGCCTGGCCATGTGGGTGGGGGCCATTTTGAGGCCCAGTCCAGGCAGGGCCTGGCCATGTGGTGGGGGTCAAGGGGGCATTTTGAAGCCAGGCTGTCATGTGCTTATCTAGGTTCCTGATCGATACTGTGACCTTATGCCCCTATTCGGCTATAAAGCCCTTTTTTCCCTATATTGGCATAACCGTTCAAGTGCGATTTTCTGAAAAGTCATCTCTGGCCTCACACGAGCAGAGCCACAGAGCCACATTCCAGCATGACTCTCTGCTACTTCCTTTGCGACCAATTAGTGCAATGACAGAGCAGCAGTCACTATCTGATATTCCTAGATAACACTCCGAGTTCTTCAACAAGATAAAAACTTAGCAAACCTGGAAATCCCCGCTTGCTATGTTTTGATTAGTAATGGAACTCTAATGAGCAACTGATAACTATCACTTCCTAGTGACATCTTTAATTGACGTCTTATGTCCAGCAAACTTGCGTCAAACCCGGCACCTGTCAGGTATAAATATTACCAACGTTGCCTTAAGCAATGAGCGAACCTGTTGCTGATGCCAGCTGCCTGCATGACCCCGTGTTGGTAAAAACTAGCACTCTGTCGCTGCAGCCTGCTATCCTGTGGTGGTGAAGCTGCTGATTACCATTATCGCCGCTACAGCGCGACCTATGGTGCAGTACGCTTGAGGAGCCGTGCAGCCGTCCTCTGCGAAGACATCCAGCCCAGCTGCCCGCGGACGCTGTCACCCCTCCTTCCTCGACGCGCTGAAGAGAAGCCGCTGCCTTTCTCGTGCAGAGAAATCCAGTCCCGGCGCTTCCAGTTTACCCTCGCAGGTGACTGGGATATCGAGAGAGACCCCTGAAGGAGATACCAATCCTCCATCATTCTATTCAGAGGTATGGTGTTGACTAAACCCTTAGACGAGAATTCTTGAAACAAACCTTGGCAAAACCAACTTAACTTAAGCTACTTACTTACTCCCCCTTCTCACGTGTTAGGCTTAGGTCAGGCACACTGGGGTAGGCTTAGTTAGAAGCACCAGTTGAGTATGTTAGCCTAATGTATATATGACTGTATATATGTTTTATTACTTTTAAACCATTGTATGGCTAAGAAACCATATCAATGCTTTTACAGTTCTATTTCGCAATACTTATCTTACTGTACGTACTTTTTATAATAACAGTTATTGCAATTGTGGCAATACATTTCTCTTGTATGAGAAGAAAGACTGTTCAATAAATGTTAACCCTTTATTGATACACGCCCGTCTCTCTATTCTCTACATACTGTGAAAGTAAACTGCACTAGACTGACTGAGTGAAATCTGTGTCTATTGTTTCACACGACCCTAGAGATCGACTCTTGATCTGAGGAGCAAAGTTGTCATGTTGCACGGTTGTTGGAAAGCTGAATCCCTTCTTGTCTGTGCCAAGGAAGCTGATCACTTCCTATGCAGAGAAGAAAGTTTCCAGTGACCTCTGAGCTAGTTGGTAACACAACCCAATTAAGTTTAGCATAGTCAGTGGAGGCCTGGAATATCCGCAGTTCCACGTCGATACTACTGTTTATGTTATTCCAATGCGCAGGGCCTAGTGGGAAACTAGGAACTACACTACATGGCGCCCAACGTTTGGTAAGGCGATAAACTAACGTAAGACTTGTAGAGTAACTCAGTCGTGCATATTTCACACCCCTTTCTCCCGTAAATACTCCAATAGACGTCTGGAGTGGGTGAAAGGTTAAAATCCGCCCGACCTTAGTAGGAAGAGATTCCTATGTAAAGCTCTGGTTTATTCAACGTTGAAGGATACAGTGTTCCAAAATATTGTGCACCTAATCTTTGTCTCCTTGGAGACCTACTCTGCAAACCTCGCATTTTTACAATGCCAGAAAACGGAACCAATGGGGCCGCAGTAGATGCGACTCAGCAAGGTCCCGAATACACAGACCCGGATGCTATCATCATCCCGGTCCAGTTAAGAAGATCTATAACTTTAAAACTTATAGAAAACGGACTGCCACCTCAAGGTGGTACAGTAATTTTCGTGATAGAGGCTCACGAGTATCGGCAGACAGAGGTATTCTATTCATGGATAAACTTTCCAGCGGTAAACGCTATAACACAAGAGTTTCACTATTACAAAATAGAGGAACCTCCGGGAGAGTACGCTCCTTTCGAGGAGATTGAAATCCCACTTAAATTTCAAGAGCACCTGCTCTGGTTTAATGGCGCCCTAAAACACAATGATCACATAACTAGGCTCGGTCCACTAGGTAGACCAGGAGCCACGTGGCCGGTTCTAGCCAGCTACACACCACATCCTGACATTGCAAAAATGTCTAAGGAAGAGCTGTTAGCACAGCTCAAAACACTAATAAAAATACATAGGCAATTAGTCCAATATGTAATGCGGACTGCAACAGTCCAACCAGCTGTTAATACACCACAGCTGACCCCTCATCAGGGGAACACAAATAAAATTACACCACAGAACATACAGTCATGTCTTGGTAAAACACCCGCAAAACGGGAACAAATTCCTTTCTGGTTAGCCCAGAAAATCACTCAAATAGAGGCAGTATTTCCTGATACTACCCCTATTGAGAAACACAGAATCTTGACCATCTGCCTTCCTATGGGAATCGCACCACACGTGGAGGACTGCGACACTTGGGGTACAGTCTTTGCTTCCATTTACACAAAAACACACGGTGTTCCGTCTATGGCGGTAATACCAGAGGTGCTAAAACAGATTCAAAATGAATTCGGTCCAGAACCAGCTTTAAATCTAGGTATGAAATTACTGAAAGATTTCAAGCAGGTCACGGCTATATTATTAGCCAATGTAAAGGGAGAAGCAGCATCTGTGGCGATTCGCCAGAAGTTGAGGGAAACAGATATAAAAGATCCTGTTGAGCTTGCAAAAATCATAGAAAAGTGCTATGAAGAATTAGGTAGAGACAGCTTGGGTGGGAAACCAGTTAAGCCCCAACTGCTCGAAAATCCAGAAAAATTATTTATTAAAAATAATTTAAACACTCCTAAAAAGAGCTGGGATGGAAATAAACAATCCACTCCCAAGGAAAAAGTTTTCCAGTCCAGAGGAAGGTCTCCTCGACGGAGGGAAAGAACTCCGACTCGAGAACGCCAGTCTCCCCAACGGGAGCCCTCTGAGAAAAGATATAACCTTAGAAATAGGGATAATATAAAAAGACCTGATAGATATCAAAGTATTGATACACGTCCCTCTCGATCTCTTCCACAGAATTCGGAAAGAAGAGGACGGTCAGACCCAGGAGAGCACACCAAGTCCAAAGACAAGGAACCTGCTCAAAATAAGAAATCTCAATTTCAGAAAAAGAAGGTAGCCAGTATTAGAGTAATCAACCATGCCGAGAATACTGAGGACACAGTTGAAAAACGGGGAGTGGGCATTGAAAATGTTGGACAGTGCAGCAGAGATCAGTATAGCGCGCAAGATCTTGATGAGTCATCTGGAGACAGTGGACACGAATGAATACATTCAGGTTGAAACTGCCGACGCCAGACTTAGCGAGCCCCATAAAATATACGAAATAACATTGCGTATGGAGGGTGATAAGACTAGGAAAATTAAGGGTCTATTTTGGGATAAGCTCTCAAAAGGCTATGATATTCTGTTAGCTGAAAAAGATTGGCCCCCGGAGTTTGTCAGGGAATGCCCTCGTGGCGAAGAGGTAATTATGCCTGCCTTCTCGAATCACATTCCGATTCACAAAAAATATACATATGCAAGGAAATGGGCAGTAGCCCAGGCACCTGCATTATATAAAAATCATGTAGGATGGGATGAGGATTCACCTCCTCACAAAATCCAATTAAAAAGTGAACCAACTGCCCAACGGCAGTATCCCATAAAGCAAGAAGCTAAAAAACAAGTCAGGGAGATCTTAGATCAACTTGAGTACCAGGGGGTGATTGAAACATGCACCTCTCAAATGAACAATCCTTTGTTTCCTGTCTCCAAGCCAGACAATTCATATCGTCTAGTTTTGGACTACAGACACCTTAATACATGTTGCAAAACTTTTGCAGTACAAAACTCGCATAGTGCAGCCCTAATGAATAACATAGTTAGGAAAAAATACAAAACGACATTAGACATTTCTAATGGTTTCTTTTGTCAAAACATTGCACCAGAAAGCAGATACTTGACTGCTTTCTCCGCATTTGGGTCACAGAAAAAATTCTGTCGTCTCCCACAGGGGTTCAAGAACAGCCCAGGACTATTCTCAGCTAGGGTAACAGAATTACTACAAATCTATGATGATGAAGCATTATCTTACGTAGATGATATTTATCTCACAGACGACGACTTGGATACTCACTTGAAAAGAGTGAACACCATTATACTTGGGTTCGCAGCAGAGGGTTACAAATTCAACTTTAAAAAGTCCCGAATTGCCCATCTGACAGTACTGTTTTTAGGGTACGAATTATCAAGTGAAGGGAAAAGCCTAGCGGACAACTTCTTAGAGAAGTGCGCTGTACTCCAAGCTCCAAAAACGCTGAAGAATTTACAATCAATACTAGGTTTTCTGAATTTCGGAAGAACCTACATCCTAAATTACGCAGAGAGGGTTAAACCTCTCTACGAACTAATAAAACCTGATTTAAAACAAATCAATTGGACTCAAAAACACACAGAAATTTTGAGATCACTGCAAACAGACATGTTAGCAAAAACAAAATTAGATACACGTGACAACACGATCGATCTTGTAATCCGAGTCATCCCAGGAAGATGCGGATTCACGTACCTAACCTCTAATGAGGGAGAAAAGGTACCAATTTCAATTAAGTCTCACTTGTACACACAAGCAGAAAAAACATTCAGTCGCACAGAAAAAACTGTGAACGCAGTGCAAATCGCATTAGCGAATGAACGAGAACTAGCACACGGCAAACGGATTAATATCCTTACAGCGGAATCCGCCTTCGAGGCGCTATTCAGCCCAGTAAATCTGCCTACAGTGTCACTGGATCCAAAATGGATACAGTGCATAGATTCTCTAGGAGCGGAAGACGTGAAATACTATTTCGCCCCGCAATACGAAGAACTGAATGATTTAGAATATGAAGAAGAATATCCTCTGCCAATCGAAATCCTGCCTCTCCCACAATACGCATGTATAATCTATACAGATAGCTTTGTACAGCATTTCAACGTAGAGAGAAAATCCTACGATGCAGCATGCGCGATTATTAAAGGTCGTTGGCTGTGCGGTAAATTCAGACCGAAAGTAACAAAAACTGAATCTGTAAGAAACTGTTCGGTTCAGAGAACTGAAATCAGATCTTTAAAGATGGCGCTCGAAAATGCAGAACGCGAATTCCCCACACTTATCGTGTGTGATTCTCATTTTTGCGTCAATTCTTATAACAACAAACTGCAGAGTTGGATCGAAAACGACTACAAAGATGACACAGGTGCCACAATAAAGCATAAATTGCTTTGGGAACAAGTAGCTCTTTTACACAAAGAACTACAAAAGACTCACGTGATTCACGCACAGAGTCTTCAGCGTGATGGCGTTCACGTTGCAGGGAATTCATTGGCTGATACAGCCAAAGCGGAAGCAACTAACCCGGCTTCCGTAGCCACAGAAAAGCGTACAGATAAGTACATAGACGGGGAAACCATGCTGGCAGTAAAAACGACCGTAAAAGGCGACTGTGCAGCACTACCCGTAAACTATCCACTCAATTATGCATACATAATCGATGCAAACTCCGTTCCTTTTGCTCGAATCCCTGGAGTGGGGGATAGAGTAATTCCAAACATGAACAGGAGAATATTTTTAATAGCAGACGCACACATGGGTTTGGGTCTAAGGCACAGAGAGATCAAGGAATCACTGACTGAATTACAATCAGTATTCTGGTGGCCGGGAATGAGTGTAGAACACCAAATATATGCAAACAACTGTGAAAACTGCAATAGGGATCGCAGTAGCGAACCTTGCTACCGGCTACCAATCAGAAAGAGCGTAACGCTGCCTACAGCCCATCCTGCGTCCTATTAATAGTTAAGACGAAAAGCACTTAAAAAAATGAGGCCACCAACGCTCGGCTGACGCTAGAACGGTTATAAAAGATTTGCGAGTCTTTATCGGCACATACGCAATTACCACGTTCCATTCTGACCAGGGTCCTGCTTTCAGCTCTCGAGCCTATAAGGAGGCCATGGCCAGCATGGGAATTGGGTTGCGGTATTCTTGTCCGTCGCATCCCGAAGGGAATAGTGTGGTAGAAAGAAAAAACCGTGACATAAAGCAATCTATAACAGCGAAGGTATTAGGTTCAGGCGCTGGGTGGGTCAAACATTTAATAAGTGTCCAGACTAGTCTTAACAACATGCCAAGAAATTCTCTAAAAGGTTTCAGCCCATACGAACTATTGTTCGGAATAAGAATGAACGTTCAGGACCTCGATAGTCAGATGTCAGTGGTACAAAAAGAAACAAAGCAGTTTGAAGTAAAAGACCGTTTGGCTGTTTTACAGGAACTGAATGAAACAAGAAAATCATTAAGCAACATAAAGTTAAAGCAACAGCCAAGTACCACTGACGAGGCACCACCCGCAACAGCCCCAGCAAGGCCTGTCTGGATTCCAAAGATTGGGGATCTAGTCAGAGAAAAGATCGCGGTGAAGAAGGAATTTGGGCCTTCTTACAGAAAAGCAGTACCTGTCTTAGCAGTCACCGGAACAAGATCAGTTGTGCTACCGCCCCTTGCTGGTAAAAAGGAGAACAGAGTCGTGTCCATCGATCTGGTAAAACCACAAGCATGTGGCCTATAATCAACAGTAGGCCCAGTGGACTCCCAAGAAACAACAGAATACCCAAACTTGCAACAATCCAAGAGGTTCAAACTGAAAGACTCATCACATTCGATCAGCCTGCAGTGCACAATGAAGGACTATGCAATAATGCCATGGAACTCGTGCCTCTTGAAACACAGATTGAAACAGTTCGTCAAGAAACAACACCAGTCTACAATGATGTGGCATCAGAAAGTGCTACCGAGAGACAGATTGAAAGAACAATCCCATCAATTGACAGAACTGCCTCTGGTTATTTCATCAACTTCGACAACTTCTCTGAAGATTTAAATGACCCCGAAGTGATGCCAGAAACAAAAAAGTCTTTTAAAGAAAATACAACAGGACTCCTTCAACAAATCAAAGAACTATATCTGGATTCACCGTTGATTGAGCATTGGATTATCTCAGGGGTATTCATACTCCTACTATGCCTAATTTTAGTTTTAATTTTAGGGAAGTTCATTACAATTGAATGGACACAGCAAGTCAGAACATCAACCTAGTCCTGAAACCACACAGATCATCCCACGTGAAGAAAAGAGGACTGTCAACAGTAAATGTCACGGCAATTCCAATACCTGGTGGGGTAGTATGGGAGAAAACAGACTATGAGATCTATGGTCCGGTCGAAATCCTGAAGTATCCTCATCAACTAAAGGTTTCCTTAAGTGACTTTGTGACACCAAGTACATTCTCTGATGATTGGGACTTTAACAGTATTAATGACATGATGTCTGATTTAGTAATGTCAGCTAGATTCACAGATCATGATTATTTACAAGGTTCATCTAGCTATGAGCAGTTATTCTGTTACACCCACTATGGGGATCATTACTTGCATAAATCTGCACAGCCTAGAAATGTTTTTATGTATAATCAATGGGAACATTGTTCTACACCACCTAAAAGCAGTTCTAAAGCATTTTTTGAGAAATTCAAATATTTTTCAGGGTTTAACACCAGTGATGCAGAAACGTTTTATTATAAACTGTTAGATAAAACAGGAATGAAAACAATGCTGACAAATTCTAAATTGATATATTCAGAAGCATTTTATGACAAAATGATGACATTTGGTTTTGATTATTGGAAAAATAATATTGAAACGAAATCAATTTGGGGTACAAAAGATTGGCAGGTGCAAGGCATAGAAGCACTGTTTAGAACCTGCATGATACCAGAACAAATGTTATTTTTAAATGACACTGTACACCAAACATCTTGTCTTGGCCTAGCCAAGAACAGAGAAATGAAAACACCGTCTATACCAAAGCCAATAGCTGAGAATACAACTGCAGATAATGAGTTAGACGTGTCACACATTTTACATTTCAACAGAACACATCCTGATTGGAAAAAGTGGTTAATCTGGCCTACAGACACAAATAGCTGTCAAGATAGGTTCCTGAATAAAACACAGGGGTTAATAATGACCAGATTAGACCCTAGATACTCCCAGAGACAACATCCAGGAATTATAACCACATACAGTGTAGGGAAACTCTGCCTAGAATGGCTAACTACATCCACACTGGCTGAAATTAAGCAACACTTGTCTTTATTAAAAGATGGTGCTGATTTGCGCGATTTCATTTTTGGACCACGCAAACAGCGTCAAAAGCGTTTCATAGCGACCAGCATCTATGCTGCTTACAACGAGGCTTGGAAAGTAAAGCAAATTGAAACTGCTGAAAAAATACGAGAAATTGATCGTATTAATTTGGAAAAATCACTTTCTGTGGTAGACAATGGGTTAATGACTCTGTCTTCCAGAATATATTCTTTGGACAATATTGTATCCTCTGCCTTTGATGTGATAGACAGAGATTTGCTAATGTTACAACATGGCCAGTCTCAATTACGCTCTATTATAGAATTAGGCTGGACGCTGCAAAATCTTCGTTCAGGCTATGTGCCTTGGCGTCTGATAAACACAACGTCATTATTTTCCATTTTTAACCTTACTGATAAACAGATCAGTTTGGCACAGAAAGGAGCAGACTATACAATCTTGAGCATCGAGAAACTCGAGAGATTATCATTGACAATGTCAGAGAGCCCTGTCATTGAATGGATAATACACGGAATTATCACAATTCCGATAACAACTTTCCGCTTTAAAAAATGCCTTGAATACATACCTGCTGGCCAGTATGAACAATTGGGTAAGGGATATGTTAAATCCGAATGGAAATTACCATACACTCATTCTTGCTATAGTGACAGCGACAAAAATGTATTTCTTAGTGGTGAAAATTGTAAACACTCACTAAGCGGTATACTTTTGTGTCAGGGTATTAATTTACACGGAGCATGTGATGGAAATTCAAACAACCTCTCATGCCACCAGCTAGTCACACCTGCAACTCAGATAGAGCCCTTCTTTATGCAACTCGCAAACGGGAGTTACATTCTAAGAACGGATCACAGGTGCTGTGGCCTCGCGCCCGGAAAAAGTTATCTAGTACAAGTAACGTCCATGGTCAAATGTTGCATGCAAGCATTGTTCCCGAGCGGGCCTCCAGACATAGTGACTCCCCTCTGGCCTCGTCTGAATCTCTATTCTATACGAATTGATACATTAAGCAAAATGCAATCTGTGCTTTTACAGACAACCGTGCCTATAACGTCATCTAAAGAGACGTATGATCTTCTAGTCGCAAGGACGGCTACTGAAGTCCATGACCTTTTATCAACAAATTGCCCCGTGCATTTCGTACAAATGATCGACCAACTCCTTAACATGTCTAGTGCTACAAGCATCCCAGGCATATTTAAGACAGTCTTTACGGGACTGCTAACACCCTTCCAGGCAATTTTGGGAATCTTTCCTAATTTTGTGCACTCCATCTTTGGTGGTATTCCACTATTTTTTGGACTCATCGCAGGGATTCTATTTTTGACCCTTCTGCTACGTTATGGCAAGCCTCGGCTCAGACATAGCTCCCATGGGAATGGAAGAAACAATCCTAGCAATGCGCTACAGGGACAGGATAACTAACGTCCTCGGATTGGCCAGGCTGAGAGATCTAAACATGACCTGGTTCCTTTCATTCAGACCAATATGGCAAAATTGCATTTTACCTGTGCTGCGGTGTATGCTTTGCGGCGAGGAATGCGTGTTGGACATCTGTCTTTCACTTCCATCAGCAGTACCAATGGACGTCGATACTTTGCTAAGTCCAATAACGGCTCACGCATTGTGTTGTCCCCAGCGGCTACCAATCCTGATGACGGCATTCGTGGAGACTCCTGTACTACAGCCAAGTGGTAACAGTGGAGCGAGTGACAAAAGCAACATCATCCAGGTACAACGTTCTGTGAGCAGGGCTGGTCCTGTCTTCGATGACAGCAATCATTCTCACACCTGCCAAGTTACAGCGCTTTCTAATTTGGTTGAACTATCACCTGATTTTGTAGACCAATTCTTTGCGAGCCTGTCTGATACGATGTTCTCACCCACAGAGAAACAATAACTTTTGAAAAGCTTTCCGACACACGGCGTTCCCATGAACTCTGAATTCGGCCTTCAGTTTTGATCAACATAAAACTGCCAGGAGCTTTGGTAAACTGATTTTTTCTTTGAATTGGACGATTTTTTAAAAATATTGACCCTCTCCTTTTGGCACGAACAATTCTTTGCTTAACGTAAAAACTATTCTTAGAGAACAGAAGCTTCACACTTCTATTTCTAAAAACACATCTAGAGACATAACAACATAACACCAGCCTCTAGCACACGTATTATTACAATGCATTTTTATGTGATGATTTATCTCGCATTTCTTCTGTCAGAGATACTTCATGTGTAATTCTTTATGCATAATCGTTCATTGATTTCATATGCAATAATTTTTTGAATGATTACTATGCTTTTAAAACTACGTACAGTACCTAAATTCCATGTATTACAAGTACGCCTATTTCGAATGCATTTATGTATTTTGGGGTGGGCTATGTTACACAATGTTACACATGCATCTAATTGCTTAGTTTTAGTAATTTTGATGGACATGAATTCGTGGAGTGGGTGTCATGTGCTTATCTAGGTTCCTGATCGATACTGTGACCTTATGCCCCTATTCGGCTATAAAGCCCTTTTTTCCCTATATTGGCATAACCGTTCAAGTGCGATTTTCTGAAAAGTCATCTCTGGCCTCACACGAGCAGAGCCACAGAGCCACATTCCAGCATGACTCTCTGCTACTTCCTTTGCGACCAATTAGTGCAATGACAGAGCAGCAGTCACTATCTGATATTCCTAGATAACACTCCGAGTTCTTCAACAAGATAAAAACTTAGCAAACCTGGAAATCCCCGCTTGCTATGTTTTGATTAGTAATGGAACTCTAATGAGCAACTGATAACTATCACTTCCTAGTGACATCTTTAATTGACGTCTTATGTCCAGCAAACTTGCGTCAAACCCGGCACCTGTCAGGTATAAAGTTTCAAAGTTTATTTATTATGATAAGGAACTCTTTATGAGGTCCACATAAAACAGCATATACATACAAAGCACAAATACTTAAAAAAAGAAAAGAAGATATTTTCATCACAATCACATGAGATATCTTAATACAGGTCCAAAAAACATTTAAAAAAGTTGTACAGTTTAAAAACAAACATTTCATTAGGAGGGTTAATCAAGGCTGCCTTAAATGAAGACGCTGATAATATGTTAAGTTGTAGGCAGATTGATCTTAACCATTTACGCCTGCAAAGCATCAGTGTAGGGCAAACGAACATCACGTGATCTAGATCCTGATCATGTAATTGGCAAAGATCACAGCGTGCCGAACAACCAAACCAGCTGGCTTGTAAAACTTTTAGCGGAAGCAAATTATGTCTTAATAAGTACACCAGGCGTCTCACGCCATGGGAGATGTTCCAGTACATATATGGTTGTGCTTTCCGCAGGGTATAAGATTCAATAACAGGCGTACAACCTTTTTTCGCTTGACAGAAGTCTCTATCAAGGCAAAACCCCAATTCCCAAGAGGCTGACTTCAAAACTGTTTTTAATTGATGAGAGGACAGTAAAAATAAAGTCTCCTCATCCAATTTCAATTGTAACACAGCAAGTCTAAAGTTTTTTACAATTGATGAGAAGTCATTAAAAGATCCTAGTAATTCATTTTTTATAAGGTCTCTTAAGGTATTGGGTTCACCTTTAGATAAAGCTACTACCCAGCGTATGATACTAGCAAGACCTTGAACCCTGCTGCTACGTAAACCCAACTCCTGTCGCAAGGAAGCAGTCGAGTTTGCGGTGCCTACAGACATTAAACTCCGAAGAATGTTTCCTTCCGCAGAGTTTAGAAAACTCCATTTTTTTAGATCAACTAATTCAATTCCATATAACAGGGAGGCTGGAACTTTCGCTCTAAAAACATCTAAGAGAATAGAAAAATGCCTTCTACCTGTGGCTTTATATAGGGAAACTAAGCTCTTTCCCTGAGAAATAGCCTTCCGGGAATTATTGTCTATGTGTGATTTGTCACTTAGATTGTGAGTGACAATTTTACCTAAAAAGGTATAAGATTTCACACATTCTAGTTTTTCCCCCCCCACAACCCATGGAAAGTTAGAACATTTAGGCTTCTTTCTACCAGAAAAACAAATCACCTTGCTTTTTGCCGTATTTATTGATAAAAAATGACTTTCAGCATATTCAAAAAGTGCATGCAACCGATTATTTAGGCCCTTTGGGGTGAGATCCAAAATTAGGATGTCGTCTGCATACATAAGGCATGCAATTGGAACACCCCCCAAGGATGGGGCAATACCGGCGCAGGCAGAAAGAGTGATGGGTAAATCAACAGTATATAATGAAAATAGCAACGGAGCCAAAAGGCAACCTTGCTTCAACCCATTAAATGTTGGGATTAATTTGGAAACGCCGCGATCACCTCCAAGTAAAACTCTGCACCAAGTGTCAGAATATAGGGCACGAATTAACTTAATAAGGGAAGCAGGCATACCAAGGTTAACTAACTTTCTCCACAGCAAATTTCTATCTACTTTGTCAAAAGCGGTGGAGAAGTCAATAAAGGCGCCGTATACCTGACCACCCCGAACTTTCACATATTTTTCATTGATGACTTGCAATGCGGTCAGGTTATCTAAGGTTCCATGATTTTGTCTGAAACCTGTTTGCTCCAGGGGAAGGATATTATGTTCAGATACCCAATCATTAATTAAAGAAAGCACACATTTTGCAAACACCTTACCAATGGCGTCAAGCAAGGCAATTTGGCGATAATTTTGTGGTAGATCTCTTGCCCCTTTTTTATACAAAGGGACAATGATGCTTCCTTTCCAGGAGGGGGGGACTGTTCCACTTAAAAAACAGAATTTAAACACTGGGAAGAGTATTTTACTCCAAAGTTCACTCTGGTTTTTTAATACTAAAATTGGGATTTTATCAGGACCCATCGCACCAGAGGAACGCATATTCTTAATGGCACATTCAATTTCCTTTTCTGTTGGCCAGTCAAGTGTAATAGCAGCATTATCGAATTCAACATTAATACCATGAGAATTATTATTACTGTACAACTTCTCAATATAGTGAACCCACACCTGTTCCTCAATGGCAATGGGCGTAGGACTGGCTCTAGTACCGCAGCCTTTGCCAATTAAGGACCAAAAGGTCTTAGTTTGGTGGTTAAAAGAAGCTTCCCTCAATTGAATCCAGAGGGCGTCTTCCTTAGAGCGTTTTAAACGAGCCTTAAGCCTAACTCTCCTTCTTTTCAGGATGGACAACTTAGACTTAGCTTCTTGGGTAAAACATAAAAATTGCCCCCTTACAACTTTATTTATTTCTCTATTTATAGCCCGCAAAGGGTAAGGGGCAACAAAGGACTGTTTCACACCTGATTTCTCCTTTGCACAAGCGGTTACAGAATCTAGAAAATTAACAAAACAAGACAGCTCTCTCCCCTCCCAGAGAGGAAGATTCTCGACAGTAACACACAAAAGAGGCGCTAGGTTTTCCACAGTACTGAGGTTCCAAAAACATTTCCCTGAGCTGGAATCAAAATTCACAGAATCTATATCCAGCCTCCATGGAACCACTTTCTGAAGACTAATGGAAACCGAAAGGGTCAATACATTATGGTCACTAAGATTCGATTCAATGACCTTCATATCCTTTAATAGGTGAAAACCGGCATAATCTATCATGATAAAATCAATAATAGATTTTCCCTTATTAGATTTACGAGTAAAAGCTGCCGGGATATCAGACGGAAGCCTTCCATTTACAATTAAGCAATCCGCTTTAAGTAAACCATCTAAAATAAGTTTACCTCTTTTGTTAGTTTTTATGTTGGGGGGAAACTGGGCTGAAGGTATATTCAGAGACTCTTCCAATGGGATATTTCTAAACAACTCCAACCCGCAGTTAGATACATTACAATTTAAGTCCCCAAACATTAACACATGCGGAGTTGGTGAGATCTCCAAGACTTTAGTTAAAAAAATGAATAAAGTTTTTAAACCATTATTGAAACAACAGTTGGGAGGAATATAGATGTTTACCACAATCAGCAATCTATTCGGGCAATCTTCAAATACATCTTTCAGAGTTATTGCTTGAAACAGTTTTCCTGGATCTAAATGGTGTGAATAGTTCCATTGCAATCTATTAGATAATAAGCATGCTAATCCTCCCTTAGCATGACCTCTTCTAGTGCTGGTTGCGTTAAAATCCAAAACAAAATAATCTTTATCCAAAACGAAACTTCCATCGACCCAGGTTTCTTGCAAGCAGATTATATCTGCCTTTTGAGCATGAAGGAAACCCAATTTCTCCTTATAATCTTTGAATCCGGCAGTGTTCCATGAGATAAATTTCAGCTCCCTGTTAAAAATTGGAATCCTGAATGGAACGAGGAGCAGATTTACTCGCAAGGACTCCAGGAAGCCAACTCCATTTAGATTGGTCATCCTTCACCGTTTGCTTAAGGGGAGGGTTTTTGTAAGAGACCAGCCTTTCATTTCTAGCCACACAAACTTTTAGGTTCTCAGAACCAAGATTAGACCATTCTGACAATCGCACATCTGAATTGGAGGAAAATGATAATGAGGGATTAGCAGCATTATTTAAAATACGTTTTTCCCCAAAGTGGGGCATCACATCTATCCCTCTAATTTGTAATTCCTCAGCCCATTGTAAAACCAGGTTTAACACAACTTTTGAATAGAATTTCACCCTTGTTGATCTTAAAGGTTTCCCCGCATAAGAATTAAGGAGAAGTACAAGATCTAAATCTGAGGTTTGAACTAATTTCAAGCTTTCGATCTCTTTAAAACAGATCAATAGGGCAGATCTATTCAAAATTAAATCTGGTTCAAAAAGGGGAGAAAAATCAAGATATAACGTATCCACAATTGTTTTTTCTTTTGGGAGGACAACTGTCGTTAAAGATGGAGCCTGAAAGGGTGTAGCTGTAGGATTTAAATTAGACAGAGGCGGAATAGCAAATGGAGAGGTAACCTTAGATAAAACTTGGCAAGAACCTGGATTAACCTTACAATAGGAAAAGGGATTAGTGGATGGGAGAAAAACCTTAGGAAGAAAAGGATTAGTTGAATTTACTGGACCTAGATCAGAGGAGGGGGCGTCATCCTTGGGCGATACCACCCTAAATTCAACCTTGGGGGTGAGAGACTGCTCCACCTGCGGAGAATCATCTATATTTACTTCCACATTTTTATCAAAAAGAAGTTTCCTCTGTCTTTTTTTGGAAAACCTACGGATAGGTTTCCTCTTCTTCATTCTAATCTTTTTATGTTTCTGGGGACTCGTATTTCCCATCAATCCCGTTTTTCCTTTAGAAATTTCCTCTTCCTTATTTAATGGCAAGGAAAATATCGGAAAGAGGGAAGGCAAATCGGATTTAGAATTAAGAGGGGGAGTTGCTATTACCTCTATCTTATCACTAAGTGGGGCTATACAATTAGCGCCAGCCGAAACCACTTTGGGGGGTTTAGATATAGCTGTAAGTACTATGGGCTGCCTTTCCTTTTGACTTTCTATCAAGGGGGAAGAAGGCGCTAAATCCAAATCTGCTGAAGAGGAAGGAACGCTTATTTTCTGAGGCATCAACAGAGAAGCCACTGGAATAGGAGGATCTGATACTAACTCGTTTTTGTTTAACAGGAGAACTTGCAAAATCTGTGTTACGGTATCAAAAATACATTCCGAACCTCCCACAAACTTTTCCAGCAATCTTAAGATCGAAGACAGGATAGATTCCAAAGAGGACAAGGAGTTAGAAATTAGCCTCCCGTTAATATTTGGGGAACCCTCAGCTAAATTGTTCAACTCTGGACCTGAGCAGGTTGTAAGATTTAATTGTGGGAGGGAGAAATCTAATTTATTAGAAGGAGTGCTACTTAGGGGACCAGTACTTGAAATCGTTATAACTTCCTCCAAAGGGACACCTTTAGAATTCCCCTGAACCAAATCCACCCGCGCCCTATGAGCTGTTAAATCAATATCAGGCAGAGTGAATTCATTCCCTACTACAGGGGATGTAACTGACAAAACAGGTAGAAAATCAGTATTCATTGAAAGTTTAGGTGCTTCCCTTAATGTAGCTGTGGAAGGAGCATTATCTTCAGATTTTGCGGGCATATTGCCCGAAGAATTAAGGTGACTATTCTGATTCAGATGTACATTATTTAGTGACGAAGGTGAACCCCTTAGTTCTTCCGAACTGACTGAAATTGGCAAAGATTGACTAGCCACCAAGCTTAAACTAGAGGAAACATCAATGACCCCATTAACAGGCACCGCGACATTAAAACCTGGAGTTTCGGTCGTGGACTGTGAATCAGTGGGTTTGTCTTTCCCTTTATCCCAAAGATTAAAAAGCTGGCATTGACCCTTCAATTGCATAGTAGACGCTATTTTGTTTCGTAGGGGATTTGATTTAGTTTTAGACCCAGATCTCCCCACAATCACTCGTCCAGAGCGTAATTTTTTAGCCGTCATGAGACTATATTAAAAAAAGGAGGAAAGTTAAAAAAAAAAATAGCGATTGTAAAGTAAAATACCAAATTGACAGAGCGTTAAAATACAAAATCAGCCTGTGGATGCAACAAACAGCTTAAATTAAGACTGGAGAACCAAGGGAGAGGGCCCAGCCCGGCCTCCTTCGGCCTCTGACGGCCACAGACGGTCCCGCCCTTGTCCCGGGCTTCTCCCGGCGCACTCCCGCGCGCTCCCGCGTTGCGGTGTAATTGAGGAGGATTATAGCCGCGCTGAGGTGGGGGAGGAGCCAGCAGGGAGAGCGGGTCAGCTGCTGGTGATGCCGAGTGTCAGGCGCTCCTGGGACTTGAAGTCCACGCCTGACCACGCTCGCAGCCCTGCACACACCACACCACAGAGGCTCAGTTGTAGGCGGTCTTCAAAGTCACAGCGCCCTTTCAGCAGCGCTGGAAACACCCAAGGCGAAGCGGGACCCGCGGAGCGGGTACCGCGAGCAGTTAGCAAAGGAGATTATGTAAAGAGCAGCTCCTGCGTGCTCACAGTCCGAAGCTCCTACTGCAGACCAAACGAAGAACAGGTGAGGAAACAGCCAGAGAAACTGACAAGCTGGATTATAGCCGCGCTGAGGTGGGGGAGGAGCCAGCAGGGAGAGCGGGTCAGCTGCTGGTGATGCCGAGTGTCAGGCGCTCCTGGGACTTGAAGTCCACGCCTGACCACGCTCGCAGCCCTGCACACACCACACCACAGAGGCTCAGTTGTAGGCGGTCTTCAAAGTCACAGCGCCCTTTCAGCAGCGCTGGAAACACCCAAGGCGAAGCGGGACCCGCGGAGCGGGTACCGCGAGCAGTTAGCAAAGGAGATTATGTAAAGAGCAGCTCCTGCGTGCTCACAGTCCGAAGCTCCTACTGCAGACCAAACGAAGAACAGGTGAGGAAACAGCCAGAGAAACTGACAAGCTGGATTATAGCCGCGCTGAGGTGGGGGAGGAGCCAGCAGGGAGAGCGGGTCAGCTGCTGGTGATGCCGAGTGTCAGGCGCTCCTGGGACTTGAAGTCCACGCCTGACCACGCTCGCAGCCCTGCACACACCACACCACAGAGGCTCAGTTGTAGGCGGTCTTCAAAGTCACAGCGCCCTTTCAGCAGCGCTGGAAACACCCAAGGCGAAGCGGGACCCGCGGAGCGGGTACCGCGAGCAGTTAGCAAAGGAGATTATGTAAAGAGCAGCTCCTGCGTGCTCACAGTCCGAAGCTCCTACTGCAGACCAAACGAAGAACAGGTGAGGTATAAATATTACCAACGTTGCCTTAAGCAATGAGCGAACCTGTTGCTGATGCCAGCTGCCTGCATGACCCCGTGTTGGTAAAAACTAGCACTCTGTCGCTGCAGCCTGCTATCCTGTGGTGGTGAAGCTGCTGATTACCATTATCGCCGCTACAGCGCGACCTATGGTGCAGTACGCTTGAGGAGCCGTGCAGCCGTCCTCTGCGAAGACATCCAGCCCAGCTGCCCGCGGACGCTGTCACCCCTCCTTCCTCGACGCGCTGAAGAGAAGCCGCTGCCTTTCTCGTGCAGAGAAATCCAGTCCCGGCGCTTCCAGTTTACCCTCGCAGGTGACTGGGATATCGAGAGAGACCCCTGAAGGAGATACCAATCCTCCATCATTCTATTCAGAGGTATGGTGTTGACTAAACCCTTAGACGAGAATTCTTGAAACAAACCTTGGCAAAACCAACTTAACTTAAGCTACTTACTTACTCCCCCTTCTCACGTGTTAGGCTTAGGTCAGGCACACTGGGGTAGGCTTAGTTAGAAGCACCAGTTGAGTATGTTAGCCTAATGTATATATGACTGTATATATGTTTTATTACTTTTAAACCATTGTATGGCTAAGAAACCATATCAATGCTTTTACAGTTCTATTTCGCAATACTTATCTTACTGTACGTACTTTTTATAATAACAGTTATTGCAATTGTGGCAATACATTTCTCTTGTATGAGAAGAAAGACTGTTCAATAAATGTTAACCCTTTATTGATACACGCCCGTCTCTCTATTCTCTACATACTGTGAAAGTAAACTGCACTAGACTGACTGAGTGAAATCTGTGTCTATTGTTTCACACGACCCTAGAGATCGACTCTTGATCTGAGGAGCAAAGTTGTCATGTTGCACGGTTGTTGGAAAGCTGAATCCCTTCTTGTCTGTGCCAAGGAAGCTGATCACTTCCTATGCAGAGAAGAAAGTTTCCAGTGACCTCTGAGCTAGTTGGTAACACAACCCAATTAAGTTTAGCATAGTCAGTGGAGGCCTGGAATATCCGCAGTTCCACGTCGATACTACTGTTTATGTTATTCCAATGCGCAGGGCCTAGTGGGAAACTAGGAACTACACTACAAGGCAGTGTGCTCAGGCCTGCACCCAGTTTGCCTTGCTTTCAACCATTATGCCCAGGGGTACTCAGTGGTGCATGGACCTAGTCTTTCTGTGGGGTGTCTTGAATTAAAACATCATTGAGGGCATAGATGGCATTGGATTGTAGTGATTTTTGTGTGTTTTTCGACTTTGTGGGGTGTTGTTGGGGCCTGGCCATATGGGTGGGGGCCATTTTGAGGCCTGGCCCAGGCAGGGCCTGGCCATGTGGTGGGGGTCAAGGCTCAAGGGGCCATTTTGAAGCCAAGCAGTGTGCTCAGGCCTGCACCCAGTTTGCCTTGCTCTCATCCATTATGCCCAGGGGTACTCAGTGGTGCATAGACCAAGTCTTTCTGTGGGGTCTCTTGAATTTAAACATCATTGAGGGCATGGATGGCATTGGATTGTGGTGATTATTGTGTGCTTTTCGACTTTTTGGGGTGTTGTTGGGGCCTGGCCATGTGGGTGGGGGCCATTTTGAGGCCTGGTCCAGGAAGGGCCTGGCCATGTGGTGGGCGTCAAGGGGCCATTTTGAAGCCAGGGAGTGTGCTTTGAGCCATATGCCTGTACCCAGCCTTCCCTGCTTTCACCCATTATGCCCAGGGTTAGTGAGTGGTGCATGGACCAAGGCTTTGTGTGGGGCCTCTCGAATTTAAGCATCATTGAAGGCAAGGATGGCATTGGATTGTGTTGATTTTTTGTGTGTTTTTTGACTTTTTGGGGTGTTTAACTGATGTTCCTCTGGCTTCCTTTACTTTTAGGTGCACAAGAGAACCACCAGTGCCAGGAAGAAGTCCTGCAGCGGTGTGTGCAGCACAACGTCACGTGACGTCATGTGTGGCCACAGACAACTCTACAACTCGTGCAACTGTGGCCTGGTGTTCTGACATCTGAAGAAGATGGGCCCAAAGAAAGGTGGCCATAGCTCCTCTACAAAGAAAGTTGCCACTGCCAGTATGAAGGAGCAGAAGAAGCAAGTGGTGCCACTTACCAAAGAGACTCGTGTGCCCACAGACACTTTTTTTGGAGAAAAAAAAAACAACGCCTGCAGCAGCGGGGTCCGCCAGGGACCAAGATGGGAGCAGCACCTTCGCTACATTGGGCTCATTGCCACCACACCAAGTTAGGTCCAAGGCCATAAGTGCTGCAGAGGCAGCCACTTTAATTGTCTAATCACCATGGACCAGTGATGTTGGCTCATCGCAAGAAAGTAGCCTACAATCAACACAGGGTGTAACTCAGCTGACGAATGTTCAACAACCACAGCCGCAACGACAACCACAGGTGCAACTAGTACAAGCGTAAGTACATGGACAAGGAGAGGCGCAAGTACATGCGCAAGGAGAGGCGTAAGTACATGCACAAGGAGAGGCACAAGTAGAGGCGCAAGTAGAGGCGCAAGGAGTGGCGAAAGGAGTTTCGCAATGAGAGGCGCAAGGAGAGGCGCAACTAGAGGCGCATGGAGTGGCACAACTGCCCACAATGCTTGTTCCTCCAGAAGTAGGGGCACATCAGGAAATCGAGATTCAAGCGGAGGTATCATCCGAGGAAGCCACTCCTCCTTAGGATGATCCATTATCTTCCAGATCCCCAGCAAGAAAAAGGTCAAGGAGGTCAACTACAAGTTCTTCTTCAAGCCCCCTTCCTTCTGATGACCTTGATCTTGATTGGAACCCAGCAATGCAGTCTGAGAGGGAGGCACGCCACGAGCCGACAAAGGTAGCTAAGCCTAAAAGGAAGGTTCCCGCAAGGCTTTCACTTATGGCTGTTGATGACAACGAGAAAGAAGTGGTGTATGCTGCTGATGAATAGTCTGATGATGACCCAGTCATCACAGATGTCACTCCAGCCCCAGCAAGCATGCAGTAGACAGACATTTTTACCCTATCCCGAATTGATGCTGAGCGGGATGTGGGCGGCGTGGCACTGGTACCACCACCAATGCATTTAACTACTACACTAACACGACCTACAGCTTCCAAATTTTCTCTTCAGAAGGGACGGCAGGGACCTCCATCCAGCTCGACCTCCATTAACTCAAGTAGTGGTGCTGTAAGTGCACAACAGAGAGAATTCAGCCACGCCCATCCTCCACTTTATCTGCCATTGAAACTGAAAGTAGCACCTCCACCACCAGCAGACATTTCCAGTCCCCAGTTTGGGGCTTCTTTAGTGTTAGCCAAAAGGAAAACATGGTCGTTTTTTTGATTTGTAGAACTGTAGTAAGTCGGGGTAAGCTTGGTACTAACTATGGTACCGGAGGCCAGGAAGGTCATCTCCAAAAACACCACACTCTCATTTGGGAGGCGCACCTAAGGAAGATCCAGGGAGCCAAAAGTACAACAAATCCAAATGTATCCATTCATATTGCATCTGATGATGACGAGGGGGTGATCATGCAGGGGGGAAGTGAAGAAGCAACACATTTTTTCTAGGGCATCCAGTACTCCTGGCAGCAGCACTGCAGTGGTAGAGCCCACACCCTCTACCCCAAGATCATGTATGAGGCACACTAAGAGTCTGGGAGAGACACCAATGCGAAAAAGTACATCAATGAGCCTAACTGGTTTGAAGAAGTCTGCATCATCATCATCACGTAAAACGGTCCAGACCACCATTAGCAGAATGTTTTGGTCGGATGCGCCATTTGAACGCAACCACCCAAAGGTACGTCTGTAACGCAAACCTGGCTAAAATGCTAGAGTTGGACCTTCCCCCTTTTTCTTTCGCGGAAGGGGTGGGCTTTCTAGAATTTGTGGCCTAAATGGAAGGTTCCTAGCCAGTCCTATTTTGCCAGGGTTGCTGTTCCAGCACTACATCAAGATGTGATGGAGGTGATTGACGCAACTATTCAGAAGAGTGCTGTTCACACTATCCACCTGACAACAGACATGTGGACCAGTTGCCAAGCCTTTGATTACATGTGCATCGCTGCACACGGGGTCTCTTTTGCAGGGGTTAAAGACAAGTTAAAAGTAGGTGTTGACACGGACACAGTTTTTCAGCTACTCGGAAACATGCAACAATAGCCATGTTTGCCATGGAGAAAACTCATACTGCACCTAACTTTTTGGAGGAGGTTGATAGGAATGTCAATAAATGGCTGCCTCCAAGAAATCGCATAATTGGTTATGTTTCCACGGGTAATGGCAGTAATATAGTTAAGGCCATGCAAGATGGTAACTACTTCAGAGTACTGTGTTTGGCGCACAGTATTAACATCGTGGTGCAAGATTTCTTGAAAAAAGAAAACACAGTCAGCAAGTTACTGACCACCTGCCGAAGAATCTGCGCACATTTCAGCCATTCTTTTAAGGCCCGGAAGCAGCTGAGGATAATTCAACATGAACGTAGACTGCCAGTCAAAGGACTCATCCAGGAGGTGGCAACACGTTGGAACTCAACCTTTTACATGTTTGAGCGCCTGTCTGAGCAGTGGGGGGTAATAAATGAGTATGTCTACAAACTGGGTTCTACTATGAAAGACATGAGGCTAGAGTTGGAGGAATGGAAGCTAGTTGCAAGCCTGACACACATGCTTCGTCCTTTTGAGGTCTTCACGCGTGAAGTCAGCAGGGAGGACTGTTCTTTGGGCAAAGCTATCCCATTGTTGCGCATGCTAGAGCACCAACTGAAGGCGGTGTCTTCAACGCTCCGAGATGATGCTAAAAAGCAAGACGCATATCAGTTGGCGGAGAGGTTATTAAGCCGCCTAGTTGACAATGAAAGGCTTCAAAACATACATACAGAACAACATTACATTTGTGCAACTATTCTGGATCCACGGTACAAAAAGGCAGTGGCCAGCAAAGCATTCATTCCTTTTGATGAAGATGATGTTTCAAAGTACAAACATTGGCTAGCTGTGACAGCCACTCGGTTCGAAAAAGAGTGGCAGAAAATTGAAGGAGCCGGCAGAAGTACAACTGAATCAGCAGGCCATCCGGCGTCAAGTTCCACTTCTGAATCTGTGGCCTGAGGTAATATGAATTTTATGGTCAGTTGTGTCCCCTATCGTAGACCCCACCGGCTCCATGTACGTGCTTTAAGTGCATGTATGTTCCCTCCACTTCCAGCTATGAAGACGCAAATACATTTGCGTCCAACGTTAACATGTCCTCTTTCTGATCCACCATGAATGGGTCAGATATTCCGTTCCTAAGTGTGCCTTGCCAACGTCTTTATATGGTGCACTTTTCATGTTTTCTAGCTCTGGCAAGTTAGGCCCGGATTTCTGCCATCGAGCCTTTTCCTGCCTTCTGTCTCTGAAAGCCGCAGCCTGCTGCTTCCTGACCCTTGACTCACTCCCTGCGCGGCGAGCGGTGCCTAGCTCGGCCTGCCTTGCCTGCCAAGACTGTATTCAACCTTCAAGTTATCTGCTCCGCTCCTCGAAAATACATTCCTGTCTAGTAGTTTAGGAAAACATCCTTCCCAGCTGCAGAGCAAAGGGCCCGGCCTCACTGTCTCCATGCAAGTAATTCATAGCTCCCGTTACCATGGTAGGCCCATGGCTCCCCTGCTTTACACGTAGACACGTAGTCACACATGCACGCACTAGCAGTCAGTATAGAATAGCTTCTGCCCGAGAGACCTTCCCTTCTAGATAATACAGTTCCTTAAACACAAGATATACACAAGATATAGATATGATTTGGGTTTAGGTTGTTCTGACACCCCAGACTTCTGTCTCCTCATGTAGGGCTAAATGTCAAGTCCCCTTCACCCTCCAGTTATACGTCAATCACACGTCAATCACACGTCATACTGCTGCGCGCGCATCTCTGCCATGTATTTCTGCTGACACTGCAGGATTCTTCTGGGGAACCACCCACCTGTGTTACGTTTCCAGTGACGTTGTCTAGCACACACCTTCGTGTACGCCCTTGTGCACGCCTTCTGTTACGTACACACGTTCTTATCTCGTTTCTCTCAGCTGTTACGCCTTCTGCATCAATCTCTATTGTAAATGCATTGACTATATATATGATGTTCCGTTAATAAATCATTGTACATGTCCTATCCGTTCCCTTGAACATGCTACCTGGTTCGAACCAATAACCAATTCCTTTTTAAGGAATAAAACCCCTTTTAAAACCTCAAATACCCCGGATTCTGTCTCTTATTTTTGACTGAGTTATTCTTATTGAACTTTACCGCATAAATTCCACATAGGTAATTAAAATTTACCACATAATTGGCGCCCGAACAGGGACCCCTCCCCCACCCCACGCGCCAGAGGTGCGTTGCAGGCCCGGTCCCCTGCCACAGCCGTGAAGAACAATTACGCGTACCCGCAGGATTTCCTGTATCTCCCTCAGGCCAACGGAGGTGACTGAGGCTGCGATCGACACCCAGACGAGGCGGTGAGGAGTGCGGAGGATCCCGACCAGAGCCTAGCTGAGAGAGCAAAGTCCGAGGTATTCAGAGGCCCACCAGTTCCGACATTCCGAAGTACCTACGTCACGAGTCCAGTCCAGTCGAGTCCAGGGTCCAGTCCGGTATCGAGTTTCCGAGGCCTTCTGTTCCGTGCTTCCCGGTGAGTACCGTTGCTGGGGACGCATCTAGACGAGTGCATTAATTTGTGCCCGGTCAAGACGGGGTTGGGTACACAGCCACGGTCTGCACTGTTTAGCAGTGTATCTGTACTGTTTAGCAGTATATCGAGTATGGAGGTAGTCGTTTCATTTTAATCATCGTTGTTCGTTTTCAAAATGTTTAAATGTGTTTTTATGTCGTGGTATGAATGATTGTTCGATCTACATTACTGTGCTCATTGTATTAATTGTGTTCAAATCCAAGTAAGTATCAAGTATCAAGTAGTACGGCTAAGACATGCCGCTATTCTCTAAACTGAGACAGATAGGAACTAGAAAAGGGATACTAGAGGAAGCTGTTCCCATTCCACCCAGGGACACTCCAGGGTACTTTATGTACCACAAGCAGGGCTTAGACGCTGTATTATATCTCGACTTGTGGGTGGATTACACTAAAGATATAGCAGAGAATCAGAAATGGCCCGCTGCAGGGACATGGGATGCCGAGTGCATCATGAGAGTAGAAGAAGCATTATGGAAAAAGAAAGCCAGACAGTCACAGAAAGATGCCATTGAATTATGGCGTAAAGAATCGCATAGACGCACAGAAAAAGCACTCAGAAAAGCAGAGAAAAGTAGAGAGGATTCAGACAAAGCCCGAGAAAATCTATTAGTAGAAGAGGGGATACGTGTAAAAACAGAACAAGTAGACCGACAACAAAACGCTCTTATGAATGGTATGTATCCTCTTCTGGCCGAGGGTTTACCTCAGGCCACTCCGGAAATACCGAAGAATCTGCCCCCTCCATTGCTCCCGACTAAAGTACGTCACAAGGCCACAAAGGACATTTTCCTTTCTTCCTATTTAGACGATGTAGCTCCTGAATATGTTAATGTTCCGCCGCCACGCACACCACCTGCTGACGGCACTCCACCCCGAGATAATCTACCGCCACCTCCGCAACATCAAACTCCTCCTCCCGTTCCACATCCTCCGCCGATTCCTCCACCCCTTCCCGCACCCATTCTCCCTACTATGCACCCAACAAATCCTTTTGGACCTGGCACCTCAGGGGGTGCCACAGGAGGTTTTCAAACGCCACCACCAGCACATCGATTGACTTATAGGGATCTAGCACAACAACGTACACCTCAAACAGCGAGTTACGACATACTTAATGAGCCTCTTACAGACTGTAGATATGATCCCGTACCCGGTAAAGACGACAGAATGATGCTATCATCAGTACGTCTACGACGAGTTGCAAATTATTTAATGATACTACCTGGAATGATTGATCATCTAGACAGAATATATCATTTTGTCCAAACAGGGGAAGGTCCTGAAAGTATAGGCGAGGCCATGGCATACCAGAAAGTTGACACTCAAAAAATGATATTACGTTTCTTTATAAACTGCTTGATAAGAGAACAAGATAGGCCTGGGGTAGACTAGGAAGAAATGAAAGCACTTAACAAATGGGGTCAGAATATAGCAGACGGAAAACACGATAAGTAGAGTAGTATAGAGAATATGTACCGAAGGATACGAAAAGCAGTAGAACAAATACATGAAAGAAGATAGCCTGAAAGAGAAATAGATACAGACAAGACTGAGTCCTCGGGGGAGGAGGAACAACCAGAAACGACAACAGGAGCATTGCAATTACCAACTAGAGAAACGATAGCATATGTAGGTAAGGGAAGACCTTTCAATAATTCAATGCGTCCGGTACGCCCGGAAAGTAAGAGACTTTTTCAAGCAGCCATGTCAAATCCAAAGACTCCTGAACACCTATTTCAAGCTACTGATAAAATACTTCAAGAACGAATGGGGTACCATGTACTCAATTCCATGGATGAACAAGAATTAGCCAGGTCAGCAGTACAATGGGCTGACAGTTCTGATAAATATAATGATGACGCATTAGCACAGACCTTTTTAAATCTTTCCCCTGACGAACAGAAATTAGCCGGAATATACATGATTCAGCATCTCCTTATATTGTATAAAAGCCAACATTCTGATCCAGGTCCCCTACCTGATATCTTAATAGAGCTACTCATGAATAGATGGAGAGGTCTAGGTACTGACCTAATTAAAATAATTCTAGAGCATCGGCACAGATACACTACTTTCCTGAATACACAGTTTGTTCCAGCTCCACCTCCAGAAAGAAAAATGTATTACATAGACAGACAGAATCCCTTGCGAGAAGTACATCCAGTCAAGAATGATGATAATACCTTTAGACGTGTGTTTGTGTACACACCTATGACTAAAATGGAACTGTTAGAAATGAAGAAATTAGTGCCCAGTCATGACAAAGATCCAGCAGGTTTCCACCGTGAAATAAAAGATATGTTACTCATGGGTGATTATACCTATCCCGACATCATGAAAATATTGAAAGTATTATTGCCTGCCGTTATTTACGAGAAACTCAAGGAAAAAGAATGGGAGGTAGGGGAGGCAAAGATTGATTGGGCTGTATTAGAGAACGAAGAAAATACTAGAACCCCAGGTTTAGGGCTCGGGGAGAAAACTAAAGCATTACCAGGATTGTTAGTACAAGTATTGCCACGTCTGTTAGCAACAAAAAAGGAAGACTGGGATGCAATCTCAGCCTGCAAACAGAAACCCGATGAAGACACTAGCGATTTTTATTCCCGATTTGAGAAATGTTTTGTTATTAATAGTGGCCTGAAACCAAGTAGCGAATCATATCCACATCTTTTTGTATCTAAATTGGTCGAAAATTCTCTGGCCCAGGTTAAGAATCGTGTCCTGAAAGTCGAGAGCACATGGCAAGCAAATACGCCTTCACAAATGTTACAAATGTTACAGTACCACCAGAACAGAATTAGAGAAGAACATGATCACGAACAAAGACGTATGAAAGACACGAAAATGAAAATGTTAGTCGCTCAGTCAGTTCCAGCTGACGGTCAGAAAAAGGGTCAGACACAGTCCCATAATTCAACAGCTCCTGTTAAAGGGATATGCAACTATTGTAAACAGCCAGGTCACTATATAAACGATTGTGCAGTTTTGAAACACAATATAGCTACAGGTAAAACTAAAGAAAGGCCGCGTCCTCCTAGACAGGACCAGGCCCAACAACAAGTACCACAGAATATCCAGCCTATGCAAGCTTCACAACAGACAGTACAGACCGTAGCCGTACCACAGCCGCCGCCCATTGCCGCCACACAACATGCAACACAACAGATGTACCAGTATGCGCAAACAGATTATCCCGACTACCAGCGATACACATGAAACAGCCTAGAGAGGGAAGTTGGCTTGCCTCTTATTGAGGTTCCTGTAGATCAAGAGGGTCCTTACGTACATAACCAAGTGTTAGGAAAAGATAGAAAGTTTTTGATTGATACAGGGGCAAGCAGGACAACTATCAGTCACGACGAGGTTCCAGGGGCACCCCTCTCAGGCTCGCAGAATGTTTCCCTTGGATTTTCAGGCAAACCTATTGTAAATGAAGTATCACAACCAGTACCACTTTTAGTTGGTCCATTATCTCGCACTACAGACTTGTTATTAACGAAATCATGTCCAGAAAACCTGTTAGGTATCAAGACTCTGAAAGCTGTAGGAGCTGTGATATGTTGTTCTCCGGAAGTAGTAAGACTGTTTTTACGTGACTTTAAGGGTCACTATGTGTTGAGAGATATTGATCCCAGATTACAGAATGTTCCTGCACATTTATGGGCACAAGGCCCCACTGATGTAGGTTGTATGCACATTACACCATATCGAGTCACACTCAGACCAGGAGTAGTCTTACCACGAATCCGACAATACAAGTTACCCCCAGATGCTGTAGCGGCTTTACTGAAAATCATTGACGAGCTCATTGCACAAGGAGTGGTTGTAGAAACCGACTCGAATTTATGTAACTCCCCCATCATTCCAATTCTTAAACGTACTGATCCAAATGCACCCCCAGTTTATCGATTAGTTATCGATCTGCGCGAATTGAATAAATGCATCGTACCACAGTATCCTGTGGTCCCTGATATCTCGTCTCTATTAACTGCCATTGATTCCGAAGCCACGTTCTTTACTGTAATTGATCTGAAGAACGCCTTTTTCAGTGTCCCTATTGATTCGGAAAGCCAATACCTCTTCGGATTCTGTTTAAATGGACGAAGTTTCAAATTTGCACGCGCACCTCAAGGATTCACAGAAAGCCCCAGCATCTATAGTCAAGCACTGAAGAGACAACTAGACAGTATGCACATGCCTGACAACACTGCCCTGTTACAGTATGTCGATGATCTACTGATCACTGCCCGCAGCGAACCTGAATGTGAACAAGCGTCACTGACGGTTTTACATTTCCTGGCTGACAAGGGACACAAGGTGTCCCCTTCGAAGCTGCAATTCTGTGTTCAGCAAGTTGTTTACCTTGGGCACTTGCTGACCAAAGAGGGGAGACAGCTGACACCTGACCGCATCCAGTTAATTGTAAACATGTCACAACCCAAGACACAAAAGGAGGTACGAGCCTTTATAGGCCTCACTTCTTACTGCAGACAATGGATTCCTCAGTACGCATTTCTAGCAAAGCCACTCATACAGTTGACAACTCAGGAGGCAGCGTCTTCGACTGCCCTCCCTTGGACTCAGGAACATACACAAGCTTTTGAAGACTTAAAGAAAGCCTTATGTCAAGCACCAGTTTTAGCGACACCATGTTACAGCAAGCCTTTTTCACTTTTTGTCACAGAACGCGAAGGTACTGCATTGTCAGTGCTGACGCAAGAACAAGCAGGATCACACAAACCATGTGCTTATTTTTCTAGTACATTAGATCCAGTAGCCCAGGCTCTGCCTGCGTGTTTGAAATCAGTAGCAGCAACAGCTCTAGCAATCAGACAAAGTGATTCTATAGTGGTAGGCCACCGAATATGTGGGGGACGCCTCTGCCTAGAAAAATAACTGATGTTGACTGTATTATGCTGACCGATTACCTTGTCTCCTTGATGTCTGCACTACAATCTTGTCGTTCACAGGTAGCTGCAGCCTTTCCCGACAACACCGAGGTGAAGCCCCATGAAGTGGTTCCCGGCGATTACGTGTTCATCAGGAACTTCGACCGAAGAAGTCCGCTGGAGCCCCGTTGGCAGACGCCAAAATTAGTACTTTTAACCACAAGGACTGCAGTGAAAGTCGAGGGCCGCAAGGGCTGGCTTCACTCGAGTCATATTAAGAAATTTCATGGACTGCTTCCAGATCTGAACTCTCAGCCGCCCGGCCCTCCTCCACAGACTGACTCAAAACTCCCCCTGGTCGAGAAAACCTCTTCCCAGAATTACAGACTTAAATTGAGGTCTAGCAAGTCAGACAGTTTAATTGTTTAAGTCCTCCCCTAGGTGAATCGGTTGAACGAGTTTTCTGACATGTATCCCCTAGACCCCAATAGAGAGAGAGATAGACAGAAACAGCTCAAGAAACGTGAATATTGTAGATCTCTTCGCAGCCACTGCATTGTGACACTATTGATTATGTTTTTTCTAAGTCTTCTGATCATTGCTGCAAGTGTGCTTTTACATATGTACTACCCTATTTTCAAGCGTGCACATTCTTCCTTCAATGTCACTGCCGAGCACTCTTTCAGTGAACTGCCCCCGCACGAGTTATCCTACCGACTTGCGCTGCGCAACAACACATTCATTAGTATGTTACATCATTCCCATCAGACCAGCAATGCTACCAATTGTTGGATATGTGGCCGACTCCCTCCCTATCAGAAATACAAGGGAGTTCTGCCTCTTTTTGCGTACCCGTTCACACATAATGGTTCGTGTGGTGCATGG
The DNA here is from genome assembly GCF_964263255.1 of Lissotriton vulgaris. Taxonomy (NCBI): domain Eukaryota; kingdom Metazoa; phylum Chordata; class Amphibia; order Caudata; family Salamandridae; genus Lissotriton; species Lissotriton vulgaris. Next base: position 455,612,502 of record NC_141700.1, on the reverse strand, counting down.
TTTAGTTTAATTAATTCCTTAGATTCTGATTCCGTAGTTTACCAGGGCAACTGGGTATGGGGAAATCTGAACACAGTTCTGCATAATGTATGTTTCCCTGACAAGGAGGGTCTTCCAAAAAGGACAGGAACTGATCTAGAAAACGAAGTATATGGATTAGGTAATTTTACACTTAACCTCATGATTCTGAATGTTGAATCCGAAACCAAACCCGTCTTACCTGCCATGTCCGTACTACCAGTCAAAGGTGAATTATGTGTCAGAAAGAATGGTTCAGTACACCTAGGTCATAGTAAATGTACTACTGTGATCGAATTCAGTGATAAGGGCAAGTCTACATTTAAAGCTTCACGTCATTCTTACTTCGTTTGTGGTCATACCGCATATATACGTTTACCTCTAGACTGGGATGGCACCTGTTACATTGCATTCCTTCTGCCACCCGTTTTTCTAGCCCCTCCTGATTATCATAGAGACATCCATCTAGTACACAATAGACCACAGAGAGATCTCCCGATTGTCGACTATACTGAAACGGCATGGGAGCAATACACAGACTTCAATAAAGGTTTCTTTCCCTACTTAGGTACTGTCTCCAATAGTAAACTGATACGAAAATTAACCAGAACCCTCGAAGCAGTAGTGAATGAAGCTACTTCCGCCCTAAGTAACTTAACAGAGGAGCAGTCTGCTATACGGATTGTTGTTCTTCAAAATCGTCTCGTCCTTGACGTCATTCTGGCCGATAGGGGCGGAGCCTGTAAGGTCATCGGGTCGAGCTGCTGTGTTTTCATTCCAGAAAACGCGCCATCAGTATATAAAGCCATCACTCGTCTTCACAAGATTGCAAGTCTGATACACCAGAATCCAGGCACCTGGACTTGGTCCGGTTGGTTCTGGACCACGTTGTCAGCCTGGGGATGGAAAATCCTATCCTTCCTAGGTATTGGCCTTCTCATAGTATTCAGTTGCTGCCTATGTCTGCAATGTGGGCCAGCGATTTGCGGCCTGTGCGCCACATCATGTATTCCTCGTTCAAGTCCTCATTCAAAACGCCGTAAGAAGAAAGAAGAGCAAATTATGTTACATGAACAGATTGATAGATTAATGAGGATTGATATATCATGAAGGGTCCGTAGGGGACAAGGAGGGGATGAGGTAATATGAATTTTATGGTCAGTTGTGTCCCCTATCGTAGACCCCACCGGCTCCATGTACGTGCTTTAAGTGCATGTATGTTCCCTCCACTTCCAGCTATGAAGACGCAAATACATTTGCGTCCAACGTTAACATGTCCTCTTTCTGATCCACCATGAATGGGTCAGATATTCCGTTCCTAAGTGTGCCTTGCCAACGTCTTTATATGGTGCACTTTTCATGTTTTCTAGCTCTGGCAAGTTAGGCCCGGATTTCTGCCATCGAGCCTTTTCCTGCCTTCTGTCTCTGAAAGCCGCAGCCTGCTGCATCCTGACCCTTGACTCACTGCCTGCGCGGCGAGCGGTGCCTAGCTCGGCCTGCCTTGCCTGCCAAGACTGTATTCAACCTTCAAGTTATCTGCTCCGCTCCTCGAAAATACATTCCTGTCTAGTAGTTTAGGAAAACATCCTTCCCAGCTGCAGAGCAAAGGGCCCGGCCTCACTGTCTCCATGCAAGTAATTCATAGCTCCCGTTACCATGGTAGGCCCATGGCTCCCCTGCTTTACACGTAGACACGTAGTCACACATGCACGCACTAGCAGTCAGTATAGAATAGCTTCTGCCCGAGAGACCTTTCCTTCTAGATAATACAGTTCCTTAAACACAAGATATACACAAGATATAGATATGATTTGGGTTTAGGTTGTTCTGACACCCCAGACTTCTGTCTCCTCATGTAGGGCTAAATGTCAAGTCCCCTTCACCCTCCAGTTATACGTCAATCACACGTCATACTGCTGCGCGCGCATCTCTGCCATGTATTTCTGCTGACACTGCAGGATTCTTCTGGGGAACCACCCACCTGTGTTACGTTTCCAGTGACGTTGTCTAGCACACACCTTCGTGTACGCCCTTGTGCACGCCTTCTGTTACGTACACACGTTCTTATCTCGTTTCTCTCAGCTGTTACGCCTTCTGCATCAATCTCTATTGTAAATGCATTGACTATATATATGATGTTCCGTTAATAAATCATTGTACATGTCCTATCCGTTCCCTTGAACATGCTACCTGGTTCGAACCAATAACCAATTCCTTTTTAAGGAATAAAACCCCTTCTAAAACCTCAAATACCCCGGATTCTGTCTCTTATTTTTGACTGAGTTATTCTTATTGAACTTTACTGCATAAATTCCGCATAGGTAATTAAAATTTACCACAGGCCGAAGGGAGTCACTTTCTCTCACAGCCGTTAATGACACCAGCAACCGTATCATCATCCTCACCTGCACCAGGCCCAGCCATAATATTGTCGGAAGCGGATTGGCTAACTCATCAAGGGTTTGCTCGTTCCAGTGATGCAAAGGCCACAGATGGTACGCAAAGTGGAGCAACCCTGGAGAACCTTCAGTTGATGCTGCAGGCCTATCTGGATGACCCAACAGAGGTTTTTGTTAATCAGAACCCATTGCTGTATTGGTATCGGAAAAGGCCACATTGGCGACTGATCACCAACCTGGCTCTAAATTATTTGTCTTGCCCACTCGCAATCGTGTCTTCTGAACGTGTTTTCAGTGCTGCTGGTGCCAATGTAACTTCAAAAAGGACCCGCCTCTCACCTAAAAATGTGGAGAGGTTAACACTGATCAAGATGAATCAGCACTTCATACCACCAGATTACAAAATACGTGATTGCACTCAGGAAGAATAGGACATCAACTTAGGTGACGGAAGTTCTTCTTTGTTAGCTGACCTACTCCCGTCTCAATTCATAGAGTTTGAGGACGAGCTCTACTTCCCTGACACCGAGGCCTGAAAATGACTTCCTTTTTTTCGTCCTTATTCACTTTTATTCCTGTGTGGCTTTCTTTGTTGTGCAACTTTTACCACAACAAAACTGTAATCACCTAATCACAACAAGTCCATCAGCAGCACTGTCTTCATCTTCTTTCCTTATTGATTTGAAGGTGCCGCAGTCTGCATTACTGAGGTTCACAAGTTCACAACACAATCATGCTCCTCTATCCTCCTCCTACAGACTCCCCCTATCCATTTCCCTCAAGGCAGATGGCTGGATTACGCAGAATAAAGAAACTTTGTCTTCGTACTCGTAGATGAGTCCCCTCAAGTGGGACTGGAATTACTGACTACATGCTTGCTGATTGCTGACAGTTACTTCTGAAATTGATTGACAGGAGAGGCTGCCCTATGGTCCCGCACTTTCAGAAGAAGATGCGGACAAAAAGTTGAACAGGTAATGAATAATGAGAAGAAGATGGCATGCAGTGGACATCAATGACTGTCTGGCTCTGATGAAAGCAATTGCTGTTTGTTTGTTGTGCATGAAATGAATCATATTTATTTTGTTATTATTTAATATTTTATAAACTAAATGTAACTCAAGTCTACTCTGATTTTTTTTCCTTCTTTAATTTAAATTGTACTTCAACTGCAGGGGCCACTACGTTGCATTTTCTAATATGCAAAATGTCCTTGGACTTACTGTTTGCGAATATACCATGTTGATTGATTAAATATTATATCTTTTTTCTTTACAGTCACTCACTGGGATGGAGGGATCATCAGCGTCGGTTTAGGGAAGAACTATGGCCAATGATTGATTGTCAATCAGGTAAACCAGTCTACAACAACTACTACAGCAGAACTATATGTCTCTCTAGTCGTGGTATGGAGTGGTCGAGGCAGTGAAGTGTTGTTATGCCAAGCAGATTACAGAGTGCAGCAGTTCATGTAAAATTGGGGCTATGGTGCTTGCTGCATACAATTAGATATGCTTTGTCTGTCTTTGTCAAAGAGCCTAGGAATGCTACATCAGGTTGCTTCACTCAGTGGTGCCTGCCTTGACCATCTGCATGGCCCTGCCGCAAGCATGGCCCAAAAATCTGAAGAGTTTTCGGCAATTTCGCAAGATTCTCGGATTTTGAATTTGCCTTTGAAAAACAGTAAATTTCGCGAGTGGAACGGATTTTTGTTTTTGGCCCATGCTTGCTGCAGGGCCATGCAGACGGTCAAGGCAGGCACCACTGAGTGAAGCAACCTGGTGTAGCATACCTAGGCTCTTTGACACAGACAGACAAAGCATATCTAGGGTTTAGGGTTCAGTGCGGTTTACTAGGGTTTTTGGGTTTAATGAATAATTTGGTAGGGTTCCCGGAGTCTAGGGCTCAGAGCCCGATGCAGGCTCGTTCATAATGATGTTGGCAAGGTTTTAGGGGGGTTTGGCGTTTTTTCAGAATTGGCCGAATTGTAGCCTTTTTTGGTGTTTTTGGGGCGCGTGTGTTTGGGTGAACTAGTCGAACACCTTACAGTGGATCAATTTTGCTCTGCATTGCTGAGATTCTTGGGAATCACTGGAACAAGTGTTCTGGTAAGTTTCAAGAGGATCGAAGTAGTGGAAGTGCTGAAAACAGCACTTTTTTGTCAAGGCGCAATTTGCGATTTCCCATGTTTTGGGGACAGTAGTATTGCATGTTTTGTGGGATGCTTGGGGGGGTTCTAGATGTTTGGGGGTGGGTTAAGGGGTCTGGGAGCACTGCTGGGAAGGTCTAATATTGATTGAAAGTGGTTTGAAGAAAATCCATAGTGGGAAAGGGGGGTTTGGGCCTAGTTGCAGACAGCGTTTTGGCACAATTTACACTGAGGCCTAGCAGTATTGCATGTTTTGGGGGGCTGCTTAAGGGGGTTCTAGATGTTTTGGGGTGGGTTGAGGGGTCGGTCTGGGAGCACTGCTGGGAAGGTCTAATTTTGATTGCAAGTGGTTTGAAAAAAATCCATGGTGGAAAAGGGGGGTTAGGGCCTAGTTGCAGAGCGCGTTTGGCACAATTAAAAGGTAGGCCTTGCTGAGGATAGCACTCCTGTGTGTTTTTGGGGGGCTGTTTGGGGGTGTTCTCCATTTCTGGGAGTGCGTTGAGGGGTCTGGGAGCACTGCTGGGAAAGTCTAATTTTGATTGCAAGTGGTTTGAAGAAAATCCATGGTGGAAAAGAGGGGTTAGGGCCTAGCTGCAGAGCGCGTTTGGAGCGATTTTCAGGTAGGCCTCTGTAGATTTTCTAAGTGTGGCATTTTCCATTTTTGCTTTTGGCTCTGTTTGGGGGTGTTCTACTTTTTTGGGGGTGGGTTGAGGGGTCTGGGGGTAGTGCTGAGAAGGTCTAATATTGGATGCGAGTGGTTTTGAGAAAATCCATGGTGAAAAAGGTTTTATTTTTTAGTTCACTTGCTTGTTTTTGGGGGGCTGTTTGGGGGGGTTCTAGGTTTTTGGGGGTGGGTTGGGGAGTCTGGGAGCACTGCTGGGAAGGTCTAATTTTGATTGCAAGTGGTTTGAAGAAAATCCATGGTGGAAAAGGGAGGTTAGGGCCTAGCTGCAGAGCGTGTTTGGAGCGATTTTCAGGTAGGCCTCTGTAGATTTTCTAAGTTTGGCATTATCTATTTTTGCTTTTGGCCTGTTTGGGGGTATTCTACTTTTATGGGGGTGGGTTGAGGGGTCTGGGGGCACTGCTATGAAGGTCTAATATTGAATGAAAGTGGTTTGGAGAAAATCCATGGTGAATTTCTTTTTTATTTTTTAGCTCACTTGCGTGTTTTTGGAGGGCTGTTTGGGGGTGTTCTAGGTTTTTGGGGGTGGGTTGGGGGGTCTGGGAGCACTGCTGGGAAGGTCTAATTTTGATTGCAAGTGGTTTGAAGAAAATCCATGGTGGAAAAGGGGGGTTAGGGCCTAGCTGCAGAGCGCGTTTAGAGCGATTTTCAGGTAGGCCTCAGTAGATTTCCTAAGTGCTGCATTTTCCATTTTTGCTTTAGGTCTGTTTGGGGGTGTTCTCCTTTTTTGGGGGTGGGTTGAGGGGTCTGGGGCACTGCTGGGAAGGTCTAATATTGGATGCAAGTGGTTTGGAGAAAATCCATGGTGAAAAAGTTTTAATTTTTTATCTCACTTGCGTATTTTGGGGGGGCTGTTTGGGGGTGTTCTCAATTTCTGGGGGTGGGTTGAGGGCTCTGGGAATACTGCTGGGAAGGTCTAATTTTGATTGCAAGTGGTTTGAAGAAAATCCATGGTGGAAAAGGGGGGTTAGGGCCTAGCTGCAGAGCGCGTTTGGAGCGATTTTCAGGTAGGCCTCTAGATTTTCTAAGTGTGGCATTTTCCATTTTTGCTTTAGGTCTGTTTGGGGGTGTTCTCCTTTTTTGGGGGTGGGTTGAGGGGTCTGGGGCACTGCTGGGAAGGTCTAATATTGGATGCAAGTGGTTTGGAGAAAATCCATGGTGAAAAAGTTTTAATTTTTTATCTCACTTGTGTATTTTGGGGGGGCTGTTGGGGGGGTTCTAGGTTTTTGGGGGTGGGTTGGGGGGTCTTGGAGCACTGCTGGGAAGGTCTAATTTTGATTGCAAGTGGTTTGAAGAAAATCCATGGTGGAAAAGGGGGGTTAGGGCCTAGCTGCAGAGCGCGTTTGGAGCGATTTTCAGGTAGGCCTCTAGATTTTCTAAGTGTGGCATTTTCCATTTTTGCTTTTGGCCTGTTTGGGGGTGTTCTACTTTTTTCGGGGTGGGTTGAGGGGTCTGGGGGCACTGCTGGGAAGGTCTAATATTGGATGCAAGGGGTTTGGAGAAAATCCATGTTGAAAAAGTTTTTATTTTTTAGCTCACTTGCGTGTTTTGGGGGGCTGTTTGGGGGGTTCTAGGTTTCTGGGGGTGGGCTGAGGGCTTTGGGAGCACTGCTGGGAAGGTCTAATTTGGATTGCAAGTGGTTTGAAGAAAATCCATGGTGGAAAAGGGAGGTTTGGGCCTAGTTGCAGACAGCGTTTTGGCACAATTTAAACTGAGGCCTAGCAGTATTGCATGTTTTTGGGGGGGCTGCTTGGGGGGGTTCTAGATGTTTGGGGGTGGGTTGAGGGGTCTGGGGGCACTGCTGGGAAGGTCTTATTTTGATTAAAAGTGGTTTGAAGAAAATCCATGGTGGAAAAGGGGTTTTAGGGCCTAGCTGCAGAGCGCGTTTGGAGCGATTTTCAGGTAGGCCTTTGTAGATTTTCTAAGTGTACCATTTTCCATTTTTGCTTTTGGCCTGTTTGAGGGTGTTCTACTTTTTTGGGGGTGGGTTGAGGGGTCTGGAGGCACTGCTGGGAAGGTCTAATTTTGTTCTAAAATCGCAGTTTACACTTTACACCTAGCTTGAGGGGAAAGATCCGCAAATTTCACCCACACTTATTTATACTTGAAAAGAAGACTCAGAGTACGCACTTTCGAAATGATGTTGGGATGTATTGTAATACTGTCTTCTTTGAAACTGAAAGTGTTATTTTTGCACTAAACATCGTACCTTATATTTTTTTCTCAGTGGTGTTTTAATATTGCTTCCTGTTTTTCCATCAACAATTACAGGCCGGATTATACCCTGTGCAATGGGAAAAAGCATGAACTCAGGCTTACCATTAGAGAGCCGCAATTCAGCATTCGCCAGGCAGGCAGTGGACAAGATGTCTTATGGTCCCCAACATTGATCGACGGAGCGTCAGATGGAATGGAGGAGTTCCGCGAAAAAGAGGAATGGCTGGATGCATGCAACTTCCCAAATTCAACAGGACAACATACAGTTACAGTATCCATCTTCATTTCTACTTATCTTTTAAGTAATGTTATTGCTGTGAACTTCTATGAGTGTGACTGTGTGAATTTGTATGCTCTCTGCTTCAATTCATCACTCCAGCCACTGTATGCAGTTTTTTCTTTGCTATTTTTTAAACTAATTTAATGTGCTAAGTGGTTCTTCTCTCTGAGGGCAGATAGGCAAGTGAAATTGCGTAATTACTGCAGCCCTGTACTGTCACATTGTTTTTTCATAGTTAGTACATTGTAAAAAATACTACTTACTTTTCAGTAACCTATCCATTTAGCAAACAACTTCATGCATGCACTTCCTTTATGTCCCTTAAAAGATTTATGGATAGCTTTGTATCCAAAGATTTGTTCATCTTCATTTGTTGTTTGTCCATTCTGTGTTTTTTTTCCCTCTCTCCACAAAACTTTCCCCACAAACCCCATTCCCATCCAAGTTTCAAACCCTAACCCTCTTCCCCCGAGCAGTGTTTTTTCATTGAGGTGTGAGTAAGCATGGGCGGAAAATCCGTTTCGCTCGCGGATTTTGCGGATTTTCGGTAAATTCGCAATCCGCGAGATTCGCGAATCTCCCGCAAAATCCGCAAATCCGCGAGCAGCGGATTTCATGGCTTGCTCGCACTGTTCGCGTGAGTTCGTGGCTTCCCAGTACAACTTCGCGCCCCGCGAATAAGCACAAAATTGCAGAAATACGATCTTAGCAAAACTGAAACTACTTACCAGGTTCAAAAGTTCAGGCTCATCATTAGTAGCCATTTCCTGTAGTGCTTCCTGAGGGGCCCCTCCAGAGTTCAGTTGCCAGTTGCAACTAATATGTGACCCTGCTCTGAACCTCAGAATAGTTACACATATGCCACAAAGGTCCTGAATTACAGCTAAGGGAGACAAGCAGGAGCCAGGCTGGAGGTTCAAATCCATTAATCAGCCCCTAATTCATTATTGTCAGTTGGGGCAGGGCAGGTGTTGTAACTAATTTTGCAACAATGAAAGCACTTAGCAAGTGCAAAAGATCACTAATCAGGAAGCACTAAGGAAGCAGGTGCCAGCTAAAAAAATATTCTGTGACACATTAATCAGCCCCAAATTAATTCAGGTCACTTGAGGCAGGGAAGGTGTGCTTGCGTTGCCACAATAATGTACACTGACTGGACAACCAGAGGGTGCTGTGATGAAACAGAGGGTGGCATGGGTGGGCCAGAGGGTGGCATGAGTAGTCAGATAGTGGCAGTGGTGACAGAGAGTGGAGTGATGAAGAAGAGTGTCCCAAAACAGGCTGGACACGTAGAAACAACAAGTTCGCGAAACTTGCGACCCAACAGGTAAGTTCGCGTTTTGAGAAATTGTACAAAACCCTCGCGAACTGGCAGAAACCCGCGCGAACACAAAAAAAAAAATCCGCAAATTCGCGAGAATTCGTGGATTTTGCGGATTGCGAGTTCGCAAATCCGCAAAATTCGCGAACGCGAGATTCGCAAAATTCGCCCATGCTTAGGTGTGAGTAAATTACAACAAGAATTCCACACACTTGCTGGGGAGGATAAGGTGCAAGCAACCTCCTCAAATTAATTTTAAGGCAGCTAGACGAATCCTAGGATATTGTAATTCTGGTTAAAAAACCCAACAATGAGTATTTTAAAATAAATTCTGAATTTTATGCCCACCATCGATTGGATCAATCATCAACATCATCGACCTACATGTCAAGAAGACTTGTTGTTACGCTGCTGTGTCACTGTTCTTGTTGTAGCCATAATCATCCATGCAATTCTTTTTTCCCCATACTTATCTTCAGCATTGCTTAGGCTACTGTTCCTTCTAATACTCCTCTCAGGCCACTCAATGTCTCATTTTTTTACTTTGTTTTTCATAATCTGCTACTGCTAGTGTGGTACCACTCCTACTAACACCACATGCTGGTAAGTTTGAGGAAACCAAACGTGCAGTAACCCCCACCCACCACCCCACAAAATAACATCAACGTGTACACTATGTTGAAGTATGTAAAATAAATAATTATATATTTACCCTAACAAAAATAAACTAGTCCTACCCCTCCCTAACCCAAACAATTGTCCATTTCAAATAGTCTTCTGAAAAGTCCCAAATAATCCCCAACTCCCGATTCCCACCACCCCCCCACAGTCTTTAAAAAAGGGGCAAGTGACACAGTCACTTCCGGCGGTGTCTGGACAGGCGGTCCCGCCGCTCCTTGCGGAGGTCCCGGAGCTGTTTCTCAAGATTGTCCACCTTGCGCTCCAGGTAGTCCACTCTTAGGCGTAGGCAGCGCATGCGTGCCATCCAGGCTCTGGGGGGGGGCAGCTGCTGGTGTACTTGCAGCTGAGCGGCAGCGGGAGGCTGTCAGAGCACGGCGCCGTGCTGGAGGATGCTGGCTGGTGGACACAGGGGCAGTGCTGGAGGAGGTTGTTGATGTTGACGTCCCCTCCTCCAATTCCCGAGCCCACAGCCGGCGATATTCCACACAAATGGCCTCTAGCTTGCGGACCCTGGCGCGGACAGCCATCTCCTGTCTGGTGAGCTTTTTGGGAGCATCTATATGAAGAAAGAAAGAGAAATAATGTAACCAATACCCTTTAACAATAACACAAAATAATTCAACAGAATGTTGTCTCACAGTAACACTAGCAATTTGCAAGCACAGTATAACTTTTTGGCATGTATCTTTCCGCCGTCTTTGTAGGCCTGTAACAGTGGGAGTTTCAGGAATTCTACTACCAGGCAGCACTATGGACTCAATACATAGTCAGAGAGTCTGAGAGTACACCAGTATTCTTCTTTTTTTCTCTAGTTTTGCGAAATAAATTACGTGTACGTGAACTTGCGTTAGCCGGCATAATGCCAGCTCAGTCAGCTTGCACCCAAGAAAAAGAGATGCAAGACATGATGACGCAGACTTGCATGCATTACTTTAAGCAGTACATGCAGGTGGGGATAGGGAAGCTCTTACTTTTGTATAGGGGTGGCACTGGCCATACTCGGTTACATCAAGGGCTACTGCTCAATGCAATTTGTATTTCGCACTGCGCCCCCTGGGCCTTCAGTACTACAAAAGGAAAATGAAGATAATTCATTTCTGATCATGTATCCAGCCGATCACATGATCTCTTTGCTTATATGATGGATGACTTTAGGTGCTTTGTTGTGATAGATTGAGTGAACAACAGCGATAGTCCACCCATGATTAACACAGCAGAAAGAACATTATGAACATAGGGAGTGAGTGTAGTAACCATAATTGCCGGAGGAAGGGACTTGACTTCATATAATTGTCAACTGTACAATACATACACAATACATGCTGTGCTTGCAAAGTAAACTACTGTACTGTTACTTTAGGCAAGGGAGAGTTTCTGAACAATCACAACTTGTAGTATTTGGATTTCCTCTGCTTTGCTACTCTGGCACGGACATGCTGTTCGAACAAAGTAACACTCTTCATGCACTGAGCGTCTGCTCTACATAAACCTCTGCTATGTATGAGGAAGAAGATACCATCCAGGCTTCCAAAGTAAACGTCTATCATTCTTCTTAATGTCTCAACAGCAACTTTACTTTTTCTCAACAACCAAATAACACCCTTTTCATTTTATTTGGTAAACCACCGTCTTGACTTTCATTTGAGTTTCCCCCAAATGATATATTGCAATGCACACCACACATGAATTTTCTGATTCACCCACACAGGCATTCATTTTTTCTTTCTCCTCCAACAATTCTTGCTTCAAGCAGCCATGCATCTGATTCCTTCCTATCAGCCACCTCTGCCTGCATTAAAAAAACAAGTATCATTTTTTACAGTCATAAATGTTACGACTCTCGTCCTTCCATTGACCCTACGTTCTTTCCCTTTTCGTTCATCACATCCCTCGAGTTCATCTGATATGACTTGGCTTCACGATAAAAGTTTCCCAGCTGATTTGAAGTCAAATAGAGGGGGCCATTGCTTACTCGAGAACTACCGCCGCTAATGCTATTGCTAAGTCAAGGGTGACTATCTTCTCCGCGATTGGCTAAAATGTAGTTCTAAATCAGTAACTATTCCTAACAGTACAGTGTACTTGTAGTAGTGTACTGTCTACTGTACAGTACATCATACACTCTTTTGCGAGCCTACTCTAAAATGTCAATAAGTAAGGAGTATAATAATAACTAACCACCGTCGGCCGCTGCTGAGCCATCCCCCTTAGCTCCTCCTGGTGGCACTTATGGTGCCTACGGCATCTGCTGCTTGAGTGGCCCCTTCGCGCTGCTGGCCCCGGCACTGGTGGTGGCAAGTGCTGCATCCGATGTTGTGATGCCTATAAAAAACATGTCATATTTTTAGATGCCGTACACCACCCCCTACTTCGTCTCGTAATGAAAGAGAAAATGTTACACAATTTTAAATTATTGGGATTGAAAAGAAGTCACGGTTTTGGGGAGGGTGTTAACTTATATGCTTAGCTATAACATGCGACTCTTTTTGGCACAACTGATAATTGCTTGCTCTTAAACCTGCAACATTTTTATAATTACAGACAGAACTAACTACTCCTCATCACCACCAGGAGAACTTGAAGTTCCAACAAGGTGAGGGCTCCCGAGTCCCGCACAGTTACTTCTGACTGAGGTATGTGGAAAGTCGAACTGCACCTATCACCAACAATGTCCTATTTATCTTGTCCATACTTCTGTATGTGCAGAATAGTCCTTGAAACACTAGCGGTATGGTATGTGCTACTATCAAATCAAAAAGCCAATTACTAGCTTATCCTTGGTGGACATTGACATTTTGTTGTTGGAAATTGTCAAAGCACTAACATTAAGAAGACTGGAATAGACAGCAAGGGCAACCCAGAGGACTGCAGTGAGTGCCTCTAGAGCTATTGCTGGATCAGAGTTTTGTTTAACACCATTAGCCGACTGGGCAAGCTTAGCTACCTACACAGACCGACTCATAAATAATAGTAAATAGTAGTAGCACAGAGAGTGATGGTAGAGAGGCAGGATAAGAATGTAGAACAAACAGTCTACAAGAAGAGCAAATACTATTTTGTAAAAAAAAATAGAATTAGCAAACAGTTTGGAATGAATAGGAGCTGTAAAAGTTAGGGAATTATAATTATATTATTAACAAAACAACTTACTGGGGCCAGCAGAAGAGCCTGCAGAGGACCGTTTTTGCCCACTCTGTTCCGCCGGAGTCTGGGCTGTTGCTGTCTTCTTGCCCCTGGGAGGTGCTGATGATCATGAAATAAACACAAATATGGATGATTGTTCTTTGGAAATATTTTATTTCTTTGACCACAATCTAAAATTATCTCGGGGAAACAAATTAGCAACAATTGCACTACATGTATTGACCTATCTGATCTGGTCAACTAGGAGGATACTAGTACAGTATTGCTGGATTCGCAGACCGTCTACTTGGAAAGTTATGTAAATCACTAACTAAACCAACAACAAAAAGATTCTACTACGACTGCCAGCACTCAGCAGCACGCGACGTGACAGACACAGTCCGTGATCGTGATTGCAGACAACTAAAAAATGTCCTACTATACTCAACCTATGAATCCATCACTATCTCTTCTTCTTAGTGGCAGCAGGAGTACAAACTTGAGTCTCTAGTCTCTCGAGCATTGCGCTGTTCTGTAAAGTACTACACTCATACATATTCAGGCCAAATGTACACAAAGTTGCAAACAAGTAAGCATAGTAGCAACGCCACTGAGGAGGTGAGCACCTGCAATCACAGAAGCTATTTAAACATTATTTTACCTGCAATGTAATCGAATAGGCAGCATTCTTGCTCTTCGGGAAAAACATATATTAGCAATATAACACAGAGCAGAAAAAAACAAAGTAGGTATTAAATAGATACTCACCAAGGCCAGGGATCTCCACGCCTAGCAGGTGGAGCAGGTCCTGCTCCCGGTTGAGGATGTCGGGCCACCGGTGCGTCGCTTGGTCATAGGTTCCCCGGACCCCAGACTCCCTCCGCATGGCCCGGCACACATATCCCACCGCTGGCGACGCTCCCGGAGGCCATACCCTTGACCGGGCCTGCCCCCTGCTGCCACGGTCTTAGGGAGGTGGCGCAGAACAAAAAATATAAGAGCGGCCACCTCCACTGTGGCGAAAATCTCCCTGGCCACTACTTGCTCCCCCCTCAATCACCCGCATGGGAGCCTGGTGCAGGGTGCGGGGTGCGGGGCCCTTCCCCTTGTTCCTCCCGGCTCCCTTTGCCATGGTCCTGGACAGCTGATGAAAAAAAATAGGAAAGAATAGGGACAAAGTAAAGAAAAGAAAAGAGTTTTAAAAAGAAGCTTTAAAGGTAACCAAAAGTAGAAAAAAAACCAAAAAATATAGATGTAGAAAAAGAGAGGGATAGATAATGAGTAAAAAAGATTTTAAAAAAGTTCAAAGAAACAAAGGATTGCAAGGATTAGTGGAGGATTGAAAAAAGCATGCCCAGAACCATAGCAATGAATGAAAAACAAGATGGCCACGCCCATTGAGGACCGCGTGGGTACGTTTGCGCGATATTTCCCCCACGAGCACGCAAAAACGCACGCGAACACGTAATCGCGCCCCGCACACAACGCGAGCTTGCAAATAGCTCCCGGAAACGGAAATACGCAACGCGCACAAGATGGCCGCTCTCATATTCAACCGCATGGGTAACTTCGCGGTCGGTGCGCTGCAAGCGGCTCCCGAATACACAAAAAAAACAGCGAACACGGAAAAAAATAAAAATCCGCAAATTCACACGAATTTGCGGATTTTGAGGATCGCAAATTCGTGCATTTCGCTCATACTTAATTATAAATTAATTCGGTATTTATAAAGCGCTGACTGCCACTCCATAAGGAGCATCCTGGCGCTGGTTGGAGGTGAGAGGGGGGCCCGAGGAATCCTAAATGAGTGAAAGGCAGAATTCGTCTGTAGAGCTGAATACCCAGGTTTTCAGTGCCTTCCTAAATTGGGTTTCTGTTTTTTGAAATCTTAGATGAGTTGGCAAAAGGTTCAAGGTCTTGGTTCCCAAGGCGGCCACTGTTTTTCCTCCTTTTGCTTTACATCTGAAAATGGGTGGTTTAAGGAGGTTGGCTGACGAGGACCTAAGGTTCCTCGTTGTGATGTAGGAGTGAACCGTGGTCCCAATTTTAGCATAGCTCTAAAGGTGATTAGGAGGATTTTAAAGAGTATTCTCTTGTGCAGTGGGAGCCAATGAAGGACTTTCAAGGCAGCCGTGCAGAGGACCTTCGTGGAAGTTTTAGAACTAGACGTGCCGCAGCATGTTGGACCACTTGGAGTCTTTTTAGTGTTGATCTGTTGGTTCCTGCCAGAAGGCTGTTGCAGTATTCCAGGCGCGAGAGAATCAGGGCCACTGCCATTGATTTCCTTGCGGCGAGTGGGATTAAGTCAAATATTTTTTTTAGAGATTTGATGAGCCTAAAGTAGGTCCCTGCTACAGCCATAGCTTGTGGAAAGAAGGAAAGCGCAGTATCGAACTGTACTCCTAAATTTTTGTCTACGTTAACCATATCAGGCCGAGGTGTTTTCCCCTCTGGCCACCAATCACAAGACTGGAATGAAACATCTTTCCCTATGGGAAGGACCTCGGTCTTGTCGGTTTTGCATCTGAGGTGGTTGTCCTTCATCGACTGGATGACTTCAGCTAGGCAATGTTTAAAGTTAAGTTTGGCATCTGTAGATTTGTTGTCCAGAGAAAGGATCATTTGGGTATCATCTGTGTAGGACGTAACTTCAATCCCAAAGGATGCTATCAAGGAGTGGGGTCATATAAATGTTGAATAACAGTGAGCTCTGCGACGAGCCCTGTGGCACTCCTGTTGTTATGTTGTGTTCCACAGAGAGGAAAGTTCCAAGGGTCACAGCTTGTCTGCGGTTAGTGAGAAAGGATGTTATCCATTCCAGAGCGGTTCCTGAGATGCAGCTGAATTTGAGCCTCTCCAGGAGGATACTGTGACAAAATGGAATAGAACGCTGCAGGTAAGTCGAGTAAGATCAGCACCGCCTTCCTCCCTTTGTCGGCTATGATTTTTAGTGCATCTGTTATTTCCAGGAGTGCAGATTCTGTGGAGTGCTTAGAAAAAAAAACGTATTGCTGAGGGTGGAGGATATTAGCAGCCTCAATGAATTTGGTAAGTTCTTTGTGTACAAATCTTTCTGCGATTTTGCCTAGTAAGGGAAGCAGTGAAATAGGACGGAGGCTCGAGAGCACCGATGGGTCGATGTTTGTTTCTTTTTCAGTGGTTTTACCAGTGCCAGCTTTCATTCATCTGGTACTGTACCTGAGCTTAAGGAGGAATTACCTATCTGATTTTTTATTGGATTGACCGTGTCTATGTTTTTGTGGAGGATCATGGGTGGGCAGGCGTCCAAGGGAGAACCTGATTTGCATGCTAATATTGCATCGCGAGTCTGTTCCAGCGACATTTGGCGCTTATGGACCTCACACAAACATTCAACTGTGTCAACAGATCAAAATTATGGTCAATCTTTAGTGAAATGGGTCTTGAACCAGAGCTTGTGAATTTCTTATACGCTATTCATGAGAATAACACAGCTACTGTGAGATACAACAGTAATGGAGATCTGACAACCCCCTGGGAGGTTAAGAGAGGGTTATGTTAAGGCTGTATCTTAGCCCCCCTCTTATTTACACTATATTAATAAGTTGGATGATTCTTTAACAAACAGTTGTTCAGACATTCCTAGGTTTAGCGAACAGATGATCCCCACACTTTTATATGTGGATTACACAGTTATATTAGCTAGAACTGCACTGGGCATTCAATTACTTTTAGATACTTTTATAGTTTTTATGGACTCCCTAGTTCTTTAAAAAAAAATAGAAATCTCATACTTTGTCCATTGGCCCTGGAAAGTCCCAAAAAAAGACTACATTTTATTGTAAAGGGGTTGAGTTAACAAGGGTTCCAACTTTCCCATATTTGGGGGTACTTTTTGATGAGTGTGTGTCATGGTGCCCTCAAATTATGCAAAAAAAAGAATACTCATTAGAGCAACGGGCGCAACATTAAATTTTGCTAAGAGACTAGGATCTAAACCGATTCCGGCCCTGATGAAGATATATAAGGAAACATGTATCCCCATGGTAACCTATGGCAGTGACATCTGGGGATATAAGGAAGGAAAAGACATTCAGAATGATGAAGACAAGTTTTTACGCAAGATTTTGGCAGTCCTGCAATCCACCCCTACATACATATTACATGAAGAATTAGGGGTGGGATATATATCAGACCAGATAGCAGTGGCCCCTTCAATGCGCTGGTTGAGAGTTTGGGGATGCCCTATCATAAATTTAAATCAAATAATTATCACTGACTGTCTATGGCTAGTGAGGGCTGAATATATCCCCTGGCTAAAGCACCTAAAGGAACTCAAAAAATGGTTAGGTTGCCCTGATTTCTTTCTAAGCCCCAAACCCCTGGACAACTTTAAAATTAGAAACAATAAACAGCAGTCCATGATTAAGCGCATGGTCTAAGGGAAGAGAAGGATTTTCTAAAATCAACAGTGAGAGGGTATGCCACATTATCTATGCATAACCAAGTTCAACCTTCCCTATTAATTGTTGGCAATCCCTTCCATAGTTTTGTTTTAACAAAATTCAGCCTGCTAATGGCTCCCTGGCTTCTGTCGGTTCCCCAAGGCTTTTAAAAACCTGGCACATTAAAACCTTATCCTTGTGACAATTTCTCTGAACAGGTTACCCTTTATTTTATTTTGTGACTACTACGTCTCATTACGTAAGAATTGTATATAACCATTACTCAGAGATTGTCATTTCTCCCAAGTCAGGCCTGCCTTACTGTACCTTCAAATGTTATCTTCCCCCATGGTCTGTTTTGGGGTTGCACGTTTTTTAACAGGACTCATTAGGCGCAGAAAAAAGTTGTTGTTTTACCTGTCATTATGTCTCTTAACATGTTTTTATTTTTAGGCCCACTATGTGTCATAGATGGGGACTATAATACTTGACGGAGTTTGCTCCTTTGCACCTTGCACTTTATACAACACCTTTGCATTGTATGTACTTTTGGTCTCGGTCTCCTGGTTGATATCAGAAATGCCATAAACAGGTCGAATATGACTGAGTTGCTTTTTTGCACCTTGCACTCTATAAAATGTTCTTGTACTGTAATATACATTAGTTCTCGGTCTTCTGGATGATATCAGGAATGTCATGAACGTGGACTTTCTGTATTTTATTGAGCTTCATCTTTTTCGCCTTGCACTTTACACAGCGTTTTCGTACTGTATTCTACTTTAGGTCCTGGTCTTCTGGTGAATACTAGGAATGTTATCATTGGGGACGCTCGTATTTGCCTAAGTCTGCTCATTTGCACCTAGTATTTTATACAACCTTTCTGTATTGTATCTATTATAGGTCACAGTTTTAGAGATGACATCAGGAATGCTTTTTTAAACTTTGGCTTTTTTAAATTGTGTTAATGAAATATACAGCTGTATGACATGTTCACTTTTATGGCATTAAGTTGTTGAATAAAGCATTCTTGACATAGGAAAAGGGACTGTGCCAGAAAGCCTAGAATGCAAAGGAAAAAACAGCCTGAAAGGCTAACACTAGAAAGTAAAAAATGTGACCTTTTTCTTAAAGAATCCCAGACCGCCCCATCCCACAATACACTGCAGTGGCAGTTTGCCTGTAAGAGTCAGCTCTTTTTTGAGGAAAGAACAGGTTAATAATAAAACCTGATAGCCAGGGAGGAGGGAGGGTGTTCATGATTTCAATGAAGATACCTGCGATGCAGAGCTCTACCTACAGGTATGTAACTTTTCCTTCTGCATCATAGGATCTTCATTGATAGTCAAACATTGAATAGAATTGCAAACTAATCAAACTCCATAAAGCTTCTGTCAGGCAAAAGTATATAGTTATCATGAAGATCATGCAATGAGGTTCTCCTGAACAATTATGGAGTAAAATAGAAGATAAAAAAACGATTTGAAGAGGTTTCCTAAACTCACTTCCCAAAACTTAAATTTGGCTTGAGTATCCGATTCTAAACAGTAATGCTTTGTGAATGAGTGAAGAAAACTCCCACAGCTCAAGGCTGTGAGCAAACATCCACTCAAAAAAGAGGGCCCCTGATAAGAATAACGTAGAGAGAATAGGGGAAATAAGCAATACACTCAAAAAACAAACTCTCTACCTGAGCCAATCAAATGGTGCAACAAGTCACTAATTAAGAATCAACTAACAACCCATGCCATGATATGTGACCAAGACGTACAAAAAAGGGTATTTAATATCAAAAAAGATTTTTTTATTGTTATTTTATCATTTGTATTTTCAATAATTCAGATTTTTGAATAAACATAGTCAAATGATACAAAAAACACATCCCAAACCACGCACACTCACCATATCAAGCATTCAAATTCATAACCATGCATACTCATACGTCCATTCAAATCAGGCATTCCATAATACAAAAATAATAAATAAATAGACGTGGAAAAATCTCCAAGAGAGAGCAAATGCTCACTTGATGTTGTTCTCTTATTACATAAACTTGTAAATGTAACTGATAAAGTGATTAAAGCAATAAATCAATAATCTGTAGAGGGGTCATACGGTGATAAATCAGATTAATATCGATGGCATAACAAAGCAAATCAGGGGGACAGACAAGATTCAATCAAGAAAGTCCACGTCATAATTTCAGCGCTGACGCGCGTTTCGGTGTTAAACCCCACTGTGGGTCTCACCTTCCTCAGGGCGCATAAACCAAAGGACAGTAGTGGTGGGACGTGCCTACAACAAACAGTGAACACAGATCAATATATTTACAAAACAGTGAAAATAAATATTATAGAACATGACGAAAACACTAATCAATACAACATAATATGCACATTGAAATACATTAATCCCAAAATGTGGTCACATAGCATGGGCTGATACAATGAACTGATAAATAAAAAAAAAATGTAATACATGTGCACACGCAGTAAGAAACAAGAAATATACAAAGACACATTCCTTTTATAAGTAAAAAAAGTAAATACGATACCGCACAAGCAAAAAATAAAAATTTCAGGGGCACATACAGATTCTAAGAGATCTAACACAGGGTTACCATGACGTGTAACATTGACAACAGAAGCATTTTTAGGTGAATTTGGACAAGTAACAAAAATAAGGAGAGAATTGGACAAAACGATAAAGATCAAAAGTAAAAGAATTCAGGGGTACGTGAAAAGGCAAACTGCTGGTAGGAATTGGATGTCAGCAAGGACACACTGAAAATGTGCCTATGAGAATACGAAACATGAAAATGGTAAATCAGTGCAACCGACTGAGGAGGTCTGCTAATTAGTAGTGAGTGGTCAGAGCATAGAGAGAAGAATGTCAGTTGACCTAATAAGAATGTATATGGTTTCAGAAGGCCATACAACCTAGGCCCTCAAATTCATTGAAGCAAACGAGAAGGAAGATGACTCGTGCCGGGTGAGGGGCCAGTGATATGAGTGAGATGATTGCTAACAGGAGCAGAGACAGCGGGTGTTCACAGATAATGGCGTCGCTCCGGGCTCTATCAGAGGAATGACAAGGACAAAGACTTTTAAGCAATCTAGCAGTCCTACGGCAATTCAACGTGCTTAACACAGATGACAAGTGACTAAAATTCCTCACCTGCAATGAAGGCTAAAGCAGAAGGAAGCAGTGATGTATATATTGGCAAGCCAAAGGAAATGTAATCTAATAAAACCATGGCAGCAATCATAGAAGCTTTGATACAGGGCTCCTAAGAAAGAAATGAAAAAAAAATAAGTAAAAGAGGGCAATGAGGGTCAACCGGACCTAATAAAAAAATTGTACCAGGGCCCTGTTGCCGCCAGGTCAGAGTGTATAACGGTTCTTACATTCAAGGGATAATGCGCGATGGCGAAAAGCTGAGCCAGCCGGGATACCGGGCGGTCTAAACATCAGGGCGGGGGGAGCACGTTTAAATACTCTACAATACCGCGACTGGGCGTCTGACGTCATAATTACTATAACATACTCCCCCGCCCAGTTAAAGGGCCCGATAGTGTGTAAAGCCAACTCGCAAGTTCAAAGGGAGGATAAGGGCAGGGAGCGACAAGGCAACTCCAGATGAAGGTAAATAAATCCAATGGACAAATCACCGCAATAACAATGCATAAAGGAAAAATAATAAAATGGAAAAATGTTAAAATAACAAGAAGGATACAGGCATAAGTTTAAACTAAATTAACCACGCCTGATCCAAACAAATGGCCCACAGCTGCATACATCTGCCTAGAGAGGGACAGTCTTAGGCATCAGATACTGGCATTTTCCCAGGGAAGGGTCTCGTTGAGTCCCTTGTTCTTGGTGTTGAGGGAAAATATCCAAAAGACTTCTTGTTTCTTCCGTGTTGCAGTAACATCAGTGCCCATTTGTGGACGGATTTTTTCAAGTATGGTCCAACAAAGATCCCCTTCAGTGTGGCTTGCTTCCATCTAATGACTGACTAAGGGTGCAGCATGTTTGTGCAGTCTAATGTTTGATTTATGTTCACCCATGCGAGTTCTACATTCTCTAGCAGTTTCCCCTATGTAATCCAGATTGCAGGGGCATAGGATGGCATACACAAGATAGACGTAGAGCAGTTAGTCATTTCTTTCAAGAATACTGCCCTGTCATTGATCCGAATCTGATCACCATCCATCACGTTGGCACAGGCTTGGCATGGACCACATTTGTGGTTGCCCTTGATG
The DNA here is from genome assembly GCF_964263255.1 of Lissotriton vulgaris. Lineage (NCBI taxonomy): Eukaryota > Metazoa > Chordata > Amphibia > Caudata > Salamandridae > Lissotriton > Lissotriton vulgaris. The sequence continues at coordinate 455,590,946 of NC_141700.1, read as the reverse complement.
GGTTGGCCTCCAGTTATAGATCTTTGTGCAAAGTTGGTTTACTCAGATCTTTTAGCCTTAACCAGAATGTTTCTGAGGTTCTTATTCCTCTTGAAGGCAAACAGCAGTTTGGGCATAGGTTGGAGCTTGTGATCCAAGTTGAGAAGGTGCCATTGTGAATTAATGATTGGCACACCTTATGATCAAACTGGGAGTATTTAGTAACACATACCAATTTGTCTGCCCCTTCCTTGTTTTTAGGCTGGAACATCGTATCGCAATCATAATATTGTGCTCTTTTCAATGCATCTTTGATGAGTTTGTGGGGATATCCCCTTAATCAGTTTTTCTTTTAGAATTTCAGGATGGGTCAAATAGTGCTTGATAGTAGTACAATTTCTACGGAAGTGCAGAAATTGACTAAACGGAATTCCGTCCTTTTGACATCTCGGATGAAAACTGCTGAAGTGCAGAAGGGTGTTCCTTGACGTGCTCTTGGTGTATAAGGACACCATAAGTTGGGATTAAAGATGTTCAATGCACACATCAAGAAATTCAAGTTTGTTGTTGCTCCTATGTGCTGTAAATTTAAGATTACAATCCGCCGCATTAATCCACCTAATGAACTCATCCAAGACCGCCTGGTCGCCTTTCCAGACGAAAAAAATATTGTCTATGTAGCACGACCAGTTGTTTATGTTCTCGTAAAATTGAGCCAGCTTGTTATAGATGTTCAAACTCTCAAAATGTCCCAAATAGAGAAACACTGGGGCCACACGCTGCGCCCATACTGACTTCCTGGATTTGATGGAAGATACTTTGTTCAAATTCAAATAAATTCTCCTTCACTACAATCTCAAGGCATTGAAGGATAAATATAGAGTTAGTATACAGGGGTTCTGTCTCCAGGATTTCCCCAATGACACTCAGTGCTTCCTTCTGGGGGATGTTAGTATATAAGGACTCAAGGTCCATGGTGACAAGTGCTTCTTTTTCCTGGTTGTACGGTAGGCCCTCGATTTTCGATATAAGTTGGCCCATGTCCTTCACGTGGGAGGGTAAGGTGGCTATGAGCAGTTGCAGGAAACGGTCATCATAATTAGACAGAGGTTCAGTAGCCGCCCCAATTGTCGGAACTATCGGTCTTAAGGGAGGGTCATATTAATTTTTGTGGGTTTTCGGAACACGGTAAATGATAGGGATGTGTGTAAAGGAAGGGGTAAGGTATTCAGCCTCTTTCTGACAAATATCTCCTCTTTCGACTGCAGCTTCAACAATAGCCAGAATCCTCAATTTGAGTTTGGGTTCTGTGTTTGACATAATATTTTTGTAGTGCCTAGGGGAGCTTAGAAGGTCAGTCATTTTGTCTTTGTATTTTTGGGCGTCAAAGATCCCAATGCCACTTCCCTTGTTGGATAGTTTGATCATAAGTGCATCATTGTGTTTAAGTTGTTTGAGTGTGGCATTCTCATCCCTCGTAATGTTATACAAGGGTTTGGGGACATATTTGGTGACTTTTTGAATTTTAGAGAGAAACGCCTTTTCAAATAAATCCACTTCTCCTCCCACAGACTCAATTCCAGGGGTCAAACTGGAGGGAGGTTTTAGGCCAGATAGATTCTCTTCCATGGTGTAGGTTGCTTGAATTAGAAAAAACGTTTTAAGCCTAACCCTGCGGAAAAGGAGTGAAGGTCCTTCATTAGTTCAAACGTATTGAGATTTGTGGTAGGGACAAAAGACAATCCTTTCGAAAGAAAGGTCTCTACAGAGGGCTCAATGGTACAGGAGTAAAGATTAAACACAGGGATGTTGTTTATGTTCGCCAATGCTATTGATTGCGAGTCTGAATGTATTTCTGTGGTGGTTCCTGTTTTCAGTTGCCTAAAAAACGATTCTTAGTGGTGGCTCTCTCAAACTCCTGTCTAGGTTGGTAATTACGATGCGATGGCCCTTCGCTGTCTTAGTCGGTGGTGTCATAAAAGATGGTAAATCGTCTATTTCACCAATTGGTTGTGCTGTTGCTCGTGGTATTCTCACTGCTGGTAGTATAGAAATTCTCAGTGAGATAGGGAAACGTTCGCTCTTTTGAGAAGAGACGTATATCTTTCCTGAGATTTTCAGTCTTTCTTTTCAAAAGATATTCACTATAACATTCTAATTTGAGTGAAATTTCCTCGAGCTTCTTTTTTCCTTCTTCTACACTATTGGATGACTTGATTTTCTCCTTCAATTCTTGGATTTCTTTGTTTAACAAGCTGACTACTTCCCTAGCCATTTCGATAATCAACATCATCCAGTCCGGTGTGTCCACTGGGGCGTAGGGGTGTAGCCCCACTAAGCCTGGACGCACCGTGGCAAGCTATTTAAGTATTAATAAACATTCACAAATTAGCGCCACAGGGCAGCGCGGGACATGGGGACAGGCGAGCAATGGTACTATTATAGGTCCGGAGTTCGTAGGGGGGGGAATCGGGGCTGCTGGTCTGCTGCAGCTTGAGTGACAGTCTGCAGCAGGCCAGCAGCACTGTGGGCGCATGAGGATTTTTGGGCTGTTACTTGCCCGAGCATGTGCGACAAACACCCAGCATAGAGAGAGGGTCCGAAGGGGCCGGGGGTGCTGCATCAGCCGGGCACGGGCTTTACAATGCGCCAGGGCGAGTACTTAGTGTGCCCCCTACCCAATCCTGGATAGGGGGGCACACTGCTCAGCACTGCATATATCATGGCCAATCACTGTGTGACTTCAGCATGAAGCCATGCAGTGATTGGCCATTCGGGACGCGCGCGCCGTGATGTTCTGTGTGAGTTACTACTTTCTATTTCTAACTGAAGTTGGTGTTGTCATCGCGTCACCACGTGCAGAGCAAACAGCCAGCCCAGCAGACGTCCGACGGTCCACACCACAGTCACACAGTCACATCACAGTTCAATCACTGACACAGTAGGTGGGTGCATGCTGCATATCATATCTATGTTTTTAATTCATTTTATTTCTGCTGCAGATTTTTGTATTGTCTGTCACAGCCTGAGCCTGAGCCTCTAATAATAATATGGGCGGGGCACAGTCTTTAAGGGCACCTCTAAAACAATACAAAATGAACTCCTTGAGTGTATGCTCGAAATTTTAAGAATTGCAAAAAACACAGTTGATGGACAGAATGTAGAACAATGTCATACATTCACCCCAGTAAAAGGATCTGGGCCTAAATCCATCGTTTTTTTGGACTCCACACCACCCTAGGTTAGACACTGGCTATATGCAAAGCAGCTCTGACCCTGTGCCTCATGGGAACAGTCCAGTCCGAACTACCAAGCCATGTCTTTCCCAGACCGGAATCAAGCATCCAAGGACCGGTTTCTGGCTATCAGCCTTCATCAGCCTGGATAGCTTGACTCCAGTGGTGTGGAGAGCCTGGGACTCACGTCTGAGTATACCCAGCACACTCGGGGTGAAAATTGCAAAAAACACAGTTGATGGACAGAATGTAGAACAATGTCATACATTCACCCCAGTACAGGGATCTGGGCCTAAATCCATCGTTTGTTTGCACTCCACACCACCCTGTGTTAGTCACTGGCTATATGCAAATCAGCTCTGACCTTGTGCCTCATGGGAACAGTCCAGTCCGAACTACCAAGCCATGTCTTTCCCAGACTCAGACATGAGTCCCAGGCTCTCCACACCACTGGAGTCAAGCTATCCAGGCTGAAGAAGGCTGATAGCCAGAAACCGGTCCTTGGATGCTTGATTCCGGTCTGGGAAAGACATGGCTTGGTAGTTCAGACTGGACTGTTCCCATGAGGCACAGGGTCAGAGCTGATTTGCATATAGCCAGTGTCTACACCAGGGGGGTGTGGAGTGCAAAAAAAACGATGGATTTAGGCCCAGATCCTTGTACTGGGTTGAATGTATGACTTGTTCTACATTCTGTCCATCAACTGTGTTTTTCGAAATTTTAAGAAGCCATATTGTGCAAGACTTGCGAAACACAGACTTTGTGGCTATTCAGGCTGATGACACCACTGATGTGGCCACTAAAACACAGTCCGTGTTGGTGTTTCGGTACCATGACAGTGACAGAACCGTTGTGGAGAGGTTCTATGGTTTCACACATTCAAGAGACTCTAGTGCAGCAACCATTACTGAAGCTATACTGTGTCAACTGAACTTAATTTTTCCGGACCTGCCTCAAAAACAAAAACTTATCGCACAAAGCTATGATAGTGCGTCCGTAATGAGTGGAAGCCTTAGTGGAGTACAGAAACGAATTCCAGATGTGTACCCTAATTCTCATTTTGTGCACTGTTACGCCCACCAACTCAATCTTATTATGCAACAGGCAGTATCAAAGATCAGAGAGACACGAGTTTTCTTTCAGGATATAGGAGGCATGGCAGCATTCTTCTCACGTTCCCCCAAAAGAACAGAAGCCCTTCATGAGATTGTGGACAAAAGCGTTCCAAGGGGATCCTCAACTCGTTGGAACTTTAACATTTGTACAGTCAACCTAATCTTTGAAAATAGGGAGGGCATTGAGAAATGTTTTGTCGCCATAGGAGCCAATGAAGAGTTTGATCACACAAGTCAGAATGAAGCCCATGGCTTTATTAGAACACTACAAGACAAAGAGTTTCAGTTCTTACTGTTTTTATTTCATGAAATAATGCGTGATGTCGATGTGTTATACGATCAGTTACAACGAAAAGACATAGATACTGTCTTTGTGAAAGACGCTACCACTACATTTGTACAAAGCATAAGGAAAGTGAGGGATGGGGTTGACAATTTAAAGAGCAAACTGCCGGAGCATTCTGCTTTTGCAAACCGCAGGCAAAACATCACCTCTCTGGTTCGAATTGCAAAGGAGATATGTGACATTGTAATTGTGCAGGCACAAGAACGTTTTTCATTCACTAAACATTTGGTGAGTGCCACATTACTGCAAAGTCAAGAGTTTGCACAATATGATGAATCCTTACCGGAGCGTGCTCTGAATCAGGCTGTGGAAGCATATCCTATGCTCAAAAAAGAGCAGCTGAGAACTGAGTTTACTGTACTGTACGGATTGCCTGTGTACCGGAAGGCCACAAGTGCCTTGACTTTGCAGACTTTAATATATAAACCAAATATGGAAAAGTCACTTACAGAGACAGTGAGTTTACAAAAAATTGTCATTACCACTCCAATGACAACAGCCGAAGCTGAACGATGTTTTTCAGCATTAAAGCGCATTAAGACATTCCTCAGGAACACCATGCTACAGGCAAGACGCAATGCTTTGGCGATGCTCTCTGTAGAGAGCAAGCTAGTCCAAAAAATACTGGACTTCAACATGATGTCAGGGGGGACCAAGCACTCTTACCTGAGTTGAACACCAACCTTACCTGTAAGGTGCTTGATCGGTTTTGCAGAGACGCTATGGACCAATCTCCCAGAACCCTACCTTACAACCTGTGGTTCCTTTACATACACTAGGGTGATGGATAGCAGTCAGGGAGAGAGGCCGGATCTGACGCTATTTGTGTTCTTGTAGTTGACCTGCAAAGAACAAGAAATTCCTTAAAAGGTATCCTAAAATCCTGTCTTTTACTCTCTCTCTCTCTACCTCCTTCAACTATCTGATATGTCTTGACGTAATCTCCTACCTGCGATCTACCAGTCTGGGCTTCGCGTCCAGGAAGTCGTCGTCTAGGCGTTAGTTGAATAATTGCTGCTTTAATATCGAAGGTGGTTGGTCTGTCCGCCCCCAGACTTTTCTAGTTTCTTCTAAAATAAACAACAACAATTTATTTGCACTTTCCTATGACTTGTTTTCCCTGCAAAATAATCTAACTGTTATTTTACTCACTTCTCTTTATGTTCTTGTAGTCCAAACGACTTCTCTGTGGTAGTTCTAGAGTTAAATTCACTTCCAAAACCTTTTCTTTAAAACATTAGGCTTAAAATCTTTTTTACATAACATGCGTTACAATCTTAAACATGAAACAGATCTCTGAAATATTAGGAGTCCGAGTTCTTTTACTCAAAAAATTGTGCAAAAATTGTTCGTAAAGGTAGCGTTGGGCGCCTTTCTTAATTAAGGTACTTAGCTCTTCATTTCTCTGTCCAGCAGATGATAGCCTGAAGATTTCTAGGAATCAGAACTTTCAGCGTTGATGCAGGAAGTCTTCCGATGCCTTCCTCCAGACGCGATGTCTCTGAAGAGCCTTGAGCCTTGAAGACTAAGCAACTTCCAGAATCCCGGGTGTGGCTTTTATAGACCTGCCACACCCCGGGAAGTTCTGGAAAGCAACGTGCCACGCCCTGAGCCGTTCTAAGCTCCGTGAGAGGAGTGCTGTTCCTTCACTGTGTTAGTCATCACACAGCGCGCGAGCAAATGCGTGTCATTTTTAAAAGCGCGTCTTTTTTCCTGTTGCACTAAAGTCTCAGAATACGCTGTCAAAACATTCCTCTGAGCATTATTTCCCGAACCCTTTGCTCCATACAGTATTACAATAGTCTAATAAGCGAAATACCAACATTACATGTATTAACATTAACCTTCTGTTTCTAGGTCACTGGAGTGCTGGTTGCACGGGACAGGGGTGGGTTTCTTTGAGAGGTATTTTACTTCTAGCAAGGAAAGAGGAACCTACGCAATGTGCAATGGGAATTGTGGAATGGTGGTTTCATGACACATGAAAGTAATTGACAAGTTCGCTACACTGAAAGAGAGACGTGCAGATTTCATTTACAAAAAGTGAATGCTGCTACTTGTTTGTTAAATAAAAAAAATTCTGATTGAGATACTCAGAAATGCATTGATATCTCTGTTTTTAAAAGTTTTCTAGTGTTTGTTCTTTTTTGGGGACTAAGCAGATTTTAATGATCAAATGGCATATTAAGTACATTTTGTTTCACCTAAACACTATAATCAGTGTGGAAAGACAAGCGTGATAAAGTCACATACGTTCAAATGGAAATGTGGTAAAGGTAAGGCGTGGTTCCCAATGCTTTGTGAAGGCTGTTTCCCAACTGCTGTGCAACTTCTTCTTCTCTTAGAACTGAGATTTTCATGAAAGTCTTATAGTCTGAATTCAGCACCTGAGCGTAATAGGACGGAATGTATGAAGCTCTGTGGTTATACTGAATAAGCAGCTATCTATGTTATGCCATCTATTAATGTAATAACTGCACTTTCACAATTGCTTTATTAACCTTCCTGCTTTCTCAAATTTGCTTGAAAATGCACGATTTTCTTCTCTTTTTCCAAATTTTCTTGGGGGGGTAACCCCCCCATTCCCCCTTATGGGGTTCAGGGTCGCTCGCTGTGCTCGCTCGCTACGGTGCAGTATGCAAATCAGTTTGCACCACACCACTTTCAAATGCCACCACCCGCTACTGCTGGAGATCCTATTGGAGATAAGTGCCTATTTCTCTAGGAACTGCCTGATTTCTAAAAAGAGGACCAGTATATTCCTAACTCTAAATCCAATGGGAATAGTGCCAGCTTTGAGATATTCAAGCATAAAGTTGGATTTCTTTTTCAAATTGAATAGTTTTGTCCACTCCTCGTTAAGACCTTTGCAATGATGATTCTGAAGTGGCAGGCCTAAGCTTCACGATGGTCGAGTAACCCAAAAGGAAAAACGTTGCACTAAAGACAACAAATTACAGAACCATAAGGGGACAGATAATACAAAAAACAACTAAGATATATCTAGAGAAAACAACAATGAAAAAAGGGAAACGTGAAAACACAAATAAATAGCGTGTGCACAGGTTTCAAAGGAAAGACCGCTGGTTAATAAACTCCCACAGCTCAAGGCTGAGTACATACATCCACTCAAAAAAAGAGGGCCCCTGTTTTAAGGCTTCTATAATTTCTGCCATGGTTCTTTTAGATTACATGTCCTTTGGCTTGCCGATATATACATCTCTGCTTCCTCCTGCTTTAGCCTTCATTGCAGGTGAGGAATTTTAGTCACTTGTCATCCGTGTTAATCATGTTAAATTGCCGTAGTACTGCTAGATTGCTTAAAACTCTTTGTCCTTCTCATTCCTCTAATAGAGACCGGAGTGACTCCATTATCTGTGGACGCCCGCTGCCTCTGCTCACAGTAGATATCATCTCACTCTGGCCCCTCGCCCCTGCACAAGTCATCTTCCTTCTCGTTTGCTTCAATGAATCAGAGGGCCTAGGTTGTATGGCCTTCCGAAACACTGCATATTCTTATTCGGTAAGCCGACATTCTTCTCTCTATGCTCTGACTACTCACTACTAATTAGCAGACCTCGGTCGGTTGCACTGATTTACCATTTTTGTGTTTCGCATTCCCGTAGGCTCATTTTCATTGTGTCCTTGCTGCGATCCGATTCCTTCCAGCAGTTTGCCTTTTCAGGTACCCCTGAATTCTTTTTCTTTTGAGCTTTATCGTTTTGTCCAATTCTCTCCTTATTTTTGTTATTTGTCCAAATTCACATAAAAATGCTTCTGTTGTCAATTTTACACGACATGGTACCCCCGTGTTAGATCTCTTAGAATCTGTATGTGTACCTGAAATTTTTATTTTTTGCTTGTGCAGTATCGTATGCACTTTTTTTTTACTTATAAAAGGAATGTGTATTTGTATATTTCTTGTTTCTTACTGCGTGTGCAAATGTATTAAAAAAAAATATATATTGATTGGTTCATTCTAACTATCAACCCGTGCATTTGTGACCAGATTTTGTGATTAATGTATTTCAATGTGCATATCATGTTGTATTGACTCATGCGTTTTCATCATGTTCTATGACATTTATTTTCACTGTTATGAAAATATATTGATCTGTGTTCACTGTTTGTTGTAGGCGCATTTCACCACTACTGTACTTTGGTTTATGCGCCCTGGGGAAGGTGAGACCCACAGTGGGGTCTAACACCGAAACGTGCAGCGGCGCTGAAATTATGACGTGGACCTTCTTGATTAAATCTTGTCTGTTCCCCTGATTTGCTTTATTGTGCCATCAATATTAATCTGATTTATCACTGTATGACCCCTCTACAGATTGTTATCGATTTATTGCTTTAATCTATCAGTTAAATTTACAAGTTTATGTAATAAGAGGACAACATCCTGTGAGCAATTGCTCTCTCTGGGAGATTTTTCAACATTTATTTATTTATTATTTTTGTATTATGGAATGCCTGATTTGAATGAACGTATGAGTATTTATGGTTATGAATTTGAATGCTTGATGTGGTGAGCGTGCGTGGTTTGGGATGTGTTTTGTATATCATTTTACTATTTTTATGCAAAAATCTGAAATATTGAATAAACAAGTGATAAAATAAAAAAAAAGTCTTTTGTGATATTAAATACCCTTTTTGTGCGTCTTGGTCACATGTCATGGCATTGGTTGTTAGTTGATTCCTAATTAGTGACTTGTTGCACCATTTGATTTGCTCAGGTAGAGAGTTTGTTTTTTGAGTGTATTGCTTATTTCCCCTGTTCTCTCTACCTTATTCTTGTCAGGGTATTCTTGAGTGGATGTAGGTACTTGCCTCACTCAAGCTGTGGGCGCTGCTTTTCCTCTTGTTGAGTGATCCCTAGGTTTGCCTGGTAAAGGCTTATTGTCAATATCATAATATAGGAAAATGCATGAAACTATCCACCTAGCTATGGATTGTTTTGAGGTTGGTAAACCTTGTCTCATGGCCCTTTAATTTTTGAACAGTTGGGAAGGTTTTCTAATAGATTGTGATCTGTCTCAGTAAAAACAAAGGACCCTTTTAAGGTCGAGGGAGTGTAACATTCTCTCCACTGCAGAAGTGGGATTTTGGAAAAAGGTAGGTAGATTGACATATTGACCGAGATGGAAATCTGACACTACCCTGTGCAAGAAAGAAGGGTGTGTAGGTAAAAGAACTCTATTGTGGTGGAAAACTGTAAAGGGTTCTACAGAAGATGGAGTTTGCAATTCACTGACTCTATGAGCCGAGATAATTGCAACCAAAAAGGCTGTATTCCATGATACATGTTGCAGCAATGCTTTATGAATAGCTCAAAGACCGGACCCATTAATTTGGGTAGCACTGTGTTTAACTCCCGAGGAGGAGAGGGGTTTCTGCGAAGAGGAAAAACATTTTTGAGGCATTCTAGAAAGTCCTTAATGACTGAAATCTTGAAAACAGATTCTTGTTTTAGAGATTGCGATATGCAGTGATAGCTGCAAAATTAACTCTTAGAGGACAGTTGTAGGTCAGACTTGGCTAGGTGTAGTTAATAAGGTAGAATTGTGTCTACCTGTACTGTGATGGGATCATAGCTATTTAAACGACACCCTATGAAGAAGCATTTCCTCTTAAAAGCATAGCAAGCCCTTGTGGTAGGGCGCTTCGCTTCTTTAATGTTCATGCAATCTTTATGTAAGATTTAGATGTCCATACTGGATGACCTCATGAGCCATGCTGCCAAATTCCATGATTGGATCGAGGGATGGAGAATTTTGCCTTGATGCTTGGAGAGAATGTCTTATCTGTGCGGGAGAAACTTTTGGTGGGTTATAGATGAGTGGAGTAGGTCTGTGTACCACTAGTGTCACAGCCAGTACGTAACTATGAGGATCTTCGTGATGCGGGATCTCAGAACTTTTGGATCGCCCTCGGAATTTGTTGAATTAGCAGAAAGGTGTACACAAATGGAGTCAACCAATCAATCAAAAGGGCATTGCAAAGAGACTTTGGTTCAGGAGCTCTGAATGTGAAGTCTTGGCATTTTCAGTTTAAGGCGTAAATGAACAAATCCAGAGTTGGGGTGCGCCATTCTGGGTAGATAGCATCTACGACTTTGTCATTGAGGACCTACTCATGGTTTTCTTCTTTGAAGCAGCTGAGGAAATCAGCTTCCATTATTAGAACTCCTGGGATATGAAAGGCTGTAATAGAAAGTCCTCATACCAGATCCCGATGCCATAGTGTGTGCACCTGGTAAGACGACTGTCTGGACCTTGTTCCACCCTGTTTAGTGATATAAAACATTGTGTCAGTGTTTTCTGTTTGAATCGTGAGGTCCTTCGATTGCAGAGATGGAAGAAATGCTTTTAGGGCCAGTAACATTGCTTTTGGTTCTAGAAGATTTATGTGGTATTTCTTTTCTTTTTGGGACCATAGACCTTGGATCGTCAAAACGATCATGGGGGCACCCCATCCAGTTAGTGATGCATCTGTGATGAGCGTCTGAGATGGGGTTGGTTTCTGAAATGGAACTCCCATCAGCAGATTGTTCGACTTGGTGAACCACGAAAGGGATTGACGTGAATTGTATATTAGGAGAATCCAAACTTCCCAAAGGCCTTTACTTTGAGACCATTGATCTTCCAAACATGCCTGTAAAGGTCTAATGTACAGGAATGCATTCAGTACAATATTGATGCCGTACGCCTTTGACCCTAGTAGAGATGCTGCTACCTTGCAAATCGTTGGCCTGGTCTGTTGTAGAATTTGGGAATATTTAGTTTGAATTGAAAACAATATCTCCTCCGAAGAATACATACTTCCTTTTGCAGTGTCCAGATGAGCTCCTAGAAATGTGAGGCACTGCACCGGTGTTGCAATAGACTTCTGTGGATTGACCTGGAGACCGAAATTTGCCAGGAGAGATGGTGTGGCAGCTAATGTCCTCCTTTGCTTTGTAAAATGACTCTGCTCTGGCGAGCCTGTTGCTCATGCATGGATATACAAAAATACTTTCTTTTCTTAGTTGAGCCACAACCACTGCCATACATTTGGAAAAAGTTTGGGGTGCTGATTTGATACCAAAGGGTAGTATCGCCTATTGATAGTGGTGAGAACCCACAGGAAATTGGAGAAATTGTCTGCGACGTGGGAAGTATGGGAATTAAAAAATATGCATCCTGTAGATCTACTGCGCAGAGCCAATTGTTCTTTGTCAAATGCGGGAACATTTGGTGCAGTAAAAGCATTCTGAAATTCTCTCTCTTTATACATTTATTTCAGGAACCTGAGGTCCAGTATTGGCCAAAATTAGTGTAGGTGATTTTTCTTCTTGACCAAAAAATACCTCAAACAAACTCCTTTATGCCTCTGTTGTAGTGGGACTATCTCTATGGCCTTGTGCAGTAGTACAGATGTTTATTGCTTGAGATCGTGCAAATGGGCCATTATGATTTGCTTTGGAGGGGCTGGTGGTGGGGCACAGGTGAAATGTAGAGCATAGCCAGTCTGAATAATATTTTGGACCCATTTGTCTGTTGGTATTTTTGTTCACTCTTCCCAATGCGTCTGTACCGCTTCACCCACCAGAGTGGGCAACTGTGGAGGGGGTATGTGATCCTCATTGCTTTGATTGAGAACTTTTACCCTTGGTTTACGAGGGTATGTGCGGAGAGAATCTTCGTCTTGGTATTAGTTTTGAAAAGACTGTTGAGGGGGTCTCTGTTGGTGTTGGTATTGGTAAGTGTTGGACTAGGCCCTTCTGGCAGGTTCCCCCCTAAACTTTTAGCTTTTTCAATGTAAATTGGTGGTAGTGATTTTTGGTTTCTGCGCACTTTCACTGTGTCCTTGTGGAAAGTGCGTGCACACTCTGAGTGCGTGGAGTAAGGTTGGCCTGCCCTCCCATAGAAATGCATGGGGAATGTCTGTGTCCCCGGTAGTTCCTGATGCGTGAGGTGTGCAGGCTCGAGGTTGGTATGTGCGGACTCGTGGGATTGAATGCTGCGCAATGATATGTGCGGCATGAATGTGTCTAGTATGGATGTGCCACTTCTAGACATGGGTGTGCGTGAGCAGTGAGTGTGCTGGCACGTGATTAGCTGGAGCTGGCTGGTGAGCCTAGCTCCAGGAGTCTGGATGGGTCTGCCCGGTGATGAGTGTGGAGATTAGCATGCTGATGGCTGTGGAGGAGTGCACCTGGGTCCTGAATAGGGCAGGGCTTTCCCCACACAATGCTGGCTCCACCCCCTGTGGTGCGTCTAGTGACCCTAGCTCTGCCAGTGAATAGAGTGAGGGGCTGAGCACATCAAGGGTGCTCCCAGACCAGCTGTGACTGGTTCTTCCCCCACCCTGCACAAGGACAAAGGGTTTCACTGTATAAAAATGGGCTGTGTCCCCTTACAATTTGTTCTCTTCCAGGATCCTATCTGAGGGGAGCTGCCATTGTTGCTGGGCCCAGATGGACCGCCACTTGGACTGCTCCCTGCCTGGAGGCCAAGTGAGCTGGGTCTGGGCCCAGCCTTGCTCCCCCAATCTTGCTGCAGTCCTAGGAGGACTTTTTCTGGACTGGTGGACCTTTGTTTGCCTATAGCGCTGGGGAGCACTTTACTTTGCTCTATAGCGCCTGGGAGCGCTGTATTCACTAGCACCTGGGAGCGCTTTATCTTTTCTGCTCTGCTAGCGCTTGGGAGCACTTTATTTTGCACCTAGCGCCTGGAAGCGCTTTATTGAGCCCCTAGCACTCCGAGCACTGTATTTTTACATTGGCAGCTTCCTACGCCGCTTCTGGCCATGTTCCGGCCTCTTGAGTCCCCTGGCAGGTGCCCACCCCGCCAGGGACCTTGCAGCTGGTTTGTGGTTCCTTTTCGAGGGTGCCCGCCCCTCTTTTGCCCAGAGGAGATCGCTGCCGCCAGCCCGGGGATCCGCTATGGGACGCTGTCCCGCCCCCACACCCCAGAGCCGCGCTGCTATTGGCTGCAGCACGACCCGGAAGTACTGGGCCCCGAAACCGGAAGCGGATGGGAGCCGACCCCGTGCTCCGGTGCCCCAGGGAAGTGTGGAGAAGCGTCCTCGCTCTCGAGGGAGGACGGGAGCCTCCCCCTTCCCCCCAGGACATCCCTGTGTCGGGAGAGGAGCCTGGGAGTGATCCGGCTCCCCCCCCGAGGCTCTACAGAGGAGGAGAGCCCCGCCCGCTGCCTTCAGGAGTCTCCGGCCCGGACCGGGTGGGAAGGGGAGCAACCCCTACCAACAGAGTCCCGCAGTACCGGAGGAGGAGCCACGCCACAGGTCCGGGTGAGTGGGGGCCCATGGAGTTCAGGTGGGGAGAGATGGGGGTGGCGGGGCACATTCCCGGTGCCTGCCCTCCCCCCCAGTGGGGCTATCTCATTCTTGGGCAGTGCTTGTTGGGGTAGAGCGGCCCCGGTTGGCAGCGGGCCGCTCCCCTATTACCCACAGCATTGCGCCACTTTCTTCGAGTCCCCCAGAGAGGCATTCCAGCGTTTGGGACCGGTTATTTAAAGCCCACGAGGCTCCAACGACCAGGGCACAGTATTGTGGAGAGCCCTAAGAGGCTCCGGGTCATTTCTGTATCCTAAGTCCCCTTGAGCGGGACTCCAACGAAGGCCCAGCATTTTTCTCGAGCCCGGAGAGGCTCCAACATTGGCAGGATTGCTTTGAGAGCCCACGAGGCTCAGAGGGGGCATTTGTTGTTCAGAGCCACAAGGCTCCTGAGGCCCCAAGTATTTCTTCTAAGCCCACGAGGTGCCCACGCGTGTTTGCCCAGTGTTGTTACAGCTGCCCAGCACTTAGTGGGCAGCTGCTCCGATTAGGCCCCTGACTTTGGGACACAGGGCGTCCTAGCCCCTGCAAGGATAGTTGGCCTAGGGACAGTCACAGGTGGTGACTAATGTGATGTCTGCGCAATTGTTCTTACACCTCTGAATGTGTTGTGATGCATCATGTGTAATGTGCCTATGCCCCTACATGTATTGTGATACTTAGTTGGTTGTTCTTGCTAGTACAGGTGGTGCTAGTGAGGTCCTGGTTCCCTGTGTAATATTTTCCTAAGGTGGTTAGGTTTGCGTAGATGGTACTTACCTGTTACCAGTGATGACTGGTTGTGTGTTACATTTTCTAATTTGTGCTACAGTGATTTTATATTCCATGTTCTAAGTGCTAAGTTCTAAAAGTGCCTATTCCTGACAGTGGTCCAGGTGCCCCGTCTTGTACATTTCCCCTGTAAATTCTGCCCGTGCCTGTTGGCACATTGTAAAGTGTGTGTTTTTATCTAATGTGTTTTGGTATAATACAAGGGCTATTTGTATATAACCTTGTGTGGTGTTTCCTTTGTGGTGGGCCTTGGGTGTTGTTGCTGGGTGCGCACGCAAACACTTAATCTACATATCCTCCAAGTTTAGCCTTGCTGCTCGCGTCACGTTACCTAGAGGGTGAGCAGGGGTTATCTTGGCGTGTAACTCCCTTGCCCTGACTTAGGAATGGTGGTCTCTGACTGACTTTGGCGCAAGCCCTGGCCAGCCAGGGATCCCATTTCTAACAATAAGGTCACATCAGGGTTTGGACACTTTGGTAGAAATGTCTTTTGTCTTTAGGTTTGAATTGTTTGAAGAATTTTTTCTGTTCTTGTAAAGCCACTGCCTTAAGCGTTTACACCTCATTTTTCATACGTAACATTTCCTCTTCTGTGTGCTGTCTGAAGAGGGAGGATAGAGAAAAAAGGCAGATTAGCAATCTTCAGTTGTGCGTCTGGCTTTAAAGATTCAAGTCTCAACCATGACGTATGCCTTGAGGAATTGCCATGGCAAAAGGCAGTAGTGGAAGATCAACAGAGTCAACCGCAGCACTGATGGATTGGTTGAATATGAGAGAGCCATCTCTGATCGTTTCTATATAATCCTGTTGTCTATGATCTGGTAGATCTGACATCAACAACTTAATTCCTTCCCAAATCTCCCTGTGATATCTGC
This sequence comes from Lissotriton vulgaris, assembly GCF_964263255.1. Taxonomy (NCBI): domain Eukaryota; kingdom Metazoa; phylum Chordata; class Amphibia; order Caudata; family Salamandridae; genus Lissotriton; species Lissotriton vulgaris. The sequence goes on along the minus strand of NC_141700.1, from coordinate 455,575,288 downwards.
CCAATAGTGCTGCTAAATTGGCATTGTATAAATTTGTAGGTGCTATACCACACATCTTCTTTCCAATTCCATCCATCCATTTGTTTGCTTTCTCGGTCAGGTGGAGCTGTTGTCTTCAGAGCAGAGGTATGTTTCGAGCAAACTGCTGTGACAATTACAGAGTCCGGTTTAGGATCCGCTTTGAGGAAGTAAGGATCCTGAGGAGGAGGTTTATATTTCATTAATAGCCCCAGGGTTGTAGATTTCACTGTAGCTGGAGTCAGAAACTTTTCTTGCACAATATCTATGAGACCTGAAAGAAGAGGTAAGTAGCGCCTCATTGTATCTGTAGGGTACAGAGTTGGGTGGTATCAACTTGTATGTTGAGCTTAGAAGCGCCTCTGGCTACAGCGTCCTAAAAAGCGACAATATCATCAACAGGAGAAGATCCAGATGGAGACCAAGGGGGAGACATTGGAGTACATGAAGATGAGAAATCCTATTTGTGATGAAGCCGACGTTGATGGTGGGCAACTGGGAGCTATAGGTCTAATGGGAGATTTTATAGGTGAAGGAGCTTTCTATTTGCCTAAAGGTGACCTTGACGTATCATTTGAGTTCCGTTGTACAGAAGAAACATTAAGAGGTTTTAAAGGAACCTGAAAAGGATCAGAAGGAGGAATAACAGGATGTATTGGTGAAAGACCTGTATCCTGCTTTGGTGAGGAAGGGTCCATGTGCTGGGGTAGAACAGACCAGCGAGAAGGGGATGACGAGATCTCCAGCTGAATGATGCTCGATGTCGAGCGAGGGGTGTTCGATGTTGTACGCTGACTCCTAGATGGCACCGGAGATCTTGGAGGAGAGGTATGGCTTTTTGAAGTAGAGTGTTTCGAGGTCGAAGAGTGGCTTGATCTCGACATTGAATGACATGACTACAAAAATGAATTATAAGAAAGTATTCTCGATCGGTGAGATCATGACATTGATCAAGGTCTTGCCGTAGATGCCAACACTGAAAGAAGAGGCAATAACCCCCAACAGCAGCAACAACCTTCTCTTCCTTTTTTAGGAAGAGGCCAACAGAAACAAAGAGGACGCAATCGATTCCACAATCAAACATGGGAAATGACCACATAGAGACAATATTACAAGAACTAAGACCGTCTCCCATTTTCCATTTATCGGATCGTGTGTTAACCCAAGCAGAAACAACTATCTTCGAGAAAGGACTTACTTTTGACCCTTCAAGATCTATGGATTTTATTGAAAAATGAAAACAGAGTCAATAGAATTTTGCCAGAAAATTTGTCTAAAAGACTTATTTCGCAGAACATTTTTTTTCTAATATGTTAGAGGTCACTGGCCTCCGGAAAAAAAAACCTTCTTTTTGCCCTTCATCCAGTAAAATTCCAAAAGAGGTCCTAACTTTTGAAAGAACCTTGCTCTCTGCCATTTCCAATATGGAGAAAAATAAGAAGTATGTGAAATATAATACTTCAAAAGAACAAAAAGAAGCCATTCAAGGTTTGAAAAATGATCCATCATTAGTTATCAAGAAGACAGATAAAGGGGGCTCAATTGTTGTTTGGGGTACCCCTAGGTACACAGAGGAAGTTATGGGTGACTCAGAATGCTGCAAAAAATTCACGAAAAATCCTACATCAGAACTCCAAGGCTAATTGTTTGAGATTTTAAAAGCAGGTCATGACCAAGGATTTTTGGGCCAAAAGGAGTATTAATACCTACAAAATAAACACACACGAGAATACCGGTGTTCTACATCCTCTCCAAAGTCCATAAAAACTAGACTAGTCCACCAGGCAGGCCCATAGTCTCAGGGTGTGATTCCTTGATCAAACCAATTTCAAAATATGTAGATTATTTCCGCAAAGCTCTTTTTGACTGACGTCCCATCCTATCTTCAGGACACAACAGCCTTCATAAACAAATTGACATCCATTAAGTTTGAAGAGAACAAAGATATCTTGGTCTCCTTAGATGTTGTATCACTGTACACTCAGATCCCTCAGGACAATGGGATAGCAGTTTTAACCCACTATTTGGAAAAAAGAACTCAACCAGTAAGGGTTCCCACAAATTTCGTGATCCAATTGGCCAGTTTTGCACTAAAGAAAAACTTCTTCAGCTTCAGAAGTGACTTCTTTTTTCAAATTAAAGGAATCGCAATGGGCTGTCCATTTACACCAGAGCTAGCTGTGTTGTTCATGGCTATGTACGAAGAAAGATTCATTTATAATAATAACCCGTTCCAGCAGTACATTTCGAATTGGATGCGTTATATGGACAACACCTTTATGGTATGGACAGGACCCCCAGAAAAGCTAAATGAATTCCGCAATTGGCTAAATGTGAGGACAGAGGATATCAAATTCAGTCTCAATCAGTCGAAACAACTAATTACGTTTTTGGATATGGAAGTGTATCCTTCAGATGGAAGCCTAGTCACAACCCTTTTTAAAAAACCGACGGACAGTAATAAGGCCCTTCATTTTACTAGCAATCACACCAGAAGCCTAAAACAAAATCTGCCCTATGGGCAATTTTTAAGGATTCGAAGCAACTGCTCTTTCAAAGATGAGTACTTTTTGCATGCAAATAAGTTTTCAAGTAGGTTGCTCTACCGAGAGTATCCTAAAAAAATTTGAAAAATGCAATGAAGAGGGCATGGTGGACACCGCTGAGTCACTTCTACAAAAGCAGAAACGACCCCCTATGGATAGAATGGTATGTGTTATCACATTCTGCTCTAACTCCAATCAATTGAAAAAAACAATACACCAAAATTGCCATTTGGTGAAGGATCTAGACCAAACTCTTTCAAATGCCCCGCTTTTTGCTTTTAAGAAAGATTAAAGCATTGCTAATCATTTTGTCCGGGCACAGTTACCCAAGACATCAAAACCAACTATGAGAGATTTTAGGGGTCTAGCACCTGTAAGTGGACACCACAAGTGTGGGTCTTGTTCATGCTGCGAGCAGACAATTTAAGGGTTCCTTTTCTCTCAAGAGGGCATACATTGGAAGCATGAAACGTCCACTAATTGTAAATCTAAGTTTGTAGTCAACTGAATATTATGCCCTTGTCCGAAGCTTTATGTTGTGAAGACAAATCAGGATATCCATCAAATAATCGCACAACATAAATCCAAAATTAGAGAAAAGTGGAAACTGCACCAGTCGTCAAGCACTTGAAATTGAAGGGTCATACAGAGAGAGATCTTAAATGGACGGTCATTTCAAAAGTGGAAGCGGACTCAAGAGGTGGAAACCTTGATCAGAAATTAATTCAACGGGAGGCTATGTTGATTGTCATATTTAATTCTGCTATTAACCGTTTGAATTAATTTTCAGAACTATATAAATTATAAATTGGGAACATGCTACTAGGTGCCATCCGCATACATTGGCACTGCCGTCCTGTTTTACAATACTTTCTTTCACCAGTTGGTGAAGCGCAATGACCAAACACAATGATACGCAACAATTAACTTGCCCGAACAACTAGAATGACACTTCATTCTTGAGCTAGGGTCGTTGTTCGGAAGGGTACACTATTTTTCACAAGAATCTAGAATGCACTTTGTGGCATGCGTAAAGTGGTCACCAGTGACATTGTGGCAAGGTGTAATATTGTATGCCAAATGGAGAGGTCTTTGGTTTTCTTGGACTGGAGATGTGAACTACAAGTTCCAAGAACCCGGACACTGTTCCTAGAATCCTTTGAAAAAAGAGGCTGCACCAGTCACTGACGTGACTTTGTGCTTCCAAATGAAAATGCCTGTGTGATTATTCGAGTACGGTTCCCCCAATAGAGACATGAACTACAGGTCCCAGTAACACGGTTACTATTTCCAGAAGTTGCTGGGACTTTAGATTGCACCATCAGAGTAAGTTTAAATGGAGGCAGGTGCACGCCACACTCCTTGCGATCAAAAGGCATTTGACGGATGGAGACGTTGTTCAGTCGGCAGGAGACAATCTTCGTGAGGTAGGCGGATGTTGCATCCTGCGTTATATACTGAAGTATGGAACGTAGGGGTTAACGAAGTTCAGCATGCTCTTTTGTTTGAACACGGATGTTGTGTGTGATAGTCAAACACCGCTAAACAGGGGTCAAATTCCTTTGCAAATATTACCTTTTAGTAGTTAAAGTCGAATGTCAGGGACATGAGCGGTGATTAAAATCTTTGTTCAAACAGAAAGACCTTACTTAGAGAGAGTCAGCCATTGATCAAGGGAACACTGATGCCTTGTCATGAAGGTACATTCAAACAAATTTGAGAATACATTCCACCATGCCATTTGAATTTGATGTAATACTCATGCGTAGTTTTATTTTCAACAGAATTATCACAGCAAAGCCAGCCGTAAAGAAGTACACTACGCCGCCTTGTCGGAACATTAATAGGTACGCATTTCCCAACGTAGATAAGACACTTGTTGGAGATATAAAAGTGGTTAGAGATTTGCTGATTGGTTTCATTTCCCCGCAGCTCCTGCGTGCCAAAAGACAGAAATTTCGCACAGGACAGCAATAAGATCCTGACACCACATTGCTTGTAAGTTCAATTTGACAATTGACTGACGACAGCCACATAGTTCTATTTTGTTTGGAAATACGAAATACAAATTTATTATTATGCATGATTAATTAAAACCGTTGCATACAATAAAACTTGTTTAAAAACATCTGTTCATATGTAATTAAAATACTATTGTATTGTCCGCTTATTTAATTTCCATTACTCATTAAAGAGACAAGATAAGAAGGTAGAGGAGGGCAGATGCCACTGTTACTTGATCTCTTCTAGTGTGCCTTGTAGTCATTTCCCAGTGGATTGCAATGATGTTGTTAAGAGGGCCTTGCCCGTTGAAGGGATTTTCATAATAATCATTGCCTTAATTCTCAGTTTCCGCCGACAACTTGCGACGCTTCGTTGGTAAAGCCCTGACCAAGTGGTTGCAATGTAGATCAAAATGGAGGCCTCCTTTTTTTCTTTTTTCCACCTATTGCTCATTTAGGTGTGGTGAATATGGGCAGAGATTTTTATGACGTTGGCTCCATTAGTGCATCTTCTCCCAATTGCTCTATTTGATGGATGTTACCGTTTGACAAGGCTTCTGTAGTTGAATGTTCCAAAGGCGACTTACCTAGATTTTCCAGTCGCTTAGCTGTTATGTCGAAAAACTTTGTTAGTCGACAATTGAGCTGCACTTTCTCTGGGTTAAAACACAGCAAAACCGCTTGTCTACGGGTCCTTACTCCACACTGGTCGAATGCTTGTTTTAAAAGGTTTATTCTTATGTCCCTTAGGTTTTTGCAGGTGCAAATAACATGTAATAAGTCCTCCACTCCGCAGCCACAGAGGCGACAAGGCTGGTCACCGCCTTTTCTCTCCCATGGCGGAAGAAACTGGTTAATTGCGCCAATCCCCAGGCGAAGTTTTAAGAATTTTTCCTTTATGGTAGTTTTTATTCTGATTTTCAAATAAGATTGCGGTTTTAAAGCTTTGTACTTATTCAGTACTACCCATCTGTGTGATCGTTTGGATAGCGTATTTTTATGTTCTACAACTGACAGTTGTCGGCATACCTGTATTACTGTTTTTTTTAATACTGCATGTGACACTGTAATGCTCCAAAGGTCTGTCAGACCTAAGAGTTTGATAGAGTCCTGCAAGTACTCTCTAGCTGGTGATTTTGCTGGACGGAATAGCTCTACCCAAATATGGCTGCTCAGGGATCCTTCTAACGATTCTTTGATTTTATGCCAGCATTTTACGTATGCTTCCCTTCTTTCGATTGATTGTTTTTGTAGCCCAAACTCCAGCCGAATTTGGGCCGGGGAAGCATACCTTGGGAGGTGAAAAATGGATCGATATGCATTAGTCATTGTATTTTCCACTGTTGTTGTGTCATTGCCCTTCATTGCTGAGCTTCCGTATGTAATGGTAGGGTGAAGTTTTGCTTGCAGGACTTTTATTAAGGGACCAAGTGTTAGGTCTGACAGTTGCTTCTTTAGAAGTTTTATGGCCAAATACACCGTTACCCCTTTCCTCCGCACGGATTCTATCTGTTGTTTGAATGAGTTGTTTTGGTCTAATATTAATCCTAGATATTTATAGTTGGGTACTTGATCTAAGCGATGTCCATCCAGAAACCAAATTGAAACTTTTCTTCCTGTGACTATTTACTGCCATTATTCTTGTCTTGGTATAATTTATTTTCAGGGCGTTCCGTTCTGAGTAACTGTGAGTCACATTCAGTAGATGTTGTAATCCAATAGGGGTTTGACTTATCAGTACCAAGTCATCGGCATACAACAGATTAGATAAGGATATAATTGCTAATTTCGGTGCATGATTTTTACACTTGTCCAGTTTTCCTGGTAAGTCCGCAAGATAAAGGTTAAAAAGCGACGGGGCAAGGACGCACCCTTGTTTTAACCCTTTTGTGGTTGGGATTTTCTTTTGATACGTGAGTCCCTGCACCTAGCTTTATTCTTATCCAAGTGTTTGTATGCAAGTTACTTAACTGGTCCAGAAGCGGAGGTGGTATTCCCACCCCTTGAAGTTTTATCCAGAACTTTGTTCTGTCCACATGGTCAAAGGCGGCTGTAAAGTCGATAAAGCAGAGATACAACGGATATTTCCCTTGTTTTGCTGAGTCCATTAGTAAAGTTAGGGCCATTATATTTGTTGTTGTTCCCTGACCTTGTCGGAACCCGGTTTGTGTTGGTGAAATAATGTGGGTGTCTGACGCCCAGGTTCTTAGGTCATTTAACATAAGCCCCGCAAAGTATTTGGCCTCGGTGTCTATGAGGGCTATCAATCGAGAGTTTTTTGGCTCAGACCTCTTCCCTTGTTTGTAAATCGGGCTTATAATTGATCCTCTCCAGGACTGTGGAATTGTAGATGTTTCCAATGCTTGTTTAAAGACAGATTCTAGTGCGTTGCTCCAAAATTCAGGATCATATTAGTATAGCTTTGGTGGAATGCCATTGGGGCTGGGGGCTCCTTCCAGTCTCCCGTTTGCTATTTGTTTCTGAATCAAGGATGTTTCCAGGCTATTAGACTTTTCTTTTGTGCTTGTAACATTGCCTTTGGGCAGCGTTGTGTCAGATTTGTCGGTAATCGGATGGACATTTCTGAGAATATTTCATCTGACTGGACGTGGTTTTGATGTAGGATATCCTTCGTCAAACTGATCACTCTCTCAGTGCACTGGGTGATGCTTTGGGCTGGTATAACGTTGGTTTCATTAAAATGATCATAAAGAAAATTGACCCAGACCATTTCGGATATATTAGAATTTATTCCGTGATGGGTTGGGCATTATAATCTATTAATTGATTGCTGAAACTTGGCGCTATTTTTCATAGTTGACTCGTAAAATAGTTTAGCCCATAATTCGTTGTTCAATGATCTTTTCCTATCCCATCTCCTTCTTTTTAGGAGAGCCTTGGATTCTCGGAGAGATTGCTGCAATTTTTGATCTGCAGGTGATTTACGAAGTTGCCTTAAGGTGGAATTTATGGACTGTTTCGTTTTTTTTTTAGACTGGGCTCGTAGCCTTTTTTGTTAAATTGACAGCCTTGCCACTCGGTTTCTGATTGATTCCAGATTTAGTTTTGTCTCCAGGGCATCTTGATGAATTCTTCCCAGCGGTCCAACGGGTGTTCTGAGTTTTCCTTAGCACGGATTAATATATTTTTTGTTGTAATTGATACTAACTCCATGTTGATTGAGTTACATCTTAGTCGCCTGAGATTTGTTGCTTCAGCTGAAACTATATTTTTATCAGCCTCCAGTAGTAGGTCTGTCTTAGTTTTTAGCGCCAACTCCTGTGGCATATGGTCACTTGCTACGTTATTGCCTATTTTGAAAGTGGCTATTATTTTGAACAGAGATAAGGACATAAAAGTGAAATCCAGATGGGACAATGTTTTCGCTGAATAATATGTGGGCGCTGGTGGATTGTTGTCCTTGAAGCAACCATTTACTGATCTTAAGTTTAAGTGTTCCAGTTCCTGAGTTAAAATTTTGGTACACCGGGTTTGCTTCATTTTTTTTGCGAGGCCTTAGGCAGGAATTCCCCATGCATCTGTGAGTTCCTGGGTCGTGCCGTTATCATAATCCCTCTCCAGGAGATACATGTTGAAGTCGCTGGCCAGAAAGATGTGTTCGGTGTCCTCTTCCTCCATTACTCTTTTTAGTTCTTTACTCAGTTCTTTAGCTGTTTTTAATTTGTATTTTGGATGTACATAAATGTTTATCATTATTACTTTTTGTGCCGTATGATCCAGGAACAGTTTTACTATTGATGCCTGAATGCAAATTGGAGAAGTCATACTGATCTTTATGGGTAACGCTTCATGTATTCGTGGTATTTTGAATAGGGACTGTAGGCCCCCTGATCGACGTCCGAAGCCTTTCCTCTTTATTGCTGGGATAGAGCTAGATGTATAACCTTGTAACTCAGCTGGTTTTTGTTCCCAGGTTTCCTGAATAAAGATGGTGTCAAAACGGTTTAAGTAATTTATGACTTCTTCGTCATTTAATTTGGATGCCAAACCGTTTAAGTTCCAAATGCACATGGTAATCTCTTTATTTGCTAATTGCGAATATCGAGAATTAGACTTCCCATGTCAATTTGGGTGAGCCGTTGTTATTGTTCGTTGTATGCTCTGCCAGTTGATCCTAGGCAAAAGGCGGGTTAATGCCGATTGATCTGAAGTTGGAGAGCTGCTCCTTGCGCCTTTTAGAATTGAGGAAGACTTGTTGCTTCCATTGTTGGTAGCTGATCTTAGAAAGGGGGCTGGGTAAGGAGGTTTAAGTACTGGTATCAGGACTATTCCCCAGCGTTGGAAGGTGTTTAGTTCCTGTATTATTCTCCTTGCTATCTCTGGCGTTTTCCATCTGGTTTTTGTAACCTCTGTACTAGCCTCAGTGCTGTTTGTCTGGAATTCAATTGACAGTAGATCCTGGGTGTTAATATTCGTGAGGTTGGGGATTGATTGCAGAAGTCTTAGTATGTTTCCTCTGTTTAAAATGTCTCCACGACCCCTTGTTTTGTAATGGGGGAAAAGATGATGGTGTCTATGTCTTCTTCGGTATTGAGTTCATAGATTGAATACAAAGTGAGCTCCCCGTTAGTTGCTACATGCTCTTCTGGCCTTATTTTATTGGTACTGCATGTCCTGCGATCGTTGTTGTGTTGCAGCATGTGTGTTGTCTCCTTTGATTTCCCAATGATATTCAGCGCCATTGCACCATGTTGGGTGGTTGAATCTAACAGGTGGTAAAACTCTTTTGATTCGTCCTGTGTGTGGCTAAACTGCTTCATTATTTTGTGTTGGGCGGTTTTGGTTGGTGCTTTGCTGGTTAGTTGATCCTCGCTAGGCACGCTTGCTTTGCGATCTGACTCCTGGTTACTCTGAAGATTTTTGTTTGTTGTTTGTTCTCTTCCGGGGGTTATACTCGGTGCCTCATCTATGCCGCTCTCTTGGTTACTCTGAGGGTTATTGTTTATAGCTTGTTCTCTTCCTAGGATTGCACTCCGTGTCTCATCTGTGCCGCTCTTCCTTCTTTGGGTTTTATGCGAAGGGGAAGAATCTCCTAGCTGTGTCGTCAGTGAATCTTCAGGTCCTTCTTCCACTACTTGTTCTGGGGAGCCAGTGAGCTGAAAAAACTGTTTTTCTTGATGTTTGGTCGGGTAAATTGTTATCTTATTCCTTTCTTTCCTTTTTTTCTTTCGCCGTACGTTCGTTGTCAATGAGTCTTTGGCAAATGATTCATTTTTGTTGTTCTGATCAATCTCACTCCCTACTGGGGGAGGCTCTCTTAATGGTTTTATTGCCTCCAAGACTTCTGGTTCCAATTCTTTTCCCCGGAAGATGGCCGGTACGTCACTCGCTGTGGTCTGAATTTCGTTTTTGGGTTTTAAAGTTGATAGTAAATCTCCCAGTATTGATGGTAGCATGAGTAGTTTATCCATTATAGGAGCGCAAGTGCATTCTTGTTGTAACCTATCCTTGAGTGACTCCTCCTGCCCTCGTTTTATTAATCCATTCAGGTCTGCTAATTTCCGATCGATCCCTGACGTGAAGTCAGCTAATGTATGGAGTACTGTTAACTGAATTTCCATTTTATGAGATTGATATTGCAGTGCTGCAGTTGAATATTGCATTCTGCTCAGTAGTGCTGCCCAAATCGAGTCCTGAGTCTTGTTAGTTTTTTCCTTTATTTCCGGGTTTGCACAGTTTGTGAGTGATTTTTGATCATGATTGTATGATGCAAGTAGTTCCTCCCATTCTTGCGATGCTAAAAAAGACATATCGCTGATAGGGTTATGGTTACTTTCTTGAAGTAGCAGCTCACTTCATCCTGGTGTTCTAGTGTCTTGAGACAGTACGATTTGTGATTGGTTATTTGACTGATGTGGTGAGGTGCAGGGTATCTTAGTTATTTTTTGCTCCTTTTTATTTTCTGTCTGGTTAGCAGTTTTGCCAAAGGTGGTTTCGTGACATCTGGAATCGGTCGATTTTATTGGACTAGGTTGTTGCAGTACCTTGCTAGTTTTGGGGGCTACTTGTCTGTCCTCTGCCTGGCAGAGTGATTTATTAAATCTGATGTTTGTACTGATTTGCCATCTACCCAGCTGTTCCATTACTGGGGTGGCAAGCTCACTCCCCTCTGTGACTGCTTTTAAGGGCTGCAGGGACTCTTCAAAGATTTCTGAGGTGGGCCGTGAGCTCACCTCAACTTCCTGCTTCTTCTGCCTTTGGTCAATTTTGATTGCCCTTGTTAGTTCTTCATAATTAATTCCGTTGTCCTTTTTATTTGCAAGCCCCATGCTTAATTCCAATTTACCAATTTCTCCTATTTCCTTTGGGTTTTGTTGAGGTTGTTTTATTTTCCTGCTATTGTTTCTTTTTTCGTTGGTTTGGGGAGAATATTCAGAGTGAATTAATGCAACCGTTTCATTTAATCCCCTTGTTTGGCTATTTGTTGGCAGTTGCAGTTGCAGGTGTTGCTCCTTGAATCCTGGTAGCAACAGAGTTTGCAGCCCTTGTATGTCTCCTGTTTTTGAAAATATTACGGTCCCTGGGTCTTTCAGAAATGAGAACTTGGTATATATTTTGGGCTGAGATGAGAACTTGGTGTGTGTTTTAGGCTGAAATAAGCTGAGGTTACTTGACTGCGGTAAGTCCTTTGTGCATATTAGATCAAGCGTGTCGTGGTCTGGGCTTAGAGTGGCTAATGTGTCTGTTTTTACCTCAGTTTTTATTCCTTCTTCTGATAGTGATTCTGTTGATAATTTGTTTTCCTGTGTAGTTAAGTTTTTTTGAGTTAAAGCTTTAAAAAAGTTGTTTTGAGGGAAGATCAAGAGGTCCTTGTCTACATTGGTATCCTTCTTTTCTAGTTTCCCACGTTTTATTTTCTGCCTAGGAGGGTTTCCGCCCATGCCACTGACCCGTTCTCTCCCTCTTGTTTCCTTTTTGTTGTTTTTTTCTGTGATCTTGGATTTGTTTGCAGTTTTCTTTCTTTCCCAGACCTCATGCCTGCTAGCTGATACACTGTGCGGATCTAAGTAGGTCTGTGTTGTAAACGTCGAGATGTTTTTTTTTTTTTTTTTTGTTCGAGGTGGGGGTAATTATTCCCCTCTCTCTCCTTGCGCTCCGCACCACACAATCCGGGGTCTCACCTGTTCCCTCCGTACTTCCCCACTCACTTACTGCTCCCAGGTGTTGTCAATTACTGTGCTCACTATGGTTATCGAGTCCTGGCCTCAGATATCCGGCCTGAGGGCCTCTGGTCCCTCCAGCTGGTCCAGGCTCTGGCTCACCTCTTCTCCACTCTCTGCCATTCTCCGCCGCTCTCTGCCCAATGTGAGTCTCTCTACTCGCTCTGCTGCTTGACCACCTCCTGCAGGGGTAGGGGCAGGGGCGAAGGCGCAGGGGGCGCATGGGGGCCGGGTAGCTGCTGCTGTCTTTAATTTACTGTAGTGCCCCTGGGGGTCTTCCTGGGGGTCTGCCTCGCCGTTTGTTCCTTGCTGCAGTGACCGGCAAGGCCCCTCCAGGACCGGGCCTGGGCTGGTGTTAGCTGCCTACCACACAGGCTGACTGAGTCTGACCGCAATCACCTCCTGAGTCCCTGCCACTCCTGCTTCAGTTCCTTGGTGTGGCGCAGATCCCTCCACCTTCCTCAAGCTCCCCCACTACTGCTGTTTCTGTTTAGGCTGGGTTGGGCTGGGTTTGGGTTTGCTGGTTATAGATCTGCGATCTCCCTCTACTGCAGTGCTACCCTTAGCTGGATATCTTTGTTTGTATCTACCGATACTTTGATGAGGCGCTGATGGGGCTCCCTGGGGCTCTTCCCCGCTATTACCCTCACCTTTTTTTTATGGCTGAATCTCCCAGCGTGATGTGGTGAGGCTCACAAGGGCCTTTTCTCTGCTTTTGCCTCCGTCCCTACTGCCGCCGCCACCACTGCCATACCCTTGAAGCCTTGAATTAGGCTTCTGTGGCACCCAGTGTCTCCCAGCGTGGCGTGGCACGGCTTGCAGATTGCCGCACCTCAGCACCGCTGCCACCGCCGCCGCCTTGAAACTTGTGATGATGGCTCCCAGCGCAACTATCAGCACGGTGAGGTGAGCCGAGGTGAGGCTAGGCTCACAGCTCCAATACTCCTCGCTACCGCGGTCGTCACTCTCACTCTCACTGGCCAGCGGGTGCAACTGCTGCTGCTCCATTCTCGGCAGATGTCTGCACAACCTGGCGTGGAAGCCACAAGAATCTCTGATGGGAGGCTGCTCCGGTGAGCCCTCCTCGTCCTTTCGATGGAGGCAGGCGGTATTTCCTTTGGGCACTATTTTGTTTGGGACGCCGTTTGATATTCTTATTTTTTTCACACTTTTCATAGACTATTTGTGCCTAAAGATACTGAGAGCAGTAGGCCACTCTACAATAAGTAAAGGTAAGCTGGTGCACGCTTGGGGTGCTTTGATGCAATGTTTTTTTAGGCAGAGTTGTATCTTTGAATAAAAAGTAAGAGATGGCATCTCTGTTTGTTTTTCAGCCATTTTGGTCCTGAAGAGAACCATCATAAGGAAGGGGGTTCGAAACGCGTCGACCTTGCGTAGTTTGCCAAACAAACGTTTTGTAATAATTTGGCTTTTTTGTGCACTGTAAATATCTTTTCACTTTGTGAATTTTTTTTGTAAAGGTTGTATTCTAGTGCACTAGAAAGACTGATGTAGGATTCGCGCCGTTGTTTTGTAGTTCCCTCTGGTTTTCAAAAACATTAAATAGGGTAGGCTAACCAGGAAGGGTTTGTGTTGTATGGTTGTAATGGAGTATGTGTTATAAATGAGTTTGAATGCAGATGAGTGTATGTGAGAAATATATGACAAAGTGAGAGTATGGTGTCTGTGGATAGAAAGCTGATTTAAATGTTTTATTTATGTGAAAGTTTGTCCTAGAAAAAGTTTCATAAGGATAAAAAAGAGAAAAAAAATTAAAATAAATTGTAGAGTTTAACGAGTATTTCAGGCTATCATCAATTTATTTCTATGGTGTGTCCAAAATATTAACTAATCTAGGTATTGGCATTGTTGGTTGATTTAGTAACACTGAAAAGGAGCAGGACAGTGGTGTCGTACCTGGTTTCAGCGTTGAAGTCAGTCTTGCAGTCAATAAAGACGTTGAACCATGGTGATGTGCCATTGGCGTTGAGCGGTTCTTCAAAGGCGAGCATGACAGTAGAAGACTTTTCAGCGCTAAAGTCGATTGCTTTGATGTCAACACATGACGATGACTGTGGCAGTTTTGAGAAAGAGATTTATCAGATTTAGATCTCCTCTTAAGTGAGTCTTTATCCATTTTGCACCTTTTCTCAGAAGGATAAAAAGAGGGTGACCTCTCCAGTCTTCTTTTATTTCTCCTTTCTTTGTCTGATGTCGGATCCTCCTCCCATCCACAAAGTCTGATGCCTTCTCTATCTTTAAATGTCTGTTTTGACATTTTAACTACAAATGTCACAACCTTTTGTATGGTGTTGAGGAGATAGTCACACCACAAAAACCTTGTGGGCATCGGAGGAAGCTTTCTTTCTGCCACAGGATGGGCACTTTGTGAAGAGGGCTGGCATATTAGACATAATTTTCCTCAGAAAAAAACAGCAAAAGTAATTAAATTCACAGAAAGGATGGTCAAATGTCAAGAAAAAAGGCTTTGAAAGCACTTTGTGTATTTTTAAAAGGGTGATAAAGGTGAAAATAGAGGAGGGGAGTGGTCTGACATCATGGCCAGCTAGTCGCACTTCTGCAGAGCTCCTGCCCCATATGTTTCAACCCTTCGGTAATCCTGGCGGAACCATAGATACCCAGACCAAAATGGTATCGGAATCTCCCTTGACCTAAAAAATCAAGAAACCGAGTGGCGTGAGTGATCGGAAGCGGCGAAAACGTTGTCTGGAAATCCTGGGTCACGGCGGCCTGCCTGACTAGAAAATGGTGGTGCCTGATCTTTACCAGGAGATCGGTGGAGCTTGAGGGGGCTGAGCCCAGGGTGGTCCGGTGGTCGGCCTTGGTTGAGAACCGAGCTGGTGCCAGCACCCTCGCTGATTCCACCGCGGGTTTGGAGGACAACTGGCAGAGGACACAACGCTGCCGGTGGCCACCTGGTCTCACTGTTGCCTGCAGCCCTGACGCACACTCTACGTGAGGCCCAAAGGTAATGTGGGTATGATTCTCCCAACCCCGCGGGCCGCACCTGATTAAAAATTAAGCAGCACCGCCTGCAGCGGAGTGCCAGGGGTGTCCACAGCACCTGCGGGCAAGGACCTGGACAGCTGGACCACAAAGCTACTGGTTAAGGCTGGACCCTCCGACCTCGGCACGGCACCCTGTGTGTAGACACACCATCTCCCAGGGCATTGAGAGAACACTGCAGCTTCGGCTACACTCCATCAGTGTCCTTAGATGGCGGAACTCTGAAATATTTAACGTGGATCCCCACATGGATTGTGAGGGTAGCCCGGCTCTGGTGCAGGAGCTAGGGTGGCGACGGCCAGAAGCCTTGGTTTGGGGCAGCAGATCACAGAGAGTTGAATACTTAGGGGATGCTTAACAGTGAGTGGATTCCCCGGTGATTTGCAGATCAGTAAGAGGAGTCTAGAAGAGACAGGACGGCCGATCCCAAGGGTGCAGACTTGCAGGAGGATCCCTTTAGGAATATCAACAAGTGCGCTGACAGGAGTAGTAACAGATAAATGAGAGGTGGTTGGTGATATAACCCTACTGAGGCCTCAGTTGACCCCATACCAGAACCAGAGACAGGGGAAAGGAACAATAAGAGGCGCATGAAGCTAGCACTACACAGCTAAAATATGGGTAAAGACAAACCGACAAGGGGTACACAGGCCAACAAAATAATGCAATATACAATGCCAGGCCCAACAACATCCGAGCATAACAGGCCAGAACCGGAGCAACCGCCGCACCAAGGAACTATGGCGCAAGATAAAGCGGGTACTTTGGAGGTCGTCAGAGATTCCCAGGTGGCGCTAGAGTCAAAAATGGACAATAAGGCAATGGATATCAATCACTGCCACCTAGATCTATGAATAGTGGTGGATCGAGTCACAAGTATAGAAGGAGAATTGGGCACACGACGAGAGGAAGTCCAGAGACTCCCGCACAACAGTAACCTTGCTCCAGGAACAGTCCACCTGCCTCGAAGACAGAGCAGAAGAGGCTGAAGGGAGTTCACGGATGAATAATCTACGGTATCTGGGATTTCTGGAGAAGTCAGAGGGTCCGACGGTGGACCTCTTCCTGGAACAATGGATAGGGTCGGTTTTCTGAACATTAAGCTTTCCAAAATGTTTGCCATAGAAACGGCCCATCGCCCCCTCGGTCCCCCGCCAAGCCTGGGATCACTGCCCAGAGCCCGCCTATTCAACTTCAGAGACAGAGATATAATTGCAGTATGTTCGTGCAAATGGCCCACCTAAATTTGAAGACCAGGGATTTCATATTTACCCTGACTATACTGGGAAAGTACAGGATCTACAGAATGACTTCTTGGGAGTCAAGAGATGGCTTAGAGACCTCAATATCAAATACAGTTTAATGTTTCCGGATCAGCTCCGAATACAGTATGGAGGCAGGGTTCATTTTTTCAATACTCCTCAAGTGGCTACAGACTTGATGGACTCGATAGGCCTGCCCGGATAGGACCAGAACTAAGGCTGGTAGGAGCAGCGGAGAAGAAGTGGACGGCAGCGGAGACAGCGTTGTAACACCGGAGAACAGAGATCCAGACCGCATGACTCATCAGAAGTGGGACGTATCCTGGTGGGTCCAGATGGTACATTGCGGGCCGAAGTGGAGGGGATACCAATGTAGAACCAGTTTTCTCCACTCTGTCTAGTCCAAGAAACCTAATCGCAGCTGGAGGGTAACCCCAGCCAAGCTGATGAATACTCCTAGGGTATATTGCCACAGTAGTGGGGACTGAGCCGTTGGAAGTTATGAACACTGAAACTGTAAGTAAGGGAGACGACCTTTACATCGCAGTCATCACACCGCAATGCCATTACAACGTAGCTGTTACAACGACCGCGTTGTAACTACCAAAGCCATTACTACGCAAGTCATTAAATCGACTTGCAGTAGATGGCGCGCTAACATTAGGAATAGTATAGTTTACTATTCCAACACCTTCCCTACTGTTACGTAGGCTGGAGTTGGAATAGTAAATTATACATTTCTAATGTCAGCGCGCCATCTACTGCAAGTCGATGTAATGACCTGCGTAGTAATGGGTTTGCGTGGTAACAACGCGGTCATTGTAACAACAGCGTTGTGATGGCACGCGATGTAATGACTCAGGTTGTAAGGAGTCATATTCGTAAGTACAGACCTTGGAAGTAAGGGGGGAGAATGCGATACAGGATAATTAAGGGGGGTTCCCCTGAGAGACTGTGAGACTGTCACCTTTGCAATGGGACATGGTTCCGCCACTCTAAAGTTCGGATCCTCCAACTGTAGCGCACTGATGTGGCCTTGCTATACCACTGGTTGGGCGAGGTGGTGCGTGGCCATATATCAGAGACTGGATTTCGGGACTTAGTGACTATGGGCCAGATGTAGGACACCAAATACTGGTCGGTATCGGCCGATTTCGGCCATTACCGACCGGTATTTGGTTTTTAATATGTAGGGGGCCTAAAATTTACAGAAACAGTAAATTTACCAATTCGGTAAATTAACCGATTCGGTAAAATACCGAATCGGTAAAGTTACCGAATTGGTAAATCTAGATGTAGGTGGCACTGAAAACAGTGCCACAGGCCCTTAAGAATTTGTTATTTACCGCGATATAAAATTTTTTGAGGTAAATAACGAATTCCTGTGTACATTCACATCTGTGCATGTACACCTGTGCCATGTGGCACACATACATGCCCTAAGGGCATGTATGTGTGTCACAATGCCACACAAGCCAGAATCAGGGGTGCAACAGTGTGTCAAAGTGACACCCTGTCCCCCTTGACAATTCAGTAATTTTACCGACCCGCAATTACCGAATCGGTAAATGCTGATTCGGTAATTACCGAATCATACCGATTTGGTAAAAATTACCGAATTATTTCCTACATCTCATTTACCGAATCTAGAATATTGAATCGGTAAAATTCGGTATTCTAAAGTCGGTAAATTAGATTTACCTACATTGGGCCCTATATTTTTTGATTATAAAGTTGTGGGAAGGGATCTAGGGAGGGGGTGGGTGGCTGGTGTGTGAAGAGTTCCGAGTCCTTGGACCACGGTTGTGCTATGGGAATGAGGTACTACTGCCTGGGCGAGGGGGAAGGCGGTCATTGGATACTACACTTTATGTTAGAAAGTTCAATACTGGGACTGCACAGAGGCGATATGTTAGACCATCTATAGGAATAAGAAGGGGGTCTACCCTGTTTGACACCCATGGCTTTCCCCAACCAGATAGAGAGGAGCCGTACCACGACACACTGAAGTCCTGATGGGCGATAGACAGAACTACAAGTTCATAACAGGGAATGTTAGGGGGCCAAATAATGTGGTCAAAAGGATCCGGGTGGCAATGCATCTTAAAAGATATGGAGTGAAAGTAGCCTTTCTTCAAGAAAGCAACTGTGGGGAGATTGCCTTAAATATGTCCAACGTAGGTGGAGGGATACGTTTTTTGCGACATCTTATTCCGGGTATGCCAGAGGCACGTTGATCTGGGTGGAACCAGGAGTCCCATTTAAGGAAGTAAAATCTAGCCTAGATTCATCAGGGATGTATGTGGTGGTGAAAGGAACATTTGACGGACGAAATGTATGCCTGATTAACATTTATGCCCCAAACAGTGATGATGAATCTTGCACCAGAGGTAGAATTGATTGTTGCAGGGAACCATAACTGTGATGGAGCACTAGATAGACACCCCCAGAGACTAGAGCCCAAGCCTAAAACCAGAGAAGCCATGCACCAGATGATAAACTACAACCTCATGGATATCTGGCGACATTGTAACCCTTATCAAAGAGTGTACTCATGTCACACGCCTGTGACTAATACATGTAGCAGACTGGATTCTTTTTTCCTACAGAAAGGGGCAGCTAATCTAACAGAAGAGGCACAATACCTGGCTCGATATTTATCAGATCACTCCCCACTGCTTATAGTATATACAATGGGCGAGTCGAGATCTAAAGTACCGCTCTGGAGAATAATCACGGAGGCCCTAACTGATCCAGTATATAAGGCCCTTTTAGGGAAGGAACTCCATGGGTATTTTGACCCAAACTGAATACCACCAGTCCTAAAGCGCTGGAATGGGATGCAATGAAAGGAGTGATGCGGAGTGTGCATGTCTACTGAGGCAGGAGACAGGAAAATGCTGGAGCAATATTTTAAACGCCAAGAAAAACATCTGCTAGTCTTAGAAAAAGCACTCCCCACAGATATAGAGGGTCCAGCTAAATGGACGGCACAAAGACAAAAGATAGGGGACATTTGGGATACATTAGGCATATATTAAGAGGAACAAGAGTAGATGATGATGGTACATGGAAGGAGACAAGGCTGGATGCCTACTGGCATGACTAATTAGTATGGAGACGCAACTTCACCAATCCTGGAAATTAGAGACCGAGGGCAAATGGTCTATACGCAGCATGAGATCAACAAGGCATTTGCAACCCACCTAAATAGGATATACCCGGAGCCCCAGAACTCCACCCACACCCAAACTAAAGAAGCTTACCTTACTGATGTTGAATTGCCCTGCCTGGATCCCGAGATTCAGGAAACCCTAGGGGCCCCTTTCGGGGGAGACGAAATAAAAGCAGCGATAGCCCTCTTGAAAACTTCTAAATCTCCCAGTAAGGATGGCCTTGCGACTGAATTCTTAAAGGAAGACGTTGGGATAATGGTTCCTAGATTGTTGGAAGTTATTATGGAAGTTGGAGAGAGGGGTGAACTACTGATGTCAATGCACGAAGCATAGATAGTGATGATTCCCAAACCAGGGAAAGACTTGTCGATCCCTAATTCATATAGACCCATCTCTATGCTGAATGTAGACCTCAAAATCATAAGCCAGGTGCTTGCGAATAGACTGCTCCCATGTCTCCCACAGCTGGTGCATGTGAACCAATCAGGTTTTATAACTTGTAGGAATACGCTAAGAAATATCCGCTGTCTTGCACATATAATGCAGACGCTTGAGGGGATTGTACAGGAAAGTGCATTACCATTTTTAGATATTGAACAGACGTTCAATTCGGTCTGATTGGAATGTATGTGGCAGGTGCTTTTAAAAATGGGTTTCGCAAAATGAATGGAAAATGTCTTTCAGTGATGAACAATGTGCAGATCTTTTTCCTGGATATTCTACATAGATGGAAAAAGCACAGAATTATTCATGGTTTATGACTATCAATGAAGATCCCACGATGTAGAAATACTTTACACATTGCTCTACGTTAAGCCTGTCTGCTCTGTGCCATTGCAACCAAGGGGTAGAGTTTAGGTTAATTTATTGACTTTAACGTTCACTCTGACAAGGGTTCTGATTATTCCTTCAAGTGAGTCACCCACCCCAAATATTAATCCAATTTTTGACAACTCTAATGTGCAAAAAATTATTTTATTTTCAAACTGGAACCTTATGTGAGTGATGAATATTTGGAAGAGTTTTTAGAGGCATACTGCATTCCGTTATCTGTCTTTCACTTCTGCTTCAGCACTAAGTCTGATGAGAAAATCTGCAGCTGGACGGCAAGAACTGGGATGGTTTATCCGAAAGGACGATTTGCTTCCAATTCTCCAGGTAGGCAGACATTCTACACCAATCATCAGTTAAGCCCAATTGTTTTTGTGATCAATCCAGCACACCTATTTGTTTCTTCAGAAAACTTCAAAGTCACAGTCATAGGAGGGTAGTGATCATTGGCCTATTTTAACCACTCTTTCCTTGGAGATGTCCTGCACAGTGACTTGAGTTATGCCTTGTAAAGTCAAATTTGTCAGAAGCCTCCACATGCAGCTGGACGATTCTCATATGCAGACATTAAAAGATTTTCAGGCATCTGAAAATCTTGTAAATAACTTTGAAATGATAGACGATAAAAGGTTCGAGAACTCCACATTGTAAAATGTTCAAATATGTCTCCAGGTGACAAATAGTCAAGGGTATGATTTAGTATGTAGACATCAGAGAAATTGGTTCGACTTAACTTGTCAAAGTTAAAGAAAATTCAAGTGGAAACTATAGAAAGCTTTTAGGAGTTATCCCATACCCATTCATCAGCTTACATTACAAAACAGTGAAAATAAAATATAAGAATATTCTTCGGGAAAACACTTGGTTTTTCTCATACTTAATGTGATTTAATGTGTCAATTCATACAGGAAGGGTAATAAAAAAAACATTTTGGCAGTTAGTAAACTCCTCTTTAAGTCTTTTCCAAGCTCTCTGGTTGTTGTTAATTTGGAGAATCAATAGGCTTTACATTTGAACAATTTATATTGTTCCCCTACAGTGAAGGTACCACTGTATTTTCCAGTAATGATCCAGACATGCTGAACCTTTTCACTGTACATAGAATAAGAGATATTATTACCGTTTTATAATTATCTAGTGCAGCAGATTCAGCCAACATCCCTGCAATCATTTTAAAGATGAATGTGAATTTAATGGCCAGTAACTCTGGCTTCATGCTTCCAATGGATTTGTCAAAAATGGCTTTTCCCTGATTCATGGCATGGTTCTCTAATGAAACCAGTCCTCAGAAACGAGAATGCTAGGAATGTAAGGAATTAAAGATTAATAAGTCTAATAGATACTAATTTTTAAGTTTTTCCTAAGATTTTGTTGCATCATCTAGAAACGTGGGTCTCTGATTCTTAGTGCGGAAGTTAGTGGAGCTACATCAAAGACTTTGAGCAGATATACAAAGATTTAACTCAGAGCAACACAGCAAGACAACTTGCTTTGTTGCACCTCATCAATTGGAGAGGGCAGGAATGTGCCATAGCTACTAAGATATGGTGAATTCCTGCTCTCCATCTCCTCTGGTGCACAGAGTGCAGCCTAGTGCAAATGCAGGCACCCTGAGCTACAGGTAGGATTGTTTTTGTTTAGGAAGGGGCATGCCTCTTGGATCCACTACTTTCTGTTGTATGTAAAGCTGGCACCAAAAATAAAATCAATAGTACATCAACCAGAACACTTATCAGACCATTCTGCAGTGAATATAGATTTTCTGATAAACAAGAATCCA
Organism: Lissotriton vulgaris; assembly: GCF_964263255.1. Taxonomy (NCBI): domain Eukaryota; kingdom Metazoa; phylum Chordata; class Amphibia; order Caudata; family Salamandridae; genus Lissotriton; species Lissotriton vulgaris. The sequence continues at coordinate 455,553,464 of NC_141700.1, read as the reverse complement.
GCCCCACCCAGGTGGACACTAGACATGTCTCTACTACGGGATCCTCTGGTTTTTAAACAACTATAAAAAAACACAGTTGAGTTCTTTGCAGTAAAAAACGGTTCCACCACCTTACATATTATATGGGACAAGTGTACAGCCTTTATTCGACGGAGGCTTCTCAGCTATGTGGTATAATAGAGGAGGGAAACTAGACAACAAGTGAGAGAACTGGAGTTGAAAATAGATGGGTACCAAAAATATCTGATCTATGGTATGGATCCCCAGGCACAGATAGCACTAATTAACTAAATTAAAGATGCAAAACGAGAACTAACATATTATTTAGAAGATATAGTACGGAGAAAGTCAGAGGCCAGCAAATTGGTGCATCATGAACAAGGGGAAGGCTGTGGAAAATTGCTGGTTTGGAAGACCAGGGTGGACAGAACAACATGATAAAGAGTAGGCTTTTGTTAAATTCTCTCAGGATCCGTATCCCAAAAACTCCAAGGCTACAGAAGAACAAATAGTTACTTGGCTTAGAGAGGACCCTCTACCTGCACTGAGACAGACCAGAAACGGTGTTTAAATCAGGAAATAAGTGTTGAGGAAGTGGATAGAGCACATAGGGGCTCCAAAAAGTGGGAAAGCCATTTTGGCACGATTTTTTTGCTATACAAGGTATCATTACTGAATAATAATGATAAGATTTATACTTAAATTCTGGCAAAAAGGTTGGAGAAAGATATTGGGGTAATTGTGCATGAAGATCAAAAGGGCTTCATGAAAGGCAGACAACTATTTGAGTTAACCCATGACCTGGTGAGTGCAATAGATGTAGCACTGGATTCTAACCTCCCTCTCACCATTGTGACTTTTGCTGCAGCTAACACTTGCGATCTGGTTAGTTGGCTCTTTTTATATGAAGTTAAAACAACATGGTCTTGAAGATAACTTTCTGAGAGCAATCAGAGCTGTTTACAAAGCCCCAATGGCAAGGCTATTAGCTAACAGAAATTTAAGGAAGCAATTTCAGATAAGAAGAGGTACTCCACAGGGTTGTCCCCGTCTGATTTACTCTTTAACATATTTATTCATATCGAGCTCCCAGCAAGTTGGATCACCCCATTCCAGTATCATGATTGGGTAAAAAAGTGTCGCTCTAGGCCGACAACCTGCTAATATACAAGCAAGATTTTAAAAACTCCATTCCTGGTATTCTAAATGTTTTAAATGACTCTGGGGAGGTCACTGGTCACTTAGTTAGCCAACAGAAAATGTACTTGATGACATGGAATGACTCACTAGAAAATCCCTTGGAGAAGAAAGAAATGAGATACTTAGAGATCCAAGTGGTGAACGACTTAGATAAAAATGCCCAAATAAACTTTATCAGCCTCTTGTTAGAAACTAAGGGGCAGATGTACGACCATTTGAAATTGGGACTTGCAAATTGCGCTTGATTGCAAGTAGCAATTTGAGAGTTGCAATTTAAAATGTACAACAGTGTCTGAGACACTTTTTGCAATTCCCAATGGGGTTGCAAAATGCGAGCCTCATGAATATAAATGAAGCACTCAAGTCAAGTCAATAAACTTTATTCGGTTGTTCGTGTTGACAACCATAAAAGCATTCACATTACAATTAATAGCACACATGTTCATTAAAAGAAAGAGAGTTCAGTTATAGAAAATCACAATATAAAAAACACTAAACTACATCAAACCTTCAGATCGTTTAAAATAGAGTTCCTTTGAAGAAAAATAAATAACAGTTCATATATTAGTGTTATTATCCTTCCATACTATTTCTGAATTTCACTGCCAATTTTAAAAAGCTACATATATACAGAGTGTATTCACAATTTAACAGCTGGAGAAAATGTTGTGCAGGACGAAATTGTACAAAGTTCAATTTTTTCAGGCAGGGTTTCAAATATAGCTTCCTTGGTATGACATAAAAAGGACAAAAGAACAAGAAGTGCCAGGTCTTGCGGAGACTTATCGTCGCAGCCGCAAGCCGGCAACACTTGTCCTCGATGAGCACCCCTAGGAACAGCCAACAAAAAATGAAACAGGTTGAACCTGAACCTTGTCAATAAGAAACGGTCATAACTAGACATTTGCCATGTCAGGTAGGGTTCCATGAACAAAGTGCTTTTAATTAATATATGATTACGTACACTTTCTTTTAATAGTTCACATGATTCCCTATCCTGTTGTCTAGAATCAATAAAAGCGTTCTTGACCATGATAAGATCCATTTTGGTAATGAAATCCGGAAATAAGAAAAGTTCAGGGCGGCCTAGGTCAGTAAAGCACTTATGTAAGTACTTTAGCCAGGGAACCTCCTTCCTGTTATCCCATGTAAGCGCTTCTCTTAGAATAAGCTTGGTCAGTGGGATATTATCATTTAACCAACAATTCATCCAGCATAACAAGGGATTCGCTGCAATTTTATCACTTACATAGGGAACCCCCAATTCCTCATGCACAGAAAAATTTGCTGTACCCTTGGGAACCCTTAAAATCTGTTTTAAAAAGATGTTTTCGACTATCTGTAGTGCATCCAGGGGAACATATCCCCATATTTCACTGCCATAGCATACTGTGGTAACACTTTTGGCCTTGTAAAGTTGGAGTAGGGCGGCAATTGGGCTATTTCCCATTTTTCTGGAGAAATCCAGTATGGCCGCGTTTACCCTAGTAACATCTCCCTTCTTTTTTTGGATCACGGGTCCCCAGTTTAGTTGACTATCAAAGAGGACCCCAAGGTAGGAGAATGTATGAGTTACAGGGATTTCTACTCCACTTACATTTAAGCGGGTGGGTTTTTTAAAGCCTTGACCAACCTTCATTATGTAGGATTTGGTGTTATTAATACTTAATTCTCTTGACTTCATGAAAGAGTAGAAGGAATCTAATAGGATTTGAAGTCCGTTGGCCGTTCTAGATAGGAGGACTGCGTCATCCGCATATAGTAAAACCGGCAGTCCTCTTCGACTGATATGCGGGTAGTCTGTGTTAGTGCTGAAAAGGTGCTCTTCCAAATCATTAATGTAGAGGTTAAAAAGGAACGGGGCCAAAATGCACCCTTGTCGGACGCCCCGATGCACTCCAAAATCTTTGGTCACTTTTAGGTCCTGGGTGTATCTGACGTTCGCTTTGGTGTCAGAGTGCATGTCTTCTAAAAAATTAACTAAGTTTTTATCCACGCCCATTTTTTCCATGGCGCCCCAGAGCTTCTCCCGACTCACGCAATCGAAAGCCGAGGAAAGGTCCATGAACGCCATGTGGATCGTTCCTCTTCGGGCCATGGTGTACTTCCCAATGATAAGGTACAGATTTAAGCATTGAGAAATAGTGGAATGACCAGGCCTAAAACCATACTGGATTGGGGATATTATATTGTTTTCCTCTGACCATCTGACCAATCTGTTTAAAATGACTCCTCCTACAACTTTAGCCACGGAGTTTATTAGTGATATTGGTCTATAGCAGGCAGGGCTGCTACGGTCTCCTTTCTTGAAAATAGGCACAATTGTAGATACCCCCCATGATTGTGGGCATCCGCATAACACAGCCGCATTAAGTACTGCTGTGAGGACCGGCGCCCATAGTGCTATACATGATTTGAAGAGGTAAGGCGGAAGACCGTCAGGACCTGGGGCCTTGTTGTTTGATAGACCGTTGATTCCCTTTATTATTTCGTCGGTTGTGAAGCATAATACAATTTCACTACTTTTATTTGAGCTGTGTTCTGCCTGCGAGTCATTATTTTTAAAAATGGAGCTGAAATGGGTTATCCATTCTTCCTCTGGGATGTTAGTGCCCACATTTAGAATAATAGGACAGTCAAATATAGGCTTATTGATAATCTCCCAGAACTTCGAACTATTTTTTAGTGTCTCAGGATCTAGCAGTGACTCCCATACACTTTTTTTGACTGCTCGCTTGCGGGCGGCAAGTGACTTCTTATATTCAGCCCGCAAGCCCCTAATGATCACTGGATCTCTTGGTTTTATTTTTAGGGCTTTCTTAAGCTCACGGCTAGCCTTCGAACAATTACTGTCAAACCATTTCGGGTTACTATATGAATTGATTTTCCCCTTAATAGGTGTCGTTAAAAATGACTCCACCTTCTTGGCAATCTCATTGAAAGATGTCAAGATTTGTAATGGTGCTGATACAGGAGATGTGCATACCGTCAGTTCGTGATTGCATACAACATTAATAGAGGTATAAAATTGATCGCAATCCACCATTGACCATTTTAGACGACGCTTGCCATTAATGCATTTTATAAGGCCGCGATCCTCTGGAGAATTGCGCTTTTCGAGTAAATTCACACCCATTGTAATGCATAAGGGGTTGTGGTCGCTATAAATGCTTAGAAGGATCGAGAAATCCTCAGTAATGTTAGCAAAATCAGCCGAAAGAAGAATGTGATCTATGTAAGTTCCTGTGGCATGGCCTTTGAAGGTAGGGGTCAGAAATACAGTTTGGTCAGATACTGTCGACATTGCTGTAAATAAGTTGTTGTCATTCATTAGATCATTTAAACCTGAACCCCTCCGCGAGTGTTCAAAGTGAATTCCTTCCATACTATTGCAACCCATTTGTCCAACAGGTCTCACGCTAGGGTTCCCACATAAATGTGTATTAAAATCACCCACTAGTATCTTAAGGAGTGGCAGAGAACTATCATTTGCCCTTAGGAAATCACGCAAAGGCTCTATATTACAATCTCCAGACTGATTCACTGCATTGTAGAAATTGATCAATACAAAATTAGTTTTTCCCCTCTTGAATTCTAGGATCTGGATGTTATTGTTACCGGAGTAGTGTTCTATTTTATGACATATAAGTGAAAAGTTAACAAAGATTGCCAAACCCCCTTTAGCTCTTCCACTAGCAGAAGGAGCTGCCGGAATTATAAAGCTCTGGTATCCTTCCAGATGTACATTTTTCCCCACTACCCAAGTTTCTTGGAGACATATTATGGGATATTTTTTAACAAAGGACAACCAATCTTTGTCTTTCAATTTGTCGTGGAGTCCAGCTATATTCCACGATAATAATAATAGCCCCTCCTTGCATTTTTGAGATTCACGTTGTATTATGTCCATTTTCTCACATGCAAGTGAGCTAGTGGATATTAAACCAGTACTGTAACATTCCTGAACTGTCCCAGAAATGTCCGTATTCTGAGCTGGGAGAAGAGCTAAGTTTATATCAATTTGTAGACCAGGATTATCGTTTAGATGGTTCTCAGCACCCAATACCGCAACTATACTACCTTGCGATTCTGAGCCTTGGGTAATATTCCCTAAGCCTATGTCTTCTGGTAGGCGATCGTTGGGGGCAGTGTTACATAATGTATCAAGTAGTCATTCTACCCCATCCAACCCGCCCTCAGCAGAAAAGACATCATACCTGTTGGAAATGGGAATGTTAAAGCAGTTATTAAGGTGGTTAGGGTATTGATGATCTATGTGGTGTGATCGTATTGGATGATCCCATCTATCCCGACTATAGCCCCAGTTGTTAGTTGGTGCATCAAAACCCCATCCATTTGTTGTTTCTGGCCATAATGGCCTGGAGTAGGTATGAATAGGCTTAGGATATGTCATGCTCCGTTGTTTTTTGCCAAAGAATTCCAAAGTAAGAGGGATGATGGTGCCTCTCCTACGTTGCGGCGGTAGAATATTTGGAAGGATATTAGGTAGGACCGCAGAGTTTACAAAGTTTATAATTATGCAGTCCCCTTTAAATTTTTTGGGATTTTGACCTATCCATGCGACCCTTTTGGCTGATTTAATATCTCCGGCTTGCTGTTGTTTCCCCCATGGGGCCAACCTCATATTACCCGATAGCCAGTGCAGGGCTTTGCTTGTTAGCGCCGTGGGGGATTCAGATTGATCTGGTGCTAGTGAGGGAGCATTTGCTAATACCAGCACTAAGGGTGCCGCATCTTCGATAAAGTTTAGTGTATCTTCTTCTACACTTGATAGGGTTATTTCAGGAGGGAGTGTAGGATGGATCTCCCTTGGCAATAAATGATTGGGCGCAATAGTTGGGGTCTGTTCTAATTGATTTACCTGTAAGATGTTGGAAGTTGTGCCTTCATCTGATCGAAAACCAAAGGCCTCTTTTACAGGTAAAACCAATTTTTTAACTATTTCTGATATGGTTGACACCTCTTCCGTTATCTTCTTCTGATCTGCACCTAGTTTCTTTACATCTGCAGATAGCTTATCCAGTTTGGTCACTACTGGTTTAATTAAAGCTTTAAATTTGGTATCAATTAAGTCTGCTATCCTAGATATAAGTTCTTCATCCACATTTGACTTCTCATCGTCTTCTATTTTCCTCCTACCTTTTTCCCTACTTCTCACTGGTGACGCAGCCCTCTTCCTCCCAGGACAAGCTCCACCACGGTGTGGTTGTGTTTTTCTACACTTTCTGATAGCTCGAGGAGCTGGGGCTTGAACAAGAGGGTCAGCATCGTTATTTGTCTGCTCACTCTCTTGTACAGTTTGATCTTGATCTAGATCAACTATCTGAGAGTCCGAATCATTAACCGTGGCTGTGTCTTGTCCCTGTATTATTTGGATACTCATGTTTGAAGTACCATTTTCAAGTGTATCGGGATCTAAGATTGCACTTCCCTCGACCTGAGAAGGGATATCAATCCACGGTGATTCTGGTGAAGGGCTTAAGGGGGATAAATTGGGAGAATGACTGAGACCTAAGGATTGTCTCCTATCGTTATTAATCTTTGACACAACTTGTACCAAATAGTTGTCAATAGTATTACCCCCCACAACTAGATTCTTTTTTGTCATTCTTAATTATACTGATGCTAAGTACCAGTGTTGGACAGGCCATATGAAGGGCCGCTCTCCCCCGGCCCAACCCGGCCCGAGCCCGGTCACGCAGGTACCACACACCACCATTGCACGTCCTCCGTCCCCTCAGGGACCCCTGCCTTCGAACATATCGACCTCGTGGACCCGATCCACTGCTGGCCCGCGCGCCCATCCTGGGCGCCATCTTGGACACTCCACCACGAGGCCGCCTGGCCCCCGATCGACCTCAACCCTGGGCCTGGCCAGGCCTCAGACATCCCGGCACCACCATCCACCCAGGAGGTGAGCGGGCTACTTGGCAAGTCAATGGGAGAAAGAGGTGTCGATGGCTCTCCCCGCCAAGTGCCGCTCGCCCATCGCCTCCCCGGGCGCTGGCCCCACCCCCCTGCTGGGTGTCTGGACTCCCCCATCCCGGACCTCCCGACCTCCAAGTGCGAGGGTCCGGACATCAAAGAACACCAGCCCTATAACTGAGGCAGCTCCAGAGCAGGAAGGCAGTTGTATCTTGGAGTCGAGAGACGTAAAGAAGAACTCATCCTTGACGGACTACTGGCGCTGCCGTAGCTCTGCCTTGTGCACCATCGCCCTGCCTGCTGGTGCTGCCGCAACCTTCGTAACCTTCGTAATCCTTCATCGTCGTCGGGACCTGCTGGCGTGGCCGCGGACCGTTTGCAACCATCATCTTCATCGGGACCTGCTGGCTCCGCCGCGGACCGTCGCTTCCTTCGTCCATCTCGGGACCTGCTGGCTCCGCCGCGGCCCGATCATCTAGAACGCCGAGCTCGAGGATTGAGAGCTATTTCCATCTTTTGGTAACCAAGACTGTCCCGCTACCCTTTCCCCAAACCAGAGACCAGAATCGAGGGGACCCCTGAGTCCAGACCTCCTTGTACCATTTTATCGTACTTTAAGAATCGCCTATAAAATCTCGTTGAACCTTACCCTTGTGTGGTGTCCGTCTGTGGGGGGGAAGTTACTTGTCTGTACGGTCAATGGAGTCGGCTCTCCCTGGAGACCGCTCCCCTTATCCTCGGCCGACCCTCCCGGTCCGTCTAACATTGGTGGCAGCGGTGGGATCCGAATCACCGCATAATCGTACAGACAGTAGCTCACCCCACGACGAAATCAAGATGACAACTAAAGAAAGCGGATCCACCGAGAAATTCCAGATGGAGAAATTGGACGAGTACAACCATCGTGAACTAAAACAATTCTGCATCGAACTAGGTATCGCTACCACCGGACTAAGTACCAAAGACGATTTCAAGCATGCCCTAGAGTCTTGGGCAGAGACCGGGGTCGCCGGAACCCCCGATCGAAGCATCGCAGCAAAAACCACCATGGCTCCTGAAGAGCAAAGAACGGGTCTCTCGCAAGACGAGATCCAGGAACGAGAAAAAACCCGACTACACGAGCTAGAAATGGCTCGGCTCAAAATGGACGTTGAACTTAAGTTGGCCGAACAGAAAATAAACTTAGAGCACCTGCGTCTCCGAGAAGAAAGAGAGGAGAAACAGAGACAAAGGGAGCTCGAGGAAAAGAAACTGGCATATGAACACGAGCGACGACTAGCTGAGATTGATTTACGCAAGCAGAATAAAGAAATAGGGGTGTCCGAGCAACCCCACACCCCAGGGACAACGGAGAAAAAGGTACACATCCCCAAGGATGTCGTTCGAGAATACTTCCGAGAGGACGACATCCAGCAATGGTTTAAAGCCTACGAAATCGCTATGACTGCACACCGGATCGATAGAAACGACTGGGGAGCCGGCCTATGGGGGAGATTCCTCAATGAGGGCCGCGACACCCTGCTACAGCTCCCGGACCACCAGATGACCTCCTATGACCATATGAAAGCTGCCCTCCTCACCCGCTATGGCCTCACACCCGAAATGTACCGTCAGAGGTTCCGAGACTGCACCCGCATCCCGGGTACAACTTGGGTGGACTATGTAACCTACTTTAGCCGAGCCTTCGAGGGCTGGATCAAAGGAAGCAAGGTTGCAACCTACGAACAACTGTTCAATCTCATGGTATGGGAGCACCTATCGAACAATTGCTTTATTGAACTCCGCCAGCACCTCCTCGACAGCAAGTTAACCGATCCCCGGCAGCTCGCAGCCGAAGCTGACCGATGGGAAATCACCAGAGTGGGCCGGAATGGGTCCTACGAACAGAACCGGAACAACAATGGTCAGCACCGTCCCCGAGGAGGAGGAGGAGGAGGCCAAGGACGCGGAAGAGACAACGCTCCGGTCGCCCCCGCGGTCAGCACCACCCCCCCGGCCAACCGGGGCAGCGCCCCGGCGCGACCGGGATACCGAGCCAATGTTACGTGCCATCGATGCCAACGAGTCGGCCACTATGCCAACGATCCAAATTGCCCACAGTACCAGAGCCCAAGACCCCGCCAGGTGGCTGCCGCTGCCCTGGGGGAAGAACAGATCTCCGAGGAGCAAGAAGAATATGAGCAAGAGCATCAGGAATGGGAGCCAGCCGCCATGGCTCTAGCCTGCTTAGGGGGGAAAGACATAGTCCCGCGGGTCCCCCTACCCGCTAACACCCAGAAGTACAGCCAATGGGTGAGCATCAATGGACGCCGGGCTGAAGCCCTTCGTGACACTGGGGCCAGTGTAACAGCCGTCCGCTGTCACCTGGTGACCCCGGAACAGTATCTACCGAACATTCTCTGCCCTGTACGTTCAGCCGATAACTCGGAAAGTCTGTGTCGGATGGCCTGCGTCCCTTTCGAATGGGGGGGGGTCTCCGGCATGTTGAAAGTCACGGTCCGAGACGATGCCCCCGTAGACTGCCTCCTGGGGAATGACCTTGAAAGCTCCCCGTGGGCTGCCGTAGAACGAAGAGAACACCTGGGGATGTTAGGCGTCCCGGACTGGGCGTGCGTCACCACCCGGTCCATGGCCGCCCGTGCCAACCCCCGCCCAGAGGAACCCGAATGGCCGGCGCCACCGCCTCCGGTCGCCCCAGCCGAAACCACCGACCGTGACGTCCCCCCAGAACAAGCTCAACCTCCAGACCTCACTAACCTCGACCAGTGGCCTCAAGAGGGGGGGCCCACGCAAGAACAATTTCGCCAAGAACAGAAGACCTGTCCCTCCCTCGAGGGACTCCGCCAGCAAGCGCTCGCCCAAGGCGCAGGGGATACCTCCGGCACTCACTGGGTCTACTGGGACAATGACCTGCTGTACAGTGAGCAAAGAATCGCGGAGCTGGGGGCCAGCCGAGTACTGGTGGTGCCCCTCCGTTTTAGAGACTTTCTGCTAAACCTGGCCCACGATGTCCCCCTGGCGGGACACCTGGGTCAAGATAAAACCTACAGTCGTCTGGTGACCCACTTCTTCTGGCCCAAAATGAGGAACGATGTACACCAGCATTGCCGATCTTGCCCCACGTGCCAAGCCAGTGGAAAGAGCGGCCGCAAACTAAAAGCCCCCCTGCAACCTTTTCCCGTGGTCACCACCCCGTTCGAGAGGGTCGGGATAGACATCGTGGGGCCCCTGGACCCGCGCACAAAACAAGGTCATCGGTTCATCCTGGTGCTAGTGGACCACGCCACCCGCTACCCCGAGGCTGTTCCCCTGCGAACTGTGACAGCCCCGGTAGTCGGCCGGGCTCTAATGGGGATCTTCTCCCGTGTGGGCTTCCCCCGAGAAGTCGTCAGCGACAGAGGCACGAACTTTATTTCTAAATATATGAAGTCCCTCTGGCAACAGTGCGGGGTTACCTACCGATTCACGACCCCCTATCACCCTCAAGGAAACGGACTCGTTGAGCGGTTCAACCGCACGCTCAAAGGGATGATCGGGGGGTTGGAGGAACCCCTCCGTCGCCAGTGGGATGTACTGCTGCCGTGCCTCCTCTTCGCATATCGAGAGGTTCCCCAGAAGTCCCTGGGCTTCAGCCCGTTTGAACTGCTATATGGACATCCAGTGCGGGGGCCGCTCAGCCTAGTCAAAGAAGGCTGGGAGATGCCCCCTCTAAAGAACCCACCAGATGTCTTCCGGTACCTCCTAACACTCCGCAACCAGACCCGGCGGTTCAGAGAGCTGGCAAAAGCCAACCTAGAGGCCAGTCAAGAGGACATGAAAAAGTGGTATGACCGGAATGCCTCCTCCATCGAATTTGAACCTGGGCAACAGGTATGGGTGATGTCCCCCACCGAACCCTGCGCCCTGCAAGACAAGTGGACGGGGCCCTTCAAAGTAGTCGAGCGCAAGGGTCCTGCCACCTATCTCATCGACATGGAATCTTCCCGGAACCCCCTCCGGGTCCTCCACGCTAACAGACTGAAACCCCACTTTGTGCGCTCCGAACTCGGCCTCCTGATGGCCACCGACAATGGTGTTGAAGAAGACTCCGAGCCCCTCCCTGACCTCCTACGGACTCAGGAGAAAGACGGCTCCGTGGATGGGGTCCGACTCTCGGAGGCCCTCACCCGAGAGCAACACCAGGAGTGTCGAGTCCTCCTGTCACAGTTCGCCAACCTGTTCTCCCTCACCCCAGGGGTCACTTCCTGGTGTGTGCACGATGTGGACACGGGGGACAGCCCCCCTATCCGCCACCGGGCCTACCGCGTGCCAGATCGGGTACGGGCCTGCATCCAGGAAGAGGTAGCCAAAATGCTCACACTCGGGGTCATCGAGCCCTCAGACAGCCCCTGGGCCAGTCCTGTAGTACTGGTCCCCAAAGCGGCCGCCCCTGGCACCCCACCGGAACTCCGGTTCTGCGTCGACTACCGGGGCTTGAATGCGGTCACCAGAACAGACGCACATCCCATCCCCCGGGCGGATGAACTAATCGACCGCATGGGAGCTGCCCGCTACCTCAGCATTTTCGACCTGACGGCGGGCTACTGGCAAATCGGCCTCACACCCCGGGCCCAAGAACGTTCTGCCTTTTCCACCCCCGATGGGCATTACCATTTCAAGGTCATGCCCTTCGGCATGAAAAATGCCCCAGCAACATTTCAGCGGCTCGTCAATCAGGTCCTGGCGGGGCTCGAAGGGTTCAGTGCCGCCTACCTAGACGACATCGCTGTATACAGCCACCATTGGTCCGAGCACCTCCGAGCAGTGCTACAAGCCCTTCAACGAGCTGGCCTCACGATCAAGGCCAGCAAATGTCAAATTGGGCAAGGGTCTGTGACCTACCTCGGGCACCAGGTGGGAAGCGGCCTGGTGGCCCCTCTGCAGCTCAAAATTGCCGCCATCCAGTCCTGGCAGCCACCCATCACCCAGACCGAGGTACGAGCCTTCCTGGGCCTCACGGGCTATTACCGAAGGTTCGTGAAAGACTATGGTACTATCGTGGGGCCCCTCACAGAACTCACGTCAAAAAATCAACCCAAAAAAGTCAACTGGACCCCGGAGTGTCAAACAGCATTCGAACAATTGAAAGCCGCCATGTGTTCCGCCCCGGTGCTCCAGGTCCCCGACTACAACCGGGAGTTCGTCGTCCAGACGGATGCCTCCGACCATGGCATTGGGGCAGTCCTGTCTCAAGTGAACACCGAAGGCCTTGATCAGCCAGTGGCCTTCATCAGCAGGCGCCTCCTACCACGGGAACAACGCTGGAGCACCATAGAGAGGGAGGCCTTCGCTGTGGTATGGGCCCTCAAGAAGCTCCGGCCCTACCTCTTTGGCACACACTTTCGGGTGCAGACCGATCACCGACCCCTGCAGTGGCTGATGCAGATGCGGGGGGAAAACCCGAAGTTACTACGTTGGTCCATCTCCCTACAAGGGATGGACTTCACAGTTGAACACCGGCCTGGGCCGGATCACGCCAACGCAGATGGCCTGTCCCGGTTCTTCCGCCTCGACGAGGAGAGTCCCCAAGAGGATGGGTAACTCTCCCCGCCTTCAGCTGGGGGGGACGCATGTTGGACAGGCCACATGAAGGGCCGCTCTCCCCCGGCCCAACCCGGCCCGAGCCCGGTCACGCAGGTACCACACACCACCATTGCACGTCCTCCGTCCCCTCAGGGACCCCTGCCTTCGAACATATCGACCTTGTGGACCCGATCCACTGCTGGCCCGCGCGCCCATCCTGGGCGCCATCTTGGACACTCCACCACGAGGCCGCCTGGCCCCCGATCGACCTCAACCCTGGGCCTGGCCAGGCCTCAGACATCCCGGCACCACCATCCACCCAGGAGGTGAGCGGGCTACTTGGCAAGTCAATGGGAGAAAGAGGTGTCGATGGCTCTCCCCGCCAAGTGCCGCTCGCCCATCGCCTCCCCGGGCGCTGGCCCCACCCCCCTGCTGGGTGTCTGGACTCCCCCATCCCGGACCTCCCGACCTCCAAGTGCGAGGGTCCGGACATCAAAGAACACCAGCCCTATAACTGAGGCAGCTCCAGAGCAGGAAGGCAGTTGTATCTTGGAGTCGAGAGACGTAAAGAAGAACTCATCCTTGACGGACTACTGGCGCTGCCGTAGCTCTGCCTTGTGCACCATCGCCCTGCCTGCTGGTGCTGCCGCAACCTTCGTAACCTTCGTAATCCTTCATCGTCGTCGGGACCTGCTGGCGTGGCCGCGGACCGTTTGCAACCATCATCTTCATCGGGACCTGCTGGCTCCGCCGCGGACCGTCGCTTCCTTCGTCCATCTCGGGACCTGCTGGCTCCGCCGCGGCCCGATCATCTAGAACGCCGAGCTCGAGGATTGAGAGCTATTTCCATCTTTTGGTAACCAAGACTGTCCCGCTACCCTTTCCCCAAACCAGAGACCAGAATCGAGGGGACCCCTGAGTCCAGACCTCCTTGTACCATTTTATCGTACTTTAAGAATCGCCTATAAAATCTCGTTGAACCTTACCCTTGTGTGGTGTCCGTCTGTGGGGGGGAAGTTACTTGTCTGTACGGTCACTGGAGTCGGCTCTCCCTGGAGACCGCTCCCCTTATCCTCGGCCGACCCTCCCGGTCCGTCTAACAACCAGACTTTAGCGGTCAAGTAAAAAGAGAGGGCACACAATCATACGATGCAGAATGTTCAGAGTGAACGTTAATAACAGGGATTTAAAGTCTTACTGCAACCATATAGGTCTGGTTCGACAGGGGCAGAGTAGCGTGTCCAGTCCAGTCTCAGCCTGTCTCGGACTGTCTAAGATTGTCCGCCCTTTGTCCGGGCTTCGTCCGGCGTCCCGCACACACGTCCCGCTATGCATCAATAACACGTTTATATAGAAGGAGCAGGGGCGGGAAGAGACTCCAGGTGCGCTATGTTGATCCTGCGCAGAACCCTGGGTCTCGCAGTCCCGTCCCCTGTTGTAGCAGCCTTACACACTCCTCGGCGAAGGTAGGAATCACCTCTCCTCACGATACTGCTGGCAAAACGGGAAGAGATAAACAAAGAGTCACGGTCTCAGCACACAGCTGCAAGCGGCCCCCGCAAAGCGGGGGCCGCGAGCTGTTTTAAAGAACAGGCCAAGCAAACGGGGTGGAGCAGGGGCGGGAAGAGACTCCAAGTGCGCTATGTTGATCCTGCGCGGAACCCTGGGTCTCGCAGTCCCGTCCCCTGTTGTAGCAGCCTTACACACTCCTCGGCGAAGGTAGGAATCACCTCTCCTCACGATACTGCTGGCAAAACGGGAAGAGATAAACAAAGAGTCACGGTCTCAGCACACAGCTGCGAGCGGCTCCCGCGAAGCGGGGGCTGCGAGCTGTTTTAAAGAACAGGCCAAGCAAACGGGGAGGAGAAGGGGCGGGAAGAGACTCCAGGTGCGCTATGTTGATCCTGCGCGGAACCCTGGGTCTCGCAGTCCCGTCCCCTGTTGTAGCAGCCTTACACACTCCTCGGCGAAGGTAGGAATCACCTCTCCTCACGATACTGCTGGCAAAACGGGAAGAGATAAACAAAGAGTCACGGTCTCAGCACACAGCTGCGAGCGGCACCCACAATTTGCTACCCTATCGGAAATGGCTGGGCCTCCCAGGGATGGTGGCCTGCTGGGCTCAGCAGACCTCCATGTCTGAGACTGCTTTTAAATAAAGCAGTTTAAAAAAAAAATGCATCCCATTTTCCTTAAAGGAAAATGGGCTGCATTTAAAAAAAAAGATATGTTTTTGTTGTATTTTTTTAAGGGCAGGTAGTGGCCCCTAAAAAATATTTCTCCTGCATTTTCACAGGGGAAGGGGTCCTCCTGAATAGGGCGGTAAATTGTGAGTGTTTTGTGACCTCAATTGCGGTCGCAAAACCTTTGTGCATGACTTGTGAGTCACTATTAGGAAGGGAATGCCCCTTCCCAATAGTGAGTCGCAAAACACTAATTTGAGTGTCGCAAATTACTTGTGACTCGCAAACTAGTGTTAGTACATGACCCAGAGGAAAATTGCATGCACAAACCGGTCGCAAACCCGTTTGCGCATGCTATTTTCTGTTGTACATCTGGCCCTAAGAAACTATTGCATTCATGGGTGTATCTCCCACTCTCAATATTAGAAAGAAACAACTTCATTAACATGGTGATTCTTCCAAAGTTTAGTTTTTAATGCATTACCTTTGATCTTTAGGGCAGAATGGTTTAGCAATTTATAAGGCAATTGTCTAGCTTTATTTGGAGTCATAAAGAAGCAAGAATTGCGTGAAGAAAGTTGTGTAAGTTCATACTTGATGGAAGGATAGCTTTCCATGATACTGTTGGATGTTTCAATTGAAAAATGTAAGAATTTTACTAATGAGAGGATTTTATTAACTCTCTCCTCTCTATCATGCATTCATTAAAAACCTCCTGGGAGTAAGAAAGTTCTGTTTGTTCAAGTTTTGTCACTCAAAATACTCCAAGAAAATCAGGCTCAAGACTTTGCAGACTGTGTGCATGGTTTGACCCTTTGCTACATGATTCATGCTGGAAGGTCACGAGGCACTCCACGACTCTTGTCTTATATGAGGACAAACTAAAAACCAAACAAAAAAAAACAATCATCTGGGGCATGCAGCCCATGTGCACTGAGGAAATAACAAGGATAAGTAAAGATATTTCTCCTCCTTACATGTTACCTGGGAAGGTGTGGAATATTTACACATCCAGATTAACTAGTGTAAGGAAATATGGGAATGCGCCTAAACCACGGGTGGAAGCGTGGGAACACGCATGCTCCACCCATGAAATGCCTTTCCAGTGCAGAATACCGCAAGTTGTGCTGCCTTGTGTTACTCCAGATTTACTATGCCATGCAGGGTGCCTCTACATAACATAGTAAATCTGATTTAAGGGCTTGCATTGCCTTGCATCAAATTGTGTGATGCAAGCCAAGTGAAAGCTCTTTACAAATCTGGCCAGTTGTGTTTACTTTGTTGACTTCAGCACAACTTTTTATTTAGTGGACGGAGGCTGATTGTGAAATAAATTGGAGCTGTGGAAAGTACTCCCGGTCTACTCTCTTTAGTTGAGGGCATAGATACATCACATTGGGCCCAGATAGAGCTTGGTTAATCTGGTAGGCAGTCCAAATGACTTGAAATATAAAGTAGTCTGTGACAGGAAAGTGTGCTGGCTCACCTGTCTTTTGGGATTTACTTAATGAACCTTCCTGAAATATTATGCTGTACTAAGTCATACTCACCGAAAATGAGAAAGGTCCACATAGTGTGGCTGCTTTATTTAGATAATTATATACTTTTATAAAGTAGCGGGATTACCAAACAAACTTAATTGTTCAATTGAATATTGTAGCACTAATTTAATGTCTGTAAATATTTAAAAAATCAAAAAATATGATTTTTGGTTAAAAAAACAAATCATTCCTGGGCTTTAAACAATGGTAAAGCAGACTAAGTTGGGTCCTAACTTTATTTGGTCATAATATTTAGTGGAACATTACATTAGAAACATCATAAAAATCATGTAAAGAACAGAGCTTTGCAAACCACGGGCTCTCTAGTAAAAATTAATTGCAGGTTTGGGGGATTTGCCTTTTTTTCTTTAAAGAAGCCCATGGAAATTAAAATAGTTTCTTATGGATCCAAGGTAATAGCTCTAGACAGCTTTGATGTGTGGGCAAGTCCTGCAAAGTTTATGATGGAAACTTGTTGTCAATCTTCCAATGGGCTCGATGATTCAAGTTATTCTCCAGGAAATAAAGCTCTCTTTCTGGGGTGAATTTGCAGGAGTCCGTCATTTGAGATACATATACAAATTGTCTTCCAGTGAACACATTAAAAAATTCTCATCTTTTCTGGGAGGTATCCTTAGGCAGTGAAAGGAAGTGGGCCCAATCTTTTTTCTAAATAATTATTGATTTACATGTTAAACATGAACTGTATGGTTGTATTGAATCGTGGGGAAGACATTCCTCATTTGAGCTGTCCAGCAAACTGCATTATGAATATCTATCTTATAAGTTATCAATTGCATTTACTTTATCATCATTAGGAATGAAAATCATGTATTACCTTTTCAGCTTACATGACTAATGATTAAGATCTAAGATACTAAAGATTAAAGTAGGTTGTAATCCCTGGCTTTCAGTTCCAGTGTTCTGTGCAATTGTGGAGGAAAGAAATTGATTGTGTCTATGTTATTTTAATACAACGTGCTTATTTGTCATATGATTATTGATTTTCCAGTGTTCTAGAGTTTTTTGCAAAAGTTCTTAAAACCTTTATTGGTAAAACATGGGATTCACTCTTAACTGCTCGCAATTAGTATTTTTGTTTAGCAAATATGAACTTTTAAGATGTGGTCATTGGTGTTGCTCGGTTTTAACATTTGTGTAAATGCATCTTTTAATGTAGAAGTATGTAAAAAGTTTTTTAAATTGATTATGTATGACTTTTAATCTATTTTTGTTGTTTTTTGTGTATCTTTGTATCTGGGGATTTATGGACAAATGTCTCAATAAACATACTGAATATCTGAAAAAAATCTGATGTGCTAGTAGGTGAACAGTTTGAATGTGATGTAAGTGGTGTGAGACTGCTGCTCTGTGGGCTTCATCGTGAGTTTCCCAGAATTAAGAGGTGGGATATTGGGGTTTGCATTGCGGATTCTGATTAGCATCTCCACTCCTAACTGTACATTCTGAGTTGAAACCACTGGAATGGGAGGTAACGTGCTTGGTGCACAATGAATGCAAAAAAACACACAGGTTATTGCTGATTTGGAAGACATATTAACTCACATTTACTACCTGCTTGGGGGAAAAAAGTGTACATAGAGTTGAAACACATCAAAGACTACATGGGCAAGAAAGGAAGGGCCAAGAGCTATCAAACACCTCAGGGCAAGAAAGACCATTAGAACAGAATTTGCATGCCCCCGCTTTGGGTACATGAAACACCCACAACAATCCCAAAAAATAGGAAGAAGAAAATTAAATTACCAGTTTCCCCAAAGTCTTTTCAACTGGATTGAAAAATTTGAGTGAATACAATTTCTCTTATGTACGCACTGGAATGGGAGGTAACGTGCTTGGTGCACAATGAATGCAAAAAAACACACAGGTTATTGCTGATTTGGAAGACATATTAACTCACATTTACTACCTGCTTGGGGGAAAAAAGTGTACATAGAGTTGAAACACATCAAAGGCTACATGGGCAAGAAAGGAAGGGCCAAGAGCTATCAAACACCTCAGGGCAAGAAAGACCATTAGAACAGAATTTGCATGCCCCCGCTTTGGGTACATGAAACACCCACAACAATCCCAAAAAATAGGAAGAAGAAAATTAAATTACCAGTTTCCCCAAAGTCTTTTCAACTGGATTGAAAAATTTGAGTGAATACAATTTCTCTTATGTACGCACTGAAAAACTTTAAAATAGTTTTTATTTATATTCTCTCAATGACTTTCACTAGAAGGGTGATTCACACTTTCTGCACTTCATGGCACATTGACACTTTGTTATTGAAAGAAGTTTATGGTACATTTCTCCAACCCGCAACATATTTCCTTTGGCAAACCTGTTTTAGCACCAAAAAGGCCTGTGCGAGTTTCTAAGGTGACCTTTCACCCGTATATCGGTTGTTCTGTATGAAGTAGATCAATGTCAATCTCTGTGCTCAGATCAATGTCGTCCACAACAAGCCGAAAAGGCCATGCTACCTCCGAGGTGCCTGCATGTGCCCTTCACAAAGGATATTAACAGCTCTTGCTTGCTCAAACCAAGTCTCCCAGTAAGTCGACGATTACTCTCCGCCTTCTACTTATCTGTAGGCAGTGTAAATACACTTCTCGAATTATTTTGAAAAGATCAGGTCTCACATTGAAATATATCAAATGCAATAATTAACATACTAATTGTGTTGTACCTTCACATAATTTTATGAAACCTTATAAACCACATGAATATATAAATATGAATTATCGAGACATTGTTATTCATACTATAGTAAAACAAATGTATGTTATACATGTGCAAAAACCATTTACTAAATATTGCATAAGGGGTGCCAATCGCATTTCTAACAGCTTAGAATAGGCCTTGGCGTCAGCATTAATCAAAGAAATAGGTCTGTAAGACCCGCATTCAGTAGGTGGTGTTTTTTTTCAAAAAGAACATAATTTTGGCGGTTTTTCAAGAGTTTGGGGCCTTACCTGTAACACTAATTGAATTAACTACTAAACAAAAAAAAGACAAAATTTCATCTGCACAAATGTTATATAGTTCGATTGGAAGTGTATCTTCCCCTGCCGCTTTGTTAGATAGAACAGAAAACACTGCCAAGCGTAAATCTGCTAAAGTATAATTCTCTTCCAATTTGTCGATGTTTTCCTGATCTAAGTATTGTTTTAATGGTAATTTATCATTTATGTAAGATTGGACCTGATCTTCCATATTCCTACTCTCAGGAGTGTATAGATTTTTATAATAAGTGGCAAATTGTTCCATAATTTGTACAGGCTGTGAGTATAGAATATCATTAGGACCCCTTATGGATTTAATTAAAGTCGTTGCCCGATCGTCGGCAACTTTGTAGGCTAAGAACTTCCCTACTCTATCTCCACATTCATATTGGGACAGTTTATATTTGAGTATTTTACCACTGTTTTTTTCCCTGAGTGAACTTTTAATAATTGAACGTAAATTCATAAGTTTATTTTCCAATTGAGCAATATCTAGGCTACTCAGCACCTCGGCTCTAAGATTGTCAGCTAATTGATTCTCAATCAATAAAATATTAGCAATCGCTGCCTTAGTTTCTTTCCTTCGTACTGCATTGTTTGAATGCGTATTGTTGTGCAAGCCCCTTAATACAGGCCTTGCAAGCATCCCATACTGATAAAAGAGTGGCAGTATTGATATTGTTTACAATAAATTCCTTTATGTGTTCCTTAAGAGCTGCTACAAAAACTACATCAGTTAATAAATATCTTGGGAAAGTAAAGGGTCGTATTTCTTTTGGCCTTTGGGCTAAACAAAATGTAAATATGATAGGATTATGATCAGAAGATATTCTTGGAATAATCTCCATATGTCCTGAGTCCATTAGTGCATCTGAAGCCCATGCCAAGTCTATTCGAGAGCAAAGTTTGTGAGGGGATGAATAATTATACCCTGATGTGCCCGGATAAAGGCTGCGCCATATATCTTTCACATTATGTATCTTTGCTAGTTCCAGGATTGCAGCTCTCGTTTTACGCATGCGTGGAAATATCCCTCTCTTCCTCACATCTTGTTCATAGTTTAATACACAGTTAAAGTCCCCCATCAAGATAAGTTCACCCTCCCAAGATAATAATTCTACATTCAACCAATCAAATATGCGTAGTTCATCTCTATTTGACCCATAAGTAGCACAGAAGACGTAATTACAGTTTTCTATCCGCATTTGCACTATTGCCCATCGACCCCCATTATCTGCTGCAGTTTTAATCACTTCTCCCCGCATTTGTCTCTTCTTCAATATTGCCACTCCACGTATTGGAGCGTTTAAAGTAGTACATACTACCATCTCATATCCCAGTTTGGCCAGAAGTTTTTTGTCCTTAAAACAAATATGTGTTTCTGTTAGCATAACCAGATGTGCATTGTACATTTTCAGCTCCTCGTAGACTAAGCTTCTTTTAGTCTTGTTATTCAAGCCTGACACATTCCAAGGTAAGCAGCTACAATACGCCATTTCGAGTGTCATTAAAGTCATAAAGCTCTATCCCTTTCCCAACGTTCCTATTAATTTCTAATCTTATAACTGCCAAGTTATTCTCACTTAGACTTGTCATGTCATTTTTTATTTTTTCCCCCTCCATACCCCTCTCCCACTCTCTCCCCCCCACCCTGTCCTCCCCCCGTACCATAGGGAAAAAAAACCCTTACGCACCTGCTGCCGTTGGATGGGCAGCCTCCTGTGGGTGCAGCTATCCGTAGGACCCTCACCTTCACCCTTAAGTGTATCAGTCTGAACCCCCCAAATGCAATATCAATTTGTCATCACATTATCAAACACCATTGTAATTCAGGGAATATCAACATCTTATCACTTTATGCATTATGCATTGGTAATTTTTGCTAGAACCATCTCCGCTTCTTTAATCTGATTTAGGAAATACATATGACCTGCTTTGATGACTTTTAAGCAGGCCGGTTCCTGAAGAAAGACCTGTGCCCCTGTTGCTTTAAAATAATCAATTAATTGACGTAGATTCCATCGTCTCTCCATTGTAGTCTTACAGAGATCTGACCTAACAAAAAAAGTTACATCTTCTGTGACAATTGGGGAATTAGGTCTTTCTTTCAGAGAGACCGCCTGTCTCAGTAAAAAATTCCCAAAAAAGATCAAAAAAGGACGGGGAAATTTATTTCCCTTGTTTCTATTTACTAGCGGAAGTACATGGCTTTGTAGTAGGAAGGGATACTACTACCCATGTTAACATGGCCATTACTGCATTCGATGTGGCAGCAACTAATCTCACCCCACTCGGTATGATACTTCTAGAAGCAGAAAAGGCGTTTGACTGAGTGGGGTGGGATTTTATGTGGAGGGTCCTGAAGCAGTTCGGCATTAAAGAGCAGTTCCTCAGAAGCATACAGGCTCTATACAGGGATCCCAACGCTAAAATCAGCTACGCTGGGTCACTTTCATCAACTTTTGCGATCTTAAGGGGGACTCAGCAGGGGTGCCCGCTTTCACTGCTGTTTTTCGCTCTCTCTATGGAGCCTTTTATTAACACCCTGCAAACTCAAGATAAGATCGTACCGATGCAACATGAAGATAAAATCTTTAAAATAACTGCATATGCGGACGATTTAGCTATTTACACCACTAATGTGGTGGATGCACTACTCGGAATTACAGAGGAAGCTAAAAACTTCGGAGCTATCTCAGGTTATAAACTAAACCTCAATAAAACACATATTATCATGAATTATCAAGCTAACTTTGTAGTTCCAGGACTTTGTAAATCCGCAGTTTACTTGGGGGTAAAAATCTCTTCTAAGATCAATGAAATAAATATGTTAAACTATGATCCCTTACTAAAAAAGGTGATCACACTGCTTCAAAAATGACATAAAATTCCACTTAACTTACTTGGTCGAATTAATTTGATTAAAATGAACATTTTGCCGAAATTTTTATATTTTTTTTCGCTCTATTCCGTTGCGGGTTAACAATTTACTCTTTAAAAAATTAGATGGAATTTTTAGCAGTTTTATTTGGGGCTATAAAAAGGCCAGAAGGTCTATGTCCATACTAAAATTACCACTTGAAAGAGGGGGTTTGGATTTTCCAGACTTTAAAGTCTATTTTTTTGCATCCTTTTTAGGCCGGCTTCGTAGTCTGTTAGCTAAAAAGCAATATTTTTTTTATCAGTTCATGCTTGGCACTAACTCAAAACAGTTCTTAGCAAGAGTGCAAGATCTTAATTATTTTAAGCGTGTAAAATTTAAGACCGCAAGAGATGCAGTACGTATTTGGAACTTGATTTTGACTTATTGTGACACTTCCTTTTTTCATACTGAGCTATCACTCTGGGACAACCCAGGGCTTCCTGATATCTTTAGTGATAAAACTGGGAGGGATTGGCTAACTATGGAAATAAGACGCTAGGAGATCTATATGGTTCAGAGGGTTTCTTACAGTTTGCAACTTTACAAATTTTGCATAACCTGCCTGAAGTAATGATATACAAGTATCTTCAAATCAAGGATATCTGATACGTAAAACGAAGTTGAAAAAAATAAATAGCTCAGACATCTGGTGTTGCTTATATTCTACGAAAAAGAAGTCACTAATTAGTATGGGTTATAAATGTCTCAGCCAAAACAAATCGGATGACTGCCCTAGATTGGCGTCAAAATGGACCGTTGATTTAGGAATCAAAGTGACACCCCAGAATGTCTCAACTGCTTTAGATTATATTAATAAACTAGTCCACTCTTCTAGCTTGAAACTACAACTATATAGGACGGTTAGTCAACTCTATCATACTCCATTAAAAATATCAAACGGTAAAAAAATATTTTAAGTAGTGATCGTACAAAATGCCCTAAATGTGGTCTGGTGGCAGCAGACCTCACACATATGATCTATTCGTGCCCCTTGCTTACTAAATACTGGCAATAAATCGAAAATATCTTATTTCAAAAGCAGTTGATTAATACCTCAATCACTGCACCTTTGGTATTACTATCTTTACATCCTATGGGCATTACAAATAGGAGTTAGCTAAGCATAGCTCTGTCCTGTGCTAGACTGGTTGTAGTTAGGGCTTGGATTTCGCAGAACCCTCCTCATATGATCGAGTGGTGGAATCTTTTACATGAAATTTATACTATGGAAAAGGCTCTGGCTAAGGGTAGAAGCTTAAAAGCTATTGCTAAATTTGAAAAGATTTGGGTTAATTTTCTGTAATTTATAGGGGATCTGGATAATGGAATTTTTTTTTTGCCTTACATGACTCTATCGATTTTGACAAGAAATGTGATTTATGATTTGTCAGTGATTTGTTTTTCTTTCTCTTTTTCATCTGTTGAACATTGATCTGTCCCTGTAATGAATGAAAATTAATCTCTTGCTTTGTATATATAAGAAAAATACTGCATTCTTGGACTTGCTTGTCAAAATAAAAAATAAAAATTAAAAATTAAAAAAAACATGTGCAAAAACACTAAATGCAATGTGCATTTAGAAATAAAAATGTGCACTCAAATTTAGTGAAATGTAATAAATATATGAAACACAATTGGGGTACATACGCAAAAAATGTGTAGATGATGCCAGAACAAGGTGCAGTTTTAAATGTAAGGAACTATTATAGTCCAATATCAAGCACACAAGAAATTGAACATTGTGTTTGAAATCCATATCTAAAAGGTTGTAAACTTTGGTGGAGTTTGAGTTGAACTTGTGCTCCATTGGCCACTGAGTTTATGTGTGCTTGTAGGTTAAGATTTGTGTCCAAGATAACTCCTTGACGTTTAGCATGTTTCACCATATAAGGACTGCAGTTAAGTACTGGGAGAGCATTGATTCAAGTTTAAATTCAAATGGAGCAATTAGGAGTGGAGATCAAGGGAAACTCTCTTTTAACCAGGTTCAGCTTAAGATGTGGTATACTATCCATGACTGCATAATATTGAGGACGGGCCATCTTTAGTAGGTAACATTTCCAGAAAGGACTGAGCATCTTTGAAGCATTAGTGATATGAGATTTTAGAGTGGTTTTGGATGAAAGCAAGAGTTTATATGTATACATTGAAGAAGCGGGAAAGATAATTGAACCCTTTAAAAAGTCTTGCTGTAGTGAGGGAGATAGTTTTATGCATCATCAATTTTTCAAGTGTAACAGGAGTCAAATGAGGTTGGTGGCCTTTGTAACCATCTGACACAGCAGGCAACTGATGGACTGTCTACAGAGGTAATCTGTTCCGATGATGGCAATACATGCAGATGATAATTTGGTAAATTACTTTCTCGCCATTTACATATGCAAACTGCACTTGCACATGTGAAAACCTTTTGGTTTGTGTCATCTATGTGTAAACGTTTTGGACAATTGGTACTTGTGGTGACAATAATGCTATTCAGCTTTACTCTGAATTATACTACTATTAATCATTAAAAAATCTATTATAGAAATACATATTGTCAATTGACTGACAGAAATCTCAATCTATTATGATGATTACAAAAAAAGTTAAAACTGAGAATGCCAATGAAAATACACACAATGTATTGTAGGACTGCATGAATGAATGTGAACCTACTTGACATGCTGAAAGAGGACACCATTTCCAGAGATAAACAACTTATTTCCATCTATTGTACTTTCGACATGGAGCTGCCCCAGAGCAGAATCAGGGTATTTTACCAATAGACCCAGCGTCATGATGTAAAATGGCTTTGCTGCTTTCTGAACTTCAATGTTTTTAATCTGTGCACCCTGTCCAAATTGATGCATAATGGAGCCCTCCCTACTGCTGCACCCTGCACAAAATAAAAGTGCAAATTGTTAGAAAAGAACCGTATAGCAATTAACATTACTCAGAAAAATACAAAGTTACCAATATTGCACTACAGTGTGAATTCTGCATAAGCAACCATCAGGCCTTCGCACAGGAGACTAACATCAAACATGTACTCCCCTTTCACTTACACAAAGAAAAAACGAGGTATTATCCTTACTGTTGGGTCCAAAACTGATTCTCAAATATACCCTTTTAGCACTTGACTTTCTGAGTAGCAAAGTCAAGTAGCCCAACGCTTATTCCAAGAGGAGTGGGGTTAGAAACTCAGCACTGAACAGAAATTAAGTGATACAAATAAACTGAGCAGTCAGTAATCTCAGGCCCTTATTTATAGTGATTTGGTGTAGCGCAGCAAGTCAGCTTGCTGCACTGTCCTACGCCAAAGTGAAAGGGCAGGAATGCACCAAATATATCTGCAATGCGGTCCAATCCTGTTCTTTCCCACCATGCTGTACATTTTTAGCGGCCTAGCACCAAAGCAAGCACCCTTGCACCATGGTGCAAGGGTGCCTCTGTTGTAGTCAGGATATTCTTTGTGCAGGAAGGGGGCCCAGCCTGCCCGGAAACAATCCTAAGAGGTGTTTTCCTTTTTCTATGTGTGTTGCAGAATGCTGCACACATAAAAAGAGGAAACAACTAGGAAAAATAAAGTTATTTCTCCTTGTTACTCCTCACCTCCGGAGGCGTGAGGTGTTGGCACTTTCGCAGGTTTACATGCTCTCATAAATCTGGGCAAGTGTCAAAATCCACAGGTTTCGCATGAGAAAACTCACTGCAAAACCCATGGGTGCAGAGTAAGGCAACGCAGCAATTTGCACTGGCTTGCCTTACTCGATATATATGAGGCCATTCAGAGACAGACATAGTGGCTTGCGTGGCATCATAGATATTATTTTGTGATTTACCCTGCCAGAGCGTCACAATAAGTGACGCTCCGGCAGCGCAAGGGGCTCGTAAATATGCCCCTAAATTTTGGACGAAATTAAAAGTACTTTAATTTTACCACACTCAAAAAAAGATCATTGTATGCAAATCAGCATTAGCCAGTAATCCAGTCACTAATGGGAGCAGTACGTTTAATATTTGATGAGACTGTCTTCTAGGCTATGTCACGTTGGCTCTTAGCCATGTGTAGGGAAGTCTTATGGCTACTTGCAGGTGAAAGAGCATAAACATTTCCTATAGAATTAAACATTATTGATGGCAAACCTGTCTTGGGCTTTAGACATAAAACTGCATTTAAAAAGTGACACACAGACATTTGGTGCTGCAAAATCAAAACATGAGGCTTTGATATTCACCGGCTTTAGTCAGACGCTTTCTACTTAGTAAATCATGTGAAACATTGCACATTTAATTCAAAGTTTGCTTTCATTTGACTAGTTGAGATTTTGTCCTATGTGATTTTAATTTGCAAAAATGTTAAATGTGTGTAGTAGTAGAATATAACTTGTACTGAATCAACACAACATTTTAAAATGTAGAAACACAGAAACAGCTAATGAATTAGAGTTCTGAGAACTTCAGTTTGACCTTCAGATAACAGAAGAATGTTTCTCAAGTGAAAGAGGAACGCCTACAGCATATAACCTGTCTTATCTCCTTAGTTGCTGGAAATGTTAAACAAAGCCTCAGTTAATTCTTTGAGTTCGAGAGAATAGAAAACACACCACTTTAAAAATGCATTATCATGTTATACTTTAACGATTCTTGCTTGAATAACATAGGGCCTTATTAGGATGGCGGGCGGACGGACGTAACCAACCTACTAGCCGTAGCCGTCAGGGTCCCGCCATAAGGATTACGATGCGACCGCCTGCAAGGTGGCCGCACATGTTTCCTTTGCAATGCAATGGGTGCTGCTGGCTGCAGCACCCTCTGCAATGTAAAATATACATCTCGCACATATCCCTGCACTACGTGGCAGAAACCATGCGGTGCCTGCCACATGGTGCAGGGATATGTAGGGGGAGCACCATAGGTGCACCTCAGTGCCCACATCAAAGGGCCAGAGGTAAGGGGTCCTGCTACAGGCCACCAAAGTCCCTTTCCACCTGCCTGTTCATGGCAGGTTAACCGCCATGAACAGGCGGCCGGAAAGGAACATTGTAATTTCTGTGGAGTGCCTGGTAGGCACGCCGCCATTCTAGGGAATACAGCCTCCTTGGCTGTGCCGGCGGGCTCATGGATCCTGTCGGATGCATGGCGGTCGGTCTTTCCGACTGCCACCCATCTGCCTGCTATTGAAATATGGTGGGCGAATATGATGGGTCCGATGACAGTGAGATTGCCATCAATGGGCTGTCAGTGGCGGTGCCACCGTTATCCAAAATGGGCCCATATTTCTTTTGCAGCTAATATTATGTGTTTAGTTAAAATAAGATGTTTATTTAAAGGCAAGCTAGGCGATGAAGTTATATTAAAAAAAATTAGAATATGTCATGGAAAGGATTTTTGGTTGTCTGATGGATGACATATGCAGACTACAAAGAGGTCGAGATGAGGATGCTGAATTCCAGTTGGATTCAGAATGAAGATCATGCCACATGCTTTGCAACATTTACCTGACTTATAAAGGCGTTTCCAGTTTAGGAGTTTCAGACCTTTGCCTCAGAACAATTGCCGAGAGACAGACTCAGATTTAGAGACCTGCAGAGGAGTTTCAAACTTTGAAGCAGAACTGAACGTCGCAGAGCAGATGTGATTTGCAGATGCAGGGGAGGAGAAGGCTGTCTTTGATGGAGAGCAGAACAGATGCAGGTGAAGGCAACCTAGAAGCAGGCTCTGTTCCATTCTGACTTTTATTAAAATCCTCAAGCATTATGCTTTTACTAACTGGCTTTGCCAAGGCTTGGCTTATTTTCTCTACGCTTCATTTCTCTTAATAATTGCAGAATCTCTCATTAATTATTGATTTGGGTTCATGCTAATCCAACTCTTGCTTTATCTTCTTAACTCTTCAGGAGTTCCGACTGACATCATTCATGCCTCATTTTCTTAGAATAGGGATTCTTTCCATTATGGAACACGCTGTATGGAAATTTATAATATGCTCTGTATTAACTTTATTTTTCTATTGTGAATTCTGTAACCTTATTTATACTTGACTAATGAATGAAGAGTCAGAGAATCTTAAATATTAGTTTAGATAATAAACACCTTAAAACTACTCACAACTCTCATTATTGACTAAAATGTTTATTTGCATTTGATTACTTGCATGTGTTAAGGAAAGTGCTCTTTTGGTCAAAGATTCATCACCTTTAGAATATATAATTGTGCGGAAAAAGGTTAATGGTAATGAACTAGATTTCCCAAAGAGATTACTGTGAGATTTCCACGCTATCACAGGGATAGTGTCTGTTACTTGGGTCACATGGAGTGACAACGAAATAATTGCACTCACTCTTCTCCTCATGGTACATTATCAAGCAAATTTCTCTTTGTCACTGTTCATGTTTGTCAAGTCCTTCCACAGGTGACATCTGTCAGCATCACAGTTGGTGGGGCTGTACCAGCTCGATTGTTGTGTGCTTGGCATAGTTCACCTAAGCAAGAATTGTCGGTTCACAGTCACAGACCAGTTGACGGAGTTCACGCTTCACAATGGCACACTACCTATAAACATAAGTTAAGCACAAGTCATACTGTGTTATCACTATGACCCACCCTATTTACAGTAGAAACACTACTCAGATGTCCTGGGGCTTCTTCGGCACTTGGTGTTTTTCTTGAAGTCCGTCTACGTTGATGTTTTCAATCGTCACAATGCTTTATTTTTCTTGGTGATTTACCTTGTTATGGAACGCTCTTAGGGATAAAATCTGGGACACCGTAAGTCACGGGGGTTGATGCCACCTCCACCGGGGAGACATGACTAAACAACTGAACCTTGGTCACTTCCACTCAATGCGTGGCACAGCCTCTGTCATATTGTTGGTGTTGTATAGTTTAAAATGAGCTCCTCACAGTCTCAGCTGTTTCTAAGTAGCGCCTTTTTCATCCAAGGATACCTCAAGGGTCCTTTCTGACCAGTAAGTCATGCAACCCTTTGTGGCAAAATCTTTCAGGTTTTGTCATGTTATGGCACATAATTTGGGAAAGGGAGTTGGTGGTCAGTACCCCAACCCTGGGTTCAAAGGATTCTTCCTGTCACCACTGGTGTGAGTCCCCAGGCTTCTAGTCAGGAAATCTTGGCATAATGAGTAGTGGTGTGTGAAATTTGCTTTATTTTCTTTCAGATAATTGACAACATTTTGTCAAAATTATGCATAGTTATGTGAAATACAAATCTGTCATTTAGTGCTATATTGTAGTGCAAAATGTGAGGACGTGTTCTGCTGTTCCTGTGAGTCCACTGCAATTTTTACATCTAATGGCGAAATGAGAAATTATACAAATTACACCTGAGCAATTGAAATTTTGTACAGGCCTAATAATGACTGGAAGTTTCTGCCTCATGTGTATACTTAGGTTCTAAATAGTCCTTCTGTAAGCTAGCAGTTCTTTTTGGTTAATGGTTTGTAGCAGTTTTGTGAATTCTACACCAATTTGTCTTTGTGACAAATGTGAGCAGGAAGTTGAGGGAGTTGGCAGTCTTTTCTCAAGAGAAGTACAAAAAAAGAGCACAAAGGCAAGGGAGGCATCCCATATAAAACATATAACTATATTTTAATCTGCAGATGGTAGCCTCTCTAATATCAGGAAGGGGCAGGGAGAACAACTTAGCTTCTTAGAGACCCTCTGTCTCCTTTCTTGACCTCAGCTATACTCTACTGTCAGGCCTACTAACAATGATTCCTGGAATGTTCTCAAGGGATGCTCATCAGTTTGTTGGATGGGCTCATCGTCCAAACCTGATTCTTAGGCACCATCCAGCGTATGCCTGATACAAAACGGAAACCACAGCGGATGTAGCCACTTGCACTGTCTTGTTCTCAGCATGCATCTTACATACCTACACACGGTGCACATGTGGGACATCCACACTTCTGTAGTACATGTACACACAATATCCAGTCAAGTTATGGATGGATAAAGGACCCAGGAAAGAGACTGGTAGAACAGTCTGTACTATAACAACACTCCCAAGAATGTGGTTGGTGCATTTGGGGTACCTTCCTTATGACAGAGCCCATCTCTGGATCTCATTTCATGGAAAATATTTGGTGCAATGGCATGATCATCAAATATCTTGAGGAAGGAGTAAAAAATACTACAGTTTATTAGGGGGATCTTGAAGGGAAGGATCAACACTCTTCAGACTCATGCATGGGACAGTAGTTTAACACAAGCCCCTTCAGGTTCCGCAGGACAGGGGGGACACCCACCCCTTCAAGGAGCCCTAAATTCTTCTGGGGGCCCCCATTCAGATGACGGTCTATCAGTATGTTTGAGGTATTGGAGACTCAGGGGCCCTCATCACATTCTGGGGGGGAGGCATTATTTTGCATTACGCCTCCGGCATGGGACCTTCCTGAGAGATCTCCGCACTTCGAGGAGTACAAGTCAGAGTAAAAGCTCCTGAACGTGTTTGCTATATCCGAGTCATCCGTGATAGTCTGGCCGCGATGCTCGCGACTTCCCTGAGCAAGAACCCACCCACCAGCGCAACAAACCCCAGCCAAGCTGCCACCAACCTCACGAAGTGGATCAGCGACTGCGCAGATGACCTCGCCCCCCTGAGGACCCCGCCTAGCAGACCCTGCAGCAAGAAAGCCCAATGGTTCACCGACGAACTCAAAAATTCTAAGAAGAACTGCCGAGCCCTCGAGAGAACCTGGCGCAGAGACCCTGCACCGGACAACATGACTGCCCTCAAGCTCGCCACCCAAAACACCACCAACTTATCCACGCCACCAAGAAAACTGCATTCAAGGAACGACTGGACAACAACGTACACAACAGCAAGGAACTCTTCAACATCGTTAAAGAGCTCTCCAACCCCAACGCCGGAAACAACGACATCACCCCTTCGCAAGACCTCTGCAACTCCCTCGCCTCCTACTTCCACAACAAGATCGCGGACATACACAACAGCTTCAGCACTCAACCGACGCACGCCACGACTGAACCACCGCCCCCCACCACCTCCCTCCGCGCCTGGACCCCGATCAGCACCGAAGACACCGCCCGCACGATGAACTCCATCCACTCCGGATCTCCGACCGACCCCTGTCCTCACCACGTCTTCAACAAGGCCAACGCTGTCATCGCACCCCACCTGCGGGACATCATCAACACCTCCTTCGACACCGCTACCTTCTCGGAGAGCTGGAAGCACGCCGAACTCAGCGCTCTACTAAAGAAGCTATCAGCCGACCCCACCGACCTCAAGAACTACCGCCCCATCTTGCTGCTCCCGTTCCCTGCAAAAGTCATCGAGAAGACCGTCAACAAGTAGCTGGCCGCCTTCCTCGAGACAAACGGATCCCTCTACCTCTCGCAGTCTGGCTTCCGGGCCAACCACAGCACCAAGACCGCCCTGATCGCAGCCACCAATGACATCCGAGCCCTGCTCGACAACGGAGAAACAGCAGCCCTCATCCTCCTAGACCTCTCCGCGGCCTTCAACACTGTCTGCCACCGTACACTAGTGCGGCGACTCAGCAACGTCGGAATCCAGGAGAAGGCACTGGAGTGGATCATCTCCTTCCTCGCCGGAAGGACACAGAGAGTCCGCCTCCCCCCATTCAGATCTGAAGCCACCAAAGTCATCTGCGGCGTTCCTCAAGGCTCCTCGCTCAGTCCAACCCTCTTCAACGTTTACATGAGCCCCCTTGCGGCCATCGCACGCCAACACAGCCTCAACATCATCTCCTACGCCGACGACACCCAGCTGATCCTCTCCCTCACCAACGACCCCGCCACCGCCAGAGCCAACCTTCACGAAGGGATGAAAGAGGTAGCCGAATGGATGAAGAACAGCCGCCTGAAACTGAACTCGGACAAGACGGAAGTCCTCATCCTGGGATCCTCACCCTCCGCATGGGATGACTCCTGGTGGCCCCCCGCCCTAGGCAGCGCACCCATACCAACAGACCACGCACGCGACCTGGGCTTCATCCTGGACTCCTCCCTCTCCATGACCAGACAAGTCAACGCCGTCTCCTCGTCGCGCTTCAACATCCTGCGCATGCTACGTAAGATCTTCCGGTGGATCCCCACCGAGACCAGGAAGACGGTCACCCAGGCCCTCGTCACCAGCCGTCTGGACTACGGCAACTCCCTCTACGCCGGAACCACCGCCAAACTCCAGAAGAGACTCCAGCGGATCCAGAACGCCTCAGCACGACTCATCCTGGACATCCTCCGTCGCAGCCACATCTCCGGACACCTGAGAGACCTGCACTGGCTCCCGGTCAACAAGAGAATCACCTTCAGTTCCCTCACCCACGCACACAAAGCCCTACACAACCAAGGCCCAGGATACCTCAACAGCCGCCTCAACTTCTACGCTCCCAAACGCCAGCTTCTATCGACCGGCCACACCCTCGCCGCCGTCACCCGCATCCGAAGAGCCACCACAGGGGGACGGTCCTTCTCCTACCTCGCCGCCAAGACATGGATCTCCCTCCCGACCCACCTCCGCCTGACCCAGGACCACCTCGCCTTCAGGAAGCAACTCAAGACCTGGCTGTTCGAGCAGTAGTGGACCCCCCTCCCCTAGCGCCTTGAGACCCTCTGGGTGAGTAGTGCGCTATATAAATGCTTTGATTGATTGATTGATTGCCGCTCATAGTTTTTAACTCAGTTAGCTGTGGTTTCCCTATCTTGCCCTTCAGTATCCTAGCATGGACTGAGCTAGGCCTCTCTCCTTCACCGTAGGTACGCGCTGTCGCGTATTTATCCATATGTTTGATCTCCCTGTCTGCTTCCTCGTGACTACAGTGTCTGGGTGTCTCAATTGTCGCTCCTCCAGTCTCAATAGTTGTCTCTCCAACTCGGACAGCCTCTGTCTGATGGATTTAAGGACACTAGAGTGTTTGGACATAGCAACGCCTCGTATGTAGACCTTAAAGGCCTCCCACACGGTTTGAAAGCTTTCAACCGATCCCACATTGTTTTCGAAAAAGACATCTATCGCCTCCGCTAACTCACCCCTGAATAATGGGTCAAGGAGCGAGAACGGGGGAAGCGCCATGTGAACGGGGGATCGCTTTTGTTGGAGATTCGAGCACTAGCAAGAGAGGTGAGTGGTCCGACAAAGTGTGTGGCAATATCCTGCAGTCTCTGATGCAACTTATCATAGTGGAGATAGCCAGCCAGTAATCAATTCTGGTATGGATGTCGTAGTAGGCTGAGTAGTGGGTGTATCCCCCAGAGCCGTATTTCTGTACCTCCACACGTCTTCCAAGTCTGAACTAGTGAGCAAAGTGTTCAGCAGCTGGGCCGCTGGCGATGGCCTATGCTGGGGACCAGCAGATCTGTCTAGTGTTGGGTTGAGTACTAAATTGAAATCTCCTCCCCACAGAACTTGCGCAGTACTGTAATTGTTAACTATATCCACTAGTGACTGGTAAAAATCCGGGAAATCATAATTTGGACCATATACATTAACAACTACCAAGCCAATACCTAGGCCTTTACAATTTGCTATCACGAACCGGCCCTCCGTATCCACCCGTAGGGAAGTTAGAATAAGTTTCGATTTGGGATTCACCCAGGTTAACACCCCTCTGTCGTGGGCCGTGAAGCCTGCAGCTGCAATATTACCTTCCAAGCCCTTACTGTGTAGCATCCTGCTAGTGAGTGGCAGATGTGTCTCCTGGAGGAGTGCTATATCCACTTGAAGACGCTGGAGGTAGCTAAGTACTTTCCTTAACTTGCGGAAATCGTTTAGCCCTCGTGCATTACACGTGAGTGTGCGAATCGTGGCGGGGAATGACGATCCCCCAAATTTAGGTATACTCAGCATTGTTACTGAGATTGTCGTGTATAAGCACGGTGTCTATATGAGCCTAGTGTGACCAGTGTGTACAAACAATATAGAAACACTTCCGCCCTCCCCCACAGATAACTCAAATCAGCGGACATGTCCTCCCACAGCAGACCCCCCCAACTGGGCCTTGCAGAGCACATTACCACCCCTCCCTCCCCCTTCCCACATCCCAAACATGGTAGACTCCGTAGAGACAAACAGGTGCATTGCACGCGGGGGCCAAGGTTGCCTAGCCACCAGCCAGGAGTGCGAGCGCGCACTACACTGCTATCGCCGCCTCTCTAGTTGACGCCAGTGCCTCCATCCAGTCATCCCCATCGAGCTGGCCAATATCCTCAGCCCAAGCTTCTCTGAGTTTATCTAATGAGTTAGCGCTATGCGTCACCAGGGACTGGTAAATCTTTGATATTTTGTGGTCCTGCAGGTCACCCATGAACGCCTTGGCCTCTACCAGGCTAAATTCAGGGAGCGCTTCCAGACATGAGACGCTGGGATGAATGACATGCCGAAATTGGAGGTATTTATAAAACTGGGTTTTCGGTATCTGGTACTCATGTTGCAAACTTTGGAACAACTTCAATGTCACGCCTCGCATTATGTCTCCCAGGGTCGAAATCCCAATACTGTTGCTCCCTCGAAACCCGAATAATGCAGCTAAATATGGAAAACGACCATTATACCATAGAGGGGTTTTCCTGGTCAGCTTATTCCACCACCCCATTCTGCAGAGGGATTGGTTCCAAACCTAGAAGACCACCCTCTGAGCCGGCTAGAGAGAATTGCGCAATGTCACAGAGTACAAGATAGTATGTAGAGTGGAGTCCCCCATGCACTGGCATAGGTGGGGTTCCTCCGATCCCCATACCACCATTCATTTAGAACCAGTAGATGCGAGGAGAGGTAGTACGATTGGACATCGGACATGGCCAACCCTCCCCACAATCAGTAGAGTAAACACAGGTCTGCAGCACTCCCCTGGATGCCCCCTGCCCACAGGAATTGCCCTAACACTGCGTTAACTTGGCGGAACCATATAGGAGATACTGGATAGGGATGGTTCTGTAGCTGATAAAGCAGACGCAGCAGCGAAACCATCTTAAAGAGAGTTGATCTGCCAAAAGATGGACAGGGGCATATGTGACCAGTTTTTCATCTCCTTGGTCACAGGTGCCCATACTGGTGCTATATTGCTGTCCCACGCCACTCTCGTGGACTCTGATGAGAAAACTCCCAGGTATTTCAAGCCCACCGAGGTAACCTGGACTGCCAGGGCCCAAGGCCCCAGATCTGTGATCTCTCGTAGTGTCCACAGTGTAGATTTACATGGGTTCATAAATAACCCCGACGTTTCCCCAAAGATTTGTGTGATGCGCAACAACCTTGGTCCCGTCCTGTTAATGTACATCAGGAAGAATAGGACATCGTCTGCATATAATGCGATGCGGTCGGAAAGCCCTTGGTCCCATTCGAAGCCCACCACCTGCGCATCCATTCTCACCCACACCCCCAGGGGTTCCATGGCCAAGGGGAATAGGTATAGGGACAGCGGACACCCCTGGTAGGTGCCCCTACCAATTGGAAACATAAAGGAGGTGGAGCCAGCAACCCGTACTGATGCTGTAAGATCCGAATATAGCAGTTTTAGGTATGACAGGAAGCGGGGACCTATATTCAGCCGGTCCAATAATGCAAAGAAAAAGACCCAACGAAGGGAATCAAATGCCCTCTCCATATCTGCCAACATGAGCGCAGCCCGCACATCCTTTCCCTAGACCGCAGCTATGGCCGTGTACGCTCGTCTGATGTTGTGACATGTAGCCCTCTGGGGCATAAATCCAGCCTGATCGGAATGTACCAGAGTGGTTATGTGGGATTGGAGGCGGTTAGCCAACGCTTTCGCCAAGATTTACGCCTCAGTGGACCTCTGTCTCCTTTCTCTCACTCTGCTCCTTCACTCGTTTTTCTACCCTTTCTATCTTTCACCTTTCTGCACCTTTCTGCATCTTTGCTCTTTTGTGCCTTATTTCTGCCCATTTTCCCTTCCTCTCCCTCTGCTCCTTCACTCGTTTTCACTCGTTTTTCTACCCTTTATATCTTTCACCTTTCTGCACCTCTGCTCTTTTTTGCCTTATTTCTGCCCATTTTCTCTTTCTCTCCCTCTGCTCCTTCACTCGTTTTCACTCGTTTTTCTACCCTTTCCATCTTTCACCTTTCTGCCCTTTTCTGCATCTCTGCTCTTTTGTGCCTTATTTCTGCTTCTTTTCCCTTTTTTCTTTATCCCTTCTTTCCTCCCTTTACCTTTCCCCGCCGCTGCTGCCCCCGCAGCCCCTCCCCCCCCAGCCCGACCGGCCCAATCCAGCTCTTCTCCCCCCTCCAGCCTCCCAGCTGTCCAGCCCTCCCCGACCCCTACTTAATGGCGGCCACTGCGGGGACAGGCGAGCAAGACCACTGACTCATTGTCAGTGAAATTGCTCTCCCACCCTCGCAGCTCCACCATTAAGTGAGGTGCCCCTGCCCCTGCACTCTTGAGTGTTAGTGATCGAGGCCCTCCTCCACCCGCAGGTTTCCCTGCGCCTCATCCCTGGTGGTCCAGTGGACCTCTGTCTCCTTTCTCTCACTCTGCTCCTTCACTCGTTTTTCTACCCTTTCTATCTTTCACCCTTCTGCACCTTTCTGCATCTCTGCTCTTTTGTGCCTTATTTCTGCCCATTTTCCATTTCTCTGCCTCTGCTCCTTCACTCATTTTCACTCATTTTTCTACCCTTTCTATATTTCACCTTTCTGCACCTCTGCTCTTTTTTGCCTTATTTTTGCCCATTTTCCCTTTCTCTCCCTCTGCTCCTTCACTCGTTTTCACTCGTTTTTCTACCTTTTCCAGGGTGCACCGAAGGTGCGTCAAAGGCAAGCACGTCTGCGCCCGTCCGGGACCAGCACCAGGAACCCTGGACCTCCGCCCCGCCAACGCTACGACCCAGCAGCGCTCCACGCACTCAACCCAGGCTGCAACAACAACTGCAAGCTAGCATCACCAGCCGACACCCATGGACCCTTCAGCTGTCACCTCTGCCGTTACTCCTGCAGCACCGCCAAGAACACGGATCCAGCACAACCCGCCCACAAGAACACAACCGAACCGAAGACCCTGCAATGCATCCTCCTCAATGTCCGATCCCTCCACAAACACGCCACAGAAATCTGGGACCTCCTCGACAGCACCACCCCGGACGTAGCATTCTTCACCGAAACCTGGACCAACACCACCTCAGGACCGAACATCACCATCACCATCCCCCAAGGATACAAGATCTACAGGAAGGACCGCCCCACCCACCCAGGAGGAGGAATCGCCATTGTCCACAAATCTAGCCTCCGCCTGAGCACACTCCCTGACGAGTCCACAGAACTGATGGAACACCTTCACTTCAAGATACTGGCCAGCCCCACTGCCGCCCTCCGAGGAACCCTTATCTACCGACCCCCTGGACCCCGCGGACCCTTCGCCAACTCCATCACGGACATTATCTCCCTGCAGGCCATCGCATCCACCAACTACACCCTGCTGAGACACCTCAACTTCCACCTCGACAATCAACAGGACCCCAACACCAAATGCCTCCTGGACAACCTCCACAACATTGGACTCTGCCAGATCGTGACCGAGCCCACGCACTCAGCAGGACACACTCTCGACCCCCTCTTCACTACAGGAAACTCCATCACCTTTAGCCACACCACCAAACTCCCATGGACCGACCATCGTTGCGTCCACTTCACCTTCAGAACACCCACCATCCACAGACACCAGCACATGCTTCCACAAAGAAACTGGACCAAAATCACCGACGACCAGCTCATCTCCTCACTCAACAACTCCACCCCAACCATTGCGGAACACGACGACCCCAACACCGCAGCCCGAACCCTGCATAGATGGATCTCGGACAGCACCAACACCATAGCCCCCCTCAAGAAAAACAACAATACCCGTGCCAAGAAAGGCAGATGGTTTACCACCGAACTTCGAGAGTCCAGGCGCACATGCCGCCACCTCGAAAAGGCCTGGAGAATCACCAAATCCACAGAAGCCAACAACAACTTCAGCGCCGCCACCAACGCTCACCATCAACCCATCAGAGAAACAAGGAAAAAAGCGATTGAAGACAGAATCTCCACCCACGCACACAACAGCAAGGAACTCTTCAGCATCATCAAGGACTTCTCCCAACCCACCAGCGAGTCTACCGACATCCCTCCCTCACAAGACCTCTGCGACAAACTCAGCACCTTTTTCCACCACAAAATCAAGAGCATCTACGACAACTTCGACAAAGACAACCAACACACTGAACCCTCACCAACCACCCCGACACCCAGAAACCAGCAATTGATGACTGGACAGCCCTCACCACCAAAGACACACTGAAGACAATGAAGTCAATCCACTCAGGGGCCCCCACGGACCCCTGCCCCCACCACATCTTCAACAGAGCCACTGACACCATCGCACCCATGCTCTGCCACACCATCAACCGCTCCCTGGCGACCGCCTCGTTGCCCGACGACTGGAAACACGCCGAGGTCAACCCCCTCCTGAAGAAACCCTCAGCGGACCCCACCGACCTCAAAAACTACAGACCCATCTCCCTGCTCCCTTTCCCAGCGAAAGACATCGAGAAAGCCATCAACAGCCAACTCACCACATTCATTGAAGAACACAACATCCTCGACTCCTCCCAATCCGGCTTCAGAAAAAACCACAGTACGGAGACCGCCCTCCTCGCCTCAATAGACGACATCCCCACCCTACTGGACAAAGGAGAAACAGTAGCCTGGACAGTAGCCTGGACCTCCGCCCCGCCAACGCTACGACCCAGCAGCGCTCCACACACTCAACCCAGGCTGCAACAACAACTGCAAGCTAGCATCACCAGCCGACACCCATGGACCCTTCAGCTGTCACCTCTGCCGTTACTCCTGCAGCACCGCCAAGAACACGGATCCAGCACAACCCGCCCACAAGAACACAACCGAACCGAAGACCCTGCAATGCATCCTCCTCAACGTCCGATCCCTCCACAAACACGCCACAGAAATCTGGGACCTCCTCGACAGCACCACCCCGGACGTAGCATTCTTCACCGAAACCTGGACCAACACCACCTCAGGACCGGACATCACCATCACCATCCCCCAAGGATACAAGATCTACAGGAAGGACCGCCCCACCCACCCAGGAGGAGGAATCGCCATTGTCCACAAATCTAGCCTCCGCCTGAGCACACTCCCTGACAAGTCCACAGAACTGATGGAACACCTTCACTTCAAGATACTGGCCAGCCCCACTGCCGCCCTCCGAGGAACCCTTATCTACCGACCCCCTGGACCCCGCGGACCCTTCGCCAACTCCATCACGGACATTATCTCCCTGCAGGCCATCGCATCCACCAACTACACCCTGCTGGGAGACCTCAACTTCCACCTCGACAATCAACTGGACCCCAACACCAAATGCCTCCTGGACAACCTCCACAACATTGGACTCTGCCAGATCGTGACCGAGCCCACGCACTCAGCAGGACACACTCTCGACCCCCTCTTCACTACAGGAAACTCCATCACCTTCAGCCACACCACCGAACTCCCATGGACCGACCATCGTTGCGTCCACTTCACCTTCAGAACACCCAGCATCCACAGACACCAGCACCTGCTTCCACAAAGAAACTGGACCAAAATCACCGACGACCAGCTCATCTCCTCACTCAACAACTCCACCCCAACCATTGCGGAACACGACGACCCCAACACCGCAGCCAGAACCCTGCATAGATGGATCTCGGACAGCACCAACACCATAGCCCCCCTCAAGAAAAACAACAATACCCGTGCCAAGAAAGGCAGATGGTTTGTCACCGAACTTCGAGAGTCCAGGCGCACATGCCGCCACCTCGAAAAGGCCTGGAGAAACACCAAATCCACAGAAGCCAACAACAACTTCAGCGCCGCCACCAACGCTCACCATCAACCCATCAGAGAAACGAGGAAAAAAGCGATTGAAGACAGAATCTCCACCCACGCACACAACAGCAAGGAACTCTTCAGCATCATCAAGGACTTCTCCCAACCCACCAGCGAGTCTACCGACATCCCTCCCTCACAAGACCTCTGCGACAAACTCAGCACCTTTTTCCACCACAAAATCAAGAGCATCTACGACAACTTCGACAAAGACAACCAACACACTGAACCCTCACAAACCACCCCGACACCAAGAAACCAGCAATTGATGACTGGACAGCCCTCACCACCAAAGACACACTGAAGACAATGAAGTCAATCCACTCAGGGGCCCCCACGGACCCCTGCCCCCACCACATCTTCAACAGAGCCACTGACACCATCGCACCCATGCTTTGCCACACCATCAACCGCTCCCTGGCGACCGCCTCGTTGCCCGACGACTGGAAACACGCCGAGGTCCCCACCGACCTCAAAAACTACAGACCCATCTCCCTGCTCCCTTTCCCAGCGAAAGACATCGAGAAAGCCATCAACAGCCAACTCACCACATTCATTGAAGAACACAACATCCTCGACTCCTCCCAATCCGGCTTCAGAAAAAACCACAGTACGGAGACCGCCCTCCTCGCCTCAATAGACGACATCCCCACCCTACTGGACAAAGGAGAAACAGTAGCCTTCATCCTCCTAGACCTATCAGCGGCGTTCGACACAGTCTCCCACCGCACCCTAATACGCAGAATCTACGACGCAGGAATCCAGGACAAGGCCCTCGACCGGATCTGCTCCTTCCTCTCCGGCAGGACGCAACGGGTCAGACTCCCCCTATCCTTTCAGACCCCACACCTACCACCTGCGGAGTCCCCCAGGGCTCCTCCCTCAGCCCGACGCTCTTCAACGTCTACATGGCTCCACTTGCCCCCATCGTCAGAACCTACGGACTCAACATCGTGTCATATGCAGACGACACCCAGCTCATCCTCTCCCTATCCAGCTAGCCCAACACCACCAGACGCAACTTTCGAGAAGGCATGGAAGCCGTCACCAAATGGATGAAAAACAGCTGCCTACAACTAAACACCAACAAAACAGAAGTACTCATCATTGGCCCAAACCCCGACGCCTGGAGCGACACCTGGTGGCCCACCGCCTTCGGAAACCCGCCAACCCCCACAGACCACGCACGCAACCTGGGAATAATCCTGGACTCCGAGCTCCAAATCGACCGCCCAACTCTGTCTCATCTTCCTGCTTTCACACCCTCCGCCTCCTTCGTAGGACCTTCAAATGGATCCCCCTCGAACACCGAAAGATAGTCACTCACGCCCTGGTCACCAGCAGACTAGACTACGGCAACACACTCTACGCCGGAATAAACAAAAACCTCATCCGCAAGCTACAGAACATCCAGAACGCCGCCGCAAGACTGGTCCTCAACCTGCCAAAATACTGCCACATCTCCCAGCACCTGCGCACACTCCACTGGCCTCCCTTCGAGGCGAGAATCACCTTTAAGATGCTCACCCACGCACACAAGGCCCTCCACGGCACCGGACCAGCATACCTGAACAGCCGGCTCAAATTCCACGCACCCCAAAGGCCCCTTCGATAAGCCCAGCTCTCCTACGCCGAGGTCCCCCGCACCAGAAAGACCAGATCGGGAGGCCGCTCCTTCTCCTTCCTCGCGGCCAAAGCATGGAACGCCCTTCCGCTCCACCTCAGACAGACAACATCGCTCCCCATCTTCGCAAGTAACCTCAAAACATGGCTCTTCGACAGACCCCCTCCTTGATGGAATGGAACCTGCACCCCCCCCCCCCACCACTAGCGCCTTAAGACCCTTACGCGTGAGTAGTTGCGCTTTAACAAACTCCTGACTGAATGTTTAGCAGGGATATGGGGCGATATGATGCATGCTGTTCAGGGGGTCGGCCTGGTTTGTGAAACACCACTACCTCTGCATGTCTCCAGTCTTGCGGTAGGTATCCCTGATCCCTAGCTTCCTCAACAACCTGAAGATGATGGGGCTGTGATTTGGAGGAGTATTTCTGAAAGAATTCACACGGGAACCCATTTGGACCTGGCGCCTTGCCGGAGTTATGGTCTCCCAGAGCAGCCTATATCTCTTCATCCGTAAGTGGAAGTTCAAGGATTGCGAGCGCCTCATCAGAGACAGCACGCGGGGTAAATCAGATAAAAAGCGCTGCACCACATCATCCTGCAGGAACTCCCTAGGTGCATATAACTGCATAGTAGTACGCAAAGCTTTCGGCGATGAGGGATGGGTCACTCAAGGCTCAACCATCAGGCCCCGGTGTATTCGGGAGAACTTATGGTTGTAAGACCCCTTGGATAATCTATGCAATAATTTACCCGACCTGTCACCCCATTAGTAGATTCTGCTTTGGGATGCCAGCCACGTGAGTTGGGCCTCTACCATCAAGTCAATTTTTATTGTATAAAATTATTAAAAAATATTGATCATCATAGAACAGTAAAAGCACATGTGTAAATGTTAACTATTAGAAACTGTTGGCCATATGAAAAATAAATGTCATGTATTTCAATTTGGTGCTATAATTCCCTGTACAGCTTGCTGTAAGAGAGATTGGGCTTTCATCATATATTTAACCCCCCTGCAAGCCAACATAGGAGATGATCCATCTAGCCATCGAATTACAGCTTTCCTACATGACGGAATGTTCAATTTGTTAAAAACGTTCTTTAAAAGCAGCCTCCTCAAATCCTTAAGCGCCGGGCAACACACATAATGAGTGAGTTAATGTTTCATTTTGATATCCACATAGACGACAATGAGGGTCAGTGTGACAATTTTTCCAGGATGGTAACAAATCCTTTGAAAACTGTAGGCCTAGTCGATGTTTTATATATCTTTGTTTTAGGGAACTATTAAAGTGGCTTTCCAGCTAAGTCTGTGGCTTTATCCCGGAATATGAATTTATCACGGTCCACCCGTGTCGTCGTTTTGCGGTACTTGTTTTATCTTCCAGATAGGATTCCCATTTGACCGCGTTGTTTACAATTTTGTCAAAAGTATGTCTATCTGGCATCATGTCCCAAGTTTCTTCAATTCCTATACAGTTCAAGGATTGGGACAGGAAATCTCCCCAACTGTTTGGCAC
Source organism: Lissotriton vulgaris (assembly GCF_964263255.1). NCBI lineage: Eukaryota > Metazoa > Chordata > Amphibia > Caudata > Salamandridae > Lissotriton > Lissotriton vulgaris. The sequence goes on along the minus strand of NC_141700.1, from coordinate 455,510,073 downwards.
GTGCAGTTTCTGCTGGGTATCGATTTCTTTCCAGCACAGGTTGTCCAGTGAGCTGTCTTCTGACATGCGTATTTTATGGCAGAGTTTCACAAAGGTTCCCATACTGCGAAACTTCTGATTCAGAAGGCCAAATTCTAGACGAACCTGCGCCGGTGCTGACGATTTTGGGAGGTTTAGGACTGCCTTGTATATCTTTGTTTGTAAGCTGTTTAACAGCCCCACTTCTTTGCCACACTAAGTGACCAATGTGTACGACAAAGTGGGTAGGGTTTGTGCTTTTATCACTTTCAGCAGATGTGTATAATTTGGGCAACTTAGTTTTTTTTGTAATTGCCGGTATGCGTAGGTCAGGGACTGTGCTTTAGCTTTTAGATCGATTTTGTGTTCTTTGTTCGTTTGACCTCACCCCAATTTCAGACCTAGGTACTTGTATGATGTTTCCTCCTTTATTGGGGTACTATTTGCGTACCATTTGAATGTTGCCTTTTTTGGATCCACAATTCGGACCACTTTGGTTTTGTCTTTATTCAGTTCCAAACATTCGTGTTCCAAGTAAGTTACCAAATTGTTGATCAACCTTTGCAGGCCTATTGGCGTTTGACTCAGAACGACAATGTCATCTGCATACTGCAGGAAGGGGATTGGAATTTTTGACAAGTAGAGTGGATGGCCTTCCCCAACCTCCATGTGACTGACAATGTCTGCCATATAAAGGTTGAATAAGCTTGGGGCCAGTACACAGCCTTGTTTTAGGCCCTGTTGTGTTCTAATTTCGGCCGTTTCGCTGGTACCGTCTCCCAATTTAACTCTAGCCCAGGTGTTACTATACAAGCCTATAATAGCCTCCAGTAGCTTCTTCGGGATGCCCCATGAGTTTAGTTTTTCCCATAGACGGGTTCTGTTCACTCTGTCAAAGGCTGCTCGCAGGTCTATAAAGCAAGCATACAGTCTCGTCTTCCTTTTTTCAGCTTTTTCCTTCAGGAGAGCCAGGGTTATCAAGTTTGTTAGTGTGCCGGTCCTTAGCCGGAAACCCGTTTGGAACATTGGTATTATGTTTGTGTCTTCCATCCAGTCTTGAAGGAGTGATAGTAAGCATGACCCATATAATTTTGCCTCCACATCCATCAGAGAAATCAGCCTATAGTTCCCCGGCTCATTATTATCACCTTGCTTCAAAATGGGGTGAATTATACTCCCGTTCCAGGATCTAGGCAGTATATTCTAGTTGTAAATTGAATTGAAGAATGGTGTTAAGTATTCTGCCCAGAATTCAGGCGAATGTTTGAAGATAGAATTTGGAAGCCCGTTAGGACCCGCTGCACCCTCTTTTTTCAGGCGATTTATTATAGCTTTGAGCTGATCTGTTGTTACTAGGGTATCAGGCACGATGTCTACTAATTTTGCTGATTTACTAACGAGTATGTTTTCAAATTTCCCTATGTTCCCATTTCCACAACCCGAAGTTAGCTTCAGAGTTTCTTCTGGTGGATTATGTCCAGTTCCTAAGATAGTTTACGCATGTTCGGAGTTTCTAGTGCATGATTTGCACTCTGATGTACAGGGCCAGTTTTGACTACCCACCCTGTCGATAAACATGTTTTTAACATGCTGAATCCACTTACTTTCTCCAATGCCTGCCTCCTGTCATAGGGTATTACCCTTTGTCAGTTTGCTAATAATACCCCAAAATGTTCTGGCATTATTGTATTTCCCGGCAATTAGTAATTTTGTCCACATTTCCTCTTGGTACGATGTTTTTGCGCTGCTCAGCATGATCTTGTATCTTTTCCGCATGACTTTCAATTTTGAGAATGTCTGACATAATATCGACAGACAGAATATCGAAATGCAAAAATATCGGAGCAAAAATATCGACAGCAAAAATATCGGAATCCTATCTTCATTAAGGTAAGTACAAAAATATCGAAAAAATAATATCGTAGTACAAAAATATCGGAATCAAAAATATCGTTTTTTAAAATGTATTAATAATAATGTAAAATAATTTTAAAATACATATAATTTTACGACTATTAAATAAAAATATTAAAACAAAATTAAAACTAATACATATACATTTAAAATAAATAAAACACTTAATAATTTAATGTACATTTAATTTTTTTTCATGTAATTTATTTGATGCAATGTAATATTTTTTTGTTTTTACCCTGTACGCCTGTACCCCAAAAACCCAAAACTGACCCTGAACCCTAAAAATATCCCTGTAACCCAAAAACCCAAAACTGACCCTGACCCCTAAAAATACCCCTTTACCCAAAAACTGAAAACTGACCCTTATCCCTAAAAATACCCCTTTACCCAAAAACTGAAAACTGACCCTGAACCCTAAAAATACCCCTTTACCCAAAAACTGAAAACTGACCCTAAACCCTAAAAATACCCCTTAACCCAAAAACTGAAAACTGACCCTGAACCCTAAAAATACCCCTTTACCCATGAACTGAAAACTGACCCTGAACCCTAAAAATACCCCTTTACCCAAAAACTGAAAACTGACCCAGAACCCTAAAAATACCCCTTTACCCAAAAACTGAAAACTGACCCTGAACCCTAAAAATACTCCTTTACCCAAAATTAATTAATATTATTTAATTACCAATTAATTATTAATTAACAATAACAATAAAGTAAATATATTAGCACATTTGCTGTAATTAATTTAATTTAATAATTAATATTATTTTCCCAATTAATTAATTAAGAATAACAATAAATTATATATAAAAATTACTATAATTAATGTAATTAAATAATTAATATTAATTAATTACCAACTAATTAATAATTATAAATATGTAAAAAATTATAATAATTAATTAACTAATTAATAGAAATGAATTACCAATGAATTATTAATTTAAATATGTACAAACATATATCAATTAATTAATTATTATTAAATTACTTCCCACCCTATTCCCCTATAAACCCATAACCCGCTACAGAACATATTTATCAATTAATCAATGAATTAAAAATAATTAAAAATTATTTCTCAATTAATTAATTAATAATTCCTACTAATTAATAATTAATTTAACATAATTAAATTACTTCCCACCCTATTCCCCTATAAACCCACAACCCGCTACAGTAGTAAAAGACAATATTTAATTAAATTACATTAAAAATAAATAATAAAACATAATAAATACAATATAATATACACAAAATTTATTTAAAAATTGATATTAGTAACATCGAAGTTATTAATTTCGATATTATTGACATCGATATTTACAACTTCGATATTACTGATATCATACCGATATCGATATTAAGACTGTCGATATTACTTACCTTCGATATTTTGTCCCATCGATATTTAAACTTCGATATTTTTGTTTATCGATATTTAAAAATCGATATTTTGTCTGTGTACCCAATTTTGACTTATCTGGTTTTATTCCACTTTTTGTCAATAGTACCTGCTTCCGGACTTCTCGTGCGATTTTCCTTTTTTCTTCTCTCAAGGTAATGTTATACCAAGGCTTTTTTTTTTTCTTCTCGAATTCTGATTTGTGGTTGGGGGGTTTCTTGTTACTACTTCACATAGATGTTCCCATGTTTTTATCGGGTTTTCTTTTTCTTCCGGTGTTAGTCTGAGCAGTTCATGTTTGAATGTATCCATTGCTGGTTTTATATCCTTCCCTCCCCATTTCAGTTTATGTAGATTGAATTTTTCGGTATACTGAATGACGGTGTTTTGTTTTTCCGTCTGGCTGACCAACATACCTCTACCATCAGGGCGCCAGAATGGGATTGTCGTGCTAATGCCAGTTGTCGGAGCACCAAACATCCCCCCTCCCCTCTACTGTCCTGCTCCAATTCTAATAGGCAGGCCTCCGACCGCAGGAGCAATTCCCGTTTACTTCAGTGGGCCGCAGTGCAGTATGAGATGTCCACACAGAGAGGCCTCTGTTACGGTATCCATGTTTGTATCGAGGTACTGCTCTATTGCCTGCTCCATGTGCTCCTGATAATGTGCATCTTGCAGATGTCAGGGGGAAAAGCGCAAACAAAAAGGCTGCTTCTCGGGGCCCAGCCCCATCGTCAATATCACTGGGGAGTGATCAGACAAACCCCTTGGAAGAATCTCTACTGCCCTTACCCGTCCTACAGCACAGAGCTGCACAAATATATAATCAAGGTGTGAATAAGAATCTTGGGTGGTCGAAAGGTATGTATAGCCCAATTCCTTGCAGTGCAGTCGCCTCCATGTGTCCACCAAACCCAGTCCAGACACCAATGCACTCAATTTGGTACCAGATGGGACCGTGGCGGGGTCCTCCCGCCCTCCATCTGTCTCTGGTCGGATTCATAACATAATTCCAGTCACCTCCTATGATCGCTAGCCCCTCTGGGATATCAGCCCACAGTGACATAAGGCGCTATACTAATGACCATTGCAGCGGAGAGGGGAGCATATATACACCTCAAAACTACTTTTTCCTCGTGTATGGTACCCTGGATAAATACATATCTCCCCAGAGTGTCAGTCTATGCCTTGATATGCTTGTATGGGACTCTACGGTGGAGCAGAATCACAACCCCCTGGAGTTCCCTGGTGAAACCTTGGATATATCCATAGCAGAGGAGACACCGAGGGGCCGATTCACAGAACTAACTTAAGACAAAATCCTAAACTTACTACTTTTGGAATTCACAGAAGTTAGGATTTTGACTTAAGACAGAATTAAGACAGACTTAAGACAAAATCCTAACTTAAGTCTGTCTTAAGTCTGTCTTCACTCACCATTTCCGGGTTAAAATACCATATTTTAATGTTGAACATTACTAAAATAAATACTGTCAATATCAAACACTGGTCTCGAGGACCAAAGCATGCTGTGGTATTATTACTCATTGTCTGTGTCACATTAGTTGAAGCTGTTGGAGGATGCTATATTGTATATTGGAACATCAAACATACATTCTTTTTTGCTGACAGTACTGAACATGTATAAGATAGAAGTTAGAGTTCAGTAAAGGATATCCAGCATAATACAGGTATGTATCAAAATGATCTAATTAGTGGACCATGTATCAAGAGTCATAGTAATCAACAGTGGTGTAATGATAGTCCTTGCAGCCCCCACAGTGCTGGGGGGCCCTCTGGCCCTGTGCACTGTGCATGGACAGCAGTCTTAAATGGGTCCGGAGTGTAGGGGAACCCTTCCATGTAACTTGCAGGCAGCCCCCCTCAAGTTTTGTTACACCACTGGTAATCAAGTGATGAACCCTTCCACATTTTGACGAAGTCAGCATGTATGAAGGTAATTACAGATAGGGGTACAGATAAAAATCTGGCAAGTAATCCCTTTTGGTCTAACATTCCAGTGTGGGCCCCAAACTAAATTACAGTGGTAGCACAAATCGGAGGCATTTGCTGCTGTGATTTACATCAGGTAAAATAAAGAACAAAATGAATGAGCAAATAGTGTATGCCCTCTTTGGGTATATTGCAAATGAGAATGAAATTATCTATTTGTGATTTCCCTATCCAGATGCTTGTAACACATAATCAGCTGCATATTGCACATCATTTATTTAGCAAACCCCGCACAATAAAAAATATTAGCTGGTGCATGATTCACACTCTATTTTAGTGGGACAATTAAAATCAATCCCTTAGTGTGACTGTTATGGCCAAGCTTGTTCTCTCAAGTCTTTAGTCCATCTACCAAGTTAAACAAATAAGTTGCCATAGCCAAAACCAGAAATACGAAGAGAAACAGATCAAGCCACAGAGCCTGACCGAGTATAAGAAAAGGTAGGCTTGTTGGTTTCCAGTAAAACTGGATTGTTTTGATCTACCTTCAGACTCTACGTCAGCAAATTATGATTCCCATTAAGTGCTGAATAACTTATAAGGAGAAACACTGCCTCAAGGACGAGACATACAAAAATATCTTCAGGGGTCAGCAGTGACTATTCAAAATGTGTGGTTCACCTAATGGATTTGTCTTCCAGTCAGTTACAGATACCCAAAGAATCATCCAATCATGTACAGGATCACCATCCTATTCATGGCTTCAATTAAATGTGGATTACCAGTCCTTAAGGAAGTTTCACTTAGTATGTTATCTCATTAGTAACCAGTAGAATAACTTGTAGTGGTTCAATCCCTACCATGGTCATCATGATCCGACATTTATATAGCACTAGTGCCAAGTCAACAAACCTACACTCAACTTTGGACCTGGGTATCCTCATCACTGGCAAAATCCTGGATCAGGGCATAACTCTCACCAGATCAGACAACTTTGTTACTACCTCCCTTGAAGCCTGCCTTGCCACTTGACACACTCACACCATATGGTGTAAAAGAATAAGTTACTTACCTTCAATAACGCTTTTTCTGGTGGATACAGTCTCTGCCTGTGGATTCCTCACCTTTTGGATAGAACCCCCCAACAGTCCTGCACTCAGAGAAGGGTGCCTGTCTGCCTCTACCAAAAAATCCTGTAATACAGAACTGGCCAAATGGCTGTCCCTCCTCACTTCTAAACCCAAACAATAATGCTTTGCAAAAGTGAGGAGGGAGGCCCACCTTGCCACTTTGCAGATGTCAATCACTAGGACACTTCTAGCCAAAGCATAAGATTTGGCTTTAGCAGATTGAGCTTGAATACTTTCAGGTGACTCGTTCTTAGCCATGGTATAGAAAATCTTGATGCACAGAATCATCCACCTGGCTAAAGCTTTCTTGTGGACCTCTTTGCCCTTCATTTTGCCCGCATATCCAACAAACAGCTGGTCCTCTAATCTGAACTCTTGGGTTCTGTCCAAATAACTCACTGCCCTCTTTGGGTCCAAACGATGAAGTCTCTCCTCCTCCTTAGATGAATGTGAGGGATGCATGTGGGGGAGGGTAGAAAGTAGGCAGGGTCATGGATTATCCCAAGTGGAATGGGGTAACCACCTCAGACAGGAAAGCAGCTCCGGTCGTAAGCACAATCTTATCTGCATGGAAGGATGTAAAGGGAGGCTTGTAGCGGAGGGCCTGCACCTCACTCACCCTTCCAGGCAGATGTAATAGCAACTAAAGATATACTTTTAAAGGTGAGAAACCTCAATGGGCAACTATACAAGGGCCCAAAAGGAGAACCCATCAGAAACGTAAGCACAAGATTAAGATTCTATTGAGGCATTATAAACAGAGTGGAGGAAACTTTTAGTTAGACTGTTAATAAATCTCAAAACTATAGGAGACTTAACAAGTGAATGCTGGTCTTGCATACAAATAAATGCCAATAAAGCAGATAGATAATGTTAAAAGTTGCAACAGCGCAACCTTGCTGTACTAGTGATTGTGCAATATTTTAAACATCTAAAAAATGGTCTTTCAAAGGATTAATTGACTTCTCTCCAAACAATTTTACAAACTTCGCCCATCTGCCAGTATAGACAATCTTGGTGGAGTGTCATCTGTTTGATAAAATAATGTCCACTACATCAGGTAGGAGATGGAAAGTACTCAGGTTGCCCCGTTCAAATTTCTGGCATGAAGGTGCAGGCTCTGTATGTGGGGTGTAGAACCTGCCCCTGCAATTGTGAGAGGAGATCTTCCCTGAGAGGGAGACGGGGCACAATGAGAGCTAAAGAAAAGAAGATCCATGTACCACACCCTTCAGGGCCAATCTGGGTCTGATAAAATGACCTATGCATGGTCTTGATGAATCTTCTTCAGTACTTGAGGAATCAAGGCTATGGGGTAAAGCGTAAAGAAGCTGGAAGCCCCAATCTAACTGAAACAAGTCCCCCAATGCTCTGTGCATCAGATACTGGAGGCTTCAAAACAATGGGCAGTGCACACTCTCGTGAGTGTTAAAAAGGTCTAACTGAGGAAATTCCCACATCCGAAAATGTGATGTACCACTTTCAGATGGAGACGCCACTGGTGATCGGCTGAGTACTGCCGACTTGGACTGTCCGCACATGCATTCAGACCTCTGGCCAAGTGATTTGCAATTAAACAAATCTGTTGGTCCTGAGCCCAGGGCCAAAGCCGCAGAAAATATACAACCCTACTCCTGCTTGTTTGTTGATAAACCACATTTGATAGTATTGTCTGTTAACATACACAAAGGAAAGAGGACCGAAGTGAGGCTGGAGGCAGACGTGTCCCGGCATTGATTTTAACTTGAAGAAGTCGACCTATGTAACCACAGTAAGGAGGATCCATTATTTGGAGATTGTTCAATCCCAGAACTCGAGTGACAGAAAATTCTGAATATAATAAGACTACATTGCATTGAAGGCTCACAGAGAGAGCCCACATTTGATGGGCATACCCTAAAAACAGATGGGTGGCACTTGATCTTGAGGAGCCAGTTCCCAAGAGTGATCATCGAATGATAACACATCAACAATTATGATCTGAAGTTGTGGGAGACACCAGGTCTTTTTGCTGAAGAAGGTGCTTGGATCATTTTAACCTACCGAAACATGTCTCACTGGTTCTACAAAAGCACTAAATCAACCCTATCTTGGCCAAACAAGAGACTGCAAAAAATAGTTATTTGACCAATGAATTTCATGCTGAGATGTGGACTTATGGCATCGGCTGCCTTAGGGAAATCATGGACAGCACTGGACAGTGAACGGCAGTGTGCCTCATCTTAGTGTGATTTTGTCAATGTGTGCAGTGCCTCACCTCGAAATTGTGTGAACTACACATCTGACAGCAATGTGCAACTGTAGTTGTGCTTCAAAGCACAACATGGCGGATAGCAGGAGCATATGGCCTTTGCAAAAGGACATTTTGGAGTTGGTATCTGTGTTGTCCCCTTAAAGTGACTCCATATGTGACTGTGACAACATGTTGAGATGTACATCTTTTTCACCTACAGGCACCTAGGTATGCTTACAGAACTCTGTATGTCAGGTTACATGGAGGCACGGGCAAGCTATTTGGCTGTGTGGACATCACATGGGTCATTAATGACAAGTATGCATGTTACAATGCATCTTTTAATTTTTGCATTAAGGTTGCACATGCAGACTGCACAGGAGTGTGTGCAACATGGGTGTATCATCATCTTGTTTTGTGTGTTGTTTGCATATGATGTTTGTGAGTTTGGCGCTAAACTGTACCTTCGTCTCTGTCTCTTGCAGCATCTACCATGCGCAGAGAAGGACAAGGAACAGACACCAGTGGTGAGTCATCTTGCATGACTGCTATACATGATGTCACTGACTATGATGTGACCAGTGATTCGGAGGGGGACAGTAGTGCCATTGAAGAATCATGGCCAGAAATACCAACCTCAACGTCATCTAACGCCAGCCGTGACTCCTTGATATTGGCGGGAACATGGAGTGGGAAATCTGCCTCCTCTTCCACCACACATTGTCCAGTGCCCACCCTTCCAGCTACATCCACTAGTGCTGCACATCCCAGGCACCGCTGTCCCTGTCTCCCCTGCTGGACTTCTAATTGTTATCCCCCTGGCTGTGTTGCTGTCAGGGAACGTCCGGGACTATGTGGGAACACAGTCAGGGACTTGGAACTGGGTAGAAAACTTACACAGGGAGGGGAGTACAGCGCTGCCTAGGATCATACAGGGAGTCAGAGGAGAAAAAGGGATCCAACGGGGAAGCCTGTACAAGTAAACAAGATGGGTAAGACTCAGAAAGAAAGAGCACTCATAAGGCAATTTAGCATTCAGAATAACTACACCCAGGAGGAATGTGTAAGACATATATATGAAACAACAATAACAAAAAAGGAGGGTGTGGGGTAAAGCACTCAGGAGCTCCACACTGTAAGACTGAAGCTCAGTAAGTTTCTTACCCACAATTGCTGTTACAGATACTGACTGCAAATACCCACATTTAGGATATGCATGCAAAGGCAGGGTCTGTGGCGCATATACCTATGGTGATGTTATAAATGTAACTCAAAGACAATACTCACAGTGAACAAGAAACAGCATCTAGGCAGTCAGCTGTGCCCACAGATCCTGGAGATCAAACAGGAACAGGCAAGGCAGTAACAGCAACGGGGTAGAACTAAACACAAGCACAATAGACAAGTAGCTAGCAAGGAGGAGTGCTTAACAGGAAAAGAAGGAAATCACAGGGCACACTTGGCAGAAAGCAGGTAAGAAACATATAAGGTAACAGAAGCAAGACAGCAGAATGGAAAGACAGCAAACTAGAACTGGAACCAAGGAAATGGAAAGAAAGGCAGGGACTGGAAAGGGATATACGGAAGGGGAGGCTACAAGGGTATACTAGAATAGTGCAGTTTAAGGAATCAAGAAAACACAGCAGCATAGAAGGCAATGCTGGGGCAAGAACAAGAATTTAGGTAAAGCTCAGGAGTCTAGGTAGCACTGCAGGCAGTGCTAGTACAGGAATAGGGAATTGCTAAGGCTTTAGGAGTCAAGGTAGCACTGCAGGCAGTGCTAGTTCAGGAACAAGGAATTAACTGCAGCTCAGGAAACAAGGAGTAAGAGAGCACTGCAAGCAATGCATATCAGGAATAGCTGAAGCCCAGGAGCAAAGAATTACTATAGCTCAGGAACTCAGCAAACAAGAGCACTGCAGGCAGTGCTAATTCAGGCAAAAGGAATAGCTATAGCTCAGGAAATAAGGTAGCACTTCAGGCAGTGCTAATTAAGGTAAAAGGAATAGCTATAGCTCAGGAACTCAGGAAACAAGGTAGCAGCTAATACAGGAGAAGGAAAACAGCAGCAGGTCAGGAACAAGGCATAGCTAAAGCTCAGAAAACATTGGAAACAATAGCAAAAGCTCGGGGAGCACTGGAAATAAGGATCGGTCTCACCGGTAAACAGCTACAATGACCAACATTGGGGTGAAGGGAGCTGGGGCTTAAAAGAGCTCTCAGTAATCACATGCATCCGGTGTGAGCAGGCTAGCAGCAGCCAGCCACAGGTGAGCTGAATTTGTCCACCCATCCTTGACCTGCAGGGGTGGAGACAAAGCAGTGAGCAGGGAATTCTGGGTAACGGAGTTTCAGGCATGAGTAGGCTGGCTTTAAGTATAAGCAGCCTGGCTTTCACAAAACCTGGCATGGATTGGGAATGGATGTCAATTCCTAATAAGTGTCCAAATGGCTGGAAGTCAGGATATGCATGCATGGGAGGGTCTGGAAGCTTATTAGAAGACTGGAAAGTCCCACTATGTGGCCTCCTGGTGGTGGGTACGAGAGAACAGGGAGCGAACCAGGACAGTTGCTTACCATGGCAATGTACGGTGTCCCCATTCCCTGTGCAGGTTCTCATGCACACATGTCCCTCCTTTGACTATGAACTGGCCACTGGCTTTGCTGATTGTAACTTTGGATGCCCATTCCCTGTGTAGGTTCTCATGCACACATGTTTGAATGTGTGCACTTGAGTGGTCATAAAGTGTGAAGGTGGTAACTTTGTCAGTAGTTTTGATGTGTGTGTGCCCCTGCAATGCCAACTGCGCACATGTATGACCCAGAATATGAGTGCCTGTTTGTTTCAATTGTCTGCCATGTGCTTCATATTGTGAGCACATGTAGGAGTTGTAGGTTGGGCACTGGGCAGTGTGTAGGTGTGTCTTTGCACTCCTGGGGGACACCTACTTGTTGCTTCCAGTTGTGAGTATGCAGAGTGTGTGACAGCCAAGTCTGTGTTGTATTTTGTTGATCAGCCATGTGTCTTGTTACTGTTTGTGCACACTGTGTAGACCTGCTCAGCCACACTGACATTATTTGTGCGTTTTCTCATGCATTGCTGTCACTTGACCCATTTTTGGCTCCTCTATGGTAAGTGGAGTCATGTAATCCCCTGTATGTGCTTATGATGCCTACACATTGTGCGTAACTCCACTGTCTTTGTGTACTGTACACTCCTCACATGTCCACTACTGAAGTACACACAACTTCAATCTCATGTCTTCCACCCCATGGCAAGCCAGTGTGTGAGCCTCCCCACCACTTCATAGTGTGACACTATGCTGTGTGAGGCTGATCTGTGTACAGGACCAATTTGCTACTCAGGGCAGTTTCCCAATTGGTTATGTATTATTTTCTTGTACTGGTTTGTAGTCATGGTTGCTCTTGTGCAGCACAGTCCTCTTGTCATGATGTTTGCCCCTGGGTTTCCCTTAGTTGTGCATCGATGTTTACGCTGTGTGCATTTTTGCTGAGGTACTGCTACCCTTCCTGAGTGTGATGTTTTCTGTGTGCTGTGATGATTTTTGTTGTGGGAGTACATGGTGTGGTACTCAGATATGTGTGCCACTGATTTGGTTGGTGTGCACACACTGCATGATGTGCATGCAGTGTTGTCAGTGTATGTTGCTTTGTACTTGCCTGTTGTGCATCCCCCGATGTGCAGCTGAGTTTGCTATGTGATGTATTGGTCTGTGCGTCTAGTCTGTTGTGTTTTTGTTGTGGATGTATGCAGTGTTTGGCCTGTGTCACTCTTTCTATTGACAGATGCTATGTGTGTGTGATGTTCTATTTGCATGACATTGTGTGTGAGTAGTTGTTGCTGTGTGATACATTCAGATGTGTGTTGCAAGTGTAGTATGCATTATTTGTGTGTCTGTCACACACAGCAAGGTGGACTCTTGTTCCTGAGCTTGTTTTGAGTGCATGTTAGTAGTTTGTCCTCCTATTTTTGACCTGTCACTTGTCAGGATTGTGCATGTGCATGCTTGTGATACACTATGACACCATGTACACTTGATGGGTGGTGTGGTGTATCTGTCTGTGTTAAATGATTGCCCCATTGATCCCAGTTAGTGTTCATGATTGATTTTTTTATTTTGCAATTCATGTTTGTGTTGGGGTATGGTGTCTGTGCAGTGGCCCTGAGTGACAATGTTGTGTACTCCTGTTCTGTCTAGGGTCACATTGCCTTTCTACTGTTTAGCCGCCCATGTGTGGGCTTGTTGTACTTCTGTGGATGTTGTTTGTGAGCTTTGTGTTTGGCTATTGTTTTTGTATCTGCATTGGTTCAGACATCCCTGAGTGTGAGTGTGATGCTTGTGGATGTACCCCAGGGAGTGTGATTGGTTGTCAGTGAACTCACAGGACATCATTTGCCCCATTCTGTGTGTTCGACACTGGTGTTGAGTGTTGCAGGTGTGAGGTAGGTAGAGAAGGGGCATGTGTGAAGGTCCTACTTTTGTTTGACAGTCTGGGAGTGTGACATTGAGCCATGTGTGTTGTGCTATTGACATACACATGTCAAGTAAGTTGAGATAGATGGGGGACTGATCACTGTTTGACTTCAGACACTTCATATCATTCCTTTGCCTATGCATGGCTTGCCTTAATGTATCCCGGAGTTGTTGCACAGAGGTCACTTTGGTTTAATATCACTCACTGTGCCACCCATGTCTGATTTGATGGCATAAGGGTGGTGTTATATGTTCCTTCTCTTGCATGTGATGTACAGATGCTATGTTCCTTACTCAGTGGCTTCCCAGCACTGTCCGCTTCACTTTTGGCTGGCCCATTTCTTGTCCTCCATTACTGCTGGGCTATGGTATAAGTATGTGTCTGGGTGTCAGTGTTGGGTGTTTGTGTGTGACTTGACAGGCAGTGTGAACAGTTCAGTTGCTGTTCATAGGCAGGTGAGTCTTCATTTTGTGAGTATACTTAGTTTGCTTCACTTGAGTGGGAGGTAGGCGTGAGGAGGAGAGTGGGCTAGCACCTGGGCTTCTGTGCAGGGTGTTCCTCTTCACTCCCACCTTCCAAGACAGGCTGCCTTGTCCTTTGGTGTGCGAGGTGCAGGGTCTAGCTACACCTGGCAGATGAATTGAGCAGGGGGTGCACAGGAGGAGCACACAGCATGTTCCCAAATTGGTGTGGCAAGCATAGTGTATGCAGGGTAGAGCCCTGTAAATCTTTGTGGACTGCCCATGCCTGACACTGGCCCGGCCTTCTACATTGTGCGCAGGTTTTCCCACGTCTTGACTGCTGCAGTGACGTGACCAGGACATTGCAGTGATTTCGTGGTTGATGAGTGACCCGGATGCGGAGTTGTGGGTTTCTGACAGGTAGGACATGTGTGGGTACACTGGGGGATATGTTCCTGTCCCCACCAGAGTGCCTGATGTGGACAGGTACTGTATATCAGCACAGGAGTTGTGTGCGTAGTTGTGAAATTGCGTACCTGCAGCGTTTTCCGCGATGGTCCATTATTTGCTGATAATGGATGAGGTACAGCACTGGAATGCTTGAAGAGCTGGATCCATTGCGGTCTGGACTGGGTGGAAGCGACTGGGAGTCTGGTTTTGCACTCCTCTGTTGTGCTTCCGCCGTCTCCGTGTGGGTGGTTTCTCTGCTGCGGTCTGATGGGCTGTTTGGGGCATTGTGATTTGTACGGCGGACGGGACGTCCTTCTGCACAGCGGTGGGTCTCTATTGGCTCCCTCCACCACGGTGGGGGTGCAAATTTCTGGTGGTTCACGTCACTCTGCGGCGCATGGTAAAAGGGCTATGTTTGCCCATCGTAATATGGTGGGCACGAAGACCGCTGCTGGAGTGCGGAAAAGGTCATTTTCTGCCAGCACCGTGGTTGTACCTCCGCCCTCCATCCTAATAAGCCCCTATGTATTGACAAAAAACTCTGGAAGATCCCTTCTCAGAAATATGAGGAAACACTGAGTTTTTACCCACAATTTTACATTCGCTGTGAATTATGAGAAAGTGAGGTTGAATCCATATATGCCACATCAAATCACACTCGCCTATGCCTACTTTTAAGAATTGTCTGAGGTTTGTAGGGTTACCCCAGAGACTGTTCACCTCATGCACAAACAATGCGCCCAACAACATCTCAATAAGCAATCTAATTTTGAGAAAGTGTTTGAAGATTCCAAAATTGTATTTTGTTTAGTTTTTCTGGTCCTGGTCCTAGGTCTACCCTCAAAAATATTGTATTGTTTTTATCATCTAAAGCGTGGGAACATTAGAGGATACACTTGTAATTCCTCCAAAATTCTGGAAGTGTCCCTCCCAGAAATTAGAGATATCTCTGAACTTGCAAGTTGACATTTGGAGTGCACCTTGGGCAAGAAATAGTATTGGGATCTACACAAACTCCCATTTTCCGAAACGTCTAGGGTTCTTTGATTTCCTAGGGTGCTGACTGACCCCTGCCCAAATTACAGCTCCTACCCATACCTAAAAGTTGAGCTGATTCTAAACAATTTTACAAACATTTACACAGTTGTGTTGTTATGCCCTTCCTAGTACAGGCGATATGTACAAGACTTTTTAGTGGTTGCCACCCCTGCAGTTTTCTCCATTTGAAGGTTTACAACTGCTAAAAAGGTTTGCACTATATACTAAACCCATTTTAGGAGTCAGTAAAGTTTTACTGACTCCTAAACTGGGTTTAGAACTGGGTAATGTATTGCAAATTGGAAGGGTAGTGTTGTGATCATCCTTTTCAAATTATGATTCCTTTTAATATGTATCAATGTCTTGTGACCATATTAGAAGTTGAAAACATTGAAATGTTACTGACTTGCAAGTTGGGGGTGATAATTGATGTGCAATATGGAAGATGTTCCCTTTCAACCTCTGTTTCTGGGAGAGAAGGTAATGGTCCAAGGCACCAAGGACAACTCTCTGAGAAACGTTCGAAAAAATAATTATTTTTTTTAACAGCCCAACCTATCTAATGGATATTAATTAGGCAAGTCGGAATGCAACCCACTTGGATTCAGAATTTTAAGAACCAACCTATTAGTACATAACTCGCTT
The DNA here is from genome assembly GCF_964263255.1 of Lissotriton vulgaris. Lineage (NCBI taxonomy): Eukaryota > Metazoa > Chordata > Amphibia > Caudata > Salamandridae > Lissotriton > Lissotriton vulgaris. The sequence goes on along the minus strand of NC_141700.1, from coordinate 455,494,323 downwards.
TACAGTTGTTGCACCAGAATTGTTAAACATCTGGCCCTAGTCTCAGTCTCCAAATAAATAAAGGTAGTCTTTCTTTGGTAGTACAAGAGGGCCACACACCATCCACATTGTGTACACTATGTGTGTTGAGTACATGCACAGATGAAAGACAGTGTCACTAACAACTTTAATGTTGAACATAACAAATTGTTAAAAGAGAGAGAATATATCCTGAGCATGTTTCACAGTCAACAGTTAAAGTTCATAATCAGTCAACATCAATAGTCTTCTCAGCCTTCTTTTATTTCTTCAAAACTTCTCCAGGAACAGTACTAGCCGCCAACATGTGTTTCGTCTTTTTGTGGTGTAAGCCACAGACTTCCTCGGGGCTAATATTTCACAACATTCCAAGAGTAAACCGTAAAATTCCAAATAATTATCAGTGTGTATATCTATCTTATTTCCAAGAACTTATCAAAGTCCCAATTTGAGACAAGCAAATGTAGTCTCTCCAATTTCCCTTATTTAACATGAAACTATCAGGTACCCTCACCGTAGAGAACAACGTAGTCAAGAACGAGTCCAGGGAATCAGCGTCTAGTGACCCACTTGGATTCAGAATTTTAAGAACCAACCTATTAGTACATAACTCACTTTACAGTTGTTGCACCAGAATTGGTAAACATCTGGCCCTAGTCTCTGTCTCCAAATAAATAAAGGTTGTCTTTATTTGGTAGAACAAGAGGGCCACACACCATCCACATTGTGTACACTATGTGTCTTGAGTACATGCACAGATTAAAGGCAATGTCACTAACAATTTTAATGTTTAACATAACAAATAGTTACTTACTTGACGTCCCGGTTCTGCATCGTAATAATCTTAAAAAGTAAAATATGCTAGAATAATTACCTTCTGTGTTTGCCCTCTTCAAATCCAATATTTGTCAATTAAGTTAAAGAGGATACCTTTGTCTATATGCCCACATGAAAAGTAGCACCCTTCATAAAAGTCTATCCTACACGGGATTTTCCCAGAAATAAAAACTACTTTGCACATTTGAAATGTAAAACCAGGTGAATATCTATCATTGAGGAAAAAGTGTAGATAGATACTCTCTCATACTAAAGGTGAGAAAAATAGTCTGTTGTTCCTTCAAAAGGCCGGGTGCTTCCACCTCCCATGATGCACTGTACTGTCAGTTGTCCCCCTCAGTCAATCCTTTCTTAGGCCGAGTGCATATATGAATGTAGTCTTCAGAATTTATTAACTGAATTTCTCATGCCCAAAATAACCACGCTGGGGAGGCGGGTGGGTCATTTATGACTTCTATGCAGATTACTAAAATGGAGAACCAGGACTACAAGTAAATAAACATTTCTTTTGTATCGCAGGATCTTCAATCATAATTGTTAGATTAGAGCTACAAGCTAAAATAGCCTTTTGATATGTGGCTCTTGTGCATAAGAAAGAATATAGAGAGCCTAATGAAAATGGCCTCTTATATGCAGCTTCTAGGCAGATAGTTTCTAGAGAGTTGCTTCACCAAATCTAGCATCTGTCTGGGTATCGGAATTCAGACAGTAGTGCCTCATGAATGTATGTACAGACCTCCAGATAGCCGCTGTATTTGCAGTTTCTCTCTAGCTGAGGGAGTTCTTGTCCTCCCTGGAAGAGACTTGTTTGCTAGTTGGAAACATAAGGAAATGCATGCCACAATCCGTCTAGATATAGATTGGTTTTCTGACAATATATTGCCTAAAAAGTATTGTGAGGCACATATATCATGGCATGAATATTTTGATGTAAAAAATATCATGGTTCAGTATATTGCAGGTAAAACAATCTGCTGTGATCTGCACTCTTGTGTCCGCTCTCGGGCACCGTATCGCTGCACTCCCTGTCACCAATCGCATCACACCGTGCAACACCACCGGCCACAGCCCTTTTGAGCTCATGCGAGGCAGAACTCCTTTGTCTAAGGACAAAGTGGGTTGGTTGAAGGCAGCCAAAATAGTCCACTGGTCTGCTGATCGTGTGAGGAGTAGATTGATGGAGGCACAAAACAGTTGCAAAGACAGGTCAGTGCGCTTTATAAATGCAGCTTAACATCAACATTAACATTAACATTGGGTACACAGTCAAAGTTAAGAGGAGTGGACGCATAGGCAAGGGTAAGGACAAGTTCTCGCAACCCCTATCCATACGTAAAGTGTTTTGCAACTCTTCTCCCCTTAATGATGGTAAGGTGTAGCATTTCTCTGCCCTCTCATTATGCAAACTTACCCCTGATGACCAAGCAGTCACAGTTTTCTACAATCTCTCTCGCAATAACGACATCAGTACACATCCAAGTACCCCTGCCCTTAGCAGAATATTTGCTGGGTGGTCTGATGAGAAAACTGACAATGAGCCTCACCACACTAGTACTGCAGTACACTCATCACCATTGCAACCCTACACCACTCCCATGCACGAAAGACCCCACCAAACCAACACGAGTAGAGCTGGAAGAAGGTTGCCTCCCACTCCCATTTGGGACACAACCCCTACTATTAGTACGAATAGGACAAGCAGAAGGTTTTTGCCACTTGTGAAACGCTTGGATTATGTTTGTGAGTAGTCCGTCTGCTACACTGAATGGTTAATTCTCATACCATGTATTGCATTATTGTATCTCTCTCCTTTTCTCGCTTATTCTCCCCCTGTTTCTCTACCTCCCCTACTCACATTCTTTTCTGCTTTTCTTCCCCAAGGGGGAAGATGTGTTGTGATCTGCACTCTTGTGTCCCCTCTCGGACACCGTATCACTGCACGCCTCGTCAGCAGCTGTACACTGTTGACAGTTTACGGCTGGTGACTTACAGAGTGGCGGTGTCACTTGCGCTTCACAACCCGCAATGCTTTTGTTGGCGCATTTAAAAAAAAAATTTACTTACTACAATACTGAGTGATCAGAGAGGATTCTTTACACAATAATATTTAGAAAATAATTCTTAACGTTGTTAAGAATATTATTGGAGGTCTAGGTAAGATGGCATCTGTGTAATATTGGAGACAGTCTCTGGGTGAGGACAAGATCAAATATACCAGAAAATGAGCCTGGTTGTTGAAGAGGAAGTAGGGCTGCTTTGGAGTGATCGTCACTGTAGGAGAGTCGGGTCTGCTTCCTATGGTCACCCCCACTTTTTGCTGTGATTCTGTTTTTTTCGACTTTAGTGTGGCTGTGGGCCTGCTAATCAGCCCCACAGCCCAGCTGTTCTCTCTCTAAATTGATACCATGTACTTTAGATACATACCAGATTGGGTATTGGCTCACCTTTGTGAGTCCCTGTATAGTGTACCATAGGTACCCAGGGCATAGGTGCATCCAAGGCCTACCAGGGGTGCAGCATGTATTATGCCACCCCTGGCTGGCCCTCCAAACTGACACCACAGGTCCGTTCACACAGCCTGGGTAAGGTCATGCAATCACCCCTTACTTAGATATCGTATACCTATATCTACCTATATATATTACCTACTGGCGATAGCCAGTAGGTATATATAGTTAGGATTTTTTCTCTATGGAACTTTTGAAAATTCTATGTCTAATAACTTTGGCGTTTGTGGACGGAATCGGCTGAAATTTTCAGGAAAATGGCACATTTTGTTTCTGAGCAGCCCCTGAAAATTTGGGGGAGGGTTTCGTCAAGGGGGGCCGAGAAAAAAGGGGGGTCCCAAAACGCGTTTTTAACATTGAGTTTTCCATAGGGCGTTTGGCCTCACTTTTAGCTCGAACGGCTGAATGGATTTGCACGAAACTTGGCAAAATTGTAGGGACTGTTAGCCCGATGTGCCTTTGCTGGGTCTCAATATATGTGCTCCAGTGGATTTTGAGAAATTAACGTTTTAAAAAACAGATATATCTGTGACAGGGTCCCGGATAGCGCACCGGTTCACGTACTTTTCGCGTAACTGAGCTTTGCGAAGCGAAGCTGATTGGCTCTCCGGTGTCTGTCAACATTCTAAACAGTCCGGAGCGGCCGCCATCTTGTCTCTCGGTAGGATCGAGAGACAAGAGGAGGCCAAAACGAAGGGGGAAATGAAGGAAAGGGGGCAAGGTAGACCCCTTCTGACCCCCTAGGATTGATGAGGGGGATATTAAAGTGCCCCGCGGGGCCCAAAAAAAAATTTGCGATTTTTCGTCGTAGAGGCGCATCTCGGTACGTGTGTCGTATTTGGCCCGGCCGCATTAGCGATTAGCTGAACCTACACGTTGTCCTCCTCAACTTGGCTATATATGATAAACGCCATTTTGAATGTTACGGCGGCCATCTTAGATCATGAGCGGCCTCGTGGCCGACGTGCCCTTTAGTCCGTTGTCCGTTCCACTGACCACTCTTGTCTGCCCAGCAACAGGCTATTTTTAGTACTGGTCAAGCCGCACATGCGCAGCTCCCACTGACCCGTAGATCTTCAGGAATGTGCACCAAACTGACCAGCGGAGTCGTGCCCCCTCCAATGAGCTGGCAGTATTCCAAAACATGACCATATATGTCTCGAAAATGTGTCTTAAACTTGTGCCGCCTATCTTTTATTGCCCCAAAACTGTATATAAAATGAGGTCGCACCGATGTTCGGTGTGATACCTCTTGCATTGCCGAAGGGTGCTGTTTGAGTGTACCACCACCCCATGGGGTCTTAATAAACTTGTTCTTTGCCTTTTACAGTTTCCGTGCCAACAGTTCTTGAGTGTGAGTGGGTTATCTCCGGAGCGTGTAGGCCTTGGGAACCCCGAAATACTTCAATTGGCGACTCTGGTGGGACTCATCGGCGACTCGGATGCCCGAAGGAGAGGTCGTGACGAAGGCTTGGAAACCCGCCATGGGCGCGCGCTGCCATGAGTGACCCGAGTCTTGGCTGCCACGGTGTTTTTTCCTTTCCTTCCGATCTGACCTTCCAGGTGGCGCCGGTCTCCGACTGAGTCTTCGAAGTGTCTGCATCGCTGAGAAAGTGCCGTTTGGCTGATTTGGCTTACAAGACCTTGGCAGTTGGAATCTGGACATTTGAGAATTTGGTAAGCTTTGTGTTCGGTAAGGTAGTCTTCGGACGCTTACTGAAGTTCTACGATTTGTGTTCGGTAAGGTAGTCTTCGGACGCTTACTGAAAATCTGTGCTTTGTGATTGGTGAGGTAGTCTTCGGACGCTTGCCGAGTCCTATGAACTTTGATTTGAGTTAGCTAACATTGTGAATTTGTGATCTTTGAACTTATATGTGTAGTGCACTTCACATAGGCAGGCATGTAGAGATGTTTCTCTAACTTTGTTTTTTTTTCTCTGAGCGGCACAATTGTGTGGAGAACTGTAAGTGCCATTTTGTCCGGTGTCACGTTTTCGTGATACTTTTCGAACATGCCTGTTTTCAGCACACTCCGAGGAATGTGTTGTCTTGGAGAAGGTACCTCAATTAGGTTAGCAGAATCACAGCCGGCTCCCCCAGAGGGAACTCCAAATAGGGACATGTACATAAAATTTGGCCTACCCCCTATTATGTACAGTAAATTATGGCATAAATACACCAAGGCCGATCCTGAATTGCAATGGCCTCTACACGGGTCGTATGATTTGAGTAAAATACAATTTGTAGAGCAATGTATGTTTCAACGCAGGTCTAGACAAAATATGTTTGATTGCGTGCGAATGTGGGAGAAAGCGGCGCGTGAGCGAATGAAGCGTGAGGTTGCCTTGGCGGACAAAGAGCAGCGCAAGGCTGCTCGGGATAAGGCTTTACAGCTTGAGGAAAAGGAGGCTCAGGAGAAGAAAGAAAGGGAGGAACGGGAACGTAATTTGCAAACGACTGGTCAGTTTCCTATTCGCCGACCACTTTATCCTGTCCTTAATAATGAAATTGATGATTTTTCTTTGTTAGATCGGTCACCGCCTCCGTACGTTTCGCCGACGGCTCCGGCTGCGGATTCCGAGGATGATGGACAGGATCAGTTGAGCCAGAAGGGGATATCGGCTCTCAGGTTTACTGCGGAGAGGTCCGCTCATTTACGCAGTTGGGCTCGTAAAGTGAATAAGCATTGTGTTACTCAGGAGCAGTTGTTAACAGAAAAGAAAGGGTGGTCGGATCTTGAATTAATGTATTTTCTGTCCAGTCTGGCGGATGAAGTTGTAAACGCATATCGTGAACTTTCTGATACGCTCGAGCCTAAAGTATTGTCGGTGTATCGTGAGAATTTAGCTAAAGGTGATTTTGATCTTTCAGATGTTGACGACCTGTTCAAGCAATTGATCAAGCTGCGGGATGAGACAACCCAATTGCGACAGGAACGAAAACGGAGGCAAAGGGAGTCCGAGCCGGAAAATAACGGGCAGGCTAAGGAGTGATCTCTCCGTGGTTCAGATAAGAGTTCTGCGTTGCATGTTATGCCTATGCGTGAAGCCGCGCCTTTGTATGTTCCACCAAAAGGGGAAGGTACGGATGATGATAAATTGTCAAAGGATGTGAAAGGGTATTTTGTGTATAATTGGGTATACACGCCATGGAATAGAGCAGATGTCATGGCATTGAAAAATTCTTTACCTGATCTTCGGAAGAATCCGGCGGCATTTTATGAGGGGGTGGAGGGGGCTAAATCGTCTTGTGTGATGACTCTTGTGGATATAGATTTGTTTTTTGGACTAATTTTACCACCTGATATGTGGAGGCAAATTCGTAAAAATAATGATGAAACGATATTGGGGGGGACATGGAAAGACATAAATGCTGCAGATTTGGACAGAGAACCAGCATGTAAGCCTTGTCAGTTAATTCTAGACCTTCCGGCAGCTATCTTGAATAAATTAAAAACGCTCGTCCCCCCCAAAAAGATTGATTGGACTATGTTAACGTCGTGCAAGCAGAAACCCGATGAAACGGTCTCAGATTTCTTTACACGCTTCGAGGAGGCGTTTCATGATTACAGTGGTCAATCTTTAACTGACGATACGGGTCGGCATTTGTTTGTAGATAAGTATGTAGCTAATCTCCTACCGGAGATCGCAAAGCGATTGAAGTCGAGTGAGAGTTCCTGGGCCACGGCGACCCCTGCGTCCTTGTTAACTATGGCTCAGTATTATGAGCGGCAGGAAGTGGAGGCTAAAGAAAGTGTAGAGAAAAAGGCGAAGGAATTGAAAACGAAGGTGATGTTGGCGCAGGTTCGGGGAACACAGGGTAGAGGGAATGATAGAGGTAGACGAGGTGGAGGAAACGCATCGTATGGTCGTACGGACATTGCGGAGGATCAGTGTGCTTATTGTAAGGAGTTTGGGCATTGGGCCGAAGATTGTCCGGTACTTCGTGAACAGCGTAGTCAGCGTGGTCGAGGCAGTGGAAGGTCGAGAGGAGGTTATACTGGAACGAGAGGTGGCGGAGGTGATCGTAGACAGGTTGAGGAGAGGGGCCGTGGCCAGGGCGAACGAAATACGTTTGATAGACGGAATCAATATCAGATTTCGGAAGGGGAGAATGTGGAACATCAGGATTATGTGCATGCATAGGATTGCGTAGGATGGGGTAAGGAATCAGTTGAAGTGCCGGTAGATCAGCAAGGTCCATATGTAACAGCGGGTATTTTGGGTTCTACTGATCAATTTCTAGTCGACACAGGAGCTACTCGTAGCGCTCTGTCGAAAAACTTGGTTCCGAGGGCTCCCCTGTCTGGCGAAATGATTACGTGTGTAGGGTTTGATGGCACACCCTCCCCCAGCCCATTGTCCAAGCCCCTTGCACTATGCATTGACAAATACTTTAGTTTTGGCCAATTTTTGTTATCACCCCATACCCCAGACAATATCCTGGGCATTGATTTGCTTAAATATTTTCGAGCAACAATACGCTGCGCTCCAGAGGGAGTGCGGGTTATTCTGAACGACAATTACCCTGACCCTGATGATTGCCCTGACCCTGACAGATTTTATGCCATTTTAGACATCCCTGCTTTGGCTTCCCTGCCGCACACGTTGTGGGCGACATCAGATACGGATGTGGGAGAGATGCGCATTCCACCAATACGCATTACTGTTAAGGAGGGGGCCCCTCTACCACGAGTGCCACAGTATAAGATTTCGAAAGAAGGTGAAATTGCACTGACACATATTGTTCAGGACTTGATTTCTGCAGGGGTGGTGGAGGAGGTCCCTTATAATGTTTGTAACAGCCCTATTCTACCGATTCTTAAGAGAGACTCAGATGGCAGGATCTACCGATTTATTATTGATTTGCGTGAGATAAATAAAATTGTCATTCCCCAATACCCGGTGGTGTCTGATATCACGACTTTGCTTACTTTGGTTCCACCGACGGCCACCACCTTTAGCGTTATTGACTTAAAGAATGCGTTCTTTTCCATCCCTGTGCACCCAGATAGCAGATATCTGTTTGGTTTCACGCTCAATAATAAATCGTATAGATTTTGTCGTGTTCCCCAAGGATATACTGAAAGCCCTAGCATCTACAGCCAGGCTTTGAAACGACAACTAGATTCTTTTAAATTGCAGTCTGGCGTTGCGCTCATCCAGTATGTGGATGACCTTTTGCTTGCCGCCGACTCCTATGCACAATGTGAACAGAGTACGCTTGCATTGCTTTCCTTTTTGGCACAAAACAATCACAAGGTTTCCAAGAAAAAGCTTCAATACTGTAGACCCCAGGTGACCTACCTCGGTCATCTGTTGTCTAAGGAGGGGCGGGCATTAACATCTGATCGAATTCAGGCAATTTTAGACACACCAGTCCCCCGCACGCAGAGAGATGTGCGTGCCTTCATAGGGTTGACGTCCTTTTGTAGGCAATGGATCATGGGTTTTTCACATATCATAAAACCTTTGCTAGCATTACTGTCCAAAGCTACACCGATGCCTCTTGAGTGGACAGATGAATGTCAGAAAGCTTTTGAACAGTTAAGACAGGCCCTTTGTTCCGCACCCGTGTTAGGAACACCAGACTACACGAAACTTTTCACATTGTACGTGCACGAGAATGATGGATGCGCGTTGTCAGTGTTAGTGCAGTTACACGGGGATAAGCAGAGACCATGTGCATACTTCTCTGCCATTTTGGATCCTGTAGCACGAGGGTTGCCTGGGTGTTTCGAGCGGTAGCGGCAACAGCAGTAGCCATACGACAGAGTGAGGGCATAGTGTTATCACACAAATTGTTGGTGTTAGTCCCTCACGCAGTAGATGCCCTGTTAAATCAAACAAAGACCCAATACCTCACGAGTGCACGACTTACAGGATACGAGCTGACACTCTTAGCGCCACACATAACATTGAAAAGATGCGCTACTTTGAACCCTGCCACCTTATTGCCCTATCCGGCCGAGGAGGGTCAGGAAGAAAAACATCACGACTGTGTTTTCCTGACTGAGGAACAGACAAAGGGTCGTGTTGACTTACAGGATGTGCCACTTCCTGATGTGGATGGGGAGCTGTGGGTTGATGGATCGTGTTTAAGGCTGCCAGATGGTACGACTTCCGCAGCATATGCGATCACGACTCTTAAGACGGTGGTAGAAACAGCTAGAATACCACAAAAATCGGCTCAGGCAGCAGAGCTGATAGCTTTAACAAGAGCCTGTGAATTGAGTGCCGGATTATGTGTGAACATATACACGGACAGCCGGTATGCCTTTGGAGTGGCCCATGACTTCGGGCTTCTTTGGAGGGAACGTGGGTTTTTGACATCACATGGAGAGCACATTATGCATGGAGAGCTAGTGCGTGATCTCCTAAATGCGTTGCTTAGCCCTAAGAAAGTAGCGATAGTGAAGTGCAGTGCCCATAAGAAGATTACGGATAAAGTGGGTCAAGGAAATGCCTTTGCAGACAGCATAGCAAGGCAGACGGCTATGTCCCGAACTAGCTCCCCTATGTACGTGGTACAATCACAGGCTGAGAGATGGAGTGATGCTAGAGCAGAGATACGGGATATTCAAAAATCAGGCACAGAATCTGAACTTGCGGCTTGGGCAGCAGATGGGGTACTAGATGACGAGGGTTGTTGGAGAAGCAAAGACATGGAGAAGTGGAAATTGCCTGCGGCTTACTTACAGGCGATGGTCCAGATGACACATGGACTGGCCCATGTCGGAGCTCTTGCAATCACTCGGCTTTTAACACGAGTTTGGGAACATCCCGAGATTGCGAATACTGCAAAGAGAGTAGTGCAGACCTGCCTGGTATGCTTGCAACACAATCCTGGAAAGGGGACCCATACTCCGAAAGGAGGGTTCGTTCCACCTTCTGCACCGTTTGAAGTGCTTCAAATGGATTACATCCAACTCGAGCGCTGCAATAACCTGAAGTACGTCCTAGTGGTGGTGTGTGCTTTTAGCAAATGGGTTGAGGCCTACCCCACGAAAGACAATACGGCTTTGACAACAGCCAAGGTGTTGCTTAAGGAATTCTTTCCTCGCTTTGGAGTTTGCAAATTTTTGTGGAGCGATAATGGGCCCCATTTTGTTGGAAAGATTGTGGAATATGTACTGAAGGGGTTAGGGATTCAGCAAAAGTTCCACGCTGTATTCCACCCTCAGTCAGCAGGTTTGGTCGAGCGGTACAATGCCACGTTGAAGCTTAAGCTGGCCAAAATTGTGGCGTCTACATCATTGAAGTGGCCAGATGCGTTGCCGCTAGCACTACTATCTCTTAGATCAGTACCCCATTCACGAACTGGCCTTACGCCCTATGAGGTGGTGTTTGGCCGCCCTATGAATATCTGGGGGGTGCCCAAGCCGCGATTAATACATGATGTGCCTTGTGTTATGATGAATGATTATTTGGCACGATTAACAAATGATTTGCTCTCTATTCATCAACAGGTTCGAGAAGCGCTCCCTGATAACTCTACTGGAGAGGGCCACGATCTTCGTCCTGGTGACCATGTAATGGTCCGCTCGTTTGAGAGAGCAAGCAGTCTGGAGCCCAGGTGGAAGGGCCCCGAGCAGGTCCTCCTGGCGACCCGCACCGCAGTACGAGTGACAAACAGGAAGCGGTGGGTGCATTCAACACATTGTCGCCGTGTCTCTCCGGATCTGGTGACTCCTGCTGTGTTGACTGATTATAAGGAGATCTTGGAGAAAGAAAAGAGCCCAGCTGTGTCGTCGGCCGAAGTGGAGGGAGCCTTCCAGGACCAATCTGCTACCGGAAGAGAGCGCTACGACCTACGTCCACGATAAGAAGATTTTTGTTCCTTTTTAATGACTGGTTGGTTACCGCTCCAGGTTTGTGAAACGGAAACCGGGAATTCCAAGGGGGGGGGGATCAGTTCTGCCAGAGTAGCGACACCCGTCTTGGCCCGGAGAAGAAAACAACGGCTACCTCGGAGTTCAGCACCGCATTTTTTCTTTTTTTTTTAGGTATACACGCACGTGTATCTGGGACAATTTGTGAACGATTTGTGCCACTTGAGACTTTGCACAAACTTTCTTGAACTATGGCACCAACGGCATCTCGTGATAAGAAAATATTGGGTGCCTTTCTCTTTGTCTTGACCATTGTGGTGATAGCTGTTATAGCCTGGGTAGTCGAACTTGTGGTGCCAGTACGTGAACATTTGCTGCCGACTACCCCGGCACCGTCTGAACATTTTCATTTTACATTGCCTTTCCATGAAGAGCGCCATCGCCAAACGTATTTAAATAACAGCTTCATTCAGATTCTTCACCACACGCATAATATGACCAATACCTCTAATTGCTGGGTGTGTGGAATGTTGCCTGGGCACCAGAAGAGAGGGGGCACCCCACTTATTCCACTCCCGTTTTCACACAATGGGTCATGCAACGCCTGGTACACCCTCCTTTTTACTCTGAGATGGCCAACTAAAGGGGGGGTGCTTTTCCGTTTGAATAAAGTATGTTCCCATGACAAGGATGGGTTTCCCCGGGCTGAGGGCACACGTTTCGAATGGGAAGAGTACAGGCCTGACAATGTATCTGCCCCACGTGTATATAGCAATCAGCGAAATGTGAATGTATCTAGTGCTCATGTCATAAATGTCATTGCTACAAAAGCCGATTTATGTATTAGAAACAAGGGCACGATTGCAGTGGGGAAAAGTGAATGTAACATTACTCTCACGTTTGATAGCCCGAATGGCATTTCATTTGTTGCATCTCGAAACACATACTTTATCTGTGGAACGAAGGGGTACCATCAGCTTCCAGCGGGGTGGTTGGGCACGTGCTACGTATCGTTTGTGCTACCTCCTGTATTCATTGCCCCTCCAATGTACCACAACGATTATACATTGTACCACAATTTCGTTTTGAACAGGGTTAAACGAACTGTTGCCCTAGAGGACATTGATCAAACGGACACTGCATTACAACAGTATGTGGATTTTAATCTGGGACTATTCTCCTTTGTGGGGGCTGCATTGAACAGCCGGAAAATCAGACGACTGACACGCGTTGTCGAGGCTGTTGCGAATGACACTGCCGTTGCCCTGGGGAATATTACCGAGGAACTACAGATTTCCAGAATTGTCACCCTCCAAAATCGAATGGTGTTGGACGTTGTTTTGGCTGATCGCGGGGGGGCATGTAGAATTATCGGAAGCAGCTGTTGCGTATACGTCCCGGACAATTCTCCCTCTGTGTATGATGCTATTTCCAAGCTGCATAAAATAGCTGCTGAAATACACCCGGACAATGGGACTTGGACACTTTCAGGATGGTTCTGGTCCATGATTGCAATTTGGGGCTGGAAACTGTTGACAATTCTCTGTATACTTGTGGGAGCAATGTTTTTTATATGCTTATGTATTCAATGTGGCCCCGCTTTATGTTCAATGTGTCTATCAGCTTGCTTACCATCGAGGCGAGCTCTTGCCCACGACAAAATGATGCTACACAAGGAGGTGACACAAATTATGTTAATAGACATCGAGGACGAACATCCTGATTATGTTCATTATGAGGTAGATTCAGCTAAACGCTAAAAGGGTCGTCTGTCGTATTTGGCCCGGCCGCATTAGCGATTAGCTGAACCTACACGTTGTCCTCCTCAACTTGGCTATATATGATAAACGCCATTTTGAATGTTACGGCAGCCATCTTAGATCATGAGCGGCCTCGTGGCCGACGTGCCCTTTAGTCCGTTGTCCGTTCCACTGACCACTCTTGTCTGCCCAGCAACAGGCTATTTTTAGTACTGGTCAAGCCGCACATGCGCAGCTCCCACTGACCCGTAGATCTTCAGGAATGTGCACCAAACTGACCAGCGGAGTCGTGCCCCCTCCAATGAGCTGGCAGTATTCCAAAACATGACCATATATGTCTCGAAAATGTGTCTTAAACTTGTGCCGCCTATCTTTTATTGCCCCAAAACTGTATATAAAATGAGGTCGCACCGATGTTCGGTGTGATACCTCTTGCATTGCCGAAGGGTGCTGTTTGAGTGTACCACCACCCCATGGGGTCTTAATAAACTTGTTCTTTGCCTTTTACAGTTTCCGTGGCAACAGTTCTTGAGTGTGAGTGGGTTATCTCCGGAGCGTGTAGGCCTTGGGACCCCGAAATACTTCACGTGAACCGGGCAGCTAACCGGGCAGCTAACCGGCAGCGTAACGGGAGTCTGAGGAGAAGCTGATTGGCTGTCAACATTGTAAACAGTCCGGAGCGGCCGCCATCTTGTCTCTCGGTAGGATCGAGAGACAAGAGGTGGAAAAAAAAAGGTGTAAATGAAGGAAAGGGGTAAGGTAGACCCCTCCTGACCCCCTAGGATTGATGAGGGGGCTATTAAAGTTCCCCGCGGGGCAAAAAAAAAATTGGGATTTTTTGCAGTAGAGGCGCTTCCCAGCTAACCGGCAGCGTAACGGGAGTCCGACATCTTGTGTTTTTGGAGCGTCCGGTTTGCGTACCGGGTAGCGTTCCGGTAAGCGTAACAAGGGGAAAACCAAGAGAAACGGTAAAATAAAATTTAAAGGAATAGATTTCCACCAAACTTGGCAAAATTGTAGGGACTGTTTGTTTGATGTGCCTTTGCAAGGCCTCAAGATATGTGCACGTGTGGATTTTGTCTAATTAAGGTTAAAAAAATAAATATATATCTGTAAGCGTGCTCCGGCGCGCTTACGTTACGGGTTTTGTTTGCGCTGCAGAGACGATATGTCACGTTTATGCGACGCGTCATGAGGCGTCTCACGTGGCTACGTGATACGTCACGTAATAAAGAATATTTTTTACAGCTATAGATATTAGCTTTTAAAAAACATTGAAAATTCACTGAAAAAACCATAGGTTATAGACCATATATAGTTAGGGATTAGCATTTACAAAACCTTATTTTACTCGCACAAAACCATAGAAATTCGCATATATAGTTAGTTGCAATAACTATATATCGCGCACCCGCAATCCACTGCTGATGATGTCACATATTACATCATTCATGACATGGTCAGTGACATCACTGATGACATCACTGATGACATCTCAAATGACATCACTGATGACATCTCAAATGACATCACTGATGACATCTCAAATGACATCACTGATGACATCACTGATGACATCTCATTTGACATTACTGATCACATCACTGATAATATCATTCATGTGATAATACGATGAACCTCTTCAGACTCTAATATAACCTTAGATACAATCAGTGTAAACAGACACTCACAGATTGTCACTCATCCATGGAGTTACTCATACATCTAGTCAGTCATGAAAAGAATCAATCACTCCTCCATTTCCTCAACTATACAGTTATACACACCTTACTTATTCAAACATATACTAACACATATTTACTCTCTAATACAATCCCTGATACAAGTTCACAATGATCCATACAGCCACTCACACATTCACTGGCTCTTATGCACAGTTATTTATATATGTCAACTCTCACATGTACTGTGTTTTACATATGTACTTACTTTGACATGTAGCACTGAGAAATCCATTCAATCACCAATACACTCATGCAGACAGTCAACCGCCCATACAGCTGTTTCCACATGCACTTTTGAACCCATACATATAGTGAATCAACTACTCACACATCTATGCACAGAGTCACACACCTCCCACTCAGTCTCCCATACAAATACTTGGGCAACCAATCAATAACCCATATAGTTACTCATATAGCTACTGATCAACACATGCAGCATCTTATACAACAACAGACATACTGATGCACACATTCAGACAGTTTAGTCACTAACCCATGCACTCAGTGAGACACTTTTAATCATTTACTCATACAGTCAGTCATGCACCTACTAAATCCTTCATCCAGACACTTATACATCCACTCATTCTTCAATATGTAAGACATATTTTAACTTTACAGAAACTTACAGTCACTGGATGATGTAATATGTGACATCATCAGCAGTGGATTGCGGGTGCGCGATATATAGTTATTGCAACTAACTATATATGCGAATTTCTATGGTTTTGTGCGAGTAAAATAAGGTTTTGTAAATGCTAATCCCTAACTATATATGGTCTATAACCTATGGTTTTTTCAGTGAATTTTCAATGTTTTTGTAAATGCAAATTCCTAACTATATATGGTCTATAACCTATGGTTTTTTCAGTGAATATATATATATATATATATATAGACAGATATGCACCTATAAGTCACTCCTATGGTAGGCCTCAACACTCCTGGAGGCAGAGTGCTTGGTTTTATGTGAGAGGGTGCCCTAGCATGAGCTGAGCCCCCCTGAAGCTTTCTGAACCATCTCCTTATAGCTGTTCTATGATATAGCCATACCATATACTCTTAAGTGCATTATAATCCTCGCTGTTAATTCTAACTTTGGTTTGGCTTTATTAAAACATGTCATGTAAGGTGTCAAACACTTTGGAATCCTACCCCCCGCTAGTCCTGGCGGCGGGGGTAGCATTCCACCCTTCTAGAGGGAGAAGACTTGTAGCTTACTGCTTTACCCGGTTAAAGTTAAACAGAGCCTCAGCATCACAAAATGGATGCTGCTGCCACAGACACGAGTCTGACCTCCTGTTGCTGGGGGAAACTCGAGAGAGGGCGGCCTGGACAATAGGTTTCCTGTCCAGGGAGGTGCCAGCTCCTCTCCAGACAGGGGTTTTGTGTATTGGGGCAGGGAGGGCTGCATTCAGTGAATGCATCTAGACACTGCCCTGGGGCACACAAGGTGCTCCATGCATAGCCCGGTTCAAACTAGTTGCTGGGGCACTCCAGCCCCGGTCTAGCACGAAACTGGACAAAGGGAAAGGGGTGTAACCACCCCCTTCTCAGGTCCACCCATAGGGGGGGGACCTAGTCAGGTAACCCAGCCCCCTTTCTTAGTAGAAGTATAGGAGCTGTGTCCCCAGGACTTCAAATTATCCTGGAACGAAACTTTGATACAGAACTCTTGGACCTTCGACATTCTATTCTGACTAGAAGACGGAAGACATCTTCCTTGTGGTCAAGGAGGGACCACCCTGTGCAAACAGGCACCATCAGCAACTTTGCTGGTCTACATTTTCAAGGCTCTCGCCGGATCCTGAAGAATCTGCGACACAGGAACTGGACTTCCAGACTTCTCTGACTCCGACCCACATCCACAGCAAAGCGGAGACCTGTGGCGGACACGAGAGAGGTGGGACCGGACACCCTGGACATCCTGCAATTTGCTAACTGCTCGACTCCCAAGGTACCCTTGCAGTTGTGCATTGGGGTTCGAGAAGCCCCAGCCCCGAGCACCATTTGCACCAAAGCTCAGCCCACCACACTCCATGAGTGCTGCGAGGGGCCTGCTCTTGCAATTCAGCTTGAAGTGTCTTCCCGGTTCCTTGCCCGTTGGCTAGTGAGCACCCTGAAGACTTTTCTTTGAAACAAACTTGCTTTTCTGGTTGCTCCAGGCTTGCTCCAGCTTCCCTCGAAAGGAGAAGCGCCACAGACCTTGCTGGTCTGCAACAGAGCCAATCTTGACATCCTGTGTGGGTTGATTTGCCAAGGCTTGTTGATTCCAATCTGGATACCGACAGCGCAGTCAACTAGATCCTTTGTGGGACAGCTCGAATCCAGTGCCTTATCATCGTCGATGCCTCCTGGACCTCGTGGCTGAAGAGACAAGCTCACCTTCTTCACCTGTGATCATTGCTACATCACCTGGTTCCTTCCTGGTACCTTCTTGGTCACTAGCTAGTGACCCAGACTCTGTCCCCTCTGCTTTCAGGTTCTTCAGATCTTCGATCCACCCTTGGATCCACCCAGACACTTTTCCTCTGGTCTCCTGCAGCACTTCTTTGCAGATCTCCGTAGAAAACTACAACGAAACCCGACACCAAAAGGCACCTATGCACCCGGCTTCCCTGGGTGAGGTAACATGAGTAATCCGGTGCTCCTGTGGATCTTGACTCTTGAAGTCTCCTAGTCTAAAGGGGTTTTGTCGTAGTCCAGCTGGAAGTGCCCTTAAACAGTAACTTTGTAACTTCTTTGTTTCCCGTTATAAATCAATGGTAACTCGCGACTATCTTTAGGCACTGCACGCGTCTCCCGTGGGCCTCCTACTTTCTAACCTTTGGTTGTTTAGTGTAGCCCCAGCGATTCCATAGGCCCTAGGCCTACTCTCTATTTCCGACGTGGTTCTTATACCACTTTCTTAGTATATGGTTTGTGAGTAGGGCTCCCGGTTTTATGGTATTTATTTTTTTATCATTTCCGTCTGTATTTATCCATATTTATTTTTGGGCCACTTTATCTGTATTTATCCATATTTATTTTTTGGTTTGTGTAAAAATTAAGTTGTAAAGCTGTATATTTCCATATTTACTTAACTGTTCGACGAGCACTCATACTTTGATGTCTGTCATGTAATCACTATTTAAGATACCAAATATTACATACCAATACATCCACTAGTAAATATTTGCATTATACTACAAATGCATGTTGACATATGCCATCAGTTAAAGAAATTTCATCCTGTTTTTTCATTTTCCATGCTGTCCATCTGCTCAGCTGTTGGGTTATAATTTATGAAAGACAGCACCGAGGTTCACTTAAAAAAGCCCAATTTTCTGTATTTATCCGCCTTTAAAAATAAATGCACACAGAAAACACATTATTTTCTGTCTGTATTTATCTGTAAAAATCCGTAAAAACGGGGAGCCTTATTTGTGAGGCCCCTAGGGCAAAACTGTATATGTGCAACTTATTGTATGCTAATTGAGTAACTTGTGATGTACTTTTACCTCTGACCTCATAAAGAGTGCAGAGGGGTTGTGTTTAGAATAAATACACATATATTTGATATATACCTTGTGTGGTGTCCTTTCATTTGGTATTCAAGGGATTATAATTGGTAAAACAACTGGCTTCACATGCTCTCTGAAGTCTTAGCCTATTGACTGCTGGTCCATGCTACCACTAGGATAGCTTTCTATAAGGTTGACTTTACAAGCACCATCAAGGGTTGATTAGACTGGTGCAAGGTGCCCACTAGAACTATTGGACATCATATGCCAGGCTAACTTCTCACATTGGTGTGCAGCGGATGGGATAAGAGCTAGCTGTTGTTTCACCATAAAATCTTGAGATATCATTTGAAAGATCACATTAAGGTACATATAAATCAAGTTTCTTATAATGCATAAGTTCTACTGAACTTAGCAGTTGGGGGTGGTAAGGGCCTAGCACACCCTGACTACAACTCCTAGAGAGGTTCTAGTAGGAAACAGTTAGTGTAGGTAGGTGCACACACCACACCTCACTAGAAAATGTCCTTGGAAGCAGGTCCTAGTGGATCCCTGCCAGAAGACCCTCCTAGGGTACCTTCTAAGTATGACACATTTACTTTTCAGGAACTGAGAAGTCTGTGTTCAATCAGAAGACTGAGACAAGGACGGAGTCCAACCTTTAACCACCTGGTAGATATTTTAGTGGAGTATGATGCAGAAAAAGCATCCACCCAGATCACCCAAGTAGTACAGAGGGGGGCCATCCCTCAACAGAAGATCCCACTGGTGAGAACCAAGGGGAGTCTGATGATGATGTGGATGCTAACCAGGCAGAAGTCAGGGAACTGAACCAGCTTAACCTAGGACTGCTTGGTACTGCAGAAGGAAGGATCCAATCCAGACCCCCAAGTAGGCCTAATGGTGAGTACAGAAGACCCAGATCACTTTCCAGTGCATCTGACCATTCTGATTCATCAGTGGGGTCCGATGCCTCTGCTCTGAGGAGAATGCCTTCACCTCAGAGGAGGGAGCATAAAGCTAGGATGAGAGAAGCCAAGCTTAGGATCAAGAGGCAAGAAGTTGCCCTTGCAAAAGAGACCCTAGCTCTTGAGAGAGAGAAAAAGTTGAGTGGGTTAGAACCCACTGGTGGTAGCATAATTCCTAGAGATAGGGAAAGGCCTTATGACCATAAAAACCTGAACAAAATTGTCCCTCCCTACAGGTGTGGGGATGACATCCACAAGTGGATAACTGCTTTGGAGAGGGTCTGCAAAGTACAGCAGGTACCCCAGAGTCAGTGGGCAGCAATTTTGTGGCTCTCCTTTGCAGACAAAGGCAGAGATAAGCTCCTGACAGTTTCTGAACAGGATGCTGACAACTACAATGTCCTGAAGAGTGCTCTGATAGATGGGTTTGGTTTAACCACTGAGCAGTACAGGTTGCTTTTCAGAGATACCCAGAAGACACAGACTCAGGACTGGACTGACTTTGTAGATTGTGCTACTAAGGCTCTGAAAGGATGGTTACTGGGCAGTACGGTCAATGACTATACAGGATTGTATAATTTGATTATGAGAACAAATTCTTAACAACTGTCAGAACTAGTTATTGCATCAGCACCTGGTTGACTCTGATCTGACCTCTCCCCAAGAATGGGGAAAGAAGGCAGACAAATGGGTCAGAACCAGGGTGAAGCAGAAGCTACAGAACCAAGGTGGTGATCAGAAGAAGCAAGACTAAAAGGGTAGGGAGAAAGCAAAAGACCAGAAGTCTTCTGAGGTTCCCAAAAAGCTTCTAATGGTGGGGGTCCCCAACAATCAAAAAAGAAAGAAGGTCCTAAGAAACCATGGTACAAAGTAGGTAAGGTAAATACTCACTGGACCAGTGATTGCACCAAGAAGGAGGCAGCACCAGCCACCATTGCCCCTAAGGCAACTGTCCCCCGTAGGACAGCTAATAGTGGTGGTTCTCAACAGAAGGGCGTAGTAGGGTTAACCCTGGGAAATGAGATGGATTCTGGCCTAGTCAGAATACCAAGTCAAGCTGTTCTTGTCTGTGATGTGGACATGGCTATGTCCTCTACTGTGAGTCCCAGTAACTTGGGCAAGTACAGACGCACAAGTTACTACTTGTGTAATGTCTGTAAGAGACATTAGTTAGTGATAGATTCCTTACCTTAGAATATCCCCAGGCGTCAGACTGGATCCGGAAATTTTTGCGTAGCAATACCCCTGCGCGCTGGTAGGCGTCGTCTGCGGCTCCGCGTCCGTCGTCGGCGTCGTGAGCGCCGGGATGACGTCATCGGAGTATATAGACGGCGCCCATGCGCGCTGACGTCAGTTCTGATAACACAGCTTTTCCGCGCCAGATACGCAGAGCCATGATAGAACTAACACTGGTGCCATTGAAACTAGGACCCTGAAAGGGGATGACCTTAACCCTAAATATCGGTTCGCAGAACGGGGAGGATGGGAGGGCGGTAAGGAATCTATCACTAACTAATGTCTCTTACAGATATATCGTTACACAAGTAGTAACTTGTGCATCTGAAAGAGACACGTTAGTGATAGATTCCTTACCTTAGAATAGATACCCCAGCAATACCAACCCCGGTGGTGGGTCTGCGAACCAATATCACACCAGAAAGTCCTGGAGGACGGAACGGCCAAAGAAGCCATCCCTCCGGACTTGACTGTCCAGGCAGTAGTGTCTTGCGAACGTGTGCAGCGAGGCCCACGTGGCTGCCTGACAGATGTCCTGCAGGGGGACACCGCGGCCCAGGGCAGTTGTTGTCGCCGTGGCCCGAGTGGAGTGAGCCCGCAATCCAGCCGGGGGCTCCTTCCTCGCCATAGAGTAGCATGCTTGGATGCACAAGATGATCCACCTGGAGATGGTCCGCTTGTGTACAGCCTTTCCCTTCTTCGCGCCCACGTAACCAACGAAGAGTTGGTCATCCACCCGGAATTGGCGAGTGCGGTCCAGGTAGTAGGAGAGCGCACGTTTTGGATCCAGACGGTGGAGCCTCTCTTCCTCTTTCGAGGGATGCGGAGGCGGAAAGAAGGTGGGCAAGGTGATGGACTGCCCGATGTGGAAGGCCGTGACAACCTTGGGCAGAAAGGAAGGTCGTGTACGCAACACCACCTTATCAGGATGAACAGACAGGAAAGGCGGAGAAGAAGAAAGAGCCTGGAGCTCACTCACCCTCCTGGCAGAGGTGATGGCAACCAGGAAGGCCGTCTTCAGCGTAAGGAGACGAAGAGGACAGTTATGAAGTGGCTCAAAGGGAGCACACATCAGATAGGTGAGAACAAGATTCAAGTCCCACTGGGGCATCACGAAGGGAACAGGAGGGAACATGTGCGTGATGCCCTTCAGAAATCTACTCACTATAGGGGACTTGAACAAAGAAGGCTGATCTGGTAGCCTCAAGAAGGCTGAAAGAGCAGAAAGGTACCCTTTAAGAGTGCCCAGAGCAGAGCCCTGCTGGGCAAGGGAAAGAAGAAAGAGCAGCACTTCCGAAAGGGGTGCAGAGAGGGGATCCACAGCCTTTGCTGCGCACCATGCCACAAATCTATTCCACCGGCAGGCGTATACCGACTTTGTGGAGGGACGCCTGGCTGCCAGAATGATGTCACAGACTTCGGGAGGCAAGTCAAATGGCCTCAACTGCCGCCGCTCAATCTCCAAGCTCGTAGGTGGAGACTGGACAGGTTCGGGTGCAGGACCGTCCCCTGCTGCTGCGACAGAAGGTCCTCCCGAAGAGGCAGACGAATCGGGGGATCGACCGACATGCTGAGTAGCTCGGGATACCAGTATCTTCGAGCCCAGTCCGGAGCCACAAGGATAACTTGGGCCCGGTCGGGCCTGATCTTCTTCAGCACTCTGGGCAGAAGTGGTATAGGCGGAAAGGCGTACAACAGGCCGCAGCTCCACTCGCGACGAAAAGCGTCTCCGAGCGAGTGCCGCCTTGGAAACTCCAACGCGCAGAACTGCTGACATTGCGCGTTCTCTTCTGTCGCGAATAGATCTAACCAAGGCTCTCCCCACTGTCGAAAGAGACCTTGCGCCACGTCCGAGTTCAGACGCCATTCGTGATCCATCATGCACCGGCGGCTGAGTTAGTCCGCCCTGGCATTCAGAGAACCTGCCAGGTGTTGAACCACCAGAGTCACGCCCTGATGTTCCAGCCACTGCCAGAGGCGCAGAGCCTCCTGGCAAAGGGTCCACGACCCCACACCGCCCTGTTTGTTGCAGTACCACATGGCGGTGGTGTTGTCGGTGAACACTTGCACCACGCTCCCCCTGACAGAGGGGAGGAATGCCTTCAGTGCAAGACGAATCGCCCGCAGCTCCAGAAGGTTGATGTGGAGCCGGGACTCCGCCGGAGACCAGAGGCCTCTGATCTCCGCCTCTCCCATGTGGCCTCCCCAGCCCAGGAGGGACGCGTCCGTCACAACTACGTGCTCCGGCTGGGGTAGAGAGAGGGGTCTGCCACTGACCCAGTCGCGGTCCGTGAGCCACCACTGCAGCTGCTTCGCAGTGCCCTCCGAGATCAGGACATGATCGGACAGGTTGCCCTGATGCTGGGCCCACTGAAACTTCAGGTCCCACTGCAGAGCCCGCATCCGCCACCTGGCGTGACGCACCAGAAGGATGCAGGAGGCCATCAGTCCCAGAAGCCGCAGCGTCAACCTGACCGAGACCCGGGATAACAGTCTGAAGACAGGAATCAGAGCCTGAATATCCCGAACCCGCTGCTCGGGTGGGTAAACCCGAAACTGCGCCGAGTCGAGAACCGCTCCGATGAAAAGGAGCTTCTGAGAGGGACACAGGTGCGACTTCGGCACATTGATGGAAAACCCCAGCAAGTGCAGGAGGTCGGCCGTAGTCTGGAGGTGGGTGACGACTGTCTGGGGCGAGCCCGCCTTCAACAACCAGTCGTCGAGGTAGGGGAAGACTGACACCCCTTGCCTGCGCAGATGGGCTGCGACCACCGCCATCACCTTCGTGAACACCCGTGGGGCGCTGGTAAGGCCGAAGGGGAGCACGGTAAACTGAAAGTGCTCCTGGCCTACCGTGAACCGCAGGTAACGCCGGTGGGCCGGCAGGACGGGGATGTGGAAATAGGCGTCCTGCAAGTCCAACGCTACCATCCAGTCTCCTGGGTCCAGGGCAGCTAGGACCTGAGCCAAAGTGAGCATCTTGAACTTCTCCGTCCGGAGGAAGCCGTTGACGTTCCGCAGATCCAAGATAGGGCGTAGGCCCCCTTTGCCCTTCTTGGGTACCAGAAAGTAGTGGGAGTAACAGCCACGTCCTACTTCTGGCCCAGGAACGCGCTCGATGGCCCTCTTGGCCAAGAGGGCCGAAACCTCCTCTTGCAGAAGTTGCAAGTGATCCCCCGACACACGGTGGTATTGAGGTGGCATGGATGGAGGGGAAGACTCGAAGGGGAGGGAGAAACCCCTTCGGACAATTTGCAGCACCCACCTGTCCGAAGTGACTGTATGCCAGTGGGAGAGGTGATGGCGAACCCTGCCTTCCACAGGCGTCACATGGGCCTGAAAACTCGGACTAGGAAGGTTTTGAGGCGGGGGCTGCTGAGGGAGGTGTGGACTGGCCTCGCCGCTGGCCCCGACCACCGCCACGGCGGTTCCCACGGCCGCCACCGCGTTGTTGAACATTCTGCGGCGCGTGGCTGACGGTCCGTGGTGGGGCGCCCCTTCCGTGGCCACGAAAGGAGCGAAAGGCACCCGATTGCTGGCGTGGGGCCGTAAGGCCCAAGGACTTGGCCGTGGCCCTGGAGTCCTTAAAACGTTCCAGCGCATGGTCTGCCTTGTCGCCGAAGAGGCGACGGCCATCAAACGGCATGTCCAGGAGAGTGGCCTGGACATCGGCCGAGAAGTTGGCGGACCTCAACCAGGCGTGGCGTCGAACCGCCACCGTCGTTGCCATCGCCCTGCCCAGTGAGTCCGTGGTATCCAGCCCACACCGGATAGAAAAGCGTGCTGCATCTCTGCCGTCCGCAAGGGTTTGGCTGAGTTTAGCCCTGACCTCCTCAGGGCATTGTGGCAGCACCTCCGCAACCGTGTCCCACAGAGTGTGGGTGTAGCGGCCCAAGAGACAGTTGGTGTTCACTGACCGGAGCCCTAGGCTCACAGACGAGAAGACCTTCTTCCCGAACTGCTCATATCTCTTGGATTCCCTGTCGGGCGGGGCCGACGGAAATGCGGTCTGGGAGTTGGAGGCCTGGATGACCAGGCTCTCGGGGGTGGGGTGGGTGGACAAAAAGCAAGGGTCGCCCGGTGCCGGGCGGTAGCGTCTGGCCACGTTCCTATCCACAGGGGGACCTGTGGCGGGCTTGGACCAAGTGCCCAGCAGAACGTCACACAAGGCCTCATTGAACGGCAGAAGGGGCTCCGCGGAGCCGGACTGCTGTTTGAGGACCTCAGTGAGGAGATTAGTCCTCACGGCCGCGACGGGGAGCTCAAGGTTTAGGGCCTTAGCTGCCTTTGTCAACACTACACTGTAAGCAGAACCCGCCTCCGAAGCCACAGTCGGGGGCGATGTAAATCCAGTGTCTGGCGAGGTGTCAATACCACTGGCCTCCCCAAGCTCATATGTCCAGTCCTGATGTGACTGGCAATCACGTGCCAGAGGGTCCTCGGACCCCTCCCATTGCTCCTCGTCACCCGGCTCCTGGAGACCAGGATTAACAGCCAGGGCCTCCTCGTGGAGATAGAACTCTCCGAAGGCCGACGGAATCGGCGCCCAGCGGCGCCCCTCCGACACCTGAGTAGGACCGTAGGAAGCATTGGGGTCGGCAACCACTTCGGCTGCCGGGGACGACACCTGAAGGGACGTCGCCGGCGAGGTCGTAAGGTCGACCGGCGAGGTCCCGGATCCGGAGCCGGATCCAGCGAGGTCGCGCGGCGCCGGGACCGAAGTCGCCAGCGGCGCCGGGCCCGAAGCACCCGACGTCGTCGGGGCCGAAGCGCCCGACCCGGAAGGACCTCCAGACGGAGCCGATCGGCCCGAAGGCGCCACGGGAACCGACTGAGGAGGGAGGGCCCTCATGGCCATGAGGTACCTCTCGACCTCCTCCTGCGACGCGCCGTGCCCAGGGACCCGAAGGTGTGGGGCAGGCGGCGACGCTTGCGACTCCCGCGGAGCCGCGTGGGCGGTGTCGCCCGAATCCCCGGTCGCATCGAGCGAGCGACGGGGCGGGTCGGAGGATCGATGGTGTCGCTCCGACCTCTCATGCCTCTTACCTGAGGACTTGGAACCAGACGATCGGTGTCCACTCCCGGAACGTCGATGACTCCGACCTCGCGACCTGTCCCTCGACCTCCCGTGGGACCGGGACCGGGACCTGGAGCGGCGCGGGGCCGACTGCCTCAGCTCGAGACGCTTGCGGGACCGCTCCCGCCTAGCCTTCGACGTCAGGGCCCGGCAGTCGGAGCAGGTTCGATCGTCGTGGTCGAGGCCTAAGCACTTCAGGCACCGGCGATGGGGGTCCGTGACCGACATGAGTCGGCCGCACTTCGAGCAAGGCTTGAACCCGGGCATCCCTGGCACCGATAGTCGAGAATCGACTAACTAGAGGATCAAAAAGATCAAAAAAGTTTTCAGTCAAAAAGTGACTGGGGGTAGAGCTTCTTCCGGATCTGCGCTAGCTGGCGCGGAAAAAAGAAGAACTGACGTCAGCGCGCATGGGCGCCGTCTATATACTCCGATGACGTCATCCCGGCGCTCACGACGCCGACGACGGACGCGGAGCCGCAGACGACGCCTACCAGCGCGCAGGGGTATTGCTACGCAAAAATTTCCGGATCCAGTCTGACGCCTGGGGATATTCTAAGGTAAGGAATCTATCACTAACGTGTCTCTTTCAGATAGACTCCTTTAATTAATGACAAAGTGGCTCAGGCCTACAGGGACACCTGCTAGTGTCACAATGGTGACGCCTGGCTTTGTGGACCCTGGATAGATCATACTAGGTGAAAATTACCTAGTGACCAATGCTAGCAATGTCACTACCACTCACAGTATGGCAATTGTTAATTTCTCTTGGGGAGGGGTAACTGGCCTAAAAAATGTTGGGGTTAGCTCAGACCTCCCTGTAGAATGTTTACTTGGCAATGACCTGGAGACTTCAGCTTTGGCTGAAGTGGAGTATAGGACCCATGCAGAAATGTTAGGAATATCAGCGCATGTCCTTGCTGGGACCAGGTCACAGATCTGAAATAGCAACACTGAACAGGCACTGGATTCTGGAACAATGGACCAGTTGCCTACCAGGATGAGAAGCAGTAGGGTTAAGGCAGTGCCTTCCCCCTTGCCTCAGAATGAGGATCAGCCTTCTCAGGAAGCCAATTGTGAGACCCAGGAGGAAACAGTCCTAGAAGAACTTGAGCCTGATCAGGTTGAGTTTCTTGGGACAGGGGGACCCTTCACAGCAGATCTGAGGCAGGCGCAGTTGGACTGCCCTTCACTTGAACCCCTCAGACAGCAAGCTGCTGCTGAGGCTGCTGGGAATGCTAGTGGGACCCACAAAGTCTATTGGGATGATGGGCTCCTGTATTCAGAGGCTAGAGACCCCAAGCCTGGTGCTTCCAGGAGGTTGGTCATACCTTTGGCATTCAGGGGCTTCCTTCGCACACTAGCCCATGATATTCCCCTTGCAGGACATCTTGGCCAGAACAAGAATTGGGACAGGCTTGTCCCTCTTTTTCACTGGCCTCATATGTCAGAGGATACCAAGGAGTTTTGTGGCTCCTGTGTCACCTGCCAAGCCAGTGGCAAATCAGGTGGCACCACAAAGGCCCCCCTAATACCACTACCTGTGGTGGGGGTTCCCTTTGAAAGATTAGGGATTGGCATTGTTGGACCAATGGATTCCCCAACAGCCTCTGGGCACAGGTTTATTCTGGTGGGAGTGGATCATGCCACCAGATACCCAGAAGCTATTCCCTAAGGACCACAACAGTACCGTAGCAAAACCACTGACTCATTGTCAGTGAAATTGCTCTCCCACCCTCGCAGCTCCACCATTAAGTGAGGTGCCCCTACCCCTGCACTCTTGAGTGTTGGTGATCGAGGCCCTCCTCCACCCGCAGGTTTCCCTGCGCCTCATCCCTGGTGGTCCAGTGGACCTCTGTCTCCGTTCTTTCTTTCTGCTACTTCGCTCGTTTTTCTCCCCTTTCTATCTTTCACCTTTCTGCACCTCTGCTCTTTTGCGCCATATTTCTGCCCATTTTCCCTTTCTCTCCCTCTGCTCCTTCACTCGTTTTTCTCCCCTTTCTATCTTTCACCTTTCTGCACCTCTGCTCTTTTGTGCCTTATTTCTGCCCATTTTCCCTTTCTCTCCCTCTGCTCCTTCACTCGTTTTCACCCGTTTTTCTACCCTTTCTATCTTTCACCTTTCTGCTCTTTTCTGCATCTCTGCTCTTTTGTGCCTTATTTCTGCTTATTTTCCATTTTTTCTTTATCCCTTCTTTCCTCCCTTTACCTTTCCCCGCCGCTGCTGCCCCCACGGCCCCTCCCCCCCAGCGCAACCGGCCCAATCCAGCTCGCCTCCCCGCTCCCGCCTCCCAGCTGTCCAGCCCTCCCAGACCCCTACTTAATGGCGGTCACTGCGCAGCCGCGCAGCGGCCGTGGGCTGCGGGCGCGCCGCTGGTGCACCGAAGGCGTGTCAAAGGCATGCACGTCAGCGCCCGTCTGCGACCCGTCCGCGACCAGCACCAGGAACCCTGGACCTCCGTCCCGCCAACGCTACGACCCAGCAGCACTCCACGCACTCAACCCAGGCTGCAACAACAACTGCAAGCTAGCATCACCAGCCGACACCCATGGACCATTCAGCTGTCACCGCTGCCGGCACACCTGCAGCACCGCCAAGAACACGGATCCAGCACAACCCGTCCACAAGAACACAACCGAACCGAAGACCCTGCAATGCATCCTCCTCAACGTCCGATCCCTACACAAACAGGCCACAGAAATCTGTGACCTCCTCGACAGCACCACCCCAGATGTAGCATTCTTCACCAAAACCTGGAGCAACTCCACCTCGGGACCGGACACCGCCATCGCCATCCCCCAAGGATACAAGATCTCCAGGAAGGACCGCCCCACTCACCCAGGAGGAGGAATCGCTATCGTCCACAAATCCAGCCTCCGCCTGAGCACACTCCCTGACGAGTCCACAAAACTGATGGAACACCTTCACTGCAAGATACTGGCCAGCCCGACCGCCGCCCTCCGAGGAACCCTTATCTACCGACCCCCTGGACCCCGCGGACCCTTTGCCAACTCCATCACGGACATTATCTCCCCGCAGGCCATCGCACCCACCAACTACACCCTGCTGGGAGACCTCAACTTCCACCTCGACAATCAACTGGACCCCAACACCACATGCCTCCTGGACAACCTCCACAACATTGGACTCCGCCAGATCGTGACCGAGCCCACGCACTCAGCAGGACACACCCTCGACCCCCTCTTCACTACAGGAAACTCCATCACCTTCAGCCACACCACCGAACTCCCATGGACCGACCATCGTTGCGTCCACTTCACCTTCAGAACACCCACCATCCACAGACACCAGCACCTGCTTCCACAAAGAAACTGGACCAAAATCACCGATGACCAGCTCACCTCCTCACTCAACAACTCCACCCCAACCATCGCGGAAAATGACGACCCCAACACCGCAGCCCGAACCCTGCATAGATGGATCTCGGACAGGACCAACACCATAGCCCCCCTCAAGAAAAACAACAATACCCGTGCCAAGAAAGCCAGATAGTTCACCACCGAACTTCGAGAGTCCAGGCGCACATGCCGCCGCCTCGAAAAGACCTGGAGAAACACCAAATCCACAGAAGCCCACAACAACTTCAGAGCCGCCACCAATGCCCACCATCAACTCATCAGAGAAACGAGGAAAAAAGCGATTGAAGACAGAATCTCCACCCACGCACACAACAGCAAGGAACTCTTCAGCATCATCAAGGAGTTCGCCCAACCCACCAGCGAGTCTACCGACATCCCTCCCTCACAAGACCTCTGCGACAAACTCAGCATCTTTTTCCACCACAAAATCAAGAGCATCTACGACAACTTCGACGAAGACAACCAACACACTGAACCCTCACCAACCACCTCCGACACCCGGAAACCAGCGATTGATGACTGGACAGCCCTCACCACCGAAGACACACTGAAGACAATGAAGTCAATCCACTCAGGGGCCCCCACGGACCCCTGCCCCCACCACATCTTCAACAGAGCGGCCAACACCATTGCACCCATGCTCTGCCACACCATCAACCGCTCCCTGGCGACCGCCTCGTTCCCCGACGACTGGAAACACGCCGAGGTCAACCCCCTCCTGAAGAAACCCTCAGTGGACCCCACCGACCTCAAAAACTACAGACCCATCTCCCTGCTCCCGTTCCCAGCAAAAGTCATCGACAGCCAACTCGCCACATTCATTGAAGAACACAACATCCTCGACTCCTCCCAATCCGGCTTCAGAAAAAACCACAGTACGGAAACCGCCCTCCTCGCCGAAACAGACGAAATCCACACCTTACTGGACAAAGGAGAAACAGTAGCCCTCATCCTCCTCGACCTATCAGCGGCGTTCGACACAGTCTCCCACCGCACCCTAATACGCAGACTCTACGATGCAGGAATCCAGGACAAGGCCCTCGACTGGATCTGCTCCTTCCTCTCCGGCAGGACGCAGCGGGTCAGACTCCCCCCTTTCCTCTCGGACCCCACACCTACCACCTGCGGAGTCCCCCAGGGCTCCTCCCTCAGCCCGACGCTCTTCAACGTCTACATGGCTCCACTTGCCCCCATCGTCAGAACCTACGGACTCAACATCGTGTCATACGCAGACGACACCCAGCTCATCCTCTCCCTATCCAACGAGCCCAACACCGACAGACGCAACTTTCGAGAAGGCATGGAAGCCGTCGCCAAATGGATGAAAAACAGCTGCCTACAACTAAACACCAATAAAACAGAAGTACTCATCATGGGCCCAAACCCCGACGCCTGGAGCGACACCTGGTGGCCCACCGCCCTCGGAAACACGCCAACCCCCACAGACCACGCACGCAACCTGGGAATCATCCTGGACTCCGAGCTCAAAATAGACCGCCAGATCAACTCTGTCTCAACTTCCTACTTCCACACCCTCCACCTCCTTCGTAAGACCTTCAAATGGATCCCCTCGAACACCGAAAGACAGTCACTCACGCCCTTGTCACCAGCAGACTCGACTACGGCAACGCACTCTACGCCGGAATAAACAAAAACCTCATCCGCAAGCTACAGAACATCCAGAACGCCGCCGCAAGACTGGTCCTCAACCTGCCAAAACACTGCCACATCTCCCAGCACCTGCGCACACTCCATTGGCTCCCCGTTGAGGCGAGAATCACCTTTAAGATGCTCACCCACGCACACAAGGCCCTCCACGGCACCGGACCAGCATACCTGAACAGCCGACTCAAATTCCACGCACCCCAAAGGACCCTACGATCATCCCAGCTTTTCTACGCCGTGGTCCCTCGCACCAGAAAGACCAGATCGGGAGGCCGCTCCTTCTCCTTCCTCGCGGCCAAAGCATGGAACGCCCTTCCGCTCCACCTCAGACAGACAACATCGCTCCCCATCTTCGCAAGAAACCTCAAAACCTGGCTCTTCGACAGACCCCCTCCTTGATGGAATGGAACCTGCACCCCCCCTCCCCCCCACCCCCAGCGCCTTGAGACCCTCACAGGTGAGAAGTCGCACTTTAACAAACTCCTGATTGATTGATTGATTGATTGACCTGTTGTGGCAAGAGCCCCCCTGGGAGTATTCTCAAGAGTGGGCTTTCCAAAGGAGGTTGTCTCAGACAGAGGTGCACACTTTATGTCTGGATATGTGACTGCTATGTGGAAGGAGTGTGGAGTGGACTACAAGTTCACCACACCCTAACATCCACAATGCAATGGTCTAGTTGAGGGATTCAACAAGACCTTAAAGGGCATCATTAAGGGTCTCCCTTAAAAGCTTAGGTGGAGATGGGACATCCTGCTGCCCTGCCTTTTGTTTGCTTACAGAGAGGTCCCACAGAAGGGGGTTGGCTACAGCCCTTTTGAACTTCTGTTTGGGCATCCTGTAAGAGGACCCCTTTGTCTGGTGAAGGAGGGATGGGAGTTACCTCTCAAACCTCCCAAACAAGACATTGTGGACTATGTACTTGGTCTCCACTCCAGGATAGCTGAGTACATGAAAAAGGCATCCAAAAACCTAGAGGCTAGTCAGGAATTGCAAAAGGCCTGGCTTGACCAAAAGGCTGTGCTGACTGTTTACCAGCCAGGACAGAAAGTGTGGGTGTTGGAGCCAGTTGACCCAGCAGCTCTCCAAGACAAATGGAGTGGACCTCACACTATTGTTGAGCAGAAGGGAGAAGTCACCTATTTGGTTGACCTTGGAACTCCCAGGAGTCCCCACAGGGTGCTTCATTTCAACAGATTGAAACCATATGTTGACAGGGCAGACATGGGCTTGCTCATGGCTACTGATGAAGGACAGGAGGAGGAGAATGACCCTCTCCCAGACCTGCTTTCTCAGAACCCTGATGATGGTTCAGTTGATGGTGTAGCCTTGGCAGGCAGCCTCACTGACCAACAGCAGCAGGACTGCAGACAAGTTCTACAGTCCTACAGACATATGTTTTCTCTGACTCCAAGTCAGACTACCTGGTGCACTCATGAAGTGTACACTGGGGGCAGTCTGCCTGTTAAAAGTAAGATTTACAGGCAACCTGATCATGTCAGGGACTGTATCAGGACAGAGGTCCAAAAGATGTTGGAATTGGGAGTCATTGAGCCCTCAGAGAGCCCTTGGGCAGGTCCAGTATTCCTGGTGCCTAAACCTCTCACCCAAGATGGTAAGAGATAGATGAGGTTTTGCGTGGATTACAGAGGCCTCAATGCTGTCACTAGGACAGATGCCCATCCCATACCAAGGGCAGATGAACTCATTGACAGATTC
Organism: Lissotriton vulgaris; assembly: GCF_964263255.1. Classification (NCBI taxonomy): domain Eukaryota; kingdom Metazoa; phylum Chordata; class Amphibia; order Caudata; family Salamandridae; genus Lissotriton; species Lissotriton vulgaris. Next base: position 455,462,073 of record NC_141700.1, on the reverse strand, counting down.
GCATCTGCCAGGTTTTTGAGTACATTTGACTTGATAGCTGGCTACTGGCAGATCAGACTAGCTGATGATGCAAAAGCCAAGACAGCATTTTCAACCCCAGGAGGACATTAATAATTTGTGGTAATGCTCTTTGGTCTGAAAAATGCACCTGCCACATTACAAAAGTTGGTGAACCAAGTCCTCTCAGGTCTGGATGACCACTGTGCAGCTTATCTAGATGATATTGCTGTCTTTAGCTTCACTTGGGAAGATCACCTGATCCACCTGAAGAATGTTTTGGAGGCCCTACAAAAGGCAGGCCTAACTATCAAGGCTACCAAGTGCCAGATAGGGCAGAGTAAGGTTGTATACCTGGGCCACCTTGTAGGTGGAGGTCAGGTTCAACCATTGGAGAGCAAGATCCAGACTATAAAGGATTGGACTGCTCCCACCACCCAGTCACAGGTCAGAGCGTTCTTGGGCCTGACTGGGTACTACAGGAAATTTGTCAAGGGGTATGGTTCCATAGTGACACCCCTTAATGACTTAACTTCCAAGAAAATGCAAAGAAAGTTCAGTGGACAGTAAGCTGTCAAAAGGCATTTGATGACCTGAAGCAGGCCATGTGCACTGCTCCTATTCTGCAAAGTCCAGACTACTCCAAAGAATTCATTGTTCAAACAAATGCTTCTGAGTTGGGGGTAGGTGCTGTTTTTTCACAACTGAATAAAGATGGTCAAGACCAGCCAGTAGCTTTTATTAGCAGAAGGCTGACCCCTAGAGAGAAACGTTGGTCACCTATTGAGAGGAAGGCCTTTGCTGTGGTTTTGGCACTGAAGAAGCTGAGGCCATACTTGTTTGGTACTCTCTTCAGGATTTCCCTACAGGGGATGGACTTTACAGTGGAACATAGACCTGGGACTGACCATGCCAATGCAGATGGACTCTCCAGATATTTGTACTTAGAACATGAAGACTCAACTGGTCAAGGTTAGTTTAATGTCCCTGCGTTTGGGGGAGGGGGGTGTAGGAGGGTAGGGTCTGCTTCCTATGGTCACCCCTACTTTTTGATGTGATGTGGTTGTGGACCTGCTAATCAGACCCACAGCCCAGCTGTTCTCTCTCTAAATTGATACCATGTACTTTAGGTACATACCAGATTAGGTATTTGGTCACCTTTGTGAGTCCCTGTATAGTGTGCCATAGGTACCCAGGGCATAGGTGCATCCAAGGCCTACCAGGGGCTGCAGCATGTATTATGCCACCCCTGGTTGGCCCTCCAAACTGACACCACAGGTCTGTTCACACAGCCTGGGTAAGGTGGTGTAATTACCCCTTACTTAGATATAGTATACCTCTATCTACCCATATATATATATATAGACACATATGCACCTATAAGTCACTCCTATGGTAGGCCTCGACAATCCTGGAGGCAGAGTGCTTGGTTTTATGTGAGAGGGTGTCCTAGCATGAGCTGAGCCCCTCTGCAGCTTTCTGAACCTTCTCCTTATAGCTGTTCTATGATATAGCCATACCACATACTCTTAAGTGCATTATAATCCTCACTGTGAATGCTAACTTTGGTTTGGCGTTATCAAAACATGTTGTGTAAGGTGTCAAACACTTTGGAATCCTACCCCCCCATCCCGGCGGGGGTAGCATTCCACCCTTCTAGAGGGAGAAGACTTGTAGCTTACTGCTTTACCCGGTTAAAGTTAAACAGAGCCTCAGCATCACAAAATGGATGCTGCTGCCACAGAAACGAGTCTGACCTCCTGTTGCTGGGGGAAACTCCAGCACGGGTGACCTGGACAATAGGTTTCCTGTCCAGGGAGGTGCCAGCACCTCCCCAGACAGGGGTGTTGTGTATTGGGGCAGGGAGGGCTGCATTCAGTGAATGCATCTAGACACTGCCTGGAGCACACAAGGTGCTCCTTGCATAGCCCGGTTCAAATCAGTTGCTGGGGCACTCCAGTCCCACTCTAGCGCGAAACTGGACAAAGGGAAAGGGGTGTAAACACCCCCTTCTCAGGTCCACCCATAGGGGGGGAACCTAGTCAGGTAACCCAGCCCCCTTTCTTAGTAGAAGTATAGGAGCTGTGTCCCCAGGACTTCAAATTATCCTGGAACGAAACTTTGATACAGAACTCTTGGACCTTCGACATTCTATTCTGACTAGAAGACGGAAGACATCTCCCTTGTGGTCAAGGAGTGACCACCCTGTGCAAACAGGCACCATCAGCAACTTTGCCGGTCTACATTTTCAAGGCACCCGACGGATCCCGAAGAATCTGCAAAACAGGAACTGGACTTCCAGACTTCTCTTGACTCTGACCCACATCCACAGCAAAGCTGAGACTTGTGGCGGACACGAGAGACGTGGGACCGGACACCCTGGACATCTTGCAATTTGCTATGTGCTCGACTCCCGAGGTACCTTTGCAGTTGTGCATTGGGGTACGAGAAGCCCCAGCCAGAGCACCATTTGCACCAAAGCTCAGCCCTCCACACTCCACGAGTGCCGCGTGGGGCCTGCTCTTGCATTTCAGCTTGACGTGTCTTCCCGGTTCCTTGCCCGTTAGCTAGTGAGCCCCCTGAAGACTTTTCTTTGAAACAAACTTGCGTTCCTGGTTGCTCCAGGCTTGCTCCAGCTTCCCTCCAAAGGAGAAGCGCCACCGACCTTGCTGGTCTGCAACAGAGCCAATCTCGACATCCTGCATGGGTTGCATTTGCCAATTCTTGTTGGGTACAATCTGGATACCAACACTGCAGTCAACTAGATCCTTTGTGGTACAGCTCGAATCCAGTGCCTGGTCATCATCGATGCCTCCTGGACCTCGCGGCTGAAGAGACAAGCTCACCTTCTTCACCTGAGATGATCGCGACATCGCCTGGTTCCTTCTTGGTACCTTCCTGGTCACTGGCTAGTGACCCAGACTCTGTCCCCTCTGCTTTCAGGTTCTTCAGATCTTCAATCCACCCTTGGATCCACCCAGACACTTTTCCTATGGTCGCCTGCAGCACTTCTTTGCAGATCTCCATAGAAAACGACGACGAAACCCAACACCAAAAGGCACCTATGCACCCGGCTTCCCTGGGTGAGGTAACACGAGAACTCCGGTGCTCCCGTGGGTCTTGACTCTCGACGTGTCCTAATCTAAATGGGTTTTGTCGTAGTCCATCAAGAAGTGCCCTTAAACAGTAACTTCGTAACTTCTTCGTTTCCCATTATAAGTCAAAGGTAACTCGCGACTGTGTTTAGACACTGCACGCGACTCCCGTGGGCCTCCTACTTCCTAACCTTTGGTTGTTTAGTGTAGCCCCAGCGATTTCTAGGCCTACTCTTTATTTCAGAAGTGGTTCTTATACCACTTTCTTAGTATATGGTTCGTGAGGCCCCCAGGGCAAAACTGTATATGTGCAACTTATTGTATGCTAATTGAGTAACTTGTGATGTACTTTTACCTCTCACCTCATAAAGAGTGCTTAGAGTGCTTAGAATAAATACATATATATTTGATATATACCTTGTGTGATGTCCTTTCATTTGGTATTCAAGGGCTCTTTGCTCGCGCTACGGGACTCTTTTGCCTGCAACACTCTGTGACCCACAGCCTCACCTGTTGCTGCCCGCTTTGCTGCTTCGCCGCCGCCAGCTCCTGTCATCTGTCTCCCCCCTGCCGCAGCCTCTGTCATCTCGGGGCGGCCGCTGAGAGGGCGAGACTACGACTCACAGGGTGCATCGCGGCAGGAGGCCGCTCCTCCCCATTTCCGCGCCTGCAGGCGCTTAAAAGTCAGCACCAGCCTACTCGTCGCGGGACGCGCTCGGGCGCGCCGGGCTAAGCCCGGGCAAAGGGTGGGCCCTCTGTGGCCCTCGGAGGCTAGAGGAGGTTGGGCTGGGCCACCCCACTTGACATTGGACTACGAGATAAGAAAGTAAGCTTATGTTACTGGTACCCCTGTAGAGCTGGATCATGGACTGACTAGGGCTGCAAGTTGCGAGTCGACTATGGGAAATTTAAGTATTGAGCCCTGTACGCAAATTATATCAGAGGAGAGTCTTCTAGGCACTTCCCCTATCCCATCAGTTAAAGATAATGTGCAATCTATTGCACTTGGACAGGCCCCATCTACTAAAAGGAGGCGTAGGGGAGCTAAGCATAGGGGTAGATTAGCGAAATTAGCAAAATTGTATATAAACCCCCCAAAGGCTAGTAGCAGTGTCCCCAGAAACATGAAGGATTACTTAGAAACACAAATGCCCGCACAAACTCCACCCTCAGATCTACTGGCACAAATTGAACTCTTAGTAAAATCTTTGATCTTACCGCTAGTAGAAAGAGTTAAGAGAATAGGAGGAAAGGTGGGGATCATAGAGGACGTAACAAAGTAAAATGCTGTACTTATTAAGAAATTGGCAGATAACCCGCAATCTCAGAACCCGACTGAAATTAATGTGGGCAAAATAAATGGGGCAGTGAAAAGTATTCTAAGTCAACCGGCCTGCTGAGAGTACCATCTCCTAATACGCAGGACCCAAAACCAACCCATATACCTACCCTATCAAAGATTGCCGCAACTAAAGAAGGGCAGATTAACAGACATAAAACCTTAGGTCGGCAAGGCACTAACCAGGGCAGGCTAAATAGAACTATCACTCTTATTGATTTACCCCCAGAGGCGGCACCCTTTGTGAGCGTCCTCTCAGGGGTGCCTGAGCTCATAAATGGGAAAATTGAAGGGTATCAGGAACTAAAAAACAAAGTATTCTTTTGGCTGAGTAAAAATAGACCGCTTCCTCCTAACATTGACAGGAAAATCTTAAATGTCAGAAGGGTGGGTGGTTAGGGCATATGATCAAGGATATAGAGGGAGATCTGGTTATAGTGAATTTCAGGGACAAACGTGTGATTCACTACCTCCAAAGCTGGCAACCTCAAATAGGGGATGGAGGAATAGTAACATGGGAACTAGGCGATTTCTACCCCAGATCACCACACATGTCCCTTGAAAGACCCCGAACAGAAAACACCTATTTTGTGAGCACTGCAGGTCCTGCCCCAATAACCTACAATATACCAACATCCAATCGGTTTGATTTACTTTCAGGCCTTGAAGCGGTCGATTGACATATTAGCGATAACCCTGGCATTAACGTAAAACATACTCGACAAGATAGTGAGATAGACAAGGCAAATATGGAAGTACTTATGCCTTGTGAGGGGATGGCTGACCTAACCTTTGTAGATCCTGTTTCCTCAGAGAGCCCCACAATCCAACAGGGGGAACGGACCAAGTATATCTGTGGTACCGAAATAGCGATGGTGGGAGACTGTGGAATATCTGGAGGTCTAGTTGAAATGGGTGATCTGGCGAGGGCTGGGCCCCCCGTTGTGGGTATTGTGTCTAGGATTTCTGCTAGTATTATTGAAAAGAAGGAAACTTGCAGCCTTATATTTTGGAATGTGGCAGGTTTAAAATCGAAAATAAAAAACCCTATATGGGAAAGCATTGTAAATAGGTATGATATTATGGGTCTGCAGGAAACTTACAGGGCCTATACATATTAGCGGATATAAAACCTTGTTTACACCTGCAGTGGGGGGAATACATGGGAGAGCTAAGGGTGGCCTGGCTATGTACCTGTCTAACCAGCTTAATTATGAGAGAGTACAATTACTTTCCCAAAATAGTTACTATCAGCTGGTAAAGATAGGTATTAATAAGGCTGCTCGTGTTATTATAATAGATTTTTATAACAACATCCCAAGTATTGACATTGTTTCGACTATAAAAATGTTGGGTGTTGACTTAAAACATGAAATGGACACAAATATAAAAGAAGTATCAATCTTATGGGGGGGGGGTTTTAATTGTGCTCTTTGTAAACGGGGCCGACAAGGTATCTGTGGTCTTATGTTGGAACAGGATATTAGCCTTACCCACTTTGAGCATAACACATGTGGGGACCTACTAAACGAAATATTGTGATATTATGATCTGGGCTACGTAAATGAAATTGCTCAAGTAGTATCCCCGTTTGTCCCGACCTTTATTGGTAGGGGAGCGTCCACCACAATTGATTTTATTTTATCCCCTAACAGCTATGGACGCCAGATTAAAACATTTAAGAACCTTGATGTTGTGTTGAGCGATCACCGACCGTTAACCGTGGAGATCGAAAACCCATTTCGAGATTTAGATTGGGAAGGGTCAATTAGGCAGTCAGTCCCAGACGTGATACTTGGAAGACAAAACGGTTACTCACTAAAATGGAGTAAACTGGCCCCAGAGAAAGTTTTGTATAAACTGGTGAGGAAATGCTCAGAACGTTTTAGGATCTGTCTGGATGAGCACGCAGACAGTAAGTTTATAATTAAACATTTTAACTCTATTGCATCCACTATCAAGGATAGTCTGTGGGTTGAATCAAAGAATCGGGGAAAAAATAATAGGAGATGGTTCGACTCCACATGCACAAAGGCACTCTCTGATCTTACAAATGCCCTACACGGGATTCCTCGCGACCTATTATTGGTCAGAGGGTTAAGGAAAACCTATAATGAGGCACTGAAAAACCGGACAAGTGCAATAAAAAGGGAGGCCTGGGAATCCCTTTGTGAGGCTTCGCTCTCTAGAGACCATTCTGCCTTCTGGAAAGCGGTAAATGCCCCCCTTCTTTATGAGGATACAAAAGCACGCATAGAAATAGCGATCGCTGAGGACGAATGGGTTGGCCACTTTTCTAAACTGTATAGCCATACACAAGGGGCACACCAACCTCTATCTGATATATCCGGGGAAAAAAGGGCCAAGGACCTGAAACTGGCTGTAACCTTGGAAGAAGTTATGGCGAGCCTTAGAACAACCAAGGGCGGAAAAGCCGCAGGCCCAGACGGTATCCCAGCAGACCTGTTCAAACACAATATTGAGCTTTGGGGGCCAATGTTAGTACAACTTTTTAATGCTGCCCTTGCGAGGGGTCTAAATGCCTCATGGTTTACTTCGGCAACTGTCCCAATATTCAAGAAGGGAGATAGGCAGAATTGTGCGTGCTATCGTCCCATTTCCCTTTTAGATTCATCCATTAAGATCCTTGGTAGAGTTATTTTAGGGAGACTTCAGAGCTGGGCAGAGGATAATGGGATAATTAGTGACCTGCAATATGGTCTCCAGAAAGGAGTAGGAACAGTAGAGCAGGGCCTAAATCTATTTATTATGCTCCAAAAATACACCAGGGTAAAGGGGGAGCATATATATTTTAGATTTGTTGACCTTACGTCTGCATTTGACTGTGTCTCCCATAGCAAACTCTGGGCAATACTAGAAAGTTTAGGGGTGGAAGAAACTATTATTTGTTTTCTAAGGGAACTATATTCAGGTGCCACAGCAACTGTTCGTTATGGGAAGGATGGAGAATGTACTAGATCTTTTGGGATAGGCCGTGGGGTACGCCAGGGGTGTGTCCTGGCCCCTTATTTATTTCTAGTCTATATTAATGGTCTTGAACGCACTCTGCTGCAAGAGTGCAGGGATAAGGCTATGGTAGCCAAAAGATCAATCCCTGCACTCTTGTATGCAGATGATGCAGTCATAATGGCACGGACACCCCTTGCCCTACAGGGCTTGATAACATCTTTTAATAATTTCATGTTAAACTTGGATCTAAAAATTAATTGTACGAAAACTTTCTCCATGAACTGTGGCGCAGGTAGTAATAAACGTAGAAATCATGTATATGAATGATAGTCCCTTGGTTTCCACCCCTACCTTTCCTTACCGAGGTATCCTGTTCCACGAGTCTGGCACATGGGCAAGTGCAGTAAAAGCAAGATCCCTTTTGTTCTCAAAATCAATAATGGCCCTAAAAACTTTATTAAAAAAATGGGGAAAAAAATGATCAGGGAAATTTTAAAAATATACAATGCTACCTGTATATCAGTTGCTCTTTATGGATCAGGACTCTGGGCATATGCCAACACAAACTCAATCCAAATAGTGGAAAATATGTTTTTGAAGCACATCCTAGCCGTACCTGAGAGTGCCACGATCTATATTTGCCACACAGAACTTGTCCAGCCACACATTGTAGATTAATTAAAATCCAGCCTATACTTCTCTGGCATAGGGTCTGGACAACAAATTAGTGCGTATTGAATCACGCTATTTTTAGGGATGTTCTAAATTTAGAAAACGTGAGCAGGATCAAATGGCTTGACTATGTTAAACGCTTCCTTGTTGAAATTGACTGCCTAAAATATTATGATGAACCCCTCACAATGGTTAATATCCCAAGGAAGATATTGAAAAAACAATGTATGGAATACCTCGAAGAGAAAAGAGCAAATGAGGAAGCAAAGAAAAAGACTGTTTGTTTACACAAACTGATATTAACTCGGGACAAACTGCAGCCATATTTAACCTTATACATGACTAATTATGAGAGGTTTGTCCTAACACGTTTCAGGTTAAATATTCTTTTTAGACTTTTAAGTTTCCCTGTTATGAACACCTGATCCCATGATTTAACTATGTGCCCATGTGATGACTCTTCAGCGCAATCGGACATTCATATTTTATTTTTCTGCAAATTCTATACATTACCCAGTAGGAAACTTATCCCAATCTTAAAGGAAATGAATGTAAATAGATGTCGCCCAGCGTTTTTAGAATTGCAGAGATTGGACACAGTATTAACGGTTGCAACTATTTTAGAATTTTTATACTACGGAAATCAATTTGTATGGATGAATTTTAATTGTTTTTTAAGCGTAAATTGCCTCTTTATGATGAACTATGTGTGATACTTTGTTGTAAATGAACTTTCATGTTGTATACTTTTATGGTTATTGTTGATTAACCGAATAAAGTAATGAAAATTGAAATTGGTATTCAAGGGATTATAATTGGTAAAACAACGGGCTTCACATGCTCTCTGAAGTCTTAGCCTATTGACTGCTGGTCCATGCTACCACTAGGATAGCTTTCTATAAGGTTGACTTTACAACCACCATAAATAAGGGTTGATTAGACTGGTGCAAGGTGCTCACTAGAACTAGTGGACATCATATGCCAGGCCAACTTCTCACAGTCACTCCTGGTGCTTGATGCTCAGGTGAATTTGCAGTCTATGTGAGCAGGCCCGAGTGCACGGCTGTCTGTGGGATGCTGACTGGGTGAGAGAGGTGTAGACAGGTAGTGGGAGTAGAGTGGCAGGGGCTTCACCAGCCATAAGAATAGGATAAGCACACTCAGTTTTGGGCCTGCAATGTGGTGAGGGCAAGAGACAAGATGGCGCTGGACCCAAAAAGGGTATTGGCCCAGCTGAAGGGTTCGCAACCATGTCCGGGCAAGATTGTAAGCTGACCAGGAGCCCACAAACAGCTAGAAACACTAGGTTAAGGATGGTGACCACATGTAGCATTTTGAAACTGTGCCACAAGGACCTTCTCCTATTTACACAAGCAACACACTTGCAGAAATACACAAAGGTGATGTAGAGGACCCTGTGAGGCCAGACAATTTTAATTGAAGACCTGGGAGAGTACAAGGGGTGGTGCGCACCTTTGTTACCAACATGGAATTGAGGAAAATGCATTGTCAGCAGGGCCTTCTTGTGGGGCTCAGCGTAAGGGCAACAATATATATGTCTATGGCACGTAGGATGTGCTTGCGCAGATCATCAGGGCACAAGGTGGGGTCACTACATTATGACAGGAAACAACCGCACTTACCATTCTCATATAGGAATCTACAAACTAACCCTATCACAGATTTCTTTCCCAACATCCCTTCTAAGAACAATCACGATCATTGACAATCATGACATCAAAGAACACTCCACTTCTTAACCACTTGGCTGCTAGGCGTTTTCCCCCCCCTGTGCTGGAAATTGCCATTTTAGTGGCACCATGACGAGCTCAGCTCGTCATCAGCACACGACACCCGTGGGTGATGACGAGCTGAGCTCGTCATCAGCATCGAAGGGGTTAAAGAGGATCTAAAAGAATGCCTGGAGGACATTAGGGTGGACATATAGAGAACCATTGATGAGCTACTATCAAAGTTGCCATCAGAGATAGGCAGGGATATGACCGATATCAAAAAAGGATTCAAAAACATGGGGCATCCACTGGAGCCGACCGAATCTGATACCTAAAAGGCAGCAGACTGACCAAGCGCTCACCACTACTATATGTCATGTGAAAACACAGACTAAATCCCTGTTGGAAAAGTGTGAGGACTTAAAAAACAGGTAAAGAATGACATAATTAGCATAAGGAATTTGAAAAAGGGGACTGAAGGCGACACCATTGACACCACTGTGGAATGCTTCACGGATATGTTTCTATGCGAAGGGCAATAAAGCAGATAAAGTCCGGCAAGTAAACTTGGAGCACAGTGAATGAAAGAACAAACAACATCCTGGAGATCCTCAGAAGGGAAAGAGATATCAAGTGATCTCTTCCAAGACTTCGATTGATCCCTGAAATCAGCTAGGAATGAACAAATGAATTGTACAGTATTTTTGGGACAGAGTAGCACTTTTGCCCAGCCCTCCCGAATGGCTAGAATAACTAAAACCTATATTAACAGAGTCAACCCCAAGAGATGATGGGCTAATACTGGATTATTATAGGGATGCTGTGCCTTTCCAAGTGAGCCTCCTCACCATGCTGTTGAACTTGTTCCATGAAGATCCTGGCATTACACAAACATGGCTGGGCTGAGGTGACCGTACTCCCCAAACCGGGAAAACCTCCAGATCATTGCAAAACATACAGATCAATTGTACTCCTTAACACAGACATTAAAATTGTCACTAAAATCCTGACAGCAAGATAAAATGGGGTCCTCCAGGTGTTTGTGGAACCAGATCAAATGGTCTACGCCAGGGAGTGGTACGGGGTGTATGACACATGGAAGTTATCCCACATAGTGGAAAAATGCAGAACGAGGGTTGTCCCTGCTCTCCTGGAGTCGCTATCTGCAGAACAGTCTTCTGACAGGGAGTGCTGAGGTTTCCTTAAAGTAGCTAAATAGAATTCATGAAAAAATGGATACTGGCAAATGACGTTCAGCTGGAAGTTAGATTCAGAGCTGATAGGACCTCATACAGGCAAATGCATACATCAAGGGATCTACAAAGGAGCACAAAGTTAACCTCTTCACAAATAATGTTCTCCTCACTATTGCAGAACTAAAGTTATCTTAGGCCTGTTAGCCTAAGCCCCTCTGGTTTTGTTGGATAATTTATTGTTGTACTTATGAATCTGTGCACTTTGCCACAGCTAACCGGTGCTAAAGTGCTTGTAGTCACTCCTTAAAACATGGTAAAATTGACATAAGTCCCTAATAAAGTGATATTACTTTATTAGGGACTTATAAGTCATACCTAGGGCTGATAAAATTACATACTACTAGTGGACCTGCAGCACTTATTGTGCTACCCACTTAAGTAGCCCTATTAAACCAGGTCTCAGACCTGCCATTCAGCCTGTATGCAGATCTAATCTGCCATTTTGACATGCCATAATAAACCCCTTGCCTGGCCTAAAACCACCTTGTAATACATAAGTCACCCCTACAGTAGGCTTGTGTTGTGTTTTCACGTTATTGCTGTTCAGGTGCTGGGTAATTACTTTATCTAGTTCCCATGTTTGTCAATGGTTCAAAAACAAAATGAGCCAATGTTTTTAATTCATTAGCCCGCTTCATTTATTTCACTTTTCTATGGCTTATTCAGATAGTTGCTTTTTGCATTTAAAGCATGTCATCATGAAGGGCAACACTTAGTTATTGAACCCACTTAAAAACAAAGAGCAAACAAACATTAAACACAGTTGTATTCATATAAGTGACATATATAAACTTGCTTGACATATTGTCGTGTTCTTATCTAGGACCCTAATTCGATATTCCCGATTTATGCCCTTGTGAGGTTATAATCAATAATGTCCTGACAAAGGCATAAGAATCAGATTCACATTCAGTAATAGCCCATGCAATCCAAAGCACAGCATGGCTACTCCCATCGACTCCTAGAAAGCACAACGCGTTCTTTAAACAAACCAAGCCTCCAGCAGCCCGGGAAACCCCCCCTGCTTTTGTTTTGATTTGAACAAGAACTCCTGAAGTCCTGCAAGAACTGTTAGTTCTTGGTGACGTCTTATGTCCAACCTTACGTCAAACCCGGCACCTTTGAGGTATAAAATACCAACAGTTGCCTTAAGCAAACACACGGTGGTTTGGAGCAGAGCGTCCATCTACTTGCCCGAGAGCACAGCGATGCGAGTGCCCGCGGAAGCCGCCCCTCCTGTTTGACGCACTGAGAGAGACGCTGTCTTTTTCTCCAGCCGAGAAAATCCAGCTCCGGTGTTTCCAGCCTACCCTTGCAGGTTGCTGGGATATCGAGTCCTGAGGAAAGAGATACCAGACCTCCCACATTCTATTACCAAGGTACGGAGCTGACTAAACCCTTAGGAGAATTCTTGATGCAGATTCTTGGCAAAATTATCTTAACCAACTTAACTTAACATCGCTACTTACTTGTCCCTTCCCACGTATTAGGCTTAGGTCAGGTACACCGGGGTAGGCGTAGTTAGAAGCACCAGTTGAGCTTTTAGTCAATATATTTCTGTATGTATATATTTTATCCATTTTAAAGTATCATATGGCTAAGAAACCGTATCAATGCTTTTACAGTATTATTTCATAATACTACTTTTACTGTACGCACTTTACTTTACTTGAAGTATTGCAATTGTGGCAATTCATTTCTCTTGCATGAGAAGGAAGACTGCTCAATAAATAACACCTTTTATTGAAAACGCCGTCTCTTTATTTCTCTGCATTCTGGTGAAACTAAGTATGCACTGCTGACTGAGTGAAATATCTGTCTATTGTTTTCACACAACTCTAGAGATATACTCTTATTCTGAGGGAGCAAAGTTGTCATGTTTATGCGGTTGTCGGAAACTGAATCCCTTCTTGTCTGAGCCAGGGAAAGTTATCCATCCCTCTTCATTCAAGAAAGTTTCCAGTGACCTCTGAGCTAGCTGGCGCAAACCTAAATTAAGTTTAACATAGTCAGTAGGGACCTAGATGACCTCAGTCCTACGTCTACACTGCTGTTTATGTTATTCCAATGCGCAGAGCCTATTGGGAAAATAGGAACTACACTACAATATTGCTTTATAAGACATATTTGACCAGTCCTAACTAACATATGAAACACTAGGCGGAAACATTCACTATCAAATTATGTATTTTATCCTGCCATTGTGTATAGCTCTGGGAGCGTGAGCTCAAAGTGTTGTAAAAATGGAGAGTAGTAGCAATACAGAGTCTCTCCAAAACACATTACGAATGCCTTTTCCCAAGAGTGGGGATCAACGCGTTTCTAACCCCAAATCGTTTTTGGGGCGTTCTCATCAGGACCTGGACCTGGTCATTTCAGTTGAAAATAAGTGAAAAGGATTGTGTTACAATCTAATAATTCAGAAATCCCTGTTCTACTTCTACATGCTCATATGATTAACAGTGTACCTTACATTTCTTGGAAATGTAGAGGGGCGCACTGATCCTCAATGTACATTTCCAAGACTACTCATTTTGGACGGAGACGGCGGTGTGTTCATATATGATAACAAGTCTGATCCCTATCTGGAGAAATAAAGCGCCATTTTCAATGGTTGTGTCGAACTGCGAGATGTATTTTAAGCAAAGACTGAGAGGGTGGAAAACGGACTCGCCTTGTGACTGGGGGCACTATGGTCATCAATTTAGTGTTGCCTCGTAGCCTTCGTGAATTTACACTGCCTGGTGGGTGAAAACGAGTTGATTAGCAGGCAATGAGTCACTTGCCTGTGGTATAAAAGTGTACAGGGTTTCAAATATTTTAGCAAGAATGGATACAACGTTGCTAAAAAACAGCTATTTATACTTTGCAGACTTGAACTCAGAGGTGTTTAACATTCAAATGTTCCAACTCATGTGCTTGTCAATTATACAGCATGTGCTGATATTCTTTACCCAAGCCAGTTTGAACATTCTTAATGTCAGATGTTTTAACGAGGCAGCCTGGAGCTCGGGCCCCTGTTTGTTGAACAGATTCACTTGCCTGAATTATTTTCACTTTCTCCGTCGATCTCTCACATTGCTTACTTCATCAGTGGCAGCTTGCTTGTGGCAATGTCATACTTGATGTTTTTTTCGTCTCCAAGGGCTGAATTAAATTTCCGAAATGGACCATTCGGAATGTGTACATTTTTCAGAGCTGGTTGAAATGCATACTGGACTATTGAGTTACAGATGAAGGGAAGGACGTTCTATTGCATAAAAGGGCTCATTTCATATTTCATAATTTCACAATCTCAGTTATTTGCTTCGGTATTCTCACTTGTTTATGAATGGGACGAGGATAGAAGGGACTTGGGGTAATGCTCCATTACTTAGCGGCAATCTTCAATACTCCTAGTCCGCGTCCCATTCATTACTACCCTTCCTCCCTCTCGAACATGCCAGCCTTCATCTATGGCTTGGGAGTTCAGAGGGAATGCTGGGTAAAGTACGTTTATGTACTGCAATGCACCAACACAGGCACCCTTGCACCTTGGTCCAAGGGTGCCTGTGTTGGGGGGATTGATTTTGTACAGGAAGGTACACCTTCCTGTACAAAATCAATACATTCAGGTAATTTCCCCTTGCTGTGTGTGCTGCTGAATGCAGCACACAAAGAAAAAGGAAAAATTAGGAGAAATGAAAAAATTTCTCCTCTTCAACTCCCTAGTGCCACCCCTGGGGTGGCATTAGATTCTGATGCATTCCTAGGTTTATGATTTCGCATAAATCTGGGAATGCTTCAGATTCCATGGGTGTTGTGTGGGAACACCCAAAGCAACACTCATGGAACGCCCCTTTCACGCAGTGTTCTGCATGAAAGGGCACATATTTATAAGGCCATGAAAATCCACATAAAGTGGCTTCAAGTGGCCTTGTAAATATGCTGCTGCCCATTGCACCACCAGAATGTCAAAAACGGGATGTTCTGGAGGTGTAAAAGTGCCGCAAGGGATCTCATAAATGAGGCCCATATGGGCTCCATTACAAGCCCCTTGCAGCACCAGTGCATCACTTTTTCCTATGAAAGAAGGGACACACCAGAGGGGCAGGGTGCTTGTTAATAAGCTCCTATGTGTCAGGCATTCAGTTGTTGACGCATTGGCACTTTTCTCATCCATTACTCTATGTTATGGTAAGTGATGAGCACGAGCTGGTAGATCCTACACATTTCCGTCATGACTGTGATGTGAATGTTACATATTACGCAAATGTCTAATTAGACTACCTCATGTGCACTTCATGGTATGTGCTCACCCAACAATATTCAACCAGCTGGATATGCTGGATACTTGGGTTGATGTTCTGTCATAGGTACCTGTTGACATGGGAGTCCTGTGTCCCAAAGAAAAATGTATATGTCCACGAATAGATAAAAAAATGTGTGTGTGTTGGGATACATGAAAAAGCCTGTTGAACCATGGAGGTTCCATGTTGACACACACACATCCCCCTGGATACTATTACTTACACACATGGATGCTACAACACATTTGTCCAAACCATACATTGCTCTATACCCTTCCATAACAGTAATTTCACCATAGCACCTTTATGTGTCTTAACATTGTCATTTAGTTGGTGTACCTGGCACATGTACCATGATACATGGTGCATATAAGTACCACACCTCTCTTACTTCAGTTTCTATCTGCCTCAACTGACACTATCATGGGCATTTTGTGACCCATTCATACGTGTTAGGGGTTGTGTTGGGTATTACTTTTTAGCTTACCTACAAGTAGGGCATTGTCATAATGGCCATTCTTGAAGCAGTCATTGTTGATGCAGTGCTGGAATATAAAAGCATCATGCACACTGCCAGGGTATTTGGCCAGCATTTTGGGGAAGAGTCCCCGATGGTCCACAATGGCCTGTACCTGGATGGAGTGGGTGTGCTTCCGGCTCCTATACATATGTGATGTGGCTGCAGGAGGTACAAATTGCACATTCTTGTAGTCCATGGCACCCAGCATGAGTGAGAAGGATTAGTTACTTACCTGTAATCCTAGTTCTCTTCCAGGGGTATACTCATCAAAGTCAAAGGCAGTGAATTATCTCCGCCCATAAGCGGGAACCCGGAACATATAGCCTAATACATATATATGTGTAAAATATATAAAAAGAGTACATAGTACTAAACATTTATACACATATACATGTATAAACTAATAATATGCAGCCCTGACCATATCCAATAGGCTAATAAATACATAATTACATGTCTTCTGCAGAATGAAAATAACTCATAACATATAATGCAAGAAAAGGACCTGAACCTTAGATGCATTCCACAGAAAACACCCTTTTATTTTCATCAAAGAGCAGGTAATAAAAGGCAATTAGCCTAAACAGGCTGCATAAATAAATAACATCCCTGTACAGAAAAGGAGACTTGCACCTCGCCTTTAAGGCCTCAGAGAATCTGAGCACTTTGCCTTTAAGGACTCCAGGAGAACCCTGCTCCCATCATGCCCCAAAGGTGACAGTTAGGTCAGTTTTTTTTACGGTATAGGAAAAACCTGCAGGAACCTGTTTACAGAATGCAATAATAACATATCAAAAACAATGCTACTTCTCGCCCGGGGAGGTGGAAGGGTGCTTATGACTTTGATGAGTTTATCTCCATCTGAAGTTCCTTGGTGCTGGGGAAAAGGAGGTAGAAGGGTGTCAGCTGAATGATGGCATCCAGGGAAGGAATTACCAGAAGAATGGCTGAGATATTCCAGCCACTCTGGCAACTGTTGTTTAGAATGAGCCGGACGCCAGCATATGTAACACCGCCATGTGTTTATCCTATGGAGGTATGTTGATAGGCCTGTTAGCTGTGATTTCTAGCCATGGAACAATCAGGTTTAGCAAGTTTACTATGGACTGCTTCTTCAGGCGATAAAAGAGTGATGACCTTCTATCCCCTGAGGTCTTTCAGAGTACCCCTTTGGAGAAATATGTGCCTTTGTGGGGGTGATGGAGGGTGGGCGGTGGTTGTGGTGGGGTGGATGGAGGTGGCAATCTCCGTTTGGCTCCCAGCTCCAAAATGACTACTTGGATACTGTAGTGCAAGTTGCAGAACTGTCCTGTCCAGCTTCTGGGGCTTATTTACAAGCCCCTCATGCCACTGATGCATCACTTCTTCCAATATAAAAAGTGTTGTACCAGCGGATAGGGGCTTGTAAATAAGCCCCTCTCTTAATATATCTGCATGGATGCATCATTCCCCACGCATGTGCTTTGCAGGTGCAGTGATTTTGTCGTAACCGCACAGCTGTGCCACTTAAGCTGCAGCTTTGTCACTTTTGTTAAATGTCAAATATCAATAGTCACTTTTGCACAGGAATTTACGACGGACACCTACATTGCATATTTTAATACTTATGTGACGCAGTCCATTCCAAAGCAGTTTCCTCGTGACGCTGGGGCAGGGGTAGGAAAAGTGATGCATCCTCACGGATAAGTCAGCTTACAAATATGGAGTCATGTTTGCGCCACCAATGCATCAAAATGTTTTATGGATTGGCGATGCAAGCTCTTCATAAATAAGGGCCTTATTATTTTAAACAAACTAGGTCCCCCCTAAAGCCCCAACAGTCATTCCGGACTCAGGAGCCAAATGGGGGTGGGATGTTGAGTCAGTAAGCCCCGTAGCCACCAAGGATTTGTTTTTCATGCAATGGGGTGGGGATGGCGGTTGAGGCTTTAGGCCATATCCCAACCCAATAAATGCCCAACCAGTGTTTCTTCTGGCCCTGGGGGACAGAAGAGGGGTTTACCTTGAGTTTTTCCCTCTCCTTGAGAGGCGGGGGCAGAAATTCAAATAGGCACAGGTCATTCCAACAGTCTATCTTCCCTCCACCCCTCACCCACATACTGGAGAGGGCAGACTAGAAGCTTTATATAAGAGTGTCATTATGTATATATTACAATATATGCAAGACCTTACTTGCAGCATGTAAAAAAAAACGTGGGCACTTATGAAAAAGGAAAACACAAGGATAAAGCATGCACAGAAAGACAACTATTCAGAGACTACCCAAAGAACGACATTTTGAGTGGTTGTGTTTTTAAGGAGAGAAAAAATATAAACTTATATAAAAATTGGTCGACATAAGTTTGTGCAAACTTATCTCACAAACTGCATGGCCTTCATATGTCAGTCTTACCTAGTATATTCCTTTGGTATTTTACCACTTCTGTAAGCTCTGGAATTTGGAGAAGCTCTGTTTCTAATTCCAACATGTCCATACCAGAGAAGTCGTCTGGGAGTAATATCTTCCCAGAATTAAGAAAATTAGCTTGAAACAAACAAACAAAGAAATATGAAAAGTTTAGTGACTTTCTCTATTTAGTCACAACATATTCTAGAAATAATAATGTCTTGTGGTTTATGATTGATGAAATTTGTGTCAGTATTTTCTTGATCAGTATTTACTTAATAGTGTGTATGAATTTCCCTACTTCTAGAAGCCCAAGGAATATTTTCCATGAACAGAATCTCCATCATAAATTCATCAACAAATTATTTAGGTGGGTTAGAGAAATTCTTGACAGTTCAATGCCCTAGTATGCATTTCTCACTTACATTAATAGACCTAACTGTACCAGGCATTCAAAGATATTGAGTAGCATGAGATAGTAAAGGAAGTAGGCCATAATATTATATTTATCTTTATTCTGTTATTCTTGACCATAAAAGCAAAATAAAAAACATGTACAGATATTTCACACTTCAATATAAAACGCAATGAAATCAAATTAAAGCTAAAATGTTTACTCCTTCAAATCGTAGGTTGAATTAATACAAATAGCCCTACAGAGTTGATCGTACACAAATTTCACATTACCTATAGAAATCCCTTCATGCCAACCAAATCTATACTAAGCAATCAAAAAGAACCTGCATCAAAGTCAAAAACATAGATCACAATGGATATTTCTTCTTTGATTTCATTGCTTGAGTAATAAAATTCAGAACTCAAAACATATCAAAGGAGACGCAAGACACTTTGAATATTGCAAACCCTCATAATGAGTATTAAAAGATCCTCTGCTGAGTATGGGGAAGGGCAAACATTTTTCTGAAAAAGGTGTACAAGGTGCAAATTGCATAAAATGCTTAGTTTGACTGAAGTGACCTCCCATCGCATAGACAACCCAGTAATGACGCAAACCAGGTACCAACAATAGGGAAGGTCACTAAATAATGAACTATGTTCACTCTTAACTCTTGTAAATCAAAGGAGAGTAACCCTTATGTATCAAGGGAACAGGGTAAAGAGTAACAAACAAATAAAGAGAGTTCCCTTGAGTTCCTATTGTCCCGAGGAAGGTGGAGCGCACAGCAAAGATCCACCGAAACGCGTCGACTTGGATTTGAATGTATTGCTTATTGTAAAAAAAAAAAAGAAATTTAAATTCTCGTTTTCCTTGAAAGTGTTTCAAAAACAAGAATATACAGACACAAATAAGATTATGCTGATTTATATATGAAATGCTTGCTAAAAGGAATACATTTATGTGTATGTTTTTTATTGAAATTCTTTTTTGTTTTTATAAAGAATAAAGATATTTTGTCATAACACAAAACAAACCGGCGACGTAGTACATATGATTTTAGATTGTAAGTGCCTTTTGTGGTTCCATTGAGGTCTGAAAGAACAGAATGTATGCATGTCACTTAAATTGTAATTAGAGTCGTAGAAAGGATATGTCACAAGATTTCTAACTCCATAATATATAAAGACATAGGAACTCAAGGGAACTCTCTTTATTTGTTTGTCACTCTTAACCCTTTCCATGCTCATGACGAGCTCAGCTCGTCATGAGGCACGGTGCTCGTGTACAATGGAATTCAAGCACTTTCAGCACAGGATGGGAATATGCTCCGCAGCCAAGGTGTTAATCATGTAAGATAAAACCTGAGTTTATCCATGTTAAGTTTGGCTCTGTGTCTTGGGTGGTTGAGAGCGGGCATATGTTGAATGGTCACTATATCAAGTGCTTGCATGCCTCTTTTTTTTATAAGAAACGGTTTCTTGATCAGGACCTTATAGTGTGCATTTATAATACCTGGATTTGCAAAAAGATTACTCAATTCCATCTCTTGAAAATAGTTTTTAACATATTTAAGCCATGACACAGCTGTCCAATTATTTTGCACTAGACAGTCCTCCACTATTCTGCATGAAAAATCCAACGCAGGAGTGGGCCACATTTAGCTTACCCCCAATTCATTGAGTGCTAGGAAGCTTGGAGTAGATTTTGGAATTCCCAGTAGCCTATTTAAAACTTTATTCCCCACCATCGGTAAGGGTTTAGCTGCGGAGTAACCCCAAACGCCAACCTCATATGTGCAGATAGTGAGGCTTTACTATTAAAAACCATGGTCATTTCCTTTGGGGGCTTACGTCCTGGTTTCTTTGCAAACCTAAAAACTGATTTGCACAATAGCTCCATGGACTGAGCCCTCTAGGTTAATAATCTTTCCCACTTTATGATGTCAGTGGAAAACAATGCCCAGCGAACTAACATTTTCTGTCTCTAAAATTGCAGTCTCCCAAATAAAAATATTTTCGACCTGGTATTAATTGAGCTACAGGCCATAATATAGGATTTAGTATGGTTAACCTTCAGCTTCAGTTCCGTCGGTAAGGTTAATAAAACCATCCAAAGTACTCATAAGCTGTGCGGGCTATAAAAACTGGGTTGTCTGGGTACAAAAGCACAGGGACTAGGCATGAACCAATTTTGGGGACATTTATGAAATGAGTGAAATGAATGAGATTTATATAGCGCACGACTTACCCTGGGGCATCTCAGCGCTTGCTTAGGGAACCCGTCCTGGTATTCCCCTGTGAGATACCCTGGCAGGGTATCCACAAGGTGAAAGCCAGGCATCCCACCGCGAGGGGCCGTTGTGGAGATTAAGCAAGCTATTGCCCAGAGTCGCAGAGTGTGAACCCGTGAGTCGAGAAGGCACCGGAGCGAGAATTAACGAGTCCTTGGAATTTTTGAGCCCAAGACCCGCCGAGGCGGGGAATTGAACCCTGGTCCCGGGCCGAACTCAAGCTCCAGGTCTGCCGCCTCTAACCCCTGAGTTAGAAAACTATTCAGGGCATCAATATAAAATCAAAATAAGAAAGGAGCCAATATACAACCCTGTTTGACACCCCACCTGACTGGAATAGAGGGCGTGAGATCTCATTTTTGGGTATAACATACCTGCATGTAAGTATTGCTGTGAAGGTTTTTTAAAACATGCAATATGACCAGGTCTAACTCTGCTCGTCCCTTAATAACCCATAGGGTATATCTGTCCACTAGATCGAAGGCCCAGGAGAGGTCCATAAAGGCTATAAGTATGAATCCTCTCCTGGCCTAAACATATTTACCTAAGATCAGGGACAGATTTAGGGCTTGCTCTGTGATGCCCAAGCTCGGATGGAACCCATGTAGAGCTTCTGAGAAAAAAGATTTTTCTTCTGCCAAGGCTTCCAACTTTGCCGGAATTACCCTTCTGAATATTTTCCCTGAGGCATCAAGCACTGAAGTGGGCCTGTAATTTAACCTCATGTGTGCTCATGATGAGCTCAGCTCGTCATGAGGCACGGTGGCCGTGTGCTCATGACGAGCTGAGCTCGTCATAACGGCTGCAATGCTCGCACGCGGGGCTAATTCACCGCTGTGCTGAGCGTTCTGAGGAAACAGGTGTGGCCGTGACGAGCTCAGCTCGTCATGAGCACAGCACCACTGTGCTGCGTGACGAGCTAAGCTCGTCACGAGCACCGGGGTGCTGGGCGCTCCCCCCAGCAAAGCGGGGTAATTACCCTCTCAGCGAAGGGGTTAAGGAGGGGTTTCTTGCTCCTTTTTTAAAGATGGCCAATATTACGGAGTTCTTCCATCTCTCTACCAAGCCCCCATTGACTGCAGCTCTGAAGATGATCGTGACGAAGGGAGCCTAAAAGTTTCAATTGGATTTAAAAAGCTCAGATGGGATTTAGTCTGGTCTCGGGGCCCTACCTGTCGCAGACCGCAGGATGGCCCCATGCACTTAACCAACTGTGATTGACTCACTAAACTCTAAGAGGGCCGAAGTTGGAACAGGGGAACAGCTGGTCTCAGGATAGTTATTTCACTGCGGTTTAGATTGAAAAATTTCATAACGTGCTGAACCCATTCTTGTTCAAATATATGGCATTTTATCGATGATGGAGTTTTGTCAGAAAAAAGGGCTAATTCAGTATTTCCTAAACGGCCCTTTTGTCTTTTAGACCAGCCGTACACTCCAAATCGTCCCAAGCTTTTTTTCTAATGTCGGCCTTTCTAGTCTTGATGGCTTTCTTATGATCTCTTCTTGCTGCGGTAACTACTACTGGGTTTTGTGGTTTTACATTTGTAACCTTTTTGAGGGTTTTGTAAGCATTTGTGCACTTGGGGTGAACCAGTATTGGGCTGGGCGATCCTTCCGGGGTTTATCCATTATTAGTTTTTGAGAGACCGTTTTTCATAGCTTGGTAAAACTATTATATATGCAACTGGTTCCATTGAATCAGTAAGACAGCATGAGATCTCAGTCTGATTTATAGTTTTGTGAATTTAAAAACACTTTGTTAGGGTCCACATATTTCCATTTTCTTCGTAGCCCCCTGTTGGGCATGTAATTTGAAAGGGAATTAGTTGTAGGAATGGGAGAAGCATGCTGTGAGAAAGAGTGTTTAATGATAATTGGGTAGTGGTCACTAAATGGCGACAGGGAGACCATATATTTTTTTAATAAAGGCACCAGGTCATTAGACAGAAGAATGTGGTCAATAATACTGCCTTTTCCTCTCACAACAAAAGTCACATTATTCATGCGGCTAACGCCACTGACATCTGACGCAAAAGACAAATTGTTAATTTGAAGAATTCTTGTCAATGCTTCACCATATGCTGAATGGTTAAAATGGCTAACATTCTCTCCTCGGCCATCTTTAACATGTAAATGTAAATGTAAATGTATAGGCATTTATATAGCGCACTACTTACCCATAGGGTCCCAAGGCGCTTCGACCGCTGCGAAACCCTTCCTGGCTTCCCTGAGAGATGGTCCCTTAATGGGTATCTCCAGGGTGAGACCAGGCATCCCCGGCGGTCTGGTGGGGCCGTTAGTGAAGATGAGGCAAGCTAATGCCCAGAGTTGCCGAGTGTGATCGCTGATCAGAGTGGGCACTGAGGCGAGAGAATTATCGAGTCCGCTGACCCTGGTCCAGAAACCTGCCGCGCCGGGAATCGAACCCTGGTCCCGGGCCGTACATACATTTATCAATATTAAAATTTCCCACCCAAATAAGGGAAGTACCAGTCGGGTATTTATTCATTACTTCTGTGATTGAAGACTAAGGGTGAGATGTACGGCTCCCAATGTGGGATAAATTCAATGTACGTACTAAACTGGGTGCCAAATTGCGAGTCGCAAAGGACTTGCATTGCAATTTAGTGAGGAGGCTATTTGCAAGTCGGAAAGCGCCTGCAAAAAGTGTCCACAGCTTAAAATCCTGTTTTGCATTAGCAAAATGCGAAAGCAGAATAAAAGCCCATTTTGGGCATGCAAAAAGCTACGGCGGTAAACAAATGGCAGAAAAACTTCCTGGAAGAGCAGAAGGACCCCAAAACAGGAAATGGTGTCACTGAAGGATCCTGATCTGAATTGATAGCACATGGTAAGGTGCAGCAGTACAGACCAACACTGCAGGCAGGTTCCAATAGAGAACCCAAAATGTCCAGCAAGCACAGTGAGAAGGCAGGAAGGGATCATCTGCGCAAACTTAAATTCTCAGCAAAGGAACTGGGCAAACTAATAGAAGAATGCTAAAACAACCACAAACAGCTGTTTGGGAGGGCTTCTCTTACTGTCCTAGAGTTGGACAAAAGAAAAATCTGAAGAAAGATGCAGCTGTGCCTAAATACCCTGGGTGTGGCCGACAGGTCCCTGGATGATCTGAAGAAAAGTTGGTAAGACCTGCGCTCCAGGGCCATGGAGAGGGTGGCAGCACAGCTATGTGAAGTCCAAGGAACAGGAGGAGGAGGAGGCTAAACAATGTCTCAGAACCATCTACAGCGAAGGCTATGGAGGAGAGTACCCTGGAGAGAGAGGCAGTGGTTGGATTCCGGACCCTGAACGCATCTTTACCTCCACCACCCCTGGTAAGTGTGAAATGTGTACCATATCAGCATTTCAGCCAAATGCTTGCTCTCCAAATGCATGCCACACACCCACACTCAAATACATCTAGCTGCTCCATCTATATGTACCAAATGTTACAGTTGCATTATGGGAAACTTAGTCAGTGACATAAACAGTGCAGTTAAGGCTTGACATGACCTGAAAAACATAGTACCACCACTGAGATAGACTGTCACATATTATTTTTCTTTATTTTCCTATTTGCCACATAGATAAAGCTCTGGTAGGAGAGCAAAGGGCGATGATGCAGATAAAGTCCAGGAGCAGGGCCAGATGCAGGAAGGGTAAGATGAGGGAATAGTGAGTCAGCACAGTTCTTCAAATGGCCAGGCTACTGCTGCATCCAGGTCACCACAGGCTCCAGTGATAGATGTCCCAGCATCTCAGCAGCCAGCACTATTGCAACGCACTCTGGTCACCAAGGTCCGGCTGCTGAGTCCAACACAGCAGTTAGGAAGGCGGCTGCAAGCAAGGCTGCACACTTCCTACCATGCTGAAGCAGCCAATCACGCAGTATTTGGTGGCCTGAACAGGCCATGCTGAAGGTTCAGCTCCTGCAGCAAAAACAGATTAGGCTCATTAACACCAACCTGAGCCAGGTATTTGTAAATATCACACAACAGATGGCTAAGAACCAGGCTCACATTGAGGGAAAATGTTATGCCCTTACAGGGGCTATTGGGCAGCTGTGTACAGAGTTGTCTGAGGAGAGAGGGCAGCAAAGGCGCATGGAGCGCAGCCGGGCACACAGAATGGACACAATGACCAGGGCCATCGGGAGTCTGGCGCAGGTGACAACACACCAAATGCACCCTGGGGTTGCAGATAGAGACGGGCCACTACTGAGGTGATATTGCGTGAGGGCTGCAACAGATAACAGTTATAGTTGAGACAATACAAACCAACATGTTTGCCAGTGGAGGAGCAACAGAGTCAGCAGACAGTGAGGTGTCCAGCCGCAGTGGTGTCTCTGCTGCAAACATACCGATGCAGCATAGAGGCAGCAGCTGTACAAAAGAAGTCCAAGCGCAACGACGTACATACTCGGAGGTCAAACAAAAACTTGGGCTACGGTATGACCTCCTTTTTCTAGCCCGCCTTCGTGTTTTTTTTTAGGACAAGGCGATTTTCTTTGAGTCTCCCCAAGCGGCCTGGACGTGGCTTACGGAGGTGCGGCCTTTGCCTGGCCGGCCCCCTCCTTGACTCAACCGTCTTCCCCTACGGTGCATCCTCCTCCTCCAGCAATCAATACAATCTGGTATTCACCCACAATAGTGATAGAAACCAAACCGATTTCCTTGACATTACACTATACACTGAAGGAGACAGACTAGAGTGTAAATTATTTGGGAAACCAACGGCACGTAATGCTATACTACATGCTAATTGTGCACATCTAGCCACACAGCTGAGAGCAATCCCCTATGGGGAAATGGCAAGAATGAGGCGGAATTGTAGTAAGGATGAGATATTCCAACAGGAGTTGTCTTGCATGAAGAAACGTTTCATGATTAGGGGTTATGACAGAACAATTTTGGACAAAGCTCAGGAGATAATTTACAGGATGAAATGTGCAGGACTTTTGGAAAGAAACAACAGCAAACAAAAACTAAGAAAAAAGATTTAATTCATAACACCATACAATGCTTATAGCCAAGACATCTACAAGGTATTATACAAGCATTGGTACCTTCTAAGATTGGATCATAGTCTAAATCCATACAAAACCACAAGTGACATACAGTAGAGGTAGAACGTTGAGGAATATACTCAGTCCATCTATTGTGAAAAACAATCAGATGGGACAAATATAAGGTTGGTTGCCCAAGAAGCGGTTTGGTTTCTTCAAGTGCACGACATGTGACATTTGCCAATTTGTCATGAATAAAATAACCAGCTTCAGTTATAATACTGGGCAAACAGATCAGATTTGCTATTTTAGTAACTGTAACACAAAATTCACAGTTTACTGTATTATTTGCCAATGTGGCTTGAGCTACATTGGCAGTACAATCCGGCCTCTTAAAGAATGTGTTCAAGAACATATTAGGGCAATCAGTAACAATAACAACAACTACCCACTAGCGGTTCACTATAATAGTGTGCATAAGAACTCAGAAATAATAAAGATTAGATTTCATGGCATCGCGTTAGCAGAAGAGAATCCCAGGGGAGGCAATCGAACTCTAGCTTTGAGAAAACTAAAAACCAGATGGCTGATTAAACTGATGTCTGTAGATTTGGGTTTAAACATAGACAGAGAGTTTCATGTCTTTCTACAGGACTGAGGATGTTGAGCTGTACACATGCACTGATTAATCATATACTGAAAAACAGATACATATTATACCTTATGAGAATATATGATAATATGTGTTCTACCCAATGTCACTTTCATGCTGGTCTGACTAGACGTCTGTAGTTTGTTAATGGCTCATCTATCATGAGGTATCTGGAATATTTATATTGTAAATGGTGATTCTTTGCTGATTTAATTCAGTGTTACAGGGCAAGACAGACATATGCACCTGATGAACTGTTTTTGTCTGAATAATCTTGTGCAGTGAAGATTCTGTGAGGAATTGTGAGCCTGACAACATCCTATGTGATCCTATTCGCTCTACATGTTTTCATTTATTTTTCTTTTTTCTTACTCCGCTTTTGTATCTTCTTTGTTTCTATTTGGTGAAGGTAACTAAGACAGAATTGTAGGAATATTTCCCCAAGAATAACTATATGAAGTTTTTCAGGTGGGGTTGTTTAATAACATGCAACTTTATACTGCTTCAAAATGTATCTACTTTGTTTCTATTTGGTGAAGGTAACTAGGACATAATTGTTGGAATACTTACCCAAGAGTAACTATATGAAGTTTTTCAGCTGCGGGTGTTTAATAACATGCAACTTTATACCACTTCAAAATGGCGCCACAAATCCTTGGTTTGGTTCGCAATATTTGCGACATTTTGGTTTGTGTAATGATTAATCTTCACTCACAAATGTAATACCTGTTGCATTTAAACAGAGGTTTCCCGATTTGTGGATTCGGAGAGATATTACAATTTTATAGTTGTTGGTTACGAGTTACCATGCATTAGTATTTGCATGATTTTATGTTTCCAATATGACGATTACTTTACAACCAACACCCGATGTTTGTATTGCCAACCAGATCATGTGCTAGTCATCTGGTCTTGACGTTTGTTATGCGCATACATTATAGCCAGTATTCAATTAGGCAATGGCCGCAGCTTTTTCAAACACAACAGTTTGGTTTGTGTAATGATTAATCTTCATTCACTAAGCCATTACTTTTTGCATTTAAACACAGTTTTCCTGATTTGTTGATATATGACTTGATTCAGTTAGATATTTAGATTTTTAGACGTTTGTCACAAGTTTCCGTGTATTAGTATTCGCAAGATTTAACATTTCCAATATGGCGACTGCTTTACAACTAACACCCGATGTTTGTATTGCCGGCCAAACAGATCATGTGCTAGTCATCTGGTCTCTACGTTTGTTACCCGCATACATCATGGCCGCTATTTAATTAGGTAATGGCTGCTGCGTTCTCTAACATGCCACCACAAGGAGAACGAGAACCGGTGGAAGGAGATTTTGCGATGGTACTGCAGTGAGCCCTCGTTTTTTAAGATGGGCAGACCTTTGTTTATTTATTTATTTATTTATATATTTCTATAGCGCAGGAATCGAGCCCGAAAGGGTTATCTCCGCGCTTTGACAGCAACAGGTGGCAAGGATACTGTACAGATAGCCAGAGAATGCAAAAGGGGGCATCCTTTAGTTATGTCTCCATAAACAGATTTGTTTTTAACATTTTTCTAAAGGTGAGGTGATTGGAGATCCGTCTTAAGCTGAGCGGCAAGTTATTCCACAAGGTCGGCCCCACTGATGAGAGGGCTCGGCCGCCTTGTCTGGTTTTTTTAATGAATGGTGGTTTGAGCAGGAGTTGGTTACTTGACCGTAGATCTCGTTCCGGTTTGTAGGGCTGTAGTAGTTTGGCTAGATATTTGGGGCCATTTCCGAATAGGCATTTATGTACAGTGCAGCAAATTTTAAATTTAACCCGTTGGCGTATTGGGAGCAAGTGTAGTTCTTTCAACAGGGGTCCAGAAGATGTTCTAGGAGGGGCATTCAGAATCAGTCTTGCCGCCGTGTTCTGGACCACCTGCAATCGATTGATGGCATCCTCATTGGCTTGTATCAGAAGCCCATTGCAATAGTCGAGACGACTTATTACAAGGGCTTGAACCAGGGTCTTTCTGTAGGTGTCCGGTAACAGAGGAAAGACTCGCCTGAGTAGTCCAATGGTGTGAAAGCAAGCACCTGCAATTACATTTGCATGTTCTTTTAGGGTTAGATTTTGGTCTAGTTTCACACCCAGATTTTTGATGGTGGGTTTAGGGGAGGGTACAGGTCCCAAATCTTGGGGCCACCAATCAGGAGACCAGAACATGCTAGCTTTCCCAAAGAGCATCACTTCTGTCTTCCCGACATTGCACTGGAGGTAGTTGGCGGCCATCCAGTTAGAGATGGCCCTCATGCCTTCCGCAAAGTTTTCCCTAACATTAGGGTCAGGGGCATGGAAAGGGTAGAGGAGTTGAGTGTTGTCGGCGTACGACACTGGTGTGAACCCGTACTTCCTCACAATCTCAGCAAGGGGGGCTACATACACATTAAATAATGTGGGGCTTAGACATGAGCCCTGTGGCACCCCCTTAGTGAGCGCCCTAGAGATGGAGTAGTAGGGGCCCAAGCTGACAGTTTGTGAGCGGCCAGAGAGAAAGCTTTCCAACCATACAAGCGCCTGATCTCTAATGCCCACTCCTTGTAGCCGGTTCAACAGGATCTTATGAGATACAGTATCGAAAGCAGCTGACAGGTCTAACAGCACCAGAATCATCGAGCCTCCTCTATCCTGTGACATCTTGATGTTATCGATCACGGAGAGGAGTGCAGATTCGGTGCTGTAGTTGGGCCTGAACCCAGATTGAGATTGGTCCAGGCCCCCTGTTGCTTCGATAAAACTGGAGATCTGGGTGTTGACAAATTTCTCAGCCAGTTTGGTCAGGAGGGGCAAAAGAGAGATAGGGCGAAGGTTGGAGAGTTCAGTCCAGGGAGAGGTGGTATTTTTACGTATCGGATTCACAGTTGCCTCTTTCCACTGTTGCGGGAGTTTACCTTCTTTAAAAGAAAGGTTGAGGATTTTAGTAATGATAGGGCATAATGATCTGCTCAGGTTGTTGGTTAGCCTAGCCGGGAGAAGATCATGAGGAGAGCCAGATTTCATATTTTTCAGAAGCGTTTGTACTTCATTCTCTGTAACTTCTGAAATGACTTTAAAGATCTCTAAAGGAGTTTCTTTACATAAGGTAGTAGGGTCTTCCGGGTTATTAGGGTGTTTGGCCAGGATTTTATTGTAAATGGTGTAAATTTTGTCCTCAAAGAATTGGGAAATATTATTGCATAGCTCTTGAAAGAAAGTGTCAGGACTTTCACATGCCAAGGGGTTAGTGAAAGTCTTGAGAATTTTATATAATTCTCTGGTAGAGTTGGCAGCTTCATCAAGCTGGGACAGCAGGCAGGTTTTTCTTGCCTTTTTAATGTTATTATAGTAAGTGGATGTGGCCTGCTGGTAAAGTTCCTTACTAGCGAGAGAGTGATTCTTTCTCCATTGCTTTTCCAGTTTCCTACATTTTTGTTTCTCTGTTTTTAGTGAATCGGAATACCATATTTCTTTTTTGGTGGTCGGGGGTTTTTTAACAGTCTTTTACGGGGCTAGAGAATTTATGGTCTCTAGAAGGGAGCTATTTAGTTTGGATAGAGCCGAATCGATGTTATCAGAATCGGAAATAGTTGGCTCTTTCCAGGTTTGTTCAAAAGAATTTGGTGTAATTTTATGCCATGCTCTTTTGGTGATGCTCAGAGTGGCAGGGGGAGCAGAGGGTTTATCAAGTCGTGAAAAGGAAAATTCCAACATGCTATGGTCGGACCAGCTGATGGATATAGGTGGGTGACAGTGTATTAAGGGATAGTTGGTAAATATCAAGTCCAATGTATGGCCTTTCCTGTGAGTAGGGTCACAGTTTCTTAAGTGAAGACCTAAAAGAGCCAGGTCGGCAAGGAGGAGTTTAGTGTCAGGGTCTTCTGCAATATCTGCATGGAAATTGAAATCTCCGAGAACAATAAAATTTTCTTCAGCTCTTAAGTGTGGGGCTAGTATTTCAGTTAAGGCGAGTGAGAAGCCAGCATTGGGGCCCGGAGGTCGATATACTAGGGCGCCTTTCCAGTGGTCCTTAGTTCTAGTATGAATTTTAAAAATCATTATTTCCATAGTAGGTAAATTAATTTGTTCCACTACCGTAATATGGAGGTTTTCTTTAAAAATGATGGCAATTCCTCCACCAATTTTTATAGGGCGGTCTTGTCTTAAAATTTTATATCCTTGAGGGATACCCAGAGTTATGGATGGAACAGTGTGAGGCTTCAGCCAGGTTTCCGTGAGGAAACATATTTCAGGCTTGTGACTTTGGATAGTATCCCAGATCTCGACATGATGTCGGGGAAAGGATCGAACATTCAAGAGAAAACTTTTCCAGCCGTTTGTTTTTAAGGTAGTCTCGTTGTCCCTAGCAGAACCAGTGATAATGCAGTTGGAGGTAGCTTGGAATCTGCATAGGGGACATGAAAATGGGCCCTCGGGAAAAGGCCAGTTATCGCAGGCACACCTCTGTAATCCCTGAGGTTGGAGTGCTAACAAGGACTGCGGGGTGTACCTGATGCGAGTATCCTTAGTAATGGCCATGGTGGTAATGGCAGGCAGAGTAGAGTGAGTGGCCCCTGGTCCCGTCCTGTCGCGGACGGGCGCAGACGGGCTTCTCTCTGGTGCGTCTCGACGGGCGCAGACGGGCTTCTCTCTGGCGCGTCTCGACGGGCGCAGACGGGCTTCTCTCTGGCGCGTCTCAGGCGCTTCGCTGCGCGCGACCGCTGCGCGCTTGCTGTGACGAGGGGACTAAGTACCCTCAGGTGCAGCAACTAGAGCGCTGACCGCTCAGAGAAAGCGGAAGTGACCTTGCTCTGCCTGACCCGCCCTCCGCTCAACGGCACTGGTTGCCGAGTCGGACCGGGGCGGGCAGGACGTGAAATCGAGCCAAGGTATTTGCAAATGCTTTTAATCTCTTTCCACAAAAGTGAGTGGCGCTTTACAAGAGGCGGATGATCTCAAACTACAGCGCAATTAAAATACGAGTAAAAAACCATGTATTACATCACATGTCAGTTTTAAAAACATTCGCTGTCTAAATCAGTATCTTGATACCTGGGCGTCAGCAGGTCGAGGAGACGCTCTCACAGTCCCCCTACCGCAGTGCGCCGCCTGCTCCTCGCTGCCTAAGTACCCTCAGGTGCAGCAACTAGAGCGCTGACCCCTCAGAGAAAGCGGAAGTGACCTTGCTCTGCCTGACCCACCCTCCGCTCAACGGCACTGGTTGCCGAGTCGGACCGGGGCGGGCAGGGCGTGAAATCGAGCCAAGGTATTTGCAAATGCTTTTAATCTCTTTCCACAAAAGCGAGTGGCGCTTTACAAGAGGCTGATGATCTCAAACTACAGCGCAATTAAAATACGAGTGTCTTTGATCATGGAATTGTTGGTATAATACTGACTGAAGTAACATTCCTAAGCAACTAGGGACCATATGAAAATCAAGTCCTATACACGGGGAGATAGAATCTACATAAGCTCAGCGTACTACAAAAATCAGGTACAAATATCTAATTTTATTCATATAAAATTTAAAAGTCTGACATGAACATCCATGATGAAACATAAATAACATGACATACAATCCAACAATATATAAACTACAGTAATCAGTTTAGACACAACCATGAAACAAATAATCAAAGTTTATCAAAGACAAAATATATATTCAAGTGGTATAAACCACATGTGGCTGAGATGTAGTGGATGTTTATAATTTTCTCTACGCGCATTTTAGCGTACAGGACGCCTTCATCAGGAAGAGCCACAAAGATCTCTGTACAATGAAAAAACATGAGTCACATATAAGACAACAAAGTGCACTGAGGCTATGTAGGGTTGTTGGCTGTGCAATTACATACAAGGATGTGAACTCCAGGTAAAAAAACACATTTTTAGAATAAGGAACGAATAAAAAAGTTGGGAGAAAGAATGTGAAAATGAAGAGTACTGAATGTGCAGAGAATACGAGAATGAATTAAATAACCACAATTCTACACCCAATTTGGTGATAAGACATGCACTAGCGAAGATAATAGTGTAAGGTGAGATCTATATCCAAGAGCCTTAATAGATGGAAAGATAAGACGTACCCAATTGAAAGAAGAGCAGGAGCTGAACATTAAGTATGGATAAACGCAAGTGGAGAATTCTGCAATAAAGACCAACCCATAAAGATGATGGACATAGAAAAATCAGAATAATGGAGAATATACAAAACAGGTATATGGATAATTACCTGCAAAAGATGCTAGTTCTACGTGATATGTAGACAACTTGGAGATAATGGGTAAAATGAAACTGAAGGATCAATCTGAGGAAAACAAACAAGTGAATGAAGGGGTCAGAAGGTAGTATGAAAAAGAAAAGGCACTAAGAACTATGTTGTAGTGTCATAATTCACCTGAGGTTGATGCACAAAGTCGCGTGAAGATGTAAAAAGGTACTGTGGTGAAACTTGAGCCCAAGTCACCAGATCAACTGAACTTCGGGAGAAAGACTCATTACAGGAGTATCTAAGAGAAATAATCAAAAACTGTGATAACCCTTAGTATCAAATAAACAATGCTGGACTAAAACTGAGAAGGCTAAGAAGATAATACCTTTAAATCGATGTGGTCTCAATACATCTGCAAGAGATAGTGGTCCGGATTAAAATTAGAATGGAATAGGCTGGGGGTTCGGTCCCGCAGGCAAGCCATCATGGCAGCTCTGAACCCAGAAAAAACAGTGCTAAACATAAAATTTATAAAATGTATCCAGCAAGCATATCACATCTTTAACTTAAAGAGACCATGCTAAAGTGCTCAATCTTTCTTTTCTCACCGAAAACAGTATTAACTGGCATTATTCTCAGCAACGTTAGACATAATTTAGTTATATCCAATGCAACCTGGCGCCTTGTTTCAATTTTTGTGTTTTAATATACACTATGAGATAAAATCCCTGTTTTTATAATGTTTGTTAATGGATCGTGCCTTTATATCTACACTCGTGTTGTTATTCCTAGAAGTTTTTATTCTAATATTCGGTCAGGCTGTGAATCTGTAAATTCTTTTAAAGATATGTTTTATATCTAAATAAAGATTATTATTATTATTAGAGATAGTGGTCATAGGAATGGAACTATGATATACTTAGTTGAAGAGAGACAGTTCACTAGTCACGTTTTTCTAACTTAGAAAACATAGAACGACATAACGATTTAGAATAATGTCTGCATGTCTACATATCAAACTCTCATACTAATACAAACAGATGATTAAATGCCAAAATAGTATAAGTATATAGAGGTGAAACTAATGGCAACAATTAGATAACAAACACGTCCTGAATGAAGGATTTAAAAAAAATAAGATTAGTTTCTTAACAGTCCGCCTAAGTAAGCAGGAGGTCAGCAACCTTTTATGCCATAGTTAATCAAAGTGTCATACTGGCGAAGAGCCGAAAAGCGGACATGAAACATGTGCAACAAATAAATGACGCCGGGCCATTACTTACAAGTTGTATCAAGGAAAATGTCTGCATCATCTTCTATCGGTATGAAAGAGTACCGGTAATGATGCAGGCTATATGGCAGACCAGAGCATACCTACGCTCACATAGAAACTGATCGCGTTTGCCGTGACGAGAGAGTCATGCCGGATAGAAAGTAGCTCAATAGTAGAGGTAGAAATATCGGATCTACCACTAGAGCGCTAACCACAAGCCGAGAGTAACAGTACAAGTACAGTACAAGCTCTATGATACAAGTAGAGAGATCAAGCCCAAAACTAGAGCGCTGATCTCATACCAATAGTCCCGGGTAGAATGATGAAATGGAACCTAATGGTGACTATAATATTAATACTGTAAAAAAAGTCCCAAGAATATAAAAAACGAATTCATAAAAAAGAAAGTCACTATTATATTCTCAGCAAGCAATTATGTCTTAGAATGCATGGGAACCAAAGGCTGAAATAGCAACCTTGTCAAATAGGAACTATAATACTCCGAATAGGAGAGTAATTGCGGGCACTGTTTCTTCCCTGCAGGAGAGGACATTTTCAGGGTTCCCTATCGTCAATTTATTTGTTGAGTGAACCAGAAAGGAGATGAACTAGGTTTTCATCCTTCTGAGGTAAGGTTCACACTGGGGCTTAAGTTTGTGTGATCTTACAGTGACGCTAATTAATGTTCAACTCCATATGCAAGGTGTTTGACCTAATACAACTCACATTTTCCCCCTTTTTTCAGGACCTTAACACCCAGTCTTAATACTGGATGGATGTATTTTCTTTTCCTGAAGACAACTGAGATATCATTTGAAGATTAATATTCACGTTTTTAAGGTATTCTTTGTACATGGCCCATGCGCTCAATGGCATTATTTATTCCTCAATATTTCATCACCATAACAGATATAACTTATGCAATTATACTCAAGCAGGGATATCGCTGTCTCGGTTGCGAGTCCCTCTAATGATATATCACTAACGCACAGCTGGATGGATAGGGTGTGTGCGTCTTGTCTAAATGCATAAGACTAGCACAGGTATAAGCAATCTGATTTACTAGTTTTTACATGTTGTATCTAGTTGGCATTTGGCAATAGTGAGTATTTAGGCGTAACTTGAAAACTTGTTTAATTTAAGATCAGGGTAATTTTTGTTCTTTTGCTCCTCACTGATTGCGAATGTTTGTTTCTACGTTTTCCATATTGGAATATAGGCTTGTCGATAATAATTTATGAACATGTTGAATGAGAGTTGAGCTATGGTCTTTGTTTTAGATGGGCCCTCTTCAAAACGAGTCGTTTTTCATCCATGCAGCTTTTGGATACACATTCATCCGGGAAATATAAATAACTTTGGTACATATTTTAACACGGATGGACAACAAGCGTTTTGCCAATCGGTGGGTTTTCTGACTCTCTAATTGTTAGGTACAATCTTTTTGGGCTAAGGGACATTTATCACGCTTGTCTGGGTGCGTATTTCTGAGACACTGAGTGATTACTATTCTTTAGAGTATCCTTCACAATAACTCTTATAGAACTTTTTTGGTTCTTTGGCTCTGTCACCATCTTTTCCTTTTTTCTTTCTTATGGTAATGATCAGAGTTTGCAACTATATTTTGAATTGTTGCATTTTTAATTGATTGAAGATTACAGTTTGGTCACCAATATGTCGAAACAGTAGGGACACTGGGGTAAAATCTGTCTTTTGTATCTTTGCCCTTTCTTTGGGCTCACAATTGAATAATAAAAAACATGTATGAACAATCCAATGATGACCCTGTCTGTTCTTCTTCTTCTTTTTTGGTTGTATAATTTGAGTTTAAATTTGTTGACTAACACCAGTGATATCTGTTACGAATATAATGACAACAATGTCTTGAAATATTTTGTTCCCGCCTTGATAAAGTCTAAGGGGAGAGGAAACACGTGTTGGCATAGTGGTAGTCTTTCGTGCTGGATGTAACAACAACAAGAATAAAAAACACCAAATTGAAGAATCTCAACAGTGTGGACTCTGTGTATTTTAGTGTGGCCCAGAACATAAAAATAAAATTATTTTGAGCTAATCATTACTCAAGTGATTTATGTGTGGTATTTGCAATCTAGAGCAATTTTACCTATCTGGTACTTGGGTTGAATTTAATTGCTGAAGGGTGTGCTTGTCGGTGCTCTATACTCTATGATTTCTGTCTTACACTGCTGCTGGCGCATTAAAATATTCCGTGTCCATCTAACTACTTTATTATGCTCACAAACCCTCCTGCTAAAACTCTTTCTTTGCCTGCGCGCCCCTTCATTAACATTAACTCTTTTCTCTTTTTTTCCTTTTTATCGTTTTTCTCTTTCTGTCCTATATACAACCTCCCTCAATTCCTTGCTTTAATGCCCCACTCAACGCTGCTCGCTTTCTTTGGCCTTACGAAATCCCACATTTTTTATTCTTTGCCTGTGCTCTCCTTCCTTAAAATCAACAACTTTCTCTCCACTGTTTCCCTCCCTTTATCCCACTCATAACCTCCCTTGATCCCGTACTTTAACGTTCTATTCGACGCTGTTTTCTTGCTTATGCTTTACTCAAATATTCTTTACTCATTTCTGTTCCTACATAACTGTGTATCCCCTCCCCACCTGCTCTCTAATCATGAGTAATGTTATCTTCTTATTGTACACTCACTGTAAATAACGTATAAGCACTGCATGTTTTTCCATGTTTATCTTCATGTGTGTCCTTAAGTATGGTGTGTACATTTCTGTTGAAAATTCTTCATATTGTACTGTGTAAATGTACATCCCTGAGGAAGGCCCAGGCCGGATAGCCGTGTAAAGGGAGCCAAACACGTGTTGGCTGTCACTCTTCTCTTACAAATTGACTCTGATATTTGAAAACGAGTTACAAACACTGATAAAATTAAAAAACTTTTATTCTGCAAACCTTGCATTGGAATTTTCTCCATGGAAAAAGAAAACCTGTCAAGCTTATCCAGACCGACACTAGGAGAGCATAAGATTTAAAAAACACCAGTCGAAATACAATCAAAGGCCCAAGTCTCCTGACAACAAGTAACATCAAAATTTACTATAAAGGATAACCAGTCATTGTTATTTTTAGGTCGAGTGAAACTCGGACCTATTGTTGTCACCCCAAAAGCTGACTTTTTACGAGCGGATTTTCGAAAGTTCATGTGAAATCACGTGACCACAAGCTTCTTCGTGCACGAGCTTGCATTTCACCCACAGGCTTCACCTGCCAGCAGCATTTGCCATCACGGCCGCAGGCCGTGACTTCAGAGGGTTCCGCTGCCCCGCCCCCTGCTTCACGGCCATCTGTTCCCCAGCACCTCCCCTCTCTCTCCCCTAATTATTCACTGCTGGCCGGCCCATCTAGTTTTGCACGGCTTTCGTTTTCCGCTTGATTGCCTACACAGCCCGCCGAGTTCTTTTGGTACACATGCAACTCCTGGTTCTTAGAAGTGCTCCATTAAAACGTGAGGGTTTGTACCACAGCTTTAGAAAACCCAGCTTCCTGGCAAAAATGAAAAAAACAGAACAAAGTTGTTTCAAACTAACCAAGTGACACCTGCGGACTAGTTCTGTGGCTATTTTCAAATAGAATGACATTTCTAGGATATTTTATTATCAGTGATGTAGGCGAATACATCACCAACAAGCACGTGTGTAAATTCCATTGTTTATGACAGCCTGTCTCTTTTTTCTTTTTTTATAGCTTTTATGCGGTTTTGTAGGTTTTGTTGCAGGAACTGCTATATGCGCACTATTCATGTTTTGTCATTGCGCCTGTTTTGAACCATCCATGCTTCAGCCTTTGCAATGTTATCTCAGCCGAAACATTACTTAACAGCCACGTCCACCATGGGTCCCATGCTTCACTCTTTCACAGAGCGTCACCCTCCCTGCATCTGTTGATGTCAAAAATACACAGCAAGTAGACAAACATTCCGCCCGCGTGCAATGAGAGACTTGCACGATGGATTAAATGCATATGTAAATGCTTCTAAATATTTGTACTTTTTTTTTTTTTTACTAAATGCTGCCCAGACGCGAAGGCCGCTGGACTTCCTTGAAATAAACATCCTCTGTCTCCAGGGCTGTCTCTCAGGAAAAGGTCGCTTTAGACACCATAAATTGTGCTTGCTGCCCCCTCCCGTACACTTAGCAGGCCCCCACACGGCGGCCTGCAACAATGGCAGGGGGGTGCCTCTCAACACATCATTAAGGCTGTTTTACCAAATGCAAGTACAGCAGAGGCACCTCAAAGACCGTCTCATCTCTATGTAGAATAGCTCAGTATGGCATAGAAATAGGTGCCATAAAATGCAAATGCCGCCAAAAGCCCGGCTTCGCCATCTTTGTTCAACTTCTTATTACAAGCTGCCAAGTTCGAAAAACCCAAGATCACGGAAGATGGATGGCCGAATTATTTTAACATATCTAAAAAAAACTTTCGCACTGAAAATAGTTAAACTTTCAATTGGGTGGCTGCTTTTCATTGATTTATATGTGGATCGCAAGCTGCTGCTCGCATACGCACACACAGATAGGTAGAAAGATGTGTCTCTTTCTCTCTTCACTTTTAAATTGCATTGTTTACCTTTATCCATAGTGACGAGTTAGGACAGTGGTTCCCAAACTTTTTTGACCTGTGGCTCCCCTGACCTAATCGGCAGTTGGCCGTGGCTCCCCGACATTTTTTTACCGGTGGGTGAGTGGGTGGTGTGTACCTCCTGTTATCTTCCTTAAAGTATTTGGGACGCAATGAAGGTATTATATTGGTTGGAATGCTTGAATTATTAATCTCATCCACTGGCAATCACTTTGGCTGCATCCCAATCCATAGTTTTTTCCCCCAACAGAGTGTCTGGTCCCAAACCCTTATTTATGCCAGCAGCTGCTTTCAGTACCTTTTGGTACTAAGACCCGCTCTGAGAAAATGGAACATTGAGTTTGGTCTGTCGTAATCAGTATCCCCAGCCTTATTTTACACTAAAAAGATCTGTCCTTCCATCTGTGTGCCCATCTATATCCAAACATATTCAACCATTTGCACACCTATCCACCATATATCCTTCTGTCCATCATTTCACTCATCCATCCCTCCATCCACCCTTTCACTCATCCATCCATTATTCATCTACCCACCCTTTCACCCCATCCATCTGTACAATCATCCATGCATCCACTATTCCACCCAGCCATCCATTCACTTACTCATCCATCCACCCATTCACTTACTCATCCATTCACCCAGTCATTTATCCTTCCACCCATTCACCCTTTCAGTCATTCATCCTCCCTTTCTCTCTCCATCCCCCTTTCACTTATCCATCCATCTACCCACCCATTTACTCATCCATTCTTGAATCCATCCATTCTTTCACTCATCCAACCATCCGTTCACTCATCCAGCCCTCCGTTCTCTCATCCATCCACCCTTTCACTTCACTCATGTATCCATCCTTTTGTCCATCTACCCCCTTTCACTAACTCATCAATCCTTACATCCACCCTTTCACTCGTCCATCCATTCACCATTTCACTTATCAATTCATCCATCCACCCATTTACTTGCCCATCATCTACCCTTTCATTCATCCACCCATCCATCCTTTCACACACTCATCCACCAATTCACTTGCCCATCAGCTGCCCTTTCACTCATCCATCCATCCTTTCACACATCCATCCACACTTTTACCCATCCATCTACCCTTCCACCCATACATCTACCCTTCCACCCATACATCCATCTATTTACCTTTTCTCTCATCCATACTTCCATTCCTTCACTCATCCATCCATCATTTCTTTCATTATCTATCCATTCCCCCTTTCATTCATGCATTCATCCTTTCAGTAATCCATCCAGCCATTCATACATTCCTTCACTTATTTACTCACCCACCTTTTCACATTATGAGCGGAGCCTTTGTTTGCAGAGTTGCAGGCAGAAGAGTCCCATCAAGAATGAACTACAGCAAGGGGTGGCCTGGTGGAGAGTTCCCTATGCCCCTGCACATAGGCAGGCTGAAAACGTAGAAATCATGCATGATGCACAGTGCCAGGATGTGAGGTTACTGTAACATGGTGTTGTTTCCAGGGCTTTAAGCGGTGTAAAAAAACTGGGGGGTCTCTTCAAAGGGGGTGTGTGATGTAATTAAGAGCGCAGCTTAAAACACCTAGGCTAAAAATCTGCGCTCATTGGTATTATGTTGTCTCTGTCATTGCATCCAGATATATAATGCAGCAAGTATCATTACACCTCAACAAGCCAGGACTATTGGCTTTGTCAATGGTTGCTAGTTCCTTAAAAAAATGGAGCAACCAAGGCTTTGTTGAATACAATATTGAAAATACTTCAGTTCTAAAATGACAGGACAGTGAGAGAACGATAACCTGTTCTTTCAAACTTAATTTATAGGCTTCTTTGAATGAAGTGTTTTCTAACGTTGCAGCGTGGGCGTTTTACTTTTTATCGTACAGAATGCCCTTCTTTACACTGAGGTAAGGAGGAGGCCGCCACATGGTGTCACACCCCCAGACTGCCCCATTGTCATTCAGTAAGTGGCAATCAGCGGCATACTGAATGACAATGGGCGGGAGGGGCTGCTCTCGTGCTCCTGGAGGAGTGCGAGGTGCCTCCAGCAGCAGGGGTGTGAGGCCTCTTACAGGGAGCAGCGCTGCTCCCTGTGAGGCCAAAATGACATAAAAAAATGCCCGTGGAATTTACGGACGGTTGGTCACCCTAGTGTGCGCGGCGCCCCTGGCACCTCATTACGGCGCACCGGGGCGCCGCGGCGTACAGTTTGGGAACCACAGAGTTAGGACAAGGGCGGGTGATGACAGGATAGCGTGGAGAACGGAAAAAGCGGGCAGGATGCCATAAACCTTGAGCAGACATGCTATTTTTTTTCAAAGCTAGACTTTAGTATTCCAAATACAGGCCAATAGTTTAATTAGCGAGGCAGGATGCTAGCAGTAAACCAGAAACGGCTACTTAGATATGCAGATGCTGGAAAGAGTATCTCGAGATTGTTTGAAAATACCGAAGGATTTTCTTCTATTTCAGTTTTGTTTTTTACATTCGTAATATAGAGTCAACTGACAAAAATCTAATAAATGAACTGACAATTATCAGGTAGTTCGTAAGAATTTATGATTAAACTTGACATACATGCCAGAAGAATTATGATTTGCTTTCAATTTCTTTATTATAGGATTGCCCCTTGTCATAAAAAGTCATACAAATCATACACTATATGATGTAATTCAATATTATTCGCGTATTTCCAGGTAACATGCAAAATAGTAAAGCGGACAGCCTATCCTACATTCACATGACTCCTACCAGCAAACACACAAACGAATAAATATGTAAAGATATACATAAAACTGAGTTAGTGAACAGCAGCTTTGTACTACTACTTCCAGTTGCGTTCCTTATTCCATTGAAAACAATGTTTTTTTGCTAATAACTTTAGCCCTGTTTGTTTGAGGCATCTGCACAACACTTTCTTTTTTTAAATATATTTTTTTGCCATTTTATATAGCGATAACTAGACCTGAATGTATCAGAGTGCTTTACATACCAAAAAATGATCTGACAACTAATTATAGTTCATTAACATTTCCTGCACATATTTCAAGAGGGGGAAAGCCATAAAAGTGGTCCTAAAAATATTAATTTCCCATTCCTAACGCAGGGGAATTTTCACTCCCACTACAGCAAGAATAGCTGGAGAGAATTACAAACATCTAGGCATGAAGATAGAGCTGGAAACAGACTCCCCCTCCCAACCCTATCACCCTCACACACCATCACACCCTCGCCCTCACCCTCACACCCCCTCACACACCCTCACTCACCCTCACTCACTCACCCTCATCAGCATAGCATAACAAAACATAGCATCGCATAACAAAAAAAGCATAGGATACACAACCTCACAACCCTCTCACCCTCACCCTCGCTCTAACACACTCACCCTCACTCACCCACCCTCAGTGGTCGCTCCCAGTGTCCCCTGCCTGCACCTGGTATCGTTGGACTTGCATTTCTTTTGCTGGAATTACTTCTGACTATTTTATATTGCCTGCGTTTAGCCTGCTGCTCGCCGCTTTAGCTGCATTTGCATATTTGTCATTTGTCAATTTCATATTGCCTGCGTTTAGCCTGCTGCTCGCCGCTTTAGCTGCATTTGCATATTCGTCATTGAAAGTGTACTTTGTACTCGGCTTGCGCGTCTTTGCTCCCCCCTCCGCCTCCATTTTGTTTATTTGTTGTTATCGTCCTCGTGGACCCGCCCCGCCTCCCAGCTGAGACGCCCTCCCACTAAATAGAACAGCGCTCTCCTACCTAAAGGCGCCGTGACTCGCTCCTCTCACTCGAGCAGAGTGGTCGCTCCCAGTGTCCCCTGCCTGCACCTGGTATCGTTGGACTTGCATTTCTTTTGCTGGAATTACTTCTGACTATTTTATATTGCCTGCGTTTAGCCTGCTGCTCGCCGCTTTAGCTGCATTTGCATATTTGTCATTTGTCAATTTCATATTGCCTGCGTTTAGCCTGCTGCTCGCCGCTTTAGCTGCATTTGCATATTCGTCATTGAAAATGTACTTTGTACTCGGCTTGCGCGTCTTTGCTCCCCCCTCCGCCTCCATTTTGTTTATTTGTTGTTATCGTCCTCGTGGACCCGCCCCGCCTCCCAGCTGAGACGCCCTCCCACTAAATAGAACAGCGCTCTCCTACCTAAAGGCGCCGTGACTCGCTCCTCTCACTCGAGCAGAGTGGTCGCTCCCAGTGTCCCCTGCCTGCACCTGGTATCGTTGGACTTGCATTTCTTTTGCTGGAATTACTTCTGACTATTTTATATTGCCTGCGTTTAGCCTGCTGCTCGCCGCTTTAGCTGCATTTGCATATTTGTCATTTGTCAATTTCATATTGCCTGCGTTTAGCCTGCTGCTCGCCGCTTTAGCTGCATTTGCATATTCGTCATTGAAAGTGTACTTTGTACTCGGCTTGCGCGTCTGTGCTCCCCCCTCCGCCTCCATTTTGTTTATTTGTTGTTATCGTCCTCGTGGACCCGCCCCGCCTCCCAGCTGAGACGCCCTCGCCCCTCCCCCTCCACCATCCATATATGCCCACTGCATCAACGCGCAGCGTTCACGCGCAGCGACCGCGCCCCATTCGCGCCAAAGGTAAGCCCGTCTACGCCCGTCCGCGCCTGGACCGCGCCCAGCGCCAGACCCCCTGCCCCTCGCGCTGCCCTGCCCTCCCGCATTACCTACGATGCCGCTACCCTCCTAGCCCTTAACCCCGGTCGCGCCCCCAACTGCGTCCAAGCTGCTCCTGGACACACCCATGGACCTTTCTCCTGCTACGCCTGCAAATTCAGCGGCACCAACAACTACTCCGCTACGACCACTCCACAGACTCCCGACCCCAACCACCTACAATGCATCCTTCTCAACACCCGCTCGGTCCACAGACACGCCATCGACCTATGGAATCTACTTGACACCATCTCTCCAGACATCGCCTTCCTAACAGAAACATGGATGAACGCTTCCTCCGCCCCAGACATCACCATTGCCATCCCTGAAGACTATAAGATCACACGCAAGGACCGTACCGGCCACACAGGAGGAGGAATCGCTATCGTCCATAAGAAATCAA
The DNA here is from genome assembly GCF_964263255.1 of Lissotriton vulgaris. Lineage (NCBI taxonomy): Eukaryota > Metazoa > Chordata > Amphibia > Caudata > Salamandridae > Lissotriton > Lissotriton vulgaris. The sequence continues at coordinate 455,418,278 of NC_141700.1, read as the reverse complement.
TCCGCATCTCAACCAGCTCTGACGCCAACCTCGCCAACTCCGAACACCTTCACTTCCAAATCCACATCGACCCCAAGACCACACTCAGAGGCATCCTCCTCTACAGACCACCAGGACCCCGCGCAACATTCAGTGAAGACATCACGGACTTCATCACCCCACACGCGCTCCCCTCCAAAGACTACATCCTTCTGGGAGACCTCAACTTTCACCTTGAAAAGATCAACGACCGCAACACCACCACCCTCCTGGACAACCTCGCCAACCTCGGACTTAAACAACTAGTCACCTCCCCCACCCACATCGCAGGTCACACACTCGACCCCATCTTCTCCTCCAGCAACCATGTCTCCTTCAGCCACACTACGGACCTCCTCTGGACTGACCACAGCTGCGTTCACTTCACCTACAACAAGCCAAAACCCACCAACCACCTCCAACCAACTCTGCAAAGAAACTGGAACAAAATAACCACCGACCAGATCTCCGCATCGCTCCTTCTAAACACCCCAGCCCACTCTTCTAACCCAAACCAAGCCGCCGCCAACCTCACACTATGGTTATCCAACACCGCCGACACCTTAGCACCACTGAAAAAACGTCAAAGCAAACCTGGCAGCAAGAAGGCCTCATGGTTCAACGAGGATCTTAAGAAGTCCAAGAAACTCTGCCGCTCCCTTGAAAAGGCCTGGAAAAAAGACCCAACCAGTAGCACCAAGGACGCCTTCAAAAACGCCACCCGCACTCACCACCAACTAATCCGAAAGGCCAAGAAAACAGCATTCAAAGATCGACTTGACAACAACGCCCACAACAGCAAGGAACTTTTCAACATCGTCAAGGAATTTTCCAATCCCTCAGCCAACTCCAACGACATCACCCCCTCTCAAGCCCTCTGCGACTCCCTAGCCTCATTCTTCCACAACAAGATTGCAGACATCCACAACAGCTTCGACAACCAACCCGGAGACCAACCCATCCAACCATTTGCTGAACATCCTCCCCCCGTGAACACCCTTAACGACTGGAACCCAATCTCCACTGAGGACACAATCCGCCTGATGAACTCCATCCACTCAGGATCCCCCACAGACCCATGTCCTCACCACATCTTCAACAAAGCAGAATCCGTCATAGCACCGCACCTCCGAGACGTCATCAACTGCTCCTTCAACTCCGCCTCCTTCCCGGAAGACTGGAAACACGCTGAACTCACCGCCCTTCTGAAAAATCCCACAGCGGACCCCACCGAACTCAAAAATTACCGCCCCATTTCGCTCCTTCCATTCCCGGCCAAAGTCATCGAGAAAGCTGTCAACAACCAGCTCGCCGCTTTCCTCGAATTCAACAAATCACTCGACTCCTCACAATCTGGCTTCCGAGCAAAACACAGCACTGAGACCGCCCTCATCGCTGCAACAGACGACATTCGAACTCTACTGGACAATGGAGACACAGTCGCCCTCATCCTCCTCGACCTCTCTGCAGCATTCAACACAGTCTGCCACAGCACCCTCTTACAACGCCTCAATAACATCGGATTCCAAGGAAAAGCACTTGAATGGATCACCTCGTTCCTCACCGGAAGAACCCAGAGAGTCCGCCTTCCACCATTCAAATCCGAGGCCACTGAAGTAATCTGCGGCGTACCCCAAGGGTCCTCACTCAGCCCCACCCTCTTCAACGTATACATGAGCCCCCTCGCGGCCATCGCACGCCAACACAACCTCAACATCATCTCCTACGCAGACGACACTCAACTAATCCTTTCTCTCACCAATGACCCCAGCACAGCCAAAACTAACCTACACGAAGGAATGAAAGAAGTTGCCGAATGGATGAAACAAAGCCGTCTGAAACTGAACTCAGACAAAACAGAAGTCCTCATCTTAGGCACATCCCCCTCTGCATGGGACGACTCTTGGTGGCCGGAAGCCCTTGGAAAAGCACCCATCCCGACAGACCACGCACGGAACCTAGGTGTCATCCTGGATTCTTCACTCTCAATGAACAGACAAGTCAGCGCCGTATCCTCATCCTGCTTCAACATTCTCCGCATGCTCAAAAAAACTTTTCGCTGGATCCCCACCGAAACAAGGAAAACAGTCACCCATGCTCTGGTCACGAGCCGACTGGACTACGGAAACACCCTCTACGCAGGTACTACCGCTAAACTCCAGAAGAAACTCCAACGAATCCAAAACGCCTCAGCCAGGATCATATTAGACATACCGCGCAACGAACACATCTCCGGTCACCTGAAAGACCTCCACTGGCTACCCGTCAATAAGAGAATCACTTTCCGACTGCTAACCCACGCATACAAATCACTCTACGACATCGGACCAGAATGCCTTAACTCACGATTGTCCTTCTACACCCCCTCCCGCCAACTACGTTCTTCCAGCCAAGCCCTCGCTACTGTACCTCGCATCAACAAGACCACCATGGGAGGCAGATCCTACTCATACCTAGCTGCTAAAACATGGAACTCACTCCCCGCTTACCTTCGCCTTACCCAGAACCACCTAGCATTCAGAAAACAACTCAAAACGTGGATATTTGACAAGTAATCCTCCTCCCTTTCTAAGCGCCTTGAGACCCTCTGGGTATGTAGTGCGCTATACAAATTATCTGACTTGACTTGACTTGACTCACTCACCCACCCCCACTAACTCACCCACCCTCACCCACCCACCCTCACTCACCCTCACCAGCATAGCATAACAAAACATAGCATAGCATAACAAAGCATAGGATAGGAAAACATAGCATAGCATAACAAAGCATAACATAACAAAACACAACAAAACATACCATAGCATAACAAAACATAGCATAACAAAACAAAGCGTAGCAAAACAAAACATAGAATAGTATAACAAAGCATAGCATAGCAAAACAAAACATAGCAAAACACAACAAAGCATAGCATAACAAAACATAGCATAACAAAACCTAGCATAACAAAACATAGAAAAACAAAACTAAACAAACCATAGCATACATAACAAAACATAGCATAGCATAGCATAACAAAACACAACAAAGCATAACAAAACACAGCAAAGCATAGCATAGCATAACAAAACATAGCATAACAAAACATAGCATAACATAACAAAACATAGCATAACAAAATACAACAACACATAGCATAACAAAACACAACAAAACATAGCATGGCTTAACAAAACATAACAAAACATATAGAATAGCAAAACACAGCATAGCATACCAAACACAGCAAAACATAGCATAGCATAACAAAACATAGCATAATAAAACAAAGCATAGCATCATAAAACACAACAAAGCATAGCATAAAAAATAGCATAACAAAGCAGAGCAGAGCAAAACATAGCATAGCATAACAAAACATAGCATAGCATAACAAAGCATAGCCTAGCAAAACACAACAAAACATAGCACAGCATTACAAAACACAACAAAACATAGCATAACAAAACAAAGCATAGGATAGCAAAACTAAACATAGCATAGCATAACAAAACAAAGCATAGGATAGCAAAACAAAACATAGCATAACAAAACATAGCATAACATAAAACATAGCATAACATAACAAAACATAGCATAACAAAACACAACAAAACAGCATAGCTTAACAAAACAAAACATAGCATGGCTGAACAAAACATAACAAAACATAATAACATAGCAAAACACAACGTAGCATACCAACACAACAAAACATAGCATAGCATAGCAAAACAAAGCATAGCATAATAAAACACAACAAAACATAGCATAGCATAACAAAGCAGAGCAAAACATAGCACAGCATAGCATAGCAAAACATAGCATAGCATAGCAAAACATAGCATAGCATAACAAAACAGCATAGCATAGCATAACAAAACAAAACATAGGATAGCAAAACAAAACATAGAATAGCATACAGCATCACTCAGCACCACCACAGCATCACTCAGTGGCACCACAACATCACTGAGCTCCACCACAGCATCAATCTGTGCAACCATTCAACAACAACTGGTTCAAATATGTTATCTCAATGTTTCAAGCTTTATTACAAATGTAACAAAAATATGTTAATATTTGACATATGTTCTTGGATTTTCGTCACAATAAAATACACTGAACATAATCTTCACAAATGTTATTTACAAAAGTTTAAGCTATTGCCATTATAAATTACAATAACTTGTATTTAAGTATTAATTATTAAAAAAAATTAAAAACATTGTTATTTGTAATATCAATACATGTAAGTCACATAAATACATCACAAATTGCATTACAAATGCTATAGGTGTCACATTTGCGAGAGTTATAACTATTGGCATTGTAAATGACAAAGCTATTAATTTCGCAATTTTCAAAAACAAAACCTAAATAAAAAATGTGTCATTTACAATACCAATAGCTCTAACTTTCCTAATACGAGACCTATTGCATTGCAAATGCTTGTTTTTAGAACCTAGCCCTGCCACGTTCCATGAAAGGAACTGTTAATTTCTTGCACCCTGTACTGATAACATTTTAATTCCTAATATCAGGTCCTCTTGGGTAAATCTAGAATGGTCCAAGCTATAATGACGGGCTAGTGTCACTTCTGGGACCAGTAAGTCAAGTAGACCCCCAGGAGTAGGCCTACTTAGTGGATTAAGCTCTATAGTGAGAGATTGGTTGAGATCTTGTGGAGTGTCTGCAGATTCCGGGAGAGCTTGTACATCACGTGTTGAATAGTGAACCTGCTTGCTCGAGCAAGTGTTGGCGACATCTGTCCCCACATTTTGAATCACAGGCCTAAGAGTGGCAACAATCTATTGTAAGTCAGGGTCAGGGGTAACCCCATTGAGACTGCCTGTTAGCGAGGAGGACCTCCCCTGACCCACCGGGCTGTGATGTCTGGGAGGTCAGGTACGGGCAAGCGCGGTGCGTCCATTGGGGCGTGGGGGTGTAGCACCCCCGCCCGCAGCCACCCACAGCTCCCTCAGCGTTTCTGAACTTAAGTAAACTGAACCAGTTTACTTAAGTTCAAAGACGCCAAGGTGGGGGAACTGAAAATGATGTCAGTCAGCATGACGTCGGACCCCCACTCCCTTCAGAGACTGAAGGGGGTGGGTGGTCCAGCGTCATGTTGACTGACATGCATTGTCAGACATGGGCCAGCAGGCAGCAGCACAACACAAGTGCGCATGAGTGGGGACGGAGGGCGAATTTTTTGCCTGTGCCCACTCATGCGCACTTGTGTTTGAACTGGTTTGCGCATGCCCATTAGGAGCCCCTCGGTCTCCAAATGGGCGTGCGGCTGGCAAGGAGTAACTCGGGCCCCAAGCCACTCCTGGTGCTGCAGCAGCACCAGGATTGGCTGAGGGGTTGACACTCCAGTGCTGCTGTGCCTGTTTGAAGAGGCGCCAACGCGGGCCAGGAGCAGAGGCAGTCAGGTAAGTTTTCAAAATGTTATTCTCCCTCGGACCCCCACCCCTGCGCAGCCCCCCACCCCCCTCTCCCCCTGCGAGTACTGCGAACCGCGACTGACACTGACTCCTCCTTTCACCCACCTGGGGGTGGTTAAACTGAAATCACTTTTAAAAGGGGGAAATTATTTACTGTATGTGGTTTGTCTATCTCAAATGACTCACGTAAAAACGCTGTACCGCATTGTGTCCAGAAGCAGCGCAGCGCCCTCTAACAGGCCCTTTGAATCAAGGCACTACCTCCGTCTTCGGACTCACCGGGTGTCTCCAGCAGTGTGTCGCCCCTCGACGTGTCATAGTCCTCTGGCTCGGGGTCCCTTTCTGGGGGCTCCTCGTCCTCATCGAGGCTTTCGGGGACCTCCTCAGCAGTCTCGCTGTTGCCCCCTCGTGATCTTATGGAATCTAGGTGGGACTGAATGATGCGCTGGACAGCTTCAAACAAAGCATCATTAAATGAAGAGGTTACTAAACATTGGGTCAAAGAATAACTGCAGGCCCCTTGCCGATGACCTGGAGATGCAGGAGAATATATAGAAGCAAAGTGGCAGGACACGCTCTTCCCTGGGCCCGCGGTGGTTAATACACAATGCTGCGCTTCACCCGAAATGTATACTGCGCACATTGTGCCTCTGCGAATGTCGCTAATGATTCATGAGAAATCGTTCCTCACAGTCAGTCACATCGTTTCAGGCCTTCCAGGTTTTCGTGCCTTCCATTTAGACGAGTAAGTATATATTTCATTGTTGATATTATTGTGTTACTAATACTATATATAATTTTGATGGTGATGCTGTCTAATATTATTAGCTAAGTCAATGTGTGGTTGCATAGAATGGGACGGAAAAAGGTGAAGCATAAGCAACGAGACCCCGTAGCATGAAAAGTGAAAAGGTATATTTAGATATTGGCCCTGACAGCACGTCATCAAACTTGGAATGCAGTCAGCTTTAATTCTCCGAGACCGCTGAACTTTGCCTAACTCCTTGATGTCGGTAATAAGCTGCGTGACTCATGAAGCGCTAGGGTCAAAGATCTTTCAGGGAGAGTGACCGTTCTAAATTTCACTCAGCCCTACTTTACGGCTTGTAAGTGGATGCTCTGCACTTTTTCATCATGGATTTTTAAATATACCTAGCATTGGCATGCAGCCTCCCCTCAGAAACCTTTAATTTGCTCTTAGGAGAGAGTTAAAAATGGCAACGTAAACCATAAATCCTCTTCTTCAGTGACCCTCCGTAGTTGTGAGGTTCTCAAGCCAGATCAGGTTTTCTATTTTATTAATAGACAGCAGTGGGCTTGGTTTCCCTTTCTGGCAATCAGAGGGCGTGAGCAGCAGCATTTGCTATCGAAACGCAGGTACGCAGTTCACTCTCCTGTTTCTGCCTTAGCCCCCTATTCGTGTCGTCCCTCCATCCATGCTGTATCCACAGGCTACATTGGGCTCAGACTCTGGCTTGTGAGTAGGCACCCATTTCTGTGACGTTTTGCTTCTATCGAGGGCCAGTTTTGACCTCTGTAAACTATAAATTCGGCCCAACCACATGGAATAACAGCACAGGTGAGATATTATCATTTGGAAGATACCTTGAATAACTTAGAAGAAAATTCTTTGAGTGAATAAATATGTGAGAGATGTCTGTGTTCAGGGTGAATGGTGTAAATGACCAAACTTCCTTTCCAAAATTGTACCTACATAGATTTGTGTGTTCCAGTTCTATGTGTTTGGGAAGACTATGCTATAGCTGTTGTATATTTGTGTGTGTGAGAGAGAGCGAGAGAGGCTTGCACTACCGCATCTGCTTGCGCAGTTCCTTGGCGTTGGTGTTTTGTCTGCTGCTGTGCTCCCTGTCAGAGAATCTAGTTAAAACCCTTCGACTGATATGGGGTGTTTGCAAACACCTTGCCTGCTATAATTTTTGCCGTGCTCGTTACTCTCCCTCGCCATAAGGCATCCATCCCGAACTTTTACGCCCTACCAATTTCAAATGTCACCAGCCGCCCCTGGGGACGGTAAACGCACCCCAATGGAACAATACTTGGGGTTACAATTATGCTTCCACTGTCAAACCTGGTGCCAGTTTCCACCAGACGATGTGCAAGATCAGGGTTCCTGCAAATTATCACAATACAGTTTCCCATTTTTGATTTTTGGAAAGGGACCGATCCTTACCACTCTCCTTACTAGCAAGATTTAGTTGTACTCCTGGATTGCAAAAGCAGTATTCTGAGAGAGCCAGTGCCAGACTTGGTTTTTGAGTCCCATGTGTTTCAGGCTAGTGGGACGCCAATCAAAATCGCAACATATGGGCAACATTTGGGTGGCAGATTCAGGGTTTGTTGATCTGTTGTGGTTTGGGGCTAGACTAGTGGATTGTTAGCGCCATTCGCTCTATTCGTTGTAATAGGACTTTCATGTCCAGGACCACCAGTGAACTGATGAATTATGGTCAGCGGCCTTTCCTTAGATGCCAAAGGGGACTGGTTTGTCATATTATCCTGCAAGAGGAGTAAAGTCACCCAGTGGTAAAAGTCTGCACGCTGGAATACAGTTGACATCCTTAGAAGCCGGGCCACTGTACAGATGGCTTGAAATTTGGCTTGGAGTAAAGCAGGAGTTACAGATGTGGACTGGAGGTTCAAATTAGATGATACACCTCTAATAGCCCCTTCCATGGTATAAATCCTCTTAACCTGGGGTGTTGTAGCAGTGATCACAATACTTTTGAGCAAAGCCTGGATTTCAACTAGTGGAATAAAGCTCCCCTATGTTCATTTAAGGGTTTGCGATGGTTGCCAGTGCCTGCTGGCATGCTCCTTCCTTTTTCCATGGGATAGCCTTAGCATCCAGTTTTTTTTAGGTTACCAGGGGTGGGGTATTCTTTAGTTTTCCTTCTATACCTCGCTGATGGCTCACAGCTGTTGCTTATCACAGAGGGTTCAGGGTTCACTGGCATGCCCATTTCCAAAGTTGAGTCCTCCCTAGACATAGGGACAAATTGAGAGATGCGCTTGGGCTGTATCGGATAAATGTTGCTGTCCACATCTGCGACTGCAACTCCCTCCAAAAATGCCACCTGTATGGGTCGTACAGGCATTAACAAGACTGAGACTAGGTCTTTCTCCCATATCCAGAGAGAGTCGCCTTTCTGCAAATTCGATTTCCTTTGAGACCATGCTGACAGCGCAGACTATGAAGGGGTCCAATGTGGTCCCTGGTTGTGGATTCATGAGGACATTATCCTTCCCAGTGGGCAGCTTTAATTTCCCCATATTGGAATACAGGGGGACCCAATATACGAATTACAAATCAGACCGGGGGCGGCTTCTCTCCAAGCACCAGACTGCAGACATTGTTAGGTGCTTTTCTGGTGCTTTTTTAAGTACATACGGTTTCCTCCTGGACTCCCTCTGCTCGTCCTAGCCACACACAAGTAGCAGTCACACAGATTTGTTGGAGGAAGTCCCACGCCAGGCAAGTAGCACTTGATGCTGAGATCAACAGCATGTGCAAGGACCCAGCACCAATGGGTATTACACACTAACATGAAAAAGAGCAAACAACGGCAATCCACTTACCTCCCCCTAGGCTCACTGCCGCTTTCACTCACACCGAGTCGAGGAAAATATCAAACGAGCACTGGTAAAATCAGAGCTGTCCAGTCACGATATAGCAGAGCACCGACACCTGCTGCCCCACCTGCTGACCTACCGCCGTGCCGTACACCTGTACCCACCTACCTCAACAGATGAGCCGGGTACAGTGATGGAGGTAGAAACAGCAGCCGTAGCAGCAATGCCGGTGAGATGGGTCCCAGTGCAGGCAAAGGTATGGAAAGGGTATGTTAGGCCAGGCTCGTCGTTTCTCACCGGGAGAAACAGGCACAAGGAAAATCTCAATAGTTTTGACAGGCTTGAGAACAGGCTTTACTTTTCAAAAAGACAGGGCGACAGCCTTCTCCTACTATTTTCCGACTACTCACTGTTCTCTAAACTCCATCACTCGACTCCTCAGCTTGTGGAATGGCATGTAACGCCTGGGCGGGCACAAGCATGGCATAAGTTGGGGGGGTGTGTTGTTTTCGTGTATGTCATCTGAAGTAAGTAGGCAAAAAATGGGGCTAGAACATATCAAAATATGTTTCACTAGAATACCAATGCACATCCCAAGTCACTTTGATGTTCCTCTAACGCATGATGGTCATCTCTGGCATTGTTCCCCTCTTAATTTATGGTAATTGTAGCACAGGGGATTTGAACCTTCTATGATGAAAATGAATACTTACCATTGAAAATCTTCCAGAGCTAATACATTATAGTACTACACTTGCAAAAGTAACTGCATCAAGAAAGATTAAAAGCGATAAACCTTGGAGAACAACAATGATTTGGGGCTTGATTTGGAGTTCAGTGAATGGGTTACTCCATTAAAACTGTGACAGGTTTCCGTTCTGCTGTATTACAAGTGCAGTTGGATATAATGCTCTTGTAAATACAGCAGTTGTGATAGAATAACCCGTCCTCCAGACTCTAAATCAGATTTATTCAAGCATTCCATCCATCACTATTTTGGATACTTCAGTTTGTCACCCTTAGTTGGATGAGTATGCCCAGACCAGGGTCGAGTGCACACTGTCACTGGAACCAAGCTGTACCCGGCTGATGAGCTCATAACAAGAGTGAAACTGGTCCAGGGTTGGTTGTGTTCCGGTTCAGGGAGGATCCCGCTTGGCAGTTCAGACTGGACTGTTCCAACTGGAGCAGGGTCAAACCTGATTTGCATATAGATGGGTCCAACCTGAGGTGGCATGGTATGCAAAATAATGATGGACTGGGTTGAGGCCTGAGTCATTACCAATGGCTGAGATTAATTAAAGCATTCTATCCATCACCATTTTGTATAACTCAGAACTCTGAATCTGGCCCTAAACAGTGCATTGGTCAGGTTACCGACAGTAATGTCATACATTTGTGTCAATTAGAAACACTTTCAAATGAGTAATTAAATAAACTACTTAGGAGCAAGCACACTGCAGCTTTAAGGAAATAACATTAGTGCCAAGGGCCTGAATTAGATCTCAGCAGTAACTGTCCTGCCGTCAAGTTTTTGAATGAAAACCCATCCGCTGTGGTGACAGTCCGCCCGCCATATTTAGATGTTAGCAGGAGCATAGGTGAAAGACTGTTGTCACCAACAAGAATCATCACCCGCATCAACTGCAACACAGGCTAAGGCGGCAGGTGGCAGGGCGCCAGCACATTTTACCGCTGAGCCAATCACGATGTGCATGCCCACTGACGCAACTGTGGCGGCTAAACCTCCAAACCTAAGTGGGCAGATTGGAAAGGATAAGAGGATAAACCTCACATTTTTTTACACTTTCCGCATTTCCTGTTGCCAATAACTCACTCATACCAGTCCTGCCATTGCTCCTGGGCCAGGTCCAAGAGGGAAATCAACCCCTTTGTCGCCAGAACAGAAAGTAAGTCAAGGTCATTCCTGTTATCCTCAGAGTTGTTGCTTGATAGTGATACTGGACTTGTGCATGTGTATTTATCTTTTGGCACTATAAAAAGAGAGAGGAACCCCTTGTGAAGGTCAGGGGAAATAGGGTATTAAACCAAAAAAGGAAACACAATTCCAGTAACCTTTGAATAGAAATATCTATGCAGTAGTTGAACTAATACACTCATAAATTCAAATTGGAAAATTCATTATTATTTATTCAAGAAAGATTAAAAAATGAAAGATACACATCTTTCAGCATAAAACAAGAAAACAATACATTAAAAATACATAAAAAACATTCAGATCAATGAAACAGATAATGACAATTAATAAGTGTTGTAATTAATCCATACACATAACAAAACCTATCTCGCTAATGATCCTAATTCTTCCTATGACCCGCATAAAAAGAGACAAAATGTAAGTTTGACCTAACCCCTTGTCAAATACTTTTACACATTCTGGAACAGTGAATATAATGAACCCGACAATCAATATTACAAAGATTTCAACATTTGATTGCACAATGTGGTTCCTTGAATTGTGTGACCCTCAGCGTCGACACGTATCGATGGTATATGAATTACTCTCCCATCTTTATCAAGACTCTATACAGATTAATGTCTCTTAATCTTCTATTCGTGCCGGTTTTTCTGTTATGCCTATACAGAACAGATAAATCATCACAATCAGTTTTATACAATAAGACACTACTAGTCATCCTTTGTTTCTTAACTTTTCACTCAGCATTTGAATACTGGAGGCATTCCTAATGGAACAACAATCTTCTTATGGCACCCTTGACCCAATATCTATACATCTTTAGAGTATGTACATAAAAAATGTATATCTAACACCTAGGTTTCAAAAACAGGCTTGCTATGTTCTGCCTTTCTTGAACATCACTTTATTTTTCATTGTCACGGTTCCATACTATTAATAGTGCGGCTAGTGGCTTTTAAAAAAAATGTCATGTAGAAATAAGCCACCCAGATTGTTATTCATTCATGAACCTTCCGGCGCCTATTTGAAAGGATCCCCATGCCACACATTATTTTTTTCTCATATTATGCAATTTATGTTCTGGCAAAACCCAAATACAATCTTATGCCCTTACCTTCTATATATAGCTTGTGTTTGGGGTATAGCACCTCCTGAAATACGTGCTTTCCTTGGTTACGCTTTACTTCAGCACCTGCTTTCCTTGTAACATCGATCTGCTCAACCAAGAAACTTAGCCATGGCAATAGCAATTGGTAAGGCTGGGTCCGTACATAAGACTCTTAATGCATCATCATGGTTACGAAAGCCCAGTGAAACACATATCGGTATAACCCATACACCCCGTGGAGTGGCGTATATTGGGCAAAAAAACAATAGATGGCTTATCGATTCCTGTTTGTCTTTACACCATGGGCATGCATTATTAGTGGCTCCAGCCCAATTGCTGGTAAACAGCCTTACCAGCAGTACTCCCACCCTAAGCTGGAAAAACAGCTTTCCGTCAAGGGGGTTCTCGATTGCGTCCCAGTATTTCTCCAAAACAGGCTTTGATTTAAATTCCAGAAACCGGGTTGTTAGGTGCTTCGAGGATTCCTTCGAGCATGCTGATACCATGATCGAATCCCAATACCTATCCTTCAGGATCTTTTTAGATGGAAAAACGGCATTACTAGGATCATTCCACAATTTGCTCATGCCTAGGTTCAGTAGGAGCGATCTAATCTTCAACCAGGTTATTTTATGATTGGGGTCTGCATCCATTATGTCTTTTAGACCTTTGGCATAATGCGATAGTTCTTTTGTACACCACAATCTTCGCCAATATAATAAAGGGCGAAGTTTCGCAAGGTCTTCTACAGTTTTCCTACCTAGATCTAACAGGAGAGGCTGCATCGGTGTACTTTGCGGGACTCCAATAACCCTACGTAAGAAGGAATTCTCAGCAACAGATAGTTGATTGAGGTTTGCAAACCCCCAAAACTCTGCACCATAAAGGGCAGAGCTTAGAACCTTCATGCCGTATATCTCCAGCACCGGGCTAACTGGTTTGGTGAAAGAAGATTTAAATTTGGCTATAAGGACCCCCGACTGTTGCTTATGTTTCAAAACAGCCAGGTCCAATTGATTTTTCCAGCCCATATCCTTCTGTAGGGTTACACCCAAATAGGTAAAGGCATTGACCTGTTCCAGGGGAACATTACTCATGTAAACTTTCCACCTGAAAGATCTTTGTTCATTAAAAGACATGAACTTGGTCTTTGCCGTGTTAATTTCTAAACCCGGTATATTGCAAAAATCTTCAAACCGCTGGAGAGCCCTTTAGAGACCACTGGGTGTCTTGGAGATGATTAGGGTGTCGTCCGCGAACATGAGGATAGGAATGTAATCACCCACCAACACTTGGGCATCGGTAGGGACAAGGGAGAGATAATCAGCCGCCCCGTTGACGAAGAGTGAGAACAGGGTAGGCGCTAAGACGCAACCCTGGCGCACTCCCCTGTCAACTGGGAAAGGCTCGGTCACCTCGCCCCTGGACCCCCACCGGACCCGGGCGTGGTTATCCTCATGTAAGCATACGATTAATGACAACAGCTCTGGGGCCATCCCCATCTCCCTTAAGACACACCACAATTTACTACGCGGGACCAGGTCGAAGGCTGCCTTCAAATCCACAAATACGGCATATAGTGCCCCTTTCCCCAGAACTACTACCTTCCAGTATACAGTAATGAAGCGAAAGACCTGGTCTATTGTGCAAGTAAGGGGATGAAAAACAGCCTCTAGTGGTGGTAATATTTTGTTTTCCTCAGCCAAAGACGGCACTGCTTGCTGGATTGATTTTCAAAGGAAGATATGACCTGTGTAGAGCGGTCACCACGCATTGCTGGCTAAAGTGGTGCCTGCTGCTTGAATTCCAAGCATTTTTAAATCTGCTCGTTTTTTATTTTATTTTCGTTTTTATTTCGTTTTTCCCCTGTTTTTAAGGGCTGCTTCCCCACACTTGCACTATAATTGGTTTATCACGGCGTTTTGCGGGTCCCGGATCCTTTTGTTTCTGCCTCTCGGCAGCTGGGCAGTTTGGCGGCCATCTTAGGTGAGGGAAGGACACCGGGCGTGCAGTGCACGCTCTAGAGCCCAAGGACGCTCCACCTCCTCTTAAGGAGGATAAATCCAGAGCTCTGTCTTGCTGGATTGACTTTCAAAGGAAGATATGACCTGTGTAGAGCGGTCACACCGCATTGCTGGCTAAAGTGGTGCATGCTGCTTGAATTCCAAGCATTTTTAAATCTGCTCGTTTTTTATTTTATTTTCGTTTTTATTTCGTTTTTCCCTTGTTTTTAAGGGCTGCTTCCCCACACTTGCACTATAATTGGTTTATCACCGCGTTTTGCGGGTCCCGGATCCTTTTGTTTCTGCCTCTCGGCAGCTGGGCAGTTTGGCGGCCATCTTAGGTGAGGGAAGGACACCGGGCGTGTAGTGCACACTCTAGCGCCAAAGGACGCTCCACCTCCTCTTAAGGAAGTCATGTTGACGCGCAGCGGCCACGCGCAGCAGGAACGCCGGATCACCGCCGGAGTCACGCCAGAGTCCAGCCCGTCTGCGCCCGTCAGCGTCCCGGAGGCGAGCGGGGCGGCGTGCAGGGCTCTTTCTCCGAGATTACCTTCTCCTGCTGCTACTAGGATTTGCTACACGTCGTGTCAGCTTCGGTCTCTGTTAAAGAGACCCTGTGGCTGTCTTAAAGTTTTTCCGGGTCGATATAGGGGTAAGAGACGATGCCCTGGTTGTGGGTGGATACCAGATAATTCCCCGGCCACTCTACCATATAGGGAGCCGGTTAGTGTGAAGCATCTCTGTTTGCTTCTAAATACTAGGTCAGCACGTAGGCATGCGCAGGATATCTATGATCTCCTGACTGTTGAAAAGTTATGTCTAATGTTAACAGAGACTTAGTTGTAGGGCTCTTCTAATCCCGTTATAGCCATAGCAATCCCCCCAGATTATAATATCTTCAGGCAAGATAGGTTGGATGGGAGGGGCGGGGGAGTAGCACTTGTGGTGAATAAATGGGCTGCTTGCTCCATTATTCCCATGGAAGCTATTACTGGATCGGAAGCCCTTGCTTTTTCTGTAGCTCTGGCGCCCCATCAATCTCTTAAAGGGCTCTTAGTCTATAGGCCCCCTGGACCGGCTGGCTCTTTCTTCGACGAGCTGCAGTCGGCTATCTCGGCGCTGGCTTTGAGAGCTGAGCACTGCATTCTGGCTGGGGATTTCAATTTCCATATGGATGAGGGATTGGACCCAGATACGATCAAGCTGATTGAGATTACGGCGCCCTTAGGCTTGGCGCCTTATCTGTTCGGACCAACGCATGAAAAGGGTCATACTCTGGATCAGGTTTTTTCAACATCTCCCATTGAGATCATGTCACTTCTGCCGGTGCTCTGGTCAGACCATAGGATGGCCAAATTCTATGTTCTAGGCACAAAGAAACCAACTAGCACCGCCTCTAGGCAGCTTGGGCTAGCCCCTAGGGCGTTTCATCGGGTGACTCCTGAGATGCTGGCTCAAGCATCTCTCGATCATCCTTGCCCTTTCACGGGAGTTTTAGAGAAAGACCTAGAGTCCTTGCAGGCGTGGCTAACAGATAGGCTGAATGATCTAGCCCCTGAGACGGCCCCCCGATTAACATCGAAACGGGTTTCTGCCCCCTGGTTCACCGAAGCTTTGTCGGCCTCTCGTAGGCAATGCAAGGTGGCTGAAAGGGCGTGGCGTGCTCAGTATGATCCAGCAGCCAGGCTTGTCTACAGGACAGCGGTCAAGGCCTACCATCGGGACATCCTCTCGGAGAAAAAAGGTTATTTTGCCAGGAGGATAGAGGCTGCCTCCAACTCGTGCAAGGAGATCTTTACGATCGTCAGGGAATTCACGGCCCCTCGAACTAATTCGACCCTGGCCGCCCCCTCTGACTTGTGGGCCTCCGCTCTCGCCAATTTCTTTACTGCCAAGATCAAATCGATCCAGGAGTCTTTTCCTTTGAGGGAAGTTGAAGTACCTCCGAGCCTTGAAGATGGGCCAGGCCCATGGGCCCTTTCGGGTTCAGTCTTGGCAGATTTTCCGCCCATTTCAGCTCCTTCGTCATTGGCACTTATGGCCAATCTTAAATCTGGGTCGCCTCTTGACCCATGCCCTGCCAAATTCCTGGCGAAAATGGCCGAGGTTGTAAATCCGCTGGCGAATCCTCTCTTGAATCTCTCCTTGACTCGGGGAATCGTCCCGCAGGCCTGGAAGCAGGCAATGGTCATTCCCCTTCTTAAGAAGCCGGTCTTGACCCGGAGGCCTTGGTCAACTACAGGCCAATCTCTCTCCTCCCTGCGCTGGCTAAGATCTTGGAGAAGCATGTTCATATCGTGCTTTCCAATTTTTTGGAATCTCACAATCTGCTGCACTCCACTCAATCTGGCTTCCGCCCCAATTTAAGCACAGAGACGGCGCTTTTGGCGGTGTCTGAGGCCATAAAAGAGGCGCTGGATTCGGGCGGCAAAGCTATGCTCGTAATGCTGGACTTGTCGGCGGCCTTTGACACCGTCCCCCACGAGGGTCTCCTCACTAAACTTCACGAGATCGGTCTGAGGGGGACGGTGCTTAGCTGGTTTACATCATTCCTGGCTGGCCGTCGACAAACGGTCTGGGCCTCACCCAGCTCCGCCGTTACGCCGCCTTTGGGAGTCAGAGTTCCGCAGGGATCTGTGTTGAGCCCGACTCTTTTTAACATCTTTATGACCCCTTTGGTGGCATTGGCGGAGTCTTATGGGGCCCAGATTGTTTCTTATGCAGACGATACCCAGCTCCTCTTTACCTGCAGGAAAGGAGAAGATTTTGATGGAGATAGTATCCGCGAGTGCCTTGGGGCTGTTTTTAAATGGTTCCAGCTCAACAGCCTCAAGTGCAACTCAGACAAGTCTGAGGTACTCTTCTTCGGCTGCCCACACGACCCAGACTGGCAGGAATGGTGGCCTATCAACATGTTTCCTCCAGCGCACTCTCCCCAGCTAGCCAAGAATCTGGGGATCAAGATGGATAATGGCCTGGCGTTAAGATCTCAGATCCTTGGTCTCACGGGGACATGTTTTGGCCTATTGAGGATGCTCCGAAAGTTTCTTCCTCTGCTCTCAGAAGATCATAGGAAGACGACGGTGCAGGCCTTAATCGGCTCAAGATTGGACTATTCCAACGTCCTGTATCTTGGCCTGCCGGAATATCTTTTACAACGTCTGCAGGTCGTCCAGAACTCGGCCGCGCGGGCCATTTTTGGCCTTTATAGACGTTCTAGAGTTTCGCGCCTTTTGCAGTCGCTCCATTGGCTGCCTATCCGGAAGCGGATAGTTTTTAAGGCCTTGACCCTGGCCCATAAGGCTCTCCATGCCTCGGGAGCTAAATATCTCCAAAGGAGGATTGCCTTCTACCAGCCGACCCGATCGTTGAGATCTGAATCACTGTTCCTCGCGGTGGTACCCCCAGTAAAGAGGGCCCGCATTGGGGGTCGCTCTTTCAGGCTGCTGGCACCACAGATCTGGAATACGTTGCCTCTGGCACTACGCAGCACCTCTAATCTGTTGAATTTTAGGAAGGGCCTTAAAACTTGGCTTTTTGCCCATTAATTCTTTTCGCTCTGATTTTTGCTGTTCCTTTTTGCTTGTTCTGTGTTGTGTTACTCTACGACTGGTTTTAATAAAAGCGCCGGGACACTCCCTGGAGTAGCCGTGCGCTCTAAAAGAAAAAACTAACATAACAAACTAATATAACATAACTTTGTATAAAATCAGCCTCCCCATGATCTTTGCATAGAGTCTATAAGGCTAATTGGTCTGTAATTACCTGCGATGGATTTGTCCCCCTTCTTAAAAACTGGAATTATCTTGGCTTCCTTCCATGAAGGCGGAATTACACCGCTGCAAGCAATTGCATTAGCTACATGCTCAATATATATGCGCCAGGATACTTTATTGTTTAAAAAATTTCACAATGCTTAAGTGTGCAATGTTGTATTTAGAATATGTATCAGAACAGACCATGGGCCATATGTAGGTAACAGGGAAATACCGATTCCTAAATACCGAAATTTACAGATTTGGTATTTAGGAATCGGTATTCCAGATGTAGGTAAGAATTCGGTAAAAAATACCGAATTCTTAATATTAGTTATTACCGAATCGGTAATTGAGATTGGGTAATAACGAATACCTACCCATTCATTCCTATGGGCTTGGAGGCCCTTAGGAAAGAATATGAAGACATTCTGTATTCATATCATATCATACTAGCTTTATTCAATTTTTTGTTTAAAATCATAAAAGCATACATTTAAAAACACTCATATCAAAAATTACATACAAAAGCACAAAATGGCAAAAAGATAAAACATTTGTCTATGCTACATGAGTAAATTCCTTTGTTTCATAGTAAAATTCAGGATTTTCCATACCCATGGCCATTGTACATTGCTACAGGGTAATTGAAGGCGGAAAAGCCATGGCCACAGGGTGCACGAGTATTTTTGCTCCTCGAGTGAGCCGACTCTGCCCTTAGTTTTAGGTGCGGGGTATATGCCATGCTTGGATAAAAGTCACGTAAGTCCCAGACGGATATAGGGCCAACACCTTCACGGGGGTACAAAGTTCGCAGGTAGGGAACGACTGAACTGCTTCTAAATTTTATTAAAACAAGGTCACCGTCGATGTCTTTTTTTAGGGGACCTAGCCAGCCCACCCTTCTAACAGCCATGATGGTACCATCCGATCCTAGTGACAGGGGCCTGTTTTTAGTTAGCCAATGCGTGACTTTGTTAAGTAAGTCTTGTTCCCGCTCAATTTTCCCACTTTTGAGTGCTGGAACTCCCGCAAGAACGCACACAAAGGGTACAGCCTCCGGGGGTAGCTGTATGTGTGTTGGTTTATTAAGCTCTACTCTTGTAACAGTATATTGTATAGGTCCGGATTTGGGGTTAATTTTAGGGGCATTAGGTGGTGAAGGGATAGGGGCTAAGAGGTGAGTTTGAGTGTTACTGCTTGTACCAGGTGGGTTGGGACAGATTGGTGTTACAGGTTTTTCAGTACATATTTGGCTGTTCTTAATACATTTCTCTATTCCCAGCAGCCTATCCTCTAGGGTGGAAATTTTGTCAATGAGTGGCGAAATGAGTGAGCCAACCATTTGTTCAATCTGGGCCAGAAAGTTCGAATTGAGAGATGTTACCAATTGGTCCATTTTTCCTTCCAATTTTAGAAAGGGGTTAGTTGCAGTCAGCGGGGAGCTAAAAGACAGTTTTTGTTTTTTACGTTTGTTCCCTGTGGGCTTGACCCCATCCCACTTCCTTTTGCTAGTTGAGGACTGGGGAAAGACTGTGGTTGGTGTGTTAACCAAGGGACTAGCGGTTGGGCTTGACATACAGGTTGGCATACAGGTTCTTTTATCAGGGCAAGGGGAGGGACTTTTAGTTTCATTTCTGGGTTCCACAGTGGCATACCTTGTTTTGCAGAGGGAATTTAACTTGTCCAGCAGTGAGATACCATTAGTTGGATGGGGCGGTTGATTGGTGGACATGCTAGCCCTTGCAGGTTCATTCGTTAGAGCGGTGGGCGGAGATGGCCCGCAAAGAGCTTGTGACCCTGAGTGCAAGCATCTCTGGTTGATGGATTTATTAGTCATTCCCTTATGAGTCATTGTAAGGTGTGCAAAGTTAGGCTCTAACAAGGCCGCAAGAAAATCTGAGGGTATTGGAAAATTTGCAACTTAAGGCCAGTGGGTAAACCTTTGCCGGAATGTCAGAAAGAACGTACAGTTATTACCTTGGCAGTATGATGGAGTCAAAAAGGGTGGCCCCGTCCCGGCCTCTGGGGGCCACAGAGGGCCCGCCCTTTGCCCGGGCTTAGCCCGGCGTCCCGCGAAGCTGATCAGAGCGCTGTATATGGGCGCCTCCTGGCGCTTGCAGTGCGTGTGGAAGCTGCGCCGCCGCTGAGGCAGCCGGGAATTGCAGTCCCGGGGCAGCGGCGCTAAGCCTGCAATGTAGTGACTCCTCGCGGTGGCGGCAACAGAAGAGGACTCCCCTCGCCCCCCAGCTCCGGTGAGCTTGCCCCCGCCGGTATCAAGTAATTAGCAACTAGTACCGAACCAACTGATTGTCGAATGGTTCCAGCCACCTTCTTTGCAGAGGGTAGCGCAGAGCCCACTGATACAGTCAAACGCTGAGAACACAGAGAGAAAAAAAAAAGTCTGAATCCAAACCCAGTCTCTTTTCTGTTTGATTCTCTCCGTTTCCCCCAGCAATCACAGCAGCCTCTTGCTTTTGCCCTCTTAACAATGTGCTACAGTGCACTGATCACACTCTCCTCAAAACGCTTGCCCAGAAGTCCAAGCAGGCAAAGTGAGAGCAGGAATGCACTGCAGACCCGCACTCACACCCAATTCAAAAGATCTGGGTTTAATCCATCACCGTTCTTTAGCCCACTCTGCCACCCCAGTTCAGACATGGCTATATGCAAATCAGTCTGACCCTGTGCCTCATGGGAACAGTCCAGCCTGAACTGCCAAGCCATGTCTTCCCTGGACCGGAAACAAGCTTCCGAGGACCGGTTTCTGGCATTCCAGCCGTCTTCAGCCCGGCTTGCTTGAAACCAGTGGCAAAGTGAGCAAGAGAATCACGTCTGAGCATACCCTGCCACACTTATGGCGGCCAAATCGGTACAAAAGGGGGTGGTGATGGACGGAGCATCAGAATCAATCAAACACTCACACCCAGTCAAAAGATCTGGGTTTAATCCATCACCGTTCTTTAGCCCACTCTGCCACCCCAGTTCAGACATGGCTATATGCAAATCAGTCTGACCCTGTGCCTCATGGGAACAGTCCAGCCCGAACTGCCAAGCCATGTCTTTCCTGGACCGGAAACAAGCTTCCGAGGACCGGTTTCTGGCATTCCAGCCGTCTTCAGCCCAGCTTACTTGAAACCAGTGGCAAAGTGATCAAGGGACTCACGTCTGAGCATACCCTACCACACTTATGGCGGCCAAAAGCGGTACAAAAGGGGGTGGTGATCACCAGCCCCTTTTGTACTGCTTTTGGCCGCCATAAGACGGCTGGAATGCCAGAAACCGGTCCTCGGAAGCTTGTTTCCGGTCCAGGGAAGACATGGCTTGGCAGTTCGGGCTGGACTGTTCCCATGAGGCACAGGGTCAGACTGATTTGCACATAGCCATGTCTGAACTGGGGTGGCAGAGTGGGCTAAAGAACGGTGATGGATTAAACCCAGATCTTTTGACTGGGTGTAAGTGTTTGATTGATTCAGATGCTCCGTCCATCACCACCCCCTTTTGTACTGTTCAACACATGACGTCAGTCATGGAAGAGAGAAAGAAAGAGAAACTGTCTCACTCCAACAGCGTGTATGCACAAAACGTTGCAACAGCCTCCAATAGGAAGTCATTATTCTCATCTGAAAACATTTCAGTCATCCAATTCATTAATGGTAATGAACATACATGTTCCTCAATAACCGGAGCCTCTAGTACCATCAGAGGACAACTCAGGTTTTCTTCAATATAACTGCGTGCCAAGAAATCATGCGCCGCTGCAAAAACATTCCAACGTCCCAAGACTCCATGCATCGCTGCAAAGGCCATAATTCCTCCGCCAGAACAAAGCAATTCATGAGCAACTAAGGGGCTCATCAGTTGATCATAATCTGCATTGGGAGACACCGTACTGCAGAGACACAAATCCAGGGCCCAGTCGAAATCGCAGCTCAGGCAATGAAAGACAGGCTGGACGCATGTGAAAAAGGAAAATCGAAACGATAATACATAAGCCGCACTCAATGTAGCTAGAGACAGCGCTCCATAATAGCTAAGCATTCGGTTGCGAAGCAGCAACAGTCGGGACATATTGTTGTGTGCCACAGGATGTGCATCCATTTTTAAACAAACAAAGCAATAGAAGCACACCAGCCACCAGAGCGAGCATCAAGGGAAATCCACCAAAGAGGCTCAAAAAAATCGAATGAAAAAATGCCGTGAACACACCAAATATAGTTTGGAAAGAAGTTACAAGGCTACTACTAACAACTTTAAAAAAGTGAGCCAGCCCCGTGGTCGAGGAAGCATTAAAGATAGTGTGAATTAACTCTCCGAAATGCAAGGGCAAATCCGTATTTAATAAAGCATGCACTTCTGTGCGGGTGTTGGCCACGTGAAGGACAAATGTTTCACGAGCAGATGTAAGGGCAACCTCTTTCTGGGACAATAGAACTCTTATTCGAATCATCTTGTTGAACTCTGCCTTCAAGGTCGGACTCGACGGCCAGATGGAAACATCCAGCTTCCCATGTGGAGGAGGAAACAGGACGTTTTTAGAACAAACTACTCTTTGGGAGACCGTAACTATGTAAGGAATTCCAGAGAGCATCCCACAACACTCTTCATTATTTAAAAGTAAATAACTACCGTTTGCTAGAAATGTGAATGTCAGTGTGATAGCGGGTGTAGGTGTGCCTTTTAAAACACAGGCCAAATTAGGCACGTTCTGATTACACAAGCCATGTAATTGGATATTCCTACAGACTAATGAGTGATCGGGTGTCGTTGTGCAATCCTCACCATTCAAATAAACTTCTTTACCTTCCCTCAGGCATCTGTATGTAAACGGCAATGACCAAGCTTCATGGAGATAAGCGCTGCCTAAAGGTTCATATCTGCCTATGGCATAATATTTCATGCAAGCTTCAAATTTGAATAGAGGGAAAGGGAATGTGATTAACCCATGAACAAGCCACACAGCAGAATTATATTCAGTCACAGAAAATGGTAAAGGTTCTAACTTTTCAATATGTAACATAGAAAACGTTGCATCTTTCATCGACATAAACTGTTGCTTTTCAGTCAAATTAAAAGGAGCGAATAAAGAGGACGTGTTCATGTAGTCCCAAGGCACTTTATCAGCCTTTAACGTTTGCAAAGTCCACGCAAGTTGCATGATGGAATGCAG
Source organism: Lissotriton vulgaris (assembly GCF_964263255.1). Lineage (NCBI taxonomy): Eukaryota > Metazoa > Chordata > Amphibia > Caudata > Salamandridae > Lissotriton > Lissotriton vulgaris. The sequence continues at coordinate 455,395,265 of NC_141700.1, read as the reverse complement.
TTGATTTTGTTCATGAAACAAAACCAACACATCTTCTTGTACAATATCAACAACAGATGAAACAATAATATCTAATGTGTAAATGCGAGAAGAAAGCGTGTTAATGCTATTATCTACAACTGCAAGCACTTTTTCTAAATTAGCTTGATCAATAGCTCTTAACTGTGAAGCAGCCTCAATAGCCACCTTTTGGATCTGCCAGTCGAAGGACCTTTTACAAAGTCATTCAGATCAACACCGTCAGTCAGTTTAGATAAAGGAAGCTTAACTGACGCTAAAGTGGAGTGTTTGAACCAACTCTGACATAGTTTGCCTACTGAGTAGGTTGTGACAGAATGGTCCCTCTCAAACCGGGGATCCACCCTAACCTGTGTGTAGCCACGGGCCAAACCCAGAAAACGATATTGGCATGAATATGCACTTTTGTGCCAAAGCAACCAACCCTCAGGATCCAAACTGAAAATGTTAAATGAAGACTTCAGCATCATGGTCTGTAATTCTCTAATGGATATACTAGTATAATTATCCCAGCCGCGATATTCTTCTAATTCAGGAAAAGAAGGTGCATTCAATTTTTTAGTAATAGCCAATCCAAAGCCGGTGGTTTGTGAAATAGTCGAATTCAAAAACAACATATGGTTCGGGATAAGATATGCACGATGCAAAGCCTCAGTGCCTTGCACTTGCCAACTTTTAGAACCCCAAACAGATTTAAGATCAATGGTATCTTTCTACAGTTCATAGCCCCCAATAGCCAATTGGTCAAGGAAGGACTTGGAATATAACAATTTAGTGTGGGTAAGTTTAACTTTGGAAGAGGCCTTTTCTGTCAACTTAAAATAAAACGCATTAGGATTTGACTGATTGAAATTGGTAAAATATGTGAATCTCTTTAGAAGAGCACTGGAGCTGCCATCTACAGGAGCGGGACAATGTTCCCATTGGGTGTAATTAACTATATTTCTTCTAGTGTTTGCCTTGTGCAGGTAGTGATTTCCAAAGTGTTGTAAAACAAAACAAATCACCTTAGTTAGCAGAATCTAAATATAAATCCTCAGCATCAAAAGCAGCATACTATTTCATAATTGAAAACAAAGCCTCTACGGCTTGAACATCCCAATCATCAGAAGAAAACAAGTTACTTACCTGTAACTTTGGTTCCCCAGTATTGGTAACTTTCATAGATTCCCATGCTTTTGTATCATTCCCCGTCGTCGGAATGGGAGTCTCGGTAATAAAAAATACCATAGTAGTAGGTACAAAAGAGAAAGGAAAGGCCTAGGCCTCATTCCCTTTTGTAGCATATCAGCCTCTTTTTGTAAAAGAGACCACATTTTAGGCATCAGCCAATCAGAAGAGGCTCACCCCTGGAGCCTTCCTGAAGTAACCTCAGAGCCTCAGATTTTCGTAGCCGTTGTGTGCTAGACACCATACTTGCTGAAGGCTGAGCTTTCCCCGGGGAGGTGGGTGGGCGCATGGGAATCTATGAAAGTTACCAATACTGGGGAACCAAAGTTACAGGTAAGTAACTTGTTTTCTTGCCCCAGTATTGGAACTTTCATAGATTCCCATGCTTTTGTATCAGAATAGCAAGCAGTAAACCATCATAAACACATTTTGTAAATAAGTACCTTATAACATTAAAAATGAAATCACAAAATGTGTTACCAATGGAAGGTGGGATAGAAAGGAAAGCTCACCAATCACTTGAAGAGGTTCCTCAAGACAGCCTGGCCCACCGCCGCCTCATCCTGCTGCAATGACTCTAAGCAGTAATGCTTAGTGAAAGTGTGCATGCTGATCCAGGTAGCAGCCCTGCAAATGTCCTTTATATGTACCCCCGCAAAGAGGGCTGTTGAGGATGCCACTGATCTCGTTGAGTGAGCACGGATCCTGCCCACCAGAGGTTTTCCTGCTATGTTGTCGCAATGCAGAATAGCACTCGAAATCCATCTTGAGATCCCCTGTTTGGACAGAGGGAGACCTTTGCTTGGACCACCAAAGGCAATGAACAATTGCAAAGTCTTTCTAAATTCCTTGGTACGGTCTAAGTAGAATTTTAGACATCGTTGTAAATCCAGAGTGTGCAATGTCTTCTCCGCTGGAGTGACTGGGTTTGGAAAAAATGTCTTTAGAATTACTGGTTCATTTAAGTGAAAGTCTGTAGGAACTTTAGGAATGAATCTTGGGTTCGTCCGCAAGATGACCGTGTTCCTTTTGAACTGTAAAAACGGCTCTTGGATAGTAAGGGCCTGCAACTCCCCCATTCGCCTAGCCGAGGTCAGGGCTAAGAGTAGAGCCAATTCCCATGACAAGTATTTCAAGTCTGAGTGGTGAATCGGCTCAAATGGTTCCTTCATCCGTTGAGCCAGGACCAAGTTTAAATGCCAAGTTGGAGGAGGAGGTCTCACGGGTGGATAGACCCTGAACAGGCCTTTGAGAAATTGCTTGACAATTCTTGAAGACCATAATGAAGGACCAGAGTCAGTTCTCCTGAATCTTGAAATTGCCGCCAAATGGACCTTGATCGTAGAATGGGTCAGATTAGACTTTGCTAGCGAGAGTAGATAAGGCAGGAGTTGATGAGGTTTCGAAGTAAAAGGATCAACCTTTTCCTTTTTACACCAAATACAAAACCTTTTCCATTTTAATCTGTATGTCTTGTTTGTTGAAGGTGCTCTTGCCTGGGAAAGGATGTCCTTGATCTCCTTGGAAAGAGGGACATTCATGAATTCTCGCTGGTCAGGAGCCATGCAGTCAGGTGTAATGATTTTGGGTCTGGATGCCAAACCTGTCCTCCGGACATTGTCAGAAGATCCGGAACCTCCTCCAGCAGCAATGGAGGAACTAGCGACAGCAGATGTAGTTCTGTGTACCAAAATTGTCTCTGCCATGCTGGGGCTATTAGGATTATTTTGCATGGTTCCGTCTTCATCTTCCTGATGAGGTGTGGAATCAGGGGAATTGGTGGAAACGCATAAAGAAACCTCCCCGTCCAGGCTATCGACAGGGCATTGCCCAATGAGCCTTGATGGTGGAACCTGCTGGCGTATGACCGGCATTTCTTGTTGGTTGGCGTTGCAAATAGGTCCACCTCCAGTGTGCCCCATGTCTGAAATAGTAGATCCAGAACCTGCTGTTTTAGTTCCCACTCGTGACTGACTGAGGATAACCTGCTCAGTCTGTCGGCGCCTTCGTTCAGCACTCCTGGTAAGTGCTCCGCCTTTAGTGAAATTCTCTGAAGAATTGACCATTCCCATATCTGTTGAGCTTCTCGCGACAAGAGGAGTGATCTCGTTCCTCCTTCTTTGTTCACATAATGCATAGCTGTGGTGTTGTCCGTCCTGATGAGCACTTGTGAACCCTGGAGTTGCGGAAGAAAGGCTTGAAGAGCTAGCCTGATCGCTCTCAGCTCCAACAGATTGATATGCAGTTTTTGCTCGCGTGGAGACCAATGGCCGCTGACCTGCAGATCCTGCATCACTGCTCCCCATCCCTCCAATGACGCATCCGTCGTTAGTATTTGAGGCGAGGGTACGCTTGCGAAGGGTAGACCTTGGCACAAATTGTCTTGATGTGACCACCAAATCACTGCCTCTTTCATCTCCCGAGTGACAACCACCTTGTCCTCGAACGATCCGTGCACTTGTTTCCATTGGAGGTCCAGTTGTTCCTGCAGGGGACGCATTCGCAGTCTGCAATGTGGAATTAAGGGAATACATGATGACATCACCCCTAGCAGCGACTTGTAGCTGCGTACAGAAAGACACCTTTTTCCCCGAAGGTTTCGTGCCAACCGTTGTAGTTTCTCTATCCTCTCTTGAGTAGGAAACGCCCTCGAAAGCCTTGAATCTAACACTGCTCCTAGGAACCGTGCTCTTCTTGAGGGCATCAGCGTGGCTTTTTCTCTGTTCAAAGTGAGCCCCAGATTCTGGAACAGATTGGGGCAAGCCTGCACAGCGTCCTGCGCTAACCTTCTGGACGGGGCCTTCAGTAACCAATCGTCCAGATAAGGGAAGACCTGGAAGTGGTTCTTTCGCAGAAATGCTGCCACCGTTGCCAGCACCTTCGTGAAAATCCTTGGGGCAGAGCGAAGACCGAACGGCAGAACTCTGAATTGAAAATGGCTCTTGGCTACTGTGAAGCGTAGGAACCTTCTGTGTGCTGGGTGAATCGGGACATAGAAGTACGCGTCCTCCAGATCGAGCGTGGCCATGAAATCCCCCGGGCTGATCATCTTCAATATGTCCTGTAGGGATACCATCCGGAAGGATAGGGAGACGACATAGGTATTTAGCTCCCTGAGGTCCAAGATGGGGCACCATTTTTCCAGCGTCTTTCTCACCAGGAAGAACCTGGAATAGAAACCTTGGCCCTGTTGTTTGGAGGGGACCGGCTCTATCGCCCCTTTGCGGAGCATTTGTTGTACCTCGAGCCTTAGGAGACGCAGATGTTTCGATGGAATGGCTGCCTTGGGCCTGGGTGGAGGGACTTCCATAAATTCCAAAGTATGTCCTCGCTTTATGATGTTGATCACCCAACGGTCCGATGTTATTTTGGACCAATTTTGAAGGAATTTTGACACCCTGCCTCAAACTGATGATTTCTTGGAGGAGGGAACAGTAGGCAGAGCCAGGAGGCCGCTATTGGCGCTTGGACGTGTCCCGTCCACGGGCAGCCTGCTTGCCCTTGTTGTAAGGCCTCGAGTAAACACGAAGATTGGCCCTGTCTTTGCTGGTATGACTGGCAGTTTTGCTGGTATCCTGAGCTGTTTGAAGAATAGCGTTGCTGCTGTTGTTGGTATGAACCTCTATAACCACCTCCTCTGCCTCTCGAACCTCTGAAGGGAGATTTGTGATACTGAAGGGTACCTAGCGACCTGGCTGTTTCTGTGTCCTTTTTGATCTCTTGAAGAGTATCATCTATTAATTTCCCGAATAGGGCCTCGCCATTGAAGGGCAGATCAAGGACCTTGTTCTGAATTTCCGGTCTAAACCAAGTCGCCTTCAGCCACCCTTGGCGTCTTAACACTGCCGCTCCTGCCAACGCCCGAAAGGACATCGTGGCAATGTCCATGGCACAGTCTATAATTTCCATAGAGACCGCCTCACCCTCTTGTAAAGTCTTCTTTGCTTCCGCCACTGACTCCGGTGGAAGCTGTTCCAGATATGGAGCTATATCACACCATAATTGGCGATCATATCGTCCTAATATCGCCAAAGCATTGGCGGCACGTATTAGCAGGCTAGCCATCGATGAAAACCGCTTGCCCGTGTTATCAAGTCGTCGTCCATCCTTGTCAGGAGGGGCCGTTAAGGGAGCAGAGGGGTTCCGCGACTTCCTCTGTGCTGCCTGTGAGATGACAGAGTCAGGTTTTGGATGGCCCGTTAGCGCTGCAGGTCCATCATCTGGTGCTTTATACTTTTTATCCAGACGCGGTTGCACAGGGACCACCGTCGCTAGGTTTTTCATAGCTTTCAAACCTTCCTCCCACAAATGATCCACAATTGGAATCAACCTTGTTGTCTTGCGGTGTGTTTCTTTGAAATCATATAAGAAACAGTCCGTGGTTTGAGCGGGCATTACCAGTTTAAATCTCCCAGCTGCACGTTCCATCAGCTGGTGAAAACTGCAGATGTCAGCAGGAGGTGATCTACCAAGTCTTGATGAGGCGAAGCTTGGTCTGGGATGATGTAGTCATCATATTCATCCCCATCATGATCCGACTCTTGGTTACCATTGGATGATTCATCATCATCATCCCCATCCGGGTCATCGGCTGGCTCTGACGGAGCCTGAGGCACCGGCCGCTGAGGTTGAGGTGGCGTCTGTATCGGAAGTACTGGAGGGACTACAGATGAGGGGTTCCTCACTGGTGTCGAAGGAGCAGACCTACGTGGTGTTGGTCTTTCTGCTTTTGACTTACAGTCCTGCAGCATCTTGTGGAGGTCATGCAGGAATGTTGTAGGATCCGAAATCATGTCTTGTGGCTCATAGCCTTTAGAGTGGGCCATTTGATGATATTCTCCTTCCCCTTGGTCATATGCCCCTTCTGAATCTGTCTCTTGACTCTTGATTAGTAGCTGAGACGGGCTATTGGCATAGTCATAAGCATCCTGTCCGTCTTCCTCAGATTCTCCCTGGTCCAACAACAAAGTTGGCGGTAAAGGGGTCACCCTTCTCGGGGATGTCATCTCAGGAGTGATTCTCGTTAAAGAAACCATCACTCGTCTCTCCGTAGCCACTATCGTCGATGGTTCCTTCGACGCCGGACATATCCTCGTCGACGATATTGGAATTATAGATGTCGTCGTCGACACCACCGTCGACGAGCCCGCCGACGCTGTAGATATTGTCGTCGTCGATGCACTCGTCGACGACACCACCGTCGTCGATACCGTCGTCGACGCCGTCGTCGTCACTGCCGTCGACGATGATGGTTTCCTCGTCGACGATGTTAATGAAGCCATCGACGACATCTTCATCGACGATGTCGTCGGCACATCCCCGTCGACGCTGCCGTCGATGATACCTTCTTCGACGACGACGACGAAGCTTTCGTCGACGATTCTCCCGCCGATGAGCCCGTCGACGGGACCAATTGGATTTTGGGTCCGTCGACGATGTCTTCGTCGTAGAGGACTTAGAACTCCTCTCTGAAGAATGTGAGGAAGGTTTTTTGAAGGCTGGGTCTATCTTCTCACCCTTAGGAGGCGAAACCAGTTCTGCCTTATCCTTCCCACTGCGGTGGGGGGGACTTCCTGAACCCCGGCTATCAGACTCTCTGGGGGTCTTTTTAGAAGCCTTTGAGGGGCGCCCAACAGAGGAAGATGGGAAACCTCTACCCCTTTTCACTGTCCTTTTTGAGGAAGCGAATGAAGACGATTCCTCCTCATCACTGGAAACTCCATGTTTCCTCTCCTTCTGCCTCTGTAGCCATGTAAGCAATCTTCCAGCACGATCTCTCAAGGTCTTGGTGGAGAGAGTGCGGCAAATTTTGCAGTCCTCTGCCTTGTGATCCGGATAAAGGCAGTAATTGCAATCTTTGTGTTTGTCCTCCACAAACAGCCTTTTCTTTCCACAGGTGGAACAGGGCTTGAAAAGGGCTTTCTTTTTCTCAACTTCAGACATCCTGATGAAAAGGAGAGATTTCTGAAGTAAACTGAAGAAATCCTGAAGAAAAAACTAGAAATCTACTTGAAAGAGTTGAAAATAGAGCAGAGCTCAATGGAGACTCCCTAGCACAACGTGCGGTAGAAAATCTGAGGCTCTGAGGTTCCTTCAGGAAGGTTCCAGGGGTGAGGCTCTTCTGATTGGCTGATGCCTAAAATTTGGTCTCTTTTACAAAAAGAGGCTGATATGCTACAAAAGGGAATGAGGCCTAGGCCTTTCCTTTCTCTTTTGTACCTACTACTATGGTATTTTTTATTACCGAGACTTCCATTCCGACGACGGGGAATGATACAAAAGCATGGGAATCTATGAAAGTTCCAATACTGGGGCAACGTATATTCTGTTTAATTACATCCCCCATAGAAACTCTCAGTGCATTTGGGACATTTATAACCTCCGTGCGTCCATGTATTTGAAATTTAACAGCGTCCCATACAATCCCATCTAGGTCGGGCCAATTCTGTGGGATGAGGAGTGGGGTGCCAATGCTCCATTAATTAGTCGAATAAATGTTCTTTCCTCAACGTAGTGTTCATTCACAAGATGGAAAAAATGCACCACAAATCCAATTGACATGAACAAAAAACTTGAAAAAAGGACCAACCAGATGTAAGTCCAAGGAGGAATCAAAAAATGTTTTTTAAACCATGTAGCAAAAATAGAAAACTTTGAAGGGGACTTCGATGTGGTAGAGTGAGTGTCAAATGAAAATCTGGACTCATTAGCCACACAGGTCTGCAAATCGGGCATGCTTTAGCCCCAGGACCTACGCTGACCCCATAAGGCTCTCCACTGCCCTACCTAGGCTGCATCCTTTTGCTCCATCTGCTCCTGTTTTCACCACTGGTCTCCCCCTGCCGCCACAGCCCTGTCCATCTTCGCATGGCCGCAGTGCGGGGGAGACTACAACCCCCAGGAGGCATAGCGGCAGGCAGGCAGCCGCTCCACCGGACATCCGCGCCTGGAGGCACTTCAAAAGGAAGACTCTTTCCTGCGTCGCGGGACGTGTGCGGGACTGCGCCGGGCTAAGCCCGGGCAAAGGGCGGGCCCTCTGTGGCCCTCCGAGGCTCGAGGAGGCTGGGCTGGGCCACCCCTTAACAACCCGGACCCTGTAAAGCCATTTGACCAGGTGACTTTGACATACCCCAGTAATTATTTGTTTTAATTCCGGATTGCATGTATGACTTGGTTGTTTGCTGTTTTTGCCCATTATAACTAGCACTCGTTATTGCTGCCTAAATTAGATTATGGCTTTGACAACTGATAATGGGGGATCACTACCACCAAAGTTTAATGGCGTAAGCTTGGCTGGTACACTAGACGGTTACTTTACCAGGGCGGTAGCCGTTCTGGAGAGAGAAATTGCCTTTACGGAGGAAAGATTATCAACCGAATTCCTAAATGCTAAAAGATCATCGCTGGGCAGTATTTTGCACAGTGTAACCCCTGAGAGGCGAATTAGTCAACGCCTCATTGATCTGGGATTGCCAGAAACAAGTACTGTCTCAGAAGAGCATAGCATTATTACTTTGGGGAATAGTTCCCAAGATAGTTTAACTGGCAAAGTCAATAAAACACGGGGTAACACCTCCCCAGACAAGACCAAAGCAAACCCCATTGTGGAAATAACGTCTGCCCGAAGTAAACAACTGGGGAAAAGAAAATGGTGTGGGGGAGTACAGAGATGTAGGAGGGCCAAAATTCCCAAAATCGCGGTAAAGAACGTTAACTCCCTGGGAAATAGTGGAAAAAAACAAGTCCCTACCCCGCAGATTTCCGCCCAAGTTCTAGATAACATCAGGGATAATCCCGCGCCAAGAAGCTCTTTTCCGACTGCCCAGGGAGGAGTTAGCTTGATCGCACAGGTAGAACACCTGCTAAGGACTTTACTCCCCCATTACTAGAGAGACTAAGAGTGGTTAGCATAGGCCTTGACAAGTTACAGCAATCTACTACAGATAACTCTCATTTGCTACAAGAATTAGCGGGCAATAAGAGGGTAGCAGAAGAAGCGCACCAATCAAGTTTAGGGAACGGTATTAACAAACTAGCCAGGCCACCTACCAGCCAACCTCCAACAGCAACATCACCCAAAAATGTGGACACGAGGTACAGCAATCCTGTAGGAAGAAAGGGTAGTGCTAACACCCGTGATGATCCCAGCAACGCATGTGATGGACCTAGACTAGCTCCAGCAGAGGTTCCACACTCACATACATAACCCCTAGGACCTACACAGCCTTTTCAAACAACTCAAGGTTCAGGAAACAGAGCCATCCTCGACCTACCTCCCCAGAGCGCCCCAATAGTTATTGTTCTGGGGAACGTTCCACCTCTGCCACAGGGGGGGAGGGAGGACTTTGCACAGCTTAAAAACAAAGTCACCCATTGGCTAGCAAATAATACTTATAGCGGCCAAAACATAGGGCATAATATTATAATGACACCTCAAGTCTCATGGTTGGGCCGCTCCAGGAAATGCAAAGATGGTGACTGCATAGTAGTTAATTTTAACAGCACTCTACCAGTTGAAAGGATTATGAGGGAGGCAGAGACTGGGACTGTTACGAGAGGACACGGAATAGATATCCTTCCCCTGGGGTCTTCTACAGACCGGGGGAAGTATGTGCTAACTACAACAGGATTAGGAGGTATCCCATCATGAGTAGTAATGGACCAGAAGGGTGGAACACAATTCCGGTCAGGCCATTTAGGGGTGAAAAAAGGGGTGGTATGGAAACCCTATCAAACCTGGAGGTAACAAATAGATATAATATCCTATCGGGCCTAAATGAGTGTGACTGACTGAGTGTAACCACCATACACCCCCCATTAAATGATGGCCCCGACCCTAGCCCTGACTGCCCCACAATACCCTGTGGCAGTGGGGTGTCACGCGCCGGCCCCGTAACGGATGAGGTGGGTTCAGTCTGTGTATATAACATAGATAGTGAACAGGGAGGTACCCATCATTAGCACTGCACAGACCAGTCGATCTGTGGAAAACATAGGGGAAAATCCAGATGGTAATCTAGCTTATAATATAATCTCCTGGAATGTAGCGGGGTTAGCAGGTAAGATCACAGACCCTGTATGGACCCATTCTGTAAAAAAGTACTCTATCATTTGCCTCCAGGAGACCTGGGCAATTGATTGTAATATCGCTATGGAGGGCTTTAAATCCTTTTTTGTCCCAGCTACACGCTCTAGAAGTGGGCGTGACTGTGGGGGTTTAGCCATCTATTTTTCTCTAGCTTTAAGATGCAGCGTAAAGGTTCTTATTTCAGGCAATAAAAATTTGCAGGCTATCACGCTGGGGAAAGATGAGAATAGTATGTGCCTGATTAACTTCTACAATGCTACTCATCAAGGGGAGGGATGTAGGATTAATGACTTACATAATTTTATTATCCAATGCCGGGGTCCCCACAGAAGGAACGTGTTGTTAGCCGGGACTTTAATGTACACTTATGTGGTGACCCCATGTTATATACCCTACCAGATATGGGATGCCATCTGTCACAAGGTCTTCATTTTGAACATTCTCCAGAGGGAAACAACCTGAATTACTTATTAGAGGAGGAAGACCTCCTGTTTTCCATGATTATCACTCCACCTATGGTCATCCAAAAAGAACCTACCTTTAAAGGAGGGAGTCATGGAACCTTTATTGATTTTATCCTGGTCGATAGAAACCTACTGACATTTTTATCAGGTTTTGAAATAACTAGCAGCGATCATAACCCCGTTTGCATCCTACTAGGTGGAAACCTCATGAAAAAAAAATAACAGTAATACGTCAAGAGACACCACGCTACAACCTATTAATGGAGGGAGGCGCTTAAAATGGAATAAGGTGGTACTGACCGATTTCCTTGAGAAACTGAAAAAGTCCTGTACAAAGGACTTTAATATTTGCCTTAACCCCAACTCTGAGAGTGAAGGTGTCCTAACAGCCTTTGATAATATAGCCCAAAATATAGGAAATATGTTGGAGGCTCGGGGGGGGGGGGGGGAAACCCACCTAAGAGACTTGAAAAAAGCCCTCAAAATAATTCCTCGAGATAAAGCCCCGATTAGCTCACTGCGATTAACCTATAAAAAGGTGTTAACGAAAAGAAAGTCTGAGCTGAAAAACGCATTATGGGAGGAACTTTTAAACCCCCTGACCCTCTCTAATAGCTCCAGGTTCTGGAACACAATTAACCAATCACCTCTAGAACCGGGTGGGGCTTGTGTAGTGGGGTCAAATATTACTGAGGACGAATGGGTGAACCATTTTGTCTTTCAGGATAACAAGGAGCAATCAGTTACTCTACATGAGAAGCAAGGGCATGAGGTATTGGCCTTCTCAGTAAGCGAACTATTGGAGGGAATAAATAATCTTTCTAACAAAAAGGCACCTGGCCCAGATGGTATCCCCCCTGATCTTTATAAATCTGACCCCACACTCTGGGCCCCTATTCGCACAGCTGTGGGAAATGCTGCCGCAGAAAAAGCCTGACCAGCTTCATGGGGACTCTCAACAATAGTCCCTGTATTCAAAAAGGGAGATAGAAACAGCACGCTGAATTACAGGTCTATCTCCCTGATAGATTCCATCGTAAAGATCCTAGGGGGCATTATCCTGAAGAGACAGTCCCTATGGGCTGAAGAAAAAAAGATCATCTCTGACATCCAATACGGGTTTCGTAGAGGGCATTCCACCGTGGCTCAGTGCCTTTACCTCTACTTACTCCTGGGAAAGTACACCATCGCACGACCAGGTACAGTCTACGTGGCCTTCATGGACCTCTCCTTGTAGTATAGTTCCTATTTTCCCTATAGGCCCTGCGTATTGGAATAACATAAACAGCAGTGTAGACGTAGGACTGAGGTCTTCTAGGTCTCTACTGACTATGTTAGACTTAATTTAGGTTTGCGCCAGCTAGCTCAGAGGTCACTGGAAACTTTCTTGACTGAATAGGAAGTGATCAGCTTCCCTGGCTCAGATAAGAAGGGATTCAGCTTCCGACAGCCGCATAAACATGACAACTTTGCTCCCTCAGAATAAGAGTCAATCTCTAGAGTCGTGTGAAACAATAGACAGATATTTCACTCAGTCAGATGTGCATACTTAGTTTCACCAGGGTGCAGAGAATAAAGAGACGGGCGTTTTCAATAAAAGATATTATTTATTGAGCAGTCTTCCTTCTCATGTAAGAGAAATGAATTGCCACAATTGCAAGACTTGTTATAAAGTAAAGTACGTACAGTAAAAGGAGTATTATGAAATAATACTGTAAAAGCATTGATATGGGGCCAGATGTATCAAGGCTTTTGCGACTCGCAAAGGCCGAAATTCGCAGAATTTCGGCCTTTGCGACTCGCAAACGGCCGATTTGCGATTTTTGATATGTATCAAAAATTCGCAATTTGAGGAATCGCAATTATTTGCGATTCCTTATTTTGCCATAGCATTTAAGGAATCGCAAATTTTGCGATTCCTTAAATGATATGTATGACACATTTTTGGTTTGCGAATTTGTGTTAAGAAATCGCAATTTACCACCAACTTGTAGTTGGTGGTAATTTGCGATTTCATTTAAAAATGCTCTAATTGCCATTTGTAAGGGTGGCATGTGACACTTGTACATGCCCATAGGGCATGTATGTGTGCCACATGCACACACTTGTAGATTTGAGAGGTGCAGCAGGGTGTCTTTGAGACACCCCTGCACCCTTGAAATAATTCTCAAATTGCGATTAGCAAATTGCGAATTCGCAATTTGAAAATTATTGCACTATCATTCCTATGGGCCTCCTGGCCCATAGGAATGCATTGAAAATTATTCTTTATTTGCGAATTCGCAAAATGCGAATTCTCAAATAAAGAATAATAAGGAATCGCAAAAAAATTGCGATTTTGTACATACATACCGTTTTGCGAATTCTAAATAGCGATTCGCAAAAAATCGCTATTTAGGATTCGCAAAACGGTATCTTGATACATCTGGCCCATGGTTTCTTAGCCATAAGATACTTTAAAATGGATAAAATATATATATACATATATACATAGGCTAACGTGCTCAACTGGTGCTTCTAAAATACGCCTACCCCGGTGTACCTGACCTAAGCCTAATACGTGGGAAGGAGTAAGTAAGTAGCAATTTAAGTTAAGTAGATTTGTTGCCAAGGATCTGTTTAAGAATTCTCTCTAAGGGTTTAGTCAGCACTGTACCTTGGGAATAGAATATAGGAGGTCTTGTATCTCACTCTCAGGACTCGATATTCCAGTCACCCGCAAGGGTAGGCTGGAATCGCCGGAGCTGGATTTTCTCGGCAGGAGAAAAGACAGCGTCTTTCTCAGCGCGTCAAAGAGGAGGGTCAGCGTCCGTGGGCTTCTCGCTTCTGCTGGGCTCTCGGAAAGTAGATTAGCTGCTCTGCTCCAGAATCACCACCGTGTATTTGCTTAAGGCAACGTTGGTATATTTATACCTGAAAGGTGCCGAGCTTGACGTAAGGTTTGGACATAAGACGTCAATAAAGATGTCACTAAGAACTGGTCGTTCTTACAGTGCTCGCAGGAGTTCTATTACAAATCAAAACAATGCAAGCTGGGCTTTCGCTGGTTGCTGGGGGTTTGGTGTGTCGAAAGAACTCGGTGTGCTCTCTAGGAATCTAAGGAAGTAGCTTCTGCTGTGTCATGGACTGCAGAGGCGAGTTACTGAAATCCAGGCTCTGATTATTATGCCATTATAGGGATATTTATTGATTATAGCCGTATAGGGGCATAAGGTCACAATATTGAATCGGGTTCCTAGATAAAACACATCACCCACTCCACGGTTTTATGTCCATCAATTACTAAAAACGAAAGCAATAAAGATGCATGTGTATTCCAACCCACTCCAAAATACATTTTGCATTTGAAATGGTGTATTCGAAATACACGGAACGTTAAGGTACTGTACGTTTTTAAGCAGTGTAATCATTCAAAAAAAAATTCATATATATTCAGTTGAACAATTTGCGAAAATTACACATGAAAAGTCTCTTAATTTACAGAAAGGAAGGTCGAGACTATTTCATCACATAAAAAATGAAATTGCTTGTGAGTATGCCAGAGGCTGTGGTAACATATTGTCTCTAGATTATCAAAAAATAGAAGCTCTGTTCTTTATGAATAGTTCTACTGTAAGCAGAGTACATGTGCCAAAAAAAGTAAATATTTTGGAATATTGGAAAAAAAATATTTTGTTTCAGGGAAAAATATAGTTCCAAATGTGTTCAGTAGCTTTTGTTGTTTAAAGCTGAAGGCCGAATTCAGAGTTCAGGGGAACGCTGTGTGCCGGTTGGCTCAAAAGTTATTCTTTTGGTTCAGGGGAGAACATGACTTCAGATAGATGTGCAAAAAAAAAAGTCTACAGCTTCAGGTGAAAGTTCAACCATGGTTGAAAAGGCTGTTACCGGGCAGTCGTGAGAATGATTGCTATCATCGATTTCAGGATCAGCAATGCTCACAGAAGGTCCTACCTGGGTGATGTTGCTCTCATTCCTTGCTTCACTGCCACCACCTAATCGTAGTGCAGAAGTCTCAACGAATGCCGTCATCAGGATTGGTAACCGCTGGGGACAACACGATGCATGAGCCGTTACTGGACTTAGCAAAGTGTCGACATCCATTGGTACTGCTGATTGTAGTGTAAGACAGGTGTCTAACACGCATTCTTCTCCGCATAGCATACATCGAAGCACAGGTAAGATGCAGTTCTGCCATATAGGCCTGAATGAAAGAAACCAGGTCATATTCAGATCTCTTAGCCGGGCTAATCCAAGGACTTTAGTTATGCGGTCCCGGTAGCGTATTGCTAGGATCGTTTCTTCCATCGTTGCCGGAGTCATGTCTGCGTTTTGGCTTGCCATATCGGAGCAGAAGAGTCAAAAATAGGATTCCTGCTACGAGTCCCAAAAGTAGTGGTAGGCCACCAAAAACCGAATGGACTCCCACACTGAAACCTGGATCTGTCAACTTGCACTCTTTTTTGCCACTAAAATTAAAACTATTCAAGACACTTTTTCTCCTCTTAGTTTAGTTCCTGCACCTGCAGTGAGTCTTCTTAGATCTCTTTCTTTGGTATTGGAAGGCCCTTCTCTGTCCGACTTTCCACCTATCTCTCTTTCTGCTTCACTAGACTCTCTTGTCAAGCTCAAGTCTGGCTCTCCGCAGGATCCTTGTCCTGCAAAGTGTCTAGGTAGAGTAGCCCCCGCCATAAATTCGTTGCTCAACCCGGTGCTCAATATGTCTTTGAGCACGGGAGTGGTCCCCCTGGCCTGGAAACATGCTCTGATCCTGCCACTCATTAAGAAGCCCAATCTGGACCCATTAGCGCATGCTAACTATAGGCCGATTTCCCTTCTCCCAGCCTTGGCCAAGGTAGTGGAGAAGCATGTGCATACCTCCTTATCTAACGTCATTCAGAGCAATAATATTCTGCACGATACTCAGTCGGGTTTTCGGACCAACATGAGTACGGAAACTGCTCTTCTTGAGGTGACTGATGCCATCAGGCAGGTATTAGACACTGGAGGAAAAGCCATTTTAGTTATGCTGGATTTGTCAGCGGCATTCGACACCGTTCCCCATGACGGTCTCCTTTTAAGACTCTGGGAGATCGGAATACGAGGAACAGTGTTGAAATGGTTTGAGTCATTTCTGGCCGGCTGCCGGCAAACGGTCTGGGCGCCTCCTTTTTCCGCCATTATGCCGCCGCTGGAAGTGGGGGTGCCTCAGGGCTCCATTCTAAGCCCCACCCTTTTTAATATCTATATGGCCCCTCTGGCGGCGGTGGCGGAATCGTTTGGTGCCCAGATCGTATCCTACGCTGATGACACCCAGCTTCTCTTTACCTGCTCGAAGGGCTCTGACTTTGATGGTGCACAGATAGGAAGCTGTCTGGGTGCGGTCTTCGACTGGTTTAGGTGGCACGGCCTTAAATGTAACTACGATAAATCGGAGTTGCTTTTTTTTGGCTGTCCGCCTGATCCCAGGTGGAGGGCCTGGTGGCCTCCGGACATGTACCCTCCGGCAGATGCCTCTCCCAAAGCAAAAAATTTTGGGTTTCTGATTGATGATGGCCTTTCCTTTGGGTCTCAGATCCGGGAGCTTTCAGGGAAATGCTATGGCATCCTCAAAATGTTAAGGAAATTCCTCCCTATCCTGTCCCTTGTCCATAGAAAGATCATTGTGCAGGCTTTGATAGGCTCTCGCCTAGATTACGCTAATGTGCTCTACTTGGGATTGCCAAAATTTCTGGTGTCACGCCTCCAGATGGAGCAAAACTCCGCCGCAAGGGCCATTTATGGCCTTCCGCGAAGAGTGAGCGCATCGGAGTTGCTTAAAAAGCTCCACTGGCTTCCTGTAGAAAGAAGGATTACTTTTAAGGCTCTTACCCTTGCCTTTAAAGCGCTTCACCAGATCGGGGCCAGATATATAAGGAGGCGTCTGACATTATATGTCCCTTCTAGAAGTCTGAGATCATCCTCCTTGGCCATGGCTTCTGATCCTTCCATCAGGCGGGCTAGAATTGGAGGACGCTCCTTCCGATGCTTGGCACCGCGATGCTGGAATTCTCTGCCCGTCTCTCTTAGGAAAATCAGCAATTTACTGGTTTTCAGGAAGGAGCTGAAGACATGGCTTTTCTCCCAGTAATTCCTTTTGTTTCTCGCCCCACATTTTGCCCTGGTCTCTTTTTCGGGTTTTTGTCAAAGCGCCGGGACACTCCACGGAGTAGCTGTGCGCTAAAAAGATCCGTTTTAACATAACATAACATAACAAAATTGGGAAAGATGCCCAGGACTGCTTCGAAGGGTGTTAACAGTCCCGAAAAAATTGTCTTAAATACATTCAAGATACCACTGGAATTCGACATATTTATGATTTGGCTGAGCCTTTCTGTGAAATGCACGGGGCAATTAGTTGATAAAAGTGTATGTATCTCTGCCGTTGTCCTTGCAACTTGAAGATCATACGTTACTTTTGATGACGTGATGGGCACTGTTGTCTGTAAAAGCACAGACTTCATTCTGCTTAAAGTATCAATTCGTATAGAAGAGATATCCAATTGTCGCCTCTGAGTCTCCAGGGCCGGTAGGATACAATGCTTGCATACAGCAAGTGACCATGGAACTGACGCTTAAGAGATATGCTTTCCCTGGCACCAAGCCACAACAGCTGTGGTCCGTTATTAGAACGTAACTCCCATTAGAAAGTTGTCTAAAGAATGGCTCTATCTGTGTTGCAGGTGTGCCGTGCTGGTGGCATGAAAGGTTATTTGAAGTCCCCTCACAGGTCCCATGTAAATTAATACCCTGACACAGAAGTATACCGCTCAGTGATTGTTTACAATTATTACCACTAAGAAATACATTCTGGTTTTTGTCACTATAACATGTGTGTGTATATGGTAATTTCCATGTTGTTTTAATGTACCCTTTACCCAAACTTTCATACTGGCCTGCTGGTATATACTCTTATATTTACAACAAGGGGTGGTGAGGGACAGAGTCTCTGAATTAAACAGAATACTCTCACCCAGTCAAGAGATCAGGGCTAGATCCAACACCGTTTTTTAGCTCACTGCACCATCCCAGTTTCAGAACCTGGCTGTATGCAAATTAGTCTGTTCCTGTCCCAGTGCATGATGGGAACAGGGCAAACCAAACTACAAAAGCCAATTCTTACACTGGGAAGGAAACAAGCTACAGGGGACCGGTTTCTGGCATTTCAGCCGTCTTCGGCCCGGCTTGCTTGAATCCTGATGGTGCAATGAGCAAGGGACTCACATCTGAGTATACCCTTCCACGCTTAGGGTGGACAAAAATATTTACAACAAGGGGTGGTGAGGGACAGAGTCTCTGAATTAAACAGAATACTCTCACCCAGTCAAGAGATCAGGGCTAGATCCAACACCGTTTTTTAGCTCACTGCACCATCCCAGTTTCAGAACATGGCTGTATGCAAATTAGTCTGTTCCAGTCCCAGTGCATGATGGGAACAGGGCAAACCAAACTACAAAAGCCAATTCTTACACTGGGAAGGAAACAAGCTACCGGGGACCGGTTTCTGGCATTTCAGCCGTCTTCGGCCCGGCTTGCTTGAATCCTGATGGTGCAATGAGCAAGGGACTCACATCTGAGTATACCCTTCCACGCTTAGGGTGGACAAAAATATTTACAACAAGGGGTGGTGAGGGACAGAGTCTCTGAATTAAACAGAATACTCTCACCCAGTCAAGAGATCAGGGCTAGATCCAACACCGTTTTTTAGCTCACTGCACCATCCCAGTTTCAGAACCTGGCTGTATGCAAATTAGTCTGTTCCTGTCCCAGTGCATGATGGGAACAGGGCAAACCAAACTACAAAAGCCAATTCTTACACTGGGAAGGAAACAAGCTACCGGGGACCGGTTTCTGGCATTTCAGCCGTCTTCGGCCCGGCTTGCTTGAATCCTGATGGTGCAATGAGCAAGGGACTATAGGTGTGGCAGGGTATACTCAGACATGAGTCCCTTTCTCACTGCTCCATCAGGATTCAAGCAAGCCGGGCCGAAGAAGGCTGAAATGCCAGAAACCGGTCCCCGGTAGCTTGTCTCCTTTCTGGTGAAGAATTGGCTTGGTAGTTTAGTCTGCCCTGTTCCCATGATGCACTGGGCCAGGGACAGACTGATTTGCATATAGCCAGGTTCTGAGCTGGGATGGGGCAGTGAGATAAATAACGGTGATGGATCAAGCCCTGATCTTTGGACTGGGTAAGAGTGGTCTGTTTAACTCAGACACTCTGTTCATCACCACCCCCTTTTTGTAAATCGTTTTTGGCCACTATAGGTGTGGCAGGGTATACTCAGACATGAGTCCCTTTCTCACTGCTCCATCAGGATTCAAGCAAGCCGGGCCGAAGAAGGCTGAAATGCCAGAAACCGGTCCCCGGTAGCTTGTCTCCTTTCTGGTGAAGAATTGGCTTGGTAGTTTAGTCTGCCCTGTTCCCATGATGCACTGGGCCAGGGACAGACTGATTTGCATATAGCCAGGTTCTGAGCTGGGATGGGGCAGTGAGATAAATAACGGTGATGGATCAAGCCCTGATCTTTGGACTGGGTAAGAGTGGTCTGTTTAACTCAGACACTCTGTTCATCACCACCCCCTTTTTGTAAATCGTTTTTGGCCACTATAGGTGTGGCAGGGTATACTCAGACATGAGTCCCTTTCTCACTGCTCCATCAGGATTCAAGCAAGCCGGGCCGAAGAAGGCTGAAATGCCAGAAACCGGTCCCCGGTAGCTTGTCTCCTTTCTGGTGAAGAATTGGCTTGGTAGTTTAGTCTGCCCTGTTCCCATGATGCACTGGGCCAGGGACAGACTGATTTGCATATAGCCAGGTTCTGAGCTGGGATGGGGCAGTGAGATAAATAACGGTGATGGATCAAGCCCTGATCTTTGGACTGGGTAAGAGTGGTCTGTTTAACTCAGACACTCTGTTCATCACCACCCCCTTTTTGTAAATCGTTTTTGGCCACTATAGGTGTGGCAGGGTATACTCAGACATGAGTCCCTTTCTCACTGCTCCATCAGGATTCAAGCAAGCCGGGCCGAAGAAGGCTGAAATGCCAGAAACCGGTCCCCGGTAGCTTGTCTCCTTTCTGGTGAAGAATTGGCTTGGTAGTTTAGTCTGCCCTGTTCCCATGATGCACTGGGCCAGGGACAGACTGATTTGCATATAGCCAGGTTCTGAGCTGGGATGGGGCAGTGAGATAAATAACGGTGATGGATCAAGCCCTGATCTTCGGACTGGGTAAGAGTGGTCTGTTTAACTCAGACACTCTGTTCATCACCACCCCCTTTTTGTAAATCGGTATATACTCTTGGCATTTTTTAAATTGGAAAGTTGTTATCGGAATTGTGATAATCCTGTGTATTATCCATTCAATGACAGGTCTTTCTGACATTGTCAATGGTAATCTCTCAAGTTTTCCAATGCTCAGAATCGTATAGTCTGCTCCTTTATGTGCCAAACTGATTTGTTTATCAGTAAGGTTAAAGATAGAGAACAATGACGTTGTGTTGATTAAAAGCCAGGGCACATAGCCTGAACGGAGGATTTGCAACGTCCAGCCTAGCTGTACAATAGAACGTAATTGGGACTGACCATGTTGTAACATTAGCAAGTCCTGCTCTATTATATCTATAGCAAATGATACAATACTGTCCAGTGAATATATTCTGGAGGACAGAGTCATTAACCCGTTGTCCACAACAGAAAGTGATTTTTCCAAACTAATATGATCAATTTCTCGTATTTTCTCTGCTGTCTCAATTTTGATTCACTTTCCATGCCTCGTTGTAAGCAGCATATATACTGGCTGCTATGAAACGTTTTTGACGCTGCTTGCGTGGTCCCATTATGAAATCGCGCAAGTCAGCACCATCTTTAAGTAAAGACAAGTGTTGCTTAATATGTGCCAGTGTGGATGTTTGTAACCATTCAAGGCATAGTTTCCCTACACTGTATGTTGTTACTATCCCTGGATGTTGTCTCTGGGAATATCTAGGGTCTGGTCTGGTCATTTTTAACCCCTATATTTTGTTCAGGAATCTATCTTGACATTTATATGTGTCTGTTGGCCAGATTAACCACTTTTTCCAATCAGGATGTGTTCTGTTTTGATGTAAAATCTTGGATATGCCTATCTCAATATCTGTGGTTGCGTTATCAGGTATTGGCTTTGGAATAGACGGTTTGTTTAAGTCTTTGATCTTGGCTAGGCCAAGACAGGTCGTTTGTTGAATGGTGTCATTCAAAAACATTATTTGTTCTGGGATCATGCAGGCTCGAAATAATGCTTCTAGGCCTTGTACCTGCCAATCTTTTGTACCCCAGATGGTTTTTGTTTCAATGTTGTTTTTCCAGAAATCAAAACCAAATGTAATAATTTTTTCATAAAATGCTTCTGAATATATCAATTTAGTATTTGTCAGTATGGTTTTTGTCCCTGTTTTATCTAACAGTTTATAATAAAACGTTTCTGCATCACTTGTGTTAAACCCTGAGAAGTATATAGAATGTTTTTGAACTGCTTTTAGGTGCAGTAGCACAATGTTCCCATTGATTATATTTAAAAACATTTCTAGGTTGAGCAGATTTATGCAAATAGTGGTCTGCATAATGGGTAAAACAATACATCTGTTCATAATTCGATGAACCTTGCAAATAATCATGTTCTGTAAATTTTGCTGACAAAACTAAATCCGACATCATATTATTTATGCTTTCAAAGTCCCAATCATCAGAGAATGTACTTGGTTTTACAAAGTCACTTAATGAAACCTTAAACTTATGAGGATATTTCAAGAGTTCGACCGGTCCATATATTTCGTAATCTGTTTTGTCCCAAACTACCCCGCCGGGAATTGGAATGGCTGTGACATTCACTGATGATAGTTCTCTTTTCTCGATGTGAGATGACTTGTGTGGCTTCAGAACTAAGTTGATGTTCTGACTTGCTGTGTCCATTGTTCTGTATTTTCCCTCAATTAATTTTCCCAAACAAAGTACCATGATGAGCCAAAGCAGGAGGAAAAATACCCCTAGCACAATCCAAAATTCTAACCATGGAGAAATAAGATAGGTTTCTTTGAGTTGATAAAAGAGTTCTGTTGCTTCGTCTTTAAAAGTGTTTGTTGCTGGCGTCACTTCAGGGTCGCTTTGATCTTCAGAAAAGTTATCAAAATTGATGAAGTAGCCAGATGCAGTTCTGTCAATTGTTGGAATTGTTTTTCAATTTGCCTTTCATTAGCACATTCTGATGCTACATCATTGTAGACTGGTGTTTCATGACAAACTGTTTCAATTTGGCTTTCAAGAGGCACAAGTTCCATGAAATTGTTGTTGCATAGACCTTTTTTATTCACTGCAGGTTTATCAAATGTGATTAGTCTCTCAGTTTGAACCTCTTGGATTGTAGCAAATTTTGGTATTCTGCTATTCCTTGGGAGTCCACTGGGCCTACTACTTATTATTGGCCACATGATTGTGGTTTTACCAGTTCAATTGATACAACTCGGTTCTCCTTTTTACCAGCAAGGGGCGGTAGTACCACTGATCTTGTTCCGTTGATTGCTAAGACAGGTACTGCTTTTCTGTAAGAAGGCCCAAATTCCTTCTTAACCGCTATTTTCTCTCTGACCAGATCTCCAATCTTTGGAATCCAGACAGGTCTTGCTGGGACAGGTGATGTGTCTTCAGTGGATGTTGGCTGCTGTTTTAACTTTATGTTGCTCAGGGCTTTTCTTGTTTCATTTAAGTCCTGTAAAACAGCCAAACGATCTTTGATGTCAAAGCATTTTTTCTTATCTTCTACCACTGAAGCATGACTATCTAAGTCCTGAACATACATTCTAGTTCCGAATAATAGTTCGTACAGGCTGTAACCTTTTAGGGAATTTCTTGGCAAGTTATTAAGACTATGTTGGACACTTGTTAAATGCTGGACCCACCCATCACCCGAACCTAATACCTTTGCTGTTATAGATTGCTTTATGTCTCGTTTTTTTTCTTTCCACAACCCCGTTTCCCTCAGGATGGAAGGGACAAGAGAACCGCAACCCAATGCCCATGCTGGTCATGGCCTCCTTATAAGCTCGAGAGCTAAAAGCAGGACCCTGGTCAGAATGAAGCATGGCAATTGCGTATGTGCCGATAAAGACTCGCAAATCTTTTATAACAGTTCTGGCGTCAGCCGAGCGCTGGGGCCACATTTTTAAGTGAATATAGTCTTAAAAGAAATTAATAGGACGCTGGATTTCATGTATGGATAGCCTTCTGCTACCTACAGAAATGGCCATGGCATTACTCCGGTTGGCTCGTTACTGCGGTCTCTGTTGCAGTCTGGACAGCTCTTTGCAAATTTATAATGTTGCAGGCTCATCCCCGGCCACCAGTATTCTGATTGTAATTTTGTCAGAGATTCCTTCATCTGTTTGTGCCTTGGACCTACACCCATGTGTGCGTCTGCTATTAAAAAGATTCTCCGGTTCGTGTTTGGAATTACCCTATCCCCCACTCCAGGGATTCGAGCAAAAGGAACGGAGTTTGCATCAATTACCTATGTATAATTGAGTGGATAGTTCACAGGTAGTGCTGCACAGTTGACTTTTGAAGACGTTTTTTCCACCAGCATGGTTTCCCCGTCTAATTTTTTTTCGGAACGCTTTTTTGTGGCTACGGAAGCCGGATTAGTTGCTTCCGCTGTGGCAGTATTAGCCAATGAATTCCCTGCAACGTGAACGCCATCACGTTGATGACTCAGAGTGTGTATCACGTGAGTCTTTTGTAGTTCCTTCTGTAAAAGAACTACATTTTTCCAAAGCATTTTATGCTTGATTGTGGCACCTGTGTCATCTTTGTAATCATTTTGAACCCAGTTCTGCAAATCATTATTGTAAGAATTGACGCAAAAATGCGAATCGCACACGATTATAGTGTCGGGAATTCACGTTCGGTATTTTCAAGCGCCATCTTTAAAGATCTGATTTCAGCTCGCTGAGCCGAACATTTTCTCAGTGATTCAGTTTTTGTTATTTTCGGTCTGAATTTACCGCAGAGCAAGCGACCTTTAACAATCACGCAGGCTGCATTGTAGGATTTATCATCTACATTGTAATGCTGTACAAATCTGTCTGCATAGATTATACAAGAGTACTGTTGGAGAGGCAGAATTTCGATTGGCAGAGGATATTCTTCTTCATATTTTAAATCATTCCGTTTTTTCATGTTAGGGACAAAATAGTATGCCACGTCTTCTGCCGCCAGAGAATTTTCCCACTGTATCCATTTCGGATCTAGTGCCACTGTTTTTAGGTTTACTGGGCTGAATAGCGCCTCGAAGGCTGATTCTGCTGTGAAAACAGTTATTCTTTTGCCTTGGGCTAGGGCTCGTTCTCTAGCTACAGCAGTTTGTACTGCCTTTACAGTATTTTCTGTAAGACTGTATGTTTTTTCTGCTTGTGTGTACAAATGTGATTTGTAAGCTATTGGTACCGTTTCTCCCTCATTAGAGGTCAGGTACGTGAATCCGCATCTTCCTGGGATGACTCGGATTACAAGGTTGCGTGTATTATCACGTGTTTCTAATTTTGTTTTAGCTAACATATCTGTTTGTAGTGATCTCAACATTTCTGTGTGTTTTTGAGTCCAGTTGATTGGTTTAAAATCAGGTTTTATTAATTCGTAGAGAGGTTTAACCCTCTCTGCATAGTTTAGAATGTAAGTTCTTCCAAAATTCAGGAAGCCTAGAATTGATTGTAAGTTCTTCAGCGTTTTCGGTGCTTGGAGTACAGTGCTCTTCTCTAAGAAGTTGTCTGCTAGGCTTTTTCCTTCACTTGATAATTCGTATCCTAAAAATAAGACAGTTAGATGGGCAATTCGTGACTTTTTAAAGTTGAATTTGTAACCCTCTGCTGCGAACCCAAGTATTATGGTGTTCACTCTTTTCAAGTGAGTATCCAAGTCGTCATCTGTGAGACAAATGTCATCGACATAAGATAATGCCTCATCATCATACATTTGTAGTAACTCTGTTACTCTGGCTGAGAATAATCCTGGGCTGTTCTTGAATCCCTGTGGGAGCCTACAGAAATTTTTCTGTGACCCCATTATTGAGAAAGCAGTCAAGTACCTGCTTTCTGGTGCAATATTTTGACAAAAGAACCCATTAGAAATGTCTAATGTTGTTTTGTATTTTTTGCGAACTATGTTATTCATTAGTGCCGCACTGTGCGAATTTTGTACAGCAAATGTTTTGCAACAAGAGTTAAGGTGTCTGTAGTCCAAGACTAGACGATATGAATCGTCTGGTTTGGAGACAGGAAACAAAGGATTGTTCATTTGAGAGGTGCATGTTTCAATCACCCCTTGGTATTCAAGTTGATCTAAAATTTCCCTGATTTGTTTTTTAGCTTCTTGCTTAATCGGGTACTGCCTTTGTGCAGTAGGTTGACATTTTAAGTTGATTTTGTGAGGAGGAGAGTCCTCATCCCATCCTACATGATTTTTATGTAATGCAGGTGCTTGAGCTACTGCCCATTTCTTGCATATATATATTTAGTGTGAATTGGAATATGATTTGAGAAGGCAGGCATAATCATTTCTTCGCCATGAGGGCATTCCCTGACAAACTCTGGGGGCCAATCTTTCTCAGCTAACAGGATGTCATAGCCTTTTGAGAGGTTATCCCAAAACAGACCCCTTATTTTCCTAGTCTTATCTCCCTCTATACGCAATGTTATTTCGTATATTTTATGAGGTTCGCTAACTCTGGTATGTGCAGTTTCCACTTGAATGCATTCATTCGTGTCGACTGTCTCCAGATGATTCATCAGGATCTTGCGAGCTATGCTGATTTCTGCTGCGCTGTCTAGCATTGTCTGTGCCCACTCTCCGTTTTTCAGCTGTGTCCTCAGTATCCTCGGCATGTTTGATTACTTTAATACTGGCTACCTTCTTTCTTGGAAATTGTAATTTTTTACTTTGAGCAGGTTCCTTGTCTTTGGACTTGGCGTGCTCTTCCCTTTGTTCTGACCGTCCTCTTCTTTCCGATTTCTGCGAAAAAGATCGAGAGGGACGTGTATCAATATCGTGATATCTATCAGGCTTTTTGAAATTATCCCTATTTCTAAGGTTGTATCTTTTTTCAGAGGGCTCCCTTTGGGGAGACTGGTGTTCTCGATTCAGAGTTCTTTCTCTCCGCCGAGGAGACCTTCCTCTGGACTGGAAAACTTTTTCTTTGGGAGTGGATTGTTTATTTCCATCCCAGCTCTTTTTAGGAATGTTTAGATTATTTTTAATAAATAATTTTTCCAGATTTTCAAGTACTTGGGGTTTTACTGGTTTCCCACCCAAACTATCTCTTCCTAGTTCTTCATAGCATTTTTCTATGATTCTGGCAAGCTCAATTGGTTGATCTGTTATATCTGTCTCTTTCAATTTTTGGCTGATCGCCACAGATGCTGCTTCTCCTTTTATGTTGGCTAGTAATATAACCGAGACCTGCTTGAAGTCTTTCAGTAATTTCATACCAAGAGTTAAAGCAGGTTCTGGACCTTATTCATTCTGAATTTGTTTTAGCACATCTGGTATTACCGCCATGGACGGAACACCATGTGTTTTTGTGTAAATGGAAGCAAAGACTGTGCCCCAAGTGTCACAGTCCTCCGCATGTGGTGCGACCCCCATTGGAAGGCAGATAGTCAGAATTCTGTGTTTCTCAATAGGGGTAGAATTCGGGAATACTGCCTCTGTTTGAGTTATTTTCTGTGCTAGCCAGAATGGAATTTGTTCCCGTTTTGCGGGTGTTTTCCCTAGACATGATTGTATGTTCTGAGGTGTAATTTTATTTGTTTTCCCCTGATGAGGGGTCAGCTGTGGAATATTAACAGCTGGTTGGACTGTTGCTGTCCGCATTACATATTGGACTAGCTGTCTGTGTATTTTAATTAATAATTTTAGCTGTGCTAAAAGTTATTCGCGTGACATTTTATCAATGTCTGGATGTGGTGTGTAGCTGGCTAGAACTGGCCACGTTGCTCCTGGTCTACCTAGTGGACCGAGCCTGGTGATGTGATCATTATGTTTTAGGGCGCCTTTAAACCAGAGCAGGTGCTCTTGGTAATTTAGTGGTATTTCAATATCCTCGAAAGGAGTATATTCTTCTGGTGGTTCCTCTATTCTGTAATATTGGAATTCGCGTGTTGTAGCGTTTGCCGCTGGAAAGTGTATCCATGAATAGAATACCTCTGTCTGCCGATATTCGTGTGCCTCTATCACGAAAATGACTGTACCACCTCGTGATGACAGTCCGTTTTCTATAAGTTTTAAAGTTATAGTTTTTCTTATGTTGACCGGAATGAGGATAGCATTCTGGTCATTCTGTAGGAGACTCGTGTCATCCTCTAGTAGTCGGGCTGCTAATCTAGCTGCTTCCCTTTCGTCTTCACTGTCTGGCATTTTACTGTCAGAAAGGTTTTTTGTTGCAGATCAGGTTTCAAGGAGACAAAAGATTAGGTGCACAATATTTTGGAATACTGTATCCTTCAACATTGACTAAACCAGAAACTCTACATAGGAATCTCTTCCTACTAAGTTCCGGCGGATTTTAACCTTCCACCCACTCCAGACGTCTATTGGAGTATTTACAGGAGAAAGGGTCTGTGTGAAAAAGCACGACTGAGTTACTCTAACGTCTTGCGTTAGTTTTATCGCCTTACCAAACGTTGGGCGCCATGTAGTGTAGTTCCTATTTTCCCTATAGGCCCTGCGCATTGGAATAACATAAACAGCAGTGTAGACGTAGGACTGAGGTCTTCTAGGTCTCTACTGACTATGTTAGACTTAATTTAGGTTTGCGCCAGCTAGCTCAGAGGTCACTGGAAAATTTCTTGACTGAATAGGAAGCGATCAGCTTCCCTGGCTCAGACAAGAAGGGGTTCAGGTTCCGACAAACGCATAAACATGACAACTTTGCTCCCTCAGAATAAGAGTCAATCTCTAGAGTCGTGTGAAACAATAGACAGCTATTTCACTCAGTCAGATGTGCATACTTAGTTTCACCAGGGTGCCGAGAATAGAGAGACGGGCGTTTTCAATAAAATATATTATTTATTGAGCAGGCTTCCTTCTCATGTAAGAGAAATGAATTGCCACAATTGCAATACTTGTTATAAAGTAAAGTACGTATAGTAAAAGGAGTATTATGAAATAATACTGTAAAAGCATTGATATGGTTTCTTAGCCATAAGATACTTTAAAATGAATAAAATATATATATATATATATATATATATGGACGCTCGCGTGTAAAAACACAGCCACACTCGCGGGGAGAAACTTGAACTCGCCTTTCTTGCCACAGCATGCTTGAATAGCTGAGGAGCTCAAGAGAAAGTGATTCAATCCCATTTTGCCGTGGAATTCCTGACGCGTTTCGAAGGCTCCCGCCTTCTCTTCAGAGGATTTGGCGAACTGATGATGGGAATGCAGGTACCAGCCCTGATAATAATCATGGCACGCCCCTAGTGGGCAGTCCAAATGTCCCAGTGCCTGATGGGACTGGTAGTCCTGTTTAGTCTTGGCGCCCCATCTGTGGATCTGTGGATCAAGGCGGACGAGTGGTCTCCCCTCGCCAACCAGGCAACCTCACGATAGCGGAGTAGCAGACGGATATATGCCCGTCAGACTAGCAAGCTGGATGCTTACCCTAGTCGGCTCCTACCCTGAGGCTGCTTGGCGGTGCTCAGCGTGTATGCAGGGGCACTGCTCGCTCGTTTCCATCATGGCGCTGCTGCACTCTTCTGGCGGGTGCGGTAAAGGATGGTGATGGTTCCATCCACATATGGACGCTCGCGTGTAAAAACACAGCCACACTCGCGGGGAGAAACTTGAACTCGCCTTTCTTGCCACAGCATGCTTGAATAGCTGAGGAGCTCAAGAGAAAGTGATTCAATCCCATTTCGCCGTGGAATTCCTGACGCGTTTCGAAGGCTCCCGCCTTCTCTTCAGAGGATTTGGCGAACTGATGATGGGAATGCAGGTACCAGCCCTGATAATAATCATGGCACGCCCCTAGTGGGCAGTCCAAATGTCCCAGTGCCTGATGGGACTGGTAGTCCTGTTTATATATACATAGGCTAACGTGCTCAACTGGTGCTTCCAAAATACGCCTACCCCGGTGTACCTGACCGAAGCCTAATACGTGGGAAGGAGTAAGTAAGTAGCAATTTAAGTTAAGTAGGTTTATTGCCAAGGATCTGTTTAAGAATTCTCTCTAAGGGTTTAGTCAGCACTGTACCTTGGGAATAGAATGTAGGAGGTCTTGTATCTCACTCTCAGGACTCGATATTCCAGTCACCCGCAAGGGTAGGCTGGAAACGCCAGAGCTGGATTTTCTCGGCAGGAGAAAAGACAGCGTCTTTCTCAGCGCGTCAAAGAGGAGGGGCAGCGTCCGTGGGCTTCTCGCTTCTGCTGGGCTCTTGGAAAGTAGATTAGCTGCTCTGCTCCAGAATCACCACCGTGTATTTGCTTAAGGCAGCGTTGGTATATTTATACCTGAAAGGTGCCGAGTTTGACGTAAGGTTTGGACATAAGACGTCAATAAAGATGTCACTAAGAACTGGTCGTTCTTACAGTGCTCGCAGGAGTTCTATTACAAATCAAAACAAAGCAAGCAGGGCTTTCCCTGGTTGCTGGGGGTTTGGTGTGTCGAAAGAACTCGGTGTGCTCTCTAGGAATCTAAGGAAGTAGCTTCTGCTGTGTCATGGACTGCAGAGGCGAGTTACTGAAATATGGCTCTGATTATTATGCCATTATAGGGATATTTATTGATTATAGCCGTATAGGGGCATAAGGTCACAATATTGAATTGGGTTCCTAGATAAAACACAGCATCCTCAGCCTTTGACTGTGTTAACAGGGAAGGGCTGTGGTGGTCCATGGAAGCCATGGGGGTAGAGCATTATCTTGTGAACTTCCTAAGGGATCTACACAGGGACACCAAGGCCAATGTCAGATACACCAGGGACCTTAAGGTCACACAAAGTTTTAGTACTAGTCGGGGGTAAGGCAAGGGTGCATCCTTGCCCCCTTTCTTTTTAACCTCTACATTAATGACCTAGAAGATCACCTGGTTAAGACGGGGGTCGATTATCCACATATGGGCCGCCAGGGCCTACCCGTCTTACTATATGCTGACGACACCGTTTTGTTAGCTCGTACTCCCAAAGGCCTTCAAATATTATTGGATGCCTTCTATGAGTTTATGTTAAAACGAGACCTGCACATAAATAACACTAAATCCTATGTATTGCAGGTAGGGAAGGCTGCTAGAAAACAACACCAATTTAAGGTCAACCGTATCAGGGTACCAACATGCACCTCATTCTCCTATCGCGGGGTACTTTTAGATCAAAAACTGAACTGGGTTGCCTGTATGAACAGGAAAAGGGGTGAAGTAGCTAGGGCTAATGCCGCTCTCTTTAACTTTGCAGCCAGAATGGGTAACAGACCAGTGGCAGCCATGCTGAAAGTGTACAGGCCTAAGAGCATTACTATAGCTTCCTACGGTAGTGAACTCTGGGGCTATAGCAATCATGGGTGCTTACAAATAGCGGAAAACACATTTAAAAAAATAATACTATGTGTCCCACAGGGAACCCCCAACCTAACCATACATGAAGAAACTGGTATGCCTTTTTTAGGTGATACTCTATCCTTGCGTCCTCTTATGTTTTGGATGCAGTGTTGGCTTAATCATCTAGGACTAACACATAGTTTGTTAGCAGAATCTCTTACCTTGACAACATGTCTAAAATCCCTTGGCTGAGTTATCTTAGAGATTCTTTTCATAAGGAGGGCAGATTAGAACTCTTCTTAAATCCGGAAAGCATAACAGTTAAAGATCCTAAACTGATAAAAGAGTCATTAATCACCCGCAAAAAGTTGGAGAGAGAGGGTACGGAGTTACTGAAGCCTAGTGTGCGTCTCCACCTTATGCTTATAATGTCACCTGAGGAGGAGCAATATCTTCTCTGGCCTATACCAGCATATGATTGTTTCCTTTTAATCAGGTTCAGGTTTAATTTGTTCTATCTTTTATTGGCAGTCCCTAGGGGTTGCCACAAGGGAATGGTGTTAGCACCCTGTGGCTGTGACCATCAGTCTCCACAGGATATGCTTCACTTTATGTTTTTTTGTAAATACTATGAATTCCCTAGAAACATTTATTTAAAACCTATTTTAAAAAGGATGAACTTTGTACAAGCCCAGCCTGCTCTATACTATTTATTAATGCGGAACCCAGAAAATATCCCCTACGTGGTGGGCTTTTTAAAATGTACTATGATGTATAGGAAATGTTTGGATCTGTAAGAACCTTTTAGAGTTAATTCACCTATTACTTTGTCTCTTCTCTAGTGCAAGAGTTGTACATTGTATGGAATGAATTGGGGTTTCCCTGTATTATGTATTTTAATGGTAGCATGGTATGCTATTTTTAGTGTATTGTGAACTTTTATGGTTTTGTTTTGTCAAAAACCGGAAAAAATAAAAATTTTGAATTTGAATTTGAAATCGGGCATTGATAAGTAAGTGAGGTAAGTATATTCAGTATCATCAAGATGAGCATCAGGTATGGTATTCAAAAAGGACTTGAAATTGCAGGCATCTCTAAAGCAACATCAGGCCTGTTCCTAGGAGCCGGAGCCAAAACAGAATTCCTCTGCAGTGCTGGACAGGAGACCGCAGGTATCATACTAAGGAGATGTACCTTTTTTCTTTCCGACCTGGAAGTGGTGGTAAAACGACTGTTCTTGTGCCCTGCACGTCAAGCACAGGAACTGGAGCTCGATACGAGGGGCCAAATTCTTTCTTGTTCTCGATCTTCTCTTGGACCAGTTCTCCGACTCGGGGTAGCCAGCCAACTACCGGGATCTGCAACGCAGCATCAGATGTGGAGGGCAAGTGTTCCTTTGCAAGACTGTCTCTCGTCTCTTGTAGATTCTGTAAAACATGACAATGTTCATCTACGTCAAAGGGGGCAGCAGCCGCCTCCTGGTCTAGACCTTCAAGGTCCGGGACGAACATTTTGATACCAAAGAACATTTCGTATGGGGTCCGCCCACCCAGAGACCTTCTAGGGAGATTATTAAGTGCACGTTGTACGCTATTGAGAAGGGCTAGCAGTTCCTGCCACTACCTATAACCCTGATTGTCAAAGACTGCTTCAAATCACCGTTCATCCGCTCCACAACACCGTTGCCCTCAGGCCAGTATGGAGATGAAAATTTGACTTGGACCCCCAATGAACTCATGGCATCCTTGTACGCCTTAGAGATGAAACGCTGGACCCTTGTCTGAATGGAAGGTGCCACAGGCAAAAATTCCCACAAAGACACGCAAGTCTCTTATGACAGTTTGCGAATCAGCGCTGCGGTGTGGCAAGACCCAAACAAAGCGTGTGCAAGAATCAACTAATCAACTGCAACTAAGATATACTTATACGCAGTATCAGAAGAAAAAGGACCGCAGTGATCTAAATAAACACACCCAAGTGGTTTATTAGATATGTACAACTGTGTCTGGGGCGGACGTGCAGCAGTGGAAGGCTTGATCTGCTGACAAATGTCACATTGAAGGACATAATCACGCGTCTGTTTATACAGTCCCCACCACCAGAAACGTTGCAGCTGAGACACAGTAGCCGAAACGCCTGCATGTTCGGACGCAACACCTTCGTGGGCAGCTGTAATCAGTGAGGGCCTGCGGTCCGCGCTGGGAATTAATCTGTCACCAACATCAGGTATTTTCACATAAGGAACTTTATCAAGACTTAAATGATAAGAATACTTTGAAGGAAATCCAGTACGACATTTACTTCCCTTCTCAGTTGCGGCAATTGCTGCCAAGATGTCATTATCAATCTTACTTTTGGAATGTGTAACTGCTGCAACCAAATATGTCGCTACTGCTGACTTTGCGGCCTCATTGGCCAAACTATTGCCAACAGTGTGAACTCCCACACGCTGATGACCGAGAGTATGAATTACATACACGAGTGGCAATCGCTCTTTAAGTTCAGCCACTCAGACCCAGATCATTTTATGTTTTATTGTGCTACCCTTGAAATCGCGATAATCATTTTGAGTCCAAAAGAATAGATTGTTATTGTAAGACTGGACACAGTAATAAGAGTCACTCACAATAAGAGTAGTCACACCAGGATCTGCGTACTCCAATGCAAGCAGTAGAGCACGGAGCTCTGCCAATTGGCCCATACAGTACCCTAAAGTCTGCGTATGCACGACATCCGACTTGAACTCTCCATTCACCATTGTACCGACTTAAATTGCGCAGGCTGAGATTTAAGTGTGCTTAGACACATGCACGACTTGCGCAGAACCATCAGTGTAAATGATACAATGTAAATCCTCCAACGGACGTATAGTCAAAGAAGCAGGATGAACAAATTCATACTGTAAATACTCTTGCAACTGCAAGGAGGCATCAAAAATAAATGTGACATCCGGAGCCGTCAATGACGCCGCCCACTGTATCCACCGTGGGTGCAAAGCTTTAAAATTTGGTACACTGGCTTTCGTCACTGCTTCTAAGGCAGGATACGGGGTAACAACCAACATGCGTTTTCCCTGCGACAGTGCGCGTTACTTCAGAATCACCATTTGCACTGCTGTCAAAACTTTTTCCACAGTGGAAAACTGCATTTCTGCTAAAGTTTACAAGTGTGATTTGTAAGCGATAGGTACTGTCTCACCTTCGTTAAAAGTAAGGTAGGTGAAACCCACCGCCCCAGGGACGATTGTTATCACCAGGTTGGTATGGTTATCATGAGTCAATAAGAATTTAGATTCTAGAAGATCAGCCTGCAAAGATTACAAAAAGGCTGAATGTTCAGGCAGCCAGCACGATTTGGTAAAAGTAGGTTGTATCAAAGCATACAGTGGCTTGATACGCTGGGCATAACCGGGAATGTAAGTACTCCCGAAATTCAAAAAACCCAGCAAGGATTGTAATTTTTTCAATGTTGTCAGAGCGCGCAGTTGTGCGCATTTCTCCAAGAAGTGAGGAGCCAATCCTCGTCCTTTATTGTTGAGCTCATAGTCCAGGAACAACACTGTGTACTTGCAATGTGAGACTTTGCAAAGTTGAATTTGTAACTAAAGTCCACAAAACAACAAATTATATGGTAAACGCAGCACAGATGTGCCCAAATTTTGGCGTCTGTGAGATAAATGTCATCCACATACGAACAAGCATCTGGGTCGACTCCCTCCAAATGAGAGACAATACGGGCAGCAAACACACCTGGACTATTCTTATAGTCCATGGCCAAGCATCTAAATTGGCGTTGTTTACCACCCCGGGTAAAACTGGTCCATTGGGAACTTAGACCAGACAAGTTGTGGGCAAAAAAAGCATTGGATATGTCGAGTGTGGTTTTAAACCTTTTTCGCACAAGACCATCCACCAAAGCAGAGCCGTGGGTATTCAGTACTGCACAGGTACAGCAATGGAAGTTTAAATGCCGGTAATCCAATACCAAACTATATGAACCGCCAGGCTTGGTCACAGTAAAAAGTGGGTTATTCATCGGAGACACACAAGTTTCAATCACACCTTCATATTCCAATTGTTCAAGGATTTCTGCCACAGAAGTCTTCGCTTCATGCCGCATGGGATATTGAGGTTGGGGCTGTGGCATAGACCGTAAGGGAATCTCGTGTTGGGGGAGAATTTATCCCAACCACAGTGAGTATGGTACAAAGCCGGCCCAAGTGCCGTAGCCCACTCTTCTGCAAAATTCAGCGCATGCTCCTTAGACATTGTGTGCGCAAAACTAGGGAGGATTACCTCCTCCTCTCTTGAAGCTGCAAGAACAAAAGGTGGGGGCCAGTCAGCCTCCGCTAACAAAATATCATAGGTAGTCGTAACATTTTCCCAAAATACCCCTTTTATGCTACGTTGATTGTCACCTTCGATTAAAAGGTCAATCTCAAAAAGCCTGTCAGGGGGTGCTATTCTAGTGTCAGCTGTCTCAACAACAACAAATGTGTCAGTCGCTGTCACCTTCAGTAGTGGACGCAAGGCCTCTCGAACTATGGTAATCTCCGCCGCGCTGTCCAACAACGCCAAGGCCCTCGTCAGATTCCGAAGCTGCGTTCTCACTATCTGTGGCATATCTCGCTGTTAAAGCGGCAACTTTCTTTTTCTGAAACTGTGGTATTCTCTGTGAAGAATTGTCCTGCTTGCCTTTTCCGTCTTTCGGGCGGGGCTGGTCGCGACTCAGCTTGCCACCCCTTCCTCTGCCGCCGCTTCCGCCACCGGACTGTGAGGCCGATGTGTCCAGTAAAGAACGAGGAGAACGTTGATCAGTTACCTGAAAACGATCAGGCGATTTAATAGTCACGTGGTCACGCAAGTCATAAGTGCGGTCTGTAGACGCAGGCACAGGTGATGCAGGACGTGACTCCTGATTCTGCTGCTGTTTACCCTTTTTTTTTGTTCTTACTCCAATTCTGCTTTTGAGATTTGGGCTGATCAACCTTATCAGACTTTGGAGCCGGAGTCTGTTTTTTCTCCATTGTAGAAAAAGGCTTGAGACTTAAACTATTACGGCCAATGGTCTTATAAGCGGCTGTAATAATTCTCGGTAACTGACGGGGTTTGTCGGCATCGGGGACATCGCGTAAGGCATTAGGCACTTGAAAGTTAACTGCATCTCCCTTAATGTTAGAAAGGACGAGATCGGAATCCACGTCAAAACGTGCCAACGAGTCTCATTACCGATTCAACCGAAGCCTCAGGTCCATGCTCATCCTGAACACGCTTAATGACCGACGGAAGGACAGCCATTGACGGAGTGTTGAAGCACCTCGTGTACACTGCCGCAAAAATTCTACCCCATGACTCGCAGTCACCGGCTTCCGGTACCAAGCCCTTGGGCAAACTAATTGTAAGAATCCTGTGTTTTCTACAGGACTCGAATTAGGAAATACTGCTTCCAGCTGGTCAAATTTCTCAGCAAGCCAAAAAGGCATATCATCCTTATCTTGGGGATGCTTGCCCATAACCGCATTAACCATCACAGGACTAAGCTTCATTCCGCTTGGTCCAGCTGGAAGCGCCACAACACCAGGGACCCCGCCCTGGAGATTGCGGGTGATATTTTGGACAAGCGCCCTAATACCCCCTATTGCGGAGTTATATAGGAGCCTCAAGTCAGCAACGGGGACTGCCCTCGCACAAGAATGTGGGGTAAATCCAGCCAAAACAGGCCAAGAAGCGCCTGGAATGGACAAAGGACCTAATCTAATCGCCGTTAAACTGTGGGGAAGGGTACCATTAAACCAAACACGGTGCTGCCATGCAGAAATCGGAACTTCCTGTGTCCTATAAGGAATGTATTCCACGGGCACGGCTGTGTGAGTATAAGTGTGAAACACTTGAGTAGCCACATCCACAGGAGGAAACGTCACCAATGAGTAGAAAATCTCAAAAGGGTATGCTACTTCAGCACTCACAACTAAGATAACTGCCATGCCTTCCAAGGTGACATTATAAGCCTGCAAATGATTGCGGACCGCAATGCGACTATACTGCGGTATGTCAATGTCAGCCATAACGACACAGGAATAAAAAGTACAATGCAATACAATGTAGCACAACTGGGTGATAATTAAAAAGGAAACCGTTTTGATAGATTCAAGCTTGAAAAGACCTATGTAACTATAGGTAGGTTTATCCATCACCACTGTTAACCGGAAACAAAAGGGAGGGGCTTAAGGACTGATATAAGCACTACTCAAGCATCTCGTAAATAAAACCACCATCCGTTGGGAGCCATGTTGCAGGGATTCTGCTCCTACACAGAACTGTGCACAGAGACTTAGGACCTTAGTGAATTAGGCTTACCAAACCTCACCTTAGTACCCAACATCTCCTACCAGACTAGCATCAGTGTCTCATTATCTCTCTGTCCTATAGTAAAGAAACCAATGATTATGCAACCCAGAACATGTGACTTAGGTTACCTCAGGCAATGTGGAAAACAAGAACACTCTTTTGTTATTCTCTCATACCAGTCCAAAACATGGAGTAAAAGGAGAAACGAGCAAGTTTGAAATATTTATTTCTAACGCTGTGATCTCAGGCGCAGCACCTTAGCTAATACAAGGAGACATATTATTAGAAACAAGATTGTCAGCATAGAAACTATTCCATAAAATACAAAGGGAGAAAGCATGTTATAATGCTAAATGGAAACAGGTTTAAAATATACCTATATTTCACCCTCCATTGCTAGTAGGTTATTTTATGACTACAGAAGGTCTCTTAGGCTTACATAGGCGGCCCCATACCTCTGGTATTAGCAGAAGTGGATCACATCAAATTCTGCATAAGCTCTCAGTATACAAATGTTCTCCAAGTGTGTGTAATTATGCCTACGCAGTGCATTATTAAACACGCCAAAATCAGAGGTGGCCACAGCTGCATATGTGTTATGGCAAGAACGTGCTCTGATCAGTTAGAACAACAGCCACAGTGTCTAAGATAACCTTAACGGTCTCGGCACCCATTGTACAGAATAAACTAACGAAGCAGCTTAGAAATGTAGCAAAACAAGTTATTCTCATGTGAAGCAAAATGCACAGCTTTCTCTAAACAATAGCACAAGTGCGTGTTGTATGCAAAGCAGAGTAGGAAAGTAAAAATGGCGTTTAAACTTCTAATAAGCCCATGCCAACTTAACACTGTGTGAATGTACGGCTCATCTCCACTACAGAAGGTGTGTCTGTTGCGGATGGTGTGTGTATGTTGTGATGTCTGGGTGTGCTGGTGGTGTGTATTGGTGTTGTGTAGTAGTGGTTTAGCTGACTGTGGGTGTGCTGGTGGTGTCTCTGGGTGTTGGGATCATGGGTGTGCTGACCATGGGTGTGCTGGTGGTGGGTATAGGTATAGTGGTAGGTGTGCTGATTGCATGTGCTGGTGGTGTGTGTAGGTGTGGGTGTTGGTTTTGTGGTGGGTGTGCTGACTGGGTGTGCTGGTGGTGTGTGGGTGCTGCTGTCATGGTGGATGTGCTGACTGTGGGTATGCTGGTGGTGTGTGTGGGTGTTGGTATCGTGGTGGACATGCTGACTGTTTGGATACTTGTGGTGGTGGGGTGTGTGATGCCTGAATGTGTGTTTTGATATTTTTTTTGCCATGTCAGTGTGAAGATGTGCTGCTTCTGGTCATTGTAGATTGTGTGTGCGAATGTTTGAGTGTACTTGGGATAGGGTTGGGTGGGGGGATTTGGGATTGGGAAGGGGGTAGGAGTCTGGGAAGAAGATTGGGGTGGGTAGGCTACTGTGCTCAAAGAGGAGGCCAGACCCTGGAATGACCACTGTAGGCCAGACAATGAAATGTGAATGCCATCCAGGTAAGCCAGCATGTGAGAGTTGTGGCCGGCCAGCCCCTGGATGGCAGGATGTAAATGCAGTCTGTCCTTGAGTGATCATCCTTAAAAAATGAACAACTTCCTGATTGAAAGCTTGAGGGATGAAGCACGGTGTTTTCTAACCGCAATACTGATTCAGGTATTGGATTAGGGGAATGATAATTATCCCCATAGAAAATTATTAGTAACTTTGACATACGTCTACGACACTGAATGACAACTATAGAAAACAACTGATGGATTAAAAACAAATA
Source organism: Lissotriton vulgaris (assembly GCF_964263255.1). Taxonomy (NCBI): domain Eukaryota; kingdom Metazoa; phylum Chordata; class Amphibia; order Caudata; family Salamandridae; genus Lissotriton; species Lissotriton vulgaris. Next base: position 455,356,800 of record NC_141700.1, on the reverse strand, counting down.
AAAAATGATATTCAACGACATATAAATACGAGCCCTGACAAAGTTCAAGATTTCTTGAACAAAACAGGTTGGCTGGATGCTTTTATTGATTGGACTTTACAACTTTGATTATTGAATTTGAATAAAGCAGGAATTTTTCTAATGGATCTAAGGACTTATTGATTGATTTAATTACCGGTGCACCATTCCACTTGTTGTTCTGTCAAGACTCAGCCTAGGACACCAGGGCAGGGGGATGGTGCCTGTTACGAAGGCGATACCACCCCTGTTAGGGGGGCAGCTATGGCCTACTGGTGGGAAGCAAGATGGAGGGTGGAGATAGGAATATGGATAGTGAACAACGAAGCAGGTTTAACAGGTGCTCCAGGGTCTACCACCACCAGGGGATAGTCTTCATGGAGGCCTCCGAAGAAGATGTTGAGTCTCAGGTTGCCTCACCCTAGGTGAAACTAGCTTCCTCAGTATCTGTGGTGTCCACACCGGAGCCACAGTGCCCAGCTTCCTCCACACTGACGTGGCCGCTGTCACCTTCGCCTTGGACAGACCATGCTGAAAAAAAGGATAGAACAGTTTAAGAGTATCTGTGCAAATACAGTTGGACATCAACTTTGATCACACAACATTTGCTCAAAGTCTGGAAATTCCCCATGCCAGCTCAGATATCATGTATGCCATTGTCCCTTATACACCTGTAGTCACCTCCATGACAAAGATCTTCAACAGCAGGAGTAAACACATAGCCCATGAGACGTTTCTAACCCACTGTAGGACAGAGCTAAACTATATTTCCATTTCCAAAAGAGCTATGTGTTGGGCTTCAAATCGACTTCTCAAGATGGTATCCCACAACATCTATGTGATGTGACCTTCCATCTGCAAATGTCTCTTCTAATATCACATTTATCACCATCATTGCTTTCTCATCTGGACAGAATTGAGGACACCAAAATGTTGTTTGAGGGACATGTAACTCTCTCACCAATGTAGACACATTCCTGTCTGTTGAATTAAAACAGTTTGGCATACAATTTCACTTTGTTTCACACACACTGCCGTACGTGCACATTTGTGAAGGACTAAGGCGTCATGCCAACCTGATACTGTACGCATGAACTGAGTAGAAATTGGCTGTACAAACTGGTTGGCTTAGTTTCAAACAGGTTCCAGATTATGAATGATGCAACTGTACAGGTTTCCAGTTCTTAAGTAGCAGATGATCTTTATCATTGTGTCATAGCACCAACTGACCATTGTCAAGTCTAATACCTCAACTGCATCATATAAGTGTGCAGTTTGCCATGTCCCCAGTAACAGGGCCTACCTGACCTAATCAATTTGGTGATGGAGCATCCCACCTAACCCAATCATTAAATAGGGCATCTTTGGTTCAACTTTCCCTCATGACACAGAAAAAATGCAGGTACCCCTTTGTTCTCATTCAGTCATGAGTCTGCTCAAAACAGAACTTGGCTTGAGATGAGGAATATAGTGGCAACCTTCAGCATAAAGGAATACACCTGATATAGCATCAGACACAGATTAGCTTACACTTCTAGAAATCCTCATGTGCGTTGGATGTGTGTCAACCGTCATATTGATGCCAATCAAAATTGCTAGAACTTAAAAAGTTTAGACAACAAAAATATCTTCAGACAATAAATTACTTCCTTAATGCTGATGTTGGTCCCTCAACTACCCATCGAGGTACGGGTAGGCCACTACTAGGATGCGGGCCATTAGGGGTGAGGGTGAGGTGCACCCACTTTGATTGCTGGGAGGACCGCCCGAGACAGCCTCCAGCAGACTTCAGTTTTGAGCACCGAAGGTATACCCACCACTTCCAACAATGCAGTCTGTGCCATTTATGGACCCTCGGGGTCCACACCTTCTTGGTGATGGCCTTCCAACTTTCCAGCTTTTAATAAGCATTGACCTGTGTGGATGATAAAAAAACAAGAATAGACATTTTGAGTGATTTGTTTTGTCTGCAGTGCTGTGACTCAATTTCATGCAAAAATAACAATTGATGGACAGAATGCAGAACAATGTCATACATTCACCCCAGTACAGAGATCTGGGCATACATCCATTGTTTTGTTTGCTCACTATGCCGTTCCAGTTTGGACCCAGCCATATGCAAATCAGTCTTGACCCTGCGCCCAATGGGAACAGTCCAGCCCGAACTGCCAGGCCAGGTCCTCCCTGGACTGGAAACAAGCATCCTAGGACTCAATTACATAGCATTTCTCACATGCATTCACCAAACAGTAACTCAATCTTTCCCTTAGACGATTTAGAGGTTCCTATGAAATCCTGATTTGCATTGTTCATTTGAGCACCCTTAACACTGTCTATCTCCTCATTTTACCATTGCAGGCACAAAACATCATCTAGGCCCACACGCAGCTATATTGTCTTAAGGCCTAAATTCCTAAGAGTCAGTACCCATGGTTTGCATACATTGACTAAGGGCAGTATGGAAGGGCAGCTATGTGTAAGTTAGAGCAGGTATTGGGGCGATGTATGAACAAGTGTGTGTAAGAATGGGACATACTTGTTTGGATGATTGAGAACCTGTGGCATTTGAAACTGCAGCACATAAAATGTGTTACTCTGTGTGTGCACCATGACGTGTTGAAACCATACAGAACATCCTATTGCACAATATGACTTGTAATCTCACTTGACAGGACAGCATCAGACAACTCCACTTCTTTCAAACATTTTCTGCCACTTACCATCACTAGCATTTTCATATATATGTCTGTATGTTGTCCCTCACACCACTGGTACGCTGTCAACTGGTCACTGGTAGTAAGGGGCCTGCAGTTTGTCTGATGAAACTGTAATTGTGAGTTACATGGACAGATATTACAGCGTCTTATTGCAGGTGACTTTACATTTTCATGCACAGACACTCCTAACAGTGTCAAACAGTCCACTCCAGTCCACTCCAATTACAACACTTTGACCATGAGGAAAATGGTACAAATTAGGATGTGACCAAAAAATCAAACAAATAATTTAGTCAAACATTTTCCAATCAGACATGTACCTGCTGCTCTTGGGTCCCATAGAGCTGGCTGTTGTTAGGTTTTGAAACCCCATTCCTGCTATGCACTCGTTTCATGTAATATTAGGTTAGCAGAGTGTGGCTAAATAGGCACCATTTGTATTCATGTTATGCAACCCGCTGAGTTATCCCTGTAATGTGCAAACTTTAGTTAGCGAGTGTGACTCCATTTTTTATTTCGTAATCCCTATTAGGTTGCTTAGGCTGTGCCTGAACTAGGCCTCTTTTGTATTGCTTGCCTCAGCAGAACACTGTATTTCGTTATTACTTTCTCCTCTGTTCAAGGCTGCTGCCCGACTTACTAATGAATAGGCCATTCTGCCCTTGCATCCCTACCCGAGTGAGTAGTTCTGCTCGCACGTTAGGAGACGCTGAGACTCAGCACTGTAACCTTGACTTACAGATAGCATGTAAGCATATTGCAGGTGATAGCCCATCCTTCTGTGCCTCCTTTGTTCATGTTCAGCCCAGGCTGGTAACTTTTCACTGTGGGCGTGGTTGGAGGCTTATGGGAGGAATTATTGTGTGTTGTGGGCTGTTGGGGGGGTCAGTCTCTCGGCAGACATCTTAGGGTACAGGTCAGATTGGATTCCTCTGTAGTGTATTGCTAATAAAAGCCTGTTTGTATTCTCTACTGTCTGACTGACTCTTCATTACTTTGAAACGCATAGCAGATGGTTGTAAATAACCTGATTGGCCCCTAAGGGCTACTTCCTTCAGTTGGCGCCCAAACAGGGATCCTGCAAGGTGCCCCGACTCACCTGCAATTGGGTTTCAGGGTCGGGGTTGCATCCGATCGGTCGGACGGATCGGAGTACCCTACACGATTGAACTTGGTTCTCGCGGCTGCCCTACCCGTCTGATCGGGTGACTCCTCGTCTAGTGGTCACCGGCTGGGGTCCTGAGAAGGTGAAACCTTGGAATTGACCATTTGGTCTGAAGAGTCGGCAATGGAGAATAACTTGACTAGACCCGAGTGCACCAGGTGAGTGATTTGATTCTTGGAAAAAGTGTGCCATGCTTGAACGGCACGAGCCAATGGGCTGTGTCTTGGTACAGTCTTAAGGCTGTCTTGGTTTGAACTTGGTGTGTATGCAGACCCTTTAAAAGACACAGAGTGTTTGTGAATTGTCTTCCAGGCCAACTGGGAATTTGGTCTACTCTTGAAAAGGTCTGGCACTGTTTGCGAACAATCTGCAAGGCCAACTGGAAATTTGGTCCACTCTTGAAAAGGTCTGAGTCTAGAGCCTGTCTTCTTGAACTTGGTACAGTCTCCGGACTGTCTTCTTGAACTTGGTACTCTCTCCGGACTGTCTTTTTGAACTTGGTACAGTCTCCGAACTTTAGTGAGCTGTCTTCGGACCGTTTTGGTTTGGTTCTTGAACAATTTTTTTATTATTTACTTTATCTTTTAATATTTTTGTTGGTGTTATACTTGTTCATTGGGGACAGCCCATATGTTTTATATTAAGATGCCTTGTCTAAGTAAACTGGGGTGTTTTGGATGTCGGTGTTGTTCTACTGAGGCTCGACTGGAAGAGAGCCAGCGTGCGCCTTCGGAGGGTATTCCAAATTTTGATGTATACGTCAAGCACGGTATTGGCCCTATTATATTGAGCACATTGTGGAATAAATATAAGAGGGACAATGCTGAGTTACAATGGCCACTGGCTGGCTTGTTTGATGAACAAAAATTGAATTTCTTGTAGGACAAATTGTTTGCCAAAAAGAGCAGGCAGTCGATGTTTGATTCTCTAAGAGTATGGCAGAAGGAAGCAAAGAAATGGCATATGAGAGCAGAGAAATAAGCCCGGAAGAGACAGACGCAAAACATAACGCAGAAAGCAGTGGCCTATGAAAGGGAAAAGATAGAGAAAGGCATAGAATGTGCAGATAGAAAGTTTCAATTGCAGACAGATACATTTTATGTTACTAGAGAGGAGGGTGATGTTTTTGTTGAAGAGCTATTGGATTCTCACTCTCCTCCACCTTATGCTCTTGAGCGGATATACCCAAAGGTTCCAACATCTCAGCCCCCAGCCCCTGGTGCAGCTTTACCTAGTATTTCTGCCTCCAGTCAAGCTGCTTCGGACCCAGCCCGACTGCTTCCTCTCCATTCACGCAAGTATCAGGGGCAGGAACTCCTACAACACTGTATCCCTTCTTGAGGATACCTGTCTCTTTGTCTGTTTTTACATTTCTCAAGTATGACTCCCCAAGCACTGCAGAATGGCAAGACCCCTGTATGTGGGATGCATGAAGGGAATTGGGCGGCAGCATAAGACCATATGGAGAAAGTATTGGTGCGTTCTGCTGTGGGTGATGAGGAAAAGCAGATAGTGGTGAATCAAGCAGATCAGTGGGCACGGAATGCGATCTATAGTGTGGAAGATGTGTGGAGTGTGATGAAAGATTATGAGCCCTTCATACAGCTACATGCTCTTAACAGACCCTCCAGGATTTCGCGAGATCGTGGTTTGCGCGAAATCGGCACTTTAGTAAAAATGAAGTGATTTTTACAGAAGTGCTTGCGAAATCGGCACTTTAGTAAAAATGCCGCGATTTTTACTTAAATGCCAGCGAAAATGAAGGAGGTGGGGTGTGATGTGGGACATTTTAAACGTTCAAGAATGTCAAGTTCAGTTGGCTTAAAAACCAGACCTGTTTGAGGGTCTCAAACATGGCATGACCATTTTTCAGCTGTGCAAATGGTGGAAAATGAAAAAGGAATGTGTATTTCTTCTTTATTTTCACAATCATCTCATAATTCTTTTTGATTTCTTGCTTAAAATTTTTCTTTGCTTGTTCGATTTTGAACAAAGAAATGCGTTTTCTTAAATAATAATTTTGTGTTAACCTGTTCGGTCAGACTTTTTCCTGGCATGTATTCGTATTTCGGTGCAGCCACATGGGTCCCTTGTAATATGCGCTCAGGCAATACTCTATGTGGGTCAATTAATTTCCTTGATCACTGGATTTCTCTGTAACAATGTCCCAATTAAAAAAAAAATGTTATTTGGTGAAAGAGTAAAATTCTAATTTAAAAACTAGGTGCGCTGAGTTCATTCTCGCTCGTTAAGCAGTGCACGCGGGTGTCTCATTCTTAAAATAGCTCCAAATGAATTTGGCATATGATCCCGCAAGCCAGGCAGCAAGAAATGAGCTAGTAAAATTGAGAATCTGCGAACCGAGACTTGTGCCTGGGTTCATGGGTGAGGTCTCATTATAAAGGGTCCATCGATGGATGTGTAAGTCAGACCCTCCAGGATTTCGTGATTTCGCGGTTTGCCGCGAAATCAGCACTTTAGTAAATAATGCCGCTATTTTTACAAAAGTGCCCGCAAAATCTGCACTTTTGTAAAAATGCAGCGATTTTTACTTAAGTGCCCGCGAAAATGAAGGAGGTGGGGAGTGATGTGGGTCAGCTCTTTCTCAATTTCTCAGGGTCTCAGCTTCTCTTTACTGTTTGTAATGTAGAGGGTGGCAGATGATGGGCAAGGGAGAAAGCTGTACCCATTTAAAAATACGGAGGATGGTAGTCTGACCTAATGGCAGAAAGGGTAGGAGTACAAGTATCGGCACGCGAGCAGGCACAGTGCGGGAGAGAGCACACCCTGGTGGCAAGTCGCGCCTGAATCTGGTTGGGCCAGATCAGCAACCAGGGACTCTCTCCAAAAGCTGCAGCCTCGGCAAATCACCACCGGACACCCATCCTTACTGGAACTACTGTCCGCAAGTGTGAGGGCGATGACAGAATATGCCTGCAATGGCGGGCTCCATCGTCGCCTAGACGCCTGCTGCCTGTCGTCTCATGACTCAATGGAGCCTGGGAGGGGTGTTTGATGAACAGCGATGGATGGGCAGCAAGGCACGGGGGTAAGGCGGCGTGAGGTTGGCGTTTTCAGTAGCTTCAGCAGCTCCTGCAGCTCGCGTGCATGTAGATTCTCCTCCTATGTCGAGTGTCTTTCCATCCAACTGGTAAGTCTTCGGTTTGCAAATCACATAAGTTACTCATTCTATTCCAATTATAGTCAACAGGAGCTAGTTCCTCCTTCTGCAGCACAAAAAGATAATCCCTGATGCATACTTTTAATTCGATCTATGTTTTTCTTTCTTTACAGTGTGCAATATTTTAGCTGAAGTTCCCTATACATAACATATTTAGCATGTACACAATTAAATAAAGCATGTAATTTTGCCTATAGAGGGACATTCTATATATATGACTATGAACTGGTTCAAAAGAGCAGTGAGAGAGAGGCTTAATAACCAGAACACTTACAAAGAGTTTTACTTTTTTAACACAAACATTTCACATACACTAAAGGTTTTCCATTTTTTGTTTTAATATAAAATCACTTTGCTGCCCTATACATCACAGGAAATGACATCACATCAGGGCCTATTTCATAGTAGAATACTCTGCTAAAACAGTTTCCATTGCTTTAAAGCTGAAAATAAAGTGCTGCAAAAATGCAGCTAAATTTCCATATTTGTGCAGCTAAATTTCCATATCTGTGCCGCTAAATTTGCTAATCCATGCTGCTATATACTGGGAGGGTCTGTCTTAAGCACATATCGGCCACGCTAATAGGACTGTGAGAGCAGCGTTTTCAGGGTGTTGCACCGCAGATCATCTATGACATATGGGACAGGGTTTATGCTAACGGCATGGCTCCCACTGAGGTTTTTAGCAATGTAATGACATTGTTGGGTTACCAGGGCAGATTTCTCCAAAAGGTTCGGACGATGGTGACCCAGTGCCCCATGAGGGAGATCCATCCCATTTATCATCCTGAAATACCAGAACTGTGCAACTCCACGAATACTGTAATAAGACCACAAGTCGAGGCTCGGTTTCAGTAACAGTAGATCTATACTCCTTGGAAGAGGTGTGAGGTCTGGTCCTGCTCGACCTCACGGCAGCCTTCGACACTCTGTCTCCCTTTGTCTTGATTGCGCGTCTTCGGGAGATTGGAGTTGGAGGCTCAGCCTTAAACCTCCTGACCTCTTTTCTTACTCAAAGAGAACAGAGGGTGAAGCTGGGCGAATTCCTCTCCCCCTCCAAACCTGTGCAGTGTGGGGCCCCCCAGGGATCTTCCCTGAGCCCCACACTTTTTAACATCTATGTGGCCCCACTAGCCAGGTTAGTAAGATCCTTTGGGCTAAAGGTGTTGTCATATGCTGACGACACCCAAATCATGGTTTCCCTTTCTCAATCGGTTAGCCTCTCCGCCCTTAACTTCAGGAACTGCATGGAAGCAGTCTCTCTATGGATGATTCAGAACTTCCTGAAGTTAACCGGAGAGAAGACAGAGGTCCTGATCTTCGGGGGGAAACCAGGACATCTGGTCGAGTGACTGGTGGCCGCCGTCCCTCGGGTGTGTCCTCGTCCCTCTCAATCTGCCTAGAATCTGGGTGTGCTGATAGATTCCTCGCTCTCCTTTGACCATCAGGTCAGTAGGACTGTTTCCACCTGCTGCGGGATCATCAGGGTCTTGAGAAAGATCGCTCACTACCTCTCTCCCGAAGCCCGGAAGCAGGTCACTGTGGCACTTGTCTCCTCGAGATTTGACTACTGTAATGCGCTTTATTCAGGCATCAATAAGAAGCTTATTCAGCGCTTACAGGTTCTTAACCTTCCTAGACTCTCTTCAGCCTCTGTAGCTAGGAAGAACCTGCTAGGATCTAGGATCTCGTTTAAGATCCTTTGTCTTGCCCATGGAGCCCTATATGGATCAGGTTCTGAAGGCATTAGGGCCCTTCTACACCCTCACTCTCCCAGTAGAGCCCTTTCGCTCTTCTAACAAAAACCTTTTGTCGGTTCCTCAGCTTTTTAAAGTAAGGTGGGGAGAGAGAGCCTTCTCCTCTCTGGCTCCTAGGCTGCGGAACACTCTCCCCCCTGAACTGGCAGGACAATCCTCTATCACACTCTTTCATAAAGCATTGAAAACATGGCTCTTTGTAGAGGCCTATCTGTAGTCTTGCACTAGAAGAATCACAAGCTGTTCGATCTTTAGGCCCCTTGATGCCCCTGGGCTAAGTTGCGTGGGACAAGTTTTTATTCATTCATTCATTCATTCATTCAGGTAATATCTCTTGAAGGTCAATTGCCGGACCCTCGAAAAACTCTGACTGCTTACTACAAAGAGTTGACAGAGACGACCTCCTCCACGGTGATGACGTAAGCTGATATTGAGATGTTCTTTGGCCAGTTGGTACCGGTGGCTATATGGAGGCAAGTGCATACACAGGATCATGTAGTGAAATCGGGAGGAACATGGGATCAGATCAGGGCATGGGATAAGGAACACAATCCCGGCAAGAAGCTGAAGGCGGAGTTATTGGCTTTACCAGGTCGCATTATCACGTATATGCATTCCCTTATACCGCCGTAATGGATGGTTTGGGACAAGTTCACTGCATGTTGTCAGAAGAAGGACGAGAGTGTGTCTGATTTCTTTACTGGGTTTGAAGGGGTGTTCCTCGAATTTAGTGGTCAGGATCTGTCATTCGAAGGTGGTGTCCGGTTGTTTGTCAGCAGGTTCGTTAATAACTTGCTTCCTGAGATTGCGACTAGGTTGCAGGCTTCAGAAAGTACCTGGAGCACCTCTTCCCCATCAGTAAAACTATCTATGGTACAGTACTATGAGCACAGAGAGACTGAAGAGAAAGAGAAAGTGAGGAAAAAGTCAAAAGAGTTGAAAACAAGGGTGTTGTTGCAGCAAGTTGCGAGGGGAAGTGCAAGAGGAAGAGGTTTGGGTTCGACCCAGTGGCTGCCCCGGTCTAACAGGGGTGGTACTTCGAGTGCACCCATTGGACTCAACCAATGTGCATACTGCAAGCTGCAAGGAGATTGGCGGAATGAGTGTCCGTAGGTATTGCAGAAAGGTGAGGCCCGAGAGGTCCGGGGTTTAGAGGATGTGGAAGAGGGGGAGGAGGCCGGGGGAGATACAGTCAGAAAATGAATCGTCTAACCGACAGAGCGGGAACTATTTTGACGACCCCCGAGGGAGGAAGTACTATCATGATGACTATGACATGAACAAAGTGACAGGGATGTCTCACAGCTAGGATAGCCAGGGACAGGGCAAGGGACCAGTTCCAGTGCCTGTAGATCAACGTGGACCCTATGTCACTTCAGATCTGCAAGGCGCGGCTAAGACATTTTTGATTGACACAGGTGCTATTAATAGCTCTGTTTCTCTTTCGCTGGCCCCGGGGGCAGCTCTGTCTGGCCAAAATAATATGTTGGTATGTTTTTCAGGCATGCCGGTTGTTAGCCCCCTTTCCAAACCTCTTGCTTTGACTATTGGGCCCTTCATGGTTGATTCACCTTTTTTATTAATGTTAAATTGTGGGGAGAATCTGTAGGGATTGGATTTGTTAAACAGGTTTCATGCGACAACCTTTTGTTCTCACAACGGCGCTTACATGACTATTGGACCACAAGTGGCCTGTGCTCCAGCCTCCGGGCCAAGGCCAGCTCCCCAGCAGCTCCGCCTGGCTGATGACCATGCCAACATGTGAGCCCTCCACTGACCAGAGTTCGAGCCAGCAGCCTGCTCCTGCGTTGTAGGCTCCCCTGGTTTTTCCCCCGATTCACAATTGCTCACTGCTATTCGTTTTCGTATTAGTATTGTCTGCTTATTGTGCCCTCAGTTGCTGTTCTGCTTCCCCATATTCCAGCTTGCTCACTGTTATTTTGTTGCATTTTAGTATTGTCTGCTTATTGTGCCCTTAGTTGTTGCTCTGCTTCTCCCCTGTTCCTGTTGCTGCTGCCCCTGTGGCCCCACCCCGACCAGCCGCTCCCGCCTCCCTGCCTCTGCTCCCGCCCCCTCCCCTACATATGGTGACTGCTGCGCGGTTACGCGCAGCGGCGTGCCTAAGGCAAGCCCGTCTGCGCCGACCGTGCCCAGCACCAGCCCCCACGACCGCCACGTTGCCCGACTCCGCTACAACGCCAACACCAACCGCGAACTCAACACTGGCCGATCATCAAACTGCTTCCAGGCCAGCCCGAAACTCACCCAGAGTCCCTTCATCTGCCGAAGCTGCAGCTTCACCAGCCGCCGAACACCTGCACGTCCTACCCCACCCGTCAGAGCAGAACGAAACCACCTCAGATGCATACTACTCAACACCTGCTCCGTCCACAAGCACGCCATCAAACTCTGGGAACTACTCGACTCAGCCTCCCCGGACATCGCCTTCCTAACAGAGAGCTGCATGAACCCCTCTTCGGCACCCGACATTGCCATAGCCATCTCAGATGGCTATAAGATCACCTGAAGGGACCGCACCAACAGACCAGGAGGAGGAATTGCCATTGTCTAAAGAAACACCCGCAGAGTCTCAACCTGCACAGCAGACGCCTACAGCAACGCCGAACACCTACACTTCCAGCTCCACACAGACCCCAACACCACCCTCAGAGGAACACTCATTTACAGGCCCCCGTACCCCCACCACAATTCATCAACGCCATTTCCAACATCGTCAGCACGCACGGTCTTGCTTCCACAGACTAAATCCTCTTCGGAGACCTGAATTTCCACCTCGAGAAAGCCGGCGACAGCAACTCCGTCGCTCTGCCCGAAAACCTCATAAACATCAGACTCAAACAGCTTGTCACGACCCCCACCCACACCGCCGGACACACGCTCGACCCCATCCTCTCCGCCAGCAACCACGTCTCCTTCAGCCACACCACTGAACTCTACTGGACCAACCATCGCTGCCTCCACTTCACCTTCAAGAAACCCACCTCGCACCACCACCCACAACAGATCTCCTACCGCAGCTGGAACAAGGTCACCGAAAACCAGCTCATCACCACCCTCGCCAGAGACCCATCAACAGACACCACCACCACCAACACAGCCGTTCGCAACTACAGGCAATGGATCGATGACTGCGCCAACACTCTCACCCAATCAAAAAACCCTCAAACAGAGGCACCAACAGAAAGGCCAGCGGGCTCACCACCGACCTCCAGAATCCAAGCGGACCTGCCAAAGACTCAAGAAAAAGTGGTGCCGCAAACAGACTCCGGACAACCACGCAGCTCTTAAGAACGCCAGCCGCAAGCACCACCAACTCATTCGAGCCACCAAAAGGACCTCCTTCAAGGAACACATCGACAACAACACACACAACAGCAAAGAGCTCTTCAACATCGTGAAGGAACTCTCCAACCCCAGCTCCAGCTCCAACGACATCCAGCTGTCGCAAGACCTATGTGACTCCTTAGCCACCTACTTTCACCGCAAGTTTGCAGACATCCATGACAGCTTCAATGCCCAGACCCTCCCTACAGCCACCGACACCGCAGACTTATCACCCCCTAGCCTCAATGACCTCCTGCTCTCCTGGACCCACGTCAACGACGACGACACGATCAAGACCATGAACACCATCCACTCCAGATCACCATCTGACCCCTGCCCGCACCACATCTACAACAAAGCAAACTGCATCATCGCACCCCAACTCCGGAAGATCATTAACAGCTCCTTAGAGATCGCCACTTTCCTGGAAAGCTGGAAGCATGCCAAAATCAACGCCCTACTCAAAAAACACACAGCGGACCCAAAGGACCTCAAGAACTTCCGTCCCATCTCCCTGCTTCCGCTCCTGGTGAAAGCCATCTAAAAGATCCTCAACAGGCAACTGACCCACTTCCTCGAGGAGAACAACATCTTAGACCCGTCCCACTCTGGATTCCGCAGCAATCACATCACAGAAACCGCCCTCATCACTGCCACAGACAACATCAGGACCCTATTGGACAACGGCAAAACCACATACCTCATCCTCCTGGACCTCCCAGCCGCTTTCGACACTGTTTGCCACCACACCCCACATACACGCCTACATGACGCAGGAATACGCGACAAAGTCCCGGACTGGACCACCTCCTTCCTCATTGAGAGAACCCAGAGGGTTCGCCTCCCCCATTCTGTTCTGAAGCCACCAAGATCATATGTGGCGTGCCACAAGGATCATCCCTCAGCCCTACCCTTTTCAACGTCTACATGGTTCTGCTCGCCAACATCGTCTACTCACACAACCTCAACATCGTCTCCTACACTGACGACATTCAGCTGATCCTCCCACTCACCAAGAACCCAGCCACTGCCAAAACCAACATCCACGAAGGAATGAAGGCCATCGCCTACTGGATGCAGAACAGCCGCCTGAAACTTAACTCAGTCCAGACAGAGGTCCTCATCCTGGGCTCCACCCCCTCCACCTGGGACGACTCCTGGTGGCCAGCCGCCCTGGGAACTGCACCCACATCCACCAACCTCACACTCAACCTGGGGTTTATCCTGGACTCATTGCTCTTCTCAATGACCGAGCAAGTCAACGCCGTCTCCTCCTGCTTCAACACCCGCCGCATGCTCCGCAATATCTACAGATGGATCCCCACTGGAAGTAGAAGGACGGTCACCCAGGCCCTCGTCAGCAGCAGACTGGACTACGGCAACACCCTCTACACAGGAACCAAGGCCAAACTCCAGAAAATACAGAACGCCTCCGCACGCCTCATCCTTGACATACCCTGCCACACCCACATCACTCCCTACCTGAAAGAACTGCTCTAGCTTCCAGTCAAGAGGATCACTTTCAAGCTCCTCACCTACGCTCACAAAGCACTCCACAACGCCAGACCAGCATACCTCAACAAACGCCTCACCTTCTACTCCCCGATCCGCCAGCTTAATTCTGCCGACCTCGTCCTCGCCACCATCCACCACCAGCTGATCCTTCTCCTACCTCGCTGCCAAGACATGGAACACGCTACCCATACAGCTGCGACAGACCCAGGAACTGCTGACCTTCAGGAGACTCCTCAAAACCTGGCTGTTCGAGCAGTAGCTGCATCCCCCCGGCACCTTGAGACCCTCACGGGTGAGTAGTGCGCTCTACTAATGACTGATTGATTGATTGCTAAACAATGCCTTGCAAACCATGTCCCCCTCCTTGCCGAGTTTAACGATGTGCCACGCACATTATGGGCTATGGGAGACACGGATGTGGGGTTAATCCAGATCCCACCAGTCTCTATACTGATCAAAGACAATGCTGTATTGCCACGTATTCCCCTGTACCAGATATCCAAGGCAGGAGAAAAGGCCTTATTACAAAAAAACAGGATTTGATTAAGTCTGGTGTGGTCGAGGAGACAGAGGCGAATGTGTGTAATAGCCCTATTCTTCCTATTCTCAAAAAGACACCCATGGTTTCTTCAGATGCTTGCGCTGATCTTTGCCGCTTCGTAATTGGCCTTAGAGAGGTTAACAAAATAGTGGTTCCATAGTTCCCTGTGGTTCCAGATATTACCACGATCTTGACAATAATTCCCCCATCAGCAAATTTCTTTGCTGTGATTGATTTGAAGAATGCTTTCTTCAGCATTCCAATCAATGCAGATAGCAGATATATGTTTGGATTTACAATAGCCGGAAGGAGTTTAAGATTGTTCCATGCTCCACAAGGCTATACAGAAAGTCCTAGTACCTATAGCCAAGCTTTGAAAGCTCACTTGGATTCTTTGGAACTTCGCCCTGGTAATGTGCTGTTGCAGTACATTGACGACCTTCTTGTGGCTTCGGACACTGAAGATGGTTGTAAAGAGGCCACAGTTAAATTACTGTTGCATCTGGCACACCATGGACACAAGATGTCACTTTCAAAATGTCTTTATTGTCGACAGGAGGTCACCTATTTAGGTCACTGTTAGAAAGTGAGTTTCTGTTGCAGTACCCCCCACTTTTTACCTGATACCTGATGCACTTTTCCTTGGTGTGCCCTGGGTCCCTGCCAATCAGTTACCGAGGGCCTGTGTTCCTTTCCTAAAAACTGTACTAGAGCCTAAACCCAATTGGCAACTCTGGCCACATGTCACCCCCTAGTGAATGGTACCCTAGGTACCCAGGGCATTGTGATCAGAGAAGACCCTCAGGGCTGCAGCACGTATTGTGCCACCCTTAGAGGCCCTGTACCCTGACACACACACACACACACACTGCCTTTACAGGCTGAGTGTCCTGGGGCAGAACTAAACAAAGAGTCAACATGGCACACATCCCTGTGTATGTCCAAAAGAAGGGGAGGTAGTGGATCAGGTTATGATCCAAGGGCTCAGATTATCATTCACGGAAAATTGAGAATGGGAGGTCCAGCCACAGTCAGAGCCCCAAAGACAGCAACTAACTACACAAGAAACCATTCTTCTGTAACCTATCACTTCTGCTTGTTCCCTCCCTAGCCTCTAACCCCTATGGTTCCCGCTTGATGTCAGACCTACCGGGTACTGTTGACACCTATACACCTTGACCATTAGGTGAGTAACAGGTTACCCGAGCCACAGGATGATAACCGGGGGTTCTGAAGAAACTGCTGCTGTTTTTATGTATATATATATGCTGTATATATATGTTTTTAATATGTGATTCAAGATAATACATACTGGTCACAATTCACCACTAGTATGTCACTTTATTCACATCAGCACTGTGTGCTCACGGTCACAAAAGGGTCACTTGTTGTCACTGAATTATGGTAACGATTTCTTTTGTCTTCCCCTAGGCAAAAGCAGTACCATAAAGGTAGTACAACTGTAAACATAAACTGATACTTTGTTAGGTCATGTTTGTTTGTGATAGTAGTTACTGATTAGGTCCTGAAGAATCGCAGCCAGTATGCTTAGGCAAGAAACATGTTGACCACACGATATGCACTGTAGTTCTGGATCGTGACGTGGAATCCAAATTTCCTTCGATCACAGGCTACTCACTGTTTTTACTTGTGGCAGGGGACCACCAGAATAAATTGATCTCCGGTACCTTGTGCCACATTTTAAACTCACTTACACTATCCCTTCCCTTCTGGCCCCTCACCCGCACTTCACCCATAGGCAGTTGGGTAAAAGATCTCCGCCAAAGAGCCCCTCTTTGAGGTGAGCCCGTTGGGCATTGCACCACCTGCCCAACGAGGAGCATTGCCAATGATGAAGCATGACACTCGCAAGGGTGTGTGAGGCCATTACATCCAACAAATTGAATACCCAGGGTAGCCCTCCACTGAGCACTATCCCTGCCCTTTCCGTGACCACTTTCTTTCCCTTCTTCCTTCTTCTAGGAACAGCCTAGTCGCGTTTGTCAGTTACACATCCCTGTGTGCCATGCCCAGAAACCCACTGCCCTCGCATACATCAGCCACCCCTCTAGCTGAGTTCCCTATGCCAGTGATGTGGGCACAGTCCTGGCTCTGTAAGTGCAGTGATGCCATTAAGAGTATATGGTGCTGGGAGGTTGTCATTACGAACTCCACAGCACCATAATGGCTACATTGAAGACTGACAAGTTTGATATCAAACTTCTCAGAACATTAAACCCACACTGATGCCAGTGTGGGATTTATGGTAAAATGCACTACAGAGGGCCTCTTAGAGGTGCCCTCTGAAACCTAACCTACAATCCACGTCTTGTCTGAGAGGCTTTCTAGGCTGCCACACAGCAGACATGTTGCTGGACCCCTGGGTGGGGAGTCCCCGCTCTCCTGGGCCTGAAACAATGCACATCCTGGGATAAGGTGCCAAGCCTCCTCCCCCAGGATGGGCAGGGGAAGCTTCAAAGGCATTCTGCCTTTGTGAGCTTCTCCAGACCACTTGCTGTACTCAGCAACTGGCCCCCACCAGTTCTGACCCCCACTCTGGCGGGAGGACTGGTGGGAAACCCTACGTCAGGAAGGGGGGGTGCCAGCTTGTGTCAACTCCACCCGCCAGGTGGGAAAGACGAGGTGGAGCACGACCCCGGGCTCCAGTCATCTTGAAGATGGGGAGCCCTGCCCAATAACAGCTAGGCTCCTGCCCCCCTCCCACAGGAGAGGAGCAGGCTAGGGGGTGTACCCACCCCAGGACAGGGACCCATTGGTTCCTGCCCTTGTCCTACCTGTAATGCCCCTAAATCTAGTGTTTAGGGGCACCCTGAACCTTCCTTCCTCAGATCCAGATTCTGAAACAAGAAAGAAGAACAAGGAACAAGAAGACTTGCCAAGCTGCTGCTAAAAAGAGGAAGACACCAACTGATTTGGCCCCATCCCTACCGGCCTGTCGACCCTTGAACTTGCTCCTGCTAAACCCGGCATCTCCAGTGGTCAGTAACCTCAAAAACCCCGGAGGACCTGACTGCCTTGTGACTCTGAATACCTGGATCTCCCACGAACAGTGGTACTGCTCAAAGCAAGTAACAAACCCTGGAATCCGCCCGGAACCGCGAACCCTGCACACTCTGCACCCACCAAGCCTTGCCTGTGCTGGAGTGAATCAAGACCCTGAGCACGTCGCCCCCGGCAATTCTGACCTGGAATCCAGTACCCAAGCACCCTCCTTGACGACCCCGACGACGCCTGCAGCCTCAGGACAAAGGACCCCTCCGACCGTGACCAGCAGGGGGTAAGATTTCCCAACCTCAAAAGACAACCCTGTACCAGGCGCCCCACGGCCCCCTGTGTCCAACTCCTGGGTGCCTACCTATCCTCCAGGATCCCAACTTACCCCTCAAAGTGTTGGCCACTCCAGAAGACCCTCCGTCCCCGAGCCTGCAGCCTTTGTTCCCTTTCCAAGATCTTCATTGAATAACATTGAGCGCCCGACGGCTCAAAAGCACCCTGCACCCAGCCGCCCGAGTGCCTCTGGCAATGCAACCTTTGTCCTATACTACTTCCCCATTTGCCCTGAGCAAGTCACCAGGAGCCCAGCTCCCACAGCTGCGTGGCCTGCTAGCCAGCATCCATCAACCGAAGACCCCCTGCCTCTCATTGGATAAAATTGGGCCTAACTACCTCTGCACCTGGCTGCCCCTGTGCCGCTGAGGGTGTACAAACTGTACCTACCTGACTCTGGGGGACTTCTGAGCCTATGCCCAGAACCTTAACTCTGCCAGTTAAGTACTTACCTAAAAGCTGATAACTCACTTTTCTTCCATAGGCTAACATTGACTGGTTTCACTTGAAATTTCTTTTAAGTGTAGAGTTTTGAAACTTTAAAATATTCATCTAAAATCAGCCAAATAACAAATTATGAATTACTCACCTGTGATCAGGAGAGAAGCCAGTACTGTACCTTTTATATACACAATCCAATGGACCGCACACCGCTAGCCCCTCCTCCGGATCGCCCCTAGGGACTCTGGTACATGGAGTTCTTGAATGGTTCACTCCAGTGGGTGCAAGAAGGTACATGTTGAACTGATGATCTCTAGACCCGATACATGTCACGGGTTTTTGGATATCGCCCAAAACATGGCTCGGGTTTCGGGATAACTTCCCTCATCAGTAGAGAAAACAGTTAGGGGTGGAAGAGAAGGCCGCCAAGCAGCCGTCAAAGGCCTCGATGCCCGAACCAGCACGCAGGTGCGTCATCCAGGAGCCCGTCGGCTCAAAGCTCAAGGGAGCCAATTTGTAGACACAATCGCAATGGACCGCACACCGCTAGCCCCTCCCCCGGATCGCCCCTAGGGACTCTGGTACATGGAGTTCTTGAGTGGTTTACCCCAGTGGGTGCAAGAAGGTACTTGTTGAACTGATGATCTCTAGACCCAATACATGTCCCGGGTTTTTGGATATCGCCCGAGACACAGCTGGGGTTTCGGGATAACTTCCCTCATCAGTAGAGAAAATAGTTAGGGGTGGAAGAGAAGGCCGCCAAGAAACCGTCAAAGGCCTCGATGCCCGAACCGGCACGCAGGTGCGTCGTCCAGGAGCCCGTCGGCTCAAAGCTCAAGGGAGCCAATTTGTAGACACAATTGCAATAGACCGCACACAGCTAGCCCCTCCTCCGGATCGCCCCTAGGGACTCTGGTACATGGAGTTCTTGAGTGGTTCACCCCAGTGGGTGCAAGAAGGTACTTGTTGAACTGATGATCTCCCTTGAGCTTTGAGCTGACGAGCTCCTGGATGACGCACCTGCATGCCGGTTCGTGCATCGAGGCCTTTGACGGTTGCTTGGCGGCCTTCTCTTCCACTCTCAACTAACAGGAGCCTCAGGGGGAAACAAAGAAGCAGGCCGCCCCCCACTCAGATTATTCTTATACAACAATGGCCTGCCCCTGATAGGCTCTATGGCTACAAAAAAATTTTTGTCTAGTGACAGAGGAAACATATACCTTCTGTCTACGCAATTATGCACTCCGTTGCACTTTTGAATATGGCAAAGTTGCCTATATGTATGTGTCTATTAGTTCCACCAAACCGCTACATGTGTCCCCTATCTTCCAAACATGAAAAAAAGGGGGAGGGAAGGTTGACAGTGCCTCACGGAAGCAACACCAAGGGGAGGATTCTATCAGACTGGTACTCGCCTGATTCCTCACTTCTCATCATCGGCTACTGCCAACCCCAAAAGAAATGGGAGACAAACAAAAATGAAGAAAGTGCATGTAGAACAGACAGCCATCAAGTGTTGTATGTGCTAGAACCCGCTGTGATATATCCGTGCCCAGAATAGTGAAAAACAAATATACCACTGTTAAAAAGAGTAAGGCTAACTGGCAACTTCTGACTTTATTCTGTGCTGTTAGCTCACTCTATTAAAAGTCAACCGACATGTTTCATCACTTTATCTTACATTTCATTGTTTTCTTCAGGGTTTATATGGGTCAGCGTATAGCATGCACCTTTCTGAATCTTCCCTTATTGTACCTGTAACGGTTGGTAAAACATAAAACACACACATTACATTTGTACAGTGAAATGTCTCAGCAAATGGCACCGGATCCGGTGCAAACTGGCAAATGACCGTACTCTGAGTAAAAGTTGTATTACCAGGTGGCCTTCTCTGGCAAGCCTACCCGGCCCCCGTGGAAGACTGCTTGATGTGTACCGTCCCTTGTCTCAGTAGTGGGACGTTGTGAACCGCCTCAAGGTCGGTGTCTGTGGTGAAGACAAGAGGCTGAATGAGCGTTTTAGAATGCCTCGCTCTTCACATAAGCCTGTCAATTTCATGGCAAGTATATAGTTGCGAGGCCCCCTGTTTCCTTCAGCCGCCTCCCCCACTCTCGGTGTCCAAAAGGTTCCCCTCTCGACGTTATCAACCCGGCTATTAGGCTCCTTACCGCATACGCGTTCAGGTGTGGTCAGCGCTCACCCCTCGTCTGTCTACGCGGCGCCTGCCGTCTGTTTACAAACCCGTTTCCTGGTCACGTGAGCGGGCGTGTCGGCGTGACAAAGCGCGTCATGTTTCCCAACTTTGCGGGCGCCATCTTAGAACGGGGAAATGTGTCAAGGAAGTATCCTTGTTGCCAGATTCACTAATAATTGGGAAAACGTTCTTATGTGGTGGGGTGCAGGTATATACACTCGGGTCTAACAGGCATTGGTAATTAGAGCCCCTGTACAGTTATTGGAGAAAAATTTGTATATTTCTACTGCGACCTGTGAAAATGTTACTATTGCAAAAAACGTTTCTGCATCATTTTAAAAAAACCTTTGAAGTCATTTAAAGAACAACATCATTTAAAGACAGAGATCATAATGCCCTGGTTGGAATCCCCTGCAATTACTCGACCTTATTGCGTGATTCAATCACGCTATACAGTTTATCTCAGCAGGTAACTACACGCTCCCTACAGTATCTCATAGGGGTTGTCCTCTAAATCATTGAGACCTTGTTCCACTCAATAATATCGTTGAGGCCTTGGTCAGCTGTTGATTCTTCATAAATCCACCGTGCCTCTTTCTTGAGTAGTCTGTTGCTCATATTATGAGGATCTCCTTGAACTCTCTCTAACACCACCCAGCGGAGATCCCTGGGTTTGTGTTTTAAGCTGTTAAAATGTTGCACCAATTTGGTCGAGAGTTTTGCTGTTTTCAAGGTACTGAGGTGTTCCTGAATTCTCACCTTGATTTTTCTGGTGGTTAACCCTATGTAGTGCAATCCACAAGGGCAGGATAATCTGTATATCACGTTGCACGTGTTACAGTTACTGAAGCTGTTCAGGTGCCAGGTGCTTCCATTGGTCCTGATGATGGAACTGGTTTTCATGGTCAGCGGACAGATGGTACACTCTCCACATGGATGGTGGCCCGGGGGAAGGTTAGAATGAGGCAGCTTGACATGAGGTCGTGTATAGACCAGCCGGTCCTTCAAACTGGCAGATTGCTTGAAAGCAAACCTAGGGGGTGGCATTCGCATTGAGTTGGTATTCAAAATGTGCCAGTGTTTCCTCACTTTTTGGCGGATTTCAATGGAGTGTGGTCCAAAGGTGGTGATCACTGGGATACAGTCCTCAGATTCTTTAGGTTGTCGCTCCAGTAAAGCTTCTCTTGGAGTGTTCAGAGCCCGTTTCTTTGCTTGTTTAACAGATTTTCGGGGGTAGGCTCTGGCAATGAGTTTATCAGTCAATTCTTCGGACTGTTCCATGAAACTGCTGGTAGTGGTACAATTTCTCCGATACCTCATAAATTGTCCCACCGGAAGGTTGTCTCGAAGGGCCCTAGGATGGAATGATTTGTAATGTAGTAGCGAGTTCTTGTCTGTGGGTTTTTGGTGTACTGATGTTACAAGTTTATTATCTGTGGCACTGATATCTAAGTCCAGGTAGGTGGCTTTGTGCCGATCCACAGACCAACTGAACCTGAGACATCTATCAAGAGTGTTGAGCCATGATAGAAAACGATCCAATGTCTCTTGGGTACCCCTCCAGATGCACAGAATGTCATCTATATATGTCTTCCAGAGGACAATGTTCCCCTGGAAGAGATTATGATCATGATAGATGTAGTTTGCTTCGAATTGGCCGACATAGATACATGCCAGGCTGGGGGCAAAAGTTGCCCCCATTGAAGTACCAGAGGTCTGCAAAAACAGTTGTTGTTTGTATGCAAAGAAGTTGCGTGTCAAGGCTAATTCAATGCATTGCAGTACTAGGGTCTGTGCTGTGTCATAGAACCATTCTAGCTCCCCCAGGGATCGAGCTGCTGCCACCAGTGTCGCCTCCTGGGGTATGCTAGTATAGAGTGACTCGATGTCAATCGTCACCAATAGATTCTCGTCCGGATTGTATTGGACCGTTTGAAGGTGTCTCAGAATGTCAGTCATGTCTTGTATGTATGAAGGTTGTGTGATGACACATTCACGCAGGAAGAAATACGCGAACTGTGAAAGCGGCTCAAGTACGGAGTTTATGCCAGAAACTATTGGCCTGCCCGGAGGTGGACGTGGTGGTTTGTGGATTTTTGGCATAATATAGAATGCAGGTATTCTGGGGGAAGGATTAATCAGAAAGTCCGCCTCTTTTGCCGTGATCCACTTCCTTTCTCGGGCAGTGGCCACCATAGTCTGTATTGTGGTTTGCAATTTGGGAGTGGGGTCTCTAGCCAGAGGTCGGTAATGTTCTCTGACCCCTAGAAGTCTGTTCACTTCTGCTTCGTAGTCAGAGGTGTTCATTACCACCACCGCCCGCCCTTATCGGCCGATTTGATGGTGATAAGATCGTTATCTTGCAGGTATTTGACTGTCATCCAATCAGTTTTTGACATGTTACTCGGTTTGCTGGAATGTTGTTGTTTTTCCAAGTCCGCGATGTCCTGTAGGACTTTTTGTTCAAAAACAGTCACCTCAGGGCCCACTTGCTGATTTAGAGGTGTGAAATTTGAAGGTCGCCTCAGGTCTGTAGAAAAATCCGTGGTGGAGGAAGTGTTCTCTTTGCCCTCAAAGAACTTGCGTAATTTAATTTTTCTCATTACTCCACTGAGATCGCCTCTTAGTTGGAAACTGTCATGTCTGGGGGTTGGGACAAAGCCAAGGCCTTTATTCAACACAGCATTTTCATTTGTTGTTAGTGGGTAATCAGATAAATTCACCACTATATTCTCCAGCGGGGTTATATTGGCGTTCGGCCCCTGCTGCGGGTGATCCTTGGCGAGTTCACTTGTTGATTTGTGTTGGGGATGTGTCTGGCTCGGCCTCTGCCTCTGCCTCTCGTATTGGCCCCCCTCTGGTTGGATTGATGCTGCCCTAAAAAAGCCCTGAATAGGGCTCCTAGATCCTGATCCGAAGTGCCCTGCGGTTGGAATCTCACTCGGGCATTGCCTGGTTGGGGTTGCATGTCCAAATCATCCTCTTCGCTACTAGTATTTTCAAACACCCAATTGTTGGGAGTTCTCCTGGCCTGTTGTCTGTCTCCCCTTCCACGTTGAGGTACCGGATTTTGGGCTTTGGTTTGTTGATAGTATTCGTCCTCAGTATATGGGAAAGCCCATTCATGGCTGAACTTATCCAAGTTGCGTTTTAGGCCTTTTATTTTTTGGTTCACCATGTATGCTTGGTATTCTCCCAAGTCAGTCTGGATCTTAGCTAGTTGTTCTTTCGCATCTAGTATGGTCGTATCATTCTTTATGTTGGTCTCCATGTCCAGTATTTCAGTGAGCAACTCCTCACTTAGGCGTTTGGCAGTGTTGATGATTAAAATAAGCCAGTCCCGGGTGCACTTGTTGGCTATATAGCTCCAGTCCACCCGGAACTGCTTATCCTCCAGGAAAATCTTTGGTTCCAACCTTACTAATAGACTGGCTGGTGCCGCTCCTGCTCGGAGATATTCTGTCATTAATGCTCCGTGGAGGGCTATTCTGATTTGACGCTTCCTAAGTGCTGACAGTTTATCCCACTCATCCCTAACAGTATTGGTGCTCCCCAATGGGGTATCCGGTAGTAGGGATGGTCCTGCTAAGATGGTAGCTATGTGGTCTTCCGTGAAGGCCAGGCAGAAAGTTGCCATGGTACTCAAAGTACACGATTGCCAATGATTGCTGAGACAATTAGTATAAAAACAAAGTCACGGGAACTTAAACCTCGGGACAGTGTGTTCCTTCTGTGAATAGTGATTTGTGTTTATGGCTCTCACGGCTAAGCTGTCGTCCTCAACACTCTCAACTAACAGGAGCCTCAGCGGGAAACAAAGAAGCAGGCCGCCCCACACTCAAATTACTCTTATACAACAATGGCCTGCCCCTGATAGGCTCTATGGCTACAAAAAAATTTTTGTCTAGTGACAGAGGAAACATATACCTTCTGTCTACGTAATTATGCACTCCGTTGCACATTTGAATATGGCAAAGTTGCCTATATGTATGTGTCTGGTGGAACTAATAGACACATACATATAGGCAACTTTGCCATATTCAAAAGTGCAACGGAGTGCATAATTGCGTAGACAGAAGGTATATGTTTCCTCTGTCAGTAGACAAAATTTTTTTTGTAGCCATAGAGCCTATCAGGGGCAGGCCATTGTTGTATAAGAGTAATTTGAGTGGGGGGCGGCCTGCTTCTTTGTTTCCCCCTGAGGCTCCTGTTAGTTGAGAGTGTTGAGGACGGCAGCTTAGCCGTGAGAGCCATAAACACAAATCACTATTCACAGAAGGAACACACTGTCCCGAGGTTTAAGTTCCCGTGACTTTGTTTTTATACTAATTGTCTCAGCAATCATTGGCAATCGTGTACTTTGAGTACCATGGCAAATTTCTGCCTGGCCTTCACGGAAGACCACATAGCTACCATCTTAGCAGGACCATCCCTACTACCGGATACCCCATTGGGGAGCACCAATACTGTTAGGGATGAGTGGGATAAACTGTCAGCACTTAGGAAGCGTCAAATCAGAATAGCCCTCCACGGAGCATTAATGACAGAATATCTCCGAGCAGGAGCGGCACCAGCCAGTCTATTAGTAAGGTTGGAACCAAAGATTTGCCTGGAGGATAAGCAGTTCCGGGTGGACTGGAGCTATATAGCCAACAAGTGCACCCGGGACTGGCTTATTTTAATCATCAACACTGCCAAACGCCTAAGTGAGGAGTTGCTCACTGAAATACTGGACGTGGAGACCAACATAAAGAATGATACGACCATAGTAGATGCGAAAGAACAACTAGCTAAGATCCAGACTGACTTGGGAGAATACCAAGCATACATGGTGAACCAAAAAATAAAAGGCCTAAAACGCAACTTGGATAAGTTCAGCCATGAATGGGCTTTCCCATATACTGAGGACGAATACTATCAACAAACCAAAACCCAAAATCCGGTACCTCAAGGTGGAAGGGGAGGCAGACAACAGGCCAGGAGAACTCCCAACAATTGGGCGTTTGAAAATACTAGTAGCGAAGAGGATGATTTGGACATGCAACCCCAACCAGGCAATGCCTGAGTGAGATTCCAACCGCAGGGCACTTCGGATCAGGACCTAGGAGCCCTATTCAGGGCTTTTTTAGGGCAGCATCAATCCAACCAGAGGGGGGCCAATACGAGAGGCAGAGGCAGAGGCCGAGCCAGACACATCCCCAACACAAATCAACAAGTGAACTCACCAAGGATCACCAGCAGCAGGGGCCGAACGCCAATATAACCCCGCTGGAGAATATAGTGGTGAATTTATCTGATTACCCACTAACAACAAATGAAAATGCTGTGTTGAATAAAGGCCTTGGCTTTGTCCCAACCCCCAGACATGACAGTTTCCAACTAAGAGGCGAACTCAGTGGAGTAATGAGAAAAATTAAATTACACAAGTTCTTTGAGGGCAAAGAGAACACTTCCTCCACCACAGATTTTTCTACAGACCTGAGGCGACCTTCAAATTTCACACCTCTAAATCAGCAAGTGGGCTCTGAGGTGACTGTTTTTGAACAAAAAGTCCTACAGGACATCGCGGACTTGGAAAAACAACAACATTCCAGCAAACCGAGTAACATGTCAAAAACTGATTGGATGGATTCAAATCACTGCAAGATAACGATCTTATCACCATCAAACCGGCCGATAAGGGCGGGGCGGTGGTGGTAATGAACACCTCTGACTACGAAGCAGAAGTGAACAGACTTCTAGGGGTCAGAGAACATTACCGACCTCTGGCTAGAGACCCCACTCCCGAATTGTAAACCACAATACAGACTATGGTGGCCACTGCCCGAGAAAAGAAGTGGATCACGGCAAAAGAGGCGGACTTTCTGATTAATCCTTCCCCCAGAATACCTGCATTCTATATTATGCCAAAAATCCACAAACCACAACGTCCACCTCCGGGCAGGCCAATAGTTTCTGGCATAAACTCCGTACTTGAGCCGCTTTCACAGTTCGCGGATTTCTTCCTGCGTGAATGTGTCATCACACAACCTTCATACGTACAAGACACGACTGACATTCTGAGACACCTTCAAACGGTCCAATACAATCCGGACGAGAATCTATTGGTGACGATTGACATCGAGTCACTCTATACTAGCATACCCCAGGAGGCAACACTGGTGGCAGCAGCTCGATCCCTGGGGGAGCTAGAATGGTTCTATGACACAGCACAGACCCTAGTACTGCAATGCATTGAATTAGCCTTGACACGCAACTTCTTTGCATACAAACAACAACTGTTTTTGCAGACCTCTGGTACTTCAATGGGGGCAACTTTTGCCCCCAGCCTGGCATGTATCTATGTCGGCCAATTCGAAGCCAACTACATCTATCATGCATCTAATCTCTTCCAGGGTAACATTGTCCTCTGGAAGAGATATATAGATGACATTCTGTGCATCTGGAGGGGTACCCAAGAGACATTGGATCGTTTTCTATTATGGCTCAACACTCTTGATAGATGTCTCAGGTTCACTTGGTCTGTGGATCGGCACAAAGCCACCTACCTGGACTTAGATATCAGTGCCACAGATAATAAACTTGTAACATCAGTACACCAAAAACCCACAGACAAGAACTCGCATCTACATTACAAATCATTCCATCCTAGGGCCCTGCGAGACAACCTTCCGGTGGGACAATTTATGAGGTATCGGAGAAATTGTACCACTACCAGCAGTTTCATGGAACAGTCCGAAGAACTGACTGATAAACTCATTGCCAGAGCCTACCCCCGAAAATCGGTTAAACAAGCAAAGAAACGGGCTCTGAACACTCCAAGAGAAGCTTTACTGGAGCGACAACCTAAAGAATCTGAGGACTGTATCCCAGTGATCACCACCTTTGGACCACACTCCACTAAAATCCGCCAAATAGTGAGGAAACACTGGCACATTTTGAATACCAACTCAATGCGAATGCCACCCCCTAGGTTTGCTTTCAAGCGATCTGCCAGTTTGAAGGACCGGCTGGTCCATACACGACCTCATGTCAAGCTGCCTCATTCTAACCTTCCCCCGGGCCACCATCCATGTGGAGAGTGTACCATCTGTCCGCTGACCATGAAAACCAGTTCCATCATCAGGACCAATGGAAGCACCTGGCACCTGAACAGCTTCAGTAACTGTAACACGTGCAACGTGATATACAGATTATCCTGCCCTTGTGGATTGCACTACATAGGGTTAACCACCAGAAAAATCAAGGTGAGAATTCAGGAACACCTCAGTACCTTGAAAACAGCAAAACTCTCGACCAAATTGGTGCAACATTTTAACAGCTTAAAACACAAACCCAGGGATCTCCGCTGGGTGGTGTTAGAGAGAGTTCAAGGAGATCCTCTAATATGAGCAACCGACTACTTAAGAAAGAGGCACGGTGGATTTATGAAGAATCAACAGCTGACCAAGGCCTCAACGATATTATTGAGTGGAACAAGGTCTCAATGATTTAGAGGACAACCCCTATGAGATACTGTAGGGAGCGTGTAGTTACCTGCTGAGATAAACTGTATAGCGTGATTGAATCACGCAATAAGGTCGAGTAATTGCAGGGGATTCCAACCAGGGCATTATGATCTCTGTCTTTAAATGATGTTGTTCTTTAAATGACTTCAAAGGTTTTTTTAAAATGATGCAGAAACGTTTTTTGCAATAGTAACATTTTCACAGGTCGCAGTAGAAATATACTAATTTTTCTCCAATAACTGTACAGGGGCTCTAATTACCAATGCCCGTTAGCCCCGAGTGTATATACCTGCACCCCACCACATAAAAACGTTTTCCCAATTATTAGTGAATCTGGCAACAAGGATACTTCCTTGACACATTTCCGATGGGAACCCCGACCCTGTCTGAAGACCTGGGTAGGTCAGAAAATGTATTGACGTCTTTTGGCCCCGTAACCTCAGGCGAAGTACTGAAGGTTCTCGGGAGTTTGAAGAGTGGTTCGCCTCTAGACCCTGTCCCAATGCGTTACTTAAAGCAGGCTGCCCCTTCGATAGGAGAGCCTCTGACCGATCTGGTCAATCTCTCCTTCGCTCATGGGACGGTACCGCCGGACTGGAAGAGGGCAGTTGTTAAAGCGCTTCTGAAGAAGCCTGGCTTAGACCCTCAGAACTTAGCCAATTTCAGGCCCATTTCCCTGCTACCAGGGGTCAGTAAGGTTGCCGAGAAACTGGTCAACCGCCAACTATCCAACTTTCTGGAGGAGAATGGCCAGTTGAGGGACTCCCAGACGGGATTCCGACCGGGTCATGGAACCGACACGGCTCTGCTAGCAGTGGTAGAGGAGGCCAGAAGCACTTTGGATACAGGGGGATCAGTGGCAGTGATCCTCCTGAACCTAAGTGCGGCCTTCGATACCGTTAATCATGGAGTGCTGCTACAACGCCTAGCAGAGTCAGGTGTCACAGGAGTGGCCCTGGAATGGTTGGCCTCTTTTCTAGAGGGGCATACCTTTGAGGTCTGGGAGGGTAACACGAAATCTCCTCCCCTTCCACTTCACTGTGGGGTGCCTCAGGGCTCATCCCTGAGCCCCACGTTATTTAACGTGTATATGGCACCCCTGGAGGGTGTGGTGTCTCCGTTTGGCCTGAAGACCATAAGCTATGCGGATGACACTCAGCTAGTGGTGGGTCTGACACAGCTGGAGAAACAGCCGGAGACTCTCCATTTATGCTTGAGAGAGGTGTTTGACTGGATGTCCAGGTCATTGCTCAAATTGAACGGCTCAAAAACCGAGCTGATGATCTTGGGCCACTCAAGTTTTGCCCTCTCGCCGAGCAGCTGGCCCAGCTGTATGGGCACCCCGCCTGACCCAAAGAAGGAGATTAAGAGCCTGGGGGTCTGGTTGGAGCCTGATCTGTCCTTTAAGACACACGCCAAGAAGACCGCTGGCGTGTGCTATGGACTGCTCCGATCGGCCCGCAAGGTTCTCCCTCTCTTACCTGAACTCTCTCGGAAGCTGTTAGTCCAAGGTCTAATCATCTCTCGCCTGGACTACAGTAATGTACTCTTTCTCGGAGCACCGGAGTCAACGTTCAAGATTCTGCAACAAGTGCAGAACGCAGCAGCTAGGCTGCTGCGGAACGTTCCGGCCAGGCAGTCAGCCAGGCCTGCTCTAAAGGCACTCCATTGGCTTCCTGTCAAAGAGAGAGTGACCTTTAAGGCCCTCTGTATTGCTCACAAGAGCTTACAGGGGAAAGGACCAGCTATCCTTAAGGACATGATTCGGCCCTATAAGTCCACTAGAGCTCTTCGCTCCGACAATAAACATCTCCTTCAGGTAAAGAGAATTAGGAGAGCCCGATCAGGTGGCAGGAGTTTTTCTATCCATACTGCGCACGCCTGGAACTCCCTCCGACTTTCACTACGCTCGGAACCAAATTTGCTCAGGTTCCGGAAACATCTGAAAACCTACCTGTTTCCAGAATAACTTCAGCTCTGGTCTCTCGATTCAGGTAGCCTTGCTCTGATTCTCTATAGGCGCTGGGATGCCCCTGGGTAACCGTGCGCGGTACAAAATTCTTTAATAATAATAATAATAAGATGGCGCCCGCAAAGTTGGGAAACGTGACGCCCTTCGTCACGCCGACACGCCCGCTCACGTGACCAGGAAACGGGTTTGTAAACAGACGGCAGGCGCGGCGTAGATAGACGAGGGGTGAGCGCTGACCACACCTGAACGCGTATGCGGTAAGGAGCCTAATAGCCGGGCTGATAACGTCGAGAGGGGAACCTTTTGGACACCGAGAGTGGGGGAGGCGGCTAAAGGAAACAGGGGGCCTCGCAACTATATACTTGCCATGAAATTGACAGGCTTATGTGAAGAGCGAGGCATTCTAAAACGCTCATTCAGCCTCTTGTCTTCACCACAGACACCGACCTTGAGGCGGTTCACAACGCCCCACTACTGAGACAGGGGACGGTACACGTCAAGCAGTCTTCCACGGGGGCCGGGTAGGCTTGCCAGAGAAGGCCACCTGGTAATACAACTTTTACTCAGAGTACGGTCATTTGCCAGTTTGCACCGGATCCGGTGCCATTTGCTGAGACATTTCACTGTACAAATGTAATGTGTGTGTTTTATGTTTTACCAACCGTTACAGGTACAATAAGGGAAGATTCAGAAAGGTGCATGCTATACGCTGACCCATATAAACCCTGAAGGAATCACTGAAATGTAAGATAAAGTGATGAAACATGTCGGTTGACTTTTAATAGAGTGAGCTAACAGCACAGAATAAAGTCAGAAGTTGCCAGTTAGCCTTACTCTTTTTAACAGTGGTATATTTGTTTTTCACTATTCTGGGCACGGATATATCACAGCGGGTTCTAGCACATACAACACTTGATGGCTGTCTGTTCTACATGCACTTTCTTTATTTTTGTTTGTTTCCCATTTCTTTTGGGGTTGGCAGTAGCCGATGATGAGAAGTGAGGAATCAGGCGAGTACCAGTCTGATAGAATCCTCCCCTTGGTGTTGCTTCCGTGAGGCACTGTCAACCTTCCCTCCCCCTTTTTTTCACTTTTGGAAGATAGGGGACACATGTAGCAGTTTGGTGGAACTATTAGACACATACATATAGGCAACTTTGCCATATTCAAAAGTGCAACGGAGTGCATAATTGCGTAGACAGAAGGTATATGTTTCCTCTGTCACTAGACACATTTTTTTTTGTAGCCATAGAGCCTATCAGGGGCAGGCCATTGTTGTATAAGGGCCTTCTCTTCCACCCCAAACTATTTTCTCTACTGATGAGGGAAGTTATCCCGAAACCCGAGCCATGTCTCGGGCGATATCCAAAAACCTGGGACATGTATCGGGTGTAGAGATATTCAGTCCAACAAGTACCTACTTGCACCCACTGGGGTGAACCACTCAAGAACTCCATGTACCAAGTCAAGTCAAGTCAAGTCAAGTTAGAATTTGTATAGCGCACTACTCACCCAGAGGGTCTCAAGGCCCTTGAGGGAGGGGGGGTAACAATACTTATCAAATATCCAAGTTTTGAGTTGTTTTCTGAAGGAGAGGTGGTTCTGTGTAAGGCGGAGGTGGGTGGGGAGAGAGTTCCAGGTCTTGGCCGCTAAGTAGGAGAAGGATCTTCCTCCCATGGTGGATCTTTGGATGCGTGGAATCGCGGCGAGGGCTTGATTGGACGATCGTAGTTGGCGGGTGGGGGTGTAGAAGGTCAGGCGCATGTTGAGGTATTTGGGTCCTAGATCGTAGAGGGCTTTGTGTGCGTGGGTGAGTAGACGGAACGTTATTCTCTTGTTGACGGGGAGCCAGTGGAGGTCTCTCAGGTGACCGGATATGTGAGCTTGGCGGGGGATGTCTAGGATAAGTCTGGCTGAGGCGTTCTGAATGAGTTGGAGTTTTTTCTGTAATTTGGCTGTTGTTCCGGTGTAAAAGGTGTTTCCGTAGTCCAGTCGGCTTGTGACATGTGCTTGGGTGACCGTCTTTCTTGTTTCGGTGGGGATCCAGTGGAAGATGTTTTTGAGCATACGTAGGATGTTAAAGCATGATGATGAGATGGCGTTGACTTGTCTGGTCATCGAGAGGGAGGAGTCCAGGATGAAGCCCAGGTTACGTGCGTGGTCCGTTGGTTTGGGTGCGATGCCCAG
This sequence comes from Lissotriton vulgaris, assembly GCF_964263255.1. Lineage (NCBI taxonomy): Eukaryota > Metazoa > Chordata > Amphibia > Caudata > Salamandridae > Lissotriton > Lissotriton vulgaris. Next base: position 455,324,911 of record NC_141700.1, on the reverse strand, counting down.
GGCCGGTGGCCACCATGAGTCGTCCCAAGCGGAGGGGGATGATCCTAAGATGAGGACTTCCGTTTTGTCTGAATTCAGTTTTAAACGGCTGTTCTTCATCCACTCGGCTACTTCTTGCATCCCTTCGTGTAGGTTGGTTTTGGCGGTGTTTGGGTCTTTGGTGAGGGAGAGGATCAGCTGGGTGTCGTCTGCGTAGGAGATGATGTTGAGGTTGTGTTGGCGCGCGATGGATGCGAGGGGACTTGTGTATACGTTGAAGAGGGTGGGACTGAGTGAAGATCCTTGTGGTACGCCGCCGATGACTTCAGTGGCCTCCGATCTGAAAGGGGGGAGGCGGACTTTCTGGGTTCTTCCTGTGAGGAACGAGATGATCCAGTCCAGTGCTTTTCTTTGTATCCCGATGTTGCTGAGGCGTTGTATCAGGGTGTCATGGCAGACTGTGTCGAAGGCTGCGGAGAGGTCCAGTAGGATGAGGGCAGCTGTTTCTCCGTTGTCAAGTAGTGTTCGAATGTCATCTGTGGCTGCGATGAGGGCGCTCTCAGTGCTGTGTTTGGCTCAGAAGCCGGACTGTGATGGGTCGAGGGAGCCGTTAGATTCGAGGAAGGCGGCGAGCTGACTGTTGACGGTTTTTTCAATGACTTTGGCAGGGAATGGGAGGAGTGTAATGGGGCGGTAGTTCTTAAGTTCGGTGGGGTCTGCTGTGGGTTTCTTCAGAAGAGCGCTGAGTTCGGCATGTTTCCAGCTTTCCGGGAAGGTAGCAATGTTGAGGGAGCAGTTGATGACATCTCGGAGATGGGGTGCGATGATGGAGTCTGCTTTGTTGAAGATGTGGTGGGGACATGGGTCGGTTGGCTATCCGGAGTGGATGGAGTTCATCAAGCGGATGGTGTCTTCAATGCTGATTGGGTTCCAGGCGCAAAGGATGTCGGAGGGGGGCTTTGGTTCGGTGGTGAGGGGGGTGGACTGGTCGCCAAAGCTGTTATGTATGTCAGCGATTTTGTTGTGGAAGAACAAGACTAGAGAGTCGCAGAGGTCTTGAGAGGGAGTGATGTCGTTGGTGTCGGCGGTGGGGTTGGTAAATTCTTTGACGATGTTGAATAGTTCCTTGCTGTTGTGGGCGTTGTTGTCGAGTCGATCCTTAAATGCTGATTTCTTGGTGGATCGGTTCAGCTGGTGGTGTTTGCGGGTGGCGTTCTTGAAGGTGGTCATGTTGTCAGTGGTTGGGTTTTTTCGCCAAGCTTTCTCGAGGGTGCGGCAGAACTTTTTGGATTTCTTAAGGTCGTCATTGAACCAGGGGGCTTTTTTGCTACTGAGCTTGGTTAGATGGTTTTTCAAGGGTGCTAATTCGTCTGCGCTGTGAGTGATCCATTGTGTGAGGTTGTGCTGCTTGATTTGGGTCCAATGATTTGGCGGGAGGGTTTTGGTAAAGCGATGTGAAGAGCTGGTCGGTGGTAATTTTGCTCCAGTTTCTGCGGGGGATTGGTTGTGGGTGGTGGTGGGTCATGGCTTTTTGTAGTTGAAGTGAACGCAGCTGTGGTCCGTCCAATGGAGTCCTGTGGCGTGATTGAAGGAGATGTACTTGCTGGAGGAGAAGATTGGGTCGAGCGTGTGTCCGGCGTAGTGGGTGGGGGTGTTTACCAGTTGTTTGAGTCTGAGATTGGCGAGGTTGTCCAGAAGGGTGGTGGTGTTGCTGTCGTTGTTCTTTTCCAGGTGGAAATTGAGGTCTCCTAGTAGAATGTAGTCCTCGGAGGGGAGGGCGTGTGGGCTGATGAAGTCTGCGATGTCTTCGCTGAATTGTGTACGGGGTCCTGGGGGTCTGTAGATGAGGGTGCCTCTGAGTGTGGTCTTAAAATCGGTGTGAATCTGGAAGTGAAGGTGTTCGGTGGTTACGATGTTGTTGTCAGAACTGGCCATGATGCGGATGGTGTTTTTATGGACGCTGGCGATGCCTCCTCCTGTTTGGTTGATGCGGTCCTTTCGGATGATCTTGTAGCCGTCCGGGATGGCTATGGCGATGTCGGGTGCTGATGAGTCATTCATCCAGGTTTCTGTGAGAAAGGCGACGTCCGGCGTTGTGGTGTCTAGTAAGTTCCATAGTTCAGTGGCGTGTTTGTGGACCGAGCGGGTGTTGAGCAGGATGCACTTCAGGTGGTTAGTGTCGGAGTTCTGTTTGGCGTTTTTGGATTTGGTGTGGGTCCTGATGCAGTCTAACTTGCAGGAGTGGCAGGTGAAGGGTCCATGGGTGTGTCCTGGGGCGGCTTGGTAGCAGTCTGGGAGACATCCTGTGTTGAGTGCAGAGAGGGTTGCGGCGGCGTACGTTATGCGGGTGGAGTGGATTGTGCGGGGACCAGGGGGTCTGGCGCAGGGTGCGGGCCAGGCACGGACGGGCGTAGACGGGCTTACCTTTGGCGCACCTTCGGCGTGCATAGGGTGCGTCCGCTGCGCGTGGACGCTGCGCGCAAATGCATCTGTCATAAGTGGAGAGTGGAGGGGGGCGGAGCGAGGGAGGAGCAGCTGGGAGGCAGGAGCGGGGTGGAGAGATGGGCTAGGAGGCACAACAACAAAATGGCAGCAAAAACAAAAGTGAAACAGGACGAGATTGGGGCACAGTCTGGGATGTCGCTAAGATATGGGCAGAGGCACCGGCACAATCAGGCACAAATGATTACAAAAGCAGTGCGAGCAATGCAATATAGTGCTACGATATCAGTCAGCCACAAACAATAATACAAGCAATGAGGGCAATGCAATATAGCGCTACGATACCAGTCAGCCACAAATGATAATACAGGCAATGAGGGCAATGCGCAAATTGGTTAATGGCAGCAATGAGCACAATAGCGCTACGATATCAAGTGACCAGGGAGCGCGTGGGGAGCGACCGCTTCTGAACGAGTCAGGACGGTCACAGCGTTGAGACAAATGGGACGATCCTTAGCTATCTGTGGGAGGGAGGAGCAGCTGGGAGGCGGGAGCGGGGTGGAGAGACGGGCTAGGAGGCACAACAACAAAATGGCAGCAAAAACAAAAGTGAAACAGGACGAGATTGGGGAACAGTCTGGGATGTCGCTAAGATATGGGCAGAGGCACCGGCACAATCAGGCACCTGCGTGACGGTTCGGGCATCGAGGCCTTTGACGGTTGCTTGGCGGCCTTCTCTTCCACCCCAAACTATTTTCTCTACTGATGAGGGAAGTTATCCCGAAACCCGAGCCATGTCTTGGGCGATATCCAAAAACCTAGGACATGTATCGGGTCTAGAGATCATCAGTCGAACAAGTACCTACTTGCACCCACTGGGGTGAACCACTCAAGAACTCCATGTACCAGAGTCCCTAGGGGCGATCCGGAGGAGGGGCTAGCGGTGTGCGGTCCATTGCGATTGTTTCTACAAATTGGCTCCCTTCAGCTTTGAGCTGACAAGCTCCTGGATGACGCAACTGCGTGCCGGCTCGGACATCTAGGCCTTTGACGGTTGCTTGGCAGCCTTCTCTTCCACCCCAAACTATTTTCTCTACTGATGAGGGAAGTTATCCTGAAACCCGAGCCATGTCTCGGGCGATATCCAAAAACCCGGGACATGTATCGGGTCTAGAGATCATTAGTTCAACAAGTAGCTTTTTGCACCCACTGGGGTGAACCACTCAAGAACTCCATGTACCAGAGTCCCTAGGGGCGATCCGGAGGAGGGGCTAGCGGTGTGCGGTCCATTGCGATTGTTTCTACAAATTGGCTCCCTTGAGCTTTGAGCTGACGAGCTCCTGGATGACACAACTGCGTGCCGGCTCGGGCATCTAGGCCTTTGACGGTTGCTTGGCGGCCTTCTCTTCCACCCCAAACTATTTTCTCTACTGATGAAGGAAGTTATCCAAAAACCCGGGCCATGTATCGGGTCTAGAGATCATCAGTCCAACACGTTCCTACTTGCACCCACTGGGGTGATCCACTCAAGAACTCCATGTACCAGAATCCCTAGGGGCGATCCGGAGGAGGGGCTAGCGGTGTGCGGTCCATTGCGATTGTTTCTAGTACTGTACCTTTTAGCCCAGTACTGAACCGCAAAAGTAATCATAACCGTGTGTACTAGTAACCTAAATTTCCTCCCATAGGAAACCATTGACTGGTTTTCTGTAAAAGTTCTTCTAAGTGTTGATTTTTGCAAACTACAAATATGCCTTAAAAATCGTACCAACTACTAATCTGTAATTACTTACCTGTCTTAGGTAGAGGTCCTAGTGCTGAACCTTGGAGTCCAGTACTGAATTACAAAAGTAACGATAACATACTTTACCTGTGACTTGAATTTCCCTTCATAGGATAACATTGCTTAGTTTTCACTGAAAAGTTTCTAAGTGTCAACTTTGAAAACACATTTATGTTCTTTCAAAATCAATACTGTAACTGAAACATGTTTACTTAACTGTTTACAGCCTAGGTCCCGAGACTGAATCCAGGATCCAGTCCTGTGGTACGAAAAGTAATCCATAAAGTAATCAACTGCATTTATCTAGCAAAACCCATTGAGCTCAATGTTAAATTGGGTTTGAGATTGTGTGGCCTATTGCAAACACTGTAGCTGTTGTACATGAAAAGTCTATTACCTTTTTGAAAAGTAAATACCTGAAGTCACTCATATTGAGAAAAGTATGTTTTGCTACCTTGTTGGTTCTAAAATAAAACAACTATATCTTTTGATACAAACCAATTGGCTTAGAGTTCAGTTCTTGAGTGTGTGAGACCATTTGCTAACTGAGTGTGTACAACAAATGCTTCAAACTGTCCTCTGATACTGCCTCACTGCTCGACCAAGCTACCACTTTGGAGAGTAATGTTATATCTAACTTTAGCCTCTGCATACCTCTGGAGACTGTGGACTCTATACACACTGTACCTTACTTTGGTCCAGTATATATAGAGACACTTTCTTACAGTCACCTACTGTCGAAGGAGGGTTGCAGACACCTGGACGCATGGCTGCTATTACTAATATGCCTGTTCCTAAGACCCAACGTGAGGTGCACACTTTTATTGGTATAACTTTGTATTGTCGTCACTGGATCCCTAATTATTCCTTACTAACAAAACCCCTCCTTTACCTAACCATCAAAGAAGTGCATGAACCCTTGCCTTGGACATCTGCATGCCAACAAGATTTTGAGCAATTAAAGGTTGAGCTTTGCTCTGCTCCTGTGCTTGGTACTCCTGATTACCAGAAGCCTTTTGTGCTCTACGTACACAAGGCAGATGGTGTTGCGCTTTCTGTTCTAACACAGGATTTTGTTGGTAAGCAGAGACCCTGCGCTTATTTCTCTGCTATTTTTGATAACGTCGTCAGAGCTCTCCTGAGCTGCCTGAGAGCTGCTGCGGCAGTGGCAGTTTCTATCAGACAATCGGCAGGGCTCGTCCTTGATACTGATCTCACAGTAATGTTACCTCATGCTGTGGATACGCTATTGAATAAGACAAAGACGCAGCATCTTAGTCGTGCGCATCTGACTGTATACGAATAACGTTGTTTGCTCCGCACATTACCATCAAACGATGTGCTACTCTGAACCCAAAACACACAAGATGATGGACGGAATATTGCACAATGGCAAAACATTCACCCCCAGTCACAGATCTGGGTTAAATCCATCGTTATTTTGCTCACCAAGCCATCCCAGTTCATACATGGCCATATGCAAATCAGTCTTGACCCTGTGCCTCATGGGAACAGTCCAGCCCGAACTGCCAAGCCATGTCTTCCCTGGACCAGAATCAAGCATCCTAGGAACTGGTTTCTTGCTATCGGCCGTCTCCAGCCAGGATAGCTTGACTCCAGTGGCGTAGTGAGCACGGGACCCACTTCTGGGCACACCCTTCCCACATAGGGTGAACAGCAAAACACACAAGATGATGGATGGAATATTGCAAAATGGCAAAACATTCACCCCAGTCACAGATCTGGGTTTAATTCATGTTATTTTGCTCACCAATCCACCCCAGGTCAGACATGGCCATATGCAAATCAGTCTTGACCCTGTGCCTCATGGGAACAGTCCAGCCCGAACTGACAAGCCATGTCTTCCCTGGACCGGATTCAAGCTTCCTGGGACCGGAATCAAGCTTCCTAGGACCGGTTTCTGGCTATCAGCTGTCTTCAGCGAGGATAGCTTGACTCTAGTGGCGTAGTGAGCATGGGACCCACGTCTGGGCATACCCTTCCCACATAGGGTAGGGTGAACAGCAAAACCCACAAGATGATGGACGGAATGTTGCACAATGGCAAAATATTCACCCCCAGCCACGTTACTACCCCTCTCTTTGGAAGAAAAGGAAAATGATGTCCAAAATTGTTTAATTCGGACTGATGAAGAAATAAAAGTACGGGTAGACCTGGCTGATGTTCCCTTATCTGACCCCCAAGGAGAACTATATGTCGATGGCTCATTTTTCAAAGTACCAGATGGCACTACCACTGGAGCTTATGCAATTACAACATTACACACTATAGTTGAGACATTCTGAATCCCATACCAATCGGCCCAAGCTGCAGAGTTGGTTGCCCTCATTAGGGCTTGTGAGTTGAGTGAGGGATTGGCTGTCAATGCCTACACCAACAGCCAGTATGCCTTTGAGTGGCCCATAATTTCAGGGTTCTTGACCTCGCATGGGGTGCGAATACAGCATGGTCCATTGATACATAAACTATTGTCAACATTGATACTTCCTGATAAGTTGGCAATAATAAAATGTAGTGCACACACAGCAGTAACAGATGATGTTGGAAGGGGAAATGCGTTTGCAGATCAGAGAGCTAAGGAGACAGCTAGATTGAAGATGAAAATATGTTCATGGCAGGTTCCGCTAGGGGGATCCCAGACAATGGCATGTTTGAGGACACATTAGAAAATGTCAGGGAAATACAGAGCGAGGCGACTGTAGATGAACTGGCAATATGGGAGTAGAGTACAGGGTGTTTGGACACGGATGGGTGACCTGTCTGGGAAACAGAGATGGTTGCTGCCCAAAGCCTATGTGCTCCCTGTTGTTACCATGGCCCACGGCCCAGCACACATTAGTGCCAAAGGAATATGTAAGCTATTGGACCCAGTACGGCAGAACAATAATATCTCTAAGGTAGCCACAAACCTAGTGAAGCACTGCATTATTCATTCAAATAATCTTCATTTCGGTCGTGGACCTTAAAAGATACAAACATACAATCGATAAAACAGCATTATGACTATGTGCATCAGCATTGGAATAAAAATACTCAATTAAATATCATAAAAACTAAGAACATAGTTAAAAAGGGAGTAAAAAGGTTAAAAAAGATACAAGAAGTGCAAGTAATAAGCAAACGGGATGCATGTGTCACACCTCAGGATGGACTAAGCGAAGAAGTGTCAGCTGGAAGTATTATTAATAAATGACCAGTGCCTGTGCCACATAGAGTACAATTATTATTATTAAAGGCTTTTGTAGCACGCTCAATTACTGAAATAGTATCCTGGCGCTGACTGTCAGGGGGAGAGAAAGATGAAGAAATCAGAGTCAGGTGCCTACTAACAGAGTTTGAACAAATGGGTTTTGAGTCTTTTCTTAAAAATCTCGATTGACTGAACCGATCTAAGTGTGAGAGGAAGGGCGTTCCAGGCCCTTGCCGCCCTAACTGAGATCGATTGGCCTCCTATTCTGGCATATTTGAATTTTGGGACAGCCATTAGGCATTGATTCTCTGACCGAAGGGAACAGGATGGGATGTATAAGGCAAATCTTTTCCTCAAATAACTCGGGCCTGTCTGATGAATTGCTCTGAACGCAAGTACTAGCGTTTTAAACAGAATCCTGTGCGCCACGGGTAGCCAGTGGAGACTCAGCAAGTGAGATCGGACGCTGGATTTCCTGGGAAGTTGCAATAAAAGGCGCGCAACAGAATTCTGGATCACATGGAGCCTCTGAATCAGGTAGGCAGGAAGGCCACTATAGAGGGCATTCGCATAATCGAGTCTTGACAAAATCAAGGCTCGCGAAACAGTTTCCTTAGCTTCTCTCGGAAGGAGAGGAAAAAAATGACGTAGAGCCCTGAGAGCACCAAAGCAAATGCCCGTTAGTTTTTTTATGTGCTCTTCAAATTTTACTCCCAAACCAGACCCCAAGATTTTTTGCAGGGGGGCCCATGTTTTTAGGAGAGGGCAAGTCTGGAGGCCATAGGAGGTCCCTAAAATTGTCAGGAAATGATCCATAAAAGAGGACCTCAGATTTATCTTCATTACGTTTTAGCTGGGCAAGGGCTAACCAGCGAAAAATGGAAGAAAGACAATGGTGGACTGATGATGTGTCAAGATTGTCCTTAGGCCAAATAAACAGGAGCTGAGTATCGTCAGCGTAGGCCATTGTCTTGGCCCCTAGTTGTTCAGCAAGGTAGATCAAAGGGGTCTGGTAAACATTAAAATTAAGGGGACTTAACGTGGACCCCTGCGGGACTCCAGTCGTAAGCCTCTTTGGGGTAGATGAAAAGGGAGGCATCCAGACCTCCTGCGATCTATCCTGCAGAAAGGACGTTAACCAGTCCAGTGCTGGCCCCGCGATGCCCACAGCAGACAGTCAGGTAAGGAGCTGGGCGTGCGGCACCGTATCGAAGGCGGCAGAGAAGTCAAGTAGTATCAGGACCGCTCTGCCACCTCCGTCCAGGCACTCGCGAATAGCCTCAGACACCTCAACCAGCGCCGTCTCTGTGCTGTAGGCAGCCCGGAACCCCGACTGAGACGGGTGAAGTAGCTGGGAGGACTCAATGAAATGATCCAGCTGTTTAAAGACCACCTTCTCACATACTTTGGCCAAAGCTGGAAGTAGTGAAATGGGTCTGTAGCTGGATGGGGCCAAGGGGTCAGCCCCAGACTTTTTCAAAAGGGGCAACAGTTTAGCCTGTTTCCAGCATGCCGGAACGCATGCTGAAGACAGTGAAAGGTTGACAATCTGGGTGACCTCTTTATAGATCATAGCAGCCACCCGCAGAGCTACAAGAAACGGGAAACTGAAAATACAACAGGCAGAGAGGTATCACATTTTAATATTCTAAATGTCTGATGATACTGTTTGTACCCCAAGTTTCCACACAGTTGGATGAGCCCACGCTGCCTAAGAGACTTATAATATGGGCAGAAGAAAAAAATATGAGGCTCAGTCTCCTCCTGTACACCACACGCTGGACATTCTAACAGCTTGGAATGGGACCATTTATGAGAAAGAACCCTAAGTTGTAGTGTACCGTGTCTAAATTGTACATAGAGTTTCCTTGCTCCGCTACGTAAGATCTCATCTAAAATTGACTCTAATTTATACTCCTATTTAATACTAAGAAACCCTGTGGTTAAAAGACCCAACGTGGAGTTACTACAGATATCCGCCATCTATTGATTATGATAGCATTTCACCAAGTCAGCGCATTTACATCTCTGCACAGGCAACTTCAGGGTTGCTCCAGAGATCCAGATTACCTAGCCTCTTACTTTCCTTTTTTATATAAGCAAACCACTCCAGTTTTTCAGTCCCAGGAAGTCCCATTAGTTCTTTAGCTTCAGATCTAAAATGCTTCAGTTCTGGAGTTACCCACAGTCTGCGCCAGTATATTAAAGGTCGTATGCCAATTTCTTCATCTATTGGTCTAATTCCTAAATCCATTCTCAAAGGGGTAAGGGGAGTATTAACCGGGAGAGCCAATAAAGATCTCAAGAAACAATTTTCTGCCTTGAGAATATATTCAGTCGAGCAGTGTCCCCACAGTTCCGCCCCATATATTATAGCTCCCCTAGCTTGTGCTTTGTAAATTTCAAGAATGGAGGCAACTGGTTTAGAGGTGGATTCCCTATGCAATTTTAGGACACCTCCGTAGTCTGTACCAACCTAAGTTTGTAGTAAGTAATCAACTGGTAGGTAGGAGGAAAAAATGTGTCCGCTTATTTCCCCGTGGTAAGTATTCGGTTAATCAAAAAGAAGAAAAAGGACACTTGTAACATTTCTCACATGCACTTTAGCGATAACTAACGCTACCATTGAAAGGATGATAACCCCCCCCCCAAGAAATTAACCAGACAATCAAAAAAAATGTTGGTGTACTGTTGTTTGTCTCTCTCTCTTTACATTACAGATCACTGAGAGCACGTTTCATCACTAGGTGCCAAAAAGTGGACACTTAAGTGTACTACACAAGTCGTGTGAGTATAAATATCCTTGTATGTTAGTCCTGACGAAAGCTCCACAGACCCGGCTGGGCCAAGAGGAGCTGAAACATGTCGACAAGCTCATTTTGAAAATACTAATAGATCCAGTAACTCGATCTACTTAAAGTACCCTTATATTTTACATCAGCAGAATCTCACCTCTTATTAAAGTATTTGGGTGAGTTTCTCTTTTTAACATTTTTTCTTGTTAATCATTTTTGTTTTTCTCTACACTTTTTTGGGGGCAACCCTCAATCTCTGGACACTGCATTCTATACCAGAGGTGCCTCTGGATGAGGCTGGCATTGAGCACGTATTGTAACATCCAATGATAAATGCCACAACATCAATGTGGGGCGGATGAAAAATATATACCGCTTTTCGATTAACATTGAGTTTTTGAGGGTGTTTCATCTACTCTTCCAACCTAAGTTTGGCCTTGTCAATCTGGGGACCCCACTCCATATTATCTGTGAGCGTGACACCCAAGTATTCAATTACAGTTACCTTTTCCAGAGTGATGCCATTTAAAGAAGGGTTGGGACGGGTGGTCTTTGGTGGATTACATATCATATACTTTGTCTTTTGTGTGATGATCTCCAACCCCCTTCTCTTAAAAAATCTGCCAAAGCTGTCTAGGGCCCGCTGTATTCCCATCGGGGATTTTGACAATAGAAGGGTGTCGCCAGCAAACATTAATGCCACTACCTGTTTCTTTCTTATTTTCGGGGCATCGATGTCTTTGACCCCCATTAGGAGGGCAATTAAGGCATTGACGAAAAGACAGAAAAGGGTGGGGGCCAGCACACACCCCTGTCTCACTCCTCTAGTAACCAAAAACCTAGGTGTCAAAACACCCCTTTTGCCACTCCTAACTTGGGAAAAAGTTTTTGAGTGAAGTCTCCTGATAATATCACGGATTTAGGTGGGGATCCCCATGTCCGCCAATACCACCCACAGGATGTCCGAGGTACCAGATCAAAAGCTGTCTTAAGGTCAACAAAAATTAAGTAGAGGCTGCCACCCTCTACTTTCACCGTTTTCCAATACAAAAATTGCAATCTAAGTAGTTGGTCTACGGTGGATGTTTTTTTCCCTAAATCCGGATTGATATGGGCTCAATATCTCATATTCCTCCATCCAGGTCTGGAGCGGATCGAGGATAATCTGCACAAAAGGTTTTTGGCTAACGTCGATCAAACTAATCGGACGTTAGTTTGCAGGCATTAATGGAGAGCCCTTTTTAAACACTGGTACGATCTCAGCCCCCAACCGGGTTTCAGGTATAGGGGAGCCCTGGAGTATAGCATTAAACATCAGGCAGAAGTATGGAATCCATACTGCTGGTTGGTCCCTAAAGAGATCCCCGGGGGTTTTATCAAGACCAGGTGCTTTGCCTGCCAGGAGTCTCTTAATCGCACCTTCCACCTCCAACAGTGTTATCATTTTACCTTCATCAGTTATAATTCTGGGCAGTGTGGGAGCTTTTTCAGGACTATATGAAAAGTCGATATGTTCTTCCTGAGAGATTGTCTGCGACATGGAAGTAACCACTTTGGTCGAATGCAGCGCCCCAAAATGTTCCATCCACTTCTCAGGCGCAACATTTGGCTTGTCTGCCACTTGACCATATCCACTGCCAGGTCTCACTATTGCCCAAAATTACCGCATATTCCTATTCCCCAAAGCACTTTTTATACTGTCCCATTTACTATTTTCCCAGAGCTGTTTATCCTCTGTAATCACCTGCTTATACTCCTGCCTCTTGAGTTTTATTTGTCTCCTGTCAAGGGCTTTAATTGACTCAATTAATAGAGACTTTGCCTTCTTACACTTATGATCAAACCATGATTGAGTCTTCAGGTTCGACCTGGATCTAGACACTATTGGGTTAAGTAAGTCTGCCAGATCAGCCACCAGCCCCGTGTGTGATTAATAGATTTTATTTAACATCACATCCTGTCTGTGCTCAATGAAACCACTTATCTCCACAAATAACTTATGAACAACTAAATATAGGGCACTCATTTTATCTGGGAATTGTTTTATCATAGGCCATTTAAGCCTTCTTCTATCATTAGAGAGAAGCAATACACTTTCCTTACTAGTTTTTTCTCCAGGGGCAATGCCTATCTCAGGAAGTCTTAAATTTAAAACTAGAGCATTATGGTCGCTGTCATGGCGTAAAAAGCCCTCAAAATCAATGCCCCAAGACCATGTCCGTGTCTCTACCAAGATATAATCTAACCGGGAGGACTGGCCAAAACGATTAAACGTGGCTTTCCCTTCCCGATCTGAATGAGCACGTCCATTATAAGCTCTCAAAGAATGAGCCATAGTTATAGAATTCAATTGGAGAGCCAGTGGTGACCAGACCTTAGTAGAAGCGATCTGGAGCTCTGGAATAGACCATTGCTCATCTTCTTCTTTGGTAAGTGAATTTGCAATGCCAGATAAGGGCTCGTATTGACAGTTAAAATCTCCCGCAATAATCAGTCTACTCTCACCAGAGATACTGGAGATAAAAATATCCAGCAGGGCCAAAGTGGGAGATTCTTTCCCCAACCTAACAGGGTGAGAATAGACATTAATAAAAGTCACCCTTAGTTTAGACGGGAACCTAAGTGTGACACATTGAAGATCTATAGTGGAAGTATTTAATTGTGTCACCATACAACCCAAGTGCGAGGCTACCAATATGGATAATCCCCTGTAAGATCTGCCACTTTCTCCTATAGAGGCCATGTTGTTATATGACGCAAAACCCAACCTTACAATCTCTTCCCTTGCCCATGTCTCCTGGAGTAGGCAGACATCATATTGATCTATAAAAAGCCCCCAGTCAGGGCAAGCTAATTTATTAGATATGCCTGCCACGTTCCAGGACAGAACTTTGAAATTATTCTCCAGGAAAGACTCCCGCCCCGGTGGGGCAAAATGCACAGGGACTGGGCCAGCAGGAAAAATAGTACTATTTCCTCCAGAAATACTGGCAGATTTATTCTCAATATGTAACCCTATAGATTTGTAAACAACCGTTAAGGGAGGTCCACCAATTTTGAGTGGTCCATTGGACTTCTTGCAAAGAAGAATATCCCAATTTTGTAGGTCCAATCCCGCCCCGCTATTCACTGCAAGATGTTGATAGACCTGACTTGAATGAGATGATACATCAGGGGCCTATGATCTAAGTTTACCATGTTTAGAGACTTCAGGCCCTCCCAGTCAATCTACATCCTCCAATAGCCCAAATCGATTTGAGACGGAATATTAAAGGAGGAAGAGTAGTGTGAATGAGTTTTAGGGGTTTTATGAGATTCAATTCGCCATCTGCCGCAATCCAAGGCGATATAGGCTTCACCACACTACAGGAGGAGGGATAAAAGAAATCCAGAGTAAACGCTCAGATGGCCGTTTGTTTTTTCAGGGGGCAAAAAGGTTGGGTTACTAATCTACGTACAACTTCTGGGTACTTAAAATTAACAATCACAAAGTCCCCTTGTATTGTTTTTTTTGTAGGACCCACACAACCCACCCTCCGAACCATCAGAATCTCACCAGTCCTATTGTAAGGAAATTGTTTGTGTGTTGCCAACCAAAACAAAATCTTATTTATAAGTTCTAGCTGTGATTCCTTCTGTCCGTGCTTAAGTCTGCGGATTCCAGCCAAAGTATTTACATATGGGGCCGCCGCTGGAGGTAAGTTTATGGTTGGAAGGGACGATATTTGAGTTTCTCTTGTTAAGAGGCCACCACCTCCATTCCCTTCAGTGGGTATGTTGCCCGTTACAGCATTACTGCATTATTTGTATGAAACATAATCTTGGGAAAGGCACTCCTACTGAACAACCAGTGGTACCTAGTGGTCAAGAGAGTCAATCATCCGGAATCACAATGTAAGTGCAGTGCAGATAACACCCAGAAGAACACAACACACCTCTTACTTATAGTGTAGAATTGGCCAAGTTAGGACTCAAGGACATATGGAAAAATTCCCATCAGAAGCCACACTGTACTGCCCTCTTTTACATCATTTGGGATCTCCTTGCCCAGGAGACTAAACAAAACGGCCGGTAGACATTACCTGTGCCGAAATGGAGATGTGAGAGGAGAGTAACACAAGAAATTAATGGCAACTGAAAAAAGCAGTGCAGGGTGAAAAGAAGAGAAAGTGAGTATGAAATTAGGTGAACTGGGTAGAAAATACAATATTTATTAGTGTCTCCCAGTCCCTAAGGCTAAAAGATAAGTGCAAAAGCGGTTTCAGAAATAATAACCGCGTAGAGTAGTGGTCGACATGTTTCAGCATAGATTGAAAAAGATTTTTCATGCATTCCTCAGGACCAAGATTTTAAAACTACTGCTTTTAGTGAAAGATAAAAGATATCACCTGCAAGGATCAGGTTATGCTCAACCAAGGACTGATATCGCATCGCATCAGAACATAGGATCCACAGAGAAAGACAAACAAACAACAAAAATGGGAGAACATCAGTATTTCATTTTCCCGCGGTTTTTTGAAACAATGCCATATACAACCTAAAAAATACGGTACCAGATCCATATGTATAGAAGGAAACAGATTCCAATATCAACACTCACCCATAAATGGTGGTTGAGGAGCTTCACCCCACCTGGCTGCGGCTCAGGTATGAGGAGCACCGCTCTACAGAAGGAGGATTAAATTAAAGAAAAGAGACAATCATCGCTCATTCAGAATCCATTGATGGTGAATGGATTATATCAAAGAACAATCACTGTCTTTGCCGATTATCGTTGGGAAATACGCTGATCAAAAATGTAGGACCTGCCTGCTGTATGTTATATACCCCTGCTCGTAGGAAGTCTGGATATTATTGAGTGAGCTGAAACTAAGGTTTATCGCGGTGTGATCTAGACCGCATGGTGTGAAGACACACCGAATATGATGTTTGTATGTTGTTAGTATCAATACATGCACACTGCTTACCTATCCGTCGGTGTCTCCCGACAGTCATCCGAGCTGTCTGGGGGGGCACCGATTGTGCGACTCGCTTTGTGTTTTATGCAGTTGTTTCTGAAGATCGAGTCACATGACCGGCTATGATCACGTGGTCGCAGGTAATGCCGGGAAATGTAGTTCTTGGTAAAGGTTGTAGTTCTAACAGATCTAGTAAAGCCTAGCGTAAATTAATACGTGATCATTGTCGTGTGTCGGGTATACACAGCAGTAACAGCAAGGAATATCTTAAAGCCTACGAAATGTGTGAGTTATTAAAGTGACATCCACGGTATGGGCTCATTAAGTCCCTCCTTATCGCTGTTCAATCTGTAAACCCATTTCTGTTCAATCTTGAACAGAAAGCGGCTGGCATCTGGACAGAATTCAGGAATTGGTGGTTGTTCTAGAACTGTCCAGTGGAAGTCGTTGGGACCATGCCCCTTTTCTAGGAAGTGTGCGGTTAGGCGGGTCGCTTGTTTTCGACACCGCACTGTGCTTTTGTGCTCTTGGATTCTTGTTCTAACCTTCCTAGTCGTCATGCCAACATATTGGAGTTTACATGGGCAGGTGATCAGATAGATTAGGTTAATGCTGTTGCAATTTGTGAACCTGGTTTGGATCCATGGTCGGTTGGTGCCAATGTCTACACTTGTGGATTTGCAGGTTTGGGGACATACCGTACAAGCCCCGCAGGGGTGATGGCCTTGAACCGGTGGTAAGTCCCATAGAGTGCCCACTTGTCTGGGTTCTTTATTGCGTGAGCGTGTATGGACTAGCTGGTCCTTTAAGTTTTTCCCTCTTTTATAAGCAAAAAGAGGTAAAGGGATCTCGTCTCCACCAGTTTTTAGGATCGACCAATGTCTTTTTACGATCTTTTGGACTTGATTCGATCTGGTATTGAAGGTATTTACAAAGGTTATGGGGTTAGTTTTCTCTTTCGGTGGCTGGGTCTCAAGTAGGGATTCTCGATTGTTGTTCGAAGCCCTCTTTTTGGATTTGCGAATTATTTTCTTGGGATAGTCTTTTACAATCAGTTGTTGTTTCAAGTTATTTGAGTGGTTTTTGAAGGCTTCTTTACTCGAGCAATTCCTTTGGACCCTAAGAAATTGGCCAAACGGTAGATTGTCCCTTAAGGCGCGAGGATGACAGCTATCATATCTCAGGAGAGCATTGCGCGCCATAGGCTTACGATAGAGTTCGGACTCCAAAACGTTGGCAGTTGCTTTAATTCTCAAGTCCAGGAAAGCCAATGATGTTCGGCTAGACTCAATGGTGAACCTTAGAAATGTGTTTCTGGTGTTCAGCTAAGCATGGAAGGAAATTAGATCTTCTTCAGTCCCCCGCCACACAACCAGAATATCATCGATATAGCGCTTCCATACATGTAGCGACTGTAAGTAGGGGTTGTCAGGCGTGAATACATCCTGTTGTTCAAAGTTATGAACATACAGATTCGCTAGGCTCGGCGCAAAGACACTACCCATGCTAGTCCCAGATGTTTGTAGGTAGGTAGTGTCTTCAAAGCGAAAGTAATTCTCTTTCATAGCGATCTCTGCAAGGGTCATGATGAACCGTATTGGTGTGATTGATTGATGGTCACTTTGTTCTAGGAGACCCCCTACAACCTCCAGTGTCTCGGTCTGCGGGATGGAGGTGTAGAGTGATTCTACATCAAAGGATACCAGTAAATCGGTATCGATATTGAACATTATAGTCGGAAGGAGTCTCAGAACGTCCTTGGTGTCTTGAAGGTACGTGGGCATGGCCTTTACCATAGGATTTAGAAAATGGTCGACAAAGGTCGACAAAGGCTCGAGTATTGATCCAATCCCTGAAATGATTGGCCTCCCTGGTGGCGGTCTCTGTGGCTTATGAACCTTCGGTAGGCAGTAGAAGTAAGGTATAGTGGGATGGTTAGTCAGTAGATATTGTCCCTCTTGTGGAGTGATCCAACTTTCAGCAATCGCTTCTTCTACTAGATTGGCTATTTTCACTCTTAGTCTCTCAGTGGGATCCTCATTCAGAGGCAGGTAGGATCTGCGATCGCTAGTTGTCTAAGGCACTCGTTTCTGTATGTTTCGGTGTCTTGGATCACAATCGCCCCGCCCTTGTCGGCTGGTTTGATGATAATCCATTCATTGGAGGATAATGAGCGCAGAGCCGATTGTTCATCTCTCGAGAGATTCATGAAAGGTCTGTTGTCGGTTTGGTAGAGATGTTTGATGTCATTTTCTACTGCTGTTTCAAAAGTAAGAACTTTTGGCGGTAGACCAACACTTGGTGGGTTGAATGTGGATGGTTTTTTAGGCCTGTGTTTCTGTCCAACACGATAGATTCCGTGTTTGCTGGTTTCAAGAAAAAGTAATGTAGTCTTATTTTCCTGAATAGTTTAGCCAGTTCCACCTGTGCTACAAAAGGATCTCCTTTTTGGGTTGCCACAAAACCCAGACCTTTATTTAAGAGACGTTCCTCATTAGGGGATAGGGTGTAGGAGCTGAGGTTCATTACGAGGCTGTTGTGTTGCTCATCCCTGCAGTTTCTTGTGGGACTTTCTTCCCGCTGCGGAGATCCATCCTGGATTGTGGCGTCGTGTTCCAATGGACTTGAGGTGTTGTTCCTTGTCTCCTCCTGCCTCTGCCTCGATTCTGGCCAAACCCTAAAAAAGGAAAAGCGCCGGGGCCTTGTTGTGGTTGGGGTTGACCGAAAGGACCCATTTGGGGGGGATACGACGTCCCGAACATCCAGGGATTAGCCGGCCACCATGGTTGATAGCTGTTGTAGTTTTGTGGGTATTGTCCACCCCTCCAGTTTCTACGGTTCCCACGTCCTCTTGGAGTGTTGTTCGTAGACCCATTGTTTGAAGACTCTGAGTCACTGGATGCTCCATCTGAGCTGGATGTTCCATATGTCGAGCCACCTTTCTTGCCACCTCGATTGAATGTGGGTGCTGTGTATGACTCACTAGTGTAGGGATATACTTTCTCAGTTGAAAATTTGGCTAAGTCCTTTTAAAATTTTTCTAATTTCGTGAAGAGAATCGATTCCTTAAAATCCTTATTATTCTTATCACTGTCGTCCTGTCCTTTCTTGAAAAGGCCACTTTTTAAGGTGGCTCTGATCTGGCCCTCTAGTACTTGGATTTCGATAAGTATGTTATCTGCTACTCTTTTTGCAGTTTTAATAATAAGGACCAGCCAGTCCCTTGTGCACCTCAAAGCAATCATCGACCAGTCCTTGAGAAAACCCTTATCATCAAGGAATAGTCGTGGTGCGTTGTTAACAATGAGGCCAGAGGGTGCACAGTTGTCCCGGAGATATTGGGCCATGACAATGCCGTGGACTGTGGTTCTAGAATGTGATTTTTTTGGAACTAGAACTTTTGCCCATCCATCATCATTAGTCGTTACTTGGACTGGGACGTTATCTAAAAGACTTGGGTTCTCATCTAGAATGTTTTGAACTTCAGCATTTTCAAAGGCTAAGCCCCAGTTGGTGGCCATAGCTAGCGTAATGAAGGGGAATCAGCAAAGACAGGAAAGTTCAAAAGAAGGCAATGAAAGACAAACTCTCATTGAGTGTAGAAGACCACAATTGATCTACTATTTTAAAACACGGGGCCCACAGCCTGAGCTGTACTGTTCACATACACAACAAAACTTTTTAAGGAGGGCCCAAGGGCAAGTTTAACGACCACCAAGGTACATGCCCCAGAAAACAATAACTGAACAACCAGTGGTACCTAGTGGTCAAGAGAGTCAATCATCCGGAATCACAATGTAAGTGCAGTGCAGATAACACCCAGAAGAACACAACACACCTCTTACTTATAGTGTAGAATTGGCCAAGTTAGGACTCAAGGACATATGGAAAAATTCCCATCAGAAGCCACACTGTACTGCCCTCTTTTACATCATTTGGGATCTCCTTGCCCAGGAGACTAAACAAAACGGCCGGTAGACATTACCTGTGCCGAAATGCAGATGTGAGAGGAGAATAACACAAGAAATTAATGGCAACTGAAAAAAGCAGTGTAGGGTGAAAAGAAGAGAAAGTGAGTATAAAATTAGGTGAACTGGGTAGAAAATACAATATTTATTAGTGTCTCCCAGTCCCTAAGGCTAAAAGATAAGTGCAAAAGCGGTTTCAGAAATAATAACCGCGTAGAGTAGTGGTCGACATGTTTCAGCATAGATTGAAAAAGATTTTTCATGCATTCCTCAGGACCAAGATGTTAAAACTACTGCTTTTAGTGAAAGATAAAAGATATCACCTGCAAGTATCAGGTTATGCTCAACCAAGGACTGATATCGCATCGCATCAGAACATAGGATCCACAGAGAAAGACAAACAAACAACAAAAATGGAAGAACATCAGTATTTCATTTTCCCGCGTTTTTTTGAAACAATGCCATATACAACCTAAAAAATACGGTACCAGATCCATATGTATAGAAGGAAACATATTCCAATATCAACACTCACCCATAAATGGTGGTTGAGGAGCTTCACCCCACCTGGCTGCGGCTCAGGTATGAGGAGCACCGCTCTACAGAAGGAGGATTAAGTGAAAGAAAAGAGACAATCATCGCTCATTCAGAATCCATTGATGGTGAATGGATTATATCAAAGAACAATCACTGTCTTTGCCGATTATCGTTGGGAAATACGCTGATCAAAAATGTAGGACCTGCCTGCTGTATGTTATATACCCCTGCTCGTAGGAAGTCTGGATATTATTGAGTGAGCTGAAACTAAGGTTTATCGTGGTGTGATCTAGACCGCATGGTGTGAAGACACACCGAATATGATGTTTGTATGTTGTTAGTATCAATACATGCACACTGCTTACCTATCCGTCGGTGTCTCCCGACAGTCATCCGAGCTGTCTGGGGGGGCACCGATTGTGCGACTCACTTTGTGTTTTATGCAGTTGTTTCTGAAGATCGAGTCACATGACCGGCTATGATCACGTGGTCGCAGGTAATGCCGGGAAATGTAGTTCTTGGTAAAGGTTGTAGTTCTAACAGATCTAGTAAAGCCTAGCGTAAATAGTTCGCAAATCCAAAAAGAGGGCTTCGAACAACAATCGAGAATCCCTACTTGAGATCCAGCCACCGAAAGAGAAAACCAACCGCATAACCTTTGTAAATACCTTCAATACCAGATCGAATCAAGTCCAAAAGATCGTAAAAAGACATTGGTCGATCCTAAAAACTGGTGGAGACGAGATCCCTTTACCTCTTTTTGCTTATAAAAGAGGGAAAAACTTAAAGGACCAGCTAGTCCATACACGCCCACGCAATAAAGAACCCAGACAAGTGGGCACTCTATGGGACTTACCACCGGTTCAAGGCCATCACCCCTGCGGGGCTTGTACGGTATGTCCCCAAACCTGCAAATTCACAAGTGTAGACATTGGCACCAACCGACCATGGATCCAAACCAGGTTCACAAATTGCAACAGCATTAACCTAATCTATCTGATCACCTGCCCATGTAAACTCCAATATGTTGGCATGACGACTAGGAAGGTTAGAACAAGAATCCAAGAGCACAAAAGCACAGTGCGGTGTCGAAAACAAGCGACCCGCCTAACCGCACACTTCCTAGAAAAGGGGCATGGTCCCAACGACTTCCACTGGACAGTTCTAGAACAACCACCAATTCCTGAATTCTGTCCAGATGCCAGACGCTTTCTGTTCAAGATTGAACAGAAATGGGTTTACAGATTGAACAGCGATAAGGAGGGACTTAATGAGCCCATACCGTGGATGTCACTTTAATAACTCACACATTTCGTAGGCTTTAAGATATTCCTT
The DNA here is from genome assembly GCF_964263255.1 of Lissotriton vulgaris. Classification (NCBI taxonomy): domain Eukaryota; kingdom Metazoa; phylum Chordata; class Amphibia; order Caudata; family Salamandridae; genus Lissotriton; species Lissotriton vulgaris. The sequence continues at coordinate 455,303,903 of NC_141700.1, read as the reverse complement.
GCTGTTACTGCTGTGTATACCCGACACACGACAATGATCACGTATTAATTTACGCTAGGCTTTACTAGATCTGTTAGAACTACAACCTTTACCAAGAACTACATTTCCCGGCATTACCTGCGACCACGTGATCATAGCCGGTCATGTGACTCGATCTTCAGAAACAACTGCATAAAACACAAAGCGAGTCGCACAATCTGTGCCCCCCCAGACAGCTCGGTTGACTGTCCGGAGACACCGACGGATAGGTAAGCAGTGTGCATGTATTGATACTAACAACATACAAACATCATATTCGGTGTGTCTTCACACCATGCGGTCTAGATCACACCGCGATAAACCTTAGTTTCAGCTCACTCAATAATATCCAGACTTCCTACGAGCAGGGGTATATAACATACAGCAGGCAGGTTCTACATTTTTGATCAGCGTATTTCCCAACGATAATCGGCAAAGACAGTGATTGTTCTTTGATATAATCCATTCACCATCAATGGATTCTGAATGAGCGATGATTGTCTCTTTTCTTTCATTTAATCCTCCTTCTGTAGAGCGGTGCTCATCATACCTGAGCCGCAGCCAGGTGGGGTGAAGCTCCTCAACCACCATTTATGGGTGAGTGTTGATATTGGAATCTGTTTCCTTCTATACATATGGATCTGGTACCGTATTTTTTAGGTTGTATATGGCATTGTTTCAAAAAAAGCGGAAAAATGAAATACTGATGTTCTCCCATTTTTGTTGTTTGTTTGTCTTTCTCTGTGGTTCCTATGTTCTGATGCGATGCGATATCAGTCCTTGGTTGAGCATAACCTGATCCTTGCAGGTGATATCTTTTATCTTTCACTAAAAGCAGTAGTTTTAAAATCTTGGTCCTGAGGAATGCATGAAAAATCTTTTTCAATCTATGCTGAAACATGTCGACCACTACTCTACGCGGTTATTATTTCTGAAACCGCTTTTGCACTTATCTTTTAGCCTTAGGGACTGGGAGACACTAATAAATATTGTATTTTCTACCCAGTTCACCTAATTTTATACTCACTTTCTCTTCTTTTCACCCTACACTGCTTTTTTCAGTTGCCATTAATTTCTTGTGTTACTCTCCTCTCACATCTCCATTTCGGCACAGGTAATGTCTACCGGCCGTTTTGTTTAGTCTCCTGGGCAAGGAGATCCCAAATGATGTAAAAGAGGGCAGTACAGTGTGGCTTCTGATCGGAATTTTTCCATATGTCCTTGAGTCCTAACTTGGCCAATTCTACACTATAAGTAACAGGTGTGTTGTGTTCTTCTGGGTGTTATCTGCACTGCACTTACATTGTGATTCCGGATGATTGACTCTCTTGACCACTAGGTACCACTGGTTGTTCAGTTATTGTTTTCTGGGGCATGTACCTTGGTGGTCGTTAAACTTGCCCTTGGGCCCTCCTTAAAAAGTTTTGTTGTGTATGTGAAAAGGCACTCCTACACCCGAGGGTAACTTTGTACTGCCTTCCTTCTCTTTCGAGGTCCTTCAGACGGATTTCATCAAAATGGAATGAGTGAACACTTTGAAGTATATGCTGGTTGTGATTTGTGCATTCAGTAAATGGATTGAAGCTTACCCACCTAAAGAGAAATTGGCCGTAGAAATGATGAAGATGCTTCTGAAAGAGTACTTCCCACCCTTCGGATAGCCACGTTTGATTTGCAGTGACAACGGAAGTCACTTCAAATCAAAGGTTAACAAATTAGTGTGTGAGGGTCTGACATTAAACAAAAGTTCCATGCAGCTAACCACCCCCAGTCTCCGGGTCTCGTGGAAAAATACAACGGGACTCTCAAGCTGAAATTAGCAAAGATTTAAGAAAGTACAGGTTTGTGATAGCCCAATGCTCTACCTTTGGCTTTGTTATCTACCAGAGTGACAGCGCATTCTAGAACAGGGTTGTCCCCGTACGAAGGATGCCCCCCTAATGTCTGAGGCATCCCAAGACCCATGCGCTTCTCCGAGATAGAGTACCCCCTGCTTGTGGACTATCTGTATGAGTTAACTAAAGATATTCATTCTATCCATCAACAGAATCACGACACGCTGCAACCAGTACCAGAGGGGCCCAGGCATCAGCTACCTGGAGCCTCGTGGGTAGGGGCCACTGTTGGTTCTACTCGCCACCCGCACTGTAGTAAAGCTTGAAGGCCGGAAGCCCTGGGTACACAAAACCCACACCAAGAGGATCCCTCTCCCACTTCCATATGACCGGTGGGTCCTCGACGGCATTGCTGATCAGGAAAGGTAGCGAGTGCTCTGTTGCGTTCCCTCCTGTGACGACCAATTGAGGTGGGCGCAGACAGACTAAGAAAGCAATGCGGTCTTGCTTGAGGTGGTCCCCCCTGAGATAAGGGCAGCCTCTGCATCTTCCCCATCTGATTCACAGCCACCTGACTCTCAATGCCATGCTGAGCCTGAATTTCTTTCCCTCTTTGTTGATGAAGAAGCATGTGGGGTTGCCATGTATAACCTGCGGCACCGACAGAAGGACAGTGCACAAGTAGGACAGACCAGGCGTTAGGGAAGGACTCAAGCTTAGGGCGTAGATGCTATGTCTGAGGTGCCTGCATTAGATTAGAGTGAGCTACACTGGTGCTCGGCCCTGGACACTGGACAGGAACATTGAGGGTACTTGCACAGGAGGGAGGGTGTCCTATTCTGAAAGAAGAGGATTTGTTTTCCAGCAAGGGCTGCGAGCACGCAGCTCCCTGTGGGAGCGCTTCATAGCACCGTCGTTGATGAACAATAGGAGTCTACCAGTGAGGCTCTGAAGGACACTGGGTGACGTGTTCCCCTCTGGTCAATTGTATTTTTGTGGCTCCAATTCCTAAGGTTTCTTTCTATGTACCCATTTGGCAGTGCAGTCATGAAGGAGGAACAGCCCCTGGTGGCCCCACCATTACAGCAGAATAGTCCTGTGTGGTCTAGATGGTCTACTGGGAGTAGGGTAGTAGTGGTAGTAGTCCTTCTTATAGTAATATTAACACAATTTGAGGTAGTATGGTATTTAGAAGAACAGCATCCTGTGCACACTTTGATAGGGACTACTCCGGCTCCACCTGAGCACCTGTTTATTACACTGGCCTTGCATAAAGAGAGACATAGGCAGACTAATGTAGAGAACGCCTTTTTACAGATGCTTCACCAGGTACACAGCACCACTAATGCCACAAACTGTTAGGTGTGTGGGTTGCTTTCTTCAGTTATGCACGAAAATGATTTACTGGTGTCATTACCCCTGTCATATTTAGGTAGCTGTGAGGCCAGGTTCCAGTTGCTTTCTATGGTGTACATGTACTATCATGCTGAATCGATGAACATACTACGAAGCAGTGTTGGAGTATATAGAAGTACACCAAGGATATGCACCTGGGGCAGATGGCAAGGAGGGTACCCTACATCCAGAAGTTTGCATGAACGCTTATAAAAATAATAAGAATATCACCAAGGATTAAATGTTACTGAATACTTTAAATGTTTCTAGGAACAAAATATCACTGAAGGCAAAGCCATGCCCGTCCCTGTGATCAATACAGAAGCTTTTTTCTGTGTTGAAGGTTCAGGGAACATTCCAGTAGGACAGAGCAATTGTAACTACACATACCAATTACACACTACTAGTAGCTCACTTTTGCTTACACCTCCAAATGTATACTTCATTTGTGTGGAACAGGCTTATACAAGGCTTCCCAGGGGATGGTCTGGCCGGTGTTATGTCCCCTTTCTTTTACCCACTGTTTAAATTGCACTGTATAATTATCACAAATATCATGGGCTACAATGTAGGGATCTATATTTGCATCGGGTTAAAAGAGTTGTCAACACAGAAGATATAGATCAAACAGATATTTCCCTACATCAATTTACTGACATAATGAAGGGCATTCTGCCATTCTGGGGCCCCATGTTGAATAGTCATAATATTTGTCGCCTTCCCAGAGTAGTTGAGGGAGTTATTAATACTACTGCAGGTATGCTGACTAATCTTACAGTCGAGCTTCAGTCTCCTCACCCACGCACACAAAGCCCTACACGACCAAGGCCCGAGCTACCTCAACAGCCGAGTCAACTTCTACGCTCCCAAACGCCACCTCCGATCAGCCAACCACGCCCTCGCCGCCGTCCCCCGCATCCGAAGAGCGACTACAGGAGGAAGGTCCTTCTCCTACCTGGCCGCCAAGACCTGGAACTCCCTCCCGTCCGACCTGCGCCTGACCCAAGACCACCTCTCCTTCAGGAAGAAGCTGAAGACCTGGCTGTTCGAGCAGTAGCGGCACCCCCCCCCAGCGCCTTGAGACCCTACGGGTATGTAGCGCGCTTTATAAGTGTCACTGATTGATTGATTGATTGAGTCTACGAGGCTCGTCAGTCTTCAAAACCGGATGGTTTTAGACATCAATCTTGCTGATAGGGGTGGAGCCTGCTGTATCATCGGCACCAGTTGTTATGTTGACATTCCTGATAACACCCCTAATGTATACTCAGCAATACAGAAATTACACCCGCTTGCTTCAGATATCCATCAGGATAATGGTTCATGGTCCCTCAAAGGGTGGTTTTGGGGTCTGCTGACATCATTGGGTTGGAAGATACTACTTTTCCTAGTAGGTATCGCAGGTGTCATCTTTACATGTTGCTTATGTATTAATTGCCTTCCAGCCTGTTGCACATATTGTGTGAGCAAGCTCACCCCTACCCCTAAATTGTCAGGACGTGATAATAAGGTCTCTACTATGAGGATGCAGGATACACAGGACATGATGCTTCTCGACGAAGGTATTTTTGATTACTATGTAGATTGTGATACTCATGTGCTGCCTTATTCTCCCTTGTAACTTGAGTGACTATGCATTTCCTTTCTCCTCACTTAGAAGTGTAAAGACCCTACCGGATAGCCTCAATAAAGCATTTAGCCACCCATGCTAAAAGGAGGGTCTGTTAGGTTTGAAAACCCCATTCCTGCTATGTACTCGTTTAATTTTATAATAGGTGAGCAGTGTGTGGCTAAATAGACACAATTTGTATTCACATTATTCACCCAACTGAGTTATCACTGTAATGTGCAAGTTTTAGTTAGCGAGTGTGACTCCATTTTGTATTTCTTAATCCCTATTAGGTTGCTTAGGCTGTACCTGAACTAGGCCTCATTATTCGTATTGCTTGCCTCAGCAGAACACTGTATTTCAATATTATTTTCTCTTTTGATCAAGGCTGCCTCCTGACTTACTAATGAATAGGCCATTCTGCCCTCGCATACTTACCCGAGTGTGTAGTTCTGCTCCCATGTTAGGAGACGCTGAGACTCAGCGCGGTAACCTTGAGTTACAGAGAGTATGTACCCATCTGTTTATGTTCGTCCCAGTTCAGTAACTTTCCACTGTGGGTTTGGTTGGAGGCTTCTGGAAGGAATGATAATGTGTTGTGGGCTGTTGGGGGGTTAATCCCTTGGCAGACATCTCAGGGTGCAGGTCATAATGGACTCCTCTGCAGAATATTGCTAATAAAAGCCTGTTTGTATTCTCTACTGTCTGATCGACTCTTTATTACTTTGGAAGGCATAGCAGGTGGTTGTAAATAACCTGGGTGGCCCCTAAGGGCCACTTCCATAACGCTGTACAGGAATAGGACCTCCCTGGCAAGGAGCCCCAGTTCCTCGGTGCTGATGGCAGGGGCCTTGATGCATGGTTTGCCCGGCATCCTGGCACTCAGAGGTCGGTAGCAGCATAAAAAATGAGGTCTTGGCTGTAGTGTTGGGAGGCAAGTGAGGTTTTTTCAATACAAATGTCATTCAAGTACACAACGGACAAGTTCAGTCCGAGGAATGGGCACAATATTTGACTTTCATGGAGGGACCGTCGTGGAGGGTACCATCTACTACGCGGTCAGTTCTGCCAAAGACCGTCTTGTAGCCAATGTCCTGTCGGCCATGTTAGGGTGCGAGGCTGTGCATTTTTCAATTTATAGTGCATCACCAGCACTCAAAATGGAGGTTTGTGTATTTATAAATGTCAGATATGAAAGACATTGTTCTTGGCAAGAATGCCACAATAAAATGTGAACCGTGACTGTGTTTGACGTTGATAGTATCACATGGAGAGTAATACTTCCCTTGACAGTATATATATATATATATATTCAATGAAAAAACCATTGGTTATAGAACATATATAGTTAGGAATTTGCATTTACAAAACCTTATTTTACTCGCATAAAACCATTGAAATTCCATATATAGTTAGATGCGCTAACTATATATCGCGCACCCGCAATCCACTGCTGATGATGTCACATATTACATCATTCATGACATGGTCAGTGACATCACTGATGACATCACTGATGAAAAAATGAAACAATGGTTTTATGCGAGTAAAATAAGGTTTTGTAAATGCAAATTCCTAACTATATATGTTCTATAACCAATGGTTTTTTCATTGAATTTTCAAGGTTTTGTAAATGCAAATTCCTAACTATATATGGACTATAACCTATGTTTTTTTCTGTGAATTTCATTGGTTTTTTAAAAGCTAACATCTGTAGCTGTAAAATGCATTCTACTTTAAAACCCAAAATATATTTTAGATGTTTATTGATAATTTTAATTGAAATATTTTTTTTCTTCGCTTCCGATAAGCGAACCGGGAAGCTTTCCGTTAGCTCATCTTGATGCCGCGATCTAGTACGCGAACCGGTAAACGTTACGTTAGCGGAACTGTGACGCGTCGCGGAAGCGCGACGTATCATTGTCGCGAATGCGTCTTATGACGCGCCGCTTTAGCGCTCCCGAAAGTGCTCGGGACCGCGAACCGGAAACGATGCGGGACGCGGCGCGCACCGCGTAACGTGAGCGGAACAAGTCATGTGACTTGTTTATCAAAGTTTTCATTGGTTCATTTCACTTTTGGTTTCCAAATGATGTATGACTAGGTCATGTGACCTAAAAATAACACTTTTCATTGGTTCCGAACTTTTGCTTTTCCAAAATCACGTAAACCCCTTCTTCTTTCCTCACTCTGACTTTCATCTTGGTGAGAGAAAGACCATTTTCCATTTTGATTACAATGGCTTCTATCTTTGCTTCAGCTGGTGGACCCCCACCACCACCTCAACCTCCTCATGACAAGAGAGGACCACCATCTCAATTCATCTCAAACAGAGAGGAAGAAGAAGACGACTTAGAAGAAGAGGACACTGATGAACCTGAATTTATTCCGGAGTTGCCCCGTGTTTCTGGAAGGAAAACAAGTTTCATTTGGCAATTTTTCTCAATTCCTCGAGGGGAGAAGAAAGTTAATGCCAAATATGCCACCTGCCTAATTTGCAAAAAAAGATTATCTCGAGGCACAGAGAAAAAGTATAGTATGGGCAACCATACTATGCATCGCCATATGGTCAGGTGGCATCCATTAAATTACAGCCGGGCAGAGTTAAGGGATCTGCAAGATAATCCCCCGACAACTCCTGTGGCCAAATCAACTTCTAATATAAATTTGACTGTAAGAGAGGCACAGGAAACTGTGCCAAACATACAGCCAAACTTCAAGCACATGAAGTTTACGTGCATACATTGTGGTGCTATGCTCTCATGTGGCAACATGAGCGTAAACTTAATAAACTTGGTGTATGATAACCATAACTGCCCTAACCCACCCAAGCAGTAATTTTTTCTTTGCTCCTGTTGAGCCCTTTTCGATGCCTGTTTTTTTGTTGTTTCCCCTCCATGAAAAACACAAAAAAAACATAAAACTGTTCTAAAAATACAAAAAAAACAAAAAATGTTCAGAAAATAAAAAAAAATAAAAAAAACAACAAAAACATTAAAAAAAAGTTCTTTTCAGAACTACCTCCCCTTTCAAATAAAATTGCTAGAATGTTTAACACTCTAGCAAGCTCTATTTCTTTTGGTTCGCTTCAAGTTCGCTGACCGGTTCGCGAACTTGAAGCGAACCAAAAAAATATTTTTTTTTAAAAAAGAAGAGTTAGTATAAGGGAAGTAAACAGAGAGTAATGTAAAAAGAAAGACAGCTATAGAGAGTAAATCAGAGATAGTGTCAGTGACATCATCAGCAGTGCATTGCGGGTAAAAAGAGTAGAAAACATTTACCTTATAATTCTTGTTACCTTTTTTAAATATTTTTTCATACTTTCAATCTGTAAAAGAGAAAACATACATTTCCAAAAATATTACTACATGTATTTAAAAATTACAAAAGAAAAGGGAAAAGGTTCAAGAAGAAACACTTTTTCAACAATTTTGACATTTACATAAGCCTCTGCTTCTCTACGTCCCCTACACAATCCTAAAGATATATATTTTAAATAAACAGTATCTTCATGCTGATGAACTGAGACCTATTTTTGAACATGGTACTTCTTTTGCACTGCTGATGTCTCACAATAGTGATGCAATAGCAGCGCAAAAAAGATGTAAAGCCATCATAAAATTGTCTCTAATATTTTAAATGATAGTTTCAGGATGCAAATAAGATGTGTGCTTTGAAGAGCTTTCTTTGAGGTGAGGCCTATTCCTTTTTTTAAAAAAAACAGTACCCGGAAATACAGCACTATAAGCATTAAAATTGACACTTACAGAAGACTCAGTTTTTCCATATCTACCTCACATTTCTAAATGTATATCATAAGTACAAACAGAAGAACATTAATTATACATGTTATATGGTTTATTTTTGCTGTTCTCAGAATGTATCAAATTTCACTTAAATCAGTGACTTGAACGTATTCATCATGTAACAGCGGGGAAAAAAAACACAATCAAAATGACTGTGTTTAAAAAACCCATACAACCTAAGAAATCTGATTTCAAAACTCCTTAAAATTAACTTACTTTCAATGACGTCGAAGGATCTCCTATGAACAGCATTCACTCTGTTGTGCTATAAATATTTTCAGCCCGCCACTTTCTGAAAGAAAACCTCCATCGATACGAAAAATATGTTACATAGAAGAAAAGACTTCTCTCATTCTATCACATGTTTCCACTAGGCCAAATCATGTTGCCGCGATTCGCTACTCTTGTAATTCTTCCAATCAAATCCCGACATTTTCTATTTTCGCAACTTTCTAAAAAAAAAACATTTGAGATTATTTTCACAATCCTGGACTACTAATATCTTACCCTTCTTTGTCACTCATGTTCTCCTTTTCCTATGACACTGATACTGCTTACTATGAAGCAGACTTACTTGCATCAGGTTTATATAGTTGGATTTTTAAATTGACATTATAATTAAAAGTTTTGGACCAATAATCTAGACAGCATTGCAGACTTACATTCCCTCTACTTCATGAACCTTTTGCAATTCTTCACAGGAAATCCCGAGATTCTTTCATTAAAATTTTGGTTTTAAAAACACCAGGTAAGAATTTTTAAGGTCAAACGGCAATTTTTTTTTGAAAGTTACAACGGAATCATTGCAGAATGACCAGCCGTTTCGAGACTTTAAATAAGCTGTATAATGTCCTGATGTTGTTGAAGGACCATCGTGATAGATAATTGCTACAGTTACAAAAGTCCTTCCTGATATTGAAAGCTGAGAAGCCACACATTTTTTTATTAAAGTTGACAATTTTGATCCATCAGGCCTACATCGTTGAATCATTAAAATGACATACTGTCCATATCTACGTATAAATAATGTTGACATCATTTCAGATTTACATTGGCTACACTCCATGTTGTGATCCGCTGCATTTACTAGCTTATTAAAGGAGACTGATTTACTGTCTGGCAAAGTTAAATATATAAATCTTTCTGAGTCTACACTAGTAGTACTTGATACCCTACAATTCTCGCAGTCATGCTGCCATTGATAAGAAAGCCCAAACAGGTGATCTACATCTACACCCTCATCTTGCAATACATCAAGCATATACATTAAAAACTCCTGACAATCTTGCTGATTATTTTCAGAGAAGTCTGTTTGCCCTGAACATTCATCTAACAGATAACGAACTTCAGACACACTTTCTACTTTTGTTCGATCACTGCTACATTTCTCGAAAACAGAATTCAATAAACAGCATAAAATTTGTTCTGAATTCAACAGAATCTGTTCTTTTAAACTCTCTAGTGAAAAGAGAACATTAACCACTACATTTGCATAGCAGTTGACACCAGAACTGTTTTCAAATTGAAAACCGACAACATCTTCAACAGAATCCACTTTCTTTCTGCTAACAATTTTCGGTTCATTGACTTTTAGTCTTTTTGCAACAACCTCCCTACTATTACTGATATTTCTACGTTTGCGGCCTACCACACGTTTCTCAAACAAAGGATATTGAGGCAAATGTGGCGCATACTCTCTTCTTAATCTATTGTATTCCTTAACACAATCTAGATCCGCACAAATGTTTGTGACATCACAGTCAATCAAGTACAATCCTGATAAAGTTCTTACTCGTGACAATGCCACATATGCCATACCCTCCTTGAACACAGAACTGCCAATATTCACCAATGCACTGTCTACACTTAAACCTTGCGATTTATGAATTGTTACCGCATATGCCAAGCAAACAGGAAACTGTTTACGGCGAACATATAAGTCTTTAACAAGCAAAAACCTAGCAGAACAACGACCAATTAGCTGTACTTCCTCAATGCCATCAAATTTAATTTTTAAAAATTCTATTCCATCTCTATTTCTGTACTTCTGAAAATCAACAACATTACCCATTGATCCATTTAACAGACCTCTTTCAACATGTAAATTTCTTCTCAAAATGATTCGGCAATTTAAACACACATTCAAAGTCTTTTCAAAACCCGCTGTTTTAGATATAGTCTTCTCTAATGAATCCAATTTTGATTTCAAATTTTCTGACAAAATAATTGTTGAACCCATGTGCTCTATTTTGTCAATAGCTTCAAGTTTCACAATCTCTTGCTTTTCTAAATTCAACATTTTGTTGTTGAAGATGGCACATTCTGCAAGAGTTGGCATCAAACATATTCCGGATTTCTTCTCAGTAATTTTCTGAAAAATATTCTCAGCCACAATCTCTTGTTCCGGATATAAATTTGAAAGTAATTGTGCATTCAAAGCTTCTTTTCCATGCTCGGTCACTTTTCCAATTCTAATATCTTGTAGAATATTCTTGTAATCTTCATCTTTTGCCTGACGCATATTTTCATGCAGTTCAGCATAACTGAAGTTTAACCATATATTGACGTTGCCAATGCTCCCTAGGCACTTCCTGGTATCTTCATGCGTGAGTATTTTGAACACAGGTTCTCCTTTTACTGGTGTCAGCTGCAGAAGATCTCCGAAAACAATGATGTGTTTGCCACCAAATAACACATCATATTCAGTTTTAAGTACTTCTTGCATTCTCAAATGCACAAAGGCAAGCATGACATTGGAAACCATGCTTACTTCGTCAATGATAAGTAGTTTCATTTTCCTCAAGACTCTTGAAACTTCACAGCAAGCATCCCCAGATAACTTGTGATATTGTAATTTGTTGTCATGCTCCACCGGCAGCATCAGTAGACGATGCAAAGTAATACCTTTAATGTTATGTGCTGCAAGTCCAGTAGGAGCGGTGACAACACAAGACAGCGATGACTCAGTCCTTTCCTGCAGATAGCATGAAATTGCTTTAATAAGGAAACTTTTTCCAGTTCCCGCTTCTCCACTCACATACAGTCGGACAGGCTTCAACGATGTACATGAGCACTCTTTCTTCTCATGACTTAATCCATGCTCAATTTGCTTGGTAACTTCATCATATATTTTCCTCTGCTCAACATTGAGTTGTTTTTCCAAGTCTTCTAAGTTAACTGAATCCTCCTGAGCATGTGCCATGGCTCTTTCCACTTCATTCATAGCAGTGGCAGCTTCATTTTCGATAATAGGTCCTCCAAGTGGATCTTGACTCAATGAAACAGAACTCTGACTGTCCTGAGAACTGTCTCTGGCAATCTCGGCTGCAATCGTTGCTTCCTGCTCAATTTCCAAAGTTAGCATTTCTTGATATTTGGGAAAAGCAGGACATTCTATGCTATCCTTAGCAGCAGTGAAAGAGTCTTCGTAACAGAGGAAATCTCCAAGCAGTTCCTCTTCTGCACGCCAAGGCTTGAAAAGTTGCAAAAGTGCTAAATAGAAAAACTCCTTTGTTTCTGAAGATTCGCCACTCAATTTTCGATGGTTTACTAATTGGCATTTTCTTTGCTTGACCAGGCATCCCTCACTTCCAATTACAGCATACACTCCTTTCTCAATATCTTCTTTGATGTTCCTCTTGAATATATAATTTTGTAGAACCTCATATAGACAAACATTCTCAAGGTGACTGCTTCGATTTGGATAATATGTATCCAACATGTTGGTCTTCAAAATGTCGGTACTGTTTGGTTCCTTTTCTGCCAAATATTCAATTTCCCGGACAGGTTTTAGAACCCGATTTCGCGTTGCAGCAAGACCAAGACTCGCCCAAACAATACTCCTGGATTTGGCATAGGGACTTGCTGAAGACAATCGATCTGAACATTCGTAAGCTCCGATTTCTCGATGCGACAACATCTTCAGACTGAAACTGTACAACTTCTTGCTGAGGCTCTTTTCATGGGAAATGTCCTCCCACATATCCTTCAGTTCTGTCTTTTCTTTTTTGGTGATGTAAGATGTCACATACCGAGCCACAGCCATACAGTTGTCACCCACAAACTGTATATCCATGTTAGCATTCCACATGGACAAAATCACTGGGTTGTAGTCGTTGATGTACTTGGACTCTTCGTTCCTTTTCAAATTGTATGTATTTTTGGGTGATTTCCTCGTCACATTATGTCGCAGTGAAGACATCAAACTGTTCACTTTTCCTTTAGAAATCACCGGTCGTGGAAAGTTGAAACAACATTTGGTGTAGAACTTGTCCTTGTTTCTGAATTTACGACGACAGTACTTTCCACAACGATGGCTTTGGAAACGTAAAACTTGTTCTCTTAGGCTTTTCTTCTCCATTGCGTTTGGAACAGCACACGTAGACTACTGTTCTATGAAATTCATCACTAAGTCATCCGGATCTGTTCCAAATTTAGGTGCATCCTTGATCCACAACAACATATGTATATGAGGAGCACCTCTTGCTTGGTACTCCTTTCTCCAGAAGAAATCCAACACCTCTCCAAGAGGTGGATTCTTCTTATTTGTGATGAAAGACATCATAGCTTCAAATCTATGATTGAAGTACCTGCATACATTCACAGGATCCAAAGAACACAGTTCTCCAGGTGTCTTGAATTCAATGTTTTCAATATTTCCATTTGCCTTTCGTAGAAATTCAAGTAAGTCTTCCCAGCCATACTCGGCACAGCTCAGAGTGAGGAACCATGTCGGAGTTCCTAAGTTCCTCAGCATACATTTTAAATCACCATGACGACGGTACCAGTACTCATTAGTACCACGCTGACACGCCATGAGATTAATTAAGTGAGAATCCAAAATACTGTCTTGGACATTGACTTTATGCATAAAGTCCCTTGCCGAGATATTTCGCATCTGTATACCACTTTTTAAGATGTGGTTCACTGCATATGACAGTCCAGACAGATCGCTTTCAAACAGGAGATGAAACAAATAGGGAATGCATTGACGAAACCTAGGATCGTCTGCATACAATCGTAAAGTCCGGTATTCAGACGCAGGAATTCGATGAGGTCGCTCATCATATCTTCCTCCTCGACCTGTGGGAAATAGCTGTGGGAAACACCGAGCTTCCAAACTTTCCTCCCAAACACTAATGGGACTCCCTTTAGCTTGTTTCATTTGAAACAACTCAATAGCATTCCCCATGACTTCCTTGGAATGCAAAGGATGAACACTATAATGTTCATATATTTCTTCACTTTTAGAGGCTTCTACTTTCTCAATTTGGCCAGCACACAAATCGCTATCCTCTTCATCACTTACTTCCTCTTCTGCAACATATACATTCTTATAGTACTTATTATTTGTCTTCAAATACACTGTTGCTTTTTTGACTTTCCTAACATCCACTAAATCTTGCCATATTTTCTTATTCTTTGTCGGAACCCCATTAACTAAGATAACCAGAGGTTCCTCTTCCACTTTTTCTATTCCAATTGTGTTAATGTTTTTGTTCAAATCTAGAGGCAAATAAACAACTCTTCCCTTTAATCCTCGCTGTAAATCTGCTGGAGGCAACGTCCCTGTCTTTGGCTCCATTCTTACAATAGCCTGAAAGGGATGGATACTTTGAATCAAAATACATTCATAAGTATTTAAATACTTCAATTCAGAAGGAATCTCAACCAATTCCAGATTATTATGAACTGCCCTAGCAGGCATCTGGTTTTGGTTTAATTTATTACAACAATAAGTACACACACGTTGATCCGATCCTAAATCAAAATAATTTTCTACCATCAAGTATGTGGCAAAATCCTTCCATTCACTATTATTTTCCCTTTCACTTTTTGCATATAAATCCACTACTTTAGTCTGATTCTTATAATAAGTGCGTCGACAACATACACAAGTGAAATTAGGCCTCTCACTTGATTTCATCTGAAAAGTGGCAATTTCCTTCTGAAAATTATCTGTACTGGAAACCTGTACATTATCTTCAACATTACCCTCTACTTCAGGGTCAATTTGAACATTCTCATCTTTACTACTAAAGTAACAAAACTCAATTTCTTCACAAATATTCTTCACATCTATTTCTGAACCATGCAAAAGAGCAGCACATAATTGTTTAAGCATAATTGCTGGACTCTTAGCATAATACAACATTCTCACTAATTTTCTCACTTTATTATGATGCACTGCTACCATCCTGAAATGATGAAAAACACTCTGGCATAATCTCCTGGAAAGACAAGCCAGTGAAAGACCACGCAAACCTGTCATTTGTCTCACTCTGCAAGGATCTAAATTTTGCAACAACTTCATTTTCTGCTTCAAACTTTTCTTATTAAATGTCCGTATAAAATCACAAAGCAAATTGATGGAAACCTGTCGCACACTGCAAATAGAACTACACTTCCAAATGTACACAGGACCCTTAGGACGTCTTCCTAAAACCTCATCACTTAGCACCTCTTCTGTCTCTGTTGTCACAAGTTTTTCCTTTTCAACTGGACAACCATCCTTCACTTCATAAGCTCGACCACTGGTGTCAACTGCAAACATCAAATCATTATCCTGAAAATAACTCTCCTCATTAAAAAATGCCTCAGAACTTGAACTATGCATCCATTCTCCGGAAAAAACTTCACAAAAGTTACTACGATTTACTACTCTCTTCCATCTACTGTTTGTTTTGAAATCAGAAATTACCTTGCTTAGTGTCCTAATTCTATTGATTACCAAAATAAACAACTTTCGCTTAATTTCAAAAGCATGATCAATAATTTTCTCTACATTTTTCTTCTTTTTATAAAATGCCGCTTTCTGTTGGCCTTTTTTAATATTTCTTAATAAATTAACTATTATCCTGTTACGGAACATTCGATGTCGAATGTCCCTAAACTGTTGTTTCCTTCTACTATCATGCACAGAGTTATCTCTTCCTCTACCAATAACATTTTTGATGGGTCTTTCCTTTCCATTTAAATTACTCTTCTTTTTCTGAACTGAAACATTTTGGCGAAAAATACTTTTTTTACTAAAAATATTTTTTAAGAATGATTTTGTGCTCTTACCCGGAGCTTTCTTGGTGTTTTGATAAGTATTTGGGGAAGAGGACTGCTGCAATAAAACATCATCCTGCTGTCTTTGACGTTTTCTAGCCTTTCTAATTCTATTTTTCGTAGGCATTTTTCAAATTTAAAAAAGATCTGCAGTTGAATCTGTGGAAAAATATAATAAAAAATGTTATTAACCACTATTACCAAACAGTAAATGAATAACAGTCATCAAAAACTTAACGCCCTACTTATTATTTAACATAGAAAATCTTTTGCACCAGCACTGCATCACAAGGACATTTTCAGTCATTTCCTCTTGAATGCAGGTATACAATTGATTTATGTGCCGTGTTTATAAACGATTTTTTGAAATCAATTACATTTCTGGATATGTACTGCTAGAGCTTTATAGGTTGCTTTGGGTCATATTTATAAAGCATATGAGTGTCTATAATGTTATTTTTCCTTTTTAAATGGAAAGCGTTCTTCATGGTGCAAGTTTCTTATAAATACGCTCCCACCTGCGAAACGGAACTTTGCGCGCAGAAAGCTGATTGGCTCTCCGGTGTCTGTCAACATTCTAAACAGACCGGAGCGGCCGCCATCTTATCTCTCGGTAGGATCGAGAGAGAAGAAGAGGTGAAAAACGAAGGGGGAATTTAATGAAAGGGGGCAAGGTATACCCCTCTTGACCCCCTAGGAATGTTGTTGGGGTTTTTAAAGGGTCCCGTGGGGAAAATAAAAAAAATATATTTTTCACGGTAGAAGCGCTTTCCGAACACCGAACTGGGCCGCAAACTGCTGGCGAAACGGGAATAGGTATAAGGGGGTGCGGGAGACCATTTTGTGCTTCGTTTAAATTAAATTACTAAGTATAAGGGGGTGCGGGAGACGTATCCTAATCCCTTATATTTTCTGAGGGTGGCTGAGAAGGCTCATATATGTTGATACATGTGTTCCAGCGGCTCTGCGTGAGCTTTTTTTTTTCTTTGCTGCGTCACGTCTGTTAACGTTCGATTCGAAGGAAATCGGGAAGTGTTGACAACCAATTTGTCAGTGCGATAAAATATTTCGTTATAAATGAATCCTTATTGATAAACATTGTCTGCGCCATCTTGTCTTTTTTACAATGCCACAATTTTGTCGTGCACGGTAGCCATTTTAGATGCCAGGCCGGTCCCAGGCTATCACCTAGCCCCAGCTGTAGAGAATCCACACATACCAACCCTCCCGATTCAGGCGTCAGACTACTGATTTCAGTGCTACTCTCCCGCCTCCCGATTCCTGCAATGAAAAACGCGGGGGTATATTACCAACCACTAGCGATAACTTCTTTAGAGACAAAAATTATCGCCGCACATCGGCGATTTTTATCGCAGATAAACCTTGCTATTAGCAAGGTTTATCGCAAATGCGATAAAAAACGGCCGCAATGCATAAATATCGCTGAAAAGTCAGCAATATTCATGCATTATCCAGCAAATGCTCTTAGCCATGTTATCCACCTCTCATTGGATAACATGGCTAAGAACTGCTCGCAAATGCGATAAGAAGCGGCCGCAATGCATCAATATTGCTGAAAAGTCAGCGATATTCATGCATTATCCAGCATATGCTTTTAGCCATGTTATCCACCTCCCATTGGATAACATGGCTAAGAACTGCTCATGGCCCCATGAGGAACGCTTTCCATTTAAAAAGGAAAAAATAACATTATAGAAAAGAATCGTTTTTAAACACAACATATAAATCAATTGTATACCTGCATTCAAGAGGAAATGACTGAAAATATCCTTGAGACACATGAAAGCGTTTTCTGGAATGCCCTAGCACCATTTTTTGTACATTATTAACATGGCTATGTAACTCCCATA
The DNA here is from genome assembly GCF_964263255.1 of Lissotriton vulgaris. NCBI lineage: Eukaryota > Metazoa > Chordata > Amphibia > Caudata > Salamandridae > Lissotriton > Lissotriton vulgaris. Next base: position 455,286,316 of record NC_141700.1, on the reverse strand, counting down.
ATCAAAATCTAAATTTGCCAAGCGCAGGTGGCAACGTATTTACAAGACACTTGCCCCATGAGGAATGCTTTCCATTTAAAAAGGAAAAAAATAACATCAATTACACTCAAATGCCTTATAAATATGACCCAAAGCTCTAGCAGTGCATATCCAGAAATGTAATTGATTTCAAAAATGGTTTTTAAAAACAACATATCTGTTTCAGCTTACATAAGAGACCATGGAATGGGCTTCATATACAACAATAACTTGTGTTACTGCATGCCAGAATGCTACACCGAATATGCAATTACAATTTCTCAAAGTAACAAAATCTATTTCTATATCACTACAGACAAAGCCACAGTTTAAAAACACTGCTTTCTTCATTATTTTCTCCTTAATTCATACTATTCTCTATCTAAAATAAATAAATCTTTTCTCACCTTAGCAAATACTTTTTGAGTTTTGAAAACAGTCTCAGAAATACACCAAATTGTCTTCAGCAGAAGAAAAAGGATGCACTCCAGAGTCTGCAGCTATTGAAAGCACAGAAATACAGATATTCATTTCACATATCTCTCATATTAGCCAATCATAACTCTTCCCTCACTTTTTTCAAATCAAAACCCTTCCCCCCTCTGCCCTCTCTGCCTTTTTTCCATAGCAACGACCTCCTGGAAGACCTCTCATGTTTGCAAATTCACACAACAATGTTTCAATTGAACTCTGAACTCTCAGTGCACCTGCGTATCCAGTGCAATCTTTCATTAAAAGTTTCTTCCTTCACCATTCAAATTACATCTTTCAAAGAACAAATCCATGCACCCTAACTTTCTGTTTTCAGAAATGGAAATACACCAATCACTGCTAATGAATCATTAGCATTGGAAATCCACAGTTTTTTTTCTTTACAAACTCCTACTGTTTCAACTGCCCTTTCATTACCACACTTCATCTGACTGCAGCACAACCTTCTCCCACCATGTTTAACGTCTGGATTGTTGGACATAGTTACATCCACTGGGCTCAAAGGTATGCCGAGAACAGAAATTTACACAACCTCAATTTACAAGATGTGGAAATTAAGTGGTTGGGCCAAAGAGGATTAAAATGTCACCAATTGATACCATTGGTGAAAACCTTTATGCATTTGCCAAAACCTGACCTGTTAATTGTGCACTGTGGAGGTAATGATTTGGGCACTTTGACAGGGGTAGGTCTGGAAATGCTATTAAAGGACACCTTTGAGCAATTAATGGCACTTTTTCCTGAAACTGCCTTGGTATATTCCAATATATGCCAAAGACAGAAATGGAGGTGGTCCAACCAATTTTGTCCACAAATTGAGAAGTCGAGGAAGCATGTAAACAAATCTGTTTCAGCTTTCATGAGAGACCATGGAATGGGCTCCCTGTACAACAATAACTTGCGTTACTACATGCAAGATATCTACAGAGGAGATGGAGTTCACTTCTCAGATGAGGGCAACAGAATTTTCATTCTGAATTTAAGAATGTGCATTGGTACCTACTTATAAGTACCTAAATGTACCATAAACCCAAAAGCTCTTCTCAGAGCTACCCTTCATCTAATCACTCACAATTATTATTTTTTTCTAACTTTTTTCACTAATTTTCCACAAAATACGCTCCCCGGTTCGCTAACCGAAAGCTAACCTCGCGGAATTTTTTAAAAAACGTTTTTTTTCCGCACATTTAAACCTCCTCAGCCACCCTCAGAAAACCTAGGGGGTCAAGATAAGTCTACCGTGCCCCCTTCTACACATTCTGAACATTATTTGCCCTCCATCTTGTATCTTAATGCGACCGAAACACAAAATGGTGGACTCCCGTGACGCTTAAGGTTCGCTAACCGGGCCGCTTTCCAGAAAGCGGTCCTAAAAAAAGGTGGGAAAGTAATTAGCAGAAAAACGACTAGAGACACTCTCACCAAATATAGATTACCTCATACTACATAACAATCCCTTTCATTCTCACAAATTTGATTGAAATTTCATTTAGCCATTTAGCCTGTAGACCTATCTAAATACCCTGAGGTAAATTACTTCACAAAACACATATAAAATATTGGAATTGACAACCAATGAAAACTTTACTTTCATTTACAATTTTTATTACCTGACATTTGATTGGTTATATACCTGAATATATATAAAGGAAGAGAAGGAAACACAGCCATTTTCACTGCTACTTCCTGAACTACATTTCAAGAGCCTTTTCACCTCCCTGTAAAGTTATTTGATAATTTGTAAGTGGCACTTTAAATTAATTTGTAAAAACGTTTATTGATAATTATTTACTGACCCCCTGCTATAGTTATAGATACAGATAACCTCCTCTGTTACATTTATTGATTGACTTACACTTCTCTGCTATAATTATGAATTTACTTACTTTAACTTCACTGTTAAAAAAACAGAACGACATGTCTGAACTTAAACCCAACAGTGCCCTAAGTCTTCTAATATAATTTTTTTTTTAATGCAAGTTACAGCAAAAAAATGGAAGGGGAGCAAGAAAAAACTAATGTTTCCTTCGAGATTACATCCGAAGACATTGTAACTGAAGAAAATGTGGATGAAGATTTTATGGATCAATCTTTTGACGAACAATTTATTCAAACCTTACAAGAGACAGAAACATCCATGTTCGACGAGATACCAGATGATATAATGCTGGAAGTTTTAATGAACTATGAAAATAATAAATATTTTTTTTTTTAAATCAAAATAAATAAATAAATAAAAAAAACGAACAAAAACAACAAATAATTAACATACAGTATTAGAAAAGTCTATCATTCTTTTATCCTTAAAGTACGCTGCCCAGAACGCTTTCCGGTTCGCGAACTTGGCGCTTACCACGCAAAAAAAAATATATATTTTTTTTTTTTGGACCCTCCTAGGCCCTTTTAAAACCTCCACATAAAACCTAGGGGGTCAACGAGGATCTACTATGCCCCCTTATGGTAATTTCCCCCTTTGTTTTGGCCTCCTCTTGTCTCTCGATCCTACCGAGAGACAAGATGGCGGCCGCTCCGGACTGTTTAGAATGTTGACAGACACCGAAGGGCCAATCAGCTTCGCTTCGCAAAGTTCCGATACGCGAAAAGTTCGCTAACCGGATCGCTGCCCGGAGCGCTGTTACAGATATATATCTTGATTTAAACGGTAATTTCTCAAAATCCACTGAAGCACATATATTGAGACCTAGCAAAGGCACATCGGGCTAACAGTCCCTACAATTTTGCCAAGTTTCGTGAAAATCCATTCAGCCGTTCGGGCTAAAAGTGAGTCCAACCGCCCTATGGAAATTAACATGGGAAAAACGCGTTTTGGGACCCCCCTTTTTTCTCGGCCCCCCCTTGACGACCCCCCGCCAAATTTTAAGGGGCTGCTCAGAAACAAAATGTGCCATTTTCCTGAAAATTTCAGCCGATTCCGTCCACAAACGCTAAAGTTATTAGACATAGAATTTTCAGAAATGCCATAGGGAAAAAATCCTAACTATATATACCTACTGGCTCCTTACAAAGAGACTCGAGGCAAGGACCAGCTTTCTCTCAGCATTCTTTATTCAGCCATTAGGTAGTGTGTCATGACGCGTTTCGGCCGTCCCGGCGGCCTTGGTCACATATATATATTCACTGAAAAAACCATAGGTTATAGACCATATATAGGTAGGGATTAGCATTCACAAAACCTTATTTTACTCACACAAAACCATTGAAATTCGAATATATAGTTAGTTGCACTAACTATATATCGCGCACCCGCAATCCACTGCTGATGATGTCACATATTACATCATTCATGACATGGTCAGTGACATCACTGATGACATCACTGATGATATCTCAAATTACATCACTGATGACATCACTGATGATATCTCAAATGACATCACTGATGACATCACTGATGACATCTCAAATGACATCACTGATGACATCACTGATGACATCTCATTTGACATTACTGATCACATCACTGATGACATCATTCATGTGATAATATGATGAACCTCTTCAGACTCTAATATAACCTTAGATACACTCAGTGTAAACAGACACTCACAGACTGTCACTCATCCATGGAGTTACTCACACACCTAGTCAGTCAAGCAAAGAATCAATCACACCTCCATTTCCTCAACTATACAGTTATACACACCTTACTTATTCAAACATATACTAACACATATTTACTCTCTTATACAATCCCTGATACAAGTTCACAATGATCCATACAGCCACTCACACATTCACTGGCTCTTATGCACAGTTATTTATATATGTCAACTCTCACATGTACTGTGTTTTACATATGTACTTACTTTGGCATGTAACACTGAGATATCCATTCACTCACCAATACACTCATACACACAGTCAACCACCCATACAGCTGTTTCCACATGCACTTTTGAACTCATACATCTAGTGAATCAACTGCTCACACATCTATGCACAGAGTCATACACCTCCCAGCCACCCACACACACACACTCAGTCTCCCATACAAATACTTGGGCAACCAATCAATAACCCATATAGTTACTCATATAGCTACTGATCAACACATGCAGCAGTTTACAGAACAACAGACATAATGATGCACAAATTAAGACAGTTTAGTCACTAACCCATGCACTCAGTGAGACACATTTAATCACTCACTCATACAGTCAGTCATGCACCTACTAAATCCTTCATCCAGACACTTATACATCCACTCATTCTTCAATATGTAAGACATATTTTAACTTTACAGAAACATACATTCACTGGATGTTGTCATCAGTGATGTCATCAGTGATGTCATTTGAGATGTCTTCAGTGATGTCATCAGTGATGTCACTGACCATGTCATGAATGATGTAATATGTGACATCATCAGCATTGGATCGCGGGTGCGCGATATATAGTTAGTGCAACTAACTATATATGCTAATTTCAATGGTTTTGTGTGAGTAAAATAAGGTTTTGTAAATGCTAATCCCTAACTATATATGGTCTATAACTATGTTTTTTTCAGTGAATTTTCAAGGTTTTGTAAATGCTAATTTCTAACTATACATGGTCTATAACCTATGGTTTTGTCAGTGAATTTCAATGGTTTTTTATTAGCAAATATCATACGCTGTAAATTGTATTCTTCTTTTTAAGGAAAAATATATTTCATATTTTTTTAATATAATTTTTTTATTCATCTGCCAAACGCTGACCTCTTAATAGTGCACTGTGGTGGAAATGATTTTGGCACTATGACTGGGGTTGGTCTGGAAATGCTTTTAAAGGACACCTTTCATCAATTGATGACACTTTTTCCCCAAACTGCCTTGGTATATTGCAATATATGCCAAAGATAAAAATGGAACTGTTCCAACCAATTTTGTCCACAATTTGAGAAAGCACGGAAACATGTGAATAAATCTGTTTCTGCTTACATGAGAGACTTTAGAATGGGTTCAATATACAACAATAACTTGCGTTACAACATGCAAGACATCTACAGAGGAGATGGTGTGCACTTCTCAGATGAGGGGAATAGAATATTCCTCCTGAATTTAAGACTGTGCATTTGAACCTACTTGTAGGTACCTAAATCAGCCACAGAACCCAATAGCTCTTTACTGTGCTACCCTACCTCTGATCATTCAAAACATTTTTCTTTTTCTTACTTTTTTCACTATTTTTCACCAAAGTACGCTCCCCAGTACGATGTAATATGTGACATCATTAGCAGTGGATTGCGGGTCCGCGATATATAGTTAGTGCAACTAACTATATATGGAATTTCAATGGTTTTGTGCAAATAAAATAAGGTTTTGTAAATGCTAATCCCTAACTATATATGGTCTATAACCTATGGTTTTTTCAGTGAATTTTCAAGGTTTTGTAAATGCAAATTCCTAACTATATATGGTCTATAACCTATGTTTTTTTCTGTGAATTTCATTGGTTTTTTAAAAGCTAATATCTATAGCTGTAAAATATATTCTTTATTAAGTGACGTATCACGTAGCCCGTGAGACGCCTCATGATGCATCGCATAACCGTGACGTATCGTCTCTGCAGCGCAAACCAAACCCAAAACGTAAGCGCGCCAGAACACGCTTAAAGATATATATATATTTTTTTAACCTTAATTAGACAAAATCCACACGTGCACATATCACAAACGTTCAAAAAACACAATATGTCGGACTCCCGTTACGCTGCCGGTTAGCTGCCCGGTTAACGTACCAGGAAGCACCTTTACCGCGAAAAATCGCAATTTTTTTTTCTTTTGCCCCGCAGGGAACTTTAATAGCCCCCTCATCAATCCTAGGGGTTCAGGAGGGGTCTGCCTTACCCCTTTCATTCATTTACACCTTTTTTTTTCCCACCTTTTGTCTCTCGATCCCACAGAGAGACAAAATGGCGGCCGCTCCAGACTGTTTACAATGTTAACAGCCAATCAGCTTCTCCTCAGACTCCCGTTACACTGCCGGTTAGCTTCCCGGTTAGCTGCCCGGTTAGCTGCCCGGTTCGCGTACCAAGACGCGTCTCTACGGCGAAAAAAATCGGATTTTTTTTTTTTTTTTTTTTGGCCCCGTGTAGCCTGATAATATCCCCCTCATCAATCCTAGGGAGTCAGAAGGGGTCTACCTTGCCCTCTTTCCTTCATTTCCCCCTTTGTTTTGGCCTCCTCTTGTCTCTCGATCCTACCGAGAGACAAGATGGCGGCCGCTCCGGACTGTTTACAATGTTGACAGCCAATCAGCTACTCCTCAGACTCCCGTTACACTGCCGGTTAGCTTCCCGGTTAGCTGCCCGGTTAGCTGCCCGGTTAACGTACCAGGAAGCACCTTTACTGCGAAAAAATCGCATTTTTTTTTTCTTTTGCCCCGCAGGGAACTTTAATAGCCCCCTCATCAATCCTAGGGGTTCAGGAGGGGTCTGCCTTACCCCTTTCATTCATTTACACCTTTTTTTTTCCCACCTCTTGTCTCTCAATCCCACAGAGATACAAAATGGCGGCCGCTCCAGACTGTTTACAATGTTAACAGCCAATCAGCTTCTCCTCAGACTCCCGTTACACTGCCGGTTAGCTTCCCGGTTAGCTGCCCGGTTAGCTGCCCGGTTCGCGTACCAAGACGCGTCTCTACGGCGAAAAAATCGGATTTTTTTTTTTTTTGGCCCCGTGTAGCCTGATAATATCCCCCTCATCAATCCTAGGGAGTCAGAAGGGGTCTGCCTTGCCCTCTTTCCTTCATTTCCCCCTTTGTTTTGGCCTCCTCTTGTCTCTCGATCCTACCGAGAGACAAGATGGCGGCCGCTCCGGACTGTTTACAATGTTGACAGCCAATCAGCTCCTCCTCAGACTCCCGTTACACTGCCGGTTAGCTTCCCGGTTAGCTGCCCGGTTAGCTGCCCGGTTCGCGTACCAAGACGCGTCTCTACGGCGAAAAAATCGGAATTTTTTTTTTTTTTGGGCCCCGCGTGGCTCTATAATATCCCCCTCATCAATCCTAGGGGGTCAGAAGGGGTCTACCTTGCCCCCTTTCCTTCATTTCCCCCTTTGTTTTGGCCTCCTCTTGTCTCTCGATCCTACCGAGAGACAAGATGGCGGCCGCTCCGGACTGTTTAGAATGTTGACAGACACCGGAGAGCCAATCAGCTTCGCATCGCAAAGTTCCGTTACGCGAAAAGTACGCGAACCGGAGCGCTGCCCGGAGCGCTGTTACAGATATATATCTTATTTTAAACGTTAATTTCTCAAAATCCACTGAAGCACATATATTGAGACCTAGCAAAGGCACATCGGGCTAACAGTCCCTACAATTTTGCCAAGTTTCGTGCAAATCCATTCAGCCGTTCGAGCTAAAAGTGAGGCCAACCGCCCTAGGGAAAAATGAATGGGAAAAACGCGTTTTGGGACCCCCCTTTTTTCTCGGCCCCCCCTTGACGACCCCCCCCCCCAAATTTTCAGGGGCTGCTCAGAAACAAAATGTGCCATTTTCCTGAAAATTTCAGCCAATTCCGTCCACAAACGCCAAAGTTATTAGACATAGAATTTTCAAAAGTTCCATAGAGAAAAAATCCTAACTATATATACCTACTGGCGACCGCCAGTAGGTTATATATATATATATATATATATTCACTGAAAAAACCATAGGTTATAGACCATATATAGTTAGGGATTAGCATTTAAAAAACCTTATTTTATTTGCACAAAACCATTGAAATTCCATATATAGTTAGTTGCACTAACTATATATCGCGGACCCGCAATCCACTGCTAATGATGTCACATATTACATCATTCATGACATGGTCAGTGACATCACTGATGACATCACTGATGACATCTCAAATGACATCACTGATGACATCACTGATGACATCTCAAATGACATCACTGATGACATCACTGACATCTCATTTGACATTACTGATTACATCACTGATGATATCATTTATGTGATAATACATCTTCAGACTCTAATATAACCTTTGATACACTCAGTGTAAACAGGCACTCACAGACTGTCACACATCCATGGAGTTACTCACACACCTATTCAGTCATGCAAAGAATCAATCACATCTCCATTTCCTTAACTATACAGTTATACACACCTTACTTATTCAAACATATACTAACACATATTTACTCTCTTATACAATCCTTGATACAAGTTCACAATGATTCATACAGCCACTCTCACATTCACTGACTCTTATGTTCAGTTATTTATATATGTCAACTCTCACATGGAGTGTGCTTTACATATGTACTTACTTTGACATGTAGAACTGAGATATCCATTCACTCACCAATATACTCATGCACACAGTCAACTGTCCATACAGCTGTTTCTACATGCACTTTTGAACCCATACACCTAGGGAATCAACCGCTCACACATCTATGCACAGAGTTATACACCTCCCAGCCACCCACACACACACTCAGTCTCCCATACAAATACTTGGGCAACCATTCAATAACCCATATAGTTACTGATATAGCTACTGATTTAAACATGCAGCAGTTTACAGAAGAACATAAATATTGATTGCCAAATTAAGACACTTTAATCACTAACCCATGCACTCAGTGAGACACATTTAATCATTCTCTCATACAGTCAGTCATGCACCTACTAAATCCTTCATCCAGACACTTATACATCCACTCATTCTTCAATATGTAAGACATATTTTAACTTTACAGAAACATACAGTCACTGGGTGTTGTCATCAGTGATGTCATCAGTGATGTCATTTGAGATGTCATCAGTGATGTCATCAGTGATGTCACTGACCATGTCATGAATGATGTAATATGTGACATCATTAGCAGTGGATTGCGGGTCCGCGATATATAGTTAGTGCAACTAACTATATATGGAATTTCAATGGTTTTGTGCAAATAAAATAAGGTTTTTTAAATGCTAATCCCTAACTATATATGGTCTATAACCTATGGTTTTTTCAGTGAATTTTCAAGGTTTTGTAAATGCAAATTCCTAACTATATATGGTCTATAACCTATGGTTTTTTCTGTGAATTTCATTGGTTTTTTAAAAGCTAATATCTATAGCTGTAAAATATATTCTTTATTAAGTGACGTATCACGTAGCCCGTGAGACGCCTCATGATGCATCGCATAACCGTGACGTATCGTCTCTGCAGCGCAAACCAAACCCAAAACGTAAGCGCGCCAGAACACGCTTAAAGATATATATATATTTTTTAACCTTAATTAGACAAAATCCACACGTGCACATATCACAAACGTTCAAAAAACACAATATGTCGGACTCCCGTTACGCTGCCGGTTAGCTGCCCGGTTAACGTACCAGGAAGCACCTTTACCGCGAAAATCGCAAATTTTTTTTTTTCACCCCCCAGGGAACTTTAATAGCCCCCTCATCAATCCTAGGGGTTCAGGAGGGGTCTGCCTTACCCCTTTCATTCATTTACACCTTTTTTTTTCCACCTCTTGTCTCTCGATCCCACAGAGAGACAAGATGGCGGCCGCTCCAGACTGTTTACAATGATAACAGCCAATCAGCTTCTCCTCAGACTCCCATTACACTGCCGATTAGCTTCCCGGTAGCTGCCCGGTTAGCTGCCCAGTTCGCGTACCAAGACGCGTCTCTACGGCGAAAAAATCGGATTTTTTTGTTTGTTTTTTTTTGGCCCCACGTGGTTTTATAATATCCCCCTCATAAATCCTAGGGGGTCAGAAGGGGTCTACCTTGCCCTCTTTCCTTCATTTCCCCCTTTGTTTTGGCCTCCTCTTGTCTCTCGATCCTACCGAGAGACAAGATGGCGGCCGCTCCGGACTGTTTACAATATTGACAGCCAATCAGCTACTCCTCAGACTCCCGTTACACTGCCGGTTAGCTTCCCGGTTAGCTGCCCGGTTAGCTGCCCGGTTCGCGAACCAAGACGCGTCTCTACGGCGAAAAAATCGGATTTTTTTTTTTTTTTTTTGGGCCCGGCGTGGCTCTATAATATCCCCCTCATCAATCCCAGGGGGTCAGGAGGGGTCTACCTTGCCCCCTTTCCTTCATTTCCCCCTTTGTTTTGGCCTCCTCTTGTCTCTCGATCCTACCGAGAGACAAGATGGCGGCCGCACCGGACTGTTTAGAATGTTGACAGACACCGGAGAGCCAATCAGCTTCGCTTTGCAAAGTTCCGATACGCGAAAAGTTCGCGAACCGGAGCGCTGCCCGGAGCGCTGTTACAGATATATATCTTGATTTAAACGTTAATTTCTCAAAATCCACTGAAGCACATATATTGAGACCTAGCAAAGGCACATCGGGCTAACAGTCCCTACAATTTTGCCAAGTTTCGTGGAAATCCATTCAGCCGTTCGGGCTAAAAGTGAGTCCAACCGCCCTAAGGAAATTAACATGGGAAAAACGCGTTTTGGGACCCCCCTTTTTTCTCGGCCCCCCCTTGACGAACCCCCCCCAAATTTTCAGGAGCTGCTCAGAAACAAAATGTGCCATTTTCCTGAAAATTTCAGCCGATTCCGTCCACAAACGCCAAAGTTATTAGACATAGAATTTTCAAAAGTCCCATAGGAAAAAAATCCTAACTATATATACCTACTGGCTATCGCCAGTAGGTAATATATATATATATATATATATATATATATATATATATTCACTGAAAAAACCATAGGTTTCACACCAGTTATAGTTAGGAATTAGCATTTAAAAAACCTATTAAATTCACTGAAAAAACCATAGGTTTCACACCAGTTATAGTTAGCTGGAAATTTTACTGATATAAAACCATTGAAATTCCCACGTTATAGTTAGTCGGACTCACTATAACTTGCGCGTGCAATGCACTGCTGATGACATCACATATTACATCACTCATGACATGGTCAGTGACATCACTCATGACATCACTGATGACACCATCCAGTGAATGTGTGTCTTTCTGAAAAATAAATATGTTTTATATATGTATATGTAAAAGTCGATGGGAGAATAAATGTTTAAATAAAAGTCTAAATGGATGGTTTTTTTAAAAAAAAAATATTGAATAACTGGCTTATTAAGTGTATCTTAGTGAATACATATATTAGTAAGTAATGTTTAAATATTTAAATATATGTATCAGTGTTTCACTTTGTGTATAAGTGGCTGCATGGGTTGGTGAGTAGCTACATATGTGTGTATATGAGTTATTAGATGTTTTTTTAGTATCAGTATAAGTGTCTGTATGATTTGGTGGGAGTGTTACTTAGCACATAGATGCATAAATGACTGACTCACTGTTTGTATGTGTTTTAAAGACAGCATATGTGCCGGACTGTATGGGTGAATGAGTGTGTATATGTATGTGTTAGTAAGTGAATGACTGTCTTACTAGTGTCTTTATCAGTAACTACATATGTTTTAATCTAGTATATGTGAGTATTGATGTATATAAGTGAGTATATATGAGAGTGAGAGATTGAAAGAATTCTTGTTTTAATAAGTATGTGTTTCTATAAGTGATTTTTTAAGAGAGTAAGTATGTGTAAGTTTCTTTAGAAGTAAGGTGATAGAGTGTGTATAGCTGTATATGCTAAAAAATTGATGTTCAATAGTTTATTTGCATGTGTGAGTATGTATATGAGCAACTTTTGGAAGACTGTCGGTGTGTTAACGGATGTATAGGTGTCTCACTACATATGATGAGTGAGTATATGTATGACTGACTATTTAGAACTGTTGATGAATGAGTGGATGTGTATATAAATGGTGGAATTACTGAATTGGTTGTTGCAACTGGTATAGATATCTTCACTTTTTTGAAAATATTAGTTTCTATTTTTTGAATATGTGTTTCAAGGGTTACTTTACAGTGAAAGGAGGTCAGTCACTCTGTCACAAGGACGGTATCATCAGTGATGTCATGAGTGATGTCACTGACCATGTCATGAGTGATGTAATATGTGATGTCATCAGCAGTGCATTGCACGCGCAAGTTATAGTGAGTCCGACTAACTATAACGTGGGAATTTCAATGGTTTTATATCAGTAAAATTTCCAGCTAACTATAACTGGTGTGAAACCTATGGTTTTTTCAGTGAATTTAATAGGTTTTTTAAATGCTAATTCCTAACTATAACTGGTGTGAAACCTATGGTTTTTTCAGTGAATTTCATAGGTTTTTTAAATGCTAATTCCTAACTATAACTGGTGTGAAACCTATGGTTTTTTCAGTGAATTTCATAGGTTTTTTTAATACTAATTTTTAACTTTTTGTAGGGCTTCATACCTATGTACGTTTTATTGAATTTCTAAGCTTATTTTTTCGCAAATGTCTTTACCTGAGAAAGGTATGTTTTTCTAAAAATGAACCCTATAATGTATATTAAGATACTATTTTTATTTAAAAATAGTTTTTGCCTTTTTTTTTTATATTTGACTCTGGAGTGCTCCCGGTGCGCATACCGATAAACGCCCGGGTGCGCGCACCGTCAGCGCATCAACAAAAAAAAATAAAAAAAAAATAATGAAGGAGTGACGATAAGAAATGGGGACAGAGAGAGTGGTGTTAAGAGAAAGAGAGCTAAAGGGAGGAACACAGAGGGACTGTGTAATAGATAGTAAGACAGATAAAAAAAGTAAGAGGAAATAACTGAGAAAAAAAAAATGAATAAGGGAGCAAAAGAAAAGAAGAAATAGGGAGAAGACAAAAGCAGAGGTTCCGGGAGAATGTAAATGGATGATGAAAGTAAAAGGAAGGACAGTTAAGCATGTGAATGACAGGTAGTGACGGAATGAAAGAAAAGGAATAGTAGTGATGGAGGGAAAGTAAATAGCAGTGAATATAAGCAAAGAGGGGTGAAACAGGGTACATGTAAGTGAATAAGGGTAAGACATGGGGAATAATACAGCAAAAGAAGAAAGAGAGTAAAAGAAGGAGTGTCACAAAGGAACTAAGTGAACCAGTAAAAAAGGTAAGTGAAGGAGTGTGCATAGACAGAGGTACTGAAAGAAGTTGAATGTGGTAGGAAGTAAACATGGAAGAAAAGAATAAGTGAGAAAAGCAAAGTAAGGAAACAGGGGTGAGGTAGGGTGAGAGAAAAATAGTGAAAATAAAACCAAAGGTGATGACAAAAAAGATTGTGTAAACACACTTACCATATAATCAATGCAAACTTGTATCTGTGAAAGATAAAAGAAAAAACACGTTATAATTACTTAAAAATATATAATAAAATAGAAGCAACAGTTCATGAGGTTTAAAAATCTACAAAAGTTTACTAAGAAATGATGCAATAGTGAAGGATACAAAAACAGAAAGAAAGTAATGTAGAAAGAGAAAAAAAAAGGAAAAAGAAATAGAAAGAAAACAAATTCCTAAAGATAAATAAGATACTAAAAGAATGTAAGATATCAAATCAAAATCAGTAAAGATAAGAAAATAAAAGAAAAATGAGTGAAAAGGAGAGAAGTCTGATTGAGAAACTATAAATAAAAAAGAGGAATAGAAGATGATTGAGAGTGAGTGAAGTAAAATAACAGAGTGAAGGGATGAAAGGAATGAAGTTAGTATAGAACGATGGATAAAACAGGAGTGAGAGAGTAAGTACACAGAAAGACAAAAGGAAGAACTAAGTGAACTACAGTACAATGGATGCGAAAGAAAAAAAATGGAGAAAAAGAAAGAGAGGGTTAGGAAACTAAAGCAGTGGTACTGTGAGAATATGAAAAAGATAAAAAGTGGTGGAAGGAACAGAGGAAATGCAGACAGTTCCTATTAGATTAAGAAGTTGTGAATGAAGTGCACTAAAGAAACAGCGATGAAAAAAGAGTGTAAATTAGTAAAGAGAGGTAAATAAGGGTGAAAAAGAAAATGAGTATAAGACAATGTGAACACAATATAAATTACACAATGCAAACTACACAATAACTTCTACAATATGTTACATTATTTATTTTTGCTGTTCTCAGAATATATTGAATTTCACTTAAATTAGTGAGATCAAAGTCTTCATCATATAACAGCGGGAAAAAAAAACACAATCTAAAAGATTGTGTTTAAAAAAAACCATTCAAACATACATCTCATATAAGTACACTAATCTTTGATTCACTTACTTTTCCGTGAGACCAAATTGCAGATAGTGAAGGTCCTTTTGGTGGAAAAAAGTCTGCTGTGCTCTATAACTTCCATTTCATCGACTTCCTATGAAAAAAGATCTAACAACATCATATGTTACACTTTCCTCACGGCCAATTTGTGTCAGATATATCAGTATTTTTTACTTTGAGATCCACTTAAAGTATCTACATGAGATTGCAGATAGTGAAGGTCCTTTTGGTGAAAAAAAGTCTGCTGTGCTCTATAAGTTCGATTTCATCAACTTCCTATGAAAAAAGATCTAACAACATCATATCTTACATTTTCCTCACGGCCAATTTGTGTCAGATATATCAGTATTTTTTACTTTGAGATCCACTTAAAGTATCTACATGAGATTAATAATTTAAAATATTAGATTAACTAACTAACTAACTAACTTTTATTATCTATTCCCGTCTTCAAAGGCCAATTCCCTTTACTAAAACTTTGGTTTTAAAAACACTAGATAAGAATTTGTAGAGTCATAAGGCAAACGTTGTTTATAAGTTAAATGAGAATCATTGCAGTAACTCCATCCATTTTCAGATTTTAAGTAGCATGTATAATGTCCTGAGGTTGTCGAAGATCCATCATGATAAATAATAGCTTCAGTTGTAAAGGTCCTTCCAGAAATTGATAACTGAGAAGCCACAAAATTTTTGATAGAAGTTGTCAATTTAGTTCCATCAGGTCTACATCGTTGGAAAACTAAAATGATATACTGCCCATACCTTTGTATAAATAATGTGGACAGCATTGTACAGTTACATTGGGTACACACCATATTATGATCTGCTGCTTTAACTAGATTTTTAAAAGACACTGATTTACAGTCTGGTAAACTCAAATATATAAATCTTTCAGTGTCTATTCTAGTAGTACTTGATAAACTACAATTGCGGCAGTCATGCTGCCATTGATAAGAAAGACTGAAAAGATTATCTACATCTACACCTTCATCTTCCAAAACACCAAACATATACATTAAAAATTCCTGACAATCCTGCTGAATGTTCTGTGAAAATTTATCTTGACCAGAACACAAATCTAAAATATTTCGAATTTCTGTTACAGTTTCTATTTGTGCTGTACCACTGCTACATTTCTGAAACACAGAATTCAATAAACCACACAATCTTTGATCCCGATTTTCAACAATCTGTTCTTGTAAACTTTTAAGAAAAAAAACAACATTAACCACTACATTAGCATAGCAGTTGACACCAGAACTATTTTCAAACTGAAATCCAACAACATTTTCTCCACAATTCTTTTTCTTCCTGTTTTCAATTACAGTTTTCTCTACTTTTTGTCTTTCTGCAACTACCTCACTACAATTATCCTCATTTCTTCTTTTTCGGCCTACCACACGTTTTTCAAACAGAGGATATTGAGGCAAGTGTGGAGCATACTCTCTTCTTAACCTATTGTATTCTTTAACACAATCTAGATCTGCAGAAATCTTTGTCTCATCACACGCAATCAAGTACATTCCTGATAAAGTTCTGACTCGAGATAATGCCACATATGCCATACCCTCTTTAAACACAGATCTTCCAATGTTCACCAAAGCACTATCTACACTTAAACCTTGAGATTTATGAATTGTCACCGCATACGCCAAACAAACAGGAAACTGTTTTCGGCGAACATATAAGTCTTTTACAAGTAAAAATCTAGCAGAACAACGACTTATTTGTTGTACTTGTTCAATCCCATCAAATTTTATTTTTAAAAATTCAATTCCATCTCTATTTCTGTAATTCACAAAATCAACAACATAACCCATTGCTCCATTTACCAGACCGCTTTCAACATTTAAATTCCTTCTCAAAATGATACGACAATTTAAACACACATTCAGAGTCTTTTCAAAACCAGCTGTTTTTTAAATACTTTTCTCCAATGAATCCAATTTAGTTTTCAAATTTTCTGACAAAACAATTGTTGCACCCATATGCTCTATTTTATCTATTGCTTCCAGTTTCACAATCTCTTCATTTTCTAAGTCTAACATTTTTTGGTTGAAGATGGAACATTCTTGCAGAGTTGGCATCAAACATATCCCAGATTTCTTCTCAGTCATTTTTTAAAAAATATTCTCTGGAAGAATGTTTTCATTTGGATACAAATTTGAAATTAATCGACTATGCAAAGCTTTTTTCCCTTTCTCAGTCACTTTTCCAATTCTTACATCTTGTAGAATATTTTTATAATCTTCATCCTTGGCCTGTCGCATATTTTGAAGCAGTTCAGCATATTTAAAATGTAGCCATATATTAACATTTCCAATGCTTCCAAGGGACTTCCTGGTATCTTCATGCGTGAGCATTTTAAACACTGGTTGTCCTTTTACTGGAGTCAACTGCAATAGATCTCCAAAAACAATAATGTGTTTTCCTCCAAATAACACATCATAGTCTGTTTTAAGAATTTCTTGCATTCTCAAATGCACAAAAGCAAGCATTAGATTTGAGACCATGCTTACTTCATCTATGATAAGAAGTTTCATTTTCTTCAAGACTCTTGAAACTTCAGAACACGCATCTCCAGATAGCTTGTTGTAATGCAATTTATTATCATGTTCAACTGGCAGCATCAATAAACGATGTAGAGTAATCCCTTTAATGTTATGTGCTGCCAGACCAGTTGGAGCAGTTACAACACAAGACAGTGGTGAATCAGTCCTTTTCTGCAGATAACTTGCAACGGCTTTAATTAGAAAACTTTTTCCTGTCCCCGCTTCTCCACTTACGTACAATCGGACAGGGTCAAATAATATACATGAGCACTCTTTTTTCTCATGTCTGAATCCATGTTCAATCTGCTCTGTGACTTCATCATATATCTTTTTCTGCTCAATGTTTAGTTGCTTTACCAAATCTTCTAAGTTAACTCCATCCTCTTGAACTTGTTCCATAGCTCTTTCCACCTCATCCATGGCAGTGGCAGCTTCATTTTGGATAATTGGTCCTCCTAGTGGATCCTGGCTCAATGAAGTAGAACTCTGACTATCTTGAGAACTGTTTCTAGCTATCTCTTCAGCAATTGTAGTTTCTTGCTCCATTTCTTCATTCAACATTTGCAGATAATTTAGAAAAATAGGACATTCTATGGTATCCTTAGTTGCATTAAAAGAGTCTTCATAACAGAGAAAATCTCCAAGTAGTTCCTCTTCTGTACGCCATGGCTTAAAGAGTTGCAAAAGAGCTAAATAGTAAAATTCTCTTTTGTCTGGAACTTCACAACTCAATTTTCGATGATTAATCAAATGGCCTTTTTTCTGCTTCACTAGACATCCTTCATAGCCAATGAGTGCATATTTTCCATTATTGATATCTTCTGTGATGTTCCTCTTATAACTGTAGTTTTGAAGAACTTCATACAAACATGTGTTCTCAAGGTGAGTACTTCTATTTGGATAGTATGTATCCAACATATTTGTCTTCAAAATATCTGTACTGTTTGGTTCTTTTTCCGCCAAATATTCAATTTCTTGTACAGATTTCAAAACTCGGTTTCGTGTTGCAGCAAGACCAAGACTCACCCAAATGATTGTTCTTGATTTGGCATAGAGACTTGCTGATGATAACCAATCAGAACATTCATATGCTCCAATTTCTCGATGCGACAACATCTTCAGACTGAAACTGTATAATTTCTTGCTTAGACTCTTTTCATGTGAAATATCCTCCCACATTTCCTTCAATTCTGTCTTTTCTTTTTTGGTGATGTAAGATGTCACATATCGAGCCACAGCAATAGAGTTGTCAGCAACGAACTGAATATCCATGTTAGCATTCCACATGGACAAAATCACTGGGTTGTAATCATTGATGTACTTAGATTCTTCATTTCTTTTCAAATTGTATGTATTTTTGGGAGATTTCCTCGTCACAGTATGTCGTAGAGATGACATCAAATTATTTACTCTTCCCTTAGAAATCACTGGTCGAGGAAATGCAAAACGACATTTCGTGTAGTACTTTTCCTTGTTTTTAAATTTTCGACGACAGTACTTTCCACAACGATGAGATTGAAAACGTAAAACTTGTTGCCTTAAATTGTTTTCTTCAGTAGATTTTGGAACAGCACATGTTGAATACTCTTCAATGAAACTCATCACTGTTTCATCTGAATCGGATCCAAATTTGGGTGCATCTTTAATCCACAACAACATATGTATATGAGGAGCACCTCTCGCTTGATATTCCTTCCTCCAAAAGAAATCCAAAACCTCTCCAAGGGGAGGATTTTTTTTGTTGGTAATAAAAGACATCATAGCTTCAAATCTATGATTAAAATATCTGCAAACATTCACTGGATCTAAAGAACACAGTTCTCCTGGTGTTTTCAATTCTATATTTGGTATGTTTTCATTTGCCTCTCGTAGAAATTGAAGTAAATCGTCCCATGCATACTCAGCACAGCTAAGAGTGAGGAACCATGTAGGAGTTCCTAAGTTTCTTAGCATACATTTCAATTCTCCATGACGACGAAACCAATACTCGTTGGTTCCACGTTGACATGCCATGAGATTGATTAGCTGAGATTCCAAAATACTGTCTTGCAGATTAACTTTCTCCATAAAGTCCCTTGCACAAACATTCTGCAAATGAGGTCCACTTTTTAATATATGATTAACTGCATAAGAAAGCCCAGACAAATCACTTTCAAATAGTAGATGAAATAAATATGGAATGCATTGACGAAACCTTGGATCTTCTGCATATAATCTTAGAGTCCGGTATTCAGCTGCAGGAATTTGAACTGGTCGATCATCATATCGTCCACCACAACCTGTTGGAAATAATTGTGGAAAACAACGAGCTTCCAAACTTTCTTCCCATACACTAATGGGACTTCCTTTTGCTGCTTTAATTTGAAACAAGTCAATTGCATTTCCCATTACTTCTTTGGAATGCAAAGGATGAACAGTATAATGTTCATATATTTCTTCAGTTCTAGACACATCAACTTTTTCAATTTGACCAACTGAAGAATCACTATCTTCTTCTATAGCTGTTTCCTCTGCTCCAACACTTACATCTTTGTAGTACTCATTGTTTTTGACCAAATACAACGTTGCCTTCTTGACTTTTTTAACATTCACTAAATCTTGCCAAATTTTCTTACTCTTTGTTGGAACCCCATTAACTAGAATAACCAGAGGATCTTCTTCTACTCTTTCTACACCAATTGTATCAATATTTTTCTTTACATCTAGCGGCAAATAAACAACTCTTCCCTTTAATCCTCTCAGTAAATCTGATGGAGGCAATTTCCCTGTCTTAGGCTCCATGCGTACAATAGCCTGAAAAGGATGGACACATTGAATCAAAATAGATTCATAAGTATTTAGATCCATCAATTCAAAAGGAATATCTATCAACTGAAGATTAATATAAACTGCTCTAGCAGGCATTCTATTTTCATTTAATTTTTTCAAACAATAATTACAAATACGCTGATCCAAACTCAAATCAAAAGAATTCTCCACCAACAAATAACTTACAAAATCCTCCCATTGACTATTATTTTCCAATTCACTTTTTGCATATAAATCAACTAACCTGGTCTGAATTTTATAATGAGTCCGTCGACAACACACACAAGTTAAATTAGGCCTCTCACTTGATTTCACCTTAAACTTGATAATTTCCTCATCAAACTTTTCAATACTTGAAATTTGTCCATTATCTTCTGCATTACCATCCATTACTATATCTATTTCTACACTGTCCTCTTTGTTCCCAAAATAACAAAACTCAATTTCTTCACAAATAGTCTTCACATCCACTTCAGATCCATGCAAAAGAGCACTATTTAATTGTTTAAGCTTAAGTGCAGGACTTTTTGCATAATACAACTTCCTCACTAATTTCCTTACATTATTATGATGCACTGCTAACATCCTAAAATGATGAAAAACACTCCGACAAACTTTTCTAGAAAGACAAGCTAGTGAATGCCCTTGCAAACCTGTGCTTTCTCTCACTCTGCAAGGATCTAACTCTTGCAGGATCTTCATTTTTTGTTTGAGACTTTTTTTACTATATGTACCTAAGAAATTTCGAAGCAAATCGATTGATTCCTGTCGCACACTACAAATACTACTGCATTTCCATGTGTACACTGGACCCTTAGTACGTCTCCCTAAAACTTCATCAGCTAACACCTCTTCTGCATCTCTAGATACAAGTTTCTCTTTTTCCATCACACAACTATCTTTCACCTCATATGCACGACCACTGGTGTCAACTGCATGCACCAAATCATTTTCCTGAAAGTAACTCTCCTCATTGAAAAAAGGCTCAGAACTTGAACTATGCATCCATTCACCAGAAAATACTTCACAAAAATTACTCCGATTAATAATTCTTTTCCATCTACTGTTCGATTTGAAAACATCAATTGCCTTATTAAGTATCCTAATTCTATTGATTATTAAAATAAATAATTTTTTCTTAACTTCAAAAGCCTGATCAACAATCTTGTCTACACTTTTCTTTTTCTTGTAAAAAGCAGCTTTTAGTTTACTTTTCTTATCATTTTTTAGCAAATTTAAAACTACCCTATTGCGAAACATTCGCCTACGAATGTCCCTAAAAACATTTACCCTTCTATTGCTATCCATTCTCTTCTCTCCTGCTCCAATGGAAACATTTTTTGTGGGCTTCTCTTTCCTTTTTAGATTTGTTGACTTTTTCTGTATATTCACATTAGCAATATCATTTTTTTTTCTACGACATATGTTGCGAAGAAAAGACTTAATTGGCTTACCAGAAGCTTTTTTGGTGTTTTTTGAAGTACTTGTTGAAGAGGATTCCATAAACTCTGTTGTTGATGTTCTCCTTTTCCGTATGTTATTTTTGATATTTCTTTGCTTTGAAGGCATTTTTGCTTCCTTTTCAGAAGTTGATTTGAATCTGTTGCTCTGTTAAAAAAACACATGAAAGACCACTATTAGCAAACATCAAAGGAATGTTAAAAAGCAAACAATATATACAATAAATTGTAACATATTTAAGTTTATACAATAGCAACTCATGGCTTTATTTTTAAAGGCCTTGCGACACCAGTGCGTCACTTTTTACCCATGTTTAAAGTAATGCACCAGCTGCACATGGCAATCATAAATAAGGGCCAAATGCAAATACCAATCATTTGCACCCACAAATCGATTTTTGAATAACATGTAAGAAACACTGCGCAGAACCTAAGTACAACCACTCAATATCATCAAACAAAGTCAGGGTCTGATTTATAAAGGCCTTGCGCCACCAGTGCGTCACTTATTACCCATGTTTAAAGTCATGCATCAGCTGCACATGGCAATCATAAATAAGGGCCAAATACATATACCAATCAATTGCACCCAAAAATCGATTTTTCAATAACATGTAAGAAACACTGCGCAGAACCTATGTACAACCACTCAATATCATCAAACAAAGTCAGGGCCTGATTTATAAAGGCCTTGCGCCACCAGTGCATCACTTATTACCCATGTTTAAAGTCATGCATCTGCTGCACATGGCAATCATAAATAAGGGCCAAATGCATATACCAATCAATTGCATCCAAAAATCGATTTTCGAATAACATGTAAGAAACACTGCGCAGAACCTATGTACAACCACTCAATATCATCAAACAAAGTCAGGATCTCATTTATAAAGGCCTTGCGCCACCAGTGCATCACTTATTACCCATGTTTTAAGTCATGCATCAGCTGCACATGGCAATCATAAATAAGGGCCAAATACATATACCAATCAATTGCACCCAAGAATCGATTTTTGAATAACATGTAAGAAACAAGGCGCAGAACCTATGTACAACCACTCAATATCAGCAAACAAAGTCAGGGCCTTATTTATAAAGGCCTTGCGCCACCAGTGCGTCACTTATTACCCATGTTTAAAGTGATTCATCAGCTGCACAAGGCAATCATAAAAAAGGGCCAAATACATATACCAATCAATTGCACCCAAAAATCGATTTTTGAATAACATGTAAGAAACACTGCGCAGAACCTAAGTACAACCACTCAATATCATCAAACAAAGTCAGGGTCTGATTTATAAAGGCCTTGCGCCACCAGTGCATCACTTATTACCCATGTTTAAAGGGATTCATCAGCTGCACATGGCATTCATAAATAAGGGCCAAATGCAAATACCAATCAATTGCACCCAAAAATCGATTTTTGAATAACATGTAAGAAACACGGCACAGAACCTAAGTACAACCACTCAATGTCAACAAACAAAGTCAGGGCCTTATTTATGAAAGCCTTGCGCCACCAGTGCGTCACTTATTACCCATGTTTAAAGTCATGCATCAGCTGCACATGGCAATCATAAATAAGGTCAAATACATATACCAATCAATTGCACCCAAAAATCGATTTTTGAATAACATGTAAGAAACACTGCGCAGAACCTAAGTACAACCACTCAATATCATCAAACAAAGTCAGGGTCTAATTTATAAAGGCCTTGC
The DNA here is from genome assembly GCF_964263255.1 of Lissotriton vulgaris. Classification (NCBI taxonomy): domain Eukaryota; kingdom Metazoa; phylum Chordata; class Amphibia; order Caudata; family Salamandridae; genus Lissotriton; species Lissotriton vulgaris. The sequence goes on along the minus strand of NC_141700.1, from coordinate 455,263,159 downwards.
GCCACCAGTGCATCACTTATTACCCATGTTTAAAGTCATGCATCAGCTGCACATGGCAATCATAAATAAGGGCCAAATACATATACCAATCAATTGCACCCAAAAATCGATTTTTGAATAACATGTAAGAAACACTGCGCAGAACCAAAGTACAACCACTCAATATCATCAAACAAAGTCAGGGCCTTATTTATGAAAGCCTTGCGCCACCAGTGCGTCACTTATTACCCATGTTTTAAGTCATGCATCAGCTGCACATGGCAATCATAAATAAGGGCCAAATACATATACCAATCAATTGCATCCAAAAATCGATTTTTGAATAACATGTAAGAAACACGGCGCAGAACCTAAGTACAACCACTCAATATCATCAAACAAAGTCAGGGCCTTATTTATGAAAGCCTTGCACCACCAGTGCGTCACTTATTACCCATGTTTAAAGTCATGCATCAGCTGCACAAGGCAATCATAAAAAAGGGCCAAATGAAAATACCAATCAATTGCACCCAAAAATCGATTTTTGAATAACATGTAAGAAACACTGCGCAGAACCTAAGTACAACCACTCAATATCATCAAACAAAGTCAGGGCCTTATTTATGAAAGCCTTGCGCCACCAGTGCGTCACTTATTACCCATGTTTAAAGTCATGCATGAGCTGCACATGGCAATCATAAAAAAAGGCCAAATACATATACCAATCAATTGCACCCAAAAATCGATTTTTCAATAACATGTAAGAAACACTGCGCAGAACCTAAGTACAACCACTCAATATCATCAAACAAAGTCAGGGTCTGATTTATAAAGGCCTTGCGCCACCAGTGCGTCACTTATTACCCATGTTTAAAGTCATGCATCAGCTGCACATGGCAATCATAAATAAGGGCCAAATACATATACCAATCAATTGCACCCAAAAATCAATTTTTGAATAACATGTAAGAAACACGGCGCAGAACCTAAGTACAACCACTCAATATCATCAAACAAAGTCAGGGTCTGATTTATAAAGGCCTTGCGCCACCAGTGCGTCACTTATTACCCATGTTTAAAGTCATGCATCAGCTGCACAAGGCAATCATAAAAAAGGGCCAAATGAAAATACCAATCAATTGCACCCAAAAATCGATTTTTAAATAACATGTAAGAAACACTGCGCAGAACCTAAGTACAACCACTCAATATCATCAAACAAAGTCAGGGCCTTATTTATGAAAGCCTTGCGCCACCAGTGCGTCACTTATTACCCATGTTTAAAGTCATGCATCAGCTGCACATGGCAATCATAAATAAGGGCCAAATACATATACCAATCAATTGCACCCAAAAATCGATTTTTGAATAACATGTAAGAAACACTGCGCAGAACCTAAGTACAACCACTCAATATCATCAAACAAAGTCAGGGCCTTATTTATGAAAGCCTTGCGCCACCAGTGCATCACTTATTACCCATGTTTAAAGTCATGCATCAGCTGCACAAGGCAATCATAAAAAAGGGCCAAATGAAAATACCAATCAATTGCACCCAAAAATCGATTTTTGAATAACATGTAAGAAACACTACGCAGAACCTAAGTACAACCACTTAATATCATCAAACAAAGTCAGGGCCTTATTTATGAAAGCCTTGCGCCACCAGTGCGTCACTTATTACCCATGTTTAAAGTCATGCATCAGCTGCACATGGCAATCATAAAAAAGGGCCAAATACATATACCAATCAATTGCACCCAAAAATCGATTTTTGAATAACATGTAAGAAACACTGCGCAGAACCAAAGTACAACCACTCAATATCATCAAACAAAGTCAGGGTCTAATTTATAAAGGCCTTGCGCCACCAGTGCATCACTTATTACCCATGTTTAAAGTCATGCATCAGCTGCACATGGCATTCATAAAAAAGGCCAAATAAAAATAGCATTCATTTGCACCCAAAATCGATTTTTGAATAACATGTAAGAAACACTGCGCAGGACTTATATACTAACATACAATTTCACTTCTAAAACATAACTATCTGCTTCCAAATATTCTCCATAGAGCAAATAAGTCTCTATCTAAATTAAATGAATCATTACTTACCTTTACAAATGCTTTTGGAGATTGAGAACAGTGTCAGACACACACACCAATTTTTCTTTAGCAGAGCAAAAGGTGTGCTCTCAATACACTGAAACCAAGACTGGCATAGAACATCTCTATCTTTGTACACATATGCCTTAATTCAACCAATCAAAAGTCTTCCCTCACTATTTTCAAACCAACACCCATCCCCCTCTCAGACCTTTCTATCTGTTACCATAGCAACTCCCTCCTAACTGAACTCGAAGGTTCAAAAGTTTATTTTACAATGTTGCAAATTAACTCAGCAAGGATGTTTGACCTCTCAATTCAGCAGCCTATACAGGGTATTTTTGCTTTTGGTGACTTTTTTTAAACCATTCAAATTGCTTCTTTCACACAACATAACCATGCACCCTAACTTTCAGATATCAACTATCTGAATCCACCAATCATTGCTTGTGATTCAAGAGCAGAGAAACTCCACAATTATTTTTTTGTAAACTCCTACTATTCCAACTGCCATTTCATTCCCACACTTCATCTGACTGGACCAGAACCTTCTCACATCATGTACTCTGTTTGGATTATTGGACATAGCTACATCCACTGGGCTCAAAGGTATGCAGCTAGCAGAAATTTTCATAACCTTGATTTATCAAATGTGGAAATCAAGTGGATTGGCCACAGAGGATTAAAATGTCACCAATTGATACCATTGGTGAAAACCTTTTTGCATCTGCCAGAACCTGACCATATAATTGTGCACTGTGGTGGAAACGATCTAGGCACATTGACTGGGGTAGGTCTGGAAATGCTTTTAAAGGACACCTTTCATCAATTGATGATACTTTTTCCCCACACTGCCTTGGTATATTCCAATATATGCCAAAGACAGAAATGGAACTGGTCCAACCAATTTTGTCCACAATTTGAGAAAGCACGGAAACATGTGAATAAATCTGTTTCTGCTTACATGAGAGACTATGGAATGGGTTCAATATACAATAATAACTTGCGTTACAACATGCAAGACATCTACAGAGGAGATGGAGTGCACTTCTCAGATGAGGGGAATAGAATATTCCTCCTGAATTTAAGAATGTGTATTGGAGCCTACTTGTAGGTACCTAAATCAACCACAGAACCCAAAAGATCTTTTCAGAGCTACCCTAACTCTGATCATTCAAAGCGTTCATTTTTTTCTAACTTTTTTCACTATTTTTCACCATAGTACGCTTCCCGGTAAGCTTAACGGTGCGCGTACCAGGCGCTCCCCCCGCGGAAAATTAAAGAATTTTTTTTTTTTTTACGTTTATGAGCCTCCTAAGCCCCCCTCAGAAAACCTAGAGGGTCAAGAAGTCTCTACAGTGCCCCCTTCTATCCATTCCGAACATTGTTTACCCTCCATCTTGTGTCTCGATTGTACCGAAACACAAAATGGAGGACTCCCGTAACGCTGCCAGTGCGCGTACAGGAGCGCGCACCACTAAGCGCTCGATAAAAAAAGGTGGGAAAGCAATTTACAAAAAAACCACTGGAGACACTTTCATCAAATATAGAATAGGCCCTACTACATAGCAGTCCCTACCATTTGCCCAAATTTGGTGAAATTCCATTGAGACATTTAGGCTACAGGCCTGTCTAAATATCCTGAGGTAAATTACATGACAAAAACACACTTGTAATGTTAGAATTTACAACCAATTAAAAAGTATCTTTCATTTTCTACGATTATTTCCTGACGTTTGATTGGTTAAGTACAAGAATATATATAAAAGAAGAGAGGGAAACACAGCCATTTTGACTACTGCTTCCAGAAGTACACTTGAAAACAAATTTCACTGACAACTTCAACTAATTTCTCTAAGGTAACTTCTAATTATGGAAGTATATTGTACACTTTAAGTTTATTTCTGAAAAAATATTCTGTTAGTGATATGCTATCCCTCTTTAATAGTTAGAGATAGAGATAGACTTCTCTGTAATAGTTATGGATTGAGTTAGGCTTCTCTGGTTTACAGTACCCTAACTCTACTAATATAGTTAATTTGTATGCAATTTTCAGAAAGAAAATGGAAGGAGAAAATCAGGCAAATGATACTTCTATCAAAGTAAAGGTGGAAAAACCAGAAGATCAAAAAAAAAGAAGTTGATTTCATGGATGACTCTTTGGATGAACAGTTTATAGAATGTTTGGAAGAAATGGAATCATGTACATATAATTATGAGGAAATTCCGGACAATATTATGTTAGAAATTTTATTAAATTATGGAAAAGAATCAGAGGAATAAATTTATCTTCAATAATTTCAAATTGTTTCAGACAATATTCTTTTTTATATGTAATTCATAAAGTATTTCCAAAAATGTTTAAAATATAAAGTGAGACTTATAGTATACTCTTCAACTATTTTTCTGTTACATAGTAAGTTTACTCATAGTTACTACCTTTCTCCCACTATATTATCTCATATGAATATTTTACACCTCATTTTCATAAGTGAGCAGGATAGACTACTCATGATCCCCTAGAAATTCTCAGGGAGTGCTTAAAAGATCTGTTTCTCCTTTCCAGACAGACTATGTTATGAATTCCATATACCACAAAAAATACAATAACAACATGCAAGATATCTACAGAGGAGATGGTGTACATTAAATTAAAGTCTCTGCATTGGTACCTACATGTAGGTACTTACAAAAAATAAAAAAATAAAAAAAACAATTAATAAACATACAATGTTTTAAAGTGATTATTTTTCCATAGTACCCTCCTCGATACGCTCCCCCGTGCGCGCACCAGGCGCTTCCCCCGCGAAAGTCGAAAAAAAAAAAAAAAGGGGGTGAGACCCCGCGGGGCCCTTTAATGGCCCCCACATCAAACCCAGGGGTACAGGGAGTGTCTACTCTGCCCCCTTATGGTTATTTCCCCCTTTGTTTTGGCCACCTCTCATGTCTCGATCCTACCGAGACACAAGATGGCGGCCGCTCCGGACTGTTTAGAATGTTTACAGACACCCGAGAGCCAATCAGCTTTCTGCGCGCAAGTCGCGTGTCGCGCCGGGAGCGCGTACCGGTGCGCTTACCGGAGCGCTGCTATAGATATATATATTTTTTTGAACCTAAATTACTCAAAATCCACTGGAGCACATATCTTGAGACATAGCAAAGGCACATCGGGCTACCAGTCCCTACAATTTTGCCAAGTTTCGTGCAAATCCATTCAGCCGTTCGGGCTAAAAGTGAAATCGACCGCCCTATTGAAATTAACATGGGGAAAACGCGTTTTGGGACCCCCCTTTTATCTCGGCCCCCGCTTGACGTATCCCCCCCAAACTTTCAAGGAAGAACCGGAACTCGAAGAGGCCATTTTCAGGAAATTTTCAGACAGATTCGTCAACCGGTGCCAAAGTTATTCCAAATAGAATTTTGAGATTTAACATTGAAAAAAATCCTAACTATAACTACCTACTGGCGACTGCCAGTAGGTAATATATATATATATATATTCACTGAAAAAACCATAGGTTTCACACCAGTTATAGTTAGGAATTAGCATTTAAAAAACCTATTAAATTCACTGAAAAAACCATAGGTTTCACACCAGTTATAGTTAGCTGGAAATTTTACTGATATAAAACCATTGAAATTCCCACGTTATAGTTAGTCGGACTCACTATAACTTGCGCGTGCAATGCACTGCTGATGACATCACATATTACATCACTCATGACATGGTCAGTGACATCACTCATGACATCACTGATGACACCATCCAGTGAATGTGTGTCTTTCTGAAAAATAAATATGTTTTATATATGTATATGTAAAAGTCGATGGGAGAATAAATGTTTAAATAAAAGTCTAAATGGATGGTTTTTTTTAAAAAAAAATATTGAATAACTGGCTTATTAAGTGTATCTTAGTGAATACATATATTAGTAAGTAATGTTTAAATATTTAAATATATGTATCAGTGTTTCACTTTGTGTATAAGTGGCTGCATGGGTTGGTGAGTAGCTACATATGTGTGTATATGAGTTATTAGATGTTTTTTTAGTATCAGTATAAGTGTCTGTATGATTTGGTGGGAGTGTTACTTAGCACATAGATGCATAAATGACTGACTCACTGTTTGTATGTGTTTTAAAGACAGCATATGTGCCGGACTGTATGGGTGAATGAGTGTGTATATGTATGTGTTAGTAAGTGAATGACTGTCTTACTAGTGTCTTTATCAGTAACTACATATGTTTTAATCTAGTATATGTGAGTATTGATGTATATAAGTGAGTATATATGAGAGTGAGAGATTGAAAGAATTCTTGTTTTAATAAGTATGTGTTTCTATAAGTGATTTTTTAAGAGAGTAAGTATGTGTAAGTTTCTTTAGAAGTAAGGTGATAGAGTGTGTATAGCTGTATATGCTAAAAAATTGATGTTCAATAGTTTATTTGCATGTGTGAGTATGTGTATGAGCAACTTTTGGAAGACTGTCGGTGTGTTAACGGATGTATAGGTGTCTCACTACATATGATGAGTGAGTATATGTATGACTGACTATTTAGAACTGTTGATGAATGAGTGGATGTGTATATAAATGGTGGAATTACTGAATTGGTTGTTGCAACTGGTATAGATATCTTCACTTTTTTGAAAATATTAGTTTCTATTTTTGAATATGTGTTTCAAGGGTTACTTTACAGTGAAAGGAGGTCAGTCACTCTGTCACAAGGACGGTATCATCAGTGATGTCATGAGTGATGTCACTGACCATGTCATGAGTGATGTAATATGTGATGTCATCAGCAGTGCATTGCACGCGCAAGTTATAGTGAGTCCGACTAACTATAACGTGGGAATTTCAATGGTTTTATATCAGTAAAATTTCCAGCTAACTATAACTGGTGTGAAACCTATGGTTTTTTCAGTGAATTTAATAGGTTTTTTAAATGCTAATTCCTAACTATAACTGGTGTGAAACCTATGGTTTTTTCAGTGAATTTCATAGGTTTTTTAAATGCTAATTCCTAACTATAACTGGTGTGAAACCTATGTTTTTTTCAGTGAATTTCATAGGTTTTTTTAATACTAATTTTTAACTTTTTGTAGGGCTTCATACCTATGTACGTTTTATTGAATTTCTAAGCTTATTTTTTCGCAAATGTCTTTACCTGAGAAAGGTATGTTTTTCTAAAAATGAACCCTATAATGTATATTAAGATACTATTTTTATTTTAAAATAGTTTTTTCCTTTTTTTTTTATATTTGACTCTGGAGCGCTCCCGGTGCGCATACCGATAAACGCCCGGGTGCGCGCACCGTCAGCGCATCAACAAAAAAAAGAAAAAAAAAATAATGAAGGAGTGACCATAAGAAATGGGGACAGAGAGAGTGGTGTTAAGAGAAAGAGAGCTAAAGGGAGGAACACAGAGGGACTGTGTAATAGATAGTAAGACAGATAAAAAGTGTAAGAGGAAATAACTGAGAAAAAAAAATGAATAAGGGAGCAAAAGAAAAGAAGAAATAGGAAGAAGACAAAAGCAGAGGTTCCGGGAGAATGTAAATGGATGATGAAAGTAAAAGGAAGGACAGTTAAGCATGTGAATGACAGGTAGTGACGGAATGAAAGAAAAGGAATAGTAGTGATGGAGGGATAGTAAATAGCAGTGAATATAAGCAAAGAGGGGTGAAACAGGGTACATGTAAGTGAATAAGGGTAAGACATGGGGAATAATACAGCGAAAGAAGAAAGAGAGTAAAAGAAGGAGTGTCACAAAGGAACTAAGTGAACCAGTAAAAAAGGTAAGTGAAGGAGTGTGCATAGACAGAGGTACTGAAAGAAGTTGAATGTGGTAGGAAGTAAACATGGAAGAAAAGAATAAGTGAGAAAAGCAAAGTAAGGAAACAGGGGTGAGGTAGGGTGAGAGAAAAATAGTGAAAATAAAACCAAAGATGATAACAAAAAAGATTTTGTAAACACACTTACCATATAATCAATGCAAACTTGTATCTATGAAAGATAAAAGAAAAAACACGTTATAATTTCTTAAAAATATATAATAAAATAGAAGCAACAGTTCATGAGGTTTAAAAATCTACAAAAGTTTACTAAGAAATGATGCAATAGTGAAGGATACAAAAACAGAAAGAAAGTAATGTAGAAAGAGAAAAAAAAAGGAAAAAGAAATAGAAAGAAAACAAATTCCTAAAGATAAATAAGATACTAAAAGAATGTAAGATATCAAATCAAAATCAGTAAAGATAAGAAAATAAAAGAAAAATGAGTGAAAAGGAGAGAAGTCTGATTGAGAAACTATAAATAAAAAAGAGGAATAGAAGATGATTGAGAGTGAGTGAAGTAAAGTAACAGAGTGAAGGGATGAAAGGAATGAAGTTAGTATAGAACGATGGATAAAACAGGAGTGAGAGAGTAAGTACACAGAAAGACAAAAGGAAGAACTAAGTGAACTACAGTACAATGGATGCGAAAGAATAAAAATGGAGAAAAAGAAAGAGAGGGTTAGGAAACTAAAGCAGTGGTACTGTGAGAATATGAAAAAGATAAAAAGTGGTGGAAGGAACAGAGGAAATGCAGACAGTTCCTATTAGATTAAGAAGTTGTGAATGAAGTGCACTAAAGAAACAGCGATGAAAAAAGAGTGTAAATTAGTAAAGAGAGGTAAATAAGGGTGAAAAAGAAAATGAGTATAAGACAATGTGAACACAATATAAATTACACAATGCAAACTACACAATAACTTCTACAATATGTTACATTATTTATTTTTGCTGTTCTCAGAATATATTGAATTTCACTTAAATTAGTGAGATCAAAGTCTTCATCATATAACAGCGGGAAAAAAAAACACAATCTAAAAGATTGTGTTTAAAAAAACCCATTCAAACATACATCTCATATAAGTACACTAATCTTTGATTCACTTACTTTTCCGTGAGACCAAATTGCAGATAGTGAAGGTCCTTTTGGTGGAAAAAAGTCTGCTGTGCTCTATAACTTCCATTTCATCGACTTCCTATGAAAAAAGATCTAACAACATCATATGTTACACTTTCCTCACGGCCAATTTGTGTCAGATATATCAGTATTTTTTACTTTGAGATCCACTTAAAGTATCTACATGAGATTGCAGATAGTGAAGGTCCTTTTGGTGAAAAAAAGTCTGCTGTGCTCTATAACTTCGATTTCATCAACTTCCTATGAAAAAAGATCTAACAACATCATATCTTACATTTTCCTCACGGCCAATTTGTGTCAGATATATCAGTATTTTTTACTTTGAGATCCACTTAAAGTATCTACATGAGATAAATAATTTAAAATATTAGATTAACTAACTAACTAACTAACTTTTATTAACTATTCCCGTCTTCAAAGGCCAATTCCCTTTACTAAAACTTTGGTTTTAAAAACACTAGATAAGAATTTGTAGAGTCATAAGGCAAACGTTGTTTATAAGTTAAATGAGAATCATTGCAGTAACTCCATCCATTTTCAGATTTTAAGTAGCATGTATAATGTCCTGAGGTGGTCGAAGATCCATCATGATAAATAATAGCTTCAGTTGTAAAGGTCCTTCCAGAAATTGATAACTGAGAAGCCACAAAATTTTTGATAGAAGTTGTCAATTTAGTTCCATCAGGTCTACATCGTTGGAAAACTAAAATAATATACTGCCCATACCTTTGTATAAATAATGTGGACAGCATTGTACAGTTACATTGGGTACACACCATATTATGATCTGCTGCTTTAACTAGATTTTTAAAAGACACTGATTTACAGTCTGGTAAAGTCAAATATATAAATCTTTCAGTGTCTATTCTAGTAGTACTTGATAAACTACAATTGTGGCAGTCATGCTGCCATTGATAAGAAAGACTGAAAAGATTATCTACATCTACACCTTCATCTTCCAAAACACCAAACATATACATTAATAATTCCTGACAATCCTGCTGAATGTTCTGTGAAAATTTATCTTGACCAGAACACAAATCTAAAATATTTCGAATTTCTGTTACACTTTCTATTTGTGCTGTAACACTGCTACATTTCTGAAACACAGAATTCAATAAACCACACAATCTTTGATCCCGATTTTCAACAATCTGTTCTTGTAAACTTTTAAGAAAAAAAACAACATTAACCACTACATTAGCATAGCAGTTGACACCAGAACTATTTTCAAACTGAAATCCAACAACATTTTCTCCACAATTCTTTTTCTTCCTGTTTTCAATTACAGTTTTCTCTACTTTTTGTCTTTTTGCAACTACCTCACTACAATTATCCTCATTTCTTCTTTTTCGGCCTACCACACGTTTTTCAAACAGAGGATATTGAGGCAAATGTGGAGCATACTCTCTTCTTAACCTATTGTATTCTTTAACACAATCTAGATCGGCAGAAATCTTTGTCTCATCACACGCAATCAAGTACAATCCTGATAAAGTTCTGACTCGAGATAATGCCACATATGCCATACCCTCTTTAAACACAGATCTTCCAATGTTCACCAATGCACTATCTACACTTAAACCTTGAGATTTATGAATTGTCACCGCATACGCCAAACAAACAGGAAACTGTTTTCGGCGAACATATAAGTCTTTTACAAGTAAAAATCTAGCAGAACAACGACTTATTTGTTGTACTTGTTCAATGCCATCAAATTTTATTTTTAAAAATTCAATTCCATCTCTATTTCTGTAATTCACAAAATCAACAACATAACCCATTGCTCCATTTACCAGACCGCTTTCAACATTTAAATTCCTTCTCAAAATGATACGACAATTTAAACACACATTCAGAGTCTTTTCAAAACCAGCTGTTTTTGAAATACTTTTCTCCAATGAATGCAATTTAGTTTTCAAATTTTCTGACAAAACAATTGTTGCACCCATATGCTCTATTTTATCTATTGCTTCCAGTTTCACAATCTCTTCATTTTCTAAGTCTAACATTTTTTGGTTGAAGATGGAACATTCTTGCAGAGTTGGCATCAAACATATCCCAGATTTCTTCTCAGTCATTTTTTTAAAAATATTCTCTGGAAGAATGTTTTCATTTGCATACAAATTTGAAATTAATCGACTATGCAAAGCTTTTTTCCCTTTCTCAGTCATTTTTCCAATTCTTACATCTTGTAGAATATTTTTATAATCTTCATCCTTGGCCTGTCGCATATTTTGAAGCAGTTCAGCATATTTAAAATTTAGCCATATATTAACATTTCCAATGCTTCCAAGGGACTTCCTGGTATCTTCATGCGTGAGCATTTTAAACACTGGTTGTCCTTTTACTGGAGTCAACTGCAATAGATCTCCAAAAACAATAATGTGTTTTCCTCCAAATAACACATCATAGTCTGTTTTAAGAATTTCTTGCATTCTCAAATGCACAAAAGCAAGCATTAGATTTGAGACCATGCTTACTTCATCTATGATAAGAAGTTTCATTTTCTTCAAGACTCTTGAAACTTCAGAACACGCATCTCCAGATAGCTTGTTGTAATGCAATTTATTATCATGTTCAACTGGCAGCATCAATAAACGATGTAGAGTAATCCCTTTAATGTTATGTGCTGCCAGACCAGTTGGAGCAGTTACAACACAAGACAGTGGTGAATCAGTCCTTTTCTGCAGATAACTTGCAACGGCTTTAATTAGAAAACTTTTTCCTGTCCCCGCTTCTCCACTTACATACAGTCGGACAGGGTCAAATAATATACATGAGCACTCTTTTTTCTCATGTCTGAATCCATGTTCAATCTGCTCTGTGACTTCATCATATATCTTTTTCTGCTCAATGTTTAGTTGCTTTACCAAATCTTCTAAGTTAACTCCATCCTCTTGAACTTGTTCCATAGCTCTTTCCACCTCATCCATGGCAGTGGCAGCTTCATTTTGGATAATTGGTCCTCCTAGTGGATCCTGGCTCAATGAAGTAGAACTCTGACTATCTTGAGAACTGTTTCTAGCTATCTCTTCAGCAATTGTAGTTTCTTGCTCCATTTCTTCATTCAACATTTGCAGATAATTTAGAAAAATAGGACATTCTATGGTATCCTTAGTTGCATTAAAAGAGTCTTCATAACAGAGAAAATCTCCAAGTAGTTCCTCTTCTGTACGCCATGGCTTAAAGAGTTGCAAAAGAGCTAAATAGTAAAATTCTCTTTTGTCTGGAACTTCACAACTCAATTTTCGATGATTAATCAAATGGCCTTTTTTCTGCTTCACTAGACATCCTTCATAGCCAATGAGTGCATATTTTCCATTATTGATATCTTCTGTGATGTTCCTCTTATAACTGTAGTTTTGAAGAACTTCATACAAACATGTGTTCTCAAGGTGAGTACTTCTATTTGGATAGTATGTATCCAACATATTTGTCTTCAAAATATCTGTACTGTTTGGTTCTTTTTCCGCCAAATATTCAATTTCTTGTACAGATTTCAAAACTCGGTTTCGTGTTGCAGCAAGACCAAGACTCACCCAAATGATTGTTCTTGATTTGGGATAGAGACTTGCTGATGATAACCGATCAGAACATTCATATGCTCCAATTTCTCGATGCGACAACATCTTCAGACTGAAACTGTATAATTTCTTGCTTAGACTCTTTTCATGTGAAATGTCCTCCCACATTTCCTTCAGTTCTGTCTTTTCTTTTTTGGTGATGTAAGATGTCACATATCGAGCCACAGCAATAGAGTTGTCAGCAACGAACTGAATATCCATGTTAGCATTCCACATGGACAAAATCACTGGGTTGTAATCGTTGATGTACTTAGATTCTTCATTTCTTTTCAAATTATATGTGTTTTTGGGAGATTTTCTCGTCACAGTATGTCGTAGAGATGACATCAAATTATTTACTCTTCCCTTAGAAATCACTGGTCGAGGAAATGCAAAACGACATTTCGTGTAGTACTTTTCCTTGTTTTTAAATTTTCGACGACAGTACTTTCCACAACGATGAGATTGAAAACGTAAAACTTGTTGCCTTAAATTGTTTTCTTCAGTAGATTTTGGAACAGCACATGTTGAATACTCTTCAATGAAACTCATCACTGTTTCATCTGAATCTGATCCAAATTTGGGTGCATCTTTAATCCACAACAACATATGTATATGAGGAGCACCTCTCGCTTGATATTCCTTCCTCCAAAAGAAATCCAAAACCTCTCCAAGGGGAGGATTTTTTTTGTTGGTAATAAAAGACATCATAGCTTCAAATCTATGATTAAAATATCTGCAAACATTCACTGGATCTAAAGAACACAGTTCTCCTGGTGTTTTCAATTCTATATTTGGTATGTTTTCATTTGCCTCTCGTAGAAATTGAAGTAAATCGTCCCATGCATACTCAGCACAGCTAAGAGTGAGGAACCATGTAGGAGTTCCTAAGTTTCTTAGCATACATTTCAATTCTCCATGACGACGAAACCAATACTCGTTGGTTCCACGTTGACATGCCATGAGATTGATTAGCTGAGATTCCAAAATACTGTCTTGCAGATTAACATTCTCCATAAAGTCCCTTGCACAAACATTCTGCAAATGAGGTCCACTTTTTAATATATGATTAACTGCATAAGAAAGCCCAGACAAATCACTTTCAAACAGTAGATGAAATAAATATGGAATGCATTGACGAAACCTTGGATCTTCTGCATATAATCTTAGAGTCCGGTATTCAGCTGCAGGAATTTGAACTGGTCGATCATCATATCGTCCACCACAACCTGTTGGAAATAATTGTGGAAAACAACGAGCTTCCAAACTTTCTTCCCATACACTAATGGGACTTCCTTTTGCTGCTTTCATTTGAAACAAGTCAATTGCATTTCCCATTACTTCTTTGGAATGCAAAGGATGAACAGTATAATGTTCATATATTTCTTCAGTTCTAGACACATCAACTTTTTCAATTTGACCAACTGAAGAATCACTATCTTCTTCTGTAGCTGTTTCCTCTACTCCAACACTTACATTTTTGTAGTACTCATTGTTTTTAACTAAATACAACGTTGCCTTCTTGACTTTTTTAACATCCACTAAATCTTGCCAAATTTTCTTACTCTTTGTTGGAACCCCATTAACTAGAATAACTAAAGGATCTTCTTCTACTCTTTCTACACCAATTGTATTAATATTTTTCTTTACATCTAGAGGCAAATAAACAACTCTTCCCTTTAATCCTCTCAGTAAATCTGATGGAGGCAATTTCCCTGTCTTAGGCTCCATGCGTACAATAGCCTGAAAAGGATGGACACATTGAATCAAAATAGATTCATAAGTATTTAGATCCATCAATTCAGAAGGAATATCTATCAACTGAAGATTATTATAAACTGCTCTTGCAGGCATTCTATTTTCATTTAATTTTTTCAAACAATAATTGCAAATACGCTGATCCAAACTCAAATCAAAAGAATTCTCCACCAACAAATAACTTACAAAATCCTCCCATTCACTATTATTTTCCAATTCACTTTTTGCATATAAATCAACTAACCTAGTCTGAATTTTATAATGAGTCCGTCGACAACACACACAAGTTAAATTAGGCCTCTCACTTGATTTCACCTTAAACTTGATAATTTCCTCATCAAACTTTTCAATACTTGAAATTTGTCCATTATCTTCTGCATTACCATCCATTACTATATCTATTTCTACACTGTCCTCTTTGTTCCCAAAATAACAAAACTCAATTTCTTCACAAATAGTCTTCACATCCACTTCAGATCCATGCAAAAGAGCACTATTTAACTGTTTAAGCTTAAGTGCAGGACTTTTTGCATAATACAACTTCCTCACTAATTTCCTTACGTTATTATGATGCACTGCTAACATCCTAAAATGATGAAAAACACTCCGACAAACTTTTCTAGAAAGACATGCTAGTGAATGCCCTTGCAAACCTGTGCTTTCTCTCACTCTGCAAGGATCTAACTCTTGCAGGATCTTCATTTTTTGTTTGAGACTTTTTTTACTATATGTACGTAAGAAATTTCGAAGCAAATCAATTGATTCCTGTCGCACACTACAAATACTACTGCATTTCCATGTGTACACTGGACCCTTAGTACGTCTCCCTAAAACTTCATCAGCTAACACCTCTTCTGCATCTCTAGATACAAGTTTCTCTTTTTCCATCACACAACTATCTTTCACCTCATATGCACGACCACTGGTGTCAACTGCATGCACCAAATCATTTTCCTGAAAGTAACTCTCCTCATTAAAAAAAGGCTCAGAACTTGAACTATGCATCCATTCACCAGAAAATACTTCACAAAAATTACTCCGATTAATAATTCTTTTCCATCTACTGTTCGATTTGAAAACATCCATTGCCTTATTAAGTATCCTAATTCTATTGATTATTAAAATAAATAATTTTTTCTTAACTTCAAAAGCCTGATCAACAATCTTTTCTACACTTTTCTTTTTCTTGTAAAAAGCAGCTTTTAGTTTACTTTTCTTATCATTTTTTAGCAAATTTAAAACTACCCTATTGCGAAACATTCGCCTACGAATGTCCCTAAAAACATTTACCCTTCTATTGCTAACCATTCTCTTCTCTCCTGGTCCAATGGAAACATTTTTTGTGGGCTTCTCTTTCCTTTTTAGATTTGTTGACTTTTTCTGTATATTCACATTAGCAATTTCATTTTTTTTCCTACGACATATGTTGCGAAGAAAAGACTTAATTGGCTTACCAGAAGCTTTTCTGGTGTTTTTTGAAGTACTTGTTGAAGAGGATTCCATAAAGTCTGTTGTTGATGTTCTCCTTTTCCGTATGGTATTTTTGATATTTCTTTGCCTTGAAGGCATTTTTGCTTCCTTTTCAGAAGTTGATTTGAATCTGTTGTTCTGTTAAAAAAACACATGAAAGACCACTATTAGCAAACAACAAAGTAATGTTAAAAAGCAAACAATATAAACAATAAATTGCAACATATTTAAGTTTATACAATAGCAACTCATGGCTTTATTTTTAAAGGCCTTGCGCCACCAGTGCGTCACTTATTACCCATGTTTAAAGTGATGCATCAGCTGCACATGGCATTCATAAATAAGGGCCAAATACATATACCAATCAATTGCACCCAAAAATCGATTTTTGAATAACATGTAAGAAACACTGCGCAGAACCTAAGTACAACCACTCAATATCATCAAACAAAGTCAGGGTCTGATTTATAAAGGCCTTGCGCCACCAGTGCATCACTTATTACCCATGTTTAAAGTCATGCATCAGCTGCACATGGCAATCATAAATAAGGGCCAAATACATATACCAATCAATTGCACCCAAAAATCGATTTTTGAATAACATGTAAGAAACACTGCGCAGAACCTAAGTACAACCACTCAATATCATCAAACAAAGTCAGGGCCTTATTTATGAAAGCCTTGCGCCACCAGTGCGTCACTTATTACCCATGTTTAAAGTCATGCATCAGCTGCACATGGCAATCATAAATAAGGGCCAAATACATATACCAATCAATTGCACCCAAAAATCGATTTTTCAATAACATGTAAGAAACACTGCGCAGAACCTAAGTACAACCACTCAATATCATCAAACAAAGTCAGGGTCTGATTTATAAAGGCCTTGCGCCACCAGTGCATCACTTATTACCCATGTTTAAAGTGATGCATCAGCTGCACATGGCAATCATAAAAAAAGGCCAAATAAAAATACCATTCATTTGCACCCAAAATCGATTTTTAAATAACATGTAAGAAACACTGCGCAGAACCTAAGTACAACCACTCAATATCATCAAACAAAGTCAGGGCCTTATTTATGAAAGCCTTGCGCCACCAGTGCGTCACTTATTACCCATGTTTAAAGTCATGCATCAGCTGCACATGGCAATCATAAATAAGGGCCAAATATATATACCAATCAATTGCACCCAAAAATCGATTTTTCAATAACATGTAAGAAACACTGCGCAGAACCTATGTACAACCAATCAATATCATCAAACAAAGTCAGGGCCTTATTTATGAAAGCCTTGCGCCACCAGTGCGTCACTTATTACCCATGTTTAAAGTCATGCATCAGCTACACATGGCAATCATAAAAAAAGGCCAAATAAAAATACCATTCATTTGCACCCAAAATCGATTTTTAAATAACATGTAAGAAACACTGCGCAGAACCTAAGTACAACCACTCAATATCATCAAACAAAGTCAGGGCCTTATTTATGAAAGCCTTGCGCCACCAGTGCGTCACTTATTACCCATGTTTAAAGTCATGCATCAGCTGCACATGGCAATCATAAATAAGGGCCAAATACATATACCAATCAATTGCACCCAAAAATCGATTTTTCAATAACATGTAAGAAACACTGCGCAGAACCTATGTACAACCAATCAATATCATCAAACAAAGTCAGGGCCTTATTTATGAAAGCCTTGCGCCACCAGTGCGTCACTTATTACCCATGTTTAAAGTCATGCATCAGCTGCACATGGCAATCATAAATAAGGGCCAAATACATATACCAATCAATTGCACCCAAAAATCGATTTTTGAATAACATGTAAGAAACACTGCGCAGAACCTAAGTACAACCACTCAATATCATCAAACAAAGTCAGGGCCTTATTTATGAAAGCCTTGCGCCACCAGTGCGTCACTTATTACCCATGTTTAAAGTCATGCATCAGCTGCACATGGCAATCATAAATAAGGGCCAAATACATATACCAATCAATTGCACCCAAAAATCGATTTTTCACTAACATGTAAGAAACACTGCGCAGAACCTATGTACAACCAATCAATATCATCAAACAAAGTCAGGGCCTTATTTATGAAAGCCTTGCGCCACCAGTGCGTCACTTATTACCCATGTTTAAAGTCATGCATCAGCTACACATGGCAATCATAAAAAAAGGCCAAATAAAAATACCATTCATTTGCACCCAAAATCGATTTTTAAATAACATGTAAGAAACACTGCGCAGAACCTAAGTACAACCACTCAATATCATCAAACAAAGTCAGGGCCTTATTTATGAAAGCCTTGCGCCACCAGTGCGTCACTTATTACCCATGTTTAAAGTCATGCATCAGCTGCACATGGCAATCATAAATAAGGGCCAAATACATATACCAATCAATTGCACCCAAAAATCGATTTTTCAATAACATGTAAGAAACACTGCGCAGAACCTATGTACAACCAATCAATATCATCAAACAAAGTCAGGGCCTTATTTATGAAAGCCTTGCGCCACCAGTGCGTCACTTATTACCCATGTTTAAAGTCATGCATCAGCTACACATGGCAATCATAAATAAGGGCCAAATACATATACCAATCAATTGCATCCAAAAATCGATTTTTGAATAACATGTAAGAAACACTGCGCAGAACCTAAGTACAACCACTCAATATCATCAAACAAAGTCAGGGTCTGATTTATAAAGGCCTTGCGCCACCAGTGCATCACTTATTACCCATGTTTAAAGTGATGCATCAGCTGCACATGGCAATCATAAAAAAAGGCCAAATAAAAATACCATTCATTTGCACCCAAAATCGATTTTTAAATAACATGTAAGAAACACTGCGCAGAACCTAAGTACAACCACTCAATATCATCAAACAAAGTCAGGGCCTTATTTATGAAAGCCTTGCGCCACCAGTGCGTCACTTATTACCCATGTTTAAAGTCATGCATCAGCTGCACATGGCAATCATAAATAAGGGCCAAATACATATACCAATCAATTGCACCCAAAAATCGATTTTTCAATAACATGTAAGAAACACTGCGCAGAACCTATGTACAACCAATCAATATCATCAAACAAAGTCAGGGCCTTATTTATGAAAGCCTTGCGCCACCAGTGCGTCACTTATTACCCATGTTTAAAGTCATGCATCAGCTACACATGGCAATCATAAAAAAAGGCCAAATAAAAATACCATTCATTTGCACCCAAAATCGATTTTTAAATAACATGTAAGAAACACTGCGCAGAACCTAAGTACAACCACTCAATATCATCAAACAAAGTCAGGGCCTTATTTATGAAAGCCTTGCGCCACCAGTGCGTCACTTATTACCCATGTTTAAAGTCATGCATCAGCTGCACATGGCAATCATAAATAAGGGCCAAATACATATACCAATCAATTGCACCCAAAAATCGATTTTTCAATAACATGTAAGAAACACTGCGCAGAACCTATGTACAACCAATCAATATCATCAAACAAAGTCAGGGCCTTATTTATGAAAGCCTTGCGCCACCAGTGCGTCACTTATTACCCATGTTTAAAGTCATGCATCAGCTGCACATGGCAATCATAAATAAGGGCCAAATACATATACCAATCAATTGCACCCAAAAATCGATTTTTCAATAACATGTAAGAAACACTGCGCAGAACCTATGTACAACCAATCAATATCATCAAACAAAGTCAGGGCCTTATTTATGAAAGCCTTGCGCCACCAGTGCGTCACTTATTACCCATGTTTAAAGTCATGCATCAGCTACACATGGCAATCATAAATAAGGGCCAAATACATATACCAATCAATTGCATCCAAAAATCGATTTTTGAATAACATGTAAGAAACACTGCGCAGAACCTAAGTACAACCACTCAATATCATCAAACAAAGTCAGGGTCTGATTTATAAAGGCCTTGCGCCACCAGTGCATCACTTATTACCCATGTTTAAAGTCATGCATCAGCTGCACATGGCAATCATAAATAAGGGCCAAATACATATACCAATCAATTGCACCCAAAAATCGATTTTTGAATAACATGTAAGAAACACTGCGCAGAACCTAAGTACAACCACTCAATATCATCAAACAAAGTCAGGGCCTTATTTATGAAAGCCTTGCGCCACCAGTGCGTCACTTATTACCCATGTTTAAAGTCATGCATCAGCTGCACATGGCAATCATAAATAAGGGCCAAATACATATACCAATCAATTGCACCCAAAAATCGATTTTTCACTAACATGTAAGAAACACTGCGCAGAACCTATGTACAACCAATCAATATCATCAAACAAAGTCAGGGCCTTATTTATGAAAGCCTTGCGCCACCAGTGCGTCACTTATTACCCATGTTTAAAGTCATGCATCAGCTACACATGGCAATCATAAAAAAAGGCCAAATAAAAATACCATTCATTTGCACCCAAAATCGATTTTTAAATAACATGTAAGAAACACTGCGCAGAACCTAAGTACAACCACTCAATATCATCAAACAAAGTCAGGGCCTTATTTATGAAAGCCTTGCGCCACCAGTGCGTCACTTATTACCCATGTTTAAAGTCATGCATCAGCTGCACATGGCAATCATAAATAAGGGCCAAATACATATACCAATCAATTGCACCCAAAAATCGATTTTTCAATAACATGTAAGAAACACTGCGCAGAACCTATGTACAACCAATCAATATCATCAAACAAAGTCAGGGCCTTATTTATGAAAGCCTTGCGCCACCAGTGGGTCACTTATTACCCATGTTTAAAGTCATGCATCAGCTGCACATGGCAATCATAAATAAGGGCCAAATACATATACCAATCAATTGCACCCAAAAATCGATTTTTCAATAACATGTAAGAAACACTGCGCAGAACCTATGTACAACCAATCAATATCATCAAACAAAGTCAGGGCCTTATTTATGAAAGCCTTGCGCCACCAGTGCGTCACTTATTACCCATGTTTAAAGTCATGCATCAGCTACACATGGCAATCATAAATAAGGGCCAAATACATATACCAATCAATTGCATCCAAAAATCGATTTTTGAATAACATGTAAGAAACACTGCGCAGAACCTAAGTACAACCACTCAATATCATCAAACAAAGTCAGGGTCTGATTTATAAAGGCCTTGCGCCACCAGTGCATCACTTATTACCCATGTTTAAAGTCATGCATCAGCTGCACATGGCAATCATAAATAAGGGCCAAATACATATACCAATCAATTGCACCCAAAAATCGATTTTTGAATAACATGTAAGAAACACTGCGCAGAACCTAAGTACAACCACTCAATATCATCAAACAAAGTCAGGGCCTCATTTATAAAGGCCTTGCGCCACCAGTGCATCACTTATTACCCATGTTTAAAGTGATGCATCAACTGCACATGGCAATCATAAAAAAAGGCCAACTAAAAATACCATTCATTTGCACCCAAAATCGATTTTTAAATAACATGTAAGAAACACTGCGCAGGACTTATATACTAACATACAATTTCACTTCTAAAACAAAACTATCTGCTTCCAAATATTCTCCATAGAGCAAATAAATCTCTATCTAAATTAAATGAATCATTACTTACCTTTACAAATGCTTTTGGAGATTGAAAACAGTGTCAGACACACACACCAATTTTTCTTTAGCAGAGGAAAAGGTGTGCTCTCAATACACTGAAACCAAGACTGGCATAGAAAATCTCTATCTTTGTACACATATGCCTTAATTCAACCAATGAAAACTCTTCCCTCACTATTTTCAAACCAACACCCATCCCCCTCTCAAACCTTTCTATCTGTTACCATAGCAACTCCCTCCTAACTGAACTGTAAGGTTCAAAAGTTTATCTTACAATGTTGCAAATTAACTCAGCAAGGATGTTTGACCTCTCAATACAGCAGCCTATACAGGGTATTTTTGCTTTTGGTGACTTTTTTTAAACCATTCAAATTGCTTCTTTCACACAACATAACCATGCACCCTAACTTTCAGTTTTCAACTATCTGAATCCACCAATCATTGCTTGTGATTCAAGAGCAGAGAAACTCCACAATTATTTTTTTGTGAACTCCTACTGTTCCAACTGCCATTTCATTCCCACACTTCATCTGACTGGACCAGAACCTTCTCACATCATGTACTCTGTTTGGATTATTGGACATAGCTACATCCACTGGGCTCAAAGGTATGCAGCTAGCAGAAATTTTCATAACCTTGATTTATCAAATGTGGAAATCAAGTGGATTGGCCACAGAGGATTAAAATGTCACCAATTGATACCATTGGTGAAAACCTTTTTGCATCTGCCAGAACCTGACCTTATAATTGTGCACTGTGGTGGAAACGATCTAGGCACATTAACTGGGGTAGGTCTGGAAATGCTATTAAAGGACACCTTTCATCAATTGATGATACTTTTTCCCCACACTGCCTTGGTATATTCCAATATATGCCAAAGACAGAAATGGAACTGGTCCAACCAATTTGGTCCACAATTTGAGAAAGCACGGAAACATGTAAATAAATCTGTTTCTGCTTACATGAGAGACTATGGAATGGGTTCAATATACAATAATAACTTGCGTTACAACATGCAAGACATCTACAGAGGAGATGGAGTGCACTTCTCAGATGAGGGGAATAGAATATTCCTCCTGAATTTAAGAATGTGTATTGGAACCTACTTGTAGGTACCTAAATCAACCACAGAACCCAAAAGCTCTTCTCAGAGCTACCCTACCTCTGATCATTCAAAGCGTTTATTTTTTTCTAACTTTTTTCACTATTTTTCACCAAAGTACGCTTTCGGGAACGCTGAACGGTGCGCGCACCGGGCGCTCCCCCCGTGGAAAATTAATTGGTTTTTTTTTTTTTTTTTTACGTTTATGAGCCTCCTAAGCCCCCCTCAAAAAACCTAGAGGGTCAAGAAGTCTCTACAGTGCCCCCTTCTACCCATACCGAACATTGTTTACCCTCCATCTTGTGTCTCGATTGTACCGAAACACAAAATGGAGGACTCCCGTAACGCTGCCGGTGCGCGTAAAGGAGCGCGCACCGGTAAGCGCTCGATAAAAAAAGGTGGGAAAGCAATTTACAAAAAAACCACTGGAGACACTTTCATCAAATATAGAATAGGCCCTACTACATAGCAGTCCCTCCAATTTACCCAAATTTGGTGAAATTCCATTGAGACATTTAGGCTACAGGCCTCTCTAAATATCCTGAGGTAAATTACATGACAAAAACACACTTGTAATGTTAGAATTTACAACCAATTAAAAAGTATCTTTCATTTTCTACGATTATTTCCTGACGTTTGATTGGTTAAGTACAAGAATATATATAAAAGAAGAGAGGGAAACACAGCCATTTTGACTACTGCTTCCAGAAGTACATTTGAAAACAAATTTCACTGACAACTTCAACTGATTTCTCTAAGGTAAGTTCTAATTATGGAAGTATATTGTACACTTTAAGTTAATTTCTGAAAAAATATTCTGTTAGTGATATGCTATCCCTCTTTAATAGTTAGAGATAGAGATAGACTTCTCTGTAATAGTTATGGATTGAGTTAGGCTTCTCTGGTATACAGTACCCTAACTCTACTAATATAGTTAATTTGTATGCAATTTTCAGAAAGAAAATGGAAGGAGAAAATCAGGCAAATGATACTTCTATCAAAGTAAAGGTGGAAAAACCAGAAGATCAAAAAAAAGAAGTTGATTTCATGGATGACTCTTTGGATGAACAGTTTATAGAATGTTTGGAAGAAATGGAATCATGTACATATAATTATGAGGAAATTCCGGACAATATTATGTTAGAAATTTTATTAAATTATGAAAAAGAATCAGAGGAATAAATTTATCTTTAATAATTTCAAATTGTTTCAGACAATATTCTTTTTTATATGTAATTCATAAAGTATTACCAAAAATGTTTAAAATATAAAGTGAGACTTATAGTATACTGTTCAACTATTTTTCTGTTACATAGTAAGTTTACTCATAGTTACTACCTTTCTCCCACTATATTATCTCATATGAATATTTTACACCTCATTTTCATAAGTGAGCAGGATAGACTACTCATGATCCCCTAGAAATTCTCAGGGAGTGCTTAAAAGATCTGTTTCTCCTTTCCAGACAGACTATGTTATGAATTCCATATACCACAAAAACATACAATAACAACATGCAAGATATCTACAGAGGAGATGGTGTACATTAAATGAAAGTCTCTGCATTGGTACCTACATGTAGGTACTTACATAAAATTAAAAAAAACAATTAATAAACATACAATTTTTTAAAGTGATTATTTTTCCATAGTACCCTCCTTGGAGCGCTTCCCGGTGCGCGCACCGGGCGCTCCCCCCGCGAAAAACGCAAAAAAAAAAAATTTTTTTGAGGCCCCGCGGGGCCCTTTAATGGCCCCCATATCAAACCTAGGGGGTCAGGGGGGGTCTACCCTGCCCCCTTATGGTCAATTCCACCCTTTGTTTTTGCCACCTCTTATGACTAGATTTTACCGATAGACAAGATGGCGGCCGCTCCGGACTGTTTAGAATGTTTACAGACAACTGAGAGCCAATCAGCTTTCTGCGCGCAAGTCGCGTGTCGCGCCTGGAGCGCTCACTGGTGCGCGTACCGGAGCGCGGCTACAGATATATATATTTTTTTGGACGTTAATTTCTCAAAATCCACTGAAGCACATATCTTGAGACATAGCAAAGGCACATCGGGCTACCAGTCCCTACAATTTTGCCAAGTTTGGTGGAAATCCATTCAGCCGTTCGGGCTAAAAGTGAAATCGACCGCCCTATGGAAATTAACATGGGGAAAACGCGTTTTGGGACCCCCCTTTTATCTCGGCCCCCGCTTAACGTATCCCCCCCAAACTTTCAGGGAAGGACCGGAACCCCGCGAGGCCATTTTCAGGAAATTTTCAGGCAGATTCGTCAACCGGCGCCAAAGTTATTCCAAATAGAATTTTGAGATTTAACATTGAAAAAAATCCTAACTATAACTACCTACTGGCGACCGCCAGTAGGTAATATATATATATATATATATATATATATATATATATATATATATATATATATATATATATATATATAAATATATATATATATATATATATATATATATATATATATATATATTTATATATGCAGTTTCTCCTTCTGGACCCCTCCGGACCAATGGAGAGTGGAGCGCACGCCGGCGGAGAGAACCGGCAGTTAATGATTCCAAAGAAAGCCGGTCAGCGCGCTCTCAGGCAAAGAGACACAGTAAACTCCAAAAAGTGTCAAGGATGTTTAATCCACACAACGTGTTTCACCACACGAGGTGGCTTGACGTGAAAGTCATGCACTCCAATCACCACATATGTAATGCAGAGTAACATGGAAAAAGAAATGGGACTGCAGCCTCTATTGAGACATGTATTGTACATCAAAGTCATAATGCGGGAAAAAATTAACCTGGTACATATAATACAGTAGTTAGTGTCCAAAACATGTATGTATACAAAGGAGCATGATAAGTGATCGCCGGCTGTATTCGCATGTGTCATCCTCAAATGTATTGTATGTAACAAATGATTATTCCAAATATTTGTTGTAATTTCCCTGTTCCAGTGACAAAAGTATTGTTGATGATAAATCACTGTACAGGTGTAGAAACAATGCGAGCCACTAAATTAAGTCAAACAGGATATCCAATCGAGTCACACCCCTAGGAGCACATAATCCCAGGGCCTGCCCAAATCACCACCCTCTAATGGGATCTGCTGCATCCAACGTGAGTGTCATCTGCGGTGCAATCAATAAAGTTAAGTTCTTCAAGTGCACAAGTCATAGTGAAACAGGGGGCTGGGGGGTAGTGGCAGGTTATTTTCCACATGCAATGTCTAGGCCTGGAGAAAGCTAGCGATAAACACCACCCATGTGCTCTTCTATCAATCACGAGCACCAGGACGTTTGTTTTGCACCCACCTCTCACCTCTCCATCATGATGGGTAATGTACACATGCGTGGATTTTGTTACCTTGTCCCCCATTTGCTAATCATTTTTAGGCAGGATCTCTGACCTCCGGATCAGTCTTTCGGTTGATTCAACATGTATGTTTTTCCACGGCGGCCTGGCACTTGCCAAGGGTCCAGTCGAGTATTGATTTTGCTACTAGTGTTTGAGTTACCATTTGGAACTTTTGCTGGAACATCTTAGTGATTGTTTGCTGTACCAAAATGTCGTTATGCCTGGCTAGAGAGTCCACAGTGTATTTTGGCACTTGCCAACTTTTGACACATGGGTGGTGTTTATGGCTAGCTTTCTCCAGGCCTAAACACGGCATGTGGAAAATAACCTGCCACTACCCCCCCGTTTCACTATGACTTGTGCACTTGAAGGACTTAACTTTATTGATTGCTCTGCCTATGGCACTCACGCTGGATGCGGCAGATCCCATTAGGGGGCGGTGATTTGGGCGGGCCCTGGGATGATGTGCTCCTAGGGGTGTGACTCGATTGGATATCCTGTTTGACTTAATTTTGTGGCTCGCATTGTTTCTACACGTGTATAGTGATTTATCATCAACACTACTATTG
Organism: Lissotriton vulgaris; assembly: GCF_964263255.1. Taxonomy (NCBI): domain Eukaryota; kingdom Metazoa; phylum Chordata; class Amphibia; order Caudata; family Salamandridae; genus Lissotriton; species Lissotriton vulgaris. Next base: position 455,236,638 of record NC_141700.1, on the reverse strand, counting down.
TCACAGGCACAGGGAAATTACAACAAATATTTGGAATGATCATTTGTTACATTCGATACATTTGATGATGATGCATGCAAATACAGCCGGCGATCACTTATCATGCTCCTTTGTATATATACATGCTTTGGACACTAACTACTGTATTATATGTACCAGATTCATTTTTTCCGGCATTATGACTTTGATGTACGAGACATGTGTTAATGGAGGCTGCAGTCCCATTTCTTTTTCCATGTTACTCTGCATTACATAAGTGGTGATTGGAGTGCACAACTTTCACGTGATCAAGCCACTTCGTGTGGTGAAACGCGTTGTGTGGATTAAACATCCTTGACACTTTTTGGAGTTTACTGTGTCTCTTTGCCTGAGAGCGCGCTGACCTGCTTTCTTTGGAATCATATATATATATATATATATATATATATATATATATATATATATATATATATATATATATATATATATATATATATATTAAACATCTTTAAACACAGACCCTGGAGTGCGAGTCTCTTTGTGTGGTTGCGGCGTGGATGCAAGCTGTCAGCCCTTTCGAAAATATTTCCGGGTATTTTCGGCACCCGGGACTTGCACCTATCTCGTCAGGACGTGAGCGAGTGGAGCCGAAAAGCCTTTCGGACACCCCGACCCTCGGGTCACATCGCTCGCTCCGACCGCCTGTCCTGGACAAAGGTAACGGACTGTGACCACGTGTGTCTGCGGCTGGGGGCGTAATCGTGGAGACGGGCTGCGGCAGCGGCTTGTTACCGCGGTCTAACGCTTCCAAGTGGTGGACCCGCCGTGTGAGCAGGACACCGAGGAGATTGAAAACAGGCAGAGGTACCGCGCTGAAATCACTTCTAGCGGCGCGGCAGGGTTTGAAACTGTGTTAATACACCAACAAGCATTGGTATCCCCAGAGTAAGACGGGACATTTCTCCATTCACGGAGAAGATGACCAGGGGCTCGCAGAAAGCGGCGGCGGCTGCCGCTGCGAACACAGCCCAAAAAAACATCACGGGTGGTGAAACTAACATACAGGCTGAATCTGTAAGCATGGATGCGAGCACAAGCTCTAACGTCATGACAGCGAGCCGACGAGCAGGCAGAATTGAAGAGGCTCGATCCCTGTTTTGTGAGGGAGAACCGACGAACACAGGACCAGTAAACAACAATGAGGTCATAACAACAGTACCCGACAAATCGACGAAACAGTTACTGTTTCAATATGAAAAGCTACTGAAAAAGGAAATCAACAGGTGGTGGGAGGTAACTTCATTAAACAACTACATTGAAGTTGGGAGGGTGCCTAGGGGCCTCAGAATCATGATTACCCCAACATACCAAAACCCCCACCCCAAACTGATCGAGGATTGGTCCCAGTTAATGGCAGGTACCTGCAAGAACATGCTTGGCCTGCTATCTAAATATGCAGGTATGGAGTTGGAGCAAGTGATTGCAGACATTGCCAAAATGAAAGCAGAGTTGGATGAACTTGATGCAAAGGAGGAGATAGCCAAAGCCCTCGAGCAAATGGAAAAGAGGCTCGACAAGTATGAAAATGAGATCAAACAGAAGAAAAAGACCAAGTTTTTGAGGGATAAACAAGATTACGCCAGTGGGCGTATCCTGACCTTTGGCAAAAAATATGATGCGGCTATCAAACAATTCAAGCAACTTGCGGGACAACAACGAAATGTAACAGTCTCTGAATCCGGATCAGAAAACTATTCGGACTTTGATGAAAGTCTGGATACAAGTGGGCGAAGCTTGCTTTCCTTTAAACCCATGGTGGAGTATGATTTTTTACAGTCGGCTCAGACTTTGAGGGGGAGACCACCAAACCTGGCTTACGGAAGAGGACAAGGAGGAAGCGCAAGAGGAAGGCAACAAGGCGTGGGGGGAAACAACACAAGAGGAGGAACATCGCGTGGGAAAATGCAGCGACAGAACAAACAACAATGATGGGTGAGCAAAACTTGACCATTATAAACATCTCCCCCCAGACCCTAACTGAGGCTGAAAAATCGGTTTTGGAGTTGGGCTTGACTTTCTGCCCCACAGCCAACTTCGATTACAGCCAAACAAGGATTGATATGTTCCTCTTTGTCCGTAAATTGAAACTTATGAAAATGTTTGAATTGAAAAAGAAACGTGCATTAGAACAGAGAAGTAATGGTAACATTTGTAGCACACAATTGTCTAAAATCTTACAAATACGAGATGTTGACAGCCTAGCGAGTGCATTTGAACTGTGTGGGGAAGATGTGAGTGGCTTGGATGATGAAGAAATTCTGAATAGGATGGGATTAACATTGAGTGGCAGGAGTGCTACTGAGCACAGACCCAAATCCACCTTTAACCCTATCACACCCCATGATAACCTGGAAACCTTTCATGATATTGTTAACAGGGATTTACTAAACCTATGGGAGAAAACCAAGAATAGACATGCCCACAACCTTACCCCACAGCAAAGGGAAGCTCTGAAAACACTTAATAGTGATAAGAGCTTTGTAATCAAACCCTCAGACAAGGGCGGCAACGTTGTTTTGTGGGACATTAACCTATACAAACAGGAAGCCCGAAAACAACTGGAGCTGTCAGGCAATTACAGGAAGGCGAATAGGGAGGAATATACCCTGAGTATTTCAACATATCATGATAAGTTGAGGGTTTGGAGAGACAGAGACCTGTTATCCGAATCCGAGTTCAGATTCCTGCATGTACTACATCCCGTTTCACCCTGCTTTTACATGCTACCCAAGGTCCACAAGGACAGAAATGAACCCCCGGGAAGGCCAATAGTATCTGCAAATGGTAGCCTTCTTGAAAACACTTCTATTTTCCTTAACACTTTTCTTTCTCCTTATGTTTTAAATCTTCCCTCCTACTGCAGAGACAGTACTGACTTCATTTCCAAGATTGAGGGTATCAGATGGGAGGACAGCTACTGCATGGTTACCATTGACGTGGTCTCTTTGTACACGTGTATTAAACACAGTGATGGTCTCAATGCTTGTAGACACTACATGAGGGACCGGTCGATTTTCTATCTGAACCAAACAGAAATGCTTTTAGAAATGTTGGAATTTTGCCTAACTAACAATTTCTTTTTGTTTGATAACATCTGGTACAAACAACAAGTTGGGACTGCTATGGGGAGTTGTTTTGCTCCTAGTTTTGCCTGTATGCTAATGGGATGGTGGGAGGAACAGATCCTGTGGTCTGAACACAATGCTGATGCAACCCGTCACATTGTGTTCTACACCAGATATATAGATGATATCTTCATGATCTGGGATGGGTCAAGAACAGACCTGAACAGATTTCTCCTAGATAACAACAGGAATGACGTGAATCTTAGATTTACTAGCAAGATAGATCCTGTGGAGATGGACTTCTTAGATGTCACAGTCAGGGTGGTAGAAGGGGAAATGGTTACAGACCTATACAGGAAACCCACTTCAGGAAATAGCATCTTGCATGCTAAAAGCCATCACCCAAACAGCTTGAAGGATAGCATCCCATATGGCGAGATCCTAAGGGCCAGGAGAAATTGCAGCAACAATGAAAACTTTGAAAAAGCACAAGGTAACATGATCCAGAGGTTCAGAGCCAGGGGCTATTCAGAACAGACACTTATGAAAGCTAAAGACAAAGTGAAAACGAGAAACAGGGCATCACTTCTAACTAAGAAGGTTAGCAAACCTCTTGAGACTTCTGGTTCTAGCAATGTCAGGATGATAACATCATTTAATGTTGAGGCAGCTAACATACGAGGTATCCTGAAGAAACATTGGCACATAGTGAAAAGTGATCCAATAATTGGGAAATTAACTAACAGTTCACCGCAGGTTAGCTACAGAAAGGCACGTTCCCTGCAAAATATGCTGGTCAGAAGTAACTTTGAGAGCCCAGTGAAGAGCAAACAGTGGCTTAAAGAGCAAAAAGGCTTTTATAAATGTGGAAAATGCAAAGCCTGTGTAACCAGTCGCAATGTGAAATCCTATGTACTACCCACGGGAAGAACTGAGAGTATCAGTAAATTCATGAACTGTAATACCGATCACTGTGTGTATGTAATTGTGTGTCCATGCTCAAAACTCTATGTAGGCAGTACCATCTTCCCTATAAAGAAGAGGATCCTTGAGCACATGCGTGCTATCAGAAATGTTGATCTGTCCTATGCAACTGCTAGACACTGGCTTCGAGTTCATAACAGTGATGTTAACCAGTTTTCCTTTTTTGGCATTGACAGGATCCCAGCAAACCCCAGAGGGGGAAACCGTCTCAAACAACTACGTATCCTGGAATCCCGCTATATCATTCACCTGGATTCTATGAACCCCTTTGGTCTGAACGAAGATGAAGAACTGTATGTGCATATTGGCTAAGACCATATGTTGAGCCGGTATATCCATTCCTACTATGCACTAGTTCTTAAAGGATCCTGCCCCCCCTGCTACCCTGTTTTCCCTTTTCTGGTACATGTGTTTGTCTTCCCCTCCCTCACTAAACCTGCTCAGAGAGGGCTCTCTCTGACACAGGTTGGTAAACAATATCTGTACCCCCAGAATTTATGGGCGCAGAGCCTCTTTACCAATCCCAATCTGTCTGAAATGTCTGGTTCTGTATTGTGTTACGAACCTATTATATATATTCATCTGTCCCCTGTCCGAATGTGGGTACTGGTGCAAATACCAATGATTTTAATTATTTTCACACTCACACCATTGTGCTTGTTCATGTCATACCTGGCTAGGTAGGTCTTAGACAACACAGGGTTCACTTTCACTATAATCACAGGGCTGAAAGAAGTATTTCAGTTCCTCACCCTTTATTTTTGTTTTATTGTTAAGTTGAGTTGGTATGTTTCTTGTATAATGTCGGGTACTCCCGTCATATTGTTGAGACATTTCCTGTTCTTACCTTAGTTGGAGAGTAGGTCGGGCTGCCTGATCTGTTATGAACTACCCAGACAACCAATTTGGGGGAATATTGGCATTTTGATTTGGCCACTTGGCCGTGACGTTTAATTCGTTTATGTTGTTGAAAATGAGGCCACTTGGCCGTGTTGATGTGATTTACAATGCCAGGTAAACGTAATATTACCATATTAGCCGCGAACGGTGCATACTTAAACTTGTCAGTAACCAGTTTGACATGCTTGGTTTTCTTTAACAAGGATGAGACTATGTTTGCTAAATTTGCAAATAGGAATTTTACTACACACTGCATTGTGCATAATCACAATTTACAATACAGTGACTGAATTTAATTTCATTTAATTTAAATTTCATTAATTTGCATTGTTTTCCAGCAAATATGTCAGAGTATAAATTAACCTATGTATTGAAAAACGTTTGTGGCAGAGTCTGTCGTCTACCTCCATGGTAGTTCTTACTAATTGTAGTTCTTGATTATGGAGCAGTCCTACCTTTATTTCTTGAAAAGTATGTGAAACACTTTGTGCATAAAATGGTGAACACACTTTATTTTGGTTGGCTTTGGAAGAAGACCGTTTGGTCGAAACGCGTCGCCATTAAACATCTTTAAACACAAAAAAAAGCCATTAAACATCTTTAAACACAGACCCTGGAGTGCGAGTCTCTTTGTGTGGTTGCGGCGTGGATGCAAGCTGTCAGCCCTTTCGAAAATATATATATATATATATATATATATATATATATATATATATATATATATATATATATATGTATGTATATATATATTCACAGAAAAAACCATAGGTTATAGACCATATATAGTTAGGAATTTGCATTTACAAAACCTTGAAAATTCACTGAAAAAACCATAGGTTATAGACCATATATAGTTAGGGATTAGCATTTAAAAAACCTTATTTTATTTGCACAAAACCATTGAAATTCCATATATAGTTAGTTGCACTAACTATATATCGCGGACCCGCAATCCACTGCTAATGATGTCACATATTACATCATTCATGACATGGTCAGTGACATCACTGATGACATCACTGATGACATCTCAAATGACATCACTGATGACATCACTGATGACATCACTGATGACAACACCCAGTGACTGTATGTTTCTGTAAAGTTAAAATATGTCTTACATATTGAAGAATGAGTGGATGTATAAGTGTCTGGATGAAGGATTTAGTAGGTGCATGACTGACTGTATGAGAGAATGATTAAATGTGTCTCACTGAGTGTATGGGTTAGTGATTAAAGTGTCTTAATTTGGCAATCATTATTTATGTTGTTCTGTAAACTGCTGCATGTTTAAATCAGTAGCTATATCAGTAACTATATGGGTTATTGAATGGTTGCCCAAGTATTTGTATGGGAGACTGAGTATGTGTGTGGGTGGCTGGGAGGTGTATAACTCTGTGCATAGATGTGTGAGCAGTTGATTCCCTAGGTGTATGGGTTCAAAAGTGCATGTAGAAACAGCTGTATGGACAGTTGACTGTGTGCATGAGTATATTGGTGAGTGAATGGATATCTCAGTGCTACATGTCAAAGTAAGTACATATGTAAAACACACTCCATGTGAGAGTTGACATATATAAATAACTGAACATAAGAGCCAGTGAATGTGTGAGTGGCTGTATGAATCATTGTGAACTTGTATCAAGGATTGTATAAGAGAGTAAATATGTGTTACTATATGTTTGAATAAGTAAGGTGCTTATAACTGTATAGTTGAGGAAATGGAGATGTGATTGATTCTTTGCATGACTGACTAGGTGTGTGAGTAACTCCATGGATGTGTGACAGTCTGTGAGTGCCTGTTTACACTGAGTGTATCTAAGGTTATATTAGAGTCTAAAGATGTATTATCACATAAATGATATCATCAGTGATGTAATCAGTAATGTCAAATGAGATGTCAGTGATGTCATCAGTGATGTCATTTGAGATGTCATCAGTGATGTCATCAGTGATGTCATTTGAGATGTCATCAGTGATGTCATCAGTGATGTCACTGACCATGTCATGAATGATGTAATATGTGACATCATTAGCAGTGGATTGCGGGTCCGCGATATATAGTTAGTGCAACTAACTATATATGGAATTTCAATGGTTTTGTGCAAATAAAATAAGGTTTTTTAAATGCTAATCCCTAACTATATATGGTCTATAACCTATGGTTTTTTCAGTGAATTTTCAAGGTTTTGTAAATGCAAATTCCTAACTATATATGGTCTATAACCTATGGTTTTTTCTGTGAATTTCAATGGTTTTTTAAAAGCTAATATCTATAGCTGTAAAATATATTCTTTATTAAGTGACGTATCACGTAGCCCGTGAGACGCCTCATGATGCATCGCATAACCGTGACGTATCGTCTCTGCAGCGCAAACCAAACCCAAAACGTAAGCGCGCCAGAACACGCTTAAAGATATATATATATTTTTTTAACCTTAATTAGACAAAATCCACACGTGCACATATCACAAACGTTCAAAAAACACAATATGTCGGACTCCCGTTACGCTGCCGGTTAGCTGCCCGGTTAACGTACCAGGAAGCACCTTTACCGCGAAAAATCGCAATTTTTTTTTTCTTTTGCCCCGCAGGGAACTTTAATAGCCCCCTCATCAATCCTAGGGGTTCAGGAGGGGTCTGCCTTACCCCTTTCATTCATTTACACCTTTTTTTTTTCCACCTCTTGTCTCTCGATCCTACCGAGAGACAAGATGGCGGCCGCTCCGGACTGTTTACAATGTTGACAGCCAATCAGCTACTCCTCAGACTCCCGTTACACTGCCGGTTAGCTTCCCGGTTAGCTGTCCGGTTAGCTGCCCGGTTCGCGTACTAAGACGCGTCTCTACGGCGAAAAAATCGGATTTTTTTTTTTTTTTTTTTTTTTGGCCCCGCGTGGCTTTATAATATCCCCCTCATCAATCCTATGGGGTCAGAAGGGGTCTACCTTGCCCTCTTTCCTTCATTTCCCCCTTTGTTTTGGTCTCCTCTTGTCTCTCGATCCTACCGAGAGACAAGATGGCGGCCGCTCCGGACTGTTTACAATGTTGACAGCCAATCAGCTACTCCTCAGACTCCCGTTACACTGCCGGTTAGCTTCCCGGTCAGCTGCCCGGTTAGCTGCCCGGTTCGCTTACCAAGAGGCGTCTCTACGGCGAAAAATCGGATTTTTTTTTTTTGGGGCCCCGCGTGGCTCTATAATATCCCCCTCATCAATCCTAGGGGGTCAGAAGGGGTCTACCTTGCCCCCTTTCCTTCATTTCCCCCTTTGTTTTGGCCTCCTCTTGTCTCTCGATCCTACCGAGAGACAGGATGGCGGCCGCTCCGGACTGTTTAGAATGTTGACAGACACCGGAGAACCAATCAGCTTCGCTTCGCAAAGTTCCGATACGCGAAAAGTTCGCTAACCGGATCGCTACCCGGAGCGCTGTTACAGATATATATCTTGTTTTAAACGTTAATTTCTCAAAATCCACTGAAGCACATATATTGAGACCTAGCAAAGGCACATCGGGCTAACAGTCCCTACAATTTTGCCAAGTTTCGTGGAAATCCATTCAGCCGTTCGGGCTAAAAGTGAGGCCAACCGCCCTATGGAAATTAACATGGGAAAAACGCGTTTTGGGACCCCCCTTTTTTCTCGGCCCCCCCTTGACGAACCCCCCCCAAATTTCCGGGAGCTGCTCAGAAACAAAATGTGCCATTTTCCTGAAAATTTCAGCCAATTCCGTCCACAAACGCCAAAGTTATTAGGCATAGAATTTTCAGAAATCCCATAGAGAAAAAATCCTAACTATATATACCTACTGGCTATCGCCAGTAGGTAATATATATATATATATATATATATATATATATATATATATATATATATATATATATATATATATATATTCACTGAAAAAACCATAGGTTTCACACCAGTTATAGTTAGCTGGAAATTTTACTGATATAAAACCATTGAAATTCCCACGTTATAGTTAGTCGGACTCACTATAACTTGCGCGTGCAATGCACTGCTGATGACATCACATATTACATCACTCATGACATGGTCAGTGACATCACTCATGACATCACTGATGACACCATCCTTGTGACACAGTGACAGACCTCCTTTCAGTGTAATGTAACCCATGAAACACATATTCAAAAATAGAAACTAATATTTTCAAAAAAGTGGATATACCCATACCAGTTACAACAACCAATTCAGTAATACCACCATCTAATACACATCCACTCATGTGTATGTATATGGGTTATTAGATATTTTTATTAGTATCAGTATGAGTGTCTATATGGTTTGGTGGGGGTATTACTTAGCACATAGATGCATGAGTGACTGACTCTTTGTTTGTATGTGTTTTGAAGACAACATATGTACAGGACTGTATGGGTGGATGAGTGTCTATATGTGTTTGTTAGTGAGTGAATGACTGTCTCACTAGTGTCTTTATCAGTAACTACATATGTTTTAATCTAGTATATATGAATATTGATGTATATAAGTGAGTATATGTGAGAGTAAGAGATTGTAAGAGTTCCTGTTTAAATAAGTATGTGTTTCTATAAGTGATTGTTTAAGAGAATAAATATGTGTAATTTTAAATAGAAGTAAGGTGGAAGTGTGTGTATAACTCTATATTCAAATAAATGGATGTCCAATAGTTTATTTGCACGTGTGAATATGTGTGTGAGTAACTTTTGGATGAATGTCGGTGTGTAACAGGATGTATAGGTGTATCACTTCATATGATGAGTGAGTATATGTATGAGTGACTATATAGAACTATTGGTGAATGAGTGGATGTGTATATAGATAGTGGAATTACTGAATTGCTTGTTGTAACTGATATAGGTATCTCCATTTTTTAAAAAATTTCAGTTTCTATTTTTCAATATGTGTCTCAAGGGTTACATTATAGTGAAAGGAGGTCTGTCACTGTGTCACAAGGATGGTGTCATGAGTGATGTCACTGACCATGTCATGAGTGATGTAATATGTGATGTCATCAGCAGTGCATTGCACGCGCAAGTTATAGTGAGTCCGACTAACTATAACGTGGGAATTTCAATGGTTTTATATCAGTAAAATTTCCAGCTAACTATAACTGGTGTGAAACCTATGGTTTTTTCAGTGAATTTAATAGGTTTTTTAAATGCTAATTCCTAACTATAACTGGTGTGAAACCTATGGTTTTTTCAGTGAATTTCATAGGTTTTTTAAATGCTAATTCCTAACTATAACTGGTGTGAAACCTTTGGTTTTTTCAGTGAATTTCATAGGTTTTTTTAATGCTAATTCCTAACTTTTTATACAGACTCATACCTATGTGTTTTTTAGTGAATTGCTAAAGTATGTTTTTGTAAAAATGAACACTATAATGTATATTGAGATAATATTTTTAATTTAAAATATTTTTTTTTATATTTCGCTTTCGGTGCGCGCACCGGTGCGCGTACCGTCAGCGCACTAACAAAAAAAAAGAAAAAAAAATGAAGGAGGGACTGTGTAATAGATAGTAAGACAGATAAAAAGTGTAAAAGGAAGTAACTGAGAAAAGAAAAATGAATAAGGGAGCAAAAGAAAGAAGAAATAGGAAGAAGACTAAAGCAGAGGTTAAGGGAGATTGTAAATGGATGTTGAAAGTAAAAAGAAGGACAGTTAAGTATGGGAATGTCAGGTAGTGACGGAATCAGAGGAAAAGAATAGCAGTGATTGAGGGAAAGTAAATATCAGTGAATATAAGTAAAAAGGGGTGAAAGAGGGTACATGTAAGTGAATAAGGGTAACACATGGGGAGTAATAGAGACAAACAAGAGAGAGAGTAAAAGAAGGACTGTCACAAAGGGACTAAGTGAACCAGTAAAAAAGGTAAGTGAAGGAGTGTGCATAGGCAGAAGTACTGAAAGAAATTGAATGTGGTCGGAAGTAAACATGGAACAAAAGAATAAGTGAGGGAAGCAAAGTAAGGAAATAGGGGTGCGGTAGGGTGACAGAAAAATAGTGAAAATAAAACAAAAGGTGATAACAAAAAAGATTTTGTAAACACACTTACCATATAATCAATGCAAACTTGTATCTATGAAAGATAAAAGAAAAAACACGTTATAATTTCTTAAAAATATATAATAAAATAGAAACAACAGTTCATGAGGTTTAAAAATCTACAAAAGTTTACTAAGAAATGATGCAATAGTGAAGGATACAAAAACAGAAAGAAAGTAATGTAGAAAGAGAAAAAAAAAGGAAAAAGAAATAGAAAGAGAACAAATTCCTAAAGGTAAATAAGATACTAAAAGAATGTAAGATATCAAATCAAAATCAGTAAAGATAAGAAAATAAAAGAAAAATGAGTGAAAAGGAGAGAAGTCTGATTGAGAAACTATAAATAAAAAAGAGGAATAGAAGATGATTGAGAGTGAGTGAAGTAAAGTAACAGAGTGAAGGGATGAAAGGAATGAAGTTAGTATAGAACGATGGATAAAACAGGAGTGAGAGAGTAAGTACACAGAAAGACAAAAGGAAGAACTAAGTGAACTACAGTACAATGGATGCGAAAGAAAAAAAAAGGAGAAAAAGAAAGAGAGGGTTAGGAAACTAAAGCAGTGGTACTGTGAGAATATGAAAAAGATAAAAAGTGGTGGAAGGAACAGAGGAAATGCAGACAGTTCCTATTAGATTAAGAAGTTGTGAATGAAGTGCACTAAAGAAACAGCGATGAAAAAAGAGTGTAAATTAGTAAAGAGAGGTAAATAAGGGTGAAAAAGAAAATGAGTATAAGACAATGTGAACACAATATAAATTACACAATGCAAACTACACAATAACTTCTACAATATGTTACATTATTTATTTTTGCTGTTCTCAGAATATATTGAATTTCACTTAAATTAGTGAGATCAAAGTCTTCATCATATAACAGCGGGAAAAAAAAAACACAATCTAAAAGATTGTGTTTAAAAAAACCCATTCAAACATACATCTCATATAAGTACACTAATCTTTGATTCACTTACTTTTCCGTGAGACCAAATTGCAGATAGTGAAGGTCCTTTTGGTGGAAAAAAGTCTGCTGTGCTCTATAACTTCCATTTCATCGACTTCCTATGAAAAAAGATCTAACAACATCATATGTTACACTTTCCTCACGGCCAATTTGTGTCAGATATATCAGTATTTTTTACTTTGAGATCCACTTAAAGTATCTACATGAGATTGCAGATAGTGAAGGTCCTTTTGGTGAAAAAAAGTCTGCTGTGCTCTATAACTTCGATTTCATCAACTTCTAACAACATCATATCTTACATTTTCCTCACGGCCAATTTGTGTCAGATATATCAGTATTTTTTACTTTGAGATCCACTTAAAGTATCTACATGAGATAAATAATTTCAAATATTAGATTAACTAACTAACTAACTAACTTTTATTAACTATTCCCGTCTTCAAAGGCCAATTCCCTTTACTAAAACTTTGGTTTTAAAAACACTAGATAAGAATTTGTAGAGTCATAAGGCAAACGTTGTTTATAAGTTAAATGAGAATCATTGCAGTAACTCCATCCATTTTCAGATTTTAAGTAGCATGTATAATGTCCTGAGGTGGTCGAAGATCCATCATGATAAATAATAGCTTCAGTTGTAAAGGTCCTTCCAGAAATTGATAACTGAGAAGCCACAAAATTTTTGATAGAAGTTGTCAATTTAGTTCCATCAGGTCTACATCGTTGGAAAACCAAAATAATATACTGCCCATACCTTTGTATAAATAATGTGGACAGCATTGTACAGTTACATTGGGTACACACCATATTATGATCTGCTGCTTTAACTAGATTTTTAAAAGACACTGATTTACAGTCTGGTAAAGTCAAATATATAAATCTTTCAGTGTCTATTGTAGTAGTACTTGATAAACTACAATTGTGGCAGTCATGCTGCCATTGATAAGAAAGACTGAAAAGATTATCTACATCTACACCTTCATCTTCCAAAACACCAAACATATACATTAAAAATTCCTGACAATCCTGCTGAATGTTCTGTGAAAATTTATCTTGACCAGAACACAAATCTAAAATATTTCGAATTTCTGTTACACTTTCTATTTGTGCTGTAACACTGCTACATTTCTGAAACACAGAATTCAATAAACCACACAATCTTTGATCCCGATTTTCAACAATCTGTTCTTGTAAACTTTTAAGAAAAAAAACAACATTAACCACTACATTAGCATAGCAGTTGACACCAGAACTGTTTTCAAACTGAAATCCAACAACATTTTCTCCACAATTCTTTTTCTTCCTGTTTTCAATTACAGTTTTCTCTACTTTTTGTCTTTTTGCAACTACCTCACTACAATTATCCTCATTTCTTCTTTTTCGGCCTACCACACGTTTTTCAAACAGAGGATATTGAGGCAAATGTGGAGCATACTCTCTTCTTAACCTATTGTATTCTTTAACACAATCTAGATCGGCAGAAATCTTTGTCTCATCACACGCAATCAAGTACAATCCTGATAAAGTTCTGACTCGAGATAATGCCACATATGCCATACCCTCTTTAAACACAGATCTTCCAATGTTCACCAATGCACTATCTACACTTAAACCTTGAGATTTATGAATTGTCACTGCATACGCCAAACAAACAGGAAACTGTTTTCGGCGAACATATAAGTCTTTTACAAGTAAAAATCTAGCAGAACAACGACTTATTTGTTGTACTTGTTCAATGCCATCAAATTTTATTTTTAAAAATTCAATTCCATCTCTATTTCTGTAATTCACAAAATCAACAACATAACCCATTGCTCCATTTACCAGACCGCTTTCAACATTTAAATTCCTTCTCAAAATGATACGACAATTTAAACACACATTCAGAGTCTTTTCAAAACCAGCTGTTTTTGAAATACTTTTCTCCAATGAATGCAATTTAGTTTTCAAATTTTCTGACAAAACAATTGTTGCACCCATATGCTCTATTTTATCTATTGCTTCCAGTTTCACAATCTCTTCATTTTCTAAGTCTAACATTTTTTGGTTGAAGATGGAACATTCTTGCAGAGTTGGCATCAAACATATCCCAGATTTCTTCTTAGTCATTTTTTTAAAAATATTCTCTGGAAGAATGTTTTCATTTGGATACAAATTTGAAATTAATCGACTATGCAAAGCTTTTTTCCCTTTCTCAGTCATTTTTCCAATTCTTACATCTTGTAGAATATTTTTATAATCTTCATCCTTGGCCTGTCGCATATTTTGAAGCAGTTCAGCATATTTAAAATTTAGCCATATATTAACATTTCCAATGCTTCCAAGGGACTTCCTGGTATCTTCATGCGTGAGCATTTTAAACACTGGTTGTCCTTTTACTGGAGTCAACTGCAATAGATCTCCAAAAACAATAATGTGTTTTCCTCCAAATAACACATCATAGTCTGTTTTAAGAATTTCTTGCATTCTCAAATGCACAAAAGCAAGCATTAGATTTGAGACCATGCTTACTTCATCTATGATAAGAAGTTTCATTTTCTTCAAGACTCTTGAAACTTCAGAACACGCATCTCCAGATAGCTTGTTGTAATGCAATTTATTATCATGTTCAACTGGCAGCATCAATAAACGATGTAGAGTAATCCCTTTAATGTTATGTGCTGCCAGACCAGTTGGAGCAGTTACAACACAAGACAGTGGTGAATCAGTCCTTTTCTGCAGATAACTTGCAACGGCTTTAATTAGAAAACTTTTTCCTGTCCCCGCTTCTCCACTTACATACAGTCGGACAGGGTCAAATAATATACATGAGCACTCTTTTTTCTCATGTCTGAATCCATGTTCAATCTGCTCTGTGACTTCATCATATATCTTTTTCTGCTCAATGTTTAGTTGCGTTACCAAATCTTCTAAGTTAACTCCATCCTGTTGAGCTTGTTCCATAGCTCTTTCCACCTCATCCATGGCAGTGGCAGCTTCATTTTGGATAATTGGTCCTCCTAGTGGATCCTGGCTCAATGAAGTAGAACTCTGACTATCTTGAGAACTGTTTCTAGCTATCTCTTCAGCAATTGTGGTTTCTTGCTCCATTTCTTCATTCAACATTTGCAGATAATTTAGAAAAATAGGACATTCTATGGTATCCTTAGTTGCATTAAAAGAGTCTTCATAACAGAGAAAATCTCCAAGTAGTTCCTCTTCTGTACGCCATGGCTTAAAGAGTTGCAAAAGAGCTAAATAGTAAAATTCTCTTTTGTCTGGAACTTCACAACTCAATTTTCGATGATTAATCAAATGGCCTTTTTTCTGCTTCACTAGACATCCTTCATAGCCAATGAGTGCATATTTTCCATTATTGATATCTTCTGTGATGTTCCTCTTATAACTGTAGTTTTGAAGAACTTCATACAAACATGTGTTCTCAAGGTGAGTACTTCTATTTGGATAGTATGTATCCAACATATTTGTCTTCAAAATATCTGTACTGTTTGGTTCTTTTTCCGCCAAATATTCAATTTCTTGTACAGATTTCAAAACTCGGTTTCGTGTTGCAGCAAGACCAAGACTCACCCAAATGATTGTTCTTGATTTGGCATAGAGACTTGCTGATGATAACCGATCAGAACATTCATATGCTCCAATTTCTCGATGCGACAACATCTTCAGACTGAAACTGTATAATTTCTTGCTTAGACTCTTTTCATGTGAAATGTCCTCCCACATTTCCTTCAGTTCTGTCTTTTCTTTTTTGGTGATGTAAGATGTCACATATCGAGCCACAGCAATAGAGTTGTCAGCAACGAACTGAATATCCATGTTAGCATTCCACATGGACAAAATCACTGGGTTGTAATCGTTGATGTACTTAGATTCTTCATTTCTTTTCAAATTATATGTGTTTTTGGGAGATTTTCTCGTCACAGTATGTCGTAGAGATGACATCAAATTATTTACTCTTCCCTTAGAAATCACTGGTCGAGGAAATGCAAAACGACATTTCGTGTAGTACTTTTCCTTGTTTTTAAATTTTCGACGACAGTACTTTCCACAACGATGAGATTGAAAACGTAAAACTTGTTGCCTTAAATTGTTTTCTTCAGTAGATTTTGGAACAGCACATGTTGAATACTCTTCAATGAAACTCATCACTGTTTCATCTGAATCTGATCCAAATTTGGGTGCATCTTTAATCCACAACAACATATGTATATGAGGAGCACCTCTCGCTTGATATTCCTTCCTCCAAAAGAAATCCAAAACCTCTCCAAGGGGAGGATTTTTTTTGTTGGTAATAAAAGACATCATAGCTTCAAATCTATGATTAAAATATCTGCAAACATTCACTGGATCTAAAGAACACAGTTCTCCTGGTGTTTTCAATTCTATATTTGGTATGTTTTCATTTGCCTCTCGTAGAAATTGAAGTAAATCGTCCCATGCATACTCAGCACAGCTAAGAGTGAGGAACCATGTAGGAGTTCCTAAGTTTCTTAGCATACATTTCAATTCTCCATGACGACGAAACCAATACTCGTTGGTTCCACGTTGACATGCCATGAGATTGATTAGCTGAGATTCCAAAATACTGTCTTGCAGATTAACTTTCTCCATAAAGTCCCTTGCACATACATTTTGCAAATGAGGTCCACTTTTTAATATATGATTAACTGCATAAGAAAGCCCAGACAAATCACTTTCAAACAGTAGATGAAATAAATATGGAATGCATTGACGAAACCTTGGATCTTCTGCATATAATCTTAGAGTCCGGTATTCAGCTGCAGGAATTTGAACTGGTCGATCATCATATCGTCCACCACAACCTGTTGGAAATAATTGTGGAAAACAACGAGCTTCCAAACTTTCTTCCCATACACTAATGGGACTTCCTTTTGCTGCCTTCATTTGAAACAAGTCAATTGCATTTCCCATTACTTCTTTGGAATGCAAAGGATGAACAGTATAATGTTCATATATTTCTTCAGTTCTAGACACATCAACTTTTTCAATTTGACCAACTGAAGAATCACTATCTTCTTCTGTAGCTGTTTCCTCTACTCCAACACTTACATGTTTGTAGTACTCATTGTTTTTAACTAAATACAACGTTGCCTTCTTGACTTTTTTAACATCCACTAAATCTTGCCAAATTTTCTTACTCTTTGTTGGAACCCCATTAACTAGAATAACTAAAGGATCTTCTTCTACTCTTTCTACACCAATTGTATTAATATTTTTCTTTACATCTAGAGGCAAATAAACAACTCTTCCCTTTAATCCTCTCAGTAAATCTGATGGAGGCAATTTCCCTGTCTTAGGCTCCATGCGTACAATAGCCTGAAAAGGATGGACACATTGAATCAAAATAGATTCATAAGTATTTAGATCCATCAATTCAGAAGGAATATCTATCAACTGAAGATTATTATAAACTGCTCTTGCAGGCATTCTATTTTCATTTAATTTTTTCAAACAATAAGTGCAAATACGCTGATCCAAACTCAAATCAAAAGAATTCTCCACCAACAAATAACTTACAAAATCCTCCCATTCACTATTATTTTCCAATTCACTTTTTGCATATAAATCAACTAACCTAGTCTGAATTTTATAATGAGTCCGTCGACAACACACACAAGTTACATTAGGCCTCTCACTTGATTTCACCTTAAACTTGATAATTTCCTCATCAAACTTTTCAATACTTGAAATTTGTCCATTATCTTCTGCATTACCATCCATTACTATATCTATTTCTACACTGTCCTCTTTATTCCCAAAATAACAAAACTCAATTTCTTCACAAATAGTCTTCACATCCACTTCAGATCCATGCAAAAGAGCACTATTTAACTGTTTAAGCTTAAGTGCAGGACTTTTTGCATAATACAACTTCCTCACTAATTTCCTTACGTTATTATGATGCACTGCTAACATCCTAAAATGATGAAAAACACTCCGACAAACTTTTCTAGAAAGACATGCTAGTGAATGCCCTTGCAAACCTGTGCTTTCTCTCACTCTGCAAGGATCTAACTCTTGCAGGATCTTCATTTTTTGTTTGAGACTTTTTTTACTATATGTACGTAAGAAATTTCGAAGCAAATCAATTGATTCCTGTCGCACACTACAAATACTACTGCATTTCCATGTGTACACTGGACCCTTAGTACGTCTCCCTAAAACTTCATCAGCTAACACCTCTTCTGCATCTCTAGATACAAGTTTCTCTTTTTCCATCACACAACTATCTTTCACCTCATATGCACGACCACTGGTGTCAACTGCATGCACCAAATCATTTTCCTGAAAGTAACTCTCCTCATTAAAAAAAGGCTCAGAACTTGAACTATGCATCCATTCACCAGAAAATACTTCACAAAAATTACTCCGATTAATAATTCTTTTCCATCTACTGTTCGATTTGAAAACATCCATTGCCTTATTAAGTATCCTAATTCTATTGATTATTAAAATAAATAATTTTTTCTTAACTTCAAAAGCCTGATCAACAATCTTTTCTACACTTTTCTTTTTCTTGTAAAAAGCAGCTTTTAGTTTACTTTTCTTTTCATTTTTTAGCAAATTTAAAACTACCCTATTGCGAAACATTCGCCTACGAATGTCCCTAAAAACATTTACCCTTCTATTGCTAACCATTCTCTTCTCTCCTGGTCCAATGGAAACATTTTTTGTGGGCTTCTCTTTCCTTTTTAGATTTGTTGACTTTTTCTGTATATTCACATTAGCAATTTCATTTTTTTTCCTACGACATATGTTGCGAAGAAAAGACTTAATTGGCTTACCAGAAGCTTTTCTGGTGTTTTTTGAAGTAGTTGTTGAAGAGGATTCCATAAACTCTGTTGTTGATGTTCTCCTTTTCCGTATGGTATTTTTGATATTTCTTTGCCTTGAAGGCATTTTTGCTTCCTTTTCAGAAGTTGATTTGAATCTGTTGTTCTGTTAAAAAAACACATGAAAGACCACTATTAGCAAACAACAAAGTAATGTTAAATAGCAAACAATATAAACAATAAATTGCAACATATTTAAGTTTATACAATAGCAACTCATGGCTTTATTTTTAAAGGCCTTGCGCCACCAGTGCGTCACTTATTACCCATGTTTAAAGTCAAGCATCAGCTGCACATGGCATTCATAAATAAGGGCCAAATGCAAATACCAATCAATTGCACCCAAAAATCGATTTTTCAATAACATGTAAGAAACACTGCGCAAAACCTAAGTACAACCACTCAATATCATCAAACAAAGTCAGGGTCTGATTTATAAAGGCCTTGCGCCACCAGTGCGTCACTTATTACCCATGTTTAAAGTTTTGCATCGGCTGCACATGGCAATCATAAATAAGGGCCAAATACATATACCAATCAATTGCACCCAAAAATCGATTTTTGAATAACATGTAAGAAACACTGTGCAGAACCTATGTACAACCAATCAATATCATCAAACAAAGTCAGGGCCTTATTTATGAAAGCCTTGCGCCACCAGTGTGTCACTTATTACCCATGTTTAAAGTCATGCATCAGTTGCACATGGCAATCATAAATAAGGGCCAAATACATATACCAATCAATTGCACCCCAAAATCGATTTTTCAATAACATGTAAGAAACACGGCGCAGAACCTATGTACAACCAATCAATATCATCAAACAAAGTCAGGGCCTTATTTATGAAAGCCTTGCGCCACCAGTGCGTCACTTATTACCCATGTTTAAAGTCATGCATCAGCTGCACATGGCAATCATAAATAAGGGCCAAATACATATACCAATCAATTGCACCCAAAAATCGATTTCTCAATAACATGTAAGAAACACGGCGCAGAACCTAAGTACAACCACTCAATATCATCAAACAAAGTCAGGGCCTTATTTATGAAAGCCTTGCGCCACCAGTGGGTCACTTATTACCCATGTTTAAAATCATGCATCAGTTGCACATGGCAATCATAAATAAGGGCCAAATACATATACCAATCAATTGCACCCAAAAATCGATTTTTCAATAACATGTAAGAAACACGGCGCTGAACCTAAGTACAACCACTCAATATCATCAAACAAAGTCAGGGCCTTATTTATAAAGGCCTTGCGCCACCAGTGCGTCACTTATTACCCATGTTTAAAGTCATGCATCAGCTGCACATGGCAATCATAAATAAGGGCCAAATACATATACCAATCAATTGCACCCAAAAATCGATTTTTCAATAACATGTAAGAAACACTGCGCAAAACCTAAGTACAACCACTCAATATCATCAAACAAAGTCAGGGCCTTATTTATGAAAGCCTTGCGCCACCAGTGCGTCACGTATTACCCATGTTTAAAATCATGCATCAGCTGCACATGGCAATCATAAATAAGGGCCAAATACATATACCAATCAATTGCACCCAAAAATCGATTTTTGAATAACATGTAAGAAACACTGCGCAGAACCTATGTACAACCAATCAATATCATCAAACAAAGTCAGGGCCTTATTTATGAAAGCCTTGCGCCACCAGTGCGTCACTTATTACCCATGTTTAAAGTCATGCATCAGCTGCACATGGCAATCATAAATAAGGGCCAAATACATATACCAATCAATTGCACCCAAAAATCGATTTTTGAATAACATGTAAGAAACACTGTGCAGAACCTATGTACAACCAATCAATATCATCAAACAAAGTCAGAGCCTTATTTATGAAAGCCTTGCGCCACCAGTGCGTCACTTATTACCCATGTTTAAAGTCATGCATCAGCTGCACATGGCAATCATAAATAAGGGCCAAATACATATACCAATCAATTGCACCCAAAAATCGATTTTTCAATAACATGTAAGAAACACGGCGCAGAACCTAAGTACAACCACTCAATATCATCAAACAAAGTCAGGGCCTTATTTATGAAAGCCTTGCGCCACCAGTGGGTCACTTATTACCCATGTTTAAAATCATGCATCAGTTGCACATGGCAATCATAAATAAGGGCCAAATACATATACCAATCAATTGCACCCAAAAATCGATTTTTCAATAACATGTAAGAAACACGGCGCTGAACCTAAGTACAACCACTCAATATCATCAAACAAAGTCAGGGCCTTATTTATGAAAGCCTTGCGCCACCAGTGCGTCACTTATTACCCATGTTTAAAGTCATGCATCAGTTGCACATGGCAATCATAAATTAGGGCAAAATACATATACCAATCAATTGCACCCAAAAATCGATTTTTCAATAACATGTAAGAAACACGGCGCAGAACCTAAGTACAACCAATCAATATCATCAAACAAAGTCAGGGCCTTATTTATGAAAGCCTTGCGCCACCAGTGCGTCACTTATTACCCATGTTTAAAATCATGCATCAGTTTCACATGGCAATCATAAATAAGGGCCAAATACATATACCAATCAATTGCACCCAAAAATCGATTTTTGAATAACATGTAAGGAACACTGCACAGAACCTAAGTACAACCACTCAATATCATCAAACAAAGTCAGGCCTTATTTATGAAAGCCTTGCGCCACCAGTGCGTCACTTATTACCCATGTTTAAAGTCATGCATCAGTTGCACATGGCAATCATAAATTAGGGCAAAATACATATACTAATCAATTGCACCCAAAAATCCATTTTTCAATAACATGTAAGAAACACGGCGCAGAACCTAAGTACAACCAATCAATATCATCAAACAAAGTCAGGGCCTTATTTATGAAAGCCTTGCGCCACCAGTGCGTCACTTATTACCCATGTTTAAAGTCATGCATCAGCTGCACATGGCATTCATAAATAAGGGCCAAATACATATACCAATCAATTGCACCCAAAAATCGATTTTTGAATAACATGTAAGGAACACTGCAC
The DNA here is from genome assembly GCF_964263255.1 of Lissotriton vulgaris. Lineage (NCBI taxonomy): Eukaryota > Metazoa > Chordata > Amphibia > Caudata > Salamandridae > Lissotriton > Lissotriton vulgaris. Next base: position 455,214,739 of record NC_141700.1, on the reverse strand, counting down.
AGAACCTAAGTACAACCACTCAATATCATCAAACAAAGTCAGGGCCTTATTTATAAAAGCCTTGCGCCACCAGTGCGTCACTTATTACCCATGTTTAAAGTCATGCATCAGCTGCACATGGTATTCATAAATAAGGGCCAAATACATATACCAATCAATTGCACCCAAAAATCGATTTTTCAATAACATGTAAGAAACACTGCACAGAACCTAACTACAACCACTCAATATCATCAAACAAAGTCAGGGCCTCATTTATAAAAGCCTGGCGCCACCAGTGCATCACTTATTACCCATGTTTAAAGTCATGCATCAGTTGCACATGGCAATCATAAATTAGGGCAAAATACATATACTAATCAATTGCACCCAAAAATCCATTTTTCAATAACATGTAAGAAACACGGCGCAGAACCTAAGTACAACCAATCAATATCATCAAACAAAGTCAGGGCCTTATTTATGAAAGCCTTGCGCCACCAGTGCGTCACTTATTACCCATGTTTAAAGTCATGCATCAGCTGCACATGGCATTCATAAATAAGGGCCAAATACATATACCAATCAATTGCACCCAAAAATCGATTTTTGAATAACATGTAAGGAACACTGCACAGAACCTAAGTACAACCACTCAATATCATCAAACAAAGTCAGGGCCTTATTTATAAAAGCCTTGCGCCACCAGTGCGTCACTTATTACCCATGTTTAAAGTCATGCATCAGTTGCACATGGCAATCATAAATAAGGGCCAAATACATATACCAATCAATTGCACCCAAAAATCGATTTTTCAATAACATGTAAGAAACACTGCACAGAACCTAACTACAACCACTCAATATCATCAAACAAAGTCAGGGCCTCATTTATAAAAGCCTGGCGCCACCAGTGCATCACTTATTACCCATGTTTAAAGTCATGCATCAGCTGCACATGGTATTCATAAATAAGGGCCAAATAAAAATACCATTCATTTGCATCCAAAATCGATTTTTAAATAACATGTAAAAAACACTGCACAGGACTTATATACTAACATACAATTTCACTTCTAAAACATAACTATCTGCTTCCAAATATTCTCCATAGAGAAAATAAATCTCTATCTAAATTAAATGAATCATTACTTACCTTTAGAAATGCTTTTGGAGATTGAAAACAGTGTCAGACACACACACCAATTTTTCTTTAGCAGAGGAAAAGGTGTGCTCTCAATACACTGAAACCAAGACTGGCATAGAAAATCTCTATCTTTGTACACATATGCCTTAATTCAACCAATGAAAACTCTTCCCTCACTATTTTCAAACCAACACCCATCCCCCTCTCAAACCTTTCTATCTGTTACCATAGCAACTCCCTCCTAACTGAACTGTAAGGTTCAAAAGTTTATCTTACAATGTTGCAAATTAACTCAGCAAGGATGTTTGACCTGTCAATACAGCAGCCTATACAGGGTATTTTTGCTTTTGGTGACTTTTTTTAAACCATTCAAATTGCTTCTTTCACACAACATAACCATACACCCTAACTTTCAGTTTTCAACTATCTGAATCCACCAATCATTGCTAGTGATTCAAGAGCACAGAAACTCCACAATTATTTTTTTGTGAACTCCTACTGTTCCAACTGCCATTTCATTCCCACACTTCATCTGACTGGACCAGAACCTTCTCACATCATGTACTCTGTTTGGGTTATTGGACATAGCTACATCCACTGGGCTCAAAGGTATGCAGCTAGCAGAAATTTTCATAACCTTGATTTATCAAATGTGGAAATCAAGTGGATTGGCCACAGAGGATTAAAATGTCACCAATTGATACCATTGGTGAAAACCTTTTTGCATCTGCCAGAACCTGACCTTATAATTGTGCACTGTGGTGGAAACGATCTAGGCACATTAACTGGGGTAGGTCTGGAAATGCTATTAAAGGACACCTTTCATCAATTGATGATACTTTTTCCCCACACTGCCTTGGTATATTCCAATATATGCCAAAGACAGAAATGGAACTGGTCCAACCAATTTGGTCCACAATTTGAGAAAGCACGGAAACATGTAAATAAATCTGTTTCTGCTTACATGAGAGACTATGGAATGGGTTCATTATACAATAATAACTTGCGTTACAACATGCAAGACATCTACAGAGGAGATGGAGTGCACTTCTCAGATGAGGGGAATAGAATATTCCTCCTGAATTTAAGAATGTGTATTGGAACCTACTTGTAGGTACCTAAATCAACCACAGAACCCAAAAGCTCTTTTCAGAGCTACCCTAACTCTGATCATTCAAAGCGTTTATTTTTTTCTAACTTTTTTCACTATTTTTCACCAAAGTACGCTTTCCGGTACGCTTACAGGTGCGCGCACCAGGCGCTACCCCCGCGAAAAATTAAAGAATTTTTTTTTTTTTTTCACGTTTATGAGCCTCCTAAGCCCCCCTCAGAAAACCTAGAGGGTCAAGAAGTCTCTACAGTGCCCCCTTCTATCCATTCCGAACATTGTTTACCCTCCATCTTGTGTCTCGATTGTACCAAAACACAAAATGGAGGACTCCCGTAACGCTGCCGGTGCGCGTAAAGGTGCGCGCACCAGTAAGCGCTCGATAAAAAAAGGTGGGAAAGTAATTTACGGAAAACCAAATGGAGACACTTTCATCAAATATAGAATAGGCCCTACTACATAGCAGTCCCTACCATTTGCCCAAATTTGGTGAAATTCCATTGAGACATTTAGGCTACAGGCATGTCTAAATATCCTGAGGTAAATTACATGACAAAAACACACTTGTAATGTTAGAATTTACAACCAATTAAAAAGTATCTCTCATTTTCTACGATTATTTCCTGACGTTTGATTGGTTAAGTACAAGAATATATATAAAAGAAGAGAGGGAAACACAGCCATTTTGACTACTGCTTCCTGAAGTACACTTGAAAACAAATTTCACTGACAACTTCAACTAATTTCTCTAAGGTAACTTCTAATTATGGAAGTATATTGTACACTTTAAGTTTATTTCTTAAAAAATATTCTGTTAGTGATATGCTATCCCTCTTTAATAGTTAGAGATAGAGATAGACTTCTCTGTAATAGTTATGGATTGAGTTAGGCTTCTCTGGTATACTAGCTCTACTAATATAGTTAATTTATATGCAATTTTCAGAAAGAAAATGGAAGGAGAAAATAAGGCAAATGATACTTCTATCAAAGTAAAGGTGGAAAAACCAGAAGATGAAAAAAAAGAAGTTGATTTCATGGATGACTCTTTGGATGAACAGTTTATAGAATGTTTGGAAGAAATTGAATCATGTACATATAATTATGAGGAAATTCCGGACAATATTATGTTAGAAATTTTATTAAATTATGAAAAAGAATCAGAGGAATAAATTTATCTTTAATAATTTCAATTGTTTCAGACAATATTCTTTTTTATATGTAATTCATGAAGTATTACCAAAAATGTTTAAAATATAAAGTGAGACTTATAGTATACTGTTCAACTATTTTTCTGTTACATAGTAAGTTTACTCATAGTTACTACCTTTCTCCCACTATATTATCTCATATGAATATTTTACACCTCATTTTCATAAGTGAACAGGATAGACTACTCATGATCCCCTAGAAATTCTCAGGGAGTGCTTAAAAGATCTGTTTCTCCTTTCCAGACAGACTATATTATGAATTCCATATACCACAAAAAATACAATAACAACATGCAAGATGTCTACAAAGAAGATGGTGAACATTAAATTTAAGTCTCTTCATTAGTACCTACATGTAGGTACTTACATAAAATAAAAAAAATTAAAAAAAACAATTAATAAACATACAATTTTTTAAAGTGATTATTTTTCCATAGTACCCTCCTTGGAGCGCTTCCCGGTGCGCGCACCGGGCGCTCCCCCCGCGAAAAACGCAAAAAAAAAAATTTTTTTGAGGCCCGCGGGGCCCTTTAATGGCCCCCATATCAAACCTAGGGGGTCAGGGGGGGTCTACCCTGCCCCCTTATGGTCAATTCCACCCTTTGTTTTTGCCACCTCTTATGACTAGATTTTACCGATAGACAAGATGGCGGCCGCTCCGGACTGTTTAGAATGTTTACAGACAACTGAGAGCCAATCAGCTTTCTGCGCGCAAGTCGCGTGTCGCGCCTGGAGCGCTCACTGGTGCGCGTACCGGAGCGCGGCTACAGATATATATATTTTTTTGGACGTTAATTTCTCAAAATCCACTGAAGCACATATCTTGAGACATAGCAAAGGCACATCGGGCTACCAGTCCCTACAATTTTGCCAAGTTTGGTGGAAATCCATTCAGCCGTTCGGGCTAAAAGTGAAATCGACCGCCCTATGGAAATTAACATGGGGAAAACGCGTTTTGGGACCCCCCTTTTATCTCGGCCCCCGCTTGATGAATCCCCCCCAAACTTTCAGGGAAGGACCGGACCGCCATGAGACCATTTTCCTGAAAATTTCAGGCAGATTCGTCAACCGGCGCCAAAGTTATTCAAAATAGAATGTTGAGATTTAACATTGAAAATTATCCTAACTATAACTACCTACTGGCGACCGCCAGTAGGTAATATATATATATATATATATATATATATATATATATATATATTCGAAACGATTCCCACCACTTCCAAGCAAACGCCAGGCGAAGAAGGAAACTCAGGCCTCAGCAGCAAATGTTTCAGGCAAGAAGTATTTTATTTGTCACCTCTCACGACGACGCGTTTCGGGCTGTGCAGCCCTTGATCACATTCAGCTAAACTGCGCCATTTTTTTCTTTATAAACAATTAGTGAAAGTGCACACCTGAGTTGCATTTCAGTGAGATTCACAAGATTAAAAGGCATTGAAAAAAGACTTTGTTCTCATATACTGCCTAGTACTTCTTCTATACCTGACATCAATACATGCTTTAGTCGCTATTAAAATAATTTATAAAATATTTCTAAATGTTCGTGTATTGCACATACATTAATTTTATAAATTGTAGCGTTCTTTTGCATAGTCAAGTTATTTAAATACTAAACATTTCTAACTGGATAAATCCAAGTTTGTATCAAAGTTACAATGTAGCATGATAAATTTGCGCCCATCTTGTATATTGTGGAAATATCCGGATATATATATATATATATATATATATATATATATATATATATATATATATATATTCACTGAAAAACCCATAGGTTTCAGCCACGTTATAGTTAGTAATTAGCATTTAAAAAACCATAGAAATTCACTGAAAAAACCATAGGTTTCACAGATGTTATAGTGAGCTGGACATTTCACTCATACAAAACCATAAAAATTCCCCCGTTATAGTTAGTTCAGCTAACTATAACTCGCTAGCCCGCAATGCACTGCTGATGAAGTCACATATTACATCACTCATGACATGGTCAGTGACATCACTCATGACATCTCTGATGACATCTCAAATGACATCACTGATGACATCATCCAGTGAATGTGTGTCTTTCTGAAAAATACATATTTTTTATATATGTATATCTAAAGGTCGATAAAAGAATAAATGGGTAAATAAGTGTCTGAATGGATTTTTTTTAATGATTGCATAACTGACTTATTAAGTGTATCTTAGTGAATACATGTATTAGCGAGTAATGTTTAAATATTTAAATATCTGTATCAGTGTCTCACTTTGTGTATAAGTGGCTGCATGTGTTGGTGAGAAGCTACAAGAGTGTCTATATGGGTTAATAGTTGTTTTTTTGAGTATCAGTATGAGTGTCTGTATGATTTGGTGGGGGGTATTACTTAGCGCATAGATGCATGAATGACTGACTCACTGTATGTGTTTTGAAGACAGCATGTGTGCAGGACTGTATGGGTGGATGATTGTGTGTATGGATGTGTTAGTGAGTGAAGGACTGTCTCAATAGTATCTTTATGAGTAACTACATATGTTTTAAACTAGTATATATGAGTATTGATGTATATAAGTGAGTATATATGGCTGTGACAGATTTGAAGTGTTCCTGTATAAATAAGTATGTGTTTCTATAACTGATTGTTTAAGAGAGTAAGTATGTGTACGTTTCTGTAGAAATAAGTGTAGTGGTGTGTGTAGAGCTGTATATGCAAGTAAATGGATGTTTGACAGTTTATTTGCATGTGTGAGTATGTGTGTGAATAACTCTATGTATAAGTGTAGGTGTGTAACAGGATGTATAGGTGTATGAGTACATATGATGAGTGAGTACATGTACAAGTGACTATATAGAACTATTGGTGAATGAGTGGATGTGTATGTAGATTTTGGAATTACTGAATAGGTTGTTCTAACTGGTGTTGGTATCTCCATTTTTTTTGAAAATGTTAGTTTCTATTTTTGAATGTGTGTATCAAGCGTTATATTACGCTGAGAGCAGGTCTGCCACTCTTTCACAAGGATGATGTTATCAGTGATGTCATTTGAGATGTCATGAGTGATGTCACTGACCATCTGTCATGGCTGGATTTTCTGATTAGATGGGATCAGCCCCTAGGGGCCCCTCCAACCCAGCCAGAACGTAATCACATCCCTCCTCAGGACCATCTATCCAGGCACCTGGGTACCTACCTGAGGATGGGGAACTCGCAATATACAAGCTCATATTATTAAAAACACCACTAAATCTATAGGGATACTAAGAATACTCACTGATTACTAAGGATATCCATACCCTACACCACACTACATCAGTTAGTCTCGCGGCCACTCAGACCCAGACTAATCTACCCCAGGGCAGATATGACACACAATCCGGTGCGTCTACACATGGGCCTGCAGAACCCAATGCTCTCTTTTCCAAACGGTTCGCAATCCGGCAAACCTCCATGCCAGTATCCCCCCTGACGCTCTCACTTACACAAGCCACAATCCTGTGGGTATACACGCTGGTAATCCTACCCAACGTTCTCACTAACGCCGCATATCAACGACGAACACATTCCTATGAACACCTTCAGATATATATATTGGGAAGTCTCTTCACTAAGGGTCTGCTACTACAATATTAGGAGTTAGCCAATTAATATAATGTACCTCTTATTCTTGGTATCATAGGTCCACTCACTCCCTATTTATGTGATCACCACTTACCTGATTGGGATTACTCATCCATTCATATAACTAATAAACACCTAGGAGATACATTTACCTAGATTGAACAAGGATACAAGGCGCATTTTAGTTTACTACAAACTGGGGGTTTTACTAGAACAATATTAAAGTACACAGATCTGTAACTGACAAAGACTATAGATAGAACACACCGCTGAAAGAGAAAAGATTAGCAATACAATAGCTTATGGAATAAGGACAAGATTAAGATGCAAGTGTAAAGTAAACTAATGTGATGAAAACAATATCACCTGATTAGTGTGAAGTCTTGTTCTAGCTGTCATCTGGGTTCCTCTCTCGTCTGTGCCTTGGCTCATCTCAGACTCTCTCTCTCTCCTGCACTCTTGGGTACACCTCTGCGCTGATCACTTTGCACTGGACTCCTCTTCCCCACGAACTGTCTCCACCTTCCAGCTTCAATCTAATGGTTCCTGCCGCTCTAATGCTTTTCATTCCACTAGCTTGTTCACTCTGTCTCTGCGCCAATGTCCAATTAACTCCCTCTGCTCCCACAGGTTAGTCCACGATCTCTCCTCCGTCTCTTCTAAAAGGCATTACTTCAGACTCCAGCTATTCACACCTCCTCCTGATAAGTAACTGCTTCTGACTGCTTCCTTCAGTTCCAGCTTACTGACTGTCTGTTTGTCTTCTCTCTGTTCCAAGCATGTCCTGTCTCTTCTCCTCTTGCAATTCCACTCCTCCAACTCTACCAACACTCTCTGCTCCTTCAATTCAAGTCAGCTCTCTCTAGCTTGAACCCTCTCTGCTCTGCCAACTCCACTCGACTGCTTGGTTCCGCCACCTCCACACGACTCACTGGCTCCGCCACCTCCACTCGACTCACTGACTCCGCCTCTGCACTTCACTGATATAGAATGCTGTTTCCTCATGGAAAGTTCCAGCCAGCAGCTTCCTCCCACCGATCCCATGCACCAGGCTCCTTGCGCTAGACGCTCCCACGCATGTTTCGTCTAGAGACCTGAGCCCGGGAACAATTCCTGATTAGATTCAGCTCTGGCCGGTTCTCTCCGGTTCACTTAGGGCGAACAACAGCTATAACTATAAACTTTACCCTTACCCTGAAAAGCCTCTCAGCTTCATCAAGATGGAGTCCCTCTAGCTCTAGGCCTGTAGGCCTGAAAGGGATGATGCCCCTTAGCTCTGCCAGAATACCTACATAAACCATACCAATGTGTCAAGTATGTCAAAGCCAATAGGCAATAGACAGGTTAGAGTCAAGAATAAGGGATCTATCATCAGCTATCCTCTTCTAGGTCTGGAAGAAAGGGCTTAAAAGGGCCAACACAAGCTAAGAATAGATGTGAGCAAGACTAAGATCTATATCACTGCTAAATAGAGCCAAAAACTCTGCCATTACATTCCACCCTTAGATCCTTATCTTGCGAACATCTATGAACAACAACATCCATATAAACAAACATCAACACAATCTATCAACAAATCAAAAACTAAAAAACTCTCTAAAAAGAATGACAACTTAAGGAAATTCTACCTGAAACTCGATTGTAGGGAATACAAACCTAACAACCAACTGAAAACAAATCAAAGCACCCTTGATTCGAATGCTGAAACATATCTGAGATTGGATCTGATAACAACAGAAACTAACCAAAGCATCCTCAAACTAAATGTGCCTCAACTTCTAGTGATAACTGGTGAAGTCTAGTGATGTAGGGACTTATGTGTTGAATGAAAACAGCAAGGGGCCTAAATGGGGCCTACCTACTTCGGACAACTTAAGAACTAGATGTGTTTCAACTTCTAATGAGAAAACAACAAAGGGCCTAAATGAGGCCTACCTACTATGGTCAACTTAAGCTAATGATGACACATGAAATCAATTGATGTAGGGACTTAAATGTGTAATAAAAACAACAATGGGCCTAAATGAGGCCTACCTACTATGGTCAACTTAAGGTAATGATGACTCATAAAATCTATTGGTGTAGGGGCTTGTTTGTGGGATGAAAATAACAATGGGCCTAAATGAGGCCTACCTACTATGGTCAACTTAGGGAAACATTTTGGCGAACTCTGAGAAATAGACATGACAAATTATTTTCAAGGTCTGGGCAAACATTAATACATAATCATACTAAAAGACACACCTCCCAGGACAACCTAAAGTCTAGGGTAACCACCCTTTGATCAATCAAGGTGAAAATGTAATAACAGTAAAAGACAACCCCATTTCTACAAGATAGCTGGTGTATATATATAACACCTAGTTTCTTCACACTGTGGAACACATGTGTGCACCACCATTCAAAAAAAAGGTCCTTCATTGGCAAAAAAACTGTTTTGAAGAAAACAGGAAAACTATAATAGGTGACATGTTTGTTTTTTGTTTTAAAAGTGGGGCCTGCTCGTAGTGATTGCAAAGAAAAAACATGGGAATAATGCAGGCCAAGGAATTATATAACCAAATCCATTTTTGGGAAATTTATGATGATGGAGTCTGTCACAAATTAAAAAAAAGTGTAATTGTTTTTCATCCAAAAAAAAAAAGAGTCCAATGTCAATTTTGGGACATCAGTGTAGGTCACCACCCGGCATCTTCGGTATCCAGACACTTCCTCCGATGCGGCCATCCACCACCCTTCCGGTCTGGTCTGGTCTGGTCTGGTTCCATCTTCCAAAAATAACAAACTAACATAAAAACATGAAAGTAAAAAACTAAAATAAGAAAGGAAGTGGGGGGGGGGCGACCCACGCACCAACACCACAACCCAGCAATCCTAGGACGAGAAAACAAGTATCATTAATCTTGCAAAATAAAATTTTCCATTTAAAAAGCACCCCGGGTGCTTTTCATTATTGAAAAGAAAATATCCTAATTAATTAAAAACATTCAAAATCTAATTTTTAAGGACATTCAGTGGTCTAATCATACCCTAGTCCTCTATGAGACAGCCACTCCCTTCAGAGCAGGAGCCAGGCTACAATGTGAAGTAATTTGAATCACTGCCAAATGATGATCTCACAGCAGGAGCAGGGGCTGCAAGCCTCCCATTCCCTGATCAGAGAAGCCCGCCTAAGCCTACTGTATCTAACTAACTCCAAGGGCCAAGAGTCTGCAAGAATCCCTTATCAGCAGGCAATGAAGCTGCCCGCGCTGACAGCCAGGAAGAGCGAGTTCACCCCACCCTTACATAAACATACCGTCTGCAGAACAAAATTGGATTATAGCCAATCATAACAGGACAGGCTGCAGTCGAAGCCTGCAGAGGAAAAAACTCGTCTTCACAAACCAGCTGGTCTGCCAAGGTCGACAAACAAATTCCTTGTAAGCTTGTTCCCAGGCCTGATTTCTCTAACTAACGAAAGCTAGCATTTTAAAAAAAAACAATTCTGTTACAATGTACTGCAACTTAAAAGCTCCACTTTCTAAAAAGACTTTTGTCTAACTAATTCAGCTAAAGGCAAGACATTAAAATATGGGCATTGATTTAGTAAGGGGCAACTCAGTTCTGCACACAAGATTATACAGTCTGCATTTAAAAAAAAACGAATTAACATGGACTATTGGGTTGAACATTTCTCTGCAGATATATCCATCAGGCAGCACGTTTACCGTGCAAGGTATTAAAAATATATATTATCAGCTGTTGAAAGAGAAATAATTTTAAAACAACATAAAATGCAGACACATTTCACCATTGTATTTTGTTCAACCAGGGGCATCATGTAATTTTGCATTACAATGCAATTTATAGCGCAAACTTTTAAATTGAACCTAATAAAAGGGCCACATTCATATATTAATAAACAGCCATTTATTTTCTAACTGAGTTGGTTAACTTACCAATGCCGGTTTTGCTGCATACAGTCACATTTAAAAAAAAAAGTTCAGTTTGCATTTGGGAAAATAACAATGAGAATACATTTTATTGTAAAAGCACACGGTTGCCTTTCACTAATTAAAAGCACATGTTACCATGCACTGTCGGGAAAGATTGATTATTCTCAACCTGTGATCACTGCAACCAGCACATTCCTTTCTAGATGGAAAACCCTCAAAGAAATAATTAATAAAAACAGCCCGTAGCATGCATTCTAACGGGCCACCTCCTTAACATTTCACTCATTTTAAATCATGCATTCAAAAATAATTCTCCACACGTCTGTGGATGCATAGTAAGAAGCACATTTAAAAGAACACAGCTCTCTCCGTGCAAACCCTTATCTCAATCCGACTGATTGATTTATAACCTAGCGACCCCTAATAGTCAGACACATGGAGACATCCGTTCCAAGGTAAACCCACACAAATTCGTAGACGCATTTCAAAAAGAATGTGAAATGAACAGAACCCTTCGCAAAGCACAAGATGTTACCTCTCCGTCAAGAAGCTGACAAAGCACATAGGCAGACCCAGGAATCAATAAAAGTCAAAATCAAACCACCAATCCTTAAAATAATCCACTGACTTTTATAGTCAGTTCAGATAACCATGCAAGGTAAAACAGCATGTTTAAAAATAAAGACTGCCATCTCAATTCAAGATATTACCCCTTTGGCAGCTCAAGCACAATCATTCCCCAATGTCCATGGATACATGGGAAAGTCCTGAGCACATCTCTTCACGTTTACAAATAACACGTACACACATTTTCAAAACGTTATCCCCAAGCACCCGAGAGAGATCCAGCTCTCTCCTGCCAAACGTAATGATAATATGCCCTGTCCAAGCCATTACCACATGGCGCTATTCACAAGCCATATTTACAAGACAAACTCTTCACAAACAATATATCCAAGGCGCAATGCACAAGGAACACAGCAATTCAACATAAGAACATGCACCTCACAAGCCACATTAACATGGCGCTATTCACAAGCCATATTTACAAGACAAGCTTTTCACAAACAATATATCCAAGGCGCAATGCACAAGGAACACAGCAGATCAACATGAGAACATGCACCTCAAAAGCCACAATAACATGGCGCTATTCGCAAGCCATATTTACAAGGAGCTATATTCAAAGAACTCCAAAGATCATATTACAATGAACACATTTCACATTGCACAGCATAAGCAGATGCAGCAAGCAATTTAATGGGCAATTTAAAAACATTTTTTGCACACATTTATACAATTGGACCATCACAAAGATGTAACTGGCTCCCTCATGTAATGCCATCCTTCAACCCTGACAGTTTAAACACCAAGATGAAAACCATTCCTTCCACCCTGAATAAACCAAATGCCATGATGCAATGCAATCTCCTCACGCTGCAACTGTTCAAGCCCATAGGTCACACAGGCTACATAAACTGCAACATTACGCCAGATAGAACCGGCGTTCAGGGCACTCCCTCACAACACATGGGAAACTCTCTAAGCACATGGCCAGGACACACAGGATAAGTAAGCAGTTCGTGACGCCAGATGTCATGTCTGGCGCTCAGGGCACTCCCACACAACACATGGGAAACAATCTAAGCACATGGCCAGGCACACAGGATAGGTAAGCAGTTCGTGACGCCAGATGTCATGGCTGGATTTTCTGATTAGATGGGATCAGCCCCTAGGGGCCCCTCCAACCCAGCCAGAACGTAATCACATCCCTCCTCAGGACCATCTATCCAGGCACCTGGGTACCTACCTGAGGATGGGGAACTCGCAATATACAAGCTCATATTATTAAAAACACCACTAAATCTATAGGGATACTAAGAATACTCACTGATTACTAAGGATATCCATACCCTACACCACACTACATCAGTTAGTCTCGCGGCCACTCAGACCCAGACTAATCTACCCCAGGGCAGATATGACACACAATCCGGTGCGTCTACACATGGGCCTGCAGAACCCAATGCTCTCTTTTCCAAACGGTTCGCAATCCGGCAAACCTCCACGCCAGTATCCCCCCTGACGCTCTCACTTACACAAGCCACAATCCTGTGGGTATACACGCTGGTAATCCTACCCAACGTTCTCACTAACGCCGCATATCAACGACGACCACATTCCTATGAACACCTTCAGATATATATATTGGGAAGTCTCTTCACTAAGGGTCTGCTACTACAATATTAGGAGTTAGCCAATTAATATAATGTACCTCTTATTCTTGGTATCATAGGTTCACTCACTCCCTATTTATGTGATCACCACTTACCTGATTGGGATTACTCATCCATTCATATAACTAATAAACACCTAGGAGATACATTTACCTAGATTGAACAAGGATACAAGGCGCATTTTAGTTTACTACAAACTGGGGGTTTTATTAGAACAATATTAAAGTACACAGATCTGTAACTGACAAAGACTATAGATAGAACACACCGCTGAAAGAGAAAATATTAGCAATACAATAGCTTAGGGAATAAGGACAAGATTAAGATGCAAGTGTAAAGTAAACTAATGTGATGAAAACAATATCACCTGATTAGTGTGAAGTCTTGTTCTAGCTGTCATCTGGGTTCCTCTCTCGTCTGTGCCTTGGCTCATCTCAGACTCTCTCTCTCTCCTGCACTCTTGGGTACACCTCTGCGCTGATCACTTTGCACTGGACTCCTCTTCCCCATGAACTGTCTCCACCTTCCAGCTTCAATCTAATGGTTCCTGCCGCTCTAATGCTTTTCATTCCACTAGCTTGTTCACTCTGTCTCTGCGCCAATGTCCAATTAACTCCCTCTGCTCCCACAGGTTAGTCCACGATCTCTCCTCCGTCTCTTCTAAAAGGCATTACTTCAGACTCCAGCTATTCACACCTCCTCCTGATAAGTAACTGCTTCTGACTGCTTCCTTCAGTTCCAGCTTACTGACTGTCTGTTTGTCTTCTCTCTGTTCCAAGCATGTCCTGTCTCTTCTCCTCTTGCAATTCCACTCCTCCAACTCTACCAACACTCTCTGCTCCTTCAATTCAAGTCAGCTCTCTCTAGCTTGAACCCTCTCTGCTCTGCCAACTCCACTTGACTGCTTGGTTCCGCCACCTCCACACGACTCACTGGCTCTGCCACCTCCACTCGACTCACTGACTCCGCCTCTGCACTTCACTGATATAGAATGCTGTTTCCTCATGGAAAGTTCCAGCCAGCAGCTTCCTCCCACCGATCCCATGCACCAGGCTCCTTGCGCTAGACGCTCCCACGCATGTTTCGTCTAGAGACCTGAGCCCGGGAACAATTCCTGATTAGATTCAGCTCTGGCCGGTTCTCTCCGGTTCACTTAGGGCGAACAACAGCTATAACTATAAACTTTACCCTTACCCTGAAAAGCCTCTCAGCTTCATCAAGATGGAGTCCCTCTAGCTCTAGGCCTGTAGGCCTGAAAGGGATGAAATTCCCCTTAGCTCTGCCAGAATACCTACATAAACCATACCAATGTGTCAAGTATGTCAAAGCCAATAGGCAATAGACAGGTTAGAGTCAAGAATAAGGGATCTATCATCATATTAAGCAGCTATCCTCTTCTAGGTCTGGAAGAAAGGGCTTAAAAGGGCCAACACAAGCTAAGAATAGATGTGAGCAAGACTAAGATCTATATCACTGCTAAATAGAGCCAAAAACTCTGCCATTACACCATCTCATGAGTGATGTAATATGTGTCGTCATCAGCAATGCATTGCGGGCGCGCGAGTTATAGTTAGCTGAACTAACTATAACGGGGGAATTTCTATGGTTTTGTTTGAGTGAAATGTCCAGCTAACTATAACATCTGTGAAACCTATGTTTTTTTCAGTGAATTTCTAAGGTTTTTTAAATTCTAATTCCTAACTATAACATGGCTAAAACCTATGGTTTTTTCAGTGAATTTAAAGGTTTTTTAAATGCTAATTCCTAACTATAACGGGTGTGAAACCTATGGTTTTTTTCAGTGAATTTCAAAGGTTTCGTAAATGATAAATATTAACTGTATTAATAATTATATTTATTTCTTTTTATACCAATTTCTTATATTTTAATATAAATATTTATAAATATTTTATTTTTTACATTATATTTCATATTCTTAATGTAAAATAATAACAAAACGAAATTGAAAAATATTTTTTTATAAAAAAATCCTCCAATATATTAAAATTGAATTCTATATAATTCCTTTATCATTGTTTTTTTTATCATCATACCGTACGCATACGCTAATGTAATTACACCAAATTTGGCAGAGAGTAGAGTTTGGTTTGCAGATTGTGCTTTTTGTTAAATGGAGTAAATCCGTTCAGTAGTTCATGAGAAAACCCCAATAGACTGTGCATGTAGTCTTCTATGCACCAGCAAACTTGTCTTTTATACCTTCAATTCCCCAATCTGTATCCTTACACTTCCAGTAAACACTGTCACACTTCTGTTTCAGTATTGTACTGACGATACAGCACTATGTGCTTATCTGTACACTATTCTAAAAGAATCCATTCACTACATTAAAACACTAACCAGCAGATGTACAATAAGTGGTACATTCCCAGAGATATGACAGTTATTGTGTACTGTGATATCACCTCCTTCTGGCGCAGGGCTTTATAATATGATGCACCTTCCACACACCATGGCACATCTTTTACACTACCAGTGCATCACAAAATTGACGTAACGGCTGTGTTAAAAGAGGCACAAGGGGGTTGTATGTCTACCCCTAACACATACAAATTCACCCAGGCAGTTTCACCAGTAGTGCAACTTGAAGCATATACTTGTAACATATTTATATGAATAATTTTCATTAAAGTGCTTCAGAGGTACTACAGTATACTATAGGTAAACACCTTATAGATGTATGATGTAGCACTTCCTTATAGTTCTGCACTTTCACATTCACCATACACTAGTAATGTTTTAATTCATTCATTTATGAACTACACATTCATTCTGAGAAACTTTTATACACTAACATAGAAATATAGTTATTTTTTTGACCAGTGAAGGTAGTTCTAAAAATAACAGTTTTTTTGTGTTTTTAGTTTTCTTTTTTTTTGTGTTTTGTCAACAAGTTTTTTTTAAAACCCAAAAAATTGAACTGGAACCCAAAAAGTGTCCAACTGGAACACAAGAATGAAAAAAAACAAGCTAATGCTCCTGCATCCTGCGTTTTATCAGATCAATAGACTGTTCCCTATAACACAAAAGTTTATCGCAATTAATGCATACAATTTAACGTCAGCAAAATCAAGATCAATTTGTGGGTGTGGATTGCTTGCTGAAAATACTGCTGCAGTAGTTGATGTGCTTGGTGCAGAAGCAGGTGGGTTGTCCTGCAACCTCCGTGTTGCAGCTTGAGCAAAGTTATTGGGGTGCAAGTTCTTCACGTGTCGCACCATATTTGCTGTGCCAAAGGAGTATTTTTTAGATGGATCACCCCTTGAAAGACTTGTTTGGCAAATGTTACAGGTTACTTTTGCAGCATTAACCTTTTTTGCCCTTCTGGAAAAGTAAAACGTTGCCAAATTAGAGCTTCTTTCCTCTTCATTGGAGGTTCTTCAGGAATGGAATATTCCTCTGAAGAATGGCTGGAAGATGAGTCCATTGCTGTTATTATGGTAATCTTCCTTCTATTTGACAGGATTCTCAGAACAGATGCTAATTCTTAGAAACACAAAGTAGAATGATTAAAATGGGACAGAACTTTCAACAATTGGAATAGGAATTATTATGAACCAATCAAATCCCTTCTTTTAAAGTCACATGGCTTTGCGTATGCTTAGGCGGAGCTTACAGTGCTCTTAATTGCGATTTGGTTAATTGCTTTTAAAAGTAATATACGATTGTTTAAAGTTTAAAAAAACAATTTTCATAACTATTTTACATAATGTATTCTGTTAGTATGTTCATTAAATACATAAAAATATGTTTTTAAACAATTAAAACTATTCGCGCCTTTCGCGTACGGGGCCCCGTACATGACGTCACACGGAAGCTTTGATGCGACACGTAACGTCAAAGCGTATTCGTAGCGTATGCGCGAGTACGTGCTGAGAATTATTAGCAATCCATACTATGGTGCAATCACTCTCGTACTGTCAAATTAGTGGACAGGGCGCTCTACGAAAATAGTTACAAGTGGTCACGCATTGGAGATCCGAATCTGGACCTGCCTCTGTGCACATGAAAACCCACCCCCGTCTCTCTCTGTTGTTAATTATTGGTGCACACACTCACACTTGCGCAGTGCACACCCGCCCACACTTTCCCACATATCACCACGTACCTTTCTTGCTATTACTAAGCCTGGAAGCCAATACATTAGCCAATGGGAGGTCCCCCTGGTCTGTCATTCTTCTAGACCTCGAAAACGCTACCAATGATGACCCTGGACTTAGTTTGGTCAGCCCCGCTGTTCCCATATAAAACGGATAGTGACCTAACCACGCTCTCTTTTGCCTCCGCTTCGGTGTCAGAAAGAATCTCATCGTCGTCGATTGTACTACGAACTGTTTGCTCGAGCGGAGGAGGACTGGTGATACTCGACGTGGTGTCACTGCTGCTGCCTTCCAGCCAGGCCATCATAGTCGCAGTGCCGGCGTCGCCTGCGCCCACCCACCCAGGCCCAGCCAAAGCCCCAGCCTTTGAAGACAAGACAAGAGAAGACAAAAGCAAAGGTAGTAGAAGCCACTGTAAATTGTTCCTGCATGATAGTATTTTTTTTTTTACTGTGTCATGTAGCTCTCCAAGGTCTGGTTTGCTTTATTTTTGTGCAACACATACTTTGTACATCATTGTATTTACTCCCTCCGAATCCTCCAGTGACTTTTAATATTTATTGCTACCTCACGTGGCCTTCCCAGGTCTCTATTCCTACTGATCGTATATGGTTGATCGTAATATTACCTTCTGCGTCACGGGGCCCTACTAGGCCTTTTCTGAATAAATTGTGTGTGCATGAATTTCTGTGTACTATTTTTGAACTGTGCCCGTGCTTTAGCCTGTATTGGTCCGATTTGCCCATTCATATTAGTATTATTTTTTTACTGCGTCACGTGCCCCTCCCAACCGTTTCGCTTTACTTTTCTGCAGCACATGCTCTGTGCTTCATCGTATTTGCTCCCTCCTAATCCTCCTGTGACTTTTATTGTTTATTGCTACCTCACGTGGCCTTCCCAGGCCTCTATTATTATTCATCATATATAATTGATCATATTATTTCCTTCTGCGTCAAGGAGCCCTCCTTGGCCTTTTCTAAATAAATTCTACGTGCATGAATTTCTGTGTCGTATTTTTGAAGTGTCACGTGCTTTAGCCTGTATTCTTATAAATTGTGCATTCCTAATAGTATTATTTTTTGACTGTGACATGTGCCCCTCCCAGCTCTGTTTTGCTTTATTTTTTTGCTCCATGTGCTTTGTACTTCATCGTATTTGTTCCCTCCTAATCGTCCTGTAATTTTTAATAATTATTGCTACCTCATGTGGCCTTTCCAGGCCGCTATTCTTATTGATCGTATATGGTTGATCGTAATATTACCTTCAGCGTCACGGGGCCCTACTAGGCCTTTTCTAAATAAATAGTGCGTGCATGAATTTCTGTGTTCTATTTTTGAACTGTGCCCCGTGCTTTAGCCTGTATTGGTCCAATTTGTGCATTCATATAAGTATTATTTTTTTATTGCGTCATGTGCCCCTCCCAGCCTTTTTGATTTACTTTTCTGCGGCACATGCTCTGTGCTTCATCGTATTTGCTCCCTCCTAATCCTCCTGTGACGTTTAATGTTTATCGCTACCTCACGTGGCCTTCCCAGGCCTCTATTATTATTCATCATATATAATTGATCATAATATTTCCTTGTGCGTCACGGAGCCCTCCTTGGCATTTTCTAAATAAATTGTACGTGCATGAATTTCTGTGTCGTATTTTTGAAGTGTCACGTGCTTTAGCCTGTATTCTTATAAATTGTGCATTCATAACAGTATTATTTTTTGACTGCGTCATGTGCCCCTCCCAGATCTGTTTTGCTTTATTTTTTTGCTCCATGTGCTTTGTACTTCATCGTATTTGTTCTCTCCTAATCGTCCTGTAACTTTTAATAATTATTGATACCTCACGTGGCCTTCCCAGGCCTCTATTCTTATTGATCGTATATGGTTGATCGTAACATTACCTTCCGCGTCATAGGGCCCTACTAGGCCTTTTCTAAATAAATTGTGCGTGCTTGAATTTCTGTGTGCTATTTTTGAACTGTGCCCTGTGCTTTAGCCTGTTTTGGTTCAATTTGTGTATTCATATTAGTATTATTTTGTTACTGCGTCACGTGGCCCTCCCAGCGCTGTTTTGCTTTATTTTTGCACTCCACGTGCTTTGTGCTTCATCGTATTTCCTCCCTCCTAATCCTCCTTTGACTTTTAATATTTATTGCTACCTCACGTGGCCTTCCCAGGCCTCTATTCTTATTGATCGTACATGGTTGATCGTAATATTACCTTCTGCGTCGCATGGCCCTACTTGGCCTTTTCTAAATAAATTGTGCGTGCATGAATTTCTGTGTCGTGTTTAAACTGTGCCCTGTGCTTTAGCCTGTATTGGTCCAATTGGTGCATTCATATTAGTATTATTTTTTTACTGCACCACGTGCCCCTCCCAGCCATTTTGCTTTACTTTTCTGCGGCACTTGCTTTGTACTTCATCGTATTTTGTTCCCTCCTAATCGTCCTCTAACTTTTTATATTTATTGCTACCTCACGTGGCAATCCCAGGTCTCTATTCTTATTTATCACATATGGTTGATCATAATATTTCCTTCTGCATGACAGGGCCGTCCTAGGCCTTTTTTAAATAAATTGTGTTTGCACGAATTTCTGTGTCGTGTTTGAGCTGTGCCCGTGCTTTAGCCTATATTGGTCTAATTTGTGTATTCATATTAGTATTATTTTTTTACTGCGTCACGTGGCCCTCCCAGCTCTGTTTTGCTTTATTTTTGTGCTCCACATGCTTTGTGCTTCATCGTATTTGCTCCCTCCTAATCCTCCCGTGACTTTTAATAATTATTGCTACCTCAGGTGGCCTTCTCAGGCCTCTATTCTTACTGATCGTATATAGTTGATCGTAATATTACCGTCTTTGTCATGGGGCCCTACTAGGCCTTTTCTAAATGAATTGTGCATGCATGAATTTCTGTGTCATAATTTTGAACTGTGCCCCGTGCTTTAACCTGTATTGGTCCAATTTGTGCATTCATATTAGTATTATTTTTTTACTGCGTCACGTGGCCCTCCCATCTCTATTTTCCTTTTTTTTCCTCCCATGAATTTTAATATTTATTACTGCCTCACATGGCATTCCCATGCCTGTTTTCTTACATATTGTGCTTTCATAAATATATATGTTGCATGTTTTTACTACGCCATGTGCTTTGTGTTTCGACATATGTACTCTCTCCTAATGATCATATTTGCTCCCTTTTAATCCTCCACTGTCTTAACATTTCTTGCTTCCTCACGTGACCTAAAGTTGTTTTTTTCTGTGCTCTAGTTGGCCTACGAAGTTTTTGCCTCCTCAGACTACCATAGTTTTAATTCATAATAATTGTTGGATTTATAACTTTGACACTACGGTGTTGTACTAGCCCTTTATTTGGCTTAGGTTACCTAACCATTTTTCCCTCTATCGTACATCTTTTTATAACATGCTTTCGCCAAAATACATGTTTTTGACACTTCACCACTTCATGACCAGTCTTTAAGTGCAATTGCTGCCTTTTTTGAAAGTCTAATGGTAATTGTTTGTCCATGATTAAAATGTTACTCTTGATAGTTACGCATACCAAGGCTGCTCATGTACATGCTACTACTGGGCCTACAACAGTAACTGTGCCACCCACACAAGAAACTCTAAAGATAAAAATCAAGCCTATCACTGCAGGGCCTGAGTGCCCTTTGTTAAACTGGCATGTTTTCAAACTGCATCCATTTGACAGGCCTTACCTCTGTATTCGTATAGACTGTACTCTATATCCCTCGCTTAAACTTTCTGCACACGACATATTTTTCAAACTACATTAATATAAGAAAGTTATTTTGGATTAACTGTTTGTGTTTAAGAAACTTTTCTGTTAGGTTGTTAAACTAATTTCTTCTTTAAGAAATGTTACTTTTTCAAAATTAATTTGCAGGAAGCATAACCAGTGATAATTCACCACCACATGATCAATCTCCACAACGTGATCAATCTTCACAACGTGATCAATCTTCACAACCTGTACCAGGTAAACCACGTTCTGCTACATGTAAGCCGTGTATACTATACCTAATATCGTATGATGTACATATTGGTTCCTCTTTAGAAGCTTGTGCGCTTTCATATATTTCTACAAGTAATCGATACCTTCCTCTCAAACATATGTCTCTCAACACCAAATATATGTATATTTTCATTCCTATTACAGTAATTTATCTGTAAGTAATAATTTCCCATCAATGTGTGTACTAAAATTCTCTACTCTGAAACCTATGATTGGTATGACATTCAGGTTCGACTTTTGCTCAACATATACATTTGTTATTATGTTTTCAGTTTGCAGAATGCTACCCAACTCAGCAGCCAGTAGCCCAGATGTTTACTAATGTAATATTTCTGAAGAATTATGGACTGAAAATTGCAATGAACCTAATGGAGTCATCACGTTTGACTTTAAACAATAATATGACACAAGTTGTGGGTTTGCTGTATGGTCTCCACATCTTGGGACATTCTAAGTCTATATATCCAGTGTATAATCCTATTGGTTGGAGGTGCTCAAAAGATGGTGTTTATGTACCCACCCACCAGGGTAACGATAATATTCAAGACCAAAGAAAGACCAGAACAAAAAATTATTACAGCTACACCAGAGCACACTCTATCATTATATCTGTAATCCTAAACACAACCCAGGTCAGACCAGAGAACAGAGATCACTGTTGGGCAGTCTCCCACCAGAAGTACACTGGTGGGAGACTGCCCCACAGTGATCTCTGTTCTCTGGACTGACCTGGGTTGTGTTTAAGATTACAGATACAATGATGGAGTGTGCTCTGGTGTAGCTGTAATATGTATGTTTGACTTTAACATTTCAATAATAAATAAAGTCTCACACTCTAGTGTTGTCCTCAACATTGGATTCTTCTTCACTTTGTTTTTTCATACAAGATCTTTCATAGATAAAGAAATATCATTACTTTTTAACATAGTATAGTAAGATATTGTCAATATAGTTGTGAATTTTCAATATTGTTTGTAGTAAACCCATTTGAATAGGTTTGCAACAATTGTAACTGTCTCTAATCCTGGATCTAAAAACACCTAAACACATGCATAATATATTGCAAACTAAGTTTTTAATTGTTAGCATTGCTGTTATGATGTCCTAATGTACATATTTTTTTACATTTAGAGTCTGTTGAAAAGTATTGTTCTCTGCAACCAAGATACTTCAACAACATACGTGCAAAAGTTAATGGTAAGTACCCTCAATGACTGTAAATGCAGAATATAAAAATTAAGTGATATAAGTCCTGGAGTCTTTAGAACGCATTAACTCTCCAGTTCACATTTGTCTAATACAGGAACTAGGGGGCATATTACCAACAACTAGCAATAATTTTTGTCTCTAACTTGTTTTGAGACAAAAATTATCGCCGCACATCGCCGATTTTTATCGCAGATAAACCTTGCTATTAGCAAGGTTTATCGCAAATGCGATAAAAAACGGCCGCAATGCATGAATATCGCTGAAAAGTCAGCGATATTCATGCATTATCGAGCAAATGCTCTTAGCCATGTTATCCACCTCCCATTGGATAACATGGCAAAGAACTGCTCAGGGCAGGTGTTAGCTTTTGGAGATATTCGCGCTTAGCGCGAATATCTCCAAAAGTTGGTAATAGGAGATAGCGATGTTAGGGACTGTTTCCAGTCGCTAACATCTTGGCACGCCCACTTTGCATGTCATTAGTGATAAATATCACTGACATGCAAAGCGGGGCCAAAGATGGTCGCTATCTCCTATTAGCTGTCACTAACTGGTGTTAGCGATAGCTTGGTAATAGGGAGATAATTTTATCTCCGCTTTCTTGGCTTTTGAAGCCAAAAAAGCGGAGATAAACCCCCTTGATAATATGCCCCTATGTTACTTTCACTCAGATAACTGAGTCTTTTTAGAGTTACGTCCACCATGTTGGAAAGCTGGCTATGCACCCTTCAAATTCATGGAGTCATTACCACATTTCCACTAAGTGATGAGAGATAACTATGTTTCCCATGTAAATACATATAACGTTTTCATTTCAAAAAGCTATTGATCTTTAAACAATGCAATCTTAATAACAAGTTACTTTTCACTAGCTTCCCAACAGGCCCAATGTTTCGAATGCAGCAGATGACTCCACATTGACTTTATAAAACCAAATGTAAATCTTACTTACCTTTTACTGTTTAGATATGTAAAAAAAATTTTTTTTTAAGTAACATATGATCGCATGCAACATGTCTAACTAGACATTTGCACACTCCTGCAATCTAATGTTGTGTCTGAATTATATTAAAAACTAATGTTGAGACAAACTTCTTTCAGCTGTCACGATGTGCACAATCCTTTTAGAGTTGGACCAGACTTCCTCTAACATTCCTACCTAATTTTCTTTTTGAAATTCTGCAATTATTTTGTTTAGGTGTTGAAATATAAATTTAAATGTTCCTCCTCTTTGAAGGTCAAGAAGCAATACCGCTCCTCTACACACGATTGTCAAATGGTAGTCTAAAAAGTAGTGGTAATTCCACTATCACTATGGTAGATAATTGAGTCAAGTCAAGTCAAGTCAAGAGATTTATATAGCGCACTACATACCCATAGGGTCTCAAGGCGCTTGAGGAAGGGTGGGGAAATACTTGTCGAATATCCAAGTTTTAAGTTGCTTTCTGAATGCTAGGTGGTTCTGAGTAAGGCGAAGGTGAGTGGGAAGTGAGTTCCAAGTTTTAGCTGCCAGGTAGGAGAAGGATCTACCTCCCATGGTGGTTTTGTTGATGCGAGGTACAGTGGCAAGGGCTTGGTTGGAGGATCGTAGCTGACGGGAGGGGGTGTAGAAGGACAGTCGTGTGTTGAGGCATTCGGGTCCAAGTTCGTAAAGTGCTTTGTGTGCGTGGGTTAGGAGGCGGAAAGTAATCCTCTTATTTACGGGGAGCCAGTGGAGGTTTTTCAGGTGACCAGAGATGTGTTCTTTACACAGGATGTCTAGTATGAGCCTGGCTGAAGCGTTCTGGATGCGTTGGAGTTTTTTCTGGAGTTTTGTGGTGATACCGGCGTATAGGGTGTTTCCGTAGTCCAGGCGGCTCGTGACCAGTGCGTGGGTGACCATTTTTCTAGTTTCGGTGGGGATCCAGCGAAATGTTTTTTTTGAGCATGCGAAGAATGTTGAAGCAAGATGATGAAACGGCGTTGACTTGTCTGGTCATCGAGAGTAAGGAGTCCAGGATGACGCCCAGGTTCCGTGCGTGGTCCGTCGGGATGGGTGCTTTTCCAAGGGCCTCTGGCCACCAAGAGTCATCCCAGGCGGAAGGGGAGGTGCCTAAGATGAGGACTTCTGTTTTGTCTGAGTTCAGTTTCAGACGGCTGTGCTTCATCCACTCGGCTACTTCTTTCATTCCTTCGTGTAAGTTGGTTTTGGCGGTGTTAGGGTCTTTGGTGAGTGAGAGGATCAGTTGAGTGTCGTCAGCGTAGGAGATGATGTTGAGATTGTGTTGGCGAGCGATGGCCGCAAGGGGGCTCATGTATACGTTGAAGAGGGTGGGGCTGAGTGACGATCCTTGTGGCACGCCGCAGATGACTTCAGAGGCCTCTGACTTGAATGGTGGGAGGCGGACTCTCTGGGTTCTTCCGGTGAGGAACGAGGTGATCCATTCCAGTGCTTTTCCTTGGATTCCGATGTTTCTGAGGCACTGTAGAAGGGTGCTATGACAGACTGTGTCGAAGGCAGCGGAGAGGTCAAGGAGGATGAGGGCGACTGTGTCTCCATTGTCCAGTAGAGTTCGAATGTCGTCTGTTGCTGCGATAAGTGCGGTCTCAGTGCTGTGTTTGGCTCGGAAGCCGGACTGTGAGGAGTCGAGGGATTTGTTGGTTTCGAGGAAGGTGGCGAGCTGGTTGTTGACAGCTTTCTCGATGACTTTGGCCGGGAATGGAAGAAGCGAGATGGGGCGGTAGTTTTTGAGTTCGGTGGGGTCAGCTGTGGGTTTTTTCAGAAGGGCGCTGAGTTCTGCGTGTTTCCAGCTTTCCGGGAAGGTGGCGGAGTTGAGGGAGCAGTTGATGACATCTCGGAGGTGTGGTGCTATGATGGAGTCTGCTTTGTTGAAGATGTGGTGAGGACATGGGTCAGTTGGGGATCCTGAGTGGATGGAGTTCATCAGGCGGATGGTGTCCTCAGTGGAGATTGGGTTCCAGTCGTTAAGGATGTTCAAGGGGGGTGAAGGTCCTGCAGAAGGTTGGGTGGGTTGGTCTCCGGGTCGGTTGTCGAAGCTGTTGTGGATGTCTGCGATTTTGTTGTGGAAGAAGGAAGCTAGGGAGTCGCAGAGGGCTTGGGAGGGGGTGATGTCGTTGGAGTTGGTAAATTCTTTGACGATGTTGAATAATTCCTTGCTGTTGTGGGCGTTGTTGTCTAGTCGGTCTTTGAATGCGGCTTTCTTGGCAGACCGGATTAGTTGGTGGTGTATGCGGGTGGCGTTTTTGAAGGCGTCCCTGGTGCTGGTGTTTGGGTCTTTTTTCCAGGCCTTCTCGAGGGAGCGACAGAGTTTGTTCGATTTCTTAAGATCATCGTTGAACCAGGAGGCGTTTTTGCTGCCTAGTTTGGTTTGACGTTTTTTCAACGGTGCTAGTATGTCGGCGCTGTTGGATAGCCATTGGGTGAGGTTAATGGCTGCTTGGTTGGGGTTTGAGGAGTGGGCAGGGGGGTTTAGAAGAAGCGATGAGGAGATCTGGTCGATGGTGATTTTGTTCCAATTTCTTCGCAGGGTGGGTTGAGGATGGTTGTGGATTGTGGTCTTATTGTAGATAAAGTGAACGCAGCTGTGGTCCGTCCAATGAAGAGCTGTGGTGTGACTGAATGAGACATGTTTGCTGGAGGTGAAGATAGGGTCGAGTGTGTGACCTGCAATGTGGGTGGGGGTAGTGACAAGTTGTTTGAGTCCGAGGTTGGCGAGATTGTCCAGAAGGGTGGTGGCGCTGCTGTCATTGCTCTTTTCCAGGTGAAAATTGAGGTCTCCCAATAGAATGTAGTCCTCGGAGGGGAGGGCGTGTGGGGTGATAAAGTCAGTGATGTCGTCACTGAATTGTGCACGGGGTCCTGGGGGCCGGTAGAGGAGGGTGCCTCTGAGTGTGGTCTTGGGGTCGGTGTGGATCTGGAAGTGGAGGTGTTCGGCGCTGGCAAGGTTGACGTCTGAGCTGGTTGAGATGCGGATGGAGTTCTTATGGACGATAGCGATGCCTCCTCCTGTTTGCTTGATGCGGTCCTTACGGATGATCTTGTATCCTTCCGGGATGGCAATGGTGATGTCTGGTGCTGAAGAGGCATTCATCCATGTTTCTGTTAGGAAGGTGACGTCCGGTGAGATGGTGTCTAGTAGATTCCAGAGGTCGATGGCGTGTCTGTGGACCAAGCGGGTGTTGAGCAGGATGCATTTTAGGTGGTTGGAGTCAGGTCTCTGTTTGGTGTTGGTGGATGAGGAGTTGGTTTTGGTGCAGTCGAACTTGCAGGAGTTGCAAGAGAAGGGTCCATGGGTGTGTCCAGGAGCGGCTTGGAAGCAGTTGGGGGAACGGCCGGGGTTAAGGGCTAGGAGGGTGGTGGCATCGTAAGTGATGCGAGTGGGCTGGGCATTGCGGGAACCAGGGGGTCGGGCACTGGGCGCGGGCTTGGCGCGGACGGGCGTAGACGGGCTTACCTTTGGCGCACCTTCGGCGCGGATAGGGCGCGACCGCTGCGCGTGAACGCTACGCGCAAGTGCATCTGTCATATATGGATAGTGGAGGGGGAGGGGCGAGGGCGGCTCAGCTGGGAGGCGGGGCGGGCTCAAGAGGACGGGTTTTCTACACAGAGAACAACAAAAACATAAACAAAATGGCAGCGGAGGGGAGAGCAGAGCAGAGCGCCGGGGGTTATCGCGCTTTAAATGTGAAAGTCACTGTGGCAATTTAAGTGCAAACAAAGCGAAGCAGAAACCAAGGCAGTATTAAGGCAATTAATCACAAGGCGGTATTAAGGCAAAACGCAGCACAACGATACCAGCTCTCGGCAGTGAGACTGGGGAGCGACCACTCAGCACAACAGCGATGAGGGGATCACAGCGCTTCCAGGTACGGGAGCGCTGTATGTAGTCAGTGGGAGGGCGGCTCAGCTGGGAGGCGGGGCCGGCTCAAGAGGACGGGTTTCTACACAGAGAACAACAAAAACATAAACAAAATGGCAGCGGAGGGGAGAGCAGAGCAGAGCGCCGGGGGTTATCGCGCTTTAAATGGGAAAGTCACTGTGGCAATTTAAGTGCAAACAAAGCGAAGCAGCAACCAAGGCAGTATTAAGGCAATTAATCACAAGGCGGTATTAAGGCAAAACGCAGCACAACGATACCAGCTCTCGGCAGTGAGACTGGGGAGCGACCACTCAGCACAACAGCGATGAGGGGATAGATTCTGACAATAGAATCTATTCCATGGTCATAATCAAAAAGGTGTTTTTACACTCAACAAAAAGAACAATTGAGCACTTTTTATGCTGGACAGTATTGTTTCTAAACACCCTTTCACTGCTTACTTCCATACCTTCAAAAAAGATGTCATGCATTGACATGCATATTCTTTCAGGTCTGTATATCTCTAATATAAAACAAGCATACTTGTTTTTCTTTTCTCACTGACATATATAAACTCATCAGTCACTCCTATTGCAAGCTTTTACAATCCTGAATACTGAGTACTACGTTTTGTGTGGGAGGGTGCCCATGCATACCCATGCTAAGTTTTCTTTAGCTGCATGGACACATGTAGTGTAACCTGTCAAACACTTTAAAATGCTACCCTCCCACTAGTCCTAAAGGCAGATGTAGAATTCAACCGTTCATCATAAAATAGAATTGGATGTCACTAAGTACAAAGTATTTCTGTATTATGTAAGCCCTAATGTGTCCCCTAAAGATTCCGCGAAGTCCAGACACATACTAACTGAAACACACCAACCATTAGTAACTTGAAAAATTTGCCAAACAACTCTTTCAAGGTATGATCAATCCAAAAAATAATCCTTTGGCACAGCAAATATATAGTGCAACACGTAAACAACTTGCACCCCAACAACTTTGCTTGAACTGCAACGCAGAGATTACAGGACAACCCACTTGCTGCTGCACCAAGCACATCAACTGCTGCAACAGCATCTTCAGCAAACAGTCCATACTCATATATTGATCTTGAATTTGGTAAACTTACATTTCTATGCATTTATTGGGATCAGCTTTTGTGCTACCTGAAGCAGTTTATCAAAAACAAGAAACGGGACCATTGCTGTCCTCAACATTAGTCATTAGACATTTATCAAGCTTTTTTGCTGTAAGAACTACTCTGTCCAAATGCAGTAAGAAATTTGCACACTTGCTACCTTTCTTGCGTCCTTTCTATCACACAGTGTGTGTACTTTGTCCACTTGCATTGGTTGCTTAGAAGTGCTACCCATTTCTCAGGTTCCCACTGCAGAATCCGACGCAAAGTCTGTGTAATGGACTGGAAATCCAAACATCCACTTCCCTCACAAGGCAGTGGGTACTTTGTGCATCTGTAGCATTTATTATTTTTCACCTTTTTTATCTTCCACTCAATCAACACATCATCTACATGTACACACACCTACTTGCTGCCTTTCTTGTTGGGGTTATCAATTATTCTTGAATTTCATATTCTAATTCAAAGTCATGGCCCTTTATTGAGCCTTTTCGTTGTAACTACTTTCCCGCTAAAGGCAGTGGTTAATTTGCACACTAGCAGACTTACTTATTTTTTACATTATTCATCTTCCACTCAATCAACACATCATCTACACATACACACACCTACTTGCTGCCTTTCTTGACTATGGTTATCAACTATTCTTCTATTTCATATTCGTATTCAAAGTGCAGGCCCTTTATCAAGCCATTTTGTTATAACAACTACCCCAGCTGAGGGCAGAAGAAATTTGCACACTTGCTGCCTTTATTGGATGGGGTTATCAATTATTCTTGAATGTCATATTCTGATTAAAAGTCAAGGCCCTTTACCAAGCCTTAGTGTTGTAGCTACTACCCCGGCCGAAGGCAGTGGGAAATTTGCACACTTGCTGCCTTTCTTGGCTGGGGTTATCAATTATCCTTCTTGTAATACAAATTCAAAGTGCAGGCCCTTTATTAAGCCTTCTTGGTAACTATTACTCGTGAATGGCAGTGGATATTAGGCACACTTCCTGCCGTTCATGTATAAAAAAAAGCTTAACAAAAGTCTACCAATATTAAAAAAGAGCCAGTATAGTCTATGGTTATCAAATCTTCTGTTTGTTATTCTAATTCAAAGTACAGGCTCTTTATTGAGCCTTCTTGATAACTACTAACCGTGAATGGCAGTGGATAATTTGCATACTTGCAGCCTTTCTTATTTTTTACATTATTCATCCACCACTCAATCAACACATCATCTACACGTACACACACCTACTTACTGCCTTTCTTGGCTATGGTTATCAACTATTCTTCTATTTCATGTCTGTATTCAAAGTGCAGGCCCTGCATCCAGACTTTTTGTTGTAGCTACTAACCTGTCCGAACGCAGTGGGAAATTTACACACTTGCTGCCTTTCTTCGCAAGGATTATCAACTATTGTTCAATTTCATATTCTGATTCAAAGTCAAAGCTCTTTATCAAGCCTTTCACATGTACATACTATCCGTGTAGAAGTCAGTGGGAAATTTGCGCACTTGTTACCTTTCTTTGCAGGAGTTATCAACTATTGTTCAATTTCATATTCCTATTCAAAGTGCAGGCCCTTTATCAAACCTTGTTGTTGTATCAACTACCCCGACCGAAGGCAGTGGGAAATTTGCACATTTGCATCCTTTCTTCACAGAGGTTATGAACTATTGTTCAATTTCATATTCCTATTAAAAGTGCAAGCCCTTTATCGAGCATTTTTGTTGTAGCTACTACCCCGGCCGAAGGCAGTGGGAAATTTGCACACTTGCTACCTTTTTTGGCTGGGGTTATCAATTATTCTTAAATTTGATATTCTGATTCAAAGTCATGACCCTTTATCGAGCCTTTTTGTTGTACCTACTACCCCAGCCGAAGGTTAATACTGCAAAAGTAATTTTTAAATTTGCCAAACAACTCTTTCAAAGGGTGATCCATCCAAAAAATACTTCTTTAGCACAGCAAATATAGTGGGACACGTTAATAACTCGCACCTCAACAACTTTGCTTGAGCTGCAACACAAAGATTGAAGGGCAACCCACTTCCTGCTGCACCAAGCACATCAACTGCTGCAACAGCATCTTCAGCAAGCAGTCCATACTCACATATAAATCTTGATTTTGTTCAACCTAAATTTCTATGCATTTATTGCGATGAACTTTTCTGTTACGGGAAACAGTCTATCAACCTCATCAAAAACAAACAGGAGCATCGCTGTCCCCAACATTAGTCATTAGACATTTATCAAGCATTTTTGTTGTAAGAACTACCCCGTCCGAAGGCAGTGGGAAATTTGCACACTTGCTGCCTTTCTTGGCTGGAGTTGTCAATTATTGTTCAATTTGATATTCTGCTTCAAAGTCAAGGCCCTTTATCAAAGCCTTTTTCATGTAGATACTACCCCGGCAGAAGCAAATGAGAAATGTGCACACTTGCAGCCTTTCTTGGCTTGGGTTATCAATTATTCTTGAATTTCATATTCTGATTCAAAGTCATGGCCCTTTATCAAGCCTTTTTGTTGTAACAACTACCCCGTCCGATGGCAGTAAGAAATTTGCACACTTGCTGCCTTTCTTGGCTGGGGTTATCAATTATTCTTGAATTTCATATTTTGATTAAAAGTCAAGGCCCTTTATCAAGCCTTTTTATTGTAGCTACTACCCCGGCCGAAGGCAGTAGGAAATGTTCACACTTGCTGCTTTTCTTGGCTGAAGTTATCAATTATTCTTCAAGTAATTCAAAGTTCAGACCCTTTATTGAACCTTCTTGGTAACTACTACCCGTGAATGGCAGTGGGTAATTTGCACACTTGTGTTCTTTCCACCGCACAGTGTGTGCACTTTGTGCACTTGCTTAACGCCTTAGATGAGATACCCATTTCTCAGGCTCCCACTGCGAAATCCAGCTCACAGTCTGTAATGCACTGGAAAACCAAACACCCATTTCATTTACAAGGCAGTGGGTTGTTTCCGCGTCTGCTACCTTTCTTCCTTTTCACCTTATTCTGCATCCACTACCTCAAACACACCTACCTGCTAACTTTCTTGCAGCTTTTGCCAAGTATTATTCTAATTCAAAGTAGAGTCCCTGAAATGGGCCTGGTGATGTAATTTTTCAGTCCTACCGCCCACAGTGGTAACTTAATGCACTTACATTGCTTCCTTTGATGTGGTAGCCATTTCTTAGGATCCCACTGCAAAAATTGACGCCCTATCCATATAATGAGGTGGAAATCCAAAGATCCACTTCCCTGACAAGTCAGTGGATAGTTGGCACGTCTGCAGCCTTTCTAGTTTTTCACCTATTTTATCTTCCACTTAATCAACACACCATCTACACATAACACACACCAACTTGCTACCATTTTTCACTGGGGTTATCAATTATTCTTGAATTTCATATTCTGATTCAAACTCATGGCCCTTTATTGAGCCTTTTTGTAGTAGCTACTACCCCGGCCGAAGGCAGTGGCAAATTTGGACACTTACTGCCTTTCTTGGCTGGGGTTATCAATTATTGTTCAATTTCATATTCTGATTCAAAGTCAAGACCCTTTATTAAGCCTTTTTGTTGTAGCTACTACCCCAGCCGTAGGTAGTAGGAAATTTGCACACTTGCTACCTTTCTTGGCTGGGGTTATCAATTATTTGTGAATTTCATATTCTGATACAAACTTGTGGCCCTTTATTGAGCCTTTTTGTTGTACCTACGACCCCGGCCGAAGGCAGTGGAAAATTTGCACGCTAACTGCCTTTCTTGCCTGGGGTTATCAATTATTGTTCAATTTCATTTTCTGATTCAAAATCAAGGCCCTTTATCGAGCCTTTTTGTTGTAGCTAATACCCTGGCCGAAGGTAGTAGGATATTTTCACACTTGCTGCTTTTCTTCACTGGGGTTGTTAATTATTTTAAAAGTAGCTACAAGCTTAGGAACAATATTTTCTTTTGGAAACAAATTTCAAAAGAAATCGTCTCTATAAAAGTTCTTTGCCATGTTCAGTCATTTCTCCAATTTTTATTTCTTGTAGAATAGTTTCATATTCAGCGTCATTTGCTTGTTGCATATTTGTAATAAGTTTCTTATATTCAAAATATAACCAAATGTTAACATATCCAATCCTACATTACATCATTTACCTATACTACCTGTGGAGCATGACAACAAATTACAATACCACAAGCTATCTGGAGAAGCTTGTTGTAAAGTTTCAAGAGTCTTGACGAAAATTAAACTTCTCATTATTGATGACCTAAGCATGGTATCAAACTTAATGCTTGACTTTGTGCATTTAAGAATGCAGCAAATTCCTAAAACAGAGTGTGACATATTACTCTCGATTTATTTAAAGCAGAGACAATTGTACCATGTCCTCAGATTCTGTTAACGGTACAAAATAGCATTCATCGATGTTTGTGTCGAGTAGTACCTTCAATCTACATTGCAGACAGCAGGGTTCACAACTTCAATTCAGCTTTGGATGTAAATTTCTCTTCAGTATCTGTGCTGAGAACAGCCTTCAATCATTTCTGTACTTAGTAGAGTCGACAACTAGTTCAAAACAACTTTATTTCGATTCATGACGAATCATAAAAAGTACACAGACACAAATTACATAATCATGAGGTACAGTTACGTTGAATTGATGTCACTATTAAAATTGAACAATTAAAATATTTACAAGTTTTAAAAAGTGCAACAGTTTCTCAGGGATTCCATAAATTGTCGCCAATGATGTTATTTTGTCTGTTTCCGGCACGTGTTTTGAGGCGGAAAGCAGCTACCAAGAAGTTTGCAACACTAAACATTGTTAGTGGTGAGTCTAGCTTTTTTAAATAAAATAGAGCTGGTTTGGCTTGGACAAACCCCTTGTTTTTGAGCAACGGGACAATATATTTTTTCCTAGGCAAGGCGTAAATGCTGCAAAAAAACATAAAATGTATAGTGTCCTGCAGAGAGTAACTATCGCATTTGCAGACAGGTAAGTCCGCGGGCTTAGCCCACACCTTAGAGTCATTTAACAGGAAGTGAATCTGATTAAGTCTTAATTTGGTTAGTAACCAGCGGTGTAACGGTATTGACACTACCGTTAAATAAGGTTCGATGGCCATTGTGGACTTAGAAACATAGTGCTCCCTCACAGTGGGTTTTACAAGCTCACAACTTTCCCGCTCTGTTTCTCTCATTTTGGTAAAATTCACTTTGAACCATTCCAGGTCATCTTTAACAATACAATCCGGGTTACAGAATAGATCAGGGCGGCCCAGGGAGTTTAGGGTATTTTTAATGTATGCAAGCCACTGGATATTTCTCATATTGTCCAAGCGTAAACAGTCATTCATGATTGTGTGGTTCAGAGTTAAATTAGGGTTCAGCCACATTTTTAACCACATCAAGATTGGGGACTGTTTGATAATGTCACTTATATACCCCTGGCCTAATTCCGTATGAACGGAGAAGGTAGCTGTGGATTGTGGCAAACCTAGAAGCATACGTAAGAATCTGTTTTCTTCTACCTGGATCGCTTCTGCATTGTTGGTATATCCCCAAATGGAAACCCCGTACCTTGCTACTGCGATAGATTTCGCTCTGTAAAGTGCTAGCATTGCTTCCGTGGGTTTGCAACCCAGGCGTTTCGCAAAGCCGGCGATAGCAGCTGCAGATCTTTTCATAGCGTTAACTTTGACCGTTATTTGGGGTGCCCAGGTGCCCTTGTCGTCGTATACCACCCCCAAATAGGTGAAGGTTTTTACGCTAGAAATTGGTGTATTTGCACAAAAAAAGGACTTCGGATTCTTGTTCTTTCTCCCTCCCACTGACATGACATGTGACTTGTCTGTGTTGATTTTTAAGTCAAGGGAGGTCATAAAGACGTCGAATGCTGCCAGTAATCTTTGTAGCGCAAGGGGAGTACGTGCCACAAGCACAGCGTCGTCCGCGTAAAGGAGGACCGGGATGGCCAATCCACCAAAGCGCGGGACGTCTAATGTTGCCAGCTCCAGTGTGGATTCCAGATGGTTTATATATAATGTGAATAACATTGGGGCGAGGATGCACCCCTGTCGCACCCCTCTAGTAGACTTGAAACCAGCAGTGCAGGCTCCCTCCTGTGTCATCCTGATAGAGGCTTCAAGATCCCGGTGTGCCTCAGCCAGGAAATAAACCAAGGAGTGGTCCATCCCTAGGTCCAGGAGGATTTCCCACAGCCTGGACCTGTTCACTAAGTCGAAGGCTGTGGACAAATCCATAAACCCTAGGTAGATTGATCCACTGGATGCCACAGTGTATTTACCTAGGATCAGGTGTAAGTTGAGGCACTGATCCTCAGTCCCTCTTCCCCTTCGGAACCCGTATTGGGCATTAGATAGAATGTTGTTGTTGGCAGCCCACTCATCAATCCTGCCCAGTATCACTTTCCCCAGAATTTTAAACGAAGAGTCGATGAGTGAAATGGGGCGGTAACACCTCGGGTCTCCCCTTTGTCCTTTTTTGAAAATGGGTATGATGGTGGCTTGTGACCAGGAGACAGGCAAACTGTGATTGGTGGCAGCGTTGAAGACGTTGGTCAAGATGTTAGCCCAGAAGGAAGTGTTGGCCCTGTACATGTCGGCTGGGACCCCATCCGGGCCTGGCGCTTTCTTCCCTACTGTATTAATTATGGCCTTCTCTACTCCTTCCACAGTAAAGGAGAGTGCTGGCTTGGGAAAGTTATTTGTAAGAAGAGTTGGTGTTTCACATACATGATCGCTCCCATAGATGATTTTGAAATGCGCTAACCAGTCCTCCTCACTAATATTGGCCTCCAAGTTTTCATTTGCCTTCCTGAAAAAAGGGGATTATTTATAATGGCCCAAAAACTGGCACTGTCTCTTAATATTGCTGTTACATCCTGTCTTTCCTTTCACTATCAATTATTTATTTATGCTTGTATGACATCACTCTGTTCTACTGATGCCTTCCCTGCATGTTATGTTATGATTCCAACCTCACCTGTATTCTAGAAGGCTTAAGTGTAATGAAGCAGTTGTACCTTGGATTTTGATCTGTGTACTTGCTGATGCTGTGCTGGACATTAAACCTACTCATTTTCTACAAAAGCTTCCTGATTAATTTCAACATATTTTGGCGACGAGGGAAAAAACCATTCTACACTCCTGTCATCTCACCAGCACAGGTACGGAGTGTCTATTTTTTTTTTTAAAAAAAACTTTCTTCTAAATGTGCTCTGATTGCACCAGCGGCAGTTTCTAATTTACAAAACTATTCATATGTGCTTTAACAGCACCTGCGGCTGTATTATTTTATTACAAGTTTGGATTACCCTGGATTACCCTTTTTCTACTGTTCCTGTGTTCATCTTCACTTCATGAAGAAGAAAAACAACATCTTTACTACATCGTGCTTGTTTTGAACTGAACTCCTCGCACCCCTTCAAATCTGGTTTTCCTGTGACTTTCCTACTTCGAAATACTTAATTTTGTACCTTTTGTCTTTCTTCAAACGGACACCGCCATCTGCATTATTTAATCGGCACACGAGCAGCCGCTGCCATCGCTCGCAAGCAGCAGCCGCGAGCTTTGTTATAATCCATTGCCAAGGATACGGCGGTACGTCATTGCTGTGATCAGTTGCCAAGGATACGCCACGTCGTTCCCAAGAGATCACATCGCACGCCTGCCTATGCGAGTTGTTTCTTCTTCTTACCTCTTCACAACAGCGCGTCATCACGCATTTGCACAGCGCGTCATAACGTCGGCGGCCATTTTGGGTTGCCAAGGCTACGGAAACCAACAATACACGGAGCTCCGACATCGAGGCACAATTTACTGTCTTTTCTACTATATTGGACACAAATTTTCACACGGCAAGATTACTAACTACAATTCTATTCACATTTAACTTATTTTAGTTCATTATATTGGAACAGAATTTTCTCATTTTTCGTTTTCTTACTGTCTATTCTAATTTTCCATTTTTTCTGATATTATTAATTGTAGTACTTTAAATTAGTTCTTATAGATTGTTTTTGCCTATTAGTTCAATTAAGTATGCAGTTCGACCCCCCAGCGAAATTTCTTCAAACTAAAGGTGATCCTCCTATGCCATGGGTAAGATGGAAGGAGGAGTTTATTACATATATGAAGGCAATTGATGGGGAACGCGTGGGAGCAGAAAGGAAGAAAAGTATTTTCCTTCATTGTTTGGGATCAGAAGGTCAGGTTATATTTAGGTCCTTACCTCAAGTTACAGTACAGAACGACGGTAGTGGTGACAATCTAAATGTGTATAACGAAGCCTTATTACGTATAGATAAAAGATTTAAACCTGTCACCAGTATTGCACTTAATCGTTTTAAGTTTTATACAAGAGAACAAAAGTCTGATGAAAACTTTGATGATTTCCTCACAGGTTTGAGATCATTATCTATACATTGCAATTTTGGGATGTTAACAGATGAAATGATCAGAGATCAAATCATAGTGCATGTTAAGAATAAAAAAATACAGGAGAGATTGTGGGTGTTGGGTAATCCCACGTTAACTGAGGCCATTTCAGAAGCTAAAGCTTTAGAACAATATGAAAAATGGATGGAGGTTGTTAAAGATAATGCTAATAAGAAGGCCACTGAAGAGGAAATATGTAATGTTAAACTCAAGAATGATAGTCATATACAACAAACCTATCAACGTCCTCAATCTTCACGTTTTCAACAAAATTACAGAGGAGGTTTTAATAGAAATTTTCAGGGAACTTTTGGTAGTACGTCTGTGTGTTATAGATGTGGAAATAGATCACATTTGGCTTCCTTCCCTGGTTGCCCTGCTCTCAATAAGGTATGTAGAAATTGTGGTAGAATGGGACATTTCACCAGTGTTTGCAAAGATGTCAAACGAAATACCACATCCTCTAAGGGATCAGTTTCTGTTCTCACTAGTAATGAAACCACTCATGATAGCAATTCACAAGATTCATTACAGGTGACAGACATGATAGACAAGGGTTTTGTTGTCTCAATAATTGATATGGTTCCAGCGCACATAAAAAAATCACCAAATGCTGATTTCATTATATGTCAGGTTAAGTTATCCTTAATGGTAGACTCAGGTTCACCATGGACTATTATGACAGAACAGTATTTGTTTGAAAAGTTAAGTGACCATCTTAGTATTAGTAAGTTGGAACAACCAGACATCATGGCTGTTAGTTTTGAAGGACACCATATCGAAGTTGAAGGTTATTTTGAAGTGTCCATACATTTTAAGCACAGATCTGCTGACATAAAGCTTTACATTGCAAAAAAAGGTGTTAATGTCCTGGGTTGGCGTGACCAATATAAGCTAGGTATTATACTTAATCCAAGAGCTAAGGAACCAGTTATGTTATGTGATGATGCACTTTATAACGAAGTAGCCACACTGGAAGATAATTTTAAGGTTGATGGTGAAGAACAAAAACTTGTCAACTCTTTTAAAAATGTTTTTTGTGACAAATTGGGGAGGTTAAAGAGTTTCTCACACAAGATCGTCTTAAAAGACAATGCTATACCGGTGAAACAAAAAATAAGGGGTGTACCTATCAGTGTGAGACAAGAACTAAAAGACATGTTAAAAGAATTGTCAGATGAGGGAATAATTGAAACTATTGAGTCAGCGGAGTGGGTTTCCCCCATAGTTTTGGTCCGCAAGCCTGATCAAAAATTAAGAGTGTGTGTAGACCTCAGGGCTCTAAATGCTAATATTGTCATAGACTGTCACCCTTTACCCAATATCAACGAAGTGGTATCAATGTTTGAAGGTGCAAAAATATTTTCAACGTTGGATTTGCGTTCAGCGTACCATCAGATTGAACTTAAAGAGGAATCTAAGAAACTGACAGTATTTATTACACCATTTGGGTTATATCAATACACTAGAATGCCTTTTGGGTTGGCGTCAGCTGCGTCAGTTTTCCAAAGAGTCATGTTTATGATTTTCAGAGATTTAGATGAATATGTTAAGTGCTTTCAGGACGATATTCTGATTTTTTCAAGGAATGAAAATGACCATGTAGGACATCTCTATGAAGTTTGCAAAAGGTTAGAAGATCATGGCCTTACCTTAAAAGCCCACAAATGTAAACTGTTCCAACGTTCAGTTGAATATTTAGGACATACCTTATCTGGAGATGGTATTATTCCCAAGAAAAATAATGTTGATGCCATACTCAAAGCACCATCACCTGTTAATAGAGATCAATTATTGTCATTCACAGGAATGTGTGAATACTATAGCAAATTTGTGCAAGGTTTTGCTACCAAAATGGAACCGTTGCGAAGTTTGTTGAGACAAAATGTGACGTATGTCTGGTCTAAGGAACAACAGGAGGCTTTTGAGTCAATAAAAAGGGATATTGTCAATGCTCCCACATTGAAACCCTTCAGGATGAAGAAAGAATGTATTATAACTGTAGATGCGAGTCTATATGGTCTTGGGGGTGTTCTGTCACAGAGAGAAGGAAAAGAGGAGTGGAACGTAGCCTTTGCTTCTCGGACGCTAAATGACTGTGAAAGGAGGTATGCAGTGATCGAGAGGGAGCTTCTTGCATGTGTGTGGGCTGTTGAACATTTCCGTTTGTATGTCTGGGGCTGTAGATTTATTCTGCGAACCGATCATAAGCCGTTAGTGAATATTCTATCTACTGGTGGTGGATGGAATTCCACTGCCAGAATTGCAAGATTGTCATCCAAGTTACAGGAGTATAATTTCAGTACAGAATATGTCCCAGGAAAAAGAAATGTCACAGCGGATTTTCTTTCTCGACTTCCATGTAAACAAAATGGTGTTGATGTTATTAGAGAGTTTGATTTTTCTGTATCTATTACTGATGTGTTGGGTGATCAGTTTCAAGAGATTACTGAGGAGATGTGGAATAAGTGCATTAGTGAAGACGATAAGTGGAGCACTCTCAAAAAATTTGTGATGGAGGGTTGGCCCAGGAAAAATATGATTATGGAGGAGTTATTGCCTTTTGCTAAGGTTGCAGATGAGTTGGAAATGGAGAATGATTTTTTGTTTAAAGCTGGCAAATGTGTTCCACCGCAGGGTATACATGACATGATTCTCAAATTGGCTCACAAGACACACCCAGGTATATCGTCCATGAAGAGATTGATAAGGACTTTTTTTTGGTGGCCAGGAATGGATGCGTTCATTGACAGAACTGTAAGGGAATGTAATGAGTGTATATCTAGTGAAAAGATGCTTAGAACTAATGTTCCACCTTTAAAGGTGACAAAATGGCCAGAGGTGCCTTGGAAAAAATTAGCCTTTGACATTGCGGGACCTTTCAAGAACTTACCAGAGAATTCACGTTTTGCATTGGTGTTAATTGATTTCCATTCTAAGTGGCCAGAGGTGAAGTTTGTTCCCTCTGCCACCACTAATGCTGTTATTTTGTTTTTCAAGGAGATTTTTGCTCAAGAAGGCTGCCCCTCTGTTCTTGTAACGGACAATGGTGTCCAGTTGAAATCATTAGAGATGGAAAACTTTCTGAAGGGACATGGTATTGTGCACAAATGTACATCTTTGTATGAACCACATGAAAATGGTCAAGTAGAAAGGTTCAATAGGGTGTTGAAATCTTATGTCACTGATGTCATTAATGCACGTGGAGAATGGTTGAGTGAGTTGAGAGAGAGGTTGTGGGTTTATCGAATAACGCCCCATTCCACGACTGGAATTAGTCCTTTCAAATTATTGAAGGGTAGAGATCCAGCCTCCAAAATTTGTCCATGGTGGCTTATGGACAAATGTCAAGACAAATTATCAACTAGGGAATGTGTACATGATACGGCTAAAAGGGTCGAAGAGAAACAGAACAAGACCATGTGTTGGTACAACAAAAAATGGAATGTCAAAATGCATGATTTTGTTGTAGGGGATTGGGTGCGAATTAAGAAACCTGGTTTAATGAGTAAAGGTTCCTCTAAGTTTGGTAGACCTATACAAGTAAAGAAAGTGTTCTCTAATTCTGTTATTACTCAGGATGGTAAGTTATGGAACACTAAAAGAATTGCAAAATGTAACCATGCTGCTCATGGTGCCTGTGCTAAGAACTTACCGTGTTCTGATATTTCAGGGCAGGGTAATCAAGACACCATTGCCTCAAGGATCAAACGTGACGTGCGGGTTACCAACAGACCTTTGAGATATAGAGACTATGTTTAGTGTATCTTTGTTATGGAAAAGGGGGATGTGTTACATCCTGTCTTTCCTTTCACTATTAATTATTTATTTATGCTTGTATGACATCACTCTGTTCTACTGATGCCTTCCCTGCATGTTAGGTTATGATTCCAACCTCACCTGTATTCTAGAAGGCTTAAGTGTAATGAAGCAGTTGTACCTTGGATTTTGATCTGTGTACTTGCTGATGCTGTGCTGGACATTAAACCTACTCATTTTCTACAAAAGCTTCCTGATTAATTTCAACAGTTGCCTTTTCCATTAGAGAGGCCCAAGCATCCTTTTTGAGTGCATCTTTGCGTGCATGGATGGTGTTATTGTATACTTTTCTAAGTCTGGCAACTTCCCCCCTGTCCCTTGGTGTTTTTCTTAGTTCTTCCAGGAGGCAACTGTGTGCTTTTGTGCAAGCTCTGTCGAACCAGCCCTTATCTGGTTGTGCCTTCTTTCTGGATTTGACAGTTAATTCTTCAGATACTAAGGCACACAAGGTGGCAAAGGCGAAAATTACTTCCTCCCCCTGTTTTGAGTTGTCTTGGCAGATATCTATTTCTTTGCGGGCTTTGCATGATATATTGTTAAAGAACTCTACAGGAACCACTCTAGACCACTTCACCCTTCGACCTTGGTCCGTGGATCGCACAGCCGACTCTGTCGTTTTGTTAATTCCCTCCTTGAGTGGACAACTAGATACCAAGAGCGGCAGCACTACAGAAAACATTCAATACAATCTTGATTTATTTCAAACAAAGACAATTGCACAATGTCCTCAGATTTTCTTAAAGTTTGAACAGTAGGAAATTCAGCCTTCATTTAGTTAATGCAGAGAGAATTCTACCATATGTCTTGACATTTCTTTAAATAACTGACAAAAATCATTTGTCAATCTCTTTGTCAACAACTGCCTTCAATCTACA
This sequence comes from Lissotriton vulgaris, assembly GCF_964263255.1. Classification (NCBI taxonomy): domain Eukaryota; kingdom Metazoa; phylum Chordata; class Amphibia; order Caudata; family Salamandridae; genus Lissotriton; species Lissotriton vulgaris. The sequence goes on along the minus strand of NC_141700.1, from coordinate 455,173,022 downwards.
CTGCACAAGGAACGTACAAGCTCAGCGCCAAAGATACTACTTACTCACTGCACCATAAATAATCACCAAGAAGAGTGAACACTTTTATGTCATAGTGAAACGTGCTGTTCCTTTTAAAAAGAATTGATGCAGAATTCAATCGACTAAAGACATTACTTCAATTACTGTTCCTTCCCCCGATCATGTATCATCACAGGGTACGTTCAACCTCAGCGCCAAAGGTATTACTAACTCAGTGCACCAGAAATCATCAACACATGACCGTATTGAATAACATGACTTATTTAGAAAAAAAAATATCCTACTTTTTGGAGATATAGTTCAACTTACTTCTGTGAATGGACAACCAATATTGATTAAAAACTTGATTTTAAAGACTTGGCTACCATTTTATCCTGCTTGGACCATGCATAATCGCAGACTTCACAGAGCTTTGTTCCTTTAGGTGCCACTAACTCATTCCACCACTTATCATCGCTGCATTCACACACACTAAATTACCAATATTGTACAGCTGTAATCAATGCCACGTAGGCATGAAGTCTTGGTAACCGCTACCTCCTACTATCACCACATGTCCATATTCAGCCAGAATTTAACTGATTCTTCATTCATTACGTATAAAGTACAGTACCAAATAAAGTAATGTCCCTCAAACCTACACAAAATTGCCAATTGCCCTTACTAAGCCAGAATTCACAAGACCAATAAAAATTACTATTAGTACGTCCTGCCCGGACCACACATCTTCGCAAGCTCCACAAACCTTGTTGTTTCAGGTACCACTAACTCAGTGGAAACTAAACTAGGTATAACACCTATTTCATATTCTGATTCAAACTCAACACCATTTATCGAGCCTTTTTGTTGTAGCTACTACCCCGGCCAAAGGCAATGGCAGATTTGCACACTTCTTGCCTTTCCTGGCTGTGGTTATCAATTACTCTTGAATTTCATATTCTAATTCAAACTCATGTCCCTTTATCAAGCCTTTTTCATGTAGATACTGCACTGGCAGAAAGCAGTGGGAAATGTGCCCACTTGCTGCATTTCTTTGCATGGGTTATGAACTCTTGTCAAATTTCATATTCCTATTCAAAGTGCAGGCCCTTTATCAAGCCCTTTTTGTTCTATCAACTACCCTGGCCGAAGGCAGTGACAAATTTGCATAGTTGCTGCCTTTCTTGGCTGGGGTTACCAATTCTGCGCTCAGTAGAGTTGACAACTAGATACCAACAGCGCCAGCACTACAGAAAACTTTCAATACAATCTTGATTTATTTAAAACAGAGACAATTTCACAATGTCCTCAGATTTTCTTAAAGTTTGAACAGTAGGAAATTCAGCCTTCATTTTTTTAATTTAGAGATATTTCTACTGTATATCTTCAGATTTTGTTTAAATAACTCACAAAAAGCATTCCTCCATGTCTGTGTCAACTACTGCCTTCGAGACACACTACGGACAGCAGGGTTCAAAACGTGAATTCAGCTTTCCATCTACACTATGCACAGCATTCAAATTAGCCTTCATTTATGTAAGGCAGACACAATTTTATTAATGGATGGCAGAAGAAACATTCCTCAATGTCTATACTAAGTACTACCTTTAAATGTACATTACGAACAACATGAGTCCATCAGTACTACTGAAAACATTGAATCCAGCCTTCCTTTATTTAAGGTAGAGACTAATGGTTCTATATCTTCCGATTTTGTAAAAGAATGTGACAAATAGTATTCATCTATAACTGTGCTCACTAAACCCTTCAATCTACACTGTGGACAGCAGATTTCACAACTTGAATTCACCTTTCCATCTACACTAAAGACAACATTGAATCTAGCCTTGTTTTATTTAAGACAGACAATTGAACTTTGTCCTCAGATTCTCAGCTTTGGAACTAAATTTGTCTTCAATATCTGTGCTGACAACTACCTTCAATAAATTCTGCAGCCAGTAAAAATCAAAACTTGATAGCAGGAGCTCCACTACTACAGAAATCATTCAATTCAGCCTTGCTTTATTTAAGGTAGAGACTAATGGATTTTATGTCTTCCGATTTTGTAAAAAAAATGGCACAAATAGCATTCATCTATAACTGTGCTCACTAGAGCCTTCAATCTACACTACGGACAGCAGGGTTCACAACTTGAATTCACCTTTCCATCTACAATAAGGACAACATTGAATCCAGCCTTGATTTATTTAAGACAGACAATTGTACTGTGTCCTCAGATTCGGTTAACTGTGACAAAATAGCATTCATCAATCTTTGTGTCAACAATTGCCTTCAATCTACACTGCAGACAGCTGGGTTCACAACCTGCATTCAGATTTCCTTCTACATTAAGTACAACATTGTGTTCAGCCTTGCTTTCCTTAAAGCTGAGACAATTATACTGTGTCCTCACATTCTGTTAACTGTACAAAATAGCATTAATTGATGTTTGTGTCAATTAGTACCTTCGATGTACATTACGGACAGCAGGGTTCACAACTTCAATTGAGTTTTCCATGTAAATTTCTCTTCATTATGTGTGCTTAGAAGTGCCTTCAATCAATTCTGCACTCAGAAGAGTTCACAACTAGATACCAAGAGTGCCAACACTACAGAAAACATTCAATACAATCTTGATTTACTTAAAACAGAGACAATTGCACAAGGTCCTCAGATTTTCTTAAACTTTGAACACTAGGAAATTCAGCCTTTATTTATTTAATGCAGACAAAATTCTACTATATGTGTTCACATTTTGTTTAAATAAGTAACAAAAACAATTCGTCTATGTCTGTTAACAACTACCTTTAATCTACACTCGACATGAAACGTACAAGCCCAACGCCAAAGATACTACTTATTCAGTGCACCATAAATCATCACAAAGAAGAGTGAACAGTTTTATGTCACAGTGAGACATACTGTCTTTTTAAATGGAATTGATAAAGAATTCAATCAACAAAAGACATTACTTTAATTACTGTACCTCCCCCCCGACCACACATCATCACAAGGTACATTCATGCTCAGTGCAAAAGGTATTACTAACTCAGTGCACCACAACTCATCACCACGAGACCGTAATGAATGAGATGACCTATTTAGAAAAAAATATATCATACTTTTTAAAGATATACTTCAACTTCTGTGAATGGACAACCAATATTTATTAGAAAACTTGATTTTAAAGACCGTGCTACCAATGCGTCCTGCTTGGACCACGCATCAACACACTCCAAAAACTTTGTTGCTTTAGATGCACACTTGCTGCCTTTCTTGGCTGGGATTATCAATTATTCCTCAATTTTATATTCTGACTGAACGTCAAGGCCATTTATCAAACCTTTTCATCATAGCTACTACCCCAGCTGAAGATGAATACTCCAAAAGTAATCTGTAAAATTTGCCAAACAACTCTTTCAAAGGGTGATCCATACAAAAAATGCTTCTTTAGCACAGCAAATATAGTGCGACACATGAAGAACTTGCACCCCAACAACTTTGCTTGAGCTGCAACACAAAGATTGAAGGGCAACCCACCTGCTACTCCACCAAGCACATCAACTGCTGCAACAGCATCTTCGGCAACCAGTCCATACTTGCATATTAATCTTGATTGTGGTAAACTTACATTTCTATGCATTTATTGCAATGAACTTTTGTGTTACATGAAATAGTCTATCAACCTCATCGCTGTCCTCAACATCAGTTACTACACATTTATCAAGGTTTTTTTGTTGTAAGAACTACCCCGCCCAAAGGCATTGGGAAATTTGCACACTTTCTGCCTTTCTTGGCTGGAGTTATCAATTATTGTTCAATTTGATATTCTGATTCAAAGGCAAGGCCCTTTATCAAGCCTTTTCCATATACATACAACCCCGGCAGAAGGCAGTGCGAAATTTGCACATTTACTGCCTTTCTTCGCAGAGGTTATGAACTATTTTCAATTTGATATTCTGATTCAAAGTCAAGGCTCTTTATCTAGCCTTTGTGTTGTAACTACTTCCCCAGCTAAAGATAGTGATTAATTTGCACACTTGCAGCCTTTCTTATTTTTGACATAATTCATCTTCCACTCAATCATCACATCATCTACACATACACACACCTACTTGCTACCTTTCAGTTAACTTCAGAGTAATCATTTCTTACATGCAGTTGACACTAGTGGTCGTGCCTATGAGCTTAGAAATGGTTGTGCTATTGTGAAAGACAAAATTGTTCCGAGAAATGCAAAAAAGGTGTTAGCTGAGGAAGTTTTAGGGAAACGTCCTAAAGCTCCAGTGAACACTTGCAATTGTAGTAGTATTCATACTGTAAGTCAAGAATCTATTGATTTTTTATGCAATTTCTTACATAACTATATTAAGAAAAGTGTTAAACAAAAGATTACGATGTTCCAAGGACTACAGTCTTGTAGAGTGAGAGAAAATACTGGTTTGCAAGGTCATTCTCTAGCTTGTCTTTCTAAAAAAGTATGGCGAAGTGTTTGTCACCAATTCAGAATGTTACCAGTTCATCAAACTCAAATGAGGAAATTAGTCAGAACATTGTATTACGCAAAAATTCCAGCACTAATATTAAATAAAGTTGAACAGTACTCTTTTCCGTGCATCTGTATCAGATGTGACGAATGTCTGTGATGAAATTCAGCTTAGTTACTTTGGTCCTCAGGAAGACAGTGAAGAAACTGAGATATTAATAGAAGAAAATGTGGAAGAGAATGTACAATGTTCTACTGTAGAAAATTTTGAGCAAGATATTACAAAGTTCAATGTGATTTCACTTGAAACGCCAAATTCTTCTTCTATTTGTTTTCAACGAACTCATTATAAAAGTCAAACCAGGACTGTTCATCTGTATTTAAAAAGTAAAAAGGAAAATAATAATGAATGGAAGCATTTCGCAACTTATTTGTTGGTAGAGAAATATTTTAATTTGGGTTCTGATCAGCGTATTTGTAAATATTGTTATAACAAATTAGATGAGAACAAAATGCCTGCTAGAGCTGTGCATAATAATCTTGAGTTGGTAATTATTCCTTTTGAACTGATTGATTTAAATACCTATGAGTCTATTCTTATTCAATGTGGGCAACCATTTCAGGCTATTGTTCGTATGGAGCCTAAGACAGGAAAATTGCCTCCTTCAGATTTACAAACATGATTAAAGGGAAGAGTTGTATATTTGCCTGTAGATTTTTTTATAAAAAAAATTGAAACAATTGGTGTAGAAAATGTAGAAGATCAACCTTTAGTTATTCTTGTTAATGGTGTTCCTACTAGGAGTATGAAAATGTGGCAAGAATTAGTGAATGTTAGCAAAGTGTAAAAGGCAACGTATCCACTAAAAAACAAATCAATATTATAAAAATGTGTATGTGAGCTGTGCTGAGTACGCTTGGGTTGATTTACTTCAATTTCTTCAAGACACAAATCCAAAGATACTAAATATTGAATACAAGACACCTGGAGAATTGTACTCTTTGGATCCAGTTAATGTATACAGGTATTTCAATCATAGATTCGAAGCTATAATATCTTTTATCACCAATAAAAAAAATTCACCAAAAGATGCTCCTCACATACATATGCTAATATGGATCAAAGATGCTCATAAATTTGCAACTGAGTGAGATGATACTGTGCTGTCTTTTAGCGGAAAATATGACACATGTAATATACCGAAAAGTACACAAGATAAGGACTTAAAACAACAAGTCTTATGATTACAAAGCCATCGTTGTGGGAAATATTGTCATTGAAACTACAACTTTAAGAACAAGTTCTACACCAAATGTCGTTTTGGATTTCCACGTCCTGTAATATTGAAAGGAAGAGTGAACAGTTTTATGTCATCTTTGCTACATACTATCACAAAAAAGTCTCCAAAAAATACATACTACTTAAAAAGAATTGAAAAGTCAAAATATATAAATGACTACAACCCAGTCATTTTGTCCATGTGGAATGCTTACATAGACATTCAATATATTGCAGACAATTCTGTTGTTGTTGCTCGATATCTAACACCCTACATAACAAAATCAGAAAAGGAGGAGGAGCTACGCGTCCATACAATATGGTCTATAGCTCCGTATGACCCGCGCTTCCCCAAACCTATCCTGTTGTAATCCTGTTGCGCTAAGAGCATATTCCTGTATGGGAGGGGAAGCAGCGGCGATCGATCCAACTCCGGGCTTGCAGGGGTGTGGGGAGCCGGAGCTGTAGAAGACGACAGTTCTGGCCTTTCTCTGACAGGAAGCCGGGGACCCGAGTTGCTTCAGAGGCTGACCCGGAGTGCGATAACATCGGGGGGGACTGACCGGAAGTCGCCGGTCGCGGCCCAACACAGCTGAGCAGATTGATCGGAGAGGCCGCTCTACCTGTGCATTAACCCTACGGACCATCCTGATGGCGGGGGGGGGACTCGTCTTGACCCCTTCTGCTGGGATGGGCGCCAGGGCCCGTGCGAGGAGACCCACAAGGGAGTGACATAGGAGGAACCATTGTTGGCAAAGTTGTTGGAGAACCAACTCAATCGTGGACATGGGCTGAGTGGCTGGGATCGTGTAACTGGATAGAGCCCCTGCGGTTGCCGATGAGTGGAGTGAAACACCGTGTGGTGCCGCCGGGTGCCCCTTGCGGAGGCAGATGACTGCCGAGGTGCTACTGGTCACCGGCACGCCTGAGCGGGTACTGCCTGGCTGCACTTTGATCTTCTACCTGATACCGGTGTCGAGGCAAAATCGCTGATCTTTGAGGACCCTCACCTCCCTTCACTTTTGATTGGGCCTCTGCATTGGGAGCGGTGTGACTCGCTGCTGCGCCGCAGATGCGGGCCGGGATGTCGGATGCCCTATGGCGACCCATGCCCTACAGTTCATCGTTGACACACCACTGACCGGGCACGCCACGGACAATCGAGCCCTGATCTCCGAATTGAACTAAAGTGGCCTGAGAAACATTACTTTGGGCACCGAATGTATCATCAGGCGTCTCCTGGGCCCGCTGGACGGCTGGAGCTTGAGCCGCGTGGAGGCTGCTGCTCGTCGCCTCGCTGCCTGAGGCTGGGGGTCCGAGAGGGAGAAGGTGGGGCCGGAGTTTGTGGGGAGTGCCCGGTGCACCTGCGACGCCCGACTCTTGGCTCTGGGGATCACGGTGTGACAGAGCTGGCCCAGGAGCGCTATACCCAGTGGATCTCCACCTGACTGGGTGTCACACACGCGCTTTACTGTGAATGGTCACAGCCTATGAATCAGTGAGGTCGTACCTTCTGACGATTGATCCGTCATGGCGGCGCGGGGGGGCAGCTTTCCAAATCGACCAGGGGATCTCGAGCAATACAGTCCAACAAGCTGGACCGCTACACACTGCCCAAGAGCTCGCCCTCCGGGTCAAGTATCGGAGGGAGGCAGAGAGTCGGTGGGTGCTGCGTCGGAGCGTACACTACAGGATGTAATGGCGGCTATAGATGGCCTAAAGACATCCTTAGGGCAGCAGATGGCGTCACTGGACCATAAACTGGATACTGTGACCATAGAAGTCAACCTGATTCGTGCTGATCTCACCAAAACTAGTGAGAAGGTCAAATCGTTGGATATCAAAACCACAAGCTTGACGGATGACGTTTCACAGCTGCAACAGGATGTCCGAGGTCTTAGGGAGTCTGGCGCTCAGATGCATTGCAAACTGGATGAATATGAGGGACGAGTCCGAAGAAACAACATACGCATTATAGGAGTCCCGGAGAAGGCGCGACCCCTGACCTCTTTGTGGAGAACATTATCCTCAATCATTTGAAACCGAAAGGGTTGAGGAATTTCTTCACCATAGAACATGCACACAGAATTCCGGGAGGAAGATCTCGACCCGGGGCCCGCCGCACTCAATGATCGCGAGAGTGTTCAACTTCAGAGATAGAGACGCTATCCTGCAAGCCTCCAGGATTGGAGGACCTTTGCGATACGAGAACTCCACCCTGAACTTCTTTCCTGACTTTACCCAGGCGGTCCAGAGGGAGAGACAGAGCTTTCTTGGAGTCAAGCGGCGGATTCGAGATCATGGATTGAAGTATGCTATGCTGTTTCCTGCTAAGCTGCGTGTTGAGTCTGAGGAGAAAGTTTGGTCTTCGATGACCCGGTAATAGCTTCGGACTGGCTGGACAGTCTTCACCCCCTAGAGGAACCCCAGGGGGAAGGTGGTGAGGAGGACCAGGGTGCTCAGCAATGAGACTGATAAGTATTGAATGTCATGATCAGCGTGGCCTGATGGGTGGGAAGTCGTGTACGAGACATTGTTCCAAGCCGCCCCCTTCAAATTTTGCTTAGTAGTGGGCGCAAGCTATGACCGGGACGGCGGGGCGGGGTGGCGGAGCTTTGACCTCCTCCTCTGATCTATATTTAGATAGTCTGTTAGTTAGATAATGGGGTGACAGGCACACTGCAAGTTGGGGGTTGGCGAATGCCGAGAGCAGGGGTGCAGGGTGGGGAGTGGAGAGATGGGATTGTTTTGGGGTAGATGCAATGGTGTTTTTTCTTTTTTTATATTTGTTTTTGTTCTTTGTGTGTCAGGTGATGAAGATGTTGTGCCGCGTTTACTAGCCGGATTGAATGGCGCTGAGTAATCTAGGGTCCGGGATAAAAGTGCTGAGTTGGAATTTTAATGGATTGGGTGACAAGATTAAGAGGGGGATGGTTAGTCAGCTTATTAGGAGACACTCCCCTGATGTATTTGATATTTGATATTTATTAGCATTTGTAAAGCGCTACTTTCGCTCCGGAGGGAGCATCTTGGCGCTGAGCACACAGAGAATCAGCTGTGGGGAGCAAGAATCAGATAGCTGCGAGGACCGATGAGTCGGACTGAGAAAAAATCCAAGTCTTCAGGAGTTTCCTGAAAAGGCTTTCTGAGGGGCATGCCTAAGGTTGGGGGGAAGACGATTCCATGCCTTAGCAGCCAGGAATGAAAAGGTCTTTCCGCCTTTGGTTTTTAGTTTTATTCGGGGTTCAGTGATTAGATTAGCACCTGATGACCTCAAGCAGGGAGTTGGAATATAACGCTGGAAGCGCTTAATCAGGTAAGATGGACCCGTGCTCCTGGTGGATTTGAAGACAGTGACTAGAAGCTTGAATAAAATTCTCTTATGGAGGGGCAGCCAGTGAAGGGCGTTGAGGGCTGCAGAAGCCGAGGACCTACGGGGGAGTTTCAGGACAAGCCTGGCTGCTGCGTGTTGAACACTTTGTAATTTTTTGAGGGAAGATTTCTTTATGCCTGCTAGGAGGCCATTACAATAATCCAGCCGGGAGAGGATGAGCGCCACCGCGACTGATTTCCTGGCTGAAATAGGCAGAAAATTGAAACATTTCTTTAGCTGCCTGATCAGACTAAAACAGCGCCCTGCGGTAATGCGCACATGCTCATCAAAGCTGAGGGATGAGTCGAATTGAACTCCAAGATTGCGGGCTGAAGAGACCGCGCTCGGTGGTGCTTGGGAGTTATGGGGCCACCAGTCTTTGGGGGAAAAGAGTGTGCCTTTACCTAGGGGTATTATTTCGGTTTTGGCGCTGTTGCATTTAAGATGATTCAAGTTAAGCCAGGAGAAGACTTGGGAAAGGCAGTTTTGAAATCTAAGGGCAGCATCCGGGAGTCTTTTGTCAATGGTGACGACAAGCTGGGTGTCGTCAGCGTAGGAAGTCACAAGGATCCCATGGGATTCGATCAACGTGAGAAGGGGGGCCATATATATATTAAAAAAGAGAGGGCTCAGGATGGAACCCTGGGGCACACCTGAGATGGTGGGTCGTTCGCCAGAAAGAAAGGGGCCTAAGGAAACCGTTTGAGAACGGTTGGACAAGAATGATGTTATCCAAGCAAGAGCGGAACCCGAGACACCAATCTCGCGCATTCTATTGATTAGAATAACATGTGAGATGGTGTCGAAGGCCGCGGTTAAGTCGAGCAGGATGAGAACAGCCTGTCTGCCCTCATCCTGCAAGAACTTGATGGTGTCTGATAATTCAATCAAAGCGGTTTCTGTAGAATGGCCCGGGCGAAAGCCGGATTGCTGTGGGTGCAGGATGCGTTTGTTTTCCACAAAAATTTTTAATTCCTCATGAACTAATTGCTCAGTGATTTTGCCTAGCGCTGGGAGAAGGGAAATTGGGCGCATGTTGGACAAATCAGTTGGGGATTTATTTTGTTTTTTCATGAGGGGCTTAACTATGGCCTTCTTCCACTCAGTGGGGACGATGCCAGAGTTACTGTTGCAGTTGTAGTGTTGCTGCAGGAGACACACCTGGTGGGTAACAAGTGTATGGCCCTCCACAAGGGGGATATAAGTTGGTAGCACATGCCGGATTCACTTCTGGGTCCAGAGGAGTCAGGATTCTGGTGAAAAACTCCTTTCCCCTGACGATCCAGGCTACGTGGTTGGATCAGAGGGGCAGATATGCGGGGGTCTCTGGGCTCATTGGGGGTAAGATCATCACCCTATTGTCGGTGTACATTCCTCCGGGCCTCCAGTCAGACACCTTCCGAGATCTGGGATCTGTTTTCCTTGCACTACCCCTGGGTGGTCTAGTGTTATGGGGAGATTTTAATGCTGTACTGGGCGGGTCAGCCGACCGCAACCCACCAACGGGATACCGATCAAACTCTATAAATTGAATGCTAACCGAATTGCCCCTTATGTTCGAGCTATGTTCTTGGAGAGCAGAGAGGAGGGCAGACTCCCCTATGATCAGCGAGTGGCGAATATTGTGGTCATACATAAAGTAGGTAAGCCCAAGACGCAATGTTCCTCGTATAGGCCTATATCGCTTCTCAACGCGGAACCCAAGATTTTGGCAAAACTGCTGGCCACTCGACTAGTCAAGGTGATCACGCCTTTGATTCGCCCGGATCAGTCTGGGTTTATGCCACGTCGTAACACAGCACTAAATCTGCGGCGGCTTCACAGTATCCTTGGGGGTTCCCCACAGATTCATGAACCAACAGTGGTGATGTCCTTAGATGCTACCATGGCATTTGACAGGGTAGAATGGGAGTATTTGTTTGCTGTGTTGGCAAAATTGGGCTTTGGGCGGGATTTTTTCAGTTGGGTACGATTGTTGTATGCTGAACCACTGGCCAGAGTGGTGGTTAATAACTGTAAGTCCAGGGACTTTTTCCTGAGGAGAGGCACGAGGCAGGGATGCCCATTGTCCCCCTTACTTTTTGCGCTAGCTATGGAACCCCTAGCGGCCTGGGTCCGATGGGACAGGTCGATACGGGGCCTACGGTGGCCGACTGAATGGGAAGATAAGATCTCGCTTTATGCAGATGATGTCTTGCTTTATCTTACTAATCCCAGAGTCTCCCTCAGTAATTTCCTGGATGTCCTGGATATTTTTGGCAGGTACTCGGGCTTGGCCATTAATTGGACTAAGTCGGTGCTCTTTGTCCGAGTTGGAGATTCACCGGTGGTCCTGCAATCGTGTCCAATCCAGAATGAGAGGGTAGGTTTCAAATATTTGGGTATATATATATATCACGCTGGACCCGCGGTTGCGCTAACCAAAAATCTGGCTCTCCCATTAGATAGATGCAGAAAGGATGTGGAGCGTTGGAAAGTTCTTCCATTATCCATGCTTGGGCGAGCCGTCCTTTTCAAGATGATGGCCTTACCTCTGGTTTTTATATTCTTTGCAGAATTCGATGGACCCGGTGCTGACCGCCTATTTTAAAGAGATAGAAACTCTCCAGAGGCGGCTTCTCTGGGATGGGAGGCCCCAAATTGCATTCATCAAGCTAATTCTCCTGTGGTACGATGGCGGGATTGGTCTTCCAGACTTGCGGAGATATTATTGGGCTTCGCAATTGGCGGCAGTGAACCACATTGTTTATAGCCTCCCCGGGAATCCAGGATTTGCCATGGACCAGCGACAGGCGCCGGTCAGAGTGATAGACAGAGCTCTGTACGCTAAAACCGGGAAGTTTGCCTTGACCGGCCCGACTGCACATGCAGTACAAGTGTGGCACGTGGCTAATAGATGTCTGGGGTGGGAGGGTAAACTGACGCTGGCTACTCCCCTGTTGAATTCCGAAAAGCTGGGTAGCCTTAGGAAAACTAAAGGGTTCGATAAATGGGACACTATTGGTATCACTCATTTAAAGGATGTCTGGGGGAAAGATGGGGTGCTTACATTCGAGTCTTTACAAGAATCATACAGTTTACATAATAATGAGCGCTTTCGGTACCTATAGGTGCGACACGCCCTTGCTACACATATACCTAGGGGCTAGGCTCTCCCAGAGTCGTCGCCTCTGGAGGATCGAGTGCTCGACGGACATATCCCCGAAAGGACGATCTCCTTGATATATAAGAAACTAGTCAACAATATGGAGAATCCCCTGAGCCACATTAGAGACCAATGGTGTATGGACGGGCTGGAACTGGATGATGAAGAATGAGTTGAAGCGATTTCCTCCCCTAAAGTAGTAGCGATTCAGATGAGGCTCCGACTTGTACAGCTGAAGATACTACACAGGTCTTATTTCAGTGGTCCCCGATTGGCACGAATGAGACAGGGAGAGAGTGGTGAATGCAGGAGAGAATGTGGAGACTCTAGCACCCTGATTCATATCGTATGGAATTGTGTGGTGATACAGACTTACTGGATAAAGATTCACGATGTATTGAGGGAGGTATTGGGGGCGGAGATACTACCGGAAGCCCGAAGGTGCTTATTGAATGTGTGGGAGCCCACGGATCTGAATGTATATCAGAAGCAGTGGGTCACTCTGACATATATGTTTGCCAAGCGGAACATTGCCCGGCTTTGAGGGGCTAGCCAACCGCCCCGGATCTCCCAGTGGACGGAAGACCTTGACTGGTGCATGTTCAGGGAAAAGTCGGTGTTCATAGCCAGGGGATGCCCGAGGAAATGGGAGAAGGTGTGGGGAGCATGGAATACTTACCGGGGAGGGATTTGTGAATCACCATTGCTGAGTTTGAGATTGGAAGCACAGGAATCCCCATGATCCTAACATTGCAAGATATTGTTTTAACTTTCTGTATCTGGCCGGAAAGAACTGTGTCTAACAGAAAGTATGATATCACCTGATGTTTTCTTTTTTGTTTTTCTTTTCATTTTGTCTTTCCATTAATAAAAAGAGTTTTAAAAAAAAAAACAGAAAAGACAGAATTGAAGGAGATGTGAAAAGAGATTTCCTACAAGAAAAGTCTAACTAAAAAATTATATAGTTACAGTTTAAAAATGTTATATCATTGAGAAAATTGGAGCTTATGAATGTTCAGATCACTTATCATCTGCAAGTCTTTACTCCAAATCTAGAAGAATCATTTGGGTGAGTCTAAGTCTTCACGCAACACGAAATCGAGTACTTAAATCTGTACAAGAAATTGAATATTTAACTGAAAAAAAGCCAGAAAGTATACGTATTATAGTGTATTAGTAAATAACACTTCCTATTTCAACTGTTCAAAGATCCCTCCCTTTTTATTCATTCTACTTTGAGTTCCTAAGAAGGACCATCTTTTCTGAGAATCCCGTCAAATAGAAAGAAGATCACCATAATAACAGCAATGCACTCATCTTCCAGCTTTTCTTCAAAAAGAGATTTCATTCCTGAAGACCCTCCAAAGAAGAAGAAAAAAGCTCTAATTAGGAACTTATTTACTATCCCTGAAGAGCAAAAAAAGGTTAATGCTCCGTTAGTAACCTGTAAAATTTGCCAAACAACTCTTTAAAGGAGTAATGCATCCAAAAAATACTCCTTTGGCACACCAAGTATGATACGATATATCAAGAACTTGCACCCCAATAACTTTGCTCGAGCTCCAACACGGACATTACAGGAAAACCCACCTGCTGTTGCACCAAGCACATCGATTGCTGCAGCAGCATATTCAGCAAGCAATCCACACCCACAAATTGATCCTCATTGTGGTGAAATTAACATTCTATGCATTTATTGTGATGAATTTTTGTCTTACGGGGAACAGTCTATCGACCTAATAAAATGCAGGGAGCAGGAGCATCGCTATGCTCAACATTACTTTTTTTGACATTATCTTGTAATTGGTACCAACTACCCCAGCTGAAAGCAGTGCTTAATTTGCACACTTTCTGCCTTTCTTGACTGGAATTATCAATTATTCTTCAATTTCATATTCTGATTGAACGTCAAGGCCTGTTATCAAACCTTTTTGTCGTAGCTACTACTCCACCCGAAGGTTAATGCTCCAAAAGTAATCTGTCAAATTTACCAAACAACTCTTTCAAAGGGTAATCCATCCAAAAAAGACTTCTTTGACTCAGCAAATATAGTGCGACACGTGAAGAACTTGCACCACAACAACTTTGCTTGGGCTGCAACACAAAAATTGCAGGGCAACCCACCTGCTCCTGCACCAAGCACATAAACTGCTGCAACTGCATCTTCGGCAAGCAGTCCATACTCACATATTAATCTTTTAGTAAACTTATATTTCTATACTTTTATTGCGATGAACTTTTCTGTTACGTGAAACAGTCTATCAACTTCATAAAAAACAGGAACATATCTGTCCTCAACATTACTCATTAGACATTTATCAACCTTTTTTGTTGTAACTACTCCCACCGAAGGCAGTTGGAAATATGCACACTTGCTGCCTTTCTTGACTGAGGTTATACATTCTTCTTCTAATACAAATTCAAAGTGCACACCCTTTATTCAGCCTTCTTGTTAACTACTTCCCATAAATTGCAGTGCGTAATTTCCACACATGCATCCTTTCTTCCGACGCACAGTCTGTAATGAGCTCAGTATCCAAATATCTACTTGATAAGGCAATGGATACTTTGCACATCTTCAACATTTCTAACTTTTTACCTTATTCATCTTCCATTCAATTAACACATCATCCACATGTACACACAATTACTAGCTGCCTTTCTTGGCTGCGGTCATCAATTACTCTTCAATTTCATATTCTGATTCAAACTCTAGGCCCTTTATCAAGCCTTTTTGTTGTAGCTACTACCCCGGCCGAAGGCAGTGGGAAATGTGCAAACTTGCTGCCTTTCTTGGCTGAGGTTATCAATTATCCTTCTTGCAATACAAATTCAAAGTACAGGCCCTTTAATGAGCCTTCTTGGTAACTATTACTTGTGAATAGCAGTGGGTAATTTGCACACTTGCATCCTTTCTACCGCACAGTGTGTGTACTTTGTGCACTTCCATTGCTTGCGTAGATGTGGTACCCATTTGTCAGGCATCCACTGCGGGAATCCGACGCACAGTCTGTGTAATGGACTTGAAATCCAAACATCCACTTCCCCGACAAGGCAGTGGGTACTTTGCGCATCTGCAGCCTTTCTTATTTTTCACCTTTTTTATAACCCCAGAAAGGGGTCAATGTTGTTATTTTTCAACCCTACCACCCAGTGTCGGGAGTCTGTACTTTATGCACTTGCTTGCTTACTCCCACTGTATGTAATGGTCTGGAAATCCAAACATCCACTTCCCTGACAAGGCAGTGGGTATTGTGCGGGTCTGCTGCCTTTGTTATTTTTCACCTTATTCATCTTCGTCTCAATCAACACATCATCCACACATACACACACCTACTTACTGCATTTTTTGACAGGGGTTATCAATTATTGTTCAATTTCATAATCCTATTCAAAGTGCAGACCCTTTATTGAGCCTTTTTGTTGTAGCTATTACCCCGGCCAAAGGCAGTGGGAAATTTGCACACTTGCTACCTTTCTTGGCTGGGGTTATCAATTATTCTTCTTGTAATACAAATTCAAAGTACAGGCCCTTTATTGAGCCTTCTTGGTAACTATTAACCGTGAATGGCAGTGGGTAATTTGCACACTTCCTGCCGTTCATGTATAATAAAAAGCTTAATAAAAGTCTACCAATATTAAAAAAGAGCCAGTATGGTCTCCGCTACAGCCAGCCCAACCAGCTGTGAGTGTTGAAATTACTCAATCTTTGCAGTCTGTGTCCACTCCATCAACATGTACGATTTCTAAACCAGTACCACCTTCCCCTTCAGCCATGTCAGCTCCTTTGCTACATACCCCTGGTCCTCTTGTAAGGGAGGTTATGAACAATGAAACAGCACCATGCTTATCGGGCCATGGAGGGCGTAAACAGCCGGAAGTAATTAGACCTTTAATGTCTATTACATTCAATACCCCAGCCCGACCAAGTTTTCATCTTCCGCCTGCTGCTGCTCCTCTGGCCTTGGTGTTCCTCGACTTCGACCAGATTAGATGGAATCCACGACCGATCTTATGGATAAATGCCTGCACTGGATTTCCTCCAATATAAGTGCTACGGAAAGGACCTGTCCATTTCTGGCAAATGAACTTATCATGACAAGGAGGGTGGAATGGGTGGGCAGCCAGGAAAAACGTTTCAAAGGGGATTGTGTTATTGTTAATTTTTAAAATACCAAGATTCTACCAATACTGTTAGCAAATATTTACCCCCTCATCGTAGGAGCTATGAGATAGTTTCCCTAACTCTAGACTATTTTTATAATTCAAATTCTCTGAGGAAGAATAGATTGAATAGGGATACATCTGTTAATGTGCCATCTAGTGAAGAGACCAGGATGCAACCCTTGGGCAATGGCTCTGTGCTAACTCAGAATAGATTTGAGGCTCTATCGACCCTGGAGGAATGTGATTGACTGACTAGCAGATCTTCTTATCCAACTTTGGAGACAGATGATTTAATCTCTATGGAGACCACTGCCCCCACTTCACACAGAACAATAGAACGCATTATAAATATTCTCCCCTCATCAGCTACTTTCCCTTTACCAATGGCAGAAGCAGGCACACTTTTGGCAAATAAAGGGGGGTTAACCCAGTCCTCCAGAAACCGGCCTCCCAATAATCCTAGCGATTGCTTTATCAGGGGCCCGAATTTAAAGGTACTATCCTGGAACGTGGCAGGCATCAAAAATAAGTTACAGAACCCAGATTGGGTAAAGTTTATATCCCAATTTGATCTTTGCCTGTTCCAGAAAACCTGGGCAATAGATGATATTGTGAGCCAGGGTAATGCCACATAGAATGTACCCACACATAGAAGCAAAAGGGGTAGACCCTCAGGGGGTTTGTCTCTGTGGGTTGTAACCCACCTGGATTGCCAGATAGAGGAAGTGATCACTTTATCAGATGATATTCAGGGTGTCAAGCTCACCTTTCTTTCTCATCATAAAATTGTGGTTATTAACTTGTACTCACGCCCTGTATGTGTCTTGAAGGAATCTTCTGTAATCGATGAGCTGTCCGCAATTTTACAATCCCTATCTAAGGATGTAAGAACGGTGATAGGGGGCGATTTTAACTGGCAATTTGAGCCCCTTTTTAACCCTTTAGATACAGTTCCTAGTGACGAGGACAGATGTTGGCTAATTCCTGATCCACAGATTAAGCAGGTAAAGGCGTGGTCCCCATTTGTGATGCAGATAAAAAAGGCCATACTAATGCACTCTTTTAGGGCATGTAATGGCCGCACCAAGTCTGACCAACCTGGGAGGTCCACCTTTAATAGATCCGCACAGGTTTCTCTTCTGGACTATATTTTGGTGGAAAGCAGTGCCTGGCTGTGGGTAGTTGATTTCATGGTTCTCTCGAGACACGATAGTGATCATAATGCTTTAGTCCTGGAACTCCGGATCTCGGACAATCAAATATCATCGAGGAGTCTCCCTAATGCTTGTACCAATCTAGTTTTGGTTAATAGCAAAAGAAGGATAAGGTGGGAATCGGTCAGGTTAGCACCGGAAAAACTGGCAACTTTATATATTTTATCTATCCCTTTTCTTGAGAAACCTATGGAAGAGACAAGCCGACTTCCTACCACCTGGGATACAAACTTGGTTGAAATAACCCATGCCGATCTAACGGTGGACCTTAATAAATGTTTTAATCCTTCCTCTAAGCCCCTTGTAAATAGGACCTACAAGCTCTCTTGGTTTGATAAATCCTGCCGGACGGCCAAGGGTGCTCTTATTGAGGCAATCCACAGCGAGGACAGACCACAAATAAGAATAAAAAGGCAACTGTATAATGCTACGATTAAGCAAGCAAAACATCTATGGGAGTGTGCTAGATGGGAAGATATTAGAGTAGCCCTACACAATTGGGATATGAAGGGCTTCTGGTACCTAGTTTCTAATCATAATTCTGCCGAACGGTCTCCGGTGGAGCCGATAATCCTTGCCTCAGCCTGGGAAGTGCATTTCAAATCCCTTTATGCTAGTGAACTGTCATCATCACCTATGGAAATTAAACAATCTTCTGCATCTTTGCCACTTCTAGAGGCAATTACTCTAGCAGAGGTTCAAGGTACAATCAAGTCACTCCCCCTTGGTAAAGCCCCAGGATTGGATAAGATCCCTGGGGATCTTTTCAGGGAAGAACCAACGATCTGGGGCCCCTACCTTTGGATAGTATTTAACGCTATAGTGCAGGGGATTAAAATCCCAGATACATGGCTTGGAGCGGAAATATTCCTGATATATAAAAAAGGCTCTCCTACCCTGCCCACAAACTATAGGCCAATCAGCCTGATAGATGTCACTCAGAAGTTGTTTTCGAGAATTTTGCTCGATCGTCTACATATGTGGATGGAAGATAGTGACATACTGAGTGACTACCAGGCTGGTTTTAGGAAAAATGTATCGACCATCGACCAACTTCTTAGGCTCCAACTCCTTTATTAGAAGACAGTATCAATAGAGGGTGGCAACCTCTATTTGATATTTCTCGACTTAAAATCAGCCTTTGACATGGTACCCAGGGCTTAGTTGTGGGCAGTCCTTGATGAACTTGGAATTTCGCCAGACCTATCGAATATGATTATCTGCCTACATACTGGGAATTTTGCCCAGGTCAGATTTGGGAAATAAGGGGAATTGACATCACGCTTTCCGGTGGACAGGGGGGTAAGGCAGAGCTGTGTTCTTGCTCCCACCCTGTTTTGCCTTTATGTCAATGCCCTGGTTTCCCAATTAAGCCAGGTCGAGCACAGTGACGCTCCAAAACTAGATCGAAGGAGGGTGCCCGTATTGTTGTTTGCGGACGACAACTTGTTGCTATCTAATTCCCCAATGGGGATTCAGTTAATTTTAGATAGCTTTGCCCTATTTTGCGTAAACAGGGGCCTGGAAATAAAAGCAAGTAAGACAAAGTTTATGGTGTTTAACCCAGTAAAATCATCTCACCCCAACCCTACGCTCAATGGCACTCTGTTAGAAAAGGTGTCACTTTTTGACTATCTCGGGGTTACTCTCTCTGAGTCTTTTTCCTGGGGACCCCAAATGGAAAAGGCGGTTTTAAGGTTGGCTCAGTTGTCTGGTGGTGTCATGAGAGTTGCCAAGTCCCTAAGTACTGTGGTCCCTGGCCCTGCTACTGAGATATATAATGTGCAGGTGAGAAGTGCTGCACTATATGGGGTAGAGCTTGGGGGCACTGTTCAAGGAAGGGCTTGAACTTAGCTGAGAACAAGTATATGAGATCTCTGATGAATCTTCCGCTAAGCACCCCCCTTGTTCCTCTGCGCCTTGACCTGGGCATAAGACCTATTTCTGAAGAAGCGGGACTGCGCCCTTTGACTTTTTGGCGCAGAATCTGGTTGACCCCTGAGCTAGCCTCATACAGGTCTGAGCTTTCCTCGATCCTGGAGCTAACTGGGATAGTGAAATTTCCTTGGCTTGTATATATTAAAGATCTCTGTGCCAAAATTGGTCATTCTGACCTCTGGTTTAGCCCAGAGGCTTACTGCACACAGATTTCCCGTCTTGATCTGGTGAAATCCTATAGATTGGACAGGCTTAGGGTTTTGCAGGAAAATATCACTTTTGGCCAACTTACAATAGATTTTTTAAGCTTCAAAGATCAATACATGTTTGAACCCTATATGGATGAAATCCAACCCGCACTGGCGAGGAAGCTTTGTATCCAATTCAGGCTGGGCACTCTTCCTTTATTTGATTTTACAAAGAACTGGGCAAACCCCACTGTAAATATATGCCCAGCTTGTAATGGTCCCCCAGAGACAGTGATACATGTATTATTTTTCTGTCCTGAGTATAGATCATTAAGAAAATACTGGCTCATCCCACTTTGTGCAATTAGTTTTTATATATCTCTTTTTTAATATAATGAGCTGCTTTTAGTTGTTGTAGTCTGTAAATAATTATTTTTTTAATCTTTCATGGATTGTTACTTTTAAAGTATTTTTATCCTTGTGATGTGTTCTTATGTGACTTTTATGGTCTTTTACGGACGAAATAAAGTTTAGAAAAGGAAAATGGAAAATGCCCACCTAGCAATAAATTAGGATATTGATAAATTTATGAAAATGAATGTGCAAATATTTTCTGTGTTCCTACTGGATCATAGGAATGTCTTTAGCTCATGCTAAAAACACTATCTTTTAAAGATTGCAGGGATTTGTTAGCATGAGCTGAAAGCCATTTAGTATTTCTGGCAGTCATCTTGTTTGCCATGTGCTGCCATGTGCTCGCCATGTGTTCTGTCCTCCCTCACTGTTGACTGCGCTTGTAATCTGCCTAGTAACGAACTATATTTAGCATCTTCCTCCTTCGCACATGCTCAGTTAGGCTTGCAGCTGTCCTTGCAGCTGTTTCTAGTCTGTAAATGTCAGGATGTGTTCACCAGAATTAGTAACTGTTAGCTCCTCCCACTTTGTTGAGCAAGCAGATCTTGCATGCCCATATTACTCATTTTGCATGCTTACATGTGCCTTGACTACCCCTTGGTCTTATGCTGACCATGTAACCCTAAGCACATATAAGGCCTCTATTTTCTGTACTCCTTAGACTGCCTCATTCAGTTGCTAAGACTTCAGTCTGACGGAGTCTCCCTCATCTGAAGTGAATAAATGCATCCTTTTTATATTTCAGCTTCTGTGCCAATTTCTTCATTGTTGGTTTAAAAGGACCAAGTATCAGTGAGACCCCTGAGAATATTTCTATGTTCTTCAATTTTGCTTTGCACCTCAATAGAAAAAGGGACACCATGTTAATGGTTGATTATCTCCAACAAAAGTCTCCTTTCGGTCAGGGCAAAACATTTGTCGCCCTTGCCAAAAAACGTGTCAAGAGTGGTTACTGTGCCCCCCTCCACCAGTTGTGTTCATTGTTTGCTTCCTTTTCCCCATTGTCTTTCAATAACCATGCCATAAGAACTTGGCAAAACAGTACCTTGAAAGAATCCTCAGGACGCAGGGGTTAGAGGGGTGGCTTTGACGGGCGCAGACGGGCCAGCTATTAGCCCAGTCTTCGCCAAGACATGGGCCCGGGTATGCCCTGTGCACGTCCCGCTCTGCAGAGGTCTGGCCGGTACTTATAAGTGCCTCCGGGCGCAGGCGTGTGGTGGTGGTGACAGCACAAAAACTGGTTCCCGCGCTGCGGGGACCCAGCGGAAATTATAAGTGCCTCTGGGCACAGGCAGCTGGAGTGTGGTGGTGGCAGTGACAGCCACAGAGAGTGGCAGCGCTTGTGGTCCTGCCCATCCCTCTAGCCCCAAAACAGGCTATATCAATATCATGGTACATCATGATGGCTTTGCAACACTCTTTCAGCCTTTCAGTGCTTCCTCGATGGAAGGGTCAAAGACTACTTAGACATGTGTGACATGACGTACACAGATGACGACTCAATTTATTCTTCAAATATGAAAGTCCAAGTCAAACAAGTCCAAGCCGTATTTCTGCAGCTCAGTGAACACTGTCTCTATCCTAAATTGGAGAAATGTGTATTTCACATGCAGTTAGTAGAATTCCTTGGAATTATATTTTTCCATCAGAAACAGCAATAGATCCAAAGGAAATTAAGGCCATTCTTCAATGACACAATCCACAAACTGTGAAAGACAACCAATTTAGATAAGATTTTTTTCAACCTCTACCATTGCTCTATTGACACTTGTGCTGAACGGTGTCTCCAGTTACCAGCCTTCCCTGAAAATGTTGATGGTATTACCGATAAAATATGGATACATTCACAACTGAAAGAGAAAAATATCAGAAAATAAATATTGTTTACAAAAATATCTTCTTCCTATATTAAACTAATGAAACCACAAATATCGAGAACACAGATATCAGTGTTCAAAATATACACATCTATCTATATCCCAAACACAAATATTGGAAACAGAAATATTGTTACTAAAAAAACTGAAAACCCGTGTAAAGAAGACACCGTGTCCCTGTTGTGCACCCTTGCGCAGCAAGGATGACAGGGACACATTTCTATACTGTCAAGAAGAAGTGCAGTACTTGGGACCACTATTGTCAGCCTCTGGCCGCCAAGTTATGCCTGAAAGAGCAGCATCCATCCAAAAGATGACAGATCCTGAAACTGTGAATGGAATGCTGTGATTTTTTTGATTACACTACTTTAATGTCCCTGCTGCTTATATCTATCAAACAAGCTAAAACACAGAAAGACGGACTAAAGAGATGGAACAAACATTTAGCAAGTTAAAAGCAGAGATAAAAAATGCACCAATGTTAGGAACACCAGACTACAATAAAGGTTTTCCTTTTTTTGCCACTGCAATGGCCAGGCTGTTGTTGTTGTATTTTTATTGTATCGTTCATAAAAATCTTTACAAAAGATAAAACAAAAATGAACAACATGCAGATAAAATCAAAAATAGATATCACAAGTGCCTATGGCCCTAGTTCTTGTTGGTTGTGCTGCTTCCGGTGCGATAAAAAGTTTATCAATGAACAGAAGAGGACTCGGACCTCGTGCAGAGCAGGGTGCATAAAGTGGCGCAGGAGTGTGAGCAAGATTCTTTGAATAATTAAAGACACTAGACAAAATTATTCCAAATTCGTTAGGGCAGTAGACAAGGCACCAAGGAGAACCGGCTTGACAAAGACGCTGAGAGCAATGTGCATATGTTGCATAACACAGTACTTAGAGTGCAAATAAACGGCTGAATTGTGGTGGACAGCAGGCATGTTCTCTTGCTCAAGATTTGCTTTGTTCAGTCCAAGAGGAAAGGTATGATGCAATCCAGAAATGTGGCAAGATCATCCTGCCTCCTTTATACAGATGGCAGTGGCAGCTAGCGCGTGTGCAAAGTTTTGATGTGTGAGAAGAAGATACTTCAGTGTTAGTAAAGTTGGCTTAGTCCAGTTTACTTGCTAAAGTTCGAAGAAATGTTACAGTTTTAATGTTTACTGATGTATTTGCTGGGTTCAGGCTGGGTATCACTGCTAGTCGGATGAAGTCAACTCGAAGAAGAGTTCTTCTTTGCTCCATGAGTTGAAGACAGATGCATAAGATGTGTTTTAGGGTTTCTTTACCTTGTCCACATAGGCAGCAGCTGGTATCATGGGTAGCTAGGCGGGGCCAGGGCGGAAGGTTGACACAGAAGTTCCATTCACCCATTCTTAATACCACAAGTCGCAGGTGATGTAGCACCGCTGCTTGGGTTGAGCGTATGAGTTTATGACTAATCACACATGTGAGCGCTTACACAGAGTTGTCATGTCTTCAAATTTTGACCGTTTTGTTGGCTATTTGGGCTGGTAGGCTCTTGAAGACCTGTTGTGAGAGGCATTTGTTCTAGGCTTCGGCTAGAGAGAATTCAGACAGTTTGGCCTCAGGTGTTATTTGTATGAAGATGATCTTGAGTCACAATGCTCAAGTTCACGTCAGATTGGGCTGCTAGGTGGTGCCTGTCAGAGCCTGTGACAGAAGTTGCGAGGAAGCAGCTGCCTCTGGCAAAGTGCTGTCTGGGGATGTTGAACTCAAGTCTCACATGCACCGGTGAAGCTCTTTTAGGGAGACACAGAGTGGATATGGATATCTTAGTGACTAGTTTGTCTACGGTCCCTGCTTCCTTGCCCAAGGTTACTTCGCTCCCGTATGTTAGGGTTGATGTGATTTTTGCTTTCATCACCTAGAGGAGGGGGTCAAGGCTAGGGCCTTGTAGCTTTGGTGCAATAGATGACAGGGCCAACATTAGTCTCAATCCTTTGTTCTTTATAGTGGATATGTGTGCCGTTTAGTATCATCTCTGCAGAGACCATACAACCCTACACCTCCCTGTTGCGTGTTTATCTAGGTTCCTGATCGATACTGTGACCTTATGCCCCTATTCGGTTATAAATCCATTTATTCCCTATATTGGCATAACCGTTCAAGTGCGATTTTCAGAAAAGTCATCTCTGGCCTCACACGAACAGAGTCACATTCCAGCATAGCTCTCTGCCACTTCCTTTGCGACCAATTAGTGCAATGACAGAGCAGAAGTCACTATCTGATATTCCTAGATTAACACTCCGAGTTCTTCAACAAGATAAAAACTCAGCAAACCTGGAAATCCCCGCTTGCTGTGTTTTGATTAGTAATGGAACTCTAATGAGCAACTGATAACTATCACTTCCTAGTGACATCTTTAATTGACGTCTTATGTCCAGCAAACTTGCGTCAAACCCGGCACCTGTCAGGTACAAATATTACCAACGTTGCCTTAAGCAATGAGCTACTGTTGCTGATGCCAGCTGCCTGCAAGACCCCGTGTTGGTAAATCTAGCACTCTGTCGCTGCAGCCTGCTGTCCCTGTGGTGGTGAAGCTACTGATACCATTATCGCTGCTAAAGCGCGAACTATGGTGCAGTACGCTTAGGAGCTGAACAGCCGTCCCTCTGCGAAGACATCCAGCAGATTCCAGCTGCCCGCGGACGCTGTCCCCCCTCCTTCCTCGACGCGCTGAAGAGACCTGCTGCCTTTCTCCTGCAGAGAAATCCAGCTCCGGCGTTTCCGGTCTACCCTCGCGGGTGACTGGGATATCGAGAGTGACCCCTGAAGGAGATACCAATCCTCCATCATTCTATTCAGAGGTATGGTGTTGACTAAACCCTTAGACGAGAATTCTTGAAGCAAACCTTGGCAAAACCAACTTAACTTAAAGCTACTTACTTACTCCCCTTCCACGTGTTAGGCTTAGGTCAGGCACACTGGGGTAGGCTTAGTTAGAAGCACCAGTTGAGTATGTTAGCCTAATGTATATATGACTGTATATATGTTTTATTACTTTTAAACCATTGTATGGCTAAGAAACCATATCAATGCTTTTACAGTTCTATTTCGCAATACTTATCTTACTGTACGTACTTTTTATCATAACAAGTCTTGCAATTGTGGCAATACATTTCTCTTGTACGAGAAGAAAGACTGTTCAATAAATGTTAACCTTTTATTGACAAATGCCCGTCTCTCTATTCTCTACATCTCGTGAAAGTAAACTGCACTAGACTGACTGAGTGAAATACATGTCTATTGTTTCACACAACCCTAGAGATTGACTCTTGATCTGAGGAGCAAAGTTGTCATGTTGCATGGTTGTTGGAAAGCTGAATCCCTTCTTGTCTGTGCCAAGGAAGCTGATCACTTCCCATGCAGAGAAGAAAGTTTCCAGTGACCTCTGAGCTAGTTGGCAACACACCCAATTAAGTTTAGCATAGTCCTTGGAGGCCTGGAATATCCGCAGTTCCACGTCGATACTACTGTTTATGTTATTCCAATGCGCAGGGCCTAGTGGAAAACTAGGAACTACACTACATGGCGCCAAACGTTTGGTAAGGCGATAAACTAACGCAAGACAGTTAGAGTAACTCAGTCGTGCATATTTCACACCCCTTTCTCCCGTAAATACTCCAATAGACGTCTGGAGTGGGTGAAAAGTTAAAATCCGCCCGACCTTAGTAGGAAGAGATTCCTATGTAAAGCTCTGGTTTATTCAACGTTGAAGGATACAGTGTTCCAAAATATTGTGCACCTAATCTTTGTCTCCTTGGAGACCTACTATGCAAAGCCTGCATTTCTAGAAAATGACAGACAGTGAAGAAGAAAGGGAAGCAGTTAGACTGGCAGCCCAACTAATAGAGGAAGACTCGAGTCTCCTACAGATTGACCCGGATGCTATTATCATCCCGGTCCACTTAAGAAGATCTATAACATTAAAACTTATAGATAACGGACTGACACCTCAAGGTGGTACAGTAATTTTCGTGATAGAGGCTCACGAGTATCGGCAGACAGAGGTATTCTATTCATGGATAAACTTTCCAGCGGTAAACGCTAGAACAAAAGAGTTTCACTATTACAAAATAGAGAAACCTCCGGAAGAGTACGCTCCTTTCGAGGAGATTGAAATTCCACTTAAATTTCAAGAGCACCTGCTCTGGTTTAATGGCGCCCTAAAACACAATGATCACATAACCAGGCTCGGTCCACTAGGTAGACCAGGAGCCACGTGGCCGGTTCTAGCCAGCTACACACCACATCCCGACATTGTAAAAATGTCTAAGGAAGAGCTGTTAGTACAGCTAAAAACATTAATAAAAATACATAGACAATTAGTCCAATATGTAATGCGGACTGCAACAGTCCAGCCAGCTGTTAATATACCACAGCTGACCCCTCATCAGGGGAACACAAATAAAATTACACCACAGAACATACAGTCATGTCTTGGTAAAACACCCGTAAAACGGGAACAAATTCCTTTCTGGTTAGCACAGAAAATCACTCAAATAGAGGCAGTATTTCCTGATACTACCCCTATAGAGAAACACAGAATCTTGACAATCTGCCTTCCTATGGGAATCGCACCACACATGGAGGACTGCGACACTTGGGGTACAGTCTTTGCTTCCATTTACACAAAAACACACGGTGTTCCGTCTATGGCGGTAATACCAGAAGTGCTAAAACAGATTCAGAATGAATTCGGTCCAGAGCCCGCTTTAAATCTAGGTATGAAATTACTGAAAGACTTCAAGCAGGTCTCGGCTATATTATTAGCCAATATAAGAGGAGAAGCAGCATCTGTGGCGATCCGCCAGAAGTTGAAGGAAACAGATATAAAAGATCCTGTTGAGCTTGCAAAAATCATAGAAAAATGCTATGAAGAATTAGGTAGAGACAGCTTGTGTGGAAAACCGGTAAAGCCCCAACTGCTCGAAAATCCTGAAAAATTATTTATTAAAAATAATTCAAACACTCCTAAAAAGAGCTGGGATGAAAATAAACAATCCACTCCCAAGGAAAAAGTTTTCCAGTCCAGAGGAAGGTCTCCTCGACGGAGGGAAAGAACTCCGACTCGAGAACGCCAGTCTCCCCAGAGGGAGCCCTCTGAGAAAAGATATAACCTTAGAAATAGGGATAATCTAAAAAAACCTGATAGATATCAAAGTATTGATACACGTCCCTCTCGATCTCTTCCACAGAATTCGGAAAGAAGAGGACGGTCAGACCCAGGAGAGCACACCAAGTCCAAAGACAAGGAACCTGCTCAAAATAGGAAATCTCAATTTCAGAAAAAGAAGGTAGCCAGTATTAGAGTAATCAACCATGCCGAGAATACTGAGGACACAGTTGAAAAACGGGGAGTGGGCATTGACAATGTTGGACAGTGCAGCAGAAATCAGTATAGCGCGCAAGATCTTGATGAGTCATCTGGAGACAGTGGACACGAATGAGTACATTCAAGTTGAAACTGCCGACGCCAGACTTAGCGAGCCCCATAAAATATACGAAATAACATTGCGTATAGAGGGTGATAAGACTAGGAAAATAAGTGGTCTATTTTGGGATAAGCTCTCAAAAGGCTATGATATTCTGTTAGCTGAAAAAGATTGGCCCCCAGAGTTTGTCAGGGAGTGCCCTCGTAGCGAAGAAGTGATTATGCCTGCCTTCTCGAATCACATTCCGATTCACAAAAAATATACTTATGCAAGGAAATGGGCAGTAGCCCAGGCACCTGCATTATATAAAAATCATGTAGGATGGGATGAGGATTCACCTCCTCACAAAATCCAATTAAAAAGTGAACCAACTGCCCAACGGCAGTATCCCATAAAGCAAGAAGCTAAAAAACAAGTCAGGGAGATCTTAGATCAACTTGAATACCAGGGGGTGATTGAAACATGCACCTCTCAAATGAACAATCCTTTGTTTCCTGTCTCCAAGCCAGACAATTCATATCGTCTAGTTTTGGACTACAGACATCTTAATACATGTTGCAAAACTTTTGCAGTACAAAACTCGCATAGTGCAGCCCTAATGAATAACATAGTTAGGAAAAAATACAAAACGACATTAGACATTTCTAATGGCTTCTTTTGTCAAAACATTGCACCGGAAAGCAGATATTTGACCGCTTTCTCTGCATTTGGGTCACAGAAAAAATTCTGTCGACTCCCACAGGGGTTCAAGAACAGCCCAGGACTATTCTCAGCTAGGGTAACAGAGTTACTACAAATCTATGATGATGAAGCATTATCTTACGTAGATTATATTTATCTCACAGACGACGACTTGGATACTCACTTGAAAAGAGTGAACACCATTATACTTGGGTTCTCAGCAGAGGGTTACAAATTCAACTTTAAAAAGTCCCGAATTGCCCATCTGACAGTACTATTTTTAGGGTACGAATTATCAAGTGAAGGGAAAAGCCTAGCGGACAACTTCTTAGAGAAGTGCGCTGTACTCCAAGCTCCAAAAACGCTGAAGAATTTACAATCCATACTAGGTTTTCTGAATTTCGGGAGAACTTACATACTAAATTACGCAGAGAGGGTTAAACCTCTCTACGAACTAATTAAGCCTGATTTTAAACAAATCAATTGGACTCAAAAACACACAGAAATTTTGCGATCGCTGCAAACAGACATGTTAGCAAAAACAAAATTAGATACACGTGACAACACGATCGATCTTGTAATCCGAGTCATCCCAGGAAGATGCGGATTCACGTACCTAACCTCTAATGAGGGAGAAAAGGTACCAATTTCAATTAAATCTCACTTGTACACACAAGCAGAAAAAGCATTCAGTCACACAGAAAGAACTGTGAAAGCAGTGCAAATCGCATTAGCAAATGAAAGAGAACTAGCACACGGCAAACGGATTAATATCCTTACAGCGGAATCCGCCTTCGAGGCGCTATTCAGCCCAGTAAACCTGCCTACAGTGTCACTGGATCCGAAATGGATATAGTGCGTAGATTCTCTAGGAGCGGAAGATGTGAAATACTATTTCGCCCCGCAATTTGAAGAACTGAATGACTTAGAATATGAAGAAGAATATCCTCTGCCAATCGAAATTCTGCCTCTCCCACAATACGCCTGTATAATCTATACAGATAGCTTTGTACAGCATTTCAACGTAGAGAAAAAATCCTACGATGCAGCATGTGCGATCATTAAAGGTCGTTGGCTGTGCGGTAAATTCAGACCGAAAGTAACAAAAACTGAATCTGTAAGAAACTGTTCGGTTCAGAGAACTGAAATCAGATCTTTAAAGATGGCGCTCGAAAATGCAGAACGTGAATTCCCAACACTTATAGTGTGCGATTCTCATTTTTGCGTCAACTCTTACAACAATAAACTGCAGAGTTGGATCAAAAACGACTACAAAGATGACACAGGTGCCACAATAAAGCATAAATTGCTCTGGAACGAGGTAGCTCTTTTACACAAAGAACTACAAAAGACTCACGTGATACACGCACAGAGTCTTCAACGTGATGGCGTTCACGTTGCAGGGAATTCATTGGCTAATACACCCAAAGCGGAAGCAACTAAACCGGCTTCCGTAGCCACAAAAAAGCGTACAGATAAATACATAGACGGGGAAACCATGCTGGCAGTAAAAACGACCGTAAAAGGCGACTGTGCAGCACTACCCGTAAACTATCCACTCAATTATGCATACATAATCGATGCAAACTCCGTTCCTTTTGCTCGAATCCCTGGAGTGGGGGACAGAGTAATTCCAAACATGAACAGGAGAATATTTTTAATAGCAGACGCACACATGGGTTTGGGTCTAAGGCACAGAGAGATCAAGGAATCACTGACTGAATTGCAATCAGTATTCTGGTGGCCCGGACTTGCTCCAGAACGGTCGCTCCCTCCCTCACTCCCTGGTCCCTCGCTGTGAAACTGATATTGACCGCATTTGGGTATCGTTGCTAGCACTGTGTGTGTTCTATTCTAGCGCTGTGTGTGCATTCAATCCTAGCTCATTTTGTATAGCGCTGTGTGTGTTCTAATCTAGCGCTGTGTGTGTTCTATTCTAGCGCTGTGTGGGCATTCAATCCTAGCTCATTTTGTATAGCGCTGGGTGTGTTCTATTCTAGCACTGTGTGTGTTCTATTGTAGCGCTGTGTGGGCATTCAATCCTAGCTCATTTTGTATAGCGCTGGGTGTGTTCACTGCTGCTCGCTCTGCTTAGCGCTGTGTGTTATCTGTGAGGGCGCTGTGCTAGCATCACACTGTAACTCGTTTTGGAGAGATTTAAACTGACCTGGATCAGCCTTTGGCGCTGCTCGCTCAGCTCCGCATTGCAACGCTTTGGTTTACTGTAGACGCTTTGAATCCATTTGCTGCCCCTGCCTCACTTTCACTTTGACCCTCCATTTTGTTTGTGTTGGTGCTCCCTGGGCTGCCCCTCCTCCCCGCTACCGCCTCCCAGCTGCTGCCCCTCCCACGCTCTGCCCCTCCACCATCCATTTATGACCATTGCCCCCGCGCACAGCGTTCACGCGCAGCGACCGCGCCCAATCCGCGCCGAAGGTGCGCCAAAGGTAAGCCCGTCTACGCCCGTCCGCGCCTGGACAGCGCCCAGCGCCAGACCCCCTGTCCCTCGCATTGCCCAGCTCCCCCGCGTTACCTACGATGCCACCACCCTCCTAGCCCTTAACCCCGGCCGCTCCCCCAACTGCGTCCAAGCCGCTCCTGGACACACCCATGGACCTTTCTCATGCTACTCCTGCAAATTCTTCTGCACCGTCAACCAGTCCGCTACGATCACACCTCAGTTTCCCGACACCAACCACCTACAATGCATCTTGCTCAACACCCGATCGGTCCACAGGCACGCCATTGACCTATGGAATCTTCTAGACACCATCTCTCCGGACGTCGCCTTCCTAACAGAAACATGGATGAACGCCTCCTCCGCCCCAGACATCACCATTGCCATCCCAGAAGATTATAAGATCATACGCAAGGATCGTACCGGCCACACAGGAGGAGGAATCGCTATCGTCCACAAGAAATCCATCCAAATCTCAACCAGCTCTGACGTCAACCTCGCCAACTCTGAACACCTTCACTTCCAGATTCACATCGACCCCAAGACCACACTCAGAGGCACCCTCCTTTACAGGCCTCCAGGACCCCGCGCTCAATTTAGTGAGGACATCACTGACTTCATCACTCCACACGCGCTCCCCTCCAAAGACTACATCCTTCTGGGAGACCTCAACTTTCACCTTGAAAAGAACAACGACCGCAACTCCACCACCCTGCTGGACAACCTCGCCAACCTCGGACTTAAACAACTGGTCACTTCCCCACCCACATCGCAGGTCACACTCTCAACCCTATCTTCACCTCCAGCAATCATGTCTCCTTCAGCCACACCACGAATCTCCTTTGGACTGACCACAGCTGCGTTCACTTTACCTACAACAAGCCCAAACCCAACAACCACCCCCAACCAACTCTGCAAAGAAACTGGAACAAAATCACCATCGACCAGATCTCCTCATCGCTTCTCCTAAACCCCCAAGCCCACTCCTCAAACCCCGACCAAGCCGCCACCAACCTCACCCTATGGCTATCCAACAGCGCCGACACCCTAGCACCACTGAAAAAACGACAAAGCAAACTTGGCAGCAAAAAGGCCTCATGGTTCAACGATGATCTTAAGAAATCCAAGAAACTCTGCCGCTCCCTTGAGAAAGCCTGGAAAAAAGACCCAACCACCAACACCAAGGACGCCTTCAAAAACGCCACCCGCATACACCACCAACTGATCCGAAAGGCCAAGAAAACCGCCTTCAAGGAACGACTAGATAACAACGCCCACAACAGCAAGGAACTTTTCAACATCGTCAAGGAATTTACCAACCCCTCGGCCAACTCTAACGACATCACCCCCTCTCAAGCCCTCTGCAACTCCCTAGCCTCATTCTTCCACAACAAAATTGCAGACATCCACAACAGCTTCGACAACGAACCCGGAGACCAACCCACCCAACCATCTGCTGGACCTTCACCCCCCTCAAACATCCTTAATGACTGGAACACAATCTCCACTGAGGACACCATCCGCCTGATGAACTCCATCCACTCAGGATCCCCCACAGACCCATGCCCTCACCACATCTTCAACAAAGCAGACTCCATCATAGCACCGCACCTCCGTGACGTCATCAACTGCTCCTTCAAATCCGCCACCTTCCCGGAAAGCTGGAAACACGCTGAACTTAGCGCCCTTCTGAAGAAACCCACAGCGGACCCCACCGAACTCAAAAATTACCGCCCCATCTCGCTCCTTCCATTCCCGGCCAAAGTCATCGAGAAAGCTGTCAACAACCAGCTCGCCGCCTTCCTCGAAGCCAACAAATCCCTCGACTCCTCACAGTCCGGCTTCCGAGCAAAACACAGCACTTAGACCGCCCTCATCGCAGCCACAGATGACATCCGAACTCTACTGGACAATGGAGACACAGTCGCCCTCATCCTCCTCGACCTCTCCGCAGCCTTTGACACAGTCTGCCATAGCACCCTTCTACATCGCCTCAGAAACATCGGAATCCAAGGAAAAGCACTGGAATGGATCACCTCGTTCCTCACCGGAAGAACCCAGAAAGTCCGCCTCCCACCATTCAAGTCAGAGGCCACTGAAGTCATCTGCGGCGTACCACAAGGATCTTCACTCAGCCCCACACTTTTCAACGTATACATGAGCCCCCTCGCATCCATCGCCCGCCAACACAACCTCAACATCATCTCCTACGCGGATGACACTCAACTGATCCTTTCACTCACCAAGGACCCTAGCACCGCCAAAACTAACCTACACGAAGGAATGAAAGAAGTAGCCGAATGGATGAAACACAGCCGTCTGAAACTGAACTCTGATAAAACAGAAGTCCTCATCTTAGGTACCTCCCCCTCCGCATGGGACGACTCTTGGTGGCCAGAAGCCCTTGGAAAAGCACCCATCCCGACGGACCACGCACGGAACCTGGGCGTCATCCTGGATTCCTCACTTTCAATGAACAGACAAGTCAACGCCGTCTCCTCATCCTGCTTCAACATTCTTCGCATGCTCAAAAAAACATTTCGTTGGATCCCCACCGAGACTAGGTAAATGGTCACCCACGCTCTGGTCACGAGCCGACTGGACTATGGAAACACCCTCTACGCCGGGACTACCACTAAACTCCAGAGAAGACTCCAACGAATCCAAAACGCCTCAGCCAGGCTCATATTAGACATCCCGCGTAGAGAACATATCTCTGGTCACCTGAAAGACCTCCACTGGCTTCCCGTCAATAAGAGGATCACTTTCCGGCTCCTAACCCACGCACACAAAGCACTCTACGAAATCGGACCAGAATGCCTCAACACACGACTGTCCTTCTACACCCCCTCCCGCCAGCTTCGTTCTTCCAACCAAGCCCATGCCACGGTCCCTCGCATCAACAAGACCACCATGGGAGGTAGATCCTTCTCCTACCTGGCAGCTAAAACCTGGAACTCACTTCCCACTTACCTTCGCCTTACCCAGAACCACCTAGCATTCAGAAAGCAACTTAAAACGTGGATATTTGACAAGTAATTCCCCACCCCTCCTTAAGCGCCTTGAGACCCTCTGGGTATGTAGTGCGCTATATAAATCCTTGACTTGACTTGACTTGACTTGAGTGTAGAACACCAAATATATGCAAACAATTGTGAGAACTGCAATAGGGATCGCAGTAGCGAACCTTGCTACCGGCTACCAGTCAGAAAGAGCGTAACGCTGCCTACACCCCATCCTGCGTCCTATTAATAGTTAAGGCTAAAAACACTTAAATATTGAGGCCTCCAGCGCTCGGCTGACGCTAGAACGGTTATAAAAGATTTGCGAGTCTTTATCGGCACATACGCAATTACCACGTTCCATTCTGACCAGGGTCCTGCTTTTAGCTCTCGAGCTTATAGGGAGGCCATGGCTAGCATGGGAATTGGGTTGCGGTATTCTTGTCCGTCGCACCCCGAAGGGAACAGTGTGGTAGAAAGAAAAAACCGTGGCATAAAGCAATCTATAACAGCGAAGGTATTAGGTTCAGGCGCTGGGTGGGTCAAACATTTAATAAGTGTCCAAACTAGTCTTAACAACATGCCAAGAAATTCTCTAAAAGGTTTCAGCCCATACGAACTATTGTTCGGAATTAGAATGCATGTTCAGGACCTCGATAGTCAGATGTCAGTGGTACAAGAAGAAACAACGCACTTTGATGTAAAGGATCGTTTGGCTGTTTTACAGGAACTGAACGAAACAAGAAAATCCTTAAGCAACATAAAGTTAAAGCAACAGCCAAGTACCACTGACGAGGCACCACCAGCAACAGCCCCAGCAAGGCCTGTCTGGATTCCAAAGATTGGGGATCTAGTCAGAGAAAAGATCGCGGTGAAGAAGGAATTTGGGCCTTCTTACAGAAAAGCAGTACCTGTCTTGGCAGTCACCGGAACAAGATCAGTTGTGCTACCGCCCCTTGCTGGTAAAAAGGAGAACAGAGTCGTGTCTATCGATCTGGTAAAACCACAAGCATGTGGCCTATAATCAACAGTAGGCCTAGTGGACTCCCAAGAAACAACAGAATACCCAAACTTGCAACAATCCAAGAGGTTCAAACTGAAAGACTAATCACATTCGATCAGCCTGCAGTGCACAATGAAGGACTATGCAATAATGCCATGGAACTCGTGCCTCTTGAGACACAGATTGAAACAGTTTGTCAAGAAACAACACCAGTCTACACTAATGTGGCATCAGAAAGTGCTACCGAGAGACAGATTGAAAGAACAATCCCAACAATTGACAGAACTGCCTCTGGTTATTTCATCAACTTCGACAACTTCTCTGAAGAGCAAAATGACCCCGAAGTGATGCCAGAAACAAAAAAGTATTCTAAAGAAACTACAACGGAACTCTTTCAACAAATCAAAGAATTGTATCTGGATTCACCGTTGATTGAGCATTGGATTATCTCAGGGGTATTCATACTCCTACTATGCCTAATTTTAGTTTTAATTTTAGGAAAGTTTATTACAATTAAATGGACACAGCAAGTCAGAACATCAACCTAGTCCTGAAACCACACAGATCATCCCACGTGAAGAAAAGAGAACTGTCAACAGTAAATGTCACAGCAATTCCAATACCTGGTGGGGTAGTATGGGAGAAAACAGACTATGAGATATATGGTCCGGTCGAAATCCTGAAGTATCCTCATCAACTGAAGGTTTCCTTAAGTGACTTTGGGACACCTAGTACATTCTCTGATGATTGGGACTTTAACAGTATTAATGACATGATGTCTGATTTAGTAATGTCAGCTAGATTCACAGATCATGATTATTTACAAGGTTCATCTAGTTATGAGCAGTTATTCTGTTACACCCACTATGGGGATCATTACTTGCATAAATCTGCACAGCCTAGAAATGTTTTTATGTATAATCAATGGGAACATTGTTCTACACCACCTAAAAGCAGTTCTAAAGCATTTTTTGAGAAATTCAAATACTTCTCAGGGTTTAACACCAGTGATGCAGAAACGTTTTATTACAAACTGTTAGATAAAACAGGAAGGAAAACAATGCTGACAAATTCTAAATTGATATATTCAGAAGCATTTTATGACAAAATGATGACATTTGGTTTTGATTATTGGAAAAATAATATTGAAAAGAAAACAATTTGGGGTACAAAAGATTGGCAGGTACAAGGCATTGAAGCACTATTTAGAACCTGCATGATGCCAGAACAAATGTTGTTTTTAAATGACACAATACACCAAACATCCTGTCTTGGCCTAGCTAAGATCAAAGACCTTAAAACACCGTCTATACCAAAGCCAATACCTGAGAATGCAACCACAGATATTGAGTTAGACGTGTCACAAATTTTACATTTCAACAGAACAAATCCTGATTGGAAAAAGTGGTTAATCTGGCCTACAGACACAAATAGCTGTCAAGATAGATTCCTGAATAAAACACAGGGGTTAAAAATGACCAGATTAGACTCGAGATACTCCCAGAGACAACATCCAGGGATGATAACAACATACAGTGTAGGGAAACTCTGCCTTGAATGGCTAACATCATCCACACTGGCTGAAATTAAGCAACACTTGTCTTTACTAAAAGATGGTGCTGATTTGCGCGATTTCATTCTTGGACCACGCAAACAGCGTCAAAAGCGTTTCATAGCGACCAGTATCTATGCTGCTTTCAACGAGGCTTGGAAAGTAAAGCAAATTGAAACTGCTGAAAAAATACGAGAAATTGATCGTATTAATTTGGAGAAATCACTTTCTGTAGTAGACAATGGGTTAATGACTCTGTCTTCCAGAATATATTCGTTGGACAATATTGTATCCTCTGCCTTTGATGTGATAGACATAGACTTGCTAATGTTACAACATGGCCAGTCTCAATTACGCTCTATTATAGAACTAGGCTGGACGCTGCAAAATCTTCGTTCAGGCTATGTGCCTTGGCGTTTAATCAACACGACGTCATTATTTTCCAGTTTTAACCTTACTGATAAACAGATCAGTTTGGCACAGAAAGGAGCAGACTATACAATCCTGAGCATCGAAAAACTCGAGAGATTACCATTGACAATGTCAGAGAGTCCTGTCATTGAATGGATAATACACGGAATTATCACAATTCCGATAACAACTTTCAGATTTAAAAAGTGCCTTGAGTACATACCTGCTGGCCAGTATGAACAATTGGGTAAAGGATATGTAAAATCTGAATGGAAATTACCATACACTCATTCTTGCTATAGTGACAGCGACAGAAATGTATTTCTTAGTGGTAACAACTGTAAACATTCACTAAGCGGTATACTTTTGTGTCAGGGTATTAATTTACACGGAGCATGTGATGGAAATTCTAACAACCTTTCATGCCACCAGCTAGTCACACCTGCAACTCAGATAGAGCCCTTCTTTATGCAACTTTCGAACGGGAGTTACATTCTTAGGACGGATCACAGATGTTGTGGCCTCGTGCCAGGGAAAAGTTATCTAGTAGAAGTAACATCCATGGTCAAATGCTGTATGCAAGCATTGTTTCCGAGTGGGCCTGCAGACACAGTGACTCCCATCTGGCCTCGTCTGAATCTCTATTTTATACAAATTGATACATTAAGCAAAATGAAATCTGTACTTTTACAGACAACAGTGCCTATAACGTCATCTAAAGAGACGTATGATCTTCTAGTTGCAAGGACAGCTACTGAAGTTCATGACCTTTTATCAACAAATTGCCCCGTGCATTTTGTAGAAATGTTCAGCCAACTCCTTAACATGTCTAGTGCAACAAGCATCCCAGGCATATTTAAGACAGTCTTTACGGGACTGCTAACACCCTTCCAGGCAATTTTGGGAATCTTTCCTAATTTTGTACACTCTGTTTTTGGCGGCATACCATTATTTTTGGGACTCGTCGCAGGGATTCTATTTTTGACCCTCCTGCTACGTTATGGCAAGCCTCGGCTCAGACATAGCTCCCATGGGAATGGAAGAGACAATCCTAGCAATGCGCTACCGGGACAGGATAACTAACGTCCTTGGATTGGCCAGGCTGAGAGATCTAAACATGACCTGGTTCCTTTCATTCAGACCGATATGGCAAAATTGCATTTTACCTGTGCTACGGTGTATGCTTTGCGGCGATGAATGCGTGTTGGACATCTGTCTTTCACTTCCATCAGCAGTACCAATGGACGTCGATACTTTGCTCAGTCCAATAACGGCTCACGCATTGTGTTGTCCCCAGCGGCTACCAATCCTGATGACGGCATTCGTGAAGACTCCTGTACTACAGCCAAGTGGTAACAGTGGAGCGAGTGACAAAAGCAACATCATCCAGGTACAACGTTCTGTGAGCATTGCTGGTCCCGACTATGATGACAGCAATCATTCTCACACCTGCCAAGTTACAGCGCTATCTAATTAGGTTGAACTATCACCTGAATTTGTAGACCAATTCTTTGAGAGCCTGTCTGATACGATGTTCTCACCCGTACAGAAACAATAACTTTTAGAAGCTTTTCCGACACACAGCGTTCCCATGAACTCTGAATTCGGCCTTCAGTTTTGATCAACAAAAACTGCCAAGAGCTTTGGAAATCTATTTTTCCCCGTTCATGCAATAATTCTTTGAATTGGACAATTTTTCTAATATTCATTTTTTTTTGGCACGAACAATTCTTTGCTTAACGTAAAAACTATTCTTAGAGAACAGAAGCTTCACACTTCTATTTCTAAACACATCTAGAGACATAAACAATGTTACACCAGCCTCTAGCGCATGTTATTACAATGCATTTTTATGTGATGATTTATCTCGCCTTTCTTCTGTCAGAGATACTTCATGTGTAATTCTTTATGCATAATCGTTCAATGATTTCTATGCTTCAAAAAACGTACAGTACCTATTGGACTGGCTCCCTTAGTTATTCTATGGGTTTGTAAATATGTATGAAAGTATGTAAGTAGCTGTATGGATTGCTTACTGGCTGTCTTAGTCAATGTTGGTGTATGCAACTGTGTCTGCAACTAGCTGTGTTAGTGATAAATAGATAAGTGCTATGAGGGTGTGTGAGTGAACATGTAAGTCCCTCTGCCGTTGGCTGACTGGGTGAGACAGAGGCTCAATGGTTTTGAAAACATGCATGTCAGTTACATTATGGGTGGCATAATCTATGTAGTAGTTGGCATAGAGGCCTGCAAGTGCACACATACATTACTGAAACTGAAAAGGACATAGCTTAGCATTCAAACATAAACTACAGTGACATATGGCATACCTACAGCCTATCTCAGAGGTGAGTTATGTGTACCAAATGGTGGGTTTAAGACTTGGCTGATTTATGGCAAGTCAAGCTGACACTAAAACTGAACATGTCAGTTTCAGTTGTAGGCCTCACCTGAAAATGCAGAGATACCCTCTGTAGTACTAGGTCTGAGCCACATTTAAAAGAATACTTGACTAGATGGGTGGCTAGCTAGTGTCAGTAATTCGTGGAATATGTGATAACTGTAGGAGTACACCTGTAGGAGTGACATCGGATGTTTAAGTAGGTATACTAATATATGACTGTCTGTTTAACTAACTCTATGGCTCACTAAATAAGTAGCTACGTGGCTGAAGAAATTGCTGGGTTCCTGTGTTAGTGAATAAAGGGTACGTAAGTGTGTCAGCATCTGCTTTTGATAGTGCTGTATTCATAACTAGTTTTTGAGCATGTGAGTGAATGTATAAGTGCCTCTGCAATGTCTCACTGGGTTAGACAGAGTCTATGCTTTTGGAAGCATTTATGTCACCTGCATTGTAGATGGTATACTCTATGTAGTACTTGGCATAGGGGTCCCCAAGTGCATGAATAACTTAGTAAACCTGAAAAGGACATATCTTAGCTTTTAAGCACAAAGTACTGTGCTTTATGGCACACCTACATCCTATGCCATACATGAGTTATGTGTACTAAAAGTTAGGTTTAAGACTTGACAAAGGGCTTTTCATTCCAAGTCAAGCTGACAGTGACAATGCACATGCAGGTTCTGCACTAATAGGCCTGAGCCATGTTTAATTGACTATTTGTCTGGATGGATGACTAGGATGTGTCAGTACTTGCCTACATATCTGAGTGACTGTAGGAATCCACCTGTAGTAGAGCCTTCAGTTATTTAAGTATGTGTGCCGGTATATGATTGTCTGTTTCAATAAGTCTATGACTCTCTAAATGTGTATGTAAATGGCGGAAGAAATTGATTTGAACCTGTGTTGTGATACAAGGGTATGCATGTGTGTCTGCAACTGCCTGAGATACTGAATGTGTATGTGCTTCTGGCTCTCTCTGACGGGGTGTGTGAACTCTATCTTTATCTTATTAGGAAAGTGAGTTGAAACATTCTTCTTGATGAAGAACTTTTACATGCCAAGTCGAACTGGCAGAAAGAGTGCAGAGACAGGCTCTGTACTTAAGCCTGGCCCATATTTAAAGAGTATTTGTCTGAATGGATGAGTAGGTTGTGTCAGTACTTGGCTACATATCTGAATCAATGTAGGTATCCGCATCTAGCAGTGTCATGATATGTGATAGTAAATGTGCAGTATATAACTGTCTGTTTTAGTAAGTCTATGGCTCTGTAAATGTGGATGTAATTGGCTCAACAAATCCCTTAGTGCCTGTGTTGGTAAATAGAGGGGTATGTAGGTGTGTCTGCAACTGCCTTTGATACTGAATGTGTAAGTGCTCTGGCTCTCTTTGGCTGGGTGTGTGAGTAGCTCTATGATTATCTTAATGGGTGAGTTGAGGCATGGGTTTGTCGTAAATATTTAATTTACCGTCTTAATTTCTATGCAGGTAAGTACTTAATCAATAATAACTCAATCGGAAAGAAAAAAACAGAGTCCCTGGTGTTAGAGTTCTTAGGGGTTTTATTCCTTAAAAAGGAATCGTTCCGGAACTGGATATCATGTTCCTGCAACCACAAGGGGTTCAGGAAGGGATAGAGCAATATTTTATTGACAATACATAGCTTATATACTTAAGTTACATTATAGAAACCAATACAGTAGGCGTAACAGCTGAGAGAAACAAGATAACAGCATTCACGTGGTAGTGATACGTAATTAGAAGGCATGAACTAGGCGTGAACATAGAGGTGTGTGCTAGAAACGTCACAGATAGGTATCATAAGTGGGTGGCAACAAAGCAGAATCTTGTAATGTCAGCAGAAATCTGAGGCCTAGATGCGTGCGCAGCTGCATGACGTGTGATTGACGTGGAAACTGGAGGGTGCAGGGGACTTGACATTTACACTGGCGGAAAGAGACAGAAGTCTGGCATGTCAGATCAACTCGTACTTCTATCATATCTGATATCTGATGTTTGGGAACCATATTATCTGAACGGAAAAGGTCTCTGGGGCAGAAGCTATTCTATACTGACAGTGAGTGCGTGTATAAGCGCCTAAGTGTCTGCATGAGAAGCGTGGGGGCATGGGCCTTCCATGGGAGCATGGTAACAGAGGCTATGAATTACTTGCACGGAGACAGTGAGGCCGGCCCTTCTGCTCTGCAGCTGGGGGGATGTTTACTTAAACTAGTAGGCAGGAATGCATTTTCGAGGAGCGGAACAGATAATTCGAAGGTTGAAGTCAGTCTTGGCAGGCAGCAGGCTGAGCTAAGCGCGGTGGGCCGCGCTGGAAGTAAGTCAGAGTTCACTGGTACAGAGACAGCCTGGGCTGAGGCTTTCAGAGTCAGAAGCCAGAAAAAGGCTCGATGGCAGAAATTCAGGGCCTACTTTGCCAGAGCTGAAAAACGTGTAAAGTACACTACAAAAAGACGTTGGCATAGCATACTTAGGAATGGACTATTCAACCCATTCAGGGTGGGTCTGAAAGAGGACATGTTAACGTTGGACGCAAATGTATTTGCGTCTTCATAGCTGGCACAGGAGGGAAGTTACATGCACTTTAAGCTGGTACATGGAGACGGTGGGGTACACGATAGGGAACACAACTTGACCATAAAATTTATATTTCCTCATTCCCTCCTTGTTCCCTACGGACCCTTCATGATATATCGATCCTCATGAATCGATCAGTTTGTTCTTGTAACATCATTTGCTCTTCTTTCCTTCTTTCACGTCTTGAGAGAAAACTGGAATGTTCAATGCATGATGTGGCACATAGTCCACAAATCGCTGGCCCACACTGTAGGCACAGGCAGCAACTGAATACTAGGACTAGGCCAATGCCTAGGAAGGATAGGATCTTCCATCCCCAAGCGGTTAACGTTGTCCAGAACCAACCGGACCAAGTCCAGGTGCCTGGATTCTGATGTATCAGATTGGCAATTTTATGAAGACGTGTAATAGCTTTGTATACGGATGGCGCGTTTTCTGGAATGAAAACACAGCAACTTGACCCGATGACCTTACAGGCTCCACCTCTATCTGCCAAGATGACGTCAATAACAAGACGATTCTGAAGAACAACAACCCGCATGGCGGACTGCTCTTCGGTTAAGTTACCTAGGGCGGAAGCAGTTTCATTTACTACTGCTTCAAGTGTTCTAGTTAATCTGCGTATTAGTTTACTATTCTGGACGGGGCCTAAGAAGAAAAAGAATCCTTTATTAAAATCTGTATATTGTTCCCATGCCGTTTCTGTGTAGTCGACAATCGGGAGATCTCTTCGGAGTCTATTCTTTACTAGATTTGTATTTCTGTGATAATCAGGAGGAGCTAGAAAAACAGGTGGCAGAAGGAATGCAATATAACAGGTACCATCCCAATCTGGAGGTAAGCGTATGTATGCGGTATGGCCACAAACAAAATAGGAATGACGGGTAGCTCTAAAGGACGATTTACCTTGATCACTGAATTCGACCACAGTAGTACATTTACTATGACCTAAGTGTACTGAACCTTTCTTACTGACACATAATTCACCAGTGACTGGTAATACTGACATAGCGGGGAGAACTGGTGCAGCTTCGGATTCAACAGTAAGAATCATAAGGTTAATTGTGTAATTACCTAATCCATATACTTCATTTTCTAGATCAGTTCCTATTCTAGTGGGGAGTCCCTTCTTATCAGGGTAACAGACATTGAGCAGAACTAAGTTCAAGTTTCCCCAAACCCAGCTCCCTTTGAAAACAGCAATATCAGGATCTAAGGAATTAATTATTTTAAACCATGCACCACAGGAGCCATTGTGAGTGAACGGGTACGGAAAGAGGGGCAGAGCTCCCTTGTATTTCTGGTAAGGAGGGAGT
Source organism: Lissotriton vulgaris (assembly GCF_964263255.1). NCBI lineage: Eukaryota > Metazoa > Chordata > Amphibia > Caudata > Salamandridae > Lissotriton > Lissotriton vulgaris. Next base: position 455,130,063 of record NC_141700.1, on the reverse strand, counting down.
CGGCCACATATCCAGCAGTTTGTAGCATTGTTAGTCTGATGGGAGTGATGTAACATACTAATGAATGTGTTGTTGCGCAGCGCAAGTCTGTAAGAAAGGTCGTGTGGAGGTAATTCACTAAAAGAATGTTCAGCAGAAACATTGTAAGCAGATTGTTCACGCTTGAAAATAGGGTAATAGATAGGAAGCAGTATACTGGCAACAATAATCAGAAGACTTAGAAAAAACATAATTAATAATGTCACTATACAGTGACTGCGAAGTGATTTGCAATATGTACGTTTCTTGAGTTGTCTCTCTCTCTCTCTATCTCGATCTAGGGGATACATGTCAGAAACTATTTAACCGATTCACCTAGGGGAGGACTTAAACAATTAAACTGTCTGACTTGCTAGATCGAAGTTTCAGTTTATACTCCTCTTGGGGAGTTTTCTCTCGTTCGGGAACTTTAAAGTCACTTGGCTCAATACAGTCTTTGGAAGGGGTGGACGAGTCTGGGTCTGGTTTCAGTTCGTTGCATTGTTTAATATGACTCGTGTGTATCCACCCCTTTCTGCCTTCCACCTTTACTGCTGTCCTCGTAGTAAGAAGGACGGTCTTCGGCTCTTTCCAGCGGGGCTCCAGCGGACTTTTCCTGTCAAAGTTCCTAATCAAGACCAGATCCCCAGGACGGACATCATGCGGCTTTACATCAGTGTTGTCAGGGAAGGCTGCGGCAACCTGCGAACGACATGATTGGAGTGCAGACATCAAGGAGGCAAGGTAATCTGTCAACATGTTACAATCAACATCAGTAATTTTCTTAGGAATGGGCGTCCCCCACATATTCGGTGGTCTGCCAAAGACCACTTCGTACGGGGATAGTCCTGATCTCGAGTGGGCAACCATTCTCATGTAGAACAGTGCAACTGGCAGGGCGACTATCCAGTCGACCCCTTTCTCTTGACATATTTTGCTAAGGCGGGTCTTTAGTGTCTGGTTATGCCTCTCTACAAGGCCTGCGGCTTCGGGATGTCGGACACAATGGAATTTCCACTGATATCCTAGCAGCAAGGAAACTTGTTTCATTAATTCGGATGAGAATGGCTGTCCGTTATCTGAGTACACGACACGAGGCAAGCCGTACCGTGGGAAGAATTCTCGAACCAGCTGCTTGGCAGTGGTCGGAGCAGTGTAATCTGGGACTGGATATGCTTCGGTCCAACGGGAAAGTGCACAAACAATTACGAGGACATATTTGAATCCTCGACAAAGGTTCATCTGGATATAATCCATCTGGAGAACTTCAAAAGGGTGATCGGGAGGATGAAATCCACCTTGCTCTACGGGGACACTTTTTCCTGGATTGAACTGACAACAGATCATGCAAGTACGCACTTTCTGTTTTGCTGCTGCTCGTAAGTGTTTATTGTGCCAGAGATTCTGTAAACTGTCTAACATCGCTTTCTCTCCTAGATGTGCAGGACTATGTGCTGTATTGATTATGACTTGAACCATAGAGTCAGGGAGAAACCATGTAGATTTTCCCTTCGTCATCCAACCTTGATCTGTCTGGATCCCTCCTAGTTCAGTCCATTTCTTTATTTCATCTGGGGTAGCATGTGTCTGAATATCGATTACATCTAGTGTGGGATCCCTGACTGTCATACAATTTGTCGGTACTATTGTCTTTGTCACGTCAGTTGTCTGGGTGTGAGTCAATGCTGTATGTTTTGCTGTCTGGTCTGCCAGGTCGTTACCCTGGGAAACAGAATCTGTAACTTTAGTATGTGCTTTACACTTCATGACGGATATGCCTGAAGGCAGATGTATTGCTTCTAACAGTGCTTGAATGAGGGAACCGTGTTGGATCTTGGCACCATGAGAGGTCAAAAAACCTCGTTCTTGCCATAACATTCCGAAGTCGTGTACAACTCCGAAGGCATAACGGGAATCAGTGTATATGTTGACATTTCTGTTCTTGGCTAGTATACAGGCTCGGGTCAGAGCAATAAGCTCTGCCGCTTGAGCGGACAGTGTGTCAATACGATGTGTTTCTTTAACTTCGGTTTCAGTGGTCACTGCATACGCGGCCACTAATTCTCCTGTACTTGTTCTTATACATGAACCATCCACATAAAGTGTCAGGTCTGGATTTGTCAGTGGAACATCTGTTAAGTCTCGTCGAGGTTTTGTTACTGCATTAATGATCTCTATACAATCATGCGGGGCTGGATCTGTCATAATTGTAGGTAACAGTGTAGCGGGGTTCAGAATGCTGCAGCGTCTGATTTCTATGTGTGGCTGGAATAGCGTTAATTCGTAACCTGTCAGTCGTGCTATAGTTAAGTGCTGAGTCTGGGTTCTGTTTAAAAGAACCTCTACAGCATGTGGAACTTGTACTGTTAACTGATGTCCTAAAACAATTGAGTCGCTCTGTCTGATCGCTAATGCTGTCGCTGCTACGGATTTCAAGCACGCAGGGAGTGCCTGGGCTACTGAATCCAATGTACTTGAAAAATAAGCGCAAGGTTTATGTGAACCTGCTTGGTCTTGAGTGAGGACAGACAATGCTGTACCATCACGTTCTGTAACAAAAAGTGTAAACGGTTTACTGTAACATGGTGTCGCTAAAACTGGTGCTTGGCATAATGCTTTCTTTAATTCCTCAAAGGCTTGTGTGTGTTCCTGAGTCCAAGGGAGGACAGTCGAAGTCGCTGCCTCCTGTGTTGTTAACTGAATGAGTGGTTTAGCTAGAAATGCATATTGAGGAATCCATTGTCTGCAGTACGAGGTGAGGCCTATGAAGGCCCGCACTTCCTTTTGTGTCTGGGGTTGTGGCATATTTACAATTAACTGAATGCGATCGGGAGTGAGCTGTCTCCCCACTTTGGACAGCAAGTGACCCAAGTACACAACTTGCTGAACACAGAATTGTAGCTTCGAAGGAGACACCTTGTGTCCCTTGTCGGCCAGAAAATGTAATACTGTCAGTGATGCTTGTTCACATTCGGGCTCACTTCGTGCGGTGATCAGCAGATCATCGACGTATTGCAGTAAAGCGGTGTTAACTGGCATTTGAATACAATCTAGTTGTCTTTTCAGTGCTTGACTATAGATGCTGGGGCTTTCTGTGAATCCTTGAGGTGCGCGGGAAAATTTGAAACTTCGTCCATTTAAACTGAATCCGAAGAGGTATTGGCTCTCTGGATCAATGGGTACACTAAAGAAAGCGTTCTTGAGGTCAATTACAGTAAAGAACGTTGCTTCAGAATCAATAGCAGTCAATAGGGAAGAGATATCGGGGACCACAGGGTACTGTGGAACAATGCATTTATTCAGTTCTCTTAAATCAATCACCAGCCGATATACTGGCGGTGCATTGGGATCAGTACGTTTAAGAATTGGAATGATGGGTGAATTACAGATATTGGAGTCGGTCTCTACGACCACTCCTTGGGCAATGAGCTCTTCAATGATTTCCAGTAAAGCCACTACAGCATTGGGTGGTAACTTGTATTGTCTGATTCGGGGTAAAACAACTCCTGTCTTGAGTGTAACACGGTATGGTGTGATATGCATACAACCTACATCAGTTGGGCCTTTTGCCCACAAGTGATCTGGTACATTTTTCAATCTGACATCAAACTCTCGTAATACATAATGGCCCTTGAAATCCCGCAGAAAGAGTCTAACTCCCTCCGGGGAACAACATATTATGGCTCCTAGAGCCTTCAATGTCTTTATTCCTAACAGATTTTCTGGACATGATTTCGTCAGTAACAGGTCTGTAACCCGTGATAATGGACCCACAGCCAGGGGGACGGGTTCTGATACCTCATTTACAATAGGCTGTCCTGAAAAACCAAGGGAAACATTCTGTGAGCCTGAGAGGGGTGCCCCTGGGACTTCGTCATGGCTTATTGTGGTGCGGCTTGCCCCTGTGTCAATTAAAAACTTTCTGTCTTTTCCCAATACTTGACTGTGTACATAAGGACCTTCTTGATCTACAGGAATTTCAATAAGAGGCAAGCCCAACTCCCTCTCTAGGCTGTTTCATGCGTATCGTTGGTAATCGGGGTAAGCAGATTGGGCATACTGGTACATCTGTTGGGAAACTTGTTGAGTCGCGGCAATGGGCTGTGGCTGTGATACCGCTACTGTCTGTGCTGTATGAGATGAAGCATGCATAGGCTGCGTATTCTGCATGGGCTGTACGTTCTGTGAAGTCTGTTGCTGGGCCTGGTCTTGTCTCGGTGGATGCGGTCTCTCTTTAGTTTTACCTGTTGCTATGTTATGTTTCAGAACTGGACATTCATGTACGTAGTGACCTGGCTGCTTGCAATAATTGCATGTCCCTTTAACGGGAGCTGCAGCGTGACCTGTCTGGGTCGTACCCTTTCTCTGGCTGTCGGCTGGAACTGATTGGGCCACTAACATTTTCATTTTCGTGTCTTTCATACGTTTCTGTTCATGATCTTGTTCTTCTCTAATTCTGTTCTGATGGTATTGTAACATTTGTAACATCTGTGATGGCGTATTTGCTTGCCATGTACTCTCAACCTTGTATACACGGTTTTTAACTGCTAACAGGGAATTCTCGACTAACTTTGATACAAAAAGATGCGGGTACGACTCGCTACTTGGTTTAAGACCACTATTAATAATAAAACATTTCTCGAATCTTGAATAGAAGTCACTAGTATCTTCATCGGGTTTCTGTTTACATGCTGAGATTGCGTCCCAATCTTCCTTTCTAGTTGTCAGTAATCTTGGCAGAACCTGTACTATCAAACCTGGTAATGCTTTAGTTTTCTCCCCAAGGCCTACCCCTGGGGTACGTTTGTTCTCTTCGTCTTCTATTTCTGCCCATACAATCTTTTTCTCTCCCACCTCCCATTCTTTTTCCTTGAGTTTCTCGTAGATGCCCGTGGGCAGCAGTACCTTTAACATTTTCATGATATCTTCATATGTGTAATCCCCCATCAGTAACATGTCTTTAAGTTCTCTGTGAAAACCTGCAGGGTCTTTATCATGGCACGGTACTAGTTTCTTCATTTCTAACAGTTCTAACTTGGTCAGAGGCATGTGTACATACACACGTTTCAAGGTATGATCGTCACCCATAACTGGATGCACTTCTCGTAAGGGGTTCTGACTTTCAATGCCATGCAGACGTTCCATATGATACATTTTCCTTTCTGGGGGCGGAGCGGGAACATATTCGGAGCTTACGAAAGTGTTATATCTATGTCGTTGTTCTAGAATTATTTGTATTAACTTGGTACTTAGACCTCTCCATCTATCCATAAGTAGTGCTTCTAATGTATCGTGTAAGGGACCTGGATCAGAATGTTGGTTTCTGTATAACGTGAGGAGGTGCTGAATCATGTATACACCTGCTAATTTCTGCTCGTCTGGGGAAAGGTTCAGAAATGTCTGTGCTACTGTGTCATCATTGTATATGTTCGGATTGTCAGCCCATAATACTGCTGACCGAGCTAGTTCTTGTTCATCCATAGAATTGAGTACGTGGTACCCTATTCGGTCTCGAAGCCTTTTATCAGTCTCTTGGAACTGATGTTCAGGAGAATTCGGTTTGGTTAAGCCAGAGAGAAAAACTCTCTTGCTTTCTGGACGAATGCCTTTCCTAAGGTAAGTTCCCTTACCTACATACGCTATCGTATCTGTAGTTTTTTCTGGTTCTTCAAGTTCTTCTTCGTCCTCGGAGGAAGCCTTTTCTTTCTCTTTTTCGTGTATTTCTATCACTGCTTTTCTTATTCTCTTGTACATACTGGCTATGCAACTCCCCTTATCATGTTTTCCTTCAGATATATTTTGGCCCCACTTGTTGAGTGCATCTAATTCATCCTGTTCTGTTTCAGGCCTGTCTCGTTCTCTTATTAGGCAATTTATAAAAAAACGTAGTATATATGCTTGAGTGTCAACTTTCTGATGCTCCATGGCATCCTTAATACTTTCAGGGTCTTTCCCAGTCTGAACAAAGTGATATATTCTATCTAGGTGCTCTTTCATTCCTGAAAATAACAGTAGGTAATCTGCAGCATATCGTAACCGTAGTGATGCCATCATCATTCTATCGTCTTTGCCGGGTACTGGATCATATCTGCAAACTGCAAGTGGTTCTTTGAGTATGTCGAGACGGGGTGATTTGAACGTGAAAGGACTCTGCATATCCCTAAGGTGTAATCTGTGTATTAATGGCGGGGTCCGAAGACCCCCTATCGCACCTCCTGAGGCGGAAGCTTGGACATTATCTCTCTGTGGAGTCTGTATCTGTACTTGAATTTGTCTTTTAGTAGGGTCAGGTAGAAGCGGTTTCGGTAGATCAACTTTAGGTGCGGGAAGTGGTGGAGGTGGAGGAATGGTGGGCGGTCGAACGGGGAAACCTGGTTGCAGTTGTGGCGGGTTGCCACCTCCGTCACCGTCAGTAGGCGGGACGCGAACAGGCAGATTGGTGTAAGCGGGTGCTACATCCTCTAGATAGGAATTCAGGAATATGTCTTTAGTGGTCCTGTGAGTTACTTTAGTTGGAACCAATGGTGGCGGCAGATTTTTCGGTATTTCTGAAGTGGCCTCCGGCGAACCCTCGGCCACGAGATACATACCGTTTACGAGATTGTTTCGTGCGTGGTCTATTTGCTCTGATTTTACTCGGATCCCTTCAGTAACTAATTCATTTTCTTGGGCTTTATCTGATTCTTTAAGTCTGTCTTCTCTACGTAGTGCTTTTTCAGCACGCTTATGTGATTCCTTACGCCAAAACTCTATGGCGTCCTTCTGAGATTGTCTGGCTTTCTTTTTCCATAGTGCTTCCTCTACCTTCATGATGCACTCGGCATCCCATGTTCCGGTAACAGGCCATCTGTGTCTCTCGTCTAGATGCTTAGTATAATCGGCCCATAAATCTAGATACAATATGGCATCTAAGCCATGCTTGTGGTACATAAAATTTCCAGGAGTGTCCCTAGGGGGGATAGGAATTTCTTCCTCTAGTATCCCTTTCCTAGTTCCTATCTGCTTTAACTTGTTGAAAAACGGCATCTTGTTTACTTAGTACTGAATGCTCAATCCTTGCTACTTAATACTGAATACAGCTAGTTATACAAGAACACAATAATGCACATTAAAACAGTCACACTCATACCACGACATTAATCACATGAAAAGACATTTGAGACATATATGACTACCCCCTATACCGGATGTACTGCTAAACAGCACAGATACACTGTCAGAGACAATGCAAAAACTTGAATAACTGATGTACTGCTAAACAGTACAGATACACTGTCTAAAACAGTGCAAAAACTTGAATAACTGATGTACTGCTAAACAGTACAGATACACTGTCTAAAACAGTGCAGACCGGACTTGTGTACCCAAACCCGTCTAGATACGTCCCAGCAATGGTACTCACCGGGAAGCACGGAAACAGAAGGCCTCGGAAAACTCGACTGGACTAGACCGGACTCGACTCGACTCAACACGTGGATACTTCGGAAACTGGTGGGCCTCTTGACACCTCGGACCTTGCTTCTTTCGGCTAGGCTCTGGTCGGGATCCTCCGCACTCCTCACCGCCTCGTCTGGGTGCTGATTGCAGTCTTCGTCACCTCCGTGGGCCAGAGGGAGATACAGGAAATCCTGCCGGTACGCGTAGTTTCCGTCTAACTGATGGCAGGGGACAGAGTTTGCAACGCACCAACCGGCGCGTGGGGTGGGGGAGGGGTCCCTATTCGGGCGCCAAAATGTCATAAATATTTAATTTACCGTCTTAATTTCTATGCAGGTAAGTACTTAATCAATAATAACTCAATAGGAAAGAAAAAAACAGAGTCCGTGGTGTTAGAGTTCTTAGGGGTTTTATTCCTTAAAAAGGAATCGTTCCGGAACTGGATATCATGTTCCTGCAACCACAAGGGGTTCAGGAAGGGATAGAGCAATATTTTATTGACAATACATAGCTTATATACTTAAGTTACATTATAGAAACCAATACAGTAGGCGTAACAGCTGAGAGAAACAAGATAACAGCATTCACGTGGTAGTGATACGTAATTAGAAGGCGTGAACTAGGCGTGAACATAGAGGTGTGTGCTAGAAACGTCACAGATAGGTATCATAAGTGGGTGGCAACAAAGCAGAATCTTGTAATGTCAGCAGAAATCTGAGGCCTAGATGCGCGCGCAGCTGCATGACGTGTGATTGACGTGGAAACTGGAGGGTGCAGGGGACTTGACATTTACACTGGCGGAAAGAGACAGAAGTCTGGCATGTCAGATCAACTCGTACTTCTATCATATCTGATATCTGATGTTTGGGAACCATATTATCTGAACGGAAAAGGTCTCTGGGGCAGAAGCTATTCTATACTGACAGTGAGTGCGTGTATAAGCGCCTAAGTGTCTGCATGAGAAGCGTGGGGGCATGGGCCTTCCATGGGAGCATGGTAACAGAGGCTATGAATTACTTGCACGGAGACAGTGAGGCCGGCCCTTCTGCTCTGCAGCTGGGGGGATGTTTACTTAAACTAGTAGGCAGGAATGCATTTTCGAGGAGCGGAACAGATAATTCGAAGGTTGAAGTCAGTCTTGGCAGGCAGCAGGCTGAGCTAAGCGCGGTGGGCCGCGCTGGAAGTAAGTCAGAGTTCACGGGTACAGAGACAGCCTGGGCTGAGGCTTTCAGAGTCAGAAGCCAGAAAAAGGCTCGATGGCAGAAATTCAGGGCCTACTTTGCCAGAGCTGAAAAACGTGTAAAGTACACTACAAAAAGACGTTGGCATAGCATACTTAGGAACGGACTATTCAACCCATTCAGGGTGGGTCTGAAAGAGGACATGTTAACGTTGGACGCAAATGTATTTGCGTCTTCATAGCTGGCACAGGAGGGAAGTTACATGCACTTTAAGCTGGTACATGGAGACGGTGGGGTACACGATAGGGAACACAACTTGACCATAAAATTTATATTTCCTCAGGTTGGATACTGCATATATACTTGCACATAAAGGTCTATAACTACAAATATGACTTAGTTAATTAAAACTACATGCAAGTAGAAAGCAGTATGCCCTTTAGCCTACCTACAGTTTACCATACGAATCTGTTATATGCAATAACTGCTGCATACATTAGTTCTGTATTGGTATGTCGCTGAATATCTATATACCTCTGACTCTCTCTCACAGGGTAAATGAGTAGTAATTGTTCCTTACATATGCACAAAACGTGTGCTATATGGGTAACACTGCATATTCAACTTCGCCTAGAAGTTTCAAACTACATACATAACTCAGTATTATGTAAGTGGGCACTATTATATAAAAGAGTCTTACTATCTAAGCACATACAAACCTGCCCTAGAACTTACCAACACTCATTCCAAAGGGTACTCTAAAAGGTAAGTGTCGAGTTTCACAGGGTCATGCATTCTGTACTGCTCCAGTGCATGTTTTCCCTTTATGAATTCTGTGACTTGCAGTGCTCTTTTAAAATGGAATAAATAAACACTACAAGTCTTACAGTTCATAGGTAAATATTCTATTTGAGCAGTATATTATATATGAATCTGTAAAAAGTTGCAGATCTTGTGGTACACTGTTAAGTATAAGCTTAAAGCTTATCAAGCAGTTTTAATACCAACTAGACCATGCTGTAAAACAACACATGTGCAATAAACAGTTCACATTGTTAAGCAACTTGTCACACAACTAGTCTGCACCTCTGACAGTCACATACTCACACACCTAGCAACAGACTTACTCTCCCACTAGTACAGATATAAAAACAGTAACACATACATCATCTTATAACGTTACAATTATTTTCTATATATCATACTGGCTTTCATCAACCTCACGCACACACATACCTTTTTCAATCAGATGATTTTCTTCAAACTTCACTATTATTCTCATACCTGAAATCTGAATTTGTTGGTCACATTTTTGCTTGCACCAAGACTAAGAGTTGGACGATGTATAAGACCTTACTAATCAAACCCCACTGATTCTCTGGTGATCGATATCGTTGAATTGTGAAGCTGAGCTTAATCGGGCAGTTGTAAGAGACTGCATATCCCGTTAACATGGAATGCAAATTCTGTGGTTAAAGTACATTAGGGAAACTTTTTTGTCTGTGGGTTTTGTACACATGCTTGAGAATTCAAATGAAATAGCAGAAAAAGACAAAATCTGCATCCAGGATTGTTTTCGAAAGTAGACAGGCCTCTAGGGAGGTGGCTGAAGTGGTAAAACCAGCTGTGAGAGATTACTGTGTAATCCAGATGAAAGATGGGACAGCGCCGTGTTTACTTTTGGTACAGAATGTCTAAGAACAAACGATGCTGATTAGACTTAGACAGCGTACGATTAGTTGGTTGTAATGTTTTACGCTAGCTCAATACTCCTCTTCTGATATATGTATTTGTCCTTGCAATAAGAAATTGCCTCAGTCCTTATTACACTTCATCATTTTCTGTAGTCATTGCCTACCTTACACTAGGAAATGTTGTATTTCCCCTGTCACGTAGGTATACATTTTTTTTAATGCAAAGCTGCCCTGCTCTATCTTCAGCAACTAAACGATTATGATACATGTTATCAGGTTGGCATTCTAGCACAGAGAAGAGTATGATGTTTCAAAAAGCTATCATGTTGGTTGTAAAACGATTATGATATTCCTAACTTATCTGGTTGCATTTCTTAAAATACACTTTAGTATTGAGAAAGAGCATGCTATCCAAATTGATGCAATGTTGTTTGTTATTTGCGATATATATCCCTTTTTCACTATTTTCCCCTGCCTCTGCTTCTAAACAAAATACTGTAATTCCTAATGGTGATGTATTTTAAGGAAGGCATACTTTTAGGGTACGTTTTTAATGTTGCATATGTTTAGTATGTGTATGTGTTTCTGTATACATTTCTTTGAATAAAAGATATGGGATTACTTTTATTGCTTGCATATTTTATGATCTTTGTGTTGAGATACAATAAAGACAGTGGGAAAAAAGAATTTGTTGGTCAAATAGGTTTTTTGGCTCATTTTACATAGATTCGAAACTCTCAGAAAATGCAAAAACTATGCATAGGAATAGCACTCCACTTTAATGGCAACCTTTTCAAGTTTGCACCCTCTGATACAATGGAAGTCAGCATGCCTTATATAATTAACTTTTGTAACTTCACTTCTGAATGGTTAGTATGTATTTACCCTGTCAACCACCTTTATAAAGAAGCTCAATATGGAAGGGTATTTGTGCATACTTGCAAATTATTTGTGTTCGTCATGAGGAATTCGCAAAAAATAATGTGAGTCCAAAAACCTATTTAGCTGGGTAGTCTTATGACTTTAAACTATACAACACTTTATAAGACAGCCTTCAGACAGACACAAACCTTTATTCATCAAAAATGAATCCATACATTTCTATTGTACAAAATTCAGAGAACAATCAAGTTAGGTTTGTTAAACCAGGAGCACACCTCCATTTTAGCTGCTTTCCCTTTTGAAAACTGTCTCATTCAGCTTCAGTCTTCTCCTATCTGCTTCACTTCAAAATGGTTAGAGTGTGGATTGTTGGCCATAGCTATGTCTTTTGAGCTAGGGAGCCTGGTAGAAAGAGCGACATTGACAGAGATTTGGGGTTGGCTAATGTGAACATTGTGTGAATTGGCCAGAGAGGGTCAAAGTGGCATCAAATGCTACATTTGGTTGAAAGCATTATGGACTGCCAACACCCTGATCTATTGACTGTGCACTGTGGTGGCAATGACCTAGGCACACTGACTGGGGTAGGACTGGAAATCCTAATGAAGAATACCTTTGCACAATTAATTGCACTTTTCTCACACACTGCCTTGGTGTATTCCATCAAAAGCCAAAAGCAGAAAATGACATGGTTTAATCAGTTCTATCACAGATTATCAAGCCAGGAAACATGTTAATAAAACTGTTTCTGCATAGCTGCAATTTGATATGCATGTGATCTATAAAAGGTATGGAGTTCAGGCAACAGGGTGTTTCTCAGCAACTTAAAGCTCTGTATCCTGTCTTATATGTAGCTGTCTTATATACACAATCAACATAAAGTCTCTTTTCAGAGCCACCATAATTCTCCAAAATTGTGTCCTTTTTCTTCATAATTTTTTTTTAATGTTTCCAAAATTCGCAAATACGCAATACAAAAACTAACATTCATAAGACACTAGCACATTCAAAATGCAAAACTATATAAGTGATTCTGTGCATTACACAAGGTACAACAGTATCTAAAGCATTCTATAAGTACATGTATGAGTCTCTGAGTGTGCCTGTGAGTGGGTCTATGAGTGTTTGAGTGGGTCTGTCAGGGGTGTATAGGTGTCTCCATGGATGTGTCAGAGAGTCTAGGAGTGTGTGAGTCTGTAAGCAGTCTGTGAGTGGGTGTATGAATATCTGAGTGAGTTTATGATTAAGGCATGACTGTCTAAGTAGCTCTGTGAGTGGATGCAAGAGTGTCTGACTGGGTCTGTGAGTGGGTGCATGAGTGTCTGAGTAGGTCTATCAGTGAGTGTGAGTGACTGAGTGAGTTTGTGAGTGGACACGTAAGAGTCTGAGTTGGTCTGTGAGTGAGTGCATGAGCTTCTGACTGGGTCTGAGTAAGTGTCAGAGTGTCTGTGTGAGCTTGAGAGTGGGTGCATATAAGTGATTCTGGGCATTACACTGGGTACATCAGTATCTAAAGCACTCTATAAGTACATGTATGAGAAACTAAGTTCCACTAGGTATACAAAGGCTCCAAAAATACCAGAACAACTATCAACCATCAACCTGAAGCGGCTTAAGTCGTCATGGAACTGGTACAATGACTAATGCAATGGCGCTGTGCCTGATTGGCGAGAGCAGTCTACTTAACCACCGGGAACTATATACCTGTTTTGTCGACTTTAAAGTGGCCTTCAACCGTGTTGAAAAAGCAGGGTCTGCCGGAGTCAATCCTAATGCCGATCATCAACCTGTATCGTAACACCTGGATGCAGGTAAAAATCAATAATGCGTGTAACAAGAGGGAGAGAGAGGACTAGGTAGCTAGTCCGAGTCCCAGAAGGCTTAAATGTGATTAAACAAAGAGGACTAGCTTAAGTTGACCAAAGCGTTGCAGTACTCAAATTAGTTCTGTCACGGGCACCTTGTTGGTGTATTTATGAAGCCCTCACCCACCAACCTAGTTGGTGGCATGCTTCAGCATCGGGCCCACCCAGTGACACCTAGTATGTCCCTGGTGTGCTATGATGCCTGATTACAGTGGAGCTGGTATATTGATGAGAGTGCAGTTGGAGTTCTGGACTTTTTGGTTCCGTCCAGAGGTGTCAGGGAACAACACCCAAAGACCCCGGAGTTCCACCTGCCTTGGTGCACAAATGAACAGAAACACGGGCTTCTCGATGGTGGCGTCAAAGACCAAAGGTTTATTACTGCAGGGACACAGAAGTCACAGAAACTACGCATGGGCAGTAACTAGGAGCCTGTTCGAATTGTACAAAGAGGGTTGCTCCTTATATACTAAATTTTGGCCTTTAGGCGAATTCTTCACATGTTAGTACATTCCCAAACCTTTGTGTCATAAACAATAAATATTTGGCGTACACAGGAATCGTCGACAATATCTGATGTCAAAACATTACGAACGAGGGGTTCCCACTTTTCCATCATCATCTTATGTCAACTTTTCATTCAGGACCCGGACCGCCTCATTGTAAATTTCGTTACCTCCCCCTAATAAAGGCCCAGAAGGAAAGGAGCAGAGCCAGGTGCAGAAGATAGAAAAGCAGGATAAGGGATGTTTGTGGGTTGTAAATGGGCAAGGCTACCGGCTTCGGCCGCCTAATCGTGATCAGGACAATGGACACGAAGACCAGTTTGGCAGGACTGGCCTCGGGCAGAGGAGGTAGTCTTTGTTGAGTCATGCAGCTACAGCGTGATCTGGTTTAAGGTGCACGTGTCATGAAAGAGGTGAATCTCCGGCTAAGGCTACGTGTCCTTAATCGAAATGAAGTGATCAGAGGCTATTGCGTATGTGAGGGCAAGAAACACAAAATGGCGGCCATGATCTAAGATGGATGCCGTGGGTAGATCAGAAATGTGTTTATAAAAGGAGTGCTCTTGTTCGTAGCGTAGCGAAAACACCAGGATATACTAAATGGATCATTTGCGGTTCGCTGATACCAATATTATGTATTTCCGACAATATTGAAAACACGGGTTCAAATCGTCACGGAACCTCAGACCCTCCTTTTGCCCTTACATAGGCAATTACTCAGTCTACGTCAGAGTCTAATTCTATGCTCATCAGGTCAGTGACATGCTGTTGTATCATCATCCTTTCTCGTGCCTTTTCTCCAAACGCAGGTGGTTTCCTAAAACAAGTTGCAGCACAAAGACTACACAGAGCAGGACCACACTGGATAATCAGGCAACATGAGAATAGGAATACTAAGATGACACCAATGACCATTAGAACCTTCCATCCCCACGCTGAGATCAGAGTCCAAAACCACTCCATGAAGGACCAGTTTCCCTTGTCTACGTGAATAGAGTCGGAAATCTTGTGTAGCTTAGAGATCGCCTCATAGACTGTTGGAGCATTATTAGGAATAAAGACACAGCAGCTCGATTGGATCATTTTACATACCCCACCTCGATCTGCAAGGATAACGTCTAGAACCATACGGTTCTGCAACGTCATGAGTCTATCCGCCTGAAGCTCAGCTGTCAAATTGCTAAGGGCACCAGCAGTTTCGGTAATAGTAGATTCAACTACCCGTGTTAGCTGACGTATGTTTCTACTATTGGCCATAGGCCCCCAGAATGGAAGGAAGCCTTTGAAGAAGTCTCCAGCTTCCTGACCAGCAGTATCTTCCTTGCTGAAGACACCTCTCGCTACTCTGGTTCTGTGGTAATCAGATGAAGCAGTGTATGTCGGAGGCAACAATCGAGCAATATAACATGATCCTGAAAAGTCGGCAGGCAACCATGTATAAGCTCTATCTCGACAGATGAAGTAGGTACCCCTAGCAGTAAGAAAGGCAGGGGAAGAGTTAGCCGGAAACACATAAGTCTCTACGCACTCACTCCTCCCTAGCTGAGCTCTCGGATTTCTCCCATTCCCTTGCAAACAGACCTGACCTCGGTGAGGTACGACCCAGATTGGAGTTGAGCTTTTACGCTTGCTTTCTCCTAAACTAAGGCGATACTCTGAAGTATTCCAACTTAAATACACTCGCAATTCGTCTCTAGGGTATGATGGAGTATTATTGACGTCCTTGACCATGTCAATAATTCCCTGGACTAAAGCTTTGTTGGCAGAGTTATATTTAGTGGAACGTGGTGGACGTGGAGGATAGGTTTCAAGGGCATAAGCAAAGATGGTTTGAAGGGCCTGAAATGATCCATTGTAGCTGAAAGGCAAAACCAGATAAGGAATACCTTTATCCATAGTGTGGGGTATCAAGCCACACACCCAGCAGTCTGTAGTGTTAACTACCAGTTGGTGTTGATGCAAGAGCTGTACAAAAGTGTTGTTAATGAACTCTGAGCGTCGGGCTTGCTCATGTTCAGGAAACGAATGAAAAGAGTGTATAGAAGAAACAGTAGAAGTAGCAGGATTAAGGGGAGGTACTGTAGTAACTGGTACAAAAATTAAATTTATACTGAAGACGATTCCACTCACCAACGTTATCAAAACAATCAAGAATGTAATGGCACATTGCATCAAAAAGCATTTGCTGTGAAGAATTCTATAAAGTCTGTTTCTGCGAACATAAATCACATTTTCTCGTTGCAGCGCAGGAAGCTCCATCTTCTACAATCCGCTCGCGACCACTGATGATGTGTACGTAGATGAAAATGCCTCTATCGGCCCTGGGAGTTCCCAAAACCAACAGAAAGATCGACCTTGTGTCAGACCCCTGCAAATTCAACTAGGCACACAGCCACGACCCTACGGCTACCCAGACGGCAAGGCAATTTTAAAAACAATAAAACAATAGCAAACTTCCTGGCTGAAGGCAAAAGTTCAAAATTTCAAAATATCACAATAGGCAGTTGCCTGCTTTATTTGTCCATTTTACGGTTTCGTAAATTATATCTTTGCTTCGCAGGTACTGTCTGATCAGCAAATAGCGTTTCACTGGTAGCTGTTGCAGTGTTCAAGTTCGCAGATGACAAAGTTCTTTCTGATGCAGGGGACAAATGTTCAGTGTTCAAAAGAGTCTTTTCTGAAGGAGAGTCAGAGCTTGGAGTGTCCGTGATCAATTCGGCATCGCTGAAAGGGATGAATTTTGGCGTGCTTTCAAATTCGGAGGAACCAATTCCCTTCTTCACCCAGTCGTCATAAGGAAGTGGCAAAGGTACACGCTTTACATGGGATGCATGCACCCAATGCTTGCGTCCAGCCACACGAACCGCTGTTCTCGTTGCAAGTAGGACTTGGAAGGGGCCGACAAATCTCGGCTGAAGGTTCTTCGTCCTCGCGAAATTTCTGATAACCACAAACTCGCCTGGTTTCAGCTGATGCCCTGGACTCTCCGGAGGCTTTGGCAAAGCATCGAAAACCTGTTGGTGAATAAGACTCAATTTAGCAGTCAAGTCGTAAAGGTAGTCTATCAACATAGGATATTCTAGAGAACAAAACTTTTTAGGCCTCGGCACACCCCAAATATTTGCCGGGCGGCCAAAAACTATTTCGTAGGGGCTAAGCCCCACTCTAGAATGTACAGTTGCTCTCGTTGATAACAAAGCCAAAGGAAGTGCGTCTGGCCAGGCTAAACCTGTGGATGCTTGTATTTTAGCTAGTTGCAGCTTAAGGGTGCCATTATAACCCTCCACTAAACCAGCAGACTGAGGATGGTTCGCACTGTGGAATTTTTGTTTCAGACCTAGACCGGCACACACACTCTGCATAACTTTCCCTATAAACTCACTTCCGTTATCTGACCATACAATCCGTGGCATTCCATACCTAGGGAAATATTCTTTGAGAAGAATCTTGGCAGTTGATAGGGCAGTATTGTCCTTTAGTGGATATGCTTCGATCCACCTGGAAAAAGCACAGACTACCACCAGGACATATTTCAAATTATTACAGCGATCCATGTGAATGAAGTCTAGCTGAATCACTTCAAAGGGGCAGGAAGGAGGAGCGAAATGACCAGCTGGAGTTGGAGTTCCCTTGCCAGGATTATGCATCAGGCATACCATACAATTTTTCACCACTCTCTCTGCACACTTACTGATCCCATCATTCTTCCAGACCGGAGCCAACATGTTACAAATTCCTTTAGAACTTATATGCGCTACTCCATGCGCCATTGTCACCACTGCAAGCACATACGCGTCAGGCAACATCCAACGCTGCTGTTCTGTCAAATCAATCCAACATCCATTCGAATCCAACTTGCCCATACTTTCTCTCCATACACGTTTTTCTTCCTCAGTTGCTTCTTTCTGAATCTCTTTCACACTTTCCATAGTATCCTCACACATTCCAGAGTCAGCAATCCATCTTGCAGACGTAGCAACATACATTCTGCTCATCGTGTCTCTAGCTGTCTGTTTAGCAATTTCATCAGCAAAAGCATTCCCACGACCAACATCATCCGTGATTGCTTTATGAGCACTGCACTTTACAATCGCAACTTCAGTCGGCAAGGTTAGAGATTCCAACAAGTCGTTAACTAGCTGACCATGTAGGATCTTAGTCCCATGGGACGTAATGAAGCCTCTTTCTCTCCCCAAACGGCCAAAACTATGGGCCACGCCAAATGCGTACTGACTATCTGTAAAGACATTCACTCTCTTTCCCTTAGCTAAAACACACGCTCTTGTTAGAGCTATTAATTCTGCAGCTTGGGCAGAATTCTGACTCACTCTTGCAGTCTCCACAATCGTCTTCAAAGTCGTTACTGCGTAAGCAGCAGTCACATCACCATTCTCCAATTTAAAACATGACCCGTCCACATACAGCGTGCCATCTGGATCGGATAACGGAGAATCCTTTAAGTCGATGCGTCCTTTTGTCTCTTCCTCCGTTTTAAAACAACAATCATGTGGCTCGGAATCACTCGACTCTTGATCAGTCGGCAACAGCGTTGCTGGATTCAATACATTACATCTTTTGATCTGAATATGACTCGCTAGTAATGTCAGCTCGTAACCAGATAGTCTCGCACTGGTAAGGTGTTGTGTCTTCGTTCGATTCATGAGTGTATCCACCGCATGAGGAACCATGACCACTAGCATGTTGTTCATCACCAAACCAGCAGATTGTCGAATGGAAGCCGCAGCTGCCGCTGTAGCTCTCAAACAACTAGGCAACGCTCTAGCTACCGGATCTAATGTTGATGAAAAATACGCACAAGGGCGTTGTTTATCACCAAACTTCTGTGTCAGAACACTCAACGCGCAACCTTCTCTCTCATGAACATAGAGCGTGAATGTCTTACTGTAATCAGGTGTACCCAATACAGGAGCTGAACACAAGGCTTTTCATAATTCAGTAAAACTTTCTTGACATTCATCAGACCATGGCACCGGACTCGGAACATTTTTCCCAGTCAAAGCTACCAACGGTTTTGCTAAAAGAGAAAAATTTGGGATCCACTGCCTACAGTAAGAGGTAATGCCTAAAAAGGCACGTACTTCTCTCTGTGTGCGTGGAACACTCATCTGTGTAATTGCTTTTATTCTCTCTGGGGTCAACTTTCTTCCCTCCTTTGACAAGAGATGACCTAGGTAGGTCACTTCTTGGCAGCAGTATTGCATTTTTGAAGGTGACACCTTGTGATTTAAATTAGACAAATGATGCAATAACGAAATCGTAGCTGCTTTGCAAGTTTCCTTGTCATCGGCAGCCACTAGAAGATCGTCTACATACTGTACTAGAGCAGAACCTGGAGGAAGGACAAAGGAATCTAACTGGCTTTTTAATGCTTGACTGTAAATAGATGGGCTCTCACAATAGCCTTGTGGAGCGCGTTTAAATCTGAAACTGCGACCTCCTAAACAGAAGCCAAAAATATCTCTGCTTTCCTCGGCTATCGGAATGCTGAAAAAGGCATTCTTCAAGTCGATGACTGAGAACCAAGTGGCTGTAGCAGGAATCAATGTTAACAAGGCAGTAATGTCTGGGACTACAGGAAACTGCGGCACTACAATCTTATTAACTTCTCTAAGGTCGATAACAAACCTATAAACTGGAGGCTTTGTAGGATCAGTTTGTTTCAAAATCGGTAGTACAGGACTGTTACAGACATTTCCTCTAGTTTCTTCAACCACACCTTTCTTAATCAAATCTTGCACAATCAATAAAAGTGCACGCTCACCTTCACTAGATATTTTGTATTGAGGAATTCTTGGAAATTTTACATTCGCTTTTAAAGTTACTACATATGGTGGTATTTCTAAAAGGCCTACATCGTTAGGACCAGTCGCCCAAAGAGAATCAGGGAGTGAGCGTAGCTCTGGCGGGAGTGCATCCATTGACAAGTACATCGGAGAAGTGATATTTTTACCCAACGTAAGCTGTACTCCTTCCGGAGAACAGTACAATGTCGCATATAGTCGTTTTAACAAATCTAAACCAAGCAGATTTTCATTACAACCTGCCGTCAAAATCAGAGGTGCTTTCAAGTGACATGGTCCAACAGAAATAGACAAAGGACCAGATATCGGGTTGTAAACAGGGGCGCCTGAAAAACCTACAGAAACATTTGTTGAGCCGGACAAAGGTGCGCCAGGGAGTTTCGCATGAATGATAGAACTTTTTGCGGCACCAGTATCCAACAGAAACGGTTCGACTACACCTGATGTTGCTACTGCGACATAAGGCCCACTCTGATCCACTGGAACTGATACTACTCCCTCTCTCTGTCCATGGCTGTCCTAGTACCCATTTTGCTGAAATCCCTCATCCACTTCACAATAGTCTTCAACAAGATATTGTTGAGATCTATTTTGCTGAGTAGACTGTCCATTTCGTTGATCAAAGTGATTTGAAGGACGATCATTCGTTTGTGGAGGCATAGCACCTCGCCCTCGACCTCTAGAATTTTGCACAAAACCACCACGACCTCTCTGAGCTGCTGCTGCATTATTTTGCGCTAAGATCGGACATTCATTTTTGTAGTGACCCTCTTTCTTACAGTACGCACACTGGTTCCACTGATATTGAGGTCTCGATGTACTATAGTCTGTTCTTTGATACAAACCCTGTTGCATATTAGTCTGATTTGTGCGAGGCGGATACGCCTGCTGCAAAAGAACTTTAGTCTTTAGATCCTTCGTTTTCTTCTCTGATTTCTCCTTTTCCTCTTTATCCCTGTTTTCGTAGTACTGTGCAGTCGCAAGTATTTGCGCAGTAGTGGACACAGCCCACGCACTCTCTGAATCCTTCAATTTATTGCATAATTCAGGTAGCAAATTATGCACAAATTTATCGACAAACAGTCTTTGCCCTCCTTCTGTGCTCATGTCCTGACCGCTATGATCTACAAAAGTCTCTTCGAACCTCGTGAAGAAGTCGGAGACACTTTCGTCTTTCTTCTGCCTGCATGCTGATAACTTGTCCCAATTAACACGCAATGCGGGCATCAGAGTCTTCATTAGGTCAATTATTCTACCTGGAAGATTAGCAATTAGGGGTTTGGGTTTTGCACCACCTACTTGCTGACCATCCGCTGCAGTGATAGCTGCCCAGTCACCACCTAAGGCAACTTGATGATCCTCTCTACGAATTTTAGCCCACACTGGTTGCGGAACTACGTTGCCAAATAACATATCGATGTCTGCTAAGTTCATTATACAAGCCTCAACTGTCTGTGTTAATTCCTTATAGTATCCAGCAGGATTCTTACGTGGATCTGGCAAGGCCTGCTTCACTGCTAATACTTCAGCTCGCTTCCACGGAATGTGTATCCACACTCTCTGGAATTGGGCTGGAGCGGCTACAATACCATTATTATGATCGGCTTGCACAGCTTCGCGCCAAATTGGAGGAACCTCCCTCATTGGATATTGACGACTTAATTTCGTCTTGCTTTTCTCTAAATCTCTCGGTGAACGAAGTGATGGATCATTCCTATAACTTAAAATCAGTTCCATCGCTTCTTCTATATTATCACCCACTATCATTCCTGCAGCAAACTCTTTCTGAACCTTAATTAAATCTTCTAAATTTGATTCAACATCGTCTTCTTCTATCTCCTCACGTAACAACGAGCACATCTCGTCAAAGACATACCGTTGCGTTGGTTCTTTCCACTGCATAAACGTATCTAGCACATCTCTCGTACTATATCTCCTACTCTTCGAAATCCATCTGAGAGCCGTGGAATCTAGAATTCCCCGTTCCTCAGTACTCGGAAGCTGACTACGTCTCTGAACAGAGTCGGAAGTAGGAGTCTTAATTAGGGTTTTATAGAAAGGGGACAGCATGTTAGACACAGAATCAGTGATTCTCCGACGAACAGAAAGTGGAGTCAACACACTCGCAGATGCAGAAAACACAGTAGAGGTAGGAACAGATAACGGAACAGTAGAAGTATCGAGGAAGATAGTTTGTGGAACAGTAGGTGTAAGCGAGACAGATACAGGTATAGAAGTCGGCAATCCAGGAGGAGGAGGAGGAGCCGTAGGAACATTTACATTGACCACAGGAGGTACAGGGACCTGATTCTGAGGGACAGGAGCAGGAACACCAGGTTGTCCAGCAACCGGCAATTGTACATTTGGTAAAGGTGGAGCCGTAGCACCTTGTGCATACGGTGGAGGTGACCGTAACAAATAAGATAGCAGAGGATCGTTTTCGGAATCCTCCAGTATCTTAGCTGTTTTCGATGGCAAGGCAGGATAGCACTTGTCGATCGCTAAATTGTGCTCTCTAATGGCCACCTCTATGGCTTTCTCACACTCGTTAGCCTGCAACTGCTTAGTTGCTTGTTCTAGGGTCAACTCTTCTTGCTCTTTTTGTTCTTTCTTTAACCTTTTCATTTCTCTCTGTTTGGATTCTTTTCGCCAGTAACGGAAAGAATCAAACATTGCCGGCCGGGCTTTCTTCCTAAACAATTTCGCTTCTAAATTGTCGAGAATTTCAGGTTCAAAACTACCATGCAGTGGCCAACTAAGGACACCATCCTTCTTAGTGTAACGGACCCACACCTCATTATAAGATATAGGACCCACACCATATTTACAATACAAGTCATACAGGGGAGTCCCAATCGGAGAAACCAGACATGAGTCCTCCAATCGTGAGTCACTGTTGCAACTAAAACAAGACAACATACAGTTTTTCCGACTTACCATTTTCAGTCCGGAACACAAAACAAACAAAACACGAAACAGATATGTGCACTCGAACCAAGAACTTAGGCCTACCAAAACGAACTGATGTATCGATACCCAAACTAAACCAAATAGATTATCGTAACTAGAACAACCAGTGATAATCTTACGAGACCAAACAAAACCAAGAACCAAAAAGGATTTTAACAACCCTCACAAAGTAACCAGCTAGCTATCACTAAATACTTAACTGAGGCACTGAAGACGTCACCACGGAGAAACCCGTCACGTTTCGCTGTACTAAGGACTGCACCTCGGGTCCAAGACAGGGCGACGGTCAAGGCAACGGCCCACTGCAGCCGTCCTGAACGGGAACCCTCGTGGAAGAGAACGTCGGGCCACTTTTGCGATATGCCGGGATCGATGAAGTGGGGCGCCTCCCTCAGGAATCTTGACACGAAGCTTCTCGAACTCTTCAGGCTTTTGGACCGGTACCGAATGACGTCGCCCCACGTTGGGCGCCAATTGGAGTTCTGGACTTTTTGGTTCCGTCCAGAGGTGTCAGGGAACAACACCCAAAGACCCCGGAGTTCCACCTGCCTTGGTGCACAAATGAACAGAAACACGGGCTTCTCGATGGTGGCGTCAAAGACCAAAGGTTTATTACTGCAGGGACACAGAAGTCACAGAAACTACGCATGGGCAGTAACTAGGAGCCTGTTCGAATTGTACAAAGAGGGTTGCTCCTTATATACTAAATTTTGGCCTTTAGGCGAATTCTTCACATGTTAGTACATGCCCAAACTTTTGTGTCATAAACAATAAATATTTGGCGTACACAGGAATCGTCGACAATATCTGATGTCAAAACATTACGAACGAGGGGTTCCCACTTTTCCATCATCATCTTATGTCAACTTTTCATTCAGGACCCGGACCGCCTCATCGTAAATTTCGTTACCTCCCCCTAATAAAGGCCCAGAAGGAAAGGAGCAGAGCCAGGTGCAGAAGATAGAAAAGCAGGATAAGGGATGTTTGTGGGTTGTAAATGGGCAAGGCTACCGGCTTCGGCCGCCTAATCGTGATCAGGACAATGGACACGAAGACCAGTTTGGCAGGACTGGCCTCGGGCAGAGGAGGTAGTCTTTGTCGAGTCATGCAGCTACAGCGTGATCTGGTTTAAGGTGCACGTGTCATGAAAGAGGTGAATCTCCGGCTAAGGCTACGTGTCCTTAATCGAAATGAAGTGATCAGAGGCTATTGCGTATGTGAGGGCAAGAAACACAAAATGGCGGCCATGATCTAAGATGGATGCCGTGGGTAGATCAGAAATGTGTTTATAAAAGGAGTGCTCTTGTCCGTAGCGTAGCGAAAACACCAGGATATACTAAATGGATCATTTGCGGTTCGCTGATACCAATATTATGTATTTCCGACAATATTGAAAACACGGGTTCAAATCGTCACGGAACCTCACAGTGAGGTTGGGTGAGTTGTGATTTAAAACGGCTTGGTGGTGGTCTGTTTTATTTCACCACACCTTTTTAAAAAACGGTCCTGAGGAAAGCCAGAATACTCTAAGGCACTGGCTGAAACATGTCGACCATCTGAAGGACACAGGGGGCAGTAACTCGCCACCCTCACGCGTCCTGTAGCCTTACTTTTAACCGCTGGTGACGGCCCAGTTATTAAAATTGAATTTACCCTCGGGTACTAGGACCACCACCAAGCCGTTTTAAATCACAACTCACCCAACCTCACTGCACTCTCAGCAATATACCAGCTACACTGTAATCAGGCGTCGTAGCACACCCGGGAAATACTAGGTGTCACTGGGTGGGCCCGATGATGAAGCATGCCACCAACTAGGTTGGTGGGTGAGGGCTTCATGAATACACCAACAAGGTGCCCGTGACAGAACTAATTTGAGTACTGCAACACTTTGGTCAACTTAAGCTAGTCCTCTTTGTTTAATCACAAAAATCAATAATGGGCAAAGGCTAACCAGGAAGATACACACCTTTGATGGGTTGAAGCAAGGTTGTGTGTTGGCTCCCCACCTCTTCAATTTATTCATGGCCGAATTAACAGCAAGCCTTGATCTGATCAACGCCCATCCTCCTCGGCTGGGCACGCTTCGTGTAACACACCTATCATATGCCGATGATGTGGTTCTGTTAAGTCAGACTCGATTAGGCCTGCATCGGCTACTACAGCAGCTGACCCGCTACACAAAACAGAACATGATAGAAATAAATAACGCGAAAACAAAAACCATGGTCATAACCCGATGCCATAAACCACTGCCAACCTTTACAATAGACAATGTCAAATTGGAAGCGGTTGGAAGTTACAGGTATCTCGGGATACTGCTGGATAAGCGTCTTAATTTCCAGGCACAATTCAACAGCATGGAAAAGAAGGGCACTGCCCTAACGCGCGCCTTTATGAGCTTAGCAACCGAACTCAAAAGTCCCATGGTCTCACCACTGTTCACAATAATGAAAGCTAAACTAATTCCAACGATAGTTTATGGGAGTGTATTGCACCATGGCAAGAGCGCACAACTTTTGGATAAAGTGCAAATGAAAATGTATAAGCGTGTCTTCGCGCTACCAAGTAAAGCATCCCCGGCCCAGGTAAGACTGGAATTTGGCCTGAAATCTCAAGTGCTGCTGAGGAAGTATGAGACCATAAAATTCTGGTACAATGTCTGGATGCACCAAGAGATAATGATCTACTGTGCTATGTGGGAAACCATCATCAAATGTCCAAACTCAAACTATGCTAAGTACCTTAAAATGTCAATAGAATCAACACATCTGGCTGGACTTTGGGAATACAAGCTCCAAGTACCTTCATTCAAACAGGTGGTCAGGAAGGCAGCCATTAAACACTCATTGTTGGACGACAAAAAGCTTTCAGTCTGCGGTCACATGCCTGGATGACTATCCAATCATACAAAAAACTAGTGCCAGCACACTTCCTGGACCTGGCCTTTTCGCCCTCTATCAAACGCAAATACCTTAATATTAGGTTGGGGAGTCTGCCAACTAATGCCGAGCGTCCTAAGTGGAAGTTCCAAGAAAGTGAAGGGTGCAGGCTATGCGGTGCAGCAAGACAAGACTTTATCCACCTAATTACAGGAACGTCGGAATTGGTTGAAAGCCAAGTTCAAGCAGTTTGGAATACTTACCTGCAGGTCCGCGATTATACAAACATTATGCACAACAGACCCGCAATTCATTTCTAGGTCAATCAAATGTATTGAATATTTTGAGAAAAAGCAAAGAACATTGGCAACATTTTGAACTTGGAACTGCTATTCTTTACCCCAGAAAGACATTTGCTTCTACCTCCGTTTTTAAATTTTATTACTCTCACATTAGTGTAAATTGTCTGTGTTTTAGCAGGTTATCATATTTGTATTTTTTTTGTAATGGTTTTAATTAACTATACAATAAAGTTTTCAATACAATACATTTATGAGTCTCCGAGTGAGTCTGTGAGTGGGTCTATGCGTGTTTGAGTGGGTCTGTCAGGGGGTGTAGGTAAGTGTCTTCATGGGTCTATCAGAGAGTCTAGGAGTGGGTGAGTCTGTAAGCCATCTTTGAGGGGGTGCATGAATGTCTGAGTGAGTTTGTGATTAGGGTATGACTGTCTAAGTAGCTCTGTGAGTGGATGCATGAGTGTCTGACTGGGTCTGTGATTGGCTCCATGAGTGTCTGAGTAGGTCTATCAGCGAGTGTGAGTGTCTGAGTGGACACATGTGTGTCTGAGTTGGTCTGTGAGTGAGTACATGAGTCTCTGACTAGGCCTGAGTGAGTGTCAGAGTGTCTGAGTGAGCTTGAGAGTGGGTGCATATAAGTGATTCTGGGCATTACACTGGGTACATCAGTATCTAAAGCACTCTATAAGTACATGTATGAGAAACTAAGTTCCACTAGGTATACAAAGGCTACCTTCCTTCTTACTCAGTTGACACCGCCCGCAGTACTTTGGATATTTACATACCAGTGTCAATATAGACATTTTTATAACTAATGGGATATGTTATGAACCCTTTCTTTGGCTCAGGGATCTGAAGCCGTTTATTGTGTTTAAATTCCAAATGAAATTGGATATATTCATCTGTCACGACTATTATCATTTTTTTATTTCCTTTTTCTTTTCACAGCATCACGCTATTTCACTCCCTTTCCTTTGGGGCACTGTTATCAAATTTATAAATTGTATCATTTACTCATTGTGATTAATTTACAGTGTGTTGATTGTTTTACTACTATTGCTTTAATAAATTTGAATAATTATTTTGCAGTTCACAGGGACCCTCATTTTTTACACTACTAGAGTGTCTGAGTGAGCTTGTGAGTGGGTGCATGAGTGTCTAAGTGGGTCTATGAGTGGGTGTATTAGTGTCTAACTAGGTCTGTGAGAGAGTGTGTTTCTGAGTGGGTCTGTGAGTGGGTGCATAAGTGTATGAGCGGGTCTGTCAGTGGGCATTTTTGTGTCTGAGTAGGTCTGTGAGTGGGTGTGTGAGTCTCTGAGTGCATCTGTGAGTACATGTAAGAGTGCCTGAGTTGGTATGAGCGTGTCTGTGTGTCTTTGAGTAGGTCTATGAGTGTTTGAGTGAGTCTGTCAGTGGGTGCATAAGTGTCTCATTGGCCCTGTCAGAGTCTATGAGTGTGTGAGTCTCTAAGTAAGTATGAATGGGTGTATGAGTGGGTGCATAAATCTCTGAGTGGATATGTGAGTGGGTGTGTGAGCCTCACGGTGGGTCTGTGAGTGGGTGCATGAGTCTCTGAGTAGGCCTATGAGCGAGTGCATGAGTGTATTAGTCAGTCTATGAGTGCATGTAAGAGTGTTTGGGTGGGTCCCTATGTGGAAAGGAGAGTATCTGGGTATGAGTAAGTCTATGAATAGTTGCCTGAGTATCTGACTGGGTCTGTGAGTGGGCGTGTAAAGGTCTGTGTGCATCTGTGAGGGGGTATCAGAGTCTTACTGGGTTTATGACTGGGTGTGTGAGTCTCTGAGTACATCTGTGAGTGCATGTAAGAGCATCTGAGTGGGTCCCTGTGTGGGTGTGAGAGTATCTGAGTATGTCTATGAGTGGGTACATGTGTCTTAGTAGGTCCGTGAGTGGGTGCGTGAGAGTCTGAGTGGGTCTGTGAGTGTGTGCATGAGTATCTGAGTGGGTCTGTCAATGGGTGCATGAGTGTTAGAGTGGGTCTGTGAGTGGGTACACCAGTGTCTGAGTCGGTCTGAGTGAATGTGGAGTCTCTGAGTGAGTTGTGAATGGGTACATAAGTGTATGAGTAAGTCTGTGAGTAGGTGCATGAGTATTTAAGTGGGTCTGTAAGTGTATGCATGAATGTCTGAGTGAATCTGTGAGTGTGTGCATCAGTCTCTGAGTGGGTGTGTAAGTGGGTACACGAGTGCCTCAATGGGTTTGCAGGTGAGTGTACAAGTCTCTAGGTGAGTCTGTGAGTGGGTACATGAGTGTCTGAGTAGATTTGTAATTGGGTACATGAGTGTCTGCATGGGTCTAGGAGTGGATGTCAGAGTGTCTGAGTGGGTCTCTGTGTGTGTTTGTGAGTGTCTGAGTGGGTCTGTTGCAGGGTGCATAAGTCTCTGAGTAGCTCTGTGAGTATGTACGTGAGTGTCTGAGTACATCTGTAAATGGATGCGTGAGTGTCTGACCCAGTCAATAAGTGGGTGTGCAAATGTCTGAGTGGATTTGTAGGTGGGCATGTCAGTGTTCCAGTGGGTCTGTAAAGGGTACAAAAGTGTCTAAGTCAGTCTCTGAGTGGGTGCATGAATGTCTTAGTAGGTATCTCAGTGTCTTAGTGTATGTATTTGTCTGAGTGAAACTGAGTTAGAGTGTGTGAATATGTATATTTTTATTTTTTCCACTAATATTTGTGAATTCATCGGGAAGGTACACAGGGCCATGCAAGTGGCAAATTCACAAATATTGGACGTGGCACAAAAAAAAAATTGTTTACAGTGTTTTCTGCCCATACTTTATCCCAAAAACACCCTTATATCCCACCCATGGGGTCAAGGTACATCCAATTTGCCACCTTATCTCAGTTTCTGACATTTCTCTGTAGCCTCAGGGACTGTACTGATAAACTAAAATGGCAGCTGCAACTTTCTGCTCAGGGTGCAACGTTTTTGATGAATAACTCCAAATCTTTATATGCACAATGAAACCAAACTTGACACTATTTTGGGATTATTTCATGAAGATTATCCATACAGCACGAAAGTTATAGGCAAGTCATTTCATTTCTTTATTCGGTTTACTTATTGAAAACCATAAAAGAAAACAATAAAAAGAGAGACAATTAATAAATAAAAAATAGGAAACTGGGCTCCTGCTTCAATGTTAGCGCCCAATGACAAAAATCTATGACATTAGGAAGGAGCAGCCAAGGCTCTTCATACCTAAAGAACAAAACCCACTAAATGGTCTGCAATGTTATTAGTAATCATCACCTTGCGCTACCCTCACATGTTCAAATCAATTTAGTCAATCAATTGAATGTCATTATAGTCAAGAACAACAATGTCCATAATTAAGTCTTTAAAAACTTTACGTTTGTTTCTTCTTAAAAATATTTCACTCTCTTTCTCATTTCATTAGTCAAAAAGCCAATTAATTCTTTATAGGCAAACTATATTTGTGTCAAGGGCAACATTAGGAAGCCATTTCTTTGCTTTAACTATCGTTCTTTTTTTAAAAAAAAAAATTTTATTGAAGAGTTCTTCCCCCCTTTTTTCCCCCCTTTAAAACATGAGCAGGGCACAATAGAGTTCAAGGTAGTACAACACACATTCATATATACAATGGGAATATAAAAATATACAATACCAAATCATACAAAGTTGTTCCAAGATAAACTATATACACAATAGATACACGGAGTTCCATACACCACATTCTCGATTCCCCCCCCCTCCCCAGTAATCAATAATCAGTGATCAGAACCTTGCTTCCACCGAATAAGGGGCTCCCATATTTGCGAACCAAGTTTCTTACCTTTTTTCCCCTTCCTAGCATATGTAGCGGATTCTAATTTTTGTATTGATAACACCTTGCCCAACCATTGATGATATGTGGGAGGATTAGGATCAAGCCATGCCGAGGCCACTAGCAGTCTAAAGATAGCCATTACAACAAATTCAAAGTTTTCATTATTCACATGGCCCTCAGGGTTAACTCCTAGTAACATTACAGCTGGGTTTAATTCTATTGTAGTTGATAATACATTCTGCAAAAAGTTCCCAATGTCCTGGTTTACACTATCTAATTGTGGGCAAAGTGAAAAAATATGCATTAGATCCGCCTCTGCGCTACCACACCTAAAACAGGCGGTTCCCGATGTACCCCCCCATTGAGCAATTTTCCCAGGTGTATAATACAGATGATATAAAATCTTGTAATGTTGAGCCTGTAGAGATGATAAGCACAACAGTTTGCTTCCCATCTCTAGTGACTCTGAAAAAATATCACTGGTTATATCCAAATCTTCAGACCACTTATTAATCCATTTTTCCATATCATCTTTCTTTAATGCTGTCATCTCAAAGTAGAATCTCTTTATGGTACAGTCGGAGCCTGCTTCTATAAGGTCCATCAATACATTTCTTTCGAAACCCAAAGGCCCTCCTTTTCTATTTATTAAACAACTTCTTATTTGGGGATATTTAAAAAAATGCTTTGTATCTAAAGTATATCTATTCTGTAATTCTACAAATTGTATTATACCATGAGGTGCCTGGATATCTCCAATCTTTCTTATCCCCCGCCTCTCCCAGTCTTGGAATACAGCTCCTGTAAAAACCATACTAGGCAGGGAAGGGTTATTTTTAAACCTGGTGTAAGCATTGTATTTCCCAATGCCTATCTTTTTCGATATTCCCTTCCATATGTTATAAGCAGCCATTATGGTCTTAAACCGTGTTCTTTTGTAATAACTTTCCTCAGTGAATCGCAAAAAAATATTATCCGCATTTTTACCCAAAACCAAACCATGAATAGCAAGTGAACCAATATTGTCCCATCTGTCCACCTCAGCCCCCCGACCAATCCCAACATATTTTGGAATGCAGCAGCCCAATAGTACAATTTTAGGTCTGGTAAAGACCAACCCCCACGCTCCCGCGGGAGTGACATGTATCTCAATGCCCTGCGTGTGTTTCCTCTGGCCCATATAAACCGGTTAATCATTTGCTCACATATTTTGAACCATTTGTTGTCAAATAAAAGTGACACTGCCCTAAAAATATACAAAAATTTTGGCAACACCATCATTTTGATGTTGTTGACTCGGCCTACTAACGATAGGTGTAAATTTTCATACCGATCCAGGTCTTTATTTATTTTATTTATTATTGGAACAATATTATTTTCCACCAAATTATTTATATCAGCTGAGATATTTATTCCTAAATAAGTCCCTGCCTGGACCACTCGATTATCATCACATATGGTCGCTGAGTTTTTAATGATCTGGGTCTTTGAAGCATTTAGGGCGTACCCCGAAATCTGTCCAAATCTACGGGCCTCTTCTTCTATAAATACAGTTGCCTCCGTGGGGTTTGGTGTTATCACTGCCACATCATCAGCGTAGGCCAGTATCTTACATGGTCCCACTAGTGTTGGTAACGGAGTTATCTCTGGGCATAGGTCTAGCTTACGGATCAGTGGGTCCATATACATGGCAAACAATAAGGGGGAGCATGGGCACCCCTGCCGTGTTCCTCTTTTGATCAAGAATTGACCCGTAACACCCCCATTAACTCTGAGGGCCGCGACCGGTTCTTTGTACAAGGTCTGTAAAGCTTTTATAAAACCACCCCTAAATCCAGCTCTTACTAAAGTGTGCCACAGATAGTCCCAGGAGACACGATCAAATGCTTTCTCAGCATCTAGCAACATTACTGCCATCGGATCTCCTGTGACCTCAGCGGCATCGAACAATGTTATAACTTTCCTGGTGTGGTGGGTTGTTCCTCTACCAGGAATGAAACCGTGCTGACTATAGCTGATTAAGGCGCTTATTACCCCGGCAAATCTCATTGCCAGGGCTTTTGAATATATTTTGGTGTCATTATTTATTAATGTAATGGGGCGATATGACCCAGGCTCAGTCGGCGGCTTTCCTTTTTTTAAAATTAACACAATATCCGCACGCCCCCAAGACTTTGGGATAGACTCGCCCAGCTGAGCGACTTGGATCGTTTTAGTTAACTCTTGAGCCAGCATTCCCCAGAAAGTTTTATAAAATTCTAAGGGTATCTGGTCCGGACCAGCGGCCTTTCCTGAAGGGAGATTACACATAGCTTCTTTAATCTCATCAGCATCTAACTGACTTTCCAATCTATCTGCGTCTTCGTCCAGAACTCTCTCCGTTGGGATATTCTCAAGATACTCCCTAATCTCTTCATTCCCACACGGATGTTGATGATCGTATAAGTTCTGATAGAATTTCCTGTCTACTTCCCTGATTTCTTCCGAATCTGTTTGCAGATTACCATTTTCATCCCTAATTTCCCTAACAGTTCCTTCTGCCGCTATCCGTCTAGTGCGCATGGCGAGTACATGCCCAACTTTTTCATTATATTCATAACACCTCTCCCTTCTGATTGTGTAGTATACTGCCGCTTTTTTCGCCAATTCATCTTCAGCTTCGCTTTTTACTTTTATAAGATCTAAAATATATTGTTCAGCTGGTTCCCCTCTGATAACACAGTTGTTAAGTTGTTCTTCTACCTCTGACACAGCTCTCTCTAATCCCTTTGCCGGAGCCCTTCTAATTTACGTTTATGAATGCTATAGCTACATGTTTCGCCACGGACACCCGCCTTAAAAGCATCCCATATAACTCCAGCCGAGGCACTTCCTCTATTGTTTTCAAAAAACTCAGTGATCCATTTTGGCATATGTGATATGTAGTCATCCTCTAAAAGGAGCCTTCATTCGAATGTCCATACCCGATTAGTTCTTATTCCTCCTTCTAATTTCATCGTCAGAACTACTGGGTTATGATCGCTGAGGATTCTTGGGAGCCTATATACCTTAACCCTTGACATTAAATTATTAGAAATCATAAAATAATCCAATCTAACACAGACTTGATGTGGCGCAGAATAATATGTATATCCTTTTTGTTATGATCTGATTGTACCCCAGACATCATTCAGGTTATTATTGACCAGAAGATCCACAAGAGCCTTGTGGACTCTTTTCTTTCGTCCTTTATATCACCTAGTCTGTCCTGTTCCCAATCCTTCTGCCCCATTAATGTTCAAGTCTCCTCCTATGATGACCTGGGGGGGCCAGGCGGCCAACTCAGAATCTAGAAACTGTAACACCTCTGGGTCATCCTGCGTAGATCCATATACTGCCACCAGCGTTGTCCATACACCTTCTATCACAATCTCCGCCATTGCCCACCTTCCCCATTTATCCTCTAATTTTTTCCCTATTGTCAAATTTTTACTCCTTGACAGGATAGCGACCCCTCTATTTTTTGCACCTTGTTTAGAACTTGCTATTAGATGGAAACCCAGCTGATTGAGGCAATACTCTTGCGTGCTCATTATATGTGTCTCTTGCAGGAATATGAAATCTACATTCATCTGGCGTAATCGGATACCTATCTTTTGTCTCTTTTGGACCTCATTTAAGCCGCACACATTCCATGTTACAAATCTAAATGTCATATTTAAGTTTTTCCGGGACCGCTAACTGCCTGTTCACTTGTGTTTCTTATTTTAACGGATTTGGTCTCTGTTACATCTGCTACAAAAAAAGCGTAATTTTTAGTTTCCATACTCCCTTCCTTACAGCCATGCTGCTCATACACCTGTTTCAGAATGCGCCCTTCGTGATACCAGTGTATTTCATTACCATTGTGCCCTGCCCTTGTGCTCTCCCTCCCCCTCCCAAAAGACCCTCCCTCAGGAACCCTCCCCCCCCCTACGGGCAAATAGGTCCATAAGACCTATGTCTGACCGACGCATGCCACCGGGATGTCTCACCCCCTCCCCCCTGATTTTCCTAGATCGTATGTATCATTTGAAGTGCTCACCAACAAAGAAAGGAAGTTCATTTTAAGCTCTATCTACCAAATCTTGTCTGATACTACCTGTTTAAACAGCAATATAGCAGCATATCAACAGTTTTGAGCGATTCGAGCTTACCCAGAATCTTCAAAGTAAATATAAAGAGAAAAAATAACATGCAAATGTGAATATACAGTCTTCACTTAGATTTCCTGAAAGTTCTAGCTCTTACTGTTAAACTGATAACCTGCTTTTCCATAACGTTTTTACCCTGTCCTCTACTTTTTACTTTTTACTTTTTACGAGGTATATTTCTGACAGTCCCAGTTTGTGATTCTTGGACCTCTGGGACCTTATGATAAGACTTTTGATGACCTTTAATCTCTCTCAAAAAAGTGAGATATTCTTGCGCCATAATTTCAGAGTGGAAGACTCTGTATTTGCCATCTAAACCAACTTTTAGACGTGCGGGAAACATTAGATAAGCCTCACACCCTATATTTTGGAACGGGGTAATAAGTTGCCTCATCCACCACCTTCTTTCCACGGTGGTGTGGCAGAAATCAGGGCGGGCAAAAAATTCAGTTTCCTTATAGGAGCGTTTAGACTGTGGCTTTGCCTTATTGATTATCTCTTCGCGCAAGAGAAAGTTCCCAATATATAGCAATATTGCGCGGGGCTTGCCCTGTGATTCTTTTCGTATCATCGGAAATCGGTGCGCTCTTTGTACCTCATGTTCCCAGTCCCATGAGGTCAGCTCGGGGAATGCACCTTTCAGCAAATCAATGACAAAACCATGCACGTCCCCTCCCTCTTTTCCCTCTTGGATTCCAATCAATCTAACGTTGTTCTGCCTTTGTCTATTTTCAAAATCCTCCAACTTCCAAAGCATATCCGCTGTTGTCTTATCGTGATCCTTGTTAGCATCTTGCATTTTAACAAAGTCATCTTCCAGTCTTCCCGTTCTGGCCTCTATCTCAGATACTCTCCCAACCATTTCTTCATACATTTTATTCACCTTGTGGAGAGAAGATTGTATTTTTTTATTCGTGTGTCTAGCCCTCCTGCTGGCTCTCTGGCTCTCAGCACGAGCCTCGCTTTGGATTTGTTTTAGGGTAGAGAGTAGTACTTCAAAATTTGTGGCACCTCCTTCAGAGCCTCCCTCGGCTGCCTGTGGGCTAGCCTCATGTATACCTGCTTCTGCACTGACAAGCTCTCCAGACTGAGGTACTCCGCTCTCAACTGTATTGTCCCAGACAAGCTTTTTAACAACTGTTTTCACATGCCTTCTGCGAGGAGCTCTAGCTTGATTCTTTCGCCTGGGATTATTATTTTTAACCTTACCCTTATACATAGGGTTGTTGTCCATCACAGTTTCCCTCATCTCTTTTGAAGCATTTTTTGGTTTTGTTTTTATAACCTTCAGAGCTGTCTCTTGCTCTGTAGGTTCTGTATCACTATCAGAGGTAACTGAGACACTATCTGATTTCGATATATTGGTTTCTGTGCCTGAACCTGCTACAGAGTCCACTGAGCTGCCCAGTTCCGAGTCTGTATCCGACGGAGAGTCTCGAGCAGAGCTGCTATATTCACTTCCGTCATCCTCTTCATCATCCACCTCGTCCTGAGGTTCCGTGACGATCGTAAGTGGTGTTTTCGACTCGCACGAATATGGTCTGGTATCTATGAACCGCAAATGACGAGTTTAGTGGGTGTACGCGTTTTCGCTGTACTAGCCTAAACCGTTCGTCTGTTTCGTGGGTTTCTCTTTCTGTACCCACGGGTTCCATCTTAGATACGGCATCCATTTTGTCTCTTGCCCTCAAGTAGCCAGCGAATGGACGCTGTCCGCTTCGCGACCCTGGGATTCCCAAGACTTTTGCGGAAGACACGTTTCCTTTGAAAGTGTCTTTATGATGAGGGGGATGACACTGTAAGGCAGATGGCCCCGCTCGAGGCTCATCTTGCCGTGCCGGTCTATTGTCTTAGGTCTGCATCTCATTAGGCACGTCCCTTTGATGCCTGCAGCTCGTGTTTCCCGATACCACCCCTTTTTACACCCTTTCCGATCTCCCCACTGTTTCTGCCTTCCTCTACACCTGTTCCTGTTCCTTCTTCGATCTGTTTACTGCTGATTGGAATGTACTAATGGTGGGAAGATGGGTTTTTACAGTTGGGAACCACCGAATGTTTCTGTACTTATGTTCCGGGCCCTGAATACATGAAAGCGACCCTTTTGGTCTTTACGATGAGAACCAAGTTGTAAACCTTTGTGTACCATGTTAATCTATGAGACAAAATTGTATAAAAGGAGCGACCCACAGTAGCAATTTGAATCAGGCTCCTTGAACCTACATGTGATGTACTTCTCGTGACTTCTGTGTTCCCTGCAGTAATAAACCTCGAATCTTTGACGCCGAAGGAAGTGTCCTGTGTCTCTGTCATTTGTACGCCGGAACAGGTTACCCACGAAGGTTTCAGGTGTTGTCCCCTGGCACCGCTGGGTCTTAGAAAAACCCAGTCCTTCAGTTGGCGCCCAACGTGGGACTGCATCAGTGGTACCGGTCCAAGCCCGACGATCGTGAGGAACTTCGTGTGAAATCTCCGAGGGAAGGTGCACCCCGCTTCATCGATCCTGTTGTCGAAACAAGTGGCCCGACGACTTTTCCCGCGAAGATTCCCGCCTCCTGACTGCTGCAACGGACTGCTGCCCTGACTGTAGACCTGTTTTGGCGCCTGGCGTAGACCTTGGTACAGCGAGACGATTGACGGGCCTTCCTGGTGACGCCATTGATCTTTGAGTTAAGTATTTGTGGGTCGCTCCCAGAGTCCTTTGTTGTGGGTGCTTAGTTGTTGCATGGTTCCATTGCATTTGTGGTTCTTAGTACTTTGTCCTCTGTTGTGATATTTGACGTCTGCAGTCGCCAAAAACCGAGGGTTTTTGCTCATTGCTGGGATATAGTGTAATCCCGTAACCCTTGACGTTTGTGAAACTCGGTTAGTGTGCACGATGCCTGGCTGTAGTACTTTGTTTCGTTGCTTTAAGGGTTGTGGTGCGGATTCCCGACTGGAGGACTCGTGTCCGATACCTCCGGTTGGAACTCCAACTTACGAGTTATATAGCAAACATGGATTAGGTCCAATTACATTCAATGAGTATTGGATTCGCTGTACTAAAAAGGATGGTGTCCTTAGTTGGCCACCTCATGGTAGTTTTGAGACCCCGATATTAGACAATCTTGAAGCCAAACTGTTTAAGAGAAAATCAAGGCCGGCCATGTTTGATGCCTTTCGGTTGTGGCGTAAGGAAGCCAAACAGAGAGAAATCAGACAGATAAAACGTAGTCGGAGAGATGGAGTTGTTACCACGGTAAGAAAAGCAGAGCAGTTTCAGCGAGATAAGGAGGAAAAGGAAAAGGAAGTTTTTGATAGGCTTCAGCGTATGTCTATAGATAAATGTTACCCCGCTTTGCCAACGGATACGGATAAGAAAGAGGAATCAGTTGAGGATCCTTTACTGTCCTATCTTCTGAAGTCGCCACCTCCGTACGCACAGGGTACCGCAGCTCCAGTGGTTCCCCCTGTACCTGCTCCTGTACCTGTACCCCAACCTGTACCCCACCCTGTTCCTCAACCTGTACCCGTTCTTCCGACTGTTCCTTTGCCTACTTCTGTTCCTACTGCTCCTCCGCTTGTACTTCCTCATACTCCTGCTCCTGCTGCTGCTCCTGTTTTACTTACTCCCGCTGTTCATTCTGTTTCCGACACTTCCCTTGTTAATCCTTTATGGTATTCTTCTCCGTCTACCCGACGTCGTACTCCCTCTGTTGCTGCTAACTTTTTCAATTCTCTTGGACCTATTCTTGAGTCCGCTGGTTCGGACGGTCCTCAAAGACGTAGTCAGCTTCCCGGTAATCGGGAACGTGCCGCACTGTATAATATGGCGATGGCTTGGATGAAATACCCCATTACAAATCCTCGACTTGCAGTGCT
Organism: Lissotriton vulgaris; assembly: GCF_964263255.1. Classification (NCBI taxonomy): domain Eukaryota; kingdom Metazoa; phylum Chordata; class Amphibia; order Caudata; family Salamandridae; genus Lissotriton; species Lissotriton vulgaris. The sequence goes on along the minus strand of NC_141700.1, from coordinate 455,092,670 downwards.
TGATACGTTTTGTCAATTCAATGTACCGACCCAAAGGTACGTGTTTGATGAAATGTGTAAGCATTTACGCGATCTAATATCGGCTGACGCGGCTGATGATGTACTGACTGCTCTCACTAATCTCCAGCTCCAGTTTGCGAGCGGAATAATGGTGGGTAGCAATGTTCGGCGTTCTGTCGAACAGTTGCTGTCCTTTCGTCCCTCCATAATGCCTCGAGCATTGTTCGTAGAAGACATTGAGGGACCGCTAGGCGCGTCTGGTCAGTATCCCATGCGCGAAGTACCACCGGTGTATATGCCTGGTGATGCACAGGCTGTTCCTATTATTCCGCCACATTTTCAGAGAGTGTGGATACATCTTCCATGGAAGAGGTCGGAAGTGTTGCAGGTGAAGCAATCTTTGCCTGACCCTCGCAAAAATCCTGCAGGGTACTATAAGGAAATATTGCAGCTTGTGGATGCTACGATAATGAACCTTGCCGATATCGATATGCTGTTTGCCAATGTCGTACCGCAACCGGTTTGGGCAAAGATCCGTCAAGAAAACCATGTGGCAGAATTAGGTGGTGATTGGGCTGCTCTCATTGCGGCAGATACACGACAAATTGGTGGGGCTAAACCTGAACAGTTAATTGCTGATCTCCCTCAGAGAATCATTACCCTAATGAAAACACTTATGCCAGCTATGAAGGTGAATTGGGACAAGTTGTCCGCTTGCAAACAGAAGAAGGACGAGAGTGTCTCTGATTTCTTTACGAGATTTGAGGAGGCATTCATCGACCATAGTGGTCAGGATATGGGTACAGAGGGAGGTCAGAGGTTGTTTGTGGACAAATTTGTCTCTAACTTGTTGCCGGATTTAAGCAACAAACTAAGAAATTCTGAGAGTGCATGGGCTGTTTCTACTTCTGCTCAAATATTGGCTACGGCACAGTATTATGAGAATAGGGAGAAAGAAGAGAATGATCGTGCTGATAAAAAGACAAAAGAGCTAAAAACTAAAGTGTTGTTGCAACAAACGTATCCTCCGCGTTCGAATCAGAATGATTCGCAACAGCGAAATAGATCACAGCCACAGTCTAATAGGTCGCAATCTCGAAATGACTCCTCTTCGCAGAGATCTTCGTTGGGGTACAATCAGTGTGCTTATTGTAGAAATGAGGGTCATTTGAAATTCGATTGTCCAGTCTTACGTGATCGAAATAGTGGTAGTTCATCTAGAGGAGGTCGTAGTGGTCCGCAACAGGCATCACGTGGTAGAGGTCGTGGTGTTAAAAACGATCGTTCAGATAATTCGTCAGATTCAAACAATTGTTTTGATCAACGTGGATCTTCACAAGGAAGATCTGCCCAGTACAATGTAGATGATTATTACGTCGATCAGGGAACTGACGACGGTAATTACTAGGACAGCCATAGACAAGGAGAGGGAGTAGTATCAGTTCCGGTTGATCAGAGAGGGCCTTACGTCGCAGTTGCCACCTCGGGCGTCGTTGAGCCTTTTCTGTTGGACACTGGTGCAGCGAAAAGTTCCATCATGCATTCAAAACTCCCTGGCGCACCTTTGTCTGGCTTAACAAATGTCTCCGTTGGATTCTCTGGCGCCCCTGTTAGCAATCCGGTTTCTCGTCCTTTGCCCCTTACAATTGGGCCTCGTGAGCTGAAAGCTCCGTTGATTTTGACTACTGGTTGTGGTGAAAATCTTTTGGGCCTGGATTTGCTAAAACGTTTATATGTGACTTTGTATTGTTCTCCCGCGGGAGTAAAGCTTACGTTGGGTGAGAGAGTTGTCTCTCCTATGTATTTGTCTCTCGATAAGCTTCCACCGGAATTGAGCGCTCTTCCTGCATCTTTGTGGGCAACGGGTCCCAATGACGTGGGCCTGCTTGACATCTCCCCTTATGTTGTTCACTTGAAATCAAATGTACGATTGCCGCGTATTCCCCAGTATCGTATCTCCCTTGATGGTGAGCGAGCACTGTTAGCGATCATTTACGATTTGATCGAAAAAGATGTTATCGAGGAGACTCGGGGAAACGTGTGCAACAGCCCTGTACTGCCCATTTTGAAACGCACAGATCCATCCAAACCACCTGTTTATCGTTTTGTTATCGATTTACGGGAGGTGAATAAAATTGTGATTTCTCAGTTCCCTGTGGTGCCTGACATCACGGCTCTACTGACTCTGATTCCAGCCTCTGCATCTTGGTTCTCAGTCATCGATTTGAAGAATGCTTTCTTCAGCATTCCAATTGCTGAGGAAAGTAGAGACCTTTTTGGTTTCTCTCTTGGTGGCCGCAGCTTCAGGTTTAAACGTGCTCCTCAGGGCTACTGTGAAAGTCCATCTATATACAGTCAAGCCTTGAAGGGCCAACTAGATGCGTTTGTGTTGCCGGCCGGTGCAGCCTTGATCCAATACGTCGATGACTTATTGGTGGCTGCGGACACTCAGGACATTTGCAAAACTGCTACGGTGTCGTTGTTGCAACATCTCTGTGACTTACATCATAAGGTGTCGCCTTCTAAATTACAATATTGTTGTCAAGAAGTGACCTATCTAGGTCACTTATTGTCAAAGGAGGGAAGAAGGTTGACCCCAGAGAGAATTGCAGCGATTGCGCGAATGACTGTGCCAACGACTCAGAGAGATGTGCGCGCCTTTTTAGGTATCACGTCATACTGCAGGCAGTGGATTCCGAATTTTTCATTGCTAGCGAAACCATTGGTGGCTCTTACGTGCAAGGATGTTCCAACTCCTTTACCATGGACGGAAGAATGTCAGAATAGTTTTTCTGAACTGCGTGATGCGTTGTGTTCGGCTCCTGTGTTGGGTACCCCTGACTACAGTAAGCCGTTTACATTATACGTTCACGAGAGGGAAGGTTGTGCGTTGAGTGTTTTGACGCAACCTTTTGGTGGTAAGCAGCGTCCATGTGCATATTTTTCCTCGACCTTGGACCCGGTAGCTAGAGCATTGCCGAGTTGTTTGAGAGCAACAGCGGCAGCTGCGGTGTCCATCCGACAATCTGCAGGATTGGTCATGGATAATATGCTTACGGTGATGGTTCCGCACGCAGTTGACACTCTTTTAAATCGTACGAAAACGCAACACTTGACGAGTGCAAGGTTGTCTGGGTACGAGTTGACGCTGTTGGCAAGTCACATTCAGATAAAGCGTTGTAATGTCCTGAACCCGGCGACCTTGTTGCCAATTAGTATGGAATCAGATGAAGTGGCACCTCATGACTGCTACTTACGGACTGAGGAGGAAACAAAAGGTCGCGTGGACCTTAAAAACACTTCTTTGGAAGATCCCGATGGGACCTTGTATGTGGATGGTTCATGTTTTAAATTACCGAATGGTGATGTGACGACCGCATATGCTGTGGTAACTCTGAATACTGTTGTGGAAGCTGCGAGATTGAATCAGAATTCTGCCCAAGCTGCAGAACTGATCACTTTGACTAGAGCGTGTGTGTTGTCGAAAGGGAAACGGGTGAATGTGTTTACCGACAGCCAATACGCTTTTGGCGTCGCTCATAGTTTCGGACGATTGTGGAGAGAGAGAGGTTTTATGATGTCGCATGGGACTAAGATTCAGCATGGACAGCTTGTGAATGATCTTTTGGATGCACTTACATTGCCTAAACAGGTAGCGATTGTCAAATGTAGTGCGCATCGTAAGGTGACGAATGATGTTGGTCGTGGTAATGCGTTTGCGGATGAGACTGCTAAGGAGACTGCCCGGAACCTTAGCACTAGAATGTATGTGACGAGTTCGGTTAGGTGGCCTACAGAGACTGGCATGTGTGAGGATACTATCGAGAGTGTGAAAGCGATACAGAACGAGGCCACTGAGACTGAAAAGACGAAGTGGAAAGAGAGTACGGGAAAGTTGGATGCGAATGGTTGTTGGATTGATTTGTCGGAGCATAAGAGATGGATGTTGCCAGATGCGTATGTGCTAGCTGTTGTGACGATGGCACACGGGTTAGCACATATTAGTGCGAAAGGTATCTGCAAGTTGTTGTCCCCTGTGTGGAAGAAAGATGGTATTACTAAATGTGCTGAGAGATTGGTTAAGAATTGCATGATATGTATGATGTACAATCCTGGTAAGGGAACCCCTACACCTCCTGGCCATTTTGCTCCCCCTTCATGTCCCTTTGAGGTGATTCAACTAGACTTCATCCATATGGAGCGATGCAATAACCTTAAATACGTTTTAGTGGTGGTTTGCGCATTCTCCCGATGGATTGAAGCCTACCCTCTCAAAGACAACACGGCTCTGTCCACTGCGAAAATCCTACTGAAGGAATACTTTCCTCGGTATGGAATGCCGCGGATTGTATGGTCTGATAACGGAAGTGAGTTCGTGGGGAGTGTGATGAAGAGTGTGTGTAAGGGCCTTGGAATTACTCAAAAATTCCATAGCGCCAATCATCCCCAGTCAGCAGGTTTAGTTGAAGGGTATAATGGCACCCTTAAATTAAAATTAGCGAAGATTCAGGCTACGACTGGTCTTTCGTGGCCTGACGCTTTGCCTCTAGCTCTGTTGTCAACAAGGGCGACTGTACACTCCCGAGTAGGGCTCAGTCCCTATGAAATAGTGTTTGGTCGTCCTGCGAATGTTTGGGGGGTCCCTAGACTGAGTGTGTTTTCAGATCTTGAGTACCTAATGTTGATTGATTATCTTCATGATCTGACTGCTAAACTGAGGTTAATTCACCAACAGGTCTTTGAAGCACTGCCGACGCAGACGGAGGGTCCAGCCCACCAGCTTCAGCCCGGAGACTGGGTGGTGACGAGGAATTTTGGAAGAAAACGCAATCTTGAACCTCGCTTTACTGGACCCTACCAAGTCCTCCTTGCCACGAGAACTGCTGTCCGTTTGGAAGGCCGAAAACACTGGGTGCATGCCACCCATACCAAGAAGGTACCTATACCTTTATCAGCGGACTCGTGGGTGAGGAAGGGCATTGCTTCGTTTGAAACTGAAAGATTGCAAACCTTTGTACCTTTTAGCGACGCTCAGCCTGTCGGAGAATCCTCAGTGCAGCAGAACGACATTGTTGAACATTTGCCATCACCAAACTTAAGATCCGAACAATTGACTGATCAACAGAACTCTGTTCCCTCATCGGATCCATTGTTTGACGAACAGACACGTCCTGGGAGAAGCCGATACTTTTTGCGATCTAATATCAAGGACAAATAAAAAAGTTTGCTTTTGTCCCCCGACATCTACGTTATCCCATTGCCCCGATCAGTCTAAACACTCGTACAACTGTGATTTTGTAAATATTGAGTTTTTTTCCATATATGTGTTTTTGTTTCCACAGCTAAGAGACTTTGTAAATACTTGCGAATTAGGATACCTTGCATCCGGGTGAACCGTAGGGCCGCGCGCGTACTTCCTTCTGGTTAGTAGGTCTTGACACTAGGTCGAAGGCCGTCGGTTCCTGGGAACTCCTGGGGATTGACTACTGCCACACAGAACGAAGTGCGTCAAGAAACGTTGCGGACGGTTTTAGAGGATGGCCTTTTTAAAGCTGGTGGACTTGGAAAAAGCTCAGGCGCAAAGATTCAAACTGCAACAAATTGCTCATACGAAATGCTTCATGTTTCAGGTGTTCCTTCTGTTTCTAACTGTTTCCTTGTTATTAGCGGGTGGGGTGTATTATATGATACAGCACTTCCTACCTTCTGCCATACCTACCCCTACTTCTGAACCAAAACCTACCTCCACTATGTCCCCTCATTCCTTTCACATTTTACCTCAACACGAGCAGGTTAGACGTGCGGAATTTATGAATAATTCCTTCATTCAGCTCCTTCATCAGCATCAGTTAGTGGTTAACACTACCAATTGTTGGGTGTGTGGGTTAATGCCACATACCACGGATAAGGGAATTCCATACCTGGTCCTTCCTTATAGTTCCCAGGGTTCAGCTCGAGCATTGCAAACAATGTTTCGAAGTGCACTAGATTCCTACCCCAACCGAGAGCCACGTCCTCCCCACTTTGGTCCTGGTCCGTACCATAAGCCTTTGGCCATAGCGATTGCCGATCTAGATAGGGATATCTATGAACCATCGCTTATCCCAGACGAAGAGGTGCGAGCCTATAGGGATCTGAGTGAGGTTGAGTATAGTGCGCTCGTGGGTGAAAGACAGCCTAAAAGCTCGTCTCCAATATGGATCGTACCCCACCTTGGCAATTTCTGTCTAAAAGGTCGTGGCCGAAGCCCGAGAGCTCATCTTGGAGAGAGCGCTTGCTCCGAGACGTATGTCTTACCGATGCTCTCTTCCCCTGTGTTTCTGACTGCCAAGGGTACGTACTTCGTCTGTCATGATCGTGCGTATACGTGGTTGCCCTCTGACTTTGCGGGCTCATGTTACATTGCAAATTTGTTGCCTCCGACGTTTACCGTTGATGCAGATTACCACAAGACTAGAATCGTGAGGGGCGTGATTAGCGAAGAGGACACTGCCGGTCAAGAGGCAGGAGACTTTTTCAAGGGTTTCTTTCCGTTTTGGGGACCTATGGTCAATAGTAGGAACCTGAGACAGTTGACCCGAGTGGTGGAATCGACAGCTAATATCACTGCCAGTGCCCTTGGTAATATTACAGCAGAACTTCAGGCGGACAGGCTTATGACGCTACAAAACCGTATGGTTTTAGACGTTGTGTTAGCGGATCGAGGTGGAGTATGCAAGGTGATCCATTCGAGCTGCTGTATTTTCATTCCAGATAACGCTCCAACTGTTTATCAAGCCATCTCAAAGTTGCATAAGATCTCTGAGTCCATACACGTGGACGTAGGGGATTGGACGCTACTTGGGTGGTTTTGGGGCCTGATGTCGACTTGGGGTTGGAAAATTCTGATGATCATCGGAGTTGTTGTAGCATTCCTGTTCACGTGTTGCCTTTGTGTGCAGTGTGGTCCTGCCTTATGTGGCCTCTGTGCTACGACGTGTATGAGACAGTCACCTGTTACCAAAGGAACTCTGATGGATAGAATGATGTTGCAGCAGCACTTAGATGGTCTGATGAATATCGAATATGATTCCGACTAGTGCTTGCCTACATGAGGGCAAAAGGAGCGTCTGAGGTTCTGTGACGATCGTAAGTGGTGTTTTCGACTCGCACGAATATGGTCGAGTCTGGTATCTATGAACCGCAAATGACGAGTTTAGTGGGTGTACGCGTTTTCGCTGTACTAGCCTAAACCGTTCGTCTGTTTCGTGGGTTTCTCTATCTGTACCCACGGGTTCCATCTTAGATACGGCATCCATTTTGTCTCTTGCCCTCAAGTAGCCAGCGAACGGACGCTGTCCGCTTCCCGACCCTGGGATTCCCAAGACTTTTGCGGAAGACACGTTTCCTTTGAAAGGGTCTTTATGATGAGGGGGATGACACTGTAAGGCAGATGGCCGCGCTCGAGGCTCATCTTGCCGTGCCGGTCTATTGTCTTAGGTGTGCATCTCATTAGGCACGTCCCTTTGATGCCTGCAGCTCGTGTTTCCCGATACCACCCCTTTTGACACCCTTTCCGATCTCCCCACTGTTTCTGCCTTCCTCTACACCTGTTCCTGTTCCTTCTTCGATCTGTTTACTGCTGATTGGAATGTACTAATGGTGGGAAGATGGGTTTTTACAGTTGGGAACCACCGAATGTTTCTGTACTTATGTTCCGGGCCCTGAATACATGAAAGCGACCCTTTTGGTCTTTACGATGAGAACCAAGTTGTAAACCTTTGTGGACCATGTTAATCTATGAGAGAAACTTGTATAAAAGTAGCAATTTGAATCAGGCTCCGTGAACCTACATGTGATGTACTTCTCGTGACTTCTGTGTTCCCTGCAGTAATAAACCTTGAATCTTTGACGCCGAAGGAAGTGTCCCGTGTCTCTGTCATTTGTACGCCGGAACAGGTTACCCACGAAGGTTTCAGGTGTTGTCCCCTGGCACCGCTGGGTCTTAGAAAAACCCAGTCCTTCAGTCGTTTCCAGTGAAAAAAATCTCCTCGCCAGGTGATGCCAAAATAGATTCAGAGATATTTTGCGCAATCATTACATTCATAACACTTCTATTTTCAAAAGTAGAGCTGAATACCATCTGTTGTGATGAGGTAGTTGCTATCTCCTTGTCCAAACCTTTATAGCTAACTGCTCATCTGCATTCTTACTGGCTCTCTCATTCTCATTATCATTGTTTCCAGAATGGGCACTGGTCGCATTAGTCTCAATATCAGGTCCCCTGAGTGTTTCTAGAGGTACTTCTGCAGGTACATCTGCCGTTTTGTTTTTATCTTTATCTTTGTCTTCATCTCCAATTAGAACTCCAGCCGGCTCCTGGCCCTTTAAGCTCTCAGCCCCGCCCCCCACTGGGACTGTTGAAGAGGCGGTCTCTCCCACGGGCTCTGTAACTTCATTCTGACCTTGAAGCTCCGTCATGCTGCCTGTACTCCCGACAGCTCCGATGGTTCCAGCACTCTCTATACGCGTGGGATTCTGCTTCGCCCCACACAATGCTGCTAGCGTTGGAACAGTGAATGTCAGCTGCGCTGTCGGCAGGACACTTATTACCGCTCCTGCCACAGGTAAAAAAGACTCCACAATCGTGGTCTGCCGAAGTGCTGCCTCTCTTCCCACCACTTCGCCGGCAGCAAACTGTGTCTCAGTATTTCTTTTAGCCGATCTAGGTAGCACCGCATTTTTCTTTCTTTTTTCCCCCGTATCGTTCTCCCGTAACTTCCTTGCTTTGGCCTCTTTTGCCGCTTCTCGCCTCAGCTGCGCCTTTGTTCTTGATTTGGCTCTGAGATTGCAGGCAAGAGCTGGGCCCTCAACGGAAATATCTTCTTCCTCATTCCCGGAGGCAGTGTCATTGGGTTTCCTGCTCAATCGATAAAGTTTAGGAGCCATTATTTTTAAACAGTATGTGCGCCCTGCCTGATAGGACCTCTCAATTAAGGCAGCTAGAGATTCCAACAGAGTTCTTCTTTCACTCCTTTCCTCGACTTGAGGGAAATCTTTTAACAATGCAGACCAATCCAATAACGCTCCAAGCATTGCAGTTCACAGGCGCTGAAAGTCTATAGCTGGATTGCTATTGTTACTATGTACCTATGTACCTATGTATCAATCCTCCTTAATGCCTGCTGGTACAGTCCGGTTTCAGTTCAGTTCATCAGGGCCTTAGTGTGATAAGGAAATATTATCAATCAGCTGCACAAGAGTTGCGAGCAGGTGTGCACTTCGAATTCCATCAACTCTACTATCAGGAGCAGAACAGGGTGCGACTAACCCCTACGGCGTCTCGGCGGCCATCTTGCCCTTAACTACCGTTCTTAATAAAAAAGACAAATAATACAATGTTTTTAAGACTGTATAATAGAATTGAAAAGGCTCCACCAAATCAGTCTGTCAGGATGCATATATTGAATATAGCTATAGGCATCTTCAAAAGATTCATAGTGCAGCCTCATAAAGGCATCCAAATGTGCAAGATTTTTCTTTCTGCCAAGAGCAGATATAATAAATGAGATAACAACAAGACAAATGTCCCCATTGTCTAATGCACGTAAATGATTAAAAGCATCCTGATAATAAATGTATTTACCAGTTTTAAAAATTGGCGCTAGGTATTATTTTTGAGATCCTTATAAAAGCTACAAAACAAGACAAAGTGCATTGTGCTTTAGCTGATTCTACCTTCACACGGTCATTTTGGTAATGTATCAGCCCACTCCCCCATTTTTAGGAAGGCGACCCACAGGTGTACTGTTCTTAGTTGTAGCCTAGTGAAGTACAACATATACTGGATGTTCTTCACCATTATCAGGTAGTTTTGCAGGTGGCCTTGTACAGGAACCCACAAGTCTTACCTTCTGCTTGCAGAGTGTTCTCGCAGGGATGGCATGAACAACCTATACTGCCTACCACCTCTCCCTTGTCCTAGAATATAATCCAACCAGGGTGTAAATGGGGGCCGGGGGAAGGGATCCTAATGTGTGGACTGTTATCCTTTGGTGTGTAGACCTGGTTGGGTACGCCCAATGAAGACGAGAGAACCCCTCTTGGAACTACTGCCTGTAAGGACAAACTATTACGTAAATCAATACTGCCTCCTGGATCACAATCACACAGGCATTTATACAATTAGAAAACACAGTCCAGGGGAACATCTATAGTAACCTGGGATGTTGTACTGCAATTGGCTGTGATGTGTGTCCTCACACACCAAAAGGAACATGGAACTGAAACTGTAGGTGCTCCTGTGTTTATGCAAAGGAAGTGGCAATGCTTGTGGCTTCCACATTAATCCAAATGAAATAATATGCGCTTCTGCGCTGGTATCAAAATAGGGTGACTGATAACGTGCCCTAGTGCTTGTCACTGCTCGGTCATTGTACGAGTGCTCCTTAAGCGTGGGCGTAAAATCCGTTTTGTTTGCGAAATTTGTGGATCTTTTGCAAATTCATGGTCCACGAATCGCGCAAATTTGCCCAAAAATCCGCTAATTCGCAAGATGTGGATTTTTTTGCTTGGTCGCGCTTTAACAATACAATATCCCGCGTGCTGCGTTGACTTACCGTGATTCTGAGTTCGCTGAGTTGTTTTTCCTCCCAGTTTGTGTGTACTGCGCCATTTTGGATCTTGCTGCGTGATCGCACAAGAGTTTTTCAACCGCGATTACGTCATCACGGCCCGCCATCTTGCACAGCGAGAGTTTGACAACGCAAGTAAGTCATAGGGGCCCGCGATCACGCATCGCGGGAGTAATCAATGCCGAACAGGTAGATGCGGCCCGCAGCTGACTTCCGGTGGGCGATTTGAACAGCTCGCTCTCCCGAAATTGCAAAAATTGCAATTCTGCACAAGAAATCCACCGGAGGCAGCATAAACCTTCTGAAAATGATGATTTTGATCCCTCAGATTGACATTTGGCTGCACTTTTTGGTGCAAGGAGTCCATTTTTGGGGGGGTTGGGAGGAAGGAAGTGCAACTTCCTGTTCCTGTCCAGCAGGCTCCTCCCAGTGCGTTGTCCATGTCCTGGTCACTTTTCATTTGGATGTGGAGCTGGAAGGATTACTTTTTGTGGCTGCTGCTGGATATTTGTATTTGAGGACTATTTGTTTGGATCACTTTTAGATTACTTTTGGATTTGAGATTTTACAAGTAAGTTGAAGTTGTTTGCTTGGGGCATTGCAGTTGCTGCAACTACAATTGTTAAACTTTTTCACAACTTTAAAAAATATATATTGTGGGTAGCCACAGTATGCAGTAGGCCCAGGGTTGATCATGGGTGCATGATACAACTGTTTCTTTGAGTTTCGTTGAACTTAAATATCATTTATGTCATGGAATTGAATAGCTCACTGTTATATGTGGAATTTTTTTTTAATTTTGGGGTGCTTGTAAAGCCACACTAGCCAGTAGGACCGGAGTAGTGAGTGGTGCATGGATCAAGTCTTTCTGTGGGATGTTTTGAATTTAAACATCATTGAGGGCATGGATGGCATTGGATTGTGGTGATTTTTGTGTGTTTTTCGACTTTTTGGGGTGGTGTTGGGGCCTGGCCATGTGGGTGGGGGACATTTTGAGGCCTGTGCCAGGCAGGGCCTGGCCATGTTGCTGGGGGTCAAGGGCCCATTTTGAAGCCAGGCAGTGTGCTCAGGCCTACACCCAGTTTGCCTTGCTTTCTTCCATTAGGCCCAGGGATAGTGAGTGGTGCATGGGCCAAGTCTTTCTGTGGGGTGTCTTGAATTTAAACATCATTGAGGGCATGGATGGCATTGGATTGTGGTGTTTTTAGTTTTTTTTTACTTTTTGGGGTGGTGTTGGGGCCTGGCCATGTGGGTGGGGGCCATTTTAAGGCCTGGTCCAGGCAGGGCCTAGCCATGTGGCTGGGGGTCAAGGGGTCATTTTGAAGCCAGGCAGTGTGCTCAGGCCTGCACCCAGTTTGCCTTGCTTTCATCCATTAGGCCCAGGGGTAGTGAGTGGATCATGGATCAAGTTTTCTGTGGGGTGTCTTGAATTTAAACATCATTGAGGGCATAGATGGCATTGGATTGTGGTGATTTTTGTGTTTTTTTCGACTTTTTTGGGTGTTTAACTGATGTTCCTCTGGATTTCATTGCTTTTAGGTACACAAGAGAACCACCAGTGCCAGGAAGAAGTCCTTCAGCGGTGTGTGCAGCACAACGTCACTTGACGTCACGTGTGGCCACAGACAAGGCAACTCTGCAACTCGTGCAACTGCGGCCTGCTGTTCTGACATCTGAAGAAGATGGGCCCAAAGAAAGGTGGCCGTAGCGCCTCAGCGAAAAAAGTTGCCAGTGCCACTGCCAGTAAGAAGGAGCAGAAGAAGCAACTGGCAATTGGTAAAAAAAAACTATGCCTGCAGCAGCAGCGGTGTCCGCCGGGGACCAAACTGGAAGCAGCACCTCCGCTTCATTGGGCTCAGTGCCACCACGCCAAGTTAGGTCCAAGACTGAGGCAGCCACTTTAGTTTGTCAATCAGCATCGAACAGTGATGTTGGCTCATCACAAGAAAGTACCATCCAATCAACGCCGGGTGTAACTCAGCTGACGAGTGTTCAACAACCACAGCCACAACAACAACCACAGGTGCAACTAGTACAAGCGCAAGTACATGGGCAAGAAGAGGCGCAAGGAGAGGCGCAAGTAGAGGCGCAAGTAGAGGAGCAAGTAGAGGCGCATGGAGAGGTGCATGGAGAGGTGCAACTAGAGGTTCATGGAGCAGCACAACTGCCTACAACGCTTGTTCCTCCAGAAGTAGGGGCACATCAGGAAATTGATATTCAAGCGGAGGTATCATCCGAGGAAGCCACTCCTCCTGATGATGATCCATTGTCTTCCAGATCCCCAGCAAGAAAAAGGTCAAGGAGGGCTACTACTACTACTACTACAAGTTCTTCTTCAAGCCCCCTTCATTCTGATGACCTTGATCTTGATTAGAACCCACAAATGCACTCTGAGAGTAAGGCACGTCTTGAGCCGACAAAGGTAGCTAAGCCGCAAGGCTTCCACTTAAGGGTGATGACGACGAACAAGAAGTGGTGTCTTCTGCTGCTGATGAACAGTCTGACGACGACCCAGTCATCACAGTCGTCACTCCAGCCCCAGCGGGCATGCAGCAGACAGAAATTTTCACCCTATCCCGAATGGCTGCTGAGCGGGATGTGGGTGGCGTGGCATTGGTACCACCACCAACGCAGTTAACTACAACACCAACACGACCTACAGCTTCCATATTTTTTAGGCAGAAGGGCCGGCAGGGACCTCCATCCAGCTCGATCACCATTACCTCAACTAGTAGTGCTGTAAGTGAACAACAGAAACAAATTCAGCCACGCCCATCCAGGTATGGGCGGAAAATCCGTTTCGCTCGCGGATTTTGCGGATTTTCGGGAAATTCGCAATCCGCGAGATTCGCGAATCTCCCGCAAAATCCGCAAATCCGCGAGCAGCGGATTTTGCTCGCACTGCTCGCACTGTTCGCGTGAGTTCGCGGCTTCCCAGTACAACTTCGCGCCCCGCGAATAAGTGCTAAATTTCAGAAATACGATCTTAGCAAAACTGAAACTACTTACCAGGTTCAAAAGTTCAGGCTCATCATTAGTAGCCATTTCCTGTAGTGCTTCCTGAGGGGCCCCTCCAGAGTTCAGTTGGCAGTTACAACTATTATGTGACCCTGCTCTGAACCTCAGAATAGTTACACATATGCCACAAAGGTCCTGAATTACAGCTAAGGGAGACAAGCAGGAGCCAGGCTGGAAGTTAAAATCCATTAATCAGCCCCTAATTCATTATTGTCAGTTGGGGCAGGGCAGGTGTTGTAACTAATTTTGCAACAATGAAAGCACTTAGCAAGTGCAAAAGATCACTAATCAGGGCGCACTAAGGAAGCAGGTGCCAGCTAAAAAAATATTCTGTGACACATTAATCAGCCCCAAATTAATTCAGGTAACTTGAGGCAGGGAAGGTGTGCTTTGCTTTGCCGAAAATAATGTACACTGGACAACCAGAGGGTGTGGTGATGAAACAGAGGGTGGCATGGGTGGGCCAGAGGGTGGCATGAGTAGTCAGAGAGTGGCAGTGGTGACAGAGAGTGGCAGTGATGAAGAAGAGTGTCCCAAACAGGCTGGACACGTAGAAACAACAAGTTCGCAAAACTTGCGACCCGACAGGTAAGTTCGCAAATTGCGAAATTGTAAAAACCCTCGCGAACTGGCAGAAACACGGGCGAACACAAAAAAAAAAAAATCCGCAAATTCGCAGGAATTCGCGGATTTTGCGGATTGCGAGTTCGCAAATCCGCAAAATTCGCGAACGCGAGATTCGCAAAATTCGCCCATGCTTACGCCCATCCTCCACTTCATCTGGCATTGAAACTCAAAGTAGCACCTCCACCACCAGCAGACATCTCCAGTCCTCAGTTTGGGACTTCTTTACTGTTAGCCAAAAGGCGGAAAACATGGTTGTCTGTTCGAATCGTAAAACATTAGTTAGTCGGGTATAAGCTTGGTACCAACTATGGTACCGGAGGCCAGAGAGGTCATCTCCAAAAACACAACATTATCCAGTGGGAGACGCACCTAAGGAGGATCCTGGAAGCCAAAAGTAGAACTGATCCAAATGTATCCATTCACATTGCATCTGATGCTGACGAGGGGCTGATTGTGCAGGGGGGAAGTCAAGAACCGACCAACATTTTTTCTGGTACATCCAGTACCCCTGGCAGCAGCACTGCAGTGGTAGCGCCCACACCCTCTACCCCTGCAACATGTATGAGGCACACTAAGAGTCTGGGATAGACACCAATGCGAAAAAGTACATCACTGAGCCTAACTGGTTTGAAGACGTCATCATCATCATCTTCATCATCACGTAAAACGGTCCAGCCCACCATTAGCAGAATGTTTTGGTTGGAGGCGCCATTTGAACGCAACCACCCAACGGCACGTCTGTATAACGCAAAGCTGGCTAAAATGTTAGTGCTGGAACTTCTCCCTTTTTCTTTCGTGGAAGGGGTGGGATTTCTAGAATTTGTGGCAACAGTCTGCCCTAAAAGAAAGGTTCCTAGCCGGTCCTATTTTGCCAGAGTTGCGGTTCCAGCACTACATCAAGATGTGCTGGAGGTGATTGGGGCAGCTTTGCAGAAGAGTGCTGTTCACACTATCCACCTGACAACAGACGTGTGGACCAGTTGCCAAGCCCTTGATTACATGTGCATCACTGCACACTGGGTCTCTTTTGCAGGGTTTAGAGACAAGTTATCTGCAGGTGCTGACAGTGCCACAATTTTTCAAGCTAGTCGGAAACATGCAACAGTAGCCATGTTTGACATGTAGAAAACTCATACTGCACCTAACCTTTTGGAGGAGTTTAATAGGAAGGTCTATGAATGGCTGCATCCAAGAAATCGCATAGTTGGTTATGTTTCCACGGATAATGGCAGTAATATAGTTAAGGCCATGCAGCAAGGTGACTATTTCAGAGTGCTGTGTTTGGCGCACAGTATTAACATTGTGGTGCAAGATTTAAAAAAAAAGAAAACACAGTCAGCAAGTTACTGAACACCTGCAGAAGAGTTTGCACATATTTCAGCCATTCTTTTAAGGCCCGGAAGGAGCTGAGGAGCATTCAACATGAACGTAGACTGCCAGTCAAAGGACTCATCCAGGAAGTGGCAACACTTTGGAACTCAACCTTTTACATGCTTGAGCGTCTGTCTGAGCAGTGGGGGGTTATAAATGATTATGACTATAAACTGGGTTCTACTATGAAAGACATGAGGCTAGAGTTGGAGGAATGGAAGCTAGTTGCAAGCCTGACAGACATGCTTCGCCCTTTTGAGGTCTTCACGCGTGGTCGGCAGGGAGGACTGTTCTTTGGGCAAGCTATCCCATTGTTGGTCATACTAGAGCACCAACTGAAGGTGATGTCTTCAACGTTCCGAGATGATGCTGAAAAGCAAGCCGCATATCACTTGGCGGAGAGGTTATTAAGCCGCCTAGTTGCCAATGAATGGCTTAAAAAATACATACAGAACAACATTACATTTGTGCCACTATTCTTGATCCACGGTACAAAAAGGCAGTGGCCAGCAAAGCATTCATTCCTTTTGATGAAGCAGATGTTTCAAAGTTCAAACATTGGCTTGCTGTGTCAGCCACTCGGTTCGAAAAAGAGCAGCAAAAAATTGACGGAGCCGGCGGAAATACAACTAAATCAGCAGGCCATCCGGCGTCAAGTTCCACTTCTGAATCAGTGGCCGAAGGGAGTCACTTTCCCTCACAGCCATTAACGACACCAGCAACCGTATCATCATCCTCACCTTCACCAGGCCCAGCCGTAATATTGTCGGAAGCGTATTAGCTAACTCATCAGGGGTTTGTTCATTCCAGTGCTGCAAAGGCCACAGATGGTACGCAAAGCGGAGCAACCGTGGAGAACCTTAAGTCGATGGTGCAGGCCTATCTGGATGACCCAACAGAGGTCTTTGTTAATCAAAACCCATTGCTGTATTGGGATCAGAAAAGGCCTCTATGGCCACTGATCACCAACCTGGCTCTAAATTATTTGTCTTGCCCACTTGCAAGCGTGTCTTCTGAACGTGTTTTCAGTGCTGCTGGTGCCATTGTAACTTCAAAAAGGACCCGCCTCTCGCCCAAAAATGTGAAGAGTTTAACACTGATGAAGATGAATCAGCACTTCATACCACCAGATTACAAAATACGTGAATGCACGCAGGAAGAAGAGGACACCGACTTAGGTGACAGAAGTTCTTCTCTGTTAGCTGACCTACTCCCGTCTCAATTCATAGAGTTTGAGGACGAGCTCTACTTCCCTGACACCGAGGCCTGAAAAGGGCTTCCTTTTTTTCGTCCTTATTCACTTTTATTCCTGTGTGTCTTTCTTTGTTTTGCAACTTATACCACAACAAAACTCTAATCACCTAATCACAACAAGTCCATCAACAGCACTGTCTTCATCTTATTTTCCTTATTGATTTGAAGGTGCCGCAGTCTGCATTCCTGAGGTTCACAAGTTCACAACTCAATTATTCTCCTCTATCCTCCTCTTACAGACTCCCCCTATCCATTTCCCTCAAGGCAGATGGATGGATTATGAAGAATAAAGAAACCTTGTCTTCGTAGACGAGTCTCCTCAAGTGGGATTGAAATTATTGACTGACTACATGCTTGCTGATTGCTGACAGAGTTACTTCTGAAATTGACAGGAGAGGCTGCCCTGTGGGCCCTCACTTTCCAAGAAGATGCAGACAAAAAGTAGAACAGATAATGAATAATGAGAAGATGGCATGCAGTGGACAGCAATGGCTGTCTGGCTCTGATGAAACCAATTGCTGTTTGTTTTTTGTGTGCATGAAATGAATCATATGTCTTGTCTTAGTTATTATTTAATCTTTTACACAGTAATTGTAACTCATGTCTACTACTCTGTTTTTTTTTTACCTTGTTGATTTCAAATTGTACTTCAACTTCATGGGCTACTATGTTGCATTTTCCAAAATGCAAAATGTCCTTGGAGTGGACTCACTTGCCAATATACCATGATGATTGATTAAATAATATATATTTTTTCTTTACAGTCACTCACTGGGATGGATGGATCATCAGTGTCGGTTTACGGAAGAACTACAACTACTACAGCAGAACTACATGTCTGTCTATTTGTGGTATGTAGTGGTTGAGGGCGAGGCAGTGTACTGTTGTTGTTATGCCAGACAGAGTCCACTCCTCTCCAGACAGCAGTTCATGTAAAATTGGGGCTATGTGGCTTGCTGCATACAATTAGATATGCTTTGTCTGTCTGACAAAGAGCCTAGGCATGCTACATCCGGTTGCTTCAACCAGTGGTGCCTGCCTTGACCATCTGTATGGCCCTGCCTCAAGCTTGGGCCAAACATCCGTTATGTTTGCGAAATTTGCTGTTTTCCGTTTTTTTGCGAATCTCGCGAAATTATCGAAAATTCACAAATTCTTGAGCGGAACGGATTTTTGGCCCATGCTTGTGGCAGGGCCATGCAGACGGTCAAGGCAGGTACCACTGAGTGAAGCATCCTGATGTAGCATACCTAGGCTCTTTGACAGAGACAGACAAAGCATATCTAGGTTTTAGGGTTTTGTGCGATTTACTAGGGTTTTTGGGTTTAAGTTGGTATGGTTCCCGCTGAGTCTAGGGCTCAGGGCCCGATGCAGGCTCGTTCATAACGATTTTGGCAAGGTTTTAGGGGGGTTTGGCATTCTTTGGTCCAGAATTGGCAGAATTTTGGCCTTTTTTGGTGTTTTGCGGGCGCGTGTGTTTGGGTGAAAAGTGAAAACTAGTCGTACACCTTCTTCTTCTTCAAAGAGCGCAGTGGTTCTATTTTGTTCTGACTTGCTGAGATTCTTGGGAATTGCTGGAACAAGTGTCCAGGTAAGTTTCAAGAGGATCGAAGTAGTGGAAAGCTGAAAACAGCAATTTTTTGGGAATAGCGCAATTTGCCATGTTTTGGATATACCAGTATTGCATGTTTTTGGGGGGCTGTTTGGGGCTGTTCTAGATTTGTGGGGGTGGGTCGGGGGGTCTTGGAGCTCTGCTGGGAAAGTCTAGTTTTGATTGCAAGTGGTTTGAAGAAAATCCATGGTGGTAAAGGGGGTTTGGGCCTAGCTGTAGACAGCGTTTTGGCACAATTAAAATTGAGGCCTAGCAGTATTGCATGTTTTTGAGGGGGTTGTTTGGGGGGGTTCTAGGTTTTTGGGGTGGGTTGGGGGGTCTGGGAGCACTGTTGGGAAAGTTTAATTTTGATTGCAAGTGGGTTGAGAGGTCTGGGGCAGTGCTGGGAAGGTCTAATATCGGATGCAAGTGGTTTGGAGGAAATCCATGGTGACAAAGTTTTTCCTTTTAAGCTTACTTGCATGTTTTTGAGGGGAAGTTTAGGGGGGTTCTAGGTTTTTGGGGGTGGTCCGGGAAGTCTGGGAGCACTGCTGGGATAGTCTAATTTTGATTGCAACTGGTTTGAAGAAAATCCATGGTGGAAAAGGGGAGTTAGGGTTGAGGGGTCTGGGGGCAATGCTGGGAAGATCTAATATCGGATGCAAGGGGTTTGGAGAAAATTCATGGTGGAAAAGGGGGGTTTGGGACTATCCCTATTTGCAGAGAGCATTTTGGCGTGGTTGAAAGTTAGGCATAGTAGTAGTATCGCATGTTTTAGGGGGCTGCTTGGGGGGGTTCTAGATGTTTGGGGGTGGGTTGAGGGGTCTGGGAGCACTGCAAATTTTGCCCACATTTATTTATCCTTGAAAAGGAGGCTCAGAGTACGCACTTTCGAAATGGTGCTTGTATGTATTGTAATACTGTCGACTCTTAAACTGAAAGTGTTATTTTTGCACTACACACCGTACCTTATATTTTTTTCTCCGTGGTGTTTTAATATCACTTCATGTTTTTGCATCAACAATGACAGGCCGGCTTATACCCTGTGCAATGGCAAAAAGGATGAAGTCAGGCTTACAATTAGAGACCCGCAATTCAGCATCCGCCAGGCAGGCAGTGGACAAGGTGTCTTCTGGTCCCCAACATTGATCGATTCAGCGACAGATGGAATGGAGGAGTACCGCGAAAAAGAGGAATGGCTGGATGCATGCAATTTTCCAAATTCAACAGGACAACTACAACAACATACAGTTACAGTACCCATCTTCATTTCTACTTATCTTTTAAGTAATGTTATTGCTCTGAACTTCTATGAGTGTGACTCTTTGCATTTGTTTGCTCTATGTTTCAATTCATCCCTTCAGCCATTGTATAATTTTGTCTTTGCTATTTTTTAAACTAATTTAATGTACTACGTGGTTCTTCTCTCTGATGGCAGATAGGCAAGTGAAATTGTGTAATTACTGCAGCCCTGTACTGTCACATTGTTTCTTCATAGTTAGTACATTGTAGAAAGTACTACTTACTTTTCAGTAACCTATCCATTTAGCAAACAACTTAATGCATGCAGTAGTGCATGCACTTCCTTTACGTCCCTTAAAAGATTTATGGATAGCTTTGTATCCAAAGATTTGTTTATCTTCATTTGTTGTTTGTCCATGCTGTGTTTTTTTCCCTCTCTCCACAAAACTTTCCCCACAAACCCCATTCCCATCCAAGTTTCAAACCCTAACCCTCTTACCCCGGGCAGTGTGGTTTTCATTGAGGTGTGAGTAAATTACAACAATAATTCCACACACTTGCTGGGGAGGATAAGGTGCAAGCAACCACCTCAAATCAATTTTAAGGCAGCTAGATGAATCCTAGGATATTGTAATTCTGGTGAAAAAAACAACAATGAGTATTTTAAAATAAATTCTGAATTTCATGCCCACCATCGATTGGATCGTCAACATCATCCTCCTACATGTCAAGAAGACTTGTTGTTACGCTGCTGTGTCACTGTTCTTGTTGTGGCTATAATCATCCATACAATTCTTTTTTTCCCATACTTATTTTCAGCATTGCTTAGGCTACTGTTCCTTCTAATACTCCTCTCAGGCCACTCAATGTCTAATTTTTTTACTTTGTTTTTCATATGCTGCTACTGCTAGTGTGGTACCACTCCTACTAACACCTCAACAACGGAATTTTGGTCCGGGATGGCGTAATCACCATTTGCCATGCAGCCAGCGCTGTGCCTAGCTCTATTCTCAAACACGCATCACAGGTAAAATAAGCATTTTGGGGAGGTATAATAATGGGCTAGGACTCGGAGGAGAGACTGACAGTAGTACTAGTAAAGTACTAGTAGGCCAATTAAATTCACTAACTCTGTTAGTGGCACTTTTGAAATTTTTGGGACGTTTTAGATAATTCATGATGGTAACTTTGAGGAAACCAGACATGCTGTAACCCCCGCCCACCACCCCACAAAATAAGATCAACGCGTACACTATGTTGAAGTACATAAAATGAATAATGAAATATTTCCCCTAACAAAAATAAACTAGTCCCACCCCTCCCTAACCCAAACAATTGTCCATTTCAAATAGTCCAGTAGTTCCAAATAATTATCAGAGAAAAAACAAATGGAAAAGACTGGGACAGTAAAAACGCTCAGCATAAAGGAGGACAATAGAAGTCAAAATGAAGAAGAAGATACAATGCCGAAATCAAGCTCAAAAGGACTGCCCACCATCGAGCGCACGATCTACGCTAAGGCGGGGGAAAGGACAAGGGAAAAAAGGGAACAAAATGGAAATCAGGTACCCCAACCAAACCCAGCAGAAACAGGCCGTAAACTAATCTTTAAGCCTGAATATCAAACGAAGGGAAAAAACGACATACTAAATAGGGGTAATATAATGAGATTATTGAGAGATATCTCAAAATTAAGGGAAATTCCATCGTCCGATCTCTTGGCACTAGAATTTGTCCAAATAAACATGGAGATGGATTCGGAAGTAAGTAGAACAACATGGGCATCGATTGAGACAACGGAACTGATCTTCTCCACCAGGGAGACCTTTGCAACCTGGGGCATAATAATATCATATCCACCGTTAATCAAATACCCATACCCGCTAATAAATGACGAGGCATCCGGGTTTCCGAAAATAAAGGGAAATTATCCTACGGTAATAAAAGGAGCCAGAAGTATGTCACCAAATCAAGTGACATGCAGGTGAAGCCGGCGTGCAAAATATTACGGATAGGCAAACAGCCACCCATTCGGAGGGAAATCAAGACTGGTCCTGGTTAGCCCTCACCTTGAATGTACATCGATCCTAAACATAACAGCTCAGTAAGGGGGGGAAAAACAATAAGGCTGTAATTCAAAATGAGAAAAAGACCATGATCTGCTCCTGGAACGTTCACGGTTTTAACGAAATGCAACAAGGCCAAGAAACCCTGACCTATTTAAGTAACTTTAAAGTAATATTGCTACAAGAAACTTGGAACACTTCTCCAAAGCATTTGGAAGGCTACGAAGAATTCCACATAATGGCGGAAAAAACTTCCAAGTATGGGCATCCAAGAGGGGGGTTGTCCATATATACTGCAATAGAAAATGACTGGAAAACGGAGGAAATGGATTCCGGAGAAAACTGGATCCAAATAATAAAAGTGGAAGAAAATCTCCCCGCACAAGGAGAAGGCGGGGGAGATAAGCTAATAATTCTCAACATATATATTCATCCGGCAAAGAACAAAAAAGAGGAGAAACTGTCATCCTTAATAGACTTAATAAAAACACTACAAGTCACACATCAATATCACGATATGATTATATCAGGGGATTTCAACTATAATCTGACAGGAGGAAAGACGAATAAGAATAAGAATAAAAATCAAAATATACGAAACGAGCTGAAAAAACTAGACCTAGTCATCCTAAATGGAAACATGAAGGGAGATCAACCGGCCGGTATTACCTTTTCCTGTGGAAAAAAACAATCAATTATTGATTATACGATAATTAGTAAATAGTTAACGCCCCGGGTAGACAATTTCCACATCTCAACACGACCTGAGAGCGATCATTTCCCTCAGGAGACAGTATTATACTTAAACATCAAGCAAAAGGAGTGTGTAGCATCATTAGCTGCATGGCCTGAAATATATAATTTACGGAAGCTTAAATGGAGAGGAAACATCATGGAAGACATAATGAACATGGTGAATGAACACATAGAGAATGCTGAGGAGTCAGCAGGACAATTATTAAGTAACTGGGAAAATCTATGTGAAGCACTCCTGGACAAATTTCCGGCAAAACCAATAAGCAAAGGTAATCACAGGGCTATTAAAGAGCCATGGTACACAACACAGCTGAGAAACAAAAAAAGGAATATTGCCAAAGAGGTAAGACAAAAAGCGCAAGCAATTAAAATGGGGAAAAAAATAGACAGCGGAATGATTCAAAAAATGAGAAAAGACTATAAGGTGGAATGTAGAGTGGAAAAAAGGAAATACAGAGAAAAGTTATGGGAAGATCTGCTGTGGGCAAGTAAATTACCAAACAGTAAAGAATTTTGGGGCATAATCAATAAATAATGAAAGGATACGGAAAGCAAAACAACATCGGAATAAGTGAAAACGTTTGGTTAGAATACATTGATAATTTGTATAACCCTGAACTAGGAATAGAAAAGGCGGATGCAGCAAGGTCACTGAGTGTAAAGGAAAAAGAAACGCTCCCCGAGGCAACCAGTACTACTATTGAAAGTGGAAAATTCCAGTTTAGCTGGGAAGCAGATGATCAAACTCTGACAACCGTTAAACGTATAAAAACATTGATAAAAAATCTGAAAGAGGAAGGAGCAGCAGGCCCAAACGGGCTACCTAACGCCCTGTTCAAACGAGACCTGGACGTTTGGGCAAAATATCTAACACCTATTTTTAACCAGGTTTTCCGAGATAACAAGATCCCACAGTCCTGGAGCGGTAACCTATTCCACCCAATTTATAAGAGCGGCATCAGAACAGAACCCGGGAATTACAGGTTGATTGCCCTGATCGACGTAGAGGCCAAACTCTATGCTTCATGTATCCTGGAACATCTACAAGAGTGGACAGAGGAAAACAACATCATCCCAAAATTCCAAACAGGCTTCAGACGGGGTATGGGCACCATTACAAACCTAACAACCTTGACAATTCGTTTGGAAAAAGCTGAAAGGAAAAAGGGAGTATTAGTGGCTTGCTACATTGACCTAAAAGCGGCATTCGATAGAGTGCCGCGGGACCGTTTGTGGAAGAAACTTAAAGCATGGGGATTGCCACAGCCACTGATAAATGCAATACAATCACTATACAGTGAAACATGGGCCACTGGTAAACTTGGGGACGGACAAAGAGTCTCTTCAAAAATAAATATAACAAACAGACTAAAACAGGGTTGCGTCCTTTCACCATGCTTATTTAATTTATACTTAGCAAACTTGAACAGTCACTTAGAACAAATAAATGGACAGCCACCTATTTTAGCAATGGAGCCGGTTCAATACTTACAGTATGCAGATGATATTGTCCTGGTAAGTCAAACTCCGATAGGGCTGCAAAGGACAATAAACAAACTTATAGACTACCTGGACGCTCAAGGTTTAGAATTGAATAAATCCAAAACCAAGGTGGTAAGATTAGCGGGACCAAGACAAGGAAATTATAAATGGTACGCAAAGAACTGTCAAATAGAGGAAAAAAGAGTTTATAAATACTTGGGCATCAAAATTACTAGAAATCTGTCAACGGTGGAGCAGAAAAAGGAGATCACAGCAAAAGCTCAATCCTTAATATTTGCCTACAAACAACTATCCAAGAAACTGGAAAGCCCTTCACACGGGCATCTTTTAAAAATCATGGCAGCCCAATTGCTACCAACCTTGTCCTACGGTCTGGAAACCTGGCATGGCCAAGAATGTAACATCTTAAACAAATTACAAACCAAGGTTTATAAAACGGTATTCAATCTTTTTAAAGGTTCCTCGCCAGCACAAATTCATTTGGAATTCGGATTACAGAACCAGGAATTCCAAAGGAAGGCAACCATGGTAAATCTATGCTGGAAACTCAGAGCAGCAGAGTTGGGAACTTTGAACAACTTATGCTGGTTGGAAATAAAACAACAAATGGAGCAAACAACCCCAAATACGTGGGGGGACCAACTGGGGATAGCACTGAATGAATTAGAGATCAATGGGCTTTGGAACAGCAAGATGGAAAAGTCCACATTTGAAAAAGCTTGCAATAACAAAGCAAAAGCATTATCCTTCGTGGAGGATAAAAGGGGATTACTAAGACGCCTCCACGCATGGGTCATAATAAATTCTTACACACGGCTAAGACCACAACCCTATCTAGCAGCTTGTAGGAAGGTAGCTACCTGACTATGGTTACCCCAGATTTTTTGCCTTGTGTTTAGCTGGTTTTTGACTTAGTTGGACTGGTTCCCCCAGGCCATCTGCTCTCTCTGTAAAATGGATTCCATGTACCCTAGGTGCATACCTAGATTGGCTTGGGTCACCTTATCAGCCCCTGTACAGAGCACTATGGGTGCCCAGGGCATAGGTGCATCCAAGGCCTACCAGGGGCTGCAGCATATCTTTTGCCACCCCTGGCTAAAATTGACACAACTGGCTGATCACTCAGCTGGGGCAAGGGGGTGTAATCACCCCTTGCTTAGATATAGTATACCTATATCTAAACCTATATCTGGACACATATAAACCTGTGAGTCACTCCTATGGAAGGCCTTATCAATCCTGGAGGCAGAGTGCATGGTTTAATGTGAGATGGAGCTCTGGCATGAGCTGAGCCTGTCTGCAGCTGTGGGGAACAACTCCCTAAGCTGTTCCGGGATAATGCCATACCATATACTATTAAGCGCCTTATAATCCTCGCGGTTATATAGCAACTTTGGTTTGGCTTTATCAAAACATGTCGTGTAAGGTGTCATACGAATTGGAATACTACCCCCTCGCCAGTTCTGGCGAAGGGGGTAGCATTCCACCCCTCTAAAGGGAGAAGACATGTTACTTTGCTGAAACGCGGTTGATTTTAAAAGAGCCTCAGATCCACAAAATGGATGCCTCTGCCACAGACACGGGTCTGGCCTCCTGCTGCTGACCGAACCTCAGCAGATGGTGGCCTGGACAAAGGGTTTCCTGTCGCAGGGCGGTGTTACACCACCCCAGACAGGAGATAGTGGATTGTAGCAGGGAGGCTTAAAAGAAACCAGACACTGCCTGGGGAGCACAAGGCTGCCCCTTGCATAATCCGGCCAAACCGGTTCTGGTGCACACCAGCCCCAGCGCGGCCTGGATCAAAGGAAAGGGGTGTATCCACCCCCTTCCTGGGTCCCACCCATAGGAGGGGACCTAGCAGGTAATCCAGCCCACCAGATTCGAATAAGAGTGGGAGCAGTGCCAATGCAACTCAGATTATCCTGAAGAAACATAAGAAACGAAACTCTGGACCCTTCGATATCCTACTCAACGTAGAAGACTGAAGAATCTCCCTTGTGGTCAAGGAGTGACTACCCTGTGCAAACAGGTACCATCCAGCACCTCGACCCTTGCTTTGTTGCAGTTCCCGCCGGAACTCGAGTGACAGAGAAAGACGAGATCAAGCTTGCCTGCCTTCCTCTAGCCCGATCCACAGTCCCTGCAGAGCTGAGACCCGTGGAGGCGACTGGAAGCGTGGGGCACGCCATCTTGGAAAGGCCAGGAGATGCTGACCGTGCAGCCCACGAGTGACCTTCGAAGCTGTACACCGGGGTTTAAGAAGCCCCAACCCTGAGCTGCTCTTGCACCGAAGCTCACCCCTCCACACTTGACGAGTGCTGCGTGGGGCCCTTCTGCTTGTGTTGGCTCGACGCGTTGGCCCAGTCACTTGCCAGCTGGCTTGTGGCCCTTGTGCCGACGAAAACCTTAAACCGACCTGCTTTTCTGGTTGCTCCAGATTTGCACCAGCTTCTGTGAAAAGGAGCCCCCGCTCTGACCCTCCTGGTCCGAGTGAGAAGCAATCTCCCAGTTCTGCATGGATTGCTTTTGCCAAGTGTTGTTTGCTCCAATCTTGAAGCCGATGGCGCTGACCGTGAGAGCCTGCGTGGGACAGATCGTGACCTGCTCCTGGACGTTGCAGAGGCCTCAGAGCCCACGTGACAACAGAGAGAAGCTCCTCAACAACCATCTGATTGCGCCCGAAATTGCCTGGTTCCGTCCTGGTTCGACCCTGGTCACTGCTGAGTGACCCAGACTCTGTCCCCTCTGCTTTCAGATACTTCTCAACTTCGATCCACCCTTGGATCACACCGGACACTTCTGCTTCCCATCGCCTGCAGCATCTTCAGCTCCAAGCACCAAGAGCCTGTGTGTCAAAACCCGACGCCACTTCGACCCTATGCACCCGCTTCCTGTGGGTGAGGTAACATTGCAACGCCGGTGTTCCCACACTGGTACACACCTCTAGGGTCTGTGTATTAAATTTTGTTCCTCTAGGTTCAGCGGAAGTATCCTTAAACTCTCTTTGTTTACCTTTTACGCACCATTGACATTGCATTGGTGCAAGCCGCACTTTACGCGCTGCACCCGAATCCCGCGGGCTTTTCCCGACTTCAGCATTGCTAGTCCAGACTGCTCCCAGCGATTCACTAGGCCCTAGGCCTAACCACTGTTCGATTGGTATCTCTTATACCACTTTTTTAATATATGGTTTGAGTGGCCACCCGCCCTCATCCATAATTGTGCAACTTGTATGTTATACTATGCTTTTTATTTAACGCTTGTGCCCCTTTGCTCATAAAGAGTACTGGGGAGTATTTTAGAAATAAACACATATATTTTTATAATATATACTTGTGTGGTGTCCTTTCATTTGGTATTACAGGATTGTATGTGGTAAAACAGCTCGCTTAACACGACCTCTTAAGTTAAGCCTTTAAGGCTGCTTAGTCCATGCTACCCCTAGGATAGCTTGTCTAACAAGGTTGACTTACAACCAGACACCATAAGGGATTGTTTGGACTGATACAAGGTGGTTCCAGAATTGGAAACACCACATATCAGGCCAGCTTCTCACACAGCTCATTTCCGATTGTCTTTAAAAAGGAGATTCATGGCATACAGATTTGGAGATCTTTGTTCATTAGACTTGGCGCCCACCTGGAAAAACAAGCATCTAACAAAGGCATGTCTTTTATGTGGCTATCACATTGAAACTCTGAGCCACTTGCTGTGTGTCTGTGAAACTGTGAAATCAGAAAGAAGGAAGCTGCTGAGAACAGTTTTTAATGATTTAAATATCCGCACCTGCAGACAGGCGGCGACAAGTTGGCTAGGTGCCGCATCAAACATTTTAATATGCAGGGGGATAAAATTTATGATAGTGGTAGAAAGCTTATTTATAAATGGGGGCAAAGACTGAAGGCTTGGTGCCACAAAGGAACTAAGTGGAATTTTAAGAACTGAAAACGTTTTTTAAATGAAACGTGTTTTATATGCTTTATATGCTTTATGGTTTGTGAAAAACAAATAAAGTCATTTTTGACTGACTGAATGACTGACACTTTGGATCTCCAGAAAATTTATGCTGTGCTTGTCACTGCCAACATATGAGGCAGGCGTGCAAGCATAGAAACGATCAGCAAAGAAAATGGCCCCTCGAACATGAAGCAAACAAGTCCCACGATGCACTGAAGACACCGATTGAATATTGAAGGATAAAAGGACTTGCAAGGAAATAAGGACTCACCACAGCAACTGTTGGCAAGTCCTCTGTCCTAGGTGTCCTAGAATGTAGTTTTTGTTTCTGAAATAATGTGCATTGGCTGTTGCCTTTCATGTTGTGAATTTATTCCCCCGGTTCACCAAGTAAGGGTCTTTTTACTATTCAGGCATGTTATTTCGACGAGTTTGTTTAGTAAATCATGATACAGAGGTTGCTTATAGACAATTTAACCATTGACGCCTGCAATTACCATTTCTAAGTCGGGCACTTTACTATATATAAGCCTGTTTAGACTAACGTTTCATTTTTCTAATACGAGCGCCTTTTTATTTACAGCAATTACTTCATTTAACGCCTGGTCACAGAAATATACAGACCACGTGCATTGACCATTTGGCCCAAGTAGCTGTCTTTGTTTCCTTTGTTGAGCCTTATTTTTGTTTCTGTAGCCGTCAATACAGACACTGATTCTTGGTCGCTATGTTTATTTACTCCGTAGATCCAGTAGAGCATCATACTTTGCTGTTGTCTATTTGATTTACGTAGCACCAAAATGGAAAATTATAATTTGTGTAACTTCTCAGAAGGTAAACATTCCTTTTTTAACCACCTTGGGATCATTAATATGTATTTTCTTATGATTATACCGGGTTTGTCAACAATTATCGATCATAGATACTATTATATATCTTGCAGTTATTTATCAAGACATCATCAAGAGTTGCGTGACAATTATATATTTTTATTCTACAATACTTCAATCAACTACCTCATGCGCCTACTCCAAACAGGTATTTTAGTTTTGACCTGATTTTTTGTTCTGGTTCTGTATCAATGACCCACCCAAGAATGGCAATAACATTTTGGTTTAAATAATTTTTAAATAGAACGTATGTTTTTCCTCACACACAAGTGACTATATTCCGCATGTCTCTGTGTTTATACGGCAGCTATGTTTCCATATTGCTCATTTTACCATCATGTCATCAAGCCCCATATGCAAATGATTGCCTGTTTTATTGGTTTTCTAATGATGTGACAAATTATTGCATACTCGAATTTGAAATATAGGTTAATCATTCTCCAGGTCCACTGTAGTTTTGGCCATCTATTAGAAGATAGCAGTGGGTTGCTTTTTCCTGTTGACATTTGTAAGTTGATATCAATTTCTCACATAATAATATTGTCTGTTTATACACCTGACTAATGCAGTTGTTGTAAGTAAGTTGAATGTATAGAGATACATTCTTAAAAATCAGCTTTTTTAAACTAAACCTTAGAGTACTCTACCATCAATTGTCTTGGAATATGTTGATTATTCAACCTGTTAGACACAAAATATGAATGTTGGGCCTTGTGGTATTAGGTAATAGGTAGCATATGATGTTAATTATATGTGTTATAACGCTGCATTGTAACTATAAATTGTATTATTAATATATTTAATTTTATAAGTTATTTGAGTATTGGTTTTGTATAATTTGTTATTTGATGTAATTACAGATTATTAACTTGTGGCTCCTGAAGAAGGCGTTTTCGCCGAAACGCGTACTGCTTCTTCATCTTCTTTGTGGGCACCACTGATTATCACATGGTGTCTTTTTTATATGTATAAAGATTGTATATTGTGTTATTGGATGTATTAATTGCATATAATTTTATTGTACTGTCATATAACTTGAACTTTGTTGTTCCTTATATGATTTTTATTAAGTATATTAAAAACATGTTTAATTTTATTAATGTAGTTTCACATTATTCTTAACTGTCTGTCTGTTCCTATCACCACAGGGTTCATATTATTTGTTGTTTACTATTAAGATTGCCTAGGAATTTTTTACACATACTAGGTGTGTCCAAACCATTGACAACTCGAGCAAACCCCAAACCATGGGAAGTGTCATGGACATGATTCTCCCCAGGACAACCTCAGATTAGTTGAAAGAAGTAGCAGTAAAAACTATCCAGAACGAGGAGCAGCCAATATTCCCAGACGCTGGTGCTGACTTTGAAAAAGCAAATTCTTTATAATGAACATAACGTGGTTGACAGAAAGCAGGAGGTAGAACGCACTGCAGTCCACAATCTGACAGAAACTTCCAATCCAAAGATGGCGGCGCGCTTCCTCCGTCTCGCCGGATGGCTCACGGCACGTCGGTTGTCCGAAAGTGTATAGTGGCAACCCACAAGCGTAGGTTCAGATCCCATCCTCGTTGCCATAAAAATGTAGTAACGGACTCCAGACTGGTTGAGGTATTTCATGAAGATTTATTGTAAGTTGTTAAGAAGCCTGGAACAAGCCCCACCAGAAGCAGCCAGCAGGCAGCTCAGCCCCATCATAACTGTGGCTTATCTTCAACCAGCACCCAACATTCCGTAGTACATCACAGTGCAGAAGCATTCCACTAGAAGGGCATTAAGTGGTTAAAGGCATACATAGAAATATGCAATAAGTATAATACAACAATATGCTCACAAGTGTTCTTGCACTATGGCCATAAAGTGTGTCTCAGGGCAATGCGCTCCTCCTGCGCATGCCCCAACACAGCGATGTCTTAAGCGCTCCTGCACCAAGGCAATGAGGTGTGTCCAACAGCACCGCAGTCCTGCACACACCAAAACACAGAAATATCCTAGGCGCCCCAGCGCTTATGGCTATGAAGCTCATCTTGTGGCAGCGCGCTCCTGAGCGTACAACCACAAAGTGCTTTGCACGAGTGCTCCTGCGCTGGTGACAACAGGTAATACCAGCTTGTTTTTCGACGTCCAGAACCTCAGCGAACATCACTGTGTGCCGAGCAGAGGCTCTGCAAAATCAACTCTGACTCCCCCTGGGACGATAATTAGTATCCGAAGCAAAACTGGGTTGAGCACAACTGGTTCTTATTTTTTTTAATTTTTTGTTGTTGTCCTTTTTGAATATACAAACATATAAGAAATAAACAGAGCATCAAGGTTCCCCCTTCCTCCCTAACCCTCCCTAGTCCTACAATATTCACAATACAATATCCAGCAGGAAAGGTCAACAATCAGAGAATAATACATTTTGCATTGAAATGATCCATCATATTAAAGCCATCAAGTTCAAATAAAGCAATAATAAAGCTTATTTCCTAACACATTTCCTCGGGCGCCACACGGCCACAAAAGTGCAAAGTGTAGATAATCAATTTCCGAAACACATTTAAAAGTGACCCGTGCTAAAGTGCAAGGTGCGTTGAGAAGGTGCAAAAGGTGCAGAAAGGCATCATAGTAGGAGAAAGATTTCTTCAGATCTCGTGTGAGTAAGCTGTCCATAATACACACATGAATAGATACAGTTGAGCATTTAAAAATTCCTCTTACAATTTGCCAGACTAACTTCGGGGATAAATAATATTTCCCCCCCTCACTTTATTTATTGTGAGTTTGTCTGACAAAGCCAGCTAGACAATGGTTCCCAAATTATCAAACCCTTCCATTTAGCGGGGATGCTCTTCTTAGTGTAAATAACTTTTTCAAGATTGTGTATTGAATATAGACAAGCCATCCACTTCTGAAATGAAGGGGGATTGGGATCCAACCAAACCAATTCAATACCTAGCCTATATATTGCCATGGAGATGAAGATTAGGACCCCTCCACTTTTTCTGTCAATGGTTTCTTGCACTCCCATTAAAATGGTGGTGGGGGTTAGCAGAACATCTCGAGATAGAACTACCTTGAGAAAGCCTTGAATCTCTGCCAACAAATAGCCAAGTTTCTCACACGTGGCAAACATGTGTGGAGAGCTGTGCTCCATTCAGAGCACCGGGGGCATTTAGTGGCTCTGCCGGTTCCCCATTTCGCGATTTTACTCAGGGTATAATACAAACAAAACATGTTTTGTAAGATTGAGCTTGCAAATTGGCTGATGGTAAATTGCTTTGATCAGATCGAAGAGCTGACTGTAAGACATATCGGTGATATCTAATTTCAGTTGCCATTTCCAGGAAATCATAATCAAATCGCCCGGCATTAAACTGTTAAGAATGCCATAGATGGTATAGGTTCGGGGGGGTATTAGGATCTATCAGGCTTTCAATACATTCGCATTTGGTAAACCCAGAGGGCCCGCCTGCCTTCTGTGATAAATTGTTTTAAAATCTTCAAATGCTAAGACCCTTTCAGGACAATACAGGACCCCCAGTTTGTTGATGGCGGCGTTAAGCCAAGTTACAAAGTAAGAACCCCCAAATATATGTGGCAGGTTCTTGTTGCTGCTTGTGGGTGTATAATTGTTCATTCTCCCAATCCCTAATAAATTACAGACAGCGGTGAAGGCCTTATAGGTTCCCATAAGGGTCTTTCTTATAATAACCATATTCGATGGTGCCATAAACATCCCCAAGCTTCTGAACCAGGTAACAGCTCAAACGGAGAATATGCGATTCTTTGTTAGTGCTGGAGGCCGGTCTTGTAGTAATACAGGACATATCTGCATGATGGTGGCTCAATAATATTTTTTTAGGTTTGGATGCTCCCAGCCACCTCTATCCTGAGGAAGAGACAAATACTTAAGGGACCTTCTTGGCAACGAATAAGCTCATATAAACCGCGAGAGAAGACTATTGAATTCCTTTAGCATTGAATTAATGAATTTGAGAGGAATAGCTCTAAAGAAGTATAAGATTTTAGAGAAAATAATAATTTTGAGAACGCTGCACTGGCCAACTAAGGACAGGTGATTTAGCCAATGTAATGCCTTTTTTGTCTCTGAAACTAAAGGGATGGGGTGCCATATTGTCAAGAAAGGGCGATACATTATCACTGCTTTTATCTGCAAGAAACTGCCGCTAAAGCGGCGATAATTGGCTTGGTATATGCCCTTGTGAATTCCCATAGAAGCCCAGGCTCTGGTGTTAACCTGGGCTTCTATGGGAATTCACAAGGGCCTATTATCAAGCCCATTATTGCCTCTCTAGCTGCAGTTTCCTGCCGATAAAAGCGGCGATAATGTATCGCCCTTCCTTGATAAAATGGCCCCCGATTTTCTCCGACTATCAGATCATTATTGGCCATGCTGTTCACCCCAAGATATCTCGCTTTGATGACGACTCTATTGTCTATCCAGATAATTTTATCATTGACAATTATCTGGGGGTTTTCCTTATTTAATGCATATTTGGAGACCTCCCCAAAATTCTGTGCCTCGAGTTCTATTACTTCTATAACCTTGCCAGGGTCTGAGGTCACAAATGCCAGTGCCAAATCGCCAGAGTAAGCCATGATTTTGGTTTCAACTCCATGTCTGTATATAGCAGGAATCCCTTGGTTGTTTTCAAGTTTCTTAATAAAGTGTCAATATACATTGTGAGAATCAATGAGGGTCAGGGACAGCCCTGGAGTGTCCCCGTGTTGTTGCAAATTGCTCTGTCAGTAACCCATTGATCATAACCCTAGCCTTAGGATTTATATAGAGGGCCTTAACAGCCTGCATGACCCCGGACCTAAATCCCTTTCTCTGCATGATGCGCCACGAAAACACCCAGGAGACCCGATTAAAGGCTTTTTCAGCATTAAGGAGTACTAGCGTTATTGTGTCTCCTGTGCACTGTACCGCATCAAACAGAGTGATGGACCTCTTAATATGATCTGTGGTGCTTTTTTTGAAATAAATCCATGTTGCCATTTAGAAACATGCTTGTCTATGACAGCCGTTAACCGAGAAGCAAGGATCTTGGAATCGGTTTTGGAGTCTCCATTGATTATCGTTATTGGTGTCACGACGTGTTCTCTGTGTTCCTATGTCCACCACCAAGGGGCTGAACTGTGGGACTCTTCAGAGTTCTAATAAGCTACCAGACCCTCCCCTTCATGTATATACTGACTTCCAGCCATTTGACACTGTTTGGGAATTGACAATTATTCCCAATCCATGGCGGGTTTGTAGAAGCCCTCCTGCTCATGCCTGAAACTCGATTACCGAGAACTCCATGCTCACTGCTTTATCTCCACAACTGCAGTCCAAGGATGGGTGGAGGAATTCAGCTCACATGTGGCTGGCTGCTGCTAGCCTGCTCACACCTGATGCATGTGATTACTGTGAGCTCTTTTAAGCCCCAGCTCCATTCAGGCCAAGGTTGGCCATTGCAGCTGTTTTCCGGCTAGACCAATCCCTGTTTCCTGAGCTTTTGGTATTCCTTGATTCCAGAGCTATAGTTAATCATTGTTCTTTGATTCCTGAGATATAGCTATTCGTTGTACCTGAATTAGCACTGCCTGCAGTGCTACCTTGTTTCCTGAGTTCCTGAGCTACAGCTGTTCCTTGTGCCCGAATTAGCACTGCCTGCAGTGCTACCTTGTTTGCTGAGTTCCTTAGCTAAATTATTCTTTGTTCCTGGGCTCCAGCTATTTCTTGTTACTGATTTGAACTTCTTCCCTGTTCCTGAACTAGCACTGCCTGCAGTGCTACCTTGACTCCTAAAGCTTTAGTAATTCCCAGTTTCTTAACCAGCACTACCAGCAGTGCTACCTTGACTCCTGAGCCTTAGCTCAATTCTTGTTCCTGCCCCAGAACTGCCTTCTATGCTACTTTGTTGTCTTGATGCCCCTGAACCTGCACTATTCTAGTTTATCCCTGTAGCCTCCCCTTCCGTATATAATTTTCCAGTTCCTGCATTTCTTCACATTTCCTTAGTTCCAGTTCCTAGTTTGCTGTCTTTCTATTCTGCTGTCTTGCTTCTGTTACCTTGTATGTTTGTTACCTGCTTTCTGGCAAGTGTGCCCTGTGATTATTTTCCTTTCCTGTTAAGCACTCTTCCTTGCTAGCTCCTTGTCCATTGTGCTTGTGTTTAGTTCTACCCCTTAGCTGTTACTGCCTTGCGTGTTCCTGTTTGATCGCCAGGATCCGTGGGCACAGCTCACTACATAAGTGGTGTTTCTTGTTCACTGTGAGTATTGTCTTTGAGTTACAGTTATAACATGTAAATGTAAATGTAGTAGTATTTGTATAGCACACCGAATCGACCTCCGAAGGGGTATCTCAGGCGCTTGTACGCATACCGCTGTGGAACCCTTCCTGGCTTTTCCCTGTGGTGCCCACTCCTGGGCACCCCCAAGGTGAAGCCAGGCATCCTAGCGTTGTTGGGGCCGTTGTGGAGATTAAGCAAGCTGTTGCCCAGAGTTGCAGAGTGGGACCCATGATTAGAATAGGCACCGAGGCGAGAATTATCAGGTCCGCGAAAATTGAGCCCAAGACCCGCCGAGGCGGGAATTGAACCCTGGTCCCGGGCTAGACCTCTGCATCAGGGTCTGCCGCTCTAACCATTGAGCCACACTTCTCCACCTCTAACCATTAAGCCACACTTCTCCACATAGGTATGAGCTCCACAGACCCTGCCTTTGCATACATATTTTATATGTGGGTATTTTCAGTCAGTATGAGCTTCAGCCTTACTGTGTGGAACTCCTGGGTGCTTAACCCCACATTCCCTATATCGTTAATGTTGTAATATATATGTCTTGCACGTTCGTCCTAGGTGCAGTTAGTCTGAATGCTAAATTGCCTTGTGAGTGTCCTTCCTTTATGAGTCTTAACCATCTTGTTCACTTGTACAGGCTTTCCTTTTGGATCCATTTTTCTCTTCTGACTCCCTGTGTGATCCTGGGCAGCGCTGTACTACTCATTCGGTGCATTGTACGTTTACCACCCAGTTCCCAGTTCTTGCCCAAGTCCCTGACAGTGTTTGGTACATATTCCTGTCCAGTCCCTGACAATTAGGCGATAAGAGCACATTTCCAGTGGAGGTTTATCCTTCCTGGAAAAGATGATCATTTTAGCTGACGACCAAGATGAAGGTGAGGTCGTACCATTAAAATTTGAACCAAGAGGGATTTG
Organism: Lissotriton vulgaris; assembly: GCF_964263255.1. Classification (NCBI taxonomy): domain Eukaryota; kingdom Metazoa; phylum Chordata; class Amphibia; order Caudata; family Salamandridae; genus Lissotriton; species Lissotriton vulgaris. The sequence goes on along the minus strand of NC_141700.1, from coordinate 455,056,567 downwards.
ACCATTTCTTTAATCTCGAAAGAAACTTTATAGAATTCTACCGGGATGCAGATGCAATCAGTGCCTGACGCCTTGCTGTTAGGCAAACCAGATATCGCTGTGGCAATCCCCTCCCAAGAAGGAGGTCCTCTAGTTGTTCACGATCCTCCTAGCTAAGGCGCAATATCAAAATTGGGTCTAAGGAATTATCTATGGCTTTTTGTCTGGCAGCTGGACACCCGGCATATTCCTCAGTATACAGATCTTGAAAAAACAGAAGGAAGACTGTTTGAATTTTGTCCGGCTCAGCAGTTAATCCAACAGACGGGACTCGGATAGAATGTATGCCATTGTTCGTGTGATGTTGCCTAGTTCTCAGAGCTAGCTGGTGACCTATTTGCTCGCTAAATTAGTAAACATTTTCGCGGGCAGCAGCCCACTTTGTGGCGGCTTTCTCGGCCAAAATTACGCTGATTTCTGCTCTTACCGCTGCAGCTTCTAGTTGTACCGGTTAATTTCCTCCCCCTCCTAGACGGCCCCAATGAGTGTTTCCTCTGCCCGTGCTAATGTTTTGGGGAGCTCCAAGATCTGCAGTTTTTCCTGTTTTATCTTTCTAAGAGAAAATTGTAAAGTTTCCCCCGAAATAGATGCCTTTAGGGCATCCCAGACCACCCCGGTTGGAGTGGAGCAGATGTTTCTATCAAGAAATTCCTCTATACAACTTTTCATATGATCTTGATAACCTCTGTTAAACAGGGATGCCCTCTCAAAGCGCCAGGTTGGAACTTCCTTGCAAAAGGATGTTCCCTTAAAAACCTAGAATTAGGCGATTGTTATCTGACATGAACCGAGGAATAAGATCAATATTGATATCCTGGGGCATGGCCAACTGCCGAGAGAAATGGCCGCAGACTAGCGCCGCTCTAGCATTGCCCGGCCTAATCTGTTATTTATCCTGCTAAATATCCGTCCCGCTACATCACCCAGTGTGAGGGGAAGGTGACGAGCACCAGGAGGCTGCATCCGGACATTTTTGGGTGACTCCAGGCTGACTCTCAGGGGCTTCAAAGTTGGCGGCCGCCTCCACGTGGAAAGCAGCGACATTGCATGCACTGGCAACCCCGCCGACGAGAGGCCGCGACTGTGCCAGAATTGAGGGAGGTTCCCGTTGAGTGGTTCTCTAGACGCGGTGTAACCTGGGGCAAACCAGAGGTCCTGCACAGCAGTGTGAACGCAGGAGGTGGCTCATCGGAGGGGAAAGAGCTGTTCCATGGGGCTGTGCTATGGAGAGGTATGTGCTGGCACAAGCCCAGACATTGAAAGAGCGCAATGACGCACTAATTTATTCTCAAGGCGGCGCACTGTGACACTTAATACTGCACCCCGGAGTCTCTTGATGGCTGCGACTACATTATTGTGGAGAGCCAGCCATCAAGAGAACTTTAGACGTGCTGAGGGACGGTGTTGGTGGTGGAGGGCACATGCTCTGAGACTTTGGTTGGCCGGGTCCGGGAGTCTTCAGGAGTTGAACTTCAGCTAATGGCTGTGAGACTACAGTGTCGGGCCCCCCGGTTGGCTCAGGCTCTACAATGATGTGATGGCTGCTGACCCTGCATCCCCAAGGACGGTACTGTTGTAACCCGGGGCATGAAATACCTTCAGATGCAAGGGCCAAGGTGAATGCGTCTTTCATCGGTGTCAAGGTGAAACCTTATTCCGCAAGCAATGTGCATTACGACAGACATGTAAGATCCGTTGGGCCGCCCTGGGCAGTGTCTTCCTTGCCGCTCATCCAGGTCTTCCCAGGTTCCTCCATGGGGCCGCAATTCATGGCTCCGGTCCTCTCTCGTGCCCATTGCAGCCTATAGTTGCCGGTTTGTACTGTTCGACTCGGTGAAGTAAAGCCACTTGGGATTTGCGACCCACGCTGTGCCCCCTCGGAAACCCACATTGTTGGGGCATTAAATAGCAGTATTTTGGCATAAGGTCGGCCCGGGGCCAGTGCCAATAAACAGATCTCAACATCAACTTACTGTACTTGGCAAGGGTGGAAAGTCAACGGACCAGGTGCACCATATTGTGTTGGTAGCCGAGGAGCACTCTTCCATATTGAATTAGGGGGCCCTACCTGACAATGGCGACTAGTAAAGCAGGCCGTAGCTCACAACAGCCAAAGATAGACAAGTATGTCTTCCTCAAGTCACAAGAGGGGTGATCCTTGGCCGCAAATACTGATTAAGATGGTCAAGTGGGCCCAAAGGACCAGGAACCCCCTATGTTGCAAGATATTATGGCGGCAATTAATGGAGTTCGCACCTCGCTCGAATGGCGTATAGACTCGGTTGCCACTGATATCTCCCTGCTCAGAGCAGACCTCCATAAAATTTATTCTAGAGTGCTGGAAGTGGAAGACTGCACTAAAGACCTGGTGGCTGACACGTTGGAACTGAAGAAACAGGTCTCAGACCTACAAAGCCTTATTCAATTACTTTCATTGCAACTTGACGATTATGAGGGGTGCTCTAGACGGAACAATGTTCGCATGTGCTGGAACGTTCGGAATGTCCGTCCACAGACCTGTTTGTTGAAGATTTAATTTTGAACGACCTGCAACCTAAGCGTCTCTCAAATTATTTCACTATCGAGTGTGCCCTCTGCATACCGGGAGGTAGACCTAAACCGGCGGCTCCACCCAACCCATTCTTGCAAGGGAGTTTAACTTTCTTGACCAGGACTGTATTCTTCAGACAGTACAAAATGCCCCCCTCCCCTCTTAAATAAGAAAATAGCACTATATCCTTTTTGCCGGATTTTACGGCCAAAGTGCAGAAACAGAGACGCTCACTTTTGGAAGTCAAAAAAGCTCTCAGGGCATGGAGGGTCAACTACGCCCTGCTCTTCCTGGCGAAACTGCGTGTGGAACCTAAGGGGAAAACTGGGTTTTTGTCGATCTGGAAGAAATTAAGAAACCCAGGACTGGCTGGAAGGCTGGCGACAAGTCGGACCCCAAAAAAGTTTAGATTGTCAGGAGAGCCGTGGGAGCAATCAGCAACAATAACACGACTGAATCCAAAACAGCAGGGACCAACAAGTTGAAGGAAGGTCTTGATTGGCCCAGCTATTACTAATGAGATGGATACTAGGATTACTTACATGTGGGGGCGTACTAACTATTGGAACACTTAGACTGTAATGGGATAATTGTGCCCGGGGTAATTTGGGATGAAGGAGGTGTTGGTTGAAGAACGATGATGATCACAACCGAGAACCTGCCCCCTTCTCTCCCCCCCTCACATGAACCAGTGGTGATCATATCACAATAGGACCTGTGAAAGTCTCCTGGTGCAGACTTTGTACATGAGTATATTATCATTATATGTGATATAATAAGTGCTTAGAATGTTGGCGCCGGCCATGCCGCGCTCCCCTAAGTAAGGTTTTAAGAGTATGGGTCTACAGGTGCTCTGCAAAGTTGGGGGTTGGCAGTTTGGAGTCCACGTTGCAGGGAGGCAGAGAGGGGGGAGGGTCTGGGGTAGACCCTTTAGGATTGTTATGGGACAGTTTCTTGTTTATTACGTTTCCTTTTGTTGTTGGCTGGCAGCGCATGGGGGAAATGTGACTTACTAGCCGATAGTCAGAAGCTTCTACAAACTGGTCAGCTGGCTGTCCTATCGTCATACACACTCTGAGAGGACAGGGGGTGGTTCTGTGGCTACAATCTTTTGAGGAATCCACGAGGATGGACCATACTATTCAAATGGTTAGCAATTTTGGGGAGAGTTCAAGTTTGAGTTGTGTTGAACTTCTTTCCTGGAATGTAAATGGATTGGGGGATAGAATCAAGAGGGTAATCGTATTGCAATATGTAAAAATACAAGCCTCCAATGTGGTGCTTCTCCAAGAGATGCACATAAAGGGAACTTTGTATTGTGCTTTGAATAGATTGGGGTATAAATTGGTGGACAACGCAGGATACACAAGAGGATCGAGAGGAGTAGGGATCCTCCTCCGTAATTCTTTACCCTTCAAGGTGCAAGCAGTAATGCATGATATAATGGGTAGATTTTTAACCCTGACGGGCATTTGGGAGGGCACTTTAGTCAATATTACTTCCCTTTATGTCCTGCCCCAATTACATTCTTCAGCCTTGGCTGATCTGGGAATACATTTGCTCCAACTTCCTGAGGGAGAGTTATTGCTTGGGTGAGATTGTAATGCAACTTTGAACGGTGGTTTAGACAGATCCCCCGAGGAAAGGAGAGGTGGCTGGGAAGACGTTGGGGGAGTTCCTGGAGGCATTGGGGCTCATTGATATCTGGAGAGCCTATAATCCTACACCCCTTCAATATACTTTCCATTCTGGAGTGTGTGGAAGTCTGTCTAGAATAGATAACATTTTTGGCAGAGCCGAACAGCTCGCTGTTTAGAGAGGTGAAACATCTCCCCAGAGGTATTTCTGACCACTCACATGTTACAAACACTTATGGGGGCATCCCTTCGTTCAAGAGATACGAGATGAAACTTGACCCCTGGTATTTTGCGGGTACCAGCTATGTGAGAGGGGCTTGCAGAGGCAACTGAGCATTATTTTAATGAAAAACTAAGGGTCGGTGGATTCAGCCTCCACACTTTGGGAGGCGTACAAAATAGTGATTAGAGAACAGGGTGTATCATGATTGTTGGATACAAGAAAGAAAAACATAAGCAGATAGGAGAGATTGAGGAAGAAATCTCCCAATTCAAATGTGAGTTGGAAAGTCGTTCGACCCCTGACATCAAACATAGATTGCTCCTAAAACAAAAAGACTTTAGTGATATGGCGGAAGAGGCAGCTAGGACCCATTAACGGGCATCACAGTGTAGGGTCTATAACATTGGGGACAAAGCGAGCAAGTTACTACCGTGGTTGGATAAACTAGAGAAGGCCTCCAGATGTTTATTTGAAATTGTGACTGAAGAGGGAGTTCCATTCACTAATAGGAATAGTATAACTGAGGCCTTTGCTACGCATCTAAAATTGATATACAAGTCTGCTGGTACGTCCAACTATGCAGAAGCACGAGAATTAATGGCTTTCCTTCAGCTTCCAGTGCTAGATGACTCTGATATAGTAGAGTTAGATCTTACCAAGGAGGAAGTGGTAAAGGCACTCGGAGCATTACGATCGGGTAAAGCAATGGGTCCGAGAGGTCTTCCCATCAAACTCTTTAAGAAGAATGCATCTACCATTGCCACCCACCTGATAGGAATATATGAGGAATGTGTGGATAAGGGGATTCTCCCAGAGACACAAAGATTAGCCAATGTGGTAGTCATTCATAAACAGGGAAATCCTGCTGAGCAATGCAAAACTCTTGGCCACAAGGCTGTCATCTTTACTCCACAAATTGATTCATCCGGACCAGTCTGGATTTGTGCCCGGCAGAAACACAGCATTGAATCTGAGGCGTCTCAATGGAGTGCTGGGTAGGGCTGGTACTATAGGGGAGGAGGCAGTGATCATGACTCTTGATCCCAAAATGGCATTTGACATGATCGAATGGCCCTATCTGTTTGCAACGCTTGAACTTTATGGCTTTGGATCGAAGTTCCTGCCATGGGTGCACCTCCTTTATTTGCAACCCCTAGCAAGAGTCACAGTAAATGGGGCTCGGTCGACTACCTTCACCCTACGAAAGGGAATGAGACAGGGCTGTCCACTTTCTCCGTTGATATTTGCTCTGATCCTGGAACCCTTGGCAATTTGGATTAGAGGTGTTCCTCTTATACAGACTGAATTGGACACCGTATTGGGAGGATAGAATTTCCCTATATGCAGATGATATTTTACTTCATTTGGCTAAACCCGCTACTCTATTCATAGAATTTTACATATATTTGCCCTTTTCCAAAAATATTCTGGATAATCCATAAATTGGGATAAATCACTCATATATATACTTGTGGGGAAAGGTTTTGTACTGCCTCCAAATTGTGAAACCATAGTGGCCACTGACGGCTTTTGATACTTGGGGATTTTTGTCATGCCTGACCCAGTAGCGTTTTATGAACACAAATTGGCTCCCCAACTCTGGGCCATATGTAGGTGGCAAAATACCGGTCGGTAACGGCCGATTTCGGCCGTTACCGACTGGTATTTGTAATTCCAGATGTAGGGGGCCTGAAAATTACCGATTCTGTATATTTACCGAATCGGTAATTTTACCGAATCGGTAAAGTACCGATTCGGTAAATGTACAGAATCGGAAATTTGGGATGTAGGTGGCACTGGAAACAGTGCCACAGGCCCTTAGAAATTCGTTATTTACCATGAAATACAATGGCATGGTAAATAATGAATTTCTGTGTACATGCACATCTGTGCATGTACACCTGTGCCATGTGGCACACATACATGCCCTAAGGGCATGTATGTGTGTCACATTGCACACAAGCCAAAATCAGGGGTGCAACAGGGTGTCAAAGTGACACCCTGTCCCCCTTGACAAATCGGTAAAATTACAGAATCAGTATTTACCGATTCGGTAATTGCCATTGATTCCTATGGGCCTCAAGGCCCATAGGAATCAATGGCAATTACCGAATCGGTAAATACCAATTCGGTAAATACCGATTCGGTAATTACCGCATATTACCGATTCGGTAATATTTACAGAATAATTACCTACATGGCATTTACCGAATTGTAAATACCGAATCGGTAAAATTCGGTATTTACGATTCGGTAAATGCCATTTACCTACATATGGCCCTCTGTCGCTTGCAAGACGATGTGAAGCATTGGGAAACTCTGACACTGATGCTGCTGGGAAGAGCTGCACTGTACAAAATGATGGCCCTGCCCAGATTCGTCTATGCTCTACAGAATGCACCATACCTTGTCTCAAACCAATACTGTCAGGCTGTGGACTCAGAGGTCCGGTCTCTTCTTTGGAATAATGGCCCTCCACGCATCTCATTACCAAAACTCACTAAAAGCTGGTTTGAGGGGGTAATTGCCCTTCCAGCACTCAAAAGTTATTACTGGGCCTCTCAGTTGGTGGTCACAAATCATTGGGTACACTGGCCGGTAACCTATCCTGCATATAGGATGGATAGATATCAGGGTCATACCAGAAGGCATTATATGGTGGAAAAATGCATAGCCTGAAATATAGTCCAACAGAGACTACTGTCAAGCTCAGCTGAGACACCGTGCAATTGGACTGCAGATATATTTCTTAGGCCCTTATCAAGGAGGCCCACACATCGCCAAGCAGTCTAGAGATCTACCACATCTGACATTATTCCAGACAGGGGTCTGGACCAGACCAGGCCCATGGACCCTCTCAAATGGAAGCACATTATTTGCTGTATTCACCTTTTACTACACTCACCCTGACGAAGTTCAACCTTTGAACGAAACGCGTTGGCTGATGTATTGTGCAAATCCTATAGATTATTGGAAATAAAGATGTATGTATTTTTGCAATGAAGACACTAATCAAGCTTCATTATTGATGTCATATTCATTTAGGAGTGCACCACTCCATTGTTCTCACCTTTCAAAAGTTTCACTATATATCGACGGGGATCTTCTCCTTTTACTCTTACTGGAATCCTCATCAGGCAAAGATTGTTTTGGTGCTGCCTGTTCTACTGGTCCTCCAATTTCAACATGACATCAGTCATGCAAGCGCCATGAGTGGTACTCTGTTCTATCAGGGAGGTAACTTCGGCTACCAGGCATTCGGTACGGCTTTCAATCATCGTGACCCGTTCTATAATGTCTGAGCAGGTATTTTTCAGAGTCGCCCTTGAAGTTTTTTGGCCGCCCCTTTTGCTTGCCTATGGTCTGTCCACACTTCCTCTTGAAATTACTTGATAGATAATAAGATGGCCGTCAAAGAGGGTTCTTCAGCAAGCTCTGTTGTTACCCTGGCTCCTTCTGATCCGGGGACCCTACCAGAATCTTTGCCATAGGGAAAGGTAAGCTGTAAACAAGAGTAATCCCATTTCAGCTGGCTCTGGTTTTCGTGTTGCCTCAGTTTCTGCTTGATGGGGGTAGTGTTCTGGTGCTGCACAGTGGCTGTTTTCTTAATAAAGTGGCTGCAGTTAGTCTGATTAGTCCGCATCGCTAGAGTAGAGGGAGCTCCCCCTAGCTGTAGGTTCTGAGCCATCGGAAACCAAGAAGAAGTGCTCCCCTGCCAGTTTGGGGGACAGAACTGCCTGAAAAGACTGTCCGCTAGCGGCTGCTCCTTTTTCAGTAATGGCAACATTAGGAGTACATACTCCTTGCTCGATAAGATCCAAGGTTGTCCCGTCCTGGGCATCAGAGCCCACTACAGTGGTAGCTGAAGGAATCATAGAGTCCGGAGCTACCTCCAAGTTACTTGGAACCAGGGAGTTTGTAATACCACCAGGAGAAGCCCCCTGCCATTATTGCTCCATGGCTAGAGGCAGACTATGACCGTCCTCGATAATAGAATGGGGTGACCGGGTCAGACTGATCCTCTAAGTTGACTAGGGACCTGGGGAGCCGAAGGTGGAAAATAAATTTGCTATAGAGGGTTGGGAGCCCATGACATCTTTTAGCGCCCCCTGCAGCTTTCACCATCAATTTCTTGCTGCCCCCGACCTTCCGTTTACCTTTTGTGTTAAGGTCCCGGGCCATGAGGCGCTATTCCGGTATTATCAGGGGCAGTCTTTGCCTTGAACCCCCTCACACCATGGGCCACCATCTTCAGCACGTGTTCTGTGCCTTTCTACCTCAAAAGAGCCTTCTGGGGCTAAGAGAGAGCTGCAGAATACCGCAGGAAAAGTGTGGTGGCAGACCAAAGTCAGTCCGATGTGAGTGTATGAAAAATGCTTGTAGCAGCTCCGGACCCATGAGGGAAGTGACGGCATCATCCAGTGAGAAGCAGGAGTTTGCGAAGCAGCGTCCGTAGTCCAGGGGGCATAGTCGATGGCCGAAAATCAGCTTGCGGCACGGGAGATGGTGGTGCGGAAACTACTCAGGTGCTATTTTGGTCCTGAGCACCGTCGGTTCTTATGCGGTCTCACCCAGAAGCGCCGGCCCGTCACAGTGACCTCCAGGACTACTTTGTGTTCAGGGGAAACTGGACCGCTACCGGTAACTCTGCAGATTTCCCTCTCGCAACTTCCACAAGGAAGACAATCATGTACACCACAGCCACATGGACCGGAACCATGACAGTACCCCCTCCTGAGCCAGAACCCCTCCCCCTAAACAGGAGTGGTAGGACGTGGCTTAAGGGGGTGATGAGCGTGAAGGATACAAACCATCCGAGGGGCATGATGTATGTGGGACAAGGGCTCCCAGGATCTTTCCTCTGGACCATACCCTTTCCAGTCCACCAGATAGAAAAGCCTCCCCCTGTTTCTACAGGAATGAAGTATGGCACGCATCTCATATTCCACGTGGTCCTCCCTGAGTACAGGAGGTGGAGGAGAAGCGGCTTGGCCCTCGGGATGAGCTCGCCTCAGGAGGGACATGTGGAACCCAGGATGTATCTTCATATGCGGTGGCAAGGCTAGTCTCATGGACAGCTAGTTGATGGTCTTAGAAATGGCGTAGGGTCCTACATAAGGTGACACAAGTTTTTTAGGGCTGTGCACATTGAGTTTTTTAATGGATACCCTTTATCCCCGGTTTTGTAGCCTGGTTCTGCTTGCCTGCGTTTTTTTAAGTGTTTGGTTTGTATATTGCTTTACCTTCAGCCAGCCCGAATTGGGCTTGCTGCCATAGATCGTGTAGTAGGGTGTGGTACCCCTGCACTGTGGGCAGATGACTGGTCTGTGATCCTTCCCAGGGCACTGCTAGTGGATGCCAACCTTGGAGGCAATAAAAAGGCGACATTCCAATAGAGGTGTGTTTTTTGTTATTGTAGGCGTATTCCACCATCCATAACACCTCTGACCATTCTTTCTCTATGGAAAGCAGTAAACAATGGGGGTATTGTTCCATGGTTTGGTTAGTCCTTTCCGCCTGTCCATCGGTTTTCGGGTGATGCGCCAAGGACAGATGTACCTTCATCCCTATAGCATTGAATACTGCTCCCCAAAACCGGGATTTCAACTGAGAACCCCTGTCAGTGATCAGCACAGACAGCTCCTCATGTAACCACACCACGTTGTTCATGAAGATTACTGCCAGTTCGATAGCGGACTGTAGTTTTCTTAGTGGTATGAAGTGCACCATTTTGGTTAGATGGTCCACAATGGTGAGAATGGTGGTACATCCCGTCCTGGTCCTGGGCAGTTCAACAGCAAAATCCATTGATATGGCATTCTAAGGATATGGGGGTACTAGAATAGGGTTCAATAAACCAATTGTGGGTTGGGACAGGCCCTTCCTTGGGCACAGATGGAACAACAGGCTATGTAATCGTGTGCGTCAGAATCTATGGATGCTCACCGGAAGCGTCTATGTAGCAAGTCCATGGTTTTGGGGTATCCAGGGTGAATAGACAAGAGGTGGTCGTGGCACATATACAGGACTTGTTGCTGATGTTCTATCAAGGGAAGGAAGTCGCTATTTCCTTTGTACAAGAACCCATCTCGCAATGTAATCTCAATGAGCTCTCCAATCCATTCCTCCGGTTCCTTTTGTTCGATGTCATTGTGTAGCTGGGATAAAAAGGAGGATGAAAGGACTACACCTTGAAAACAGTGTTCAGGAAGGATGGACACAGGTTCTGCTTTGGTTGTCTCTTCTTCGGTTTCTTCTATTCTGGATAGGGTGTCTGCTTTGGCATTTTCCCTTCCGGGTCGATACGTGATCAAGAAGTCATATTCGTTGAAGAACAGGGTCCATCTTAGCTGCCTGGAAGTAAGGGCCCTAGCTGAGTGGAGGAATTGCAGGTTCTGATGATCTGTGTAGACGGCTACTGGGTACAGGGCGTCCTTTAGGTAATGACGCCATTCCTCAAATGCTGCTTTAATGGCTAGGAGTTCTAAGACTGAAATTGTGTAGTTGTATTCTGCTGGCTGTAATTTCCGGGAATAGTAGGCCACGGGATGCAACCGGCCCATCCTAGTGTCTCTTTGTGATAACACACATCCCTGATCCGAGGAAGAGGACCGCATACCCGAGTAACATACAAGTGCGGATCCCTAATAATTAAAGGGACCGATAGCGACAATACCGCCCAACGAGATAAAAATCAGTCCGAAGGTGAACTATCAATAGAATCAAGCGGTCATTATACTACGCTTCCGGTTCTCTGTTAAAGGAAAAATATAATGATCCATACATGAGATACAATCAGTCTTGAAATAAAGCATAACGTGCCCATTGCGACCCCTGCTATATCTAGCAGGACATTTTTAGAAAAAAGCGTTCCCGTCAAAATCTGGGTCTCTATTGATATTCCCAACGTAAAGATTACGAAAGAGTACAACTAAGGGAGTCTCTGTTATTGAAGCAGGTGTCTGCATGAAAATGTTTAACAAGATACAGAGTGCTTATACCCGAGTCTTGAGAAAGATGGATCTATAAGGCTTTTTCTATCGAAACGTATCGACGCTAGATCTTGATAAACAATCCACCCATTGGGCATAGGTGCAAAAAAGCTAATTAAAGATTGCTTAACTCCATGCCTTTAATTTGACATTATGACAGATGTGTAAATTGTTTAGACTGAGTTTTTCTGTCTAGCTCTTGTTTGTTCGCTCTTTTTATACTTTCATTCTTATTGTGATAAATATTTTAATTGTATTGTGTTTTTATGAACTTTTGTGATATCAAATGTATTGACTGACGGGTCATTCCCGTGTTTTTATTGAGAAATTTTGCAATGTGAACGATAAATATATGTGATATAAAAACTTTTTAATACAAAGTGCTACAGTGGTTTCCCTATTACATGTGGTCTAATCTTGAAATGTGTGGACAGTGATGAATGAGAATAAGAGTGCATTAGGATGAATGTTACTTGAAGATAGGTTCTATTCTGTTAAGAAATTTACCCAAGGGGATCTTTCTTCTTTCACTTTGTCTTTCCACTTCCAGAACCTTGACGAACACGAGGCTCCCCAGAATAAACTCCGACTCCAGCTAGGATGATAGTCTGTATCCGAAGAAAAGCGGGGTTGAGCACCGCTGGTTCTTATGTCTCACCTAGAAGCATCCTCACAGTGACCTCCAGGACTACTTCCTGTTCAGGGGAAGCTGGACTGCTAACCGGTAACTCTGCAGATTTCCCTCACACAACTTCCGCAAGGAAGCGGATCATGCACACCATAGCCATATGGACCACAACCATGACACTGACAGGTAGCTACACACTGTGGATTTTTCTCTCTCACCCCCCTAAGTATAGGTTTAACCTCTGTTCTACTATAGCCTAAGATTTTAACTGTGTCCTTAGCTCCAATACTATTATCCACTTTTCTTAGGTGGCTGTTTTTATAAGTCATCCATCTTATCTTTCTCCATGAGTCTAAGTTTAGGCAATCTTATAATATATCATTGGTAAGCTTTATCGCTACTTTGCTCCATATGTTATACCACAAAACAACGGGGGCGGCATGTAGATCATCCTCTAAAAAAGGAACTGCCACTTACTTATGAGTAATGTAGGATGAGCTGTTTTTTGGAACAGCCAGCAGTCAGGTAAAAAAAAGTTCTCGAAGGTTTGCACAGGGGCACAATTTGCCCACCCCCACAGTGCGACACTGTAACTAGCACATGGCAGGCATTTACTTTTATATACCACCAGTATTTACCTAATCAGTGTATAGCCTACTTTGTTCGCAAATCTAAAAACAGATTCCATGGCTCTCAGGAATTTCATTTTAGATGTCTTCAATTGAGTTTCCCATCAAGCTGATGCTGTAATTTGGAATCCTAGATATGAGAATAAAGGGTCTCGGCTAATCGTTCTCCCCTAAAATGGTGTGCCCTCTTTTTTGCCCTTCCTTTCCCACTCACCATGATAACTTTTTTTCCGTAGGTTTACTTTTATGTCTTTATCTTCTATAAATGTGGTGACGTTATCAATCAGGAGCTGCAGCCCATCATTTGCTGATAATAGAACAGCGCCATCTGCATATAATAGGATTGGAATTGGGCAGGATCCAACCATGGGGGCCTTCACTTTCTGTAACATCTCATCCACCGCATTTATATACAGTGAGAAGAGCAGGGGGGCAAGGACATACCCCTGTTGGATCCCCCGGCTCACCTTTACTCATTGGGTGCATTCCCCTTTCGGACCGTAACGTACCTGTGCAGTCAGATGGGAATACAATTTTGACAGGTAGCTGATAATATCCATCCGGCGCCCGTGTCCATAAGGGTTTTCCATAGCTTTTCATGCTTTACCAAATCAAAGGCACAGCTTAAGTCTGCAAAGCATTGATAAACGTGTCCTTCTTTTGCAACTCTATATTTATTGATAAGCAAATGTATGGTAACGCATTGATCTATTGTACCAACATCCCTCCTGAACCCATACTGGGTATTGTCGAGGATATGTTTCTCATCTATCCACTTTTCTAGCCTATCCAAGAGAATTCTACCCTATTATGCGATAGCATTTTGTGTACCCCCTGTCTCCTTTTTAAGTTTCGCCTGGGGCACGGAGCTCCTAGCTCCGCCCCCAGGAGAAATCTTTAGTTTTGCAGTATGGGGGACTTGAATCCGCCCTCTGTTCCATTGGCTAGCTCCATAAATGGAGGCTAGCCATTGGAACAGAGATCTGTCCGTCATGGCCGGACCAGATTCGTGGGCGTTCTCGTGATTTTTTCCCTCTCCACCCCTTTCCGATCGTCATTGCGGCGGTGGGTGTGTGCATTTTTTTTTTTTGGGTCTCGTCATGTTTTCTCCATTTCCACCGTGTCTTTTGCAGGGGTGGGTGCATTTTTTTTTTTTTTTTTTTTTTTGGTCTCGTCATGTTTTCTCCATTTCCACCGTGTCTTTTGCAGGGGTGGGCTGTGCACTGAGGCCGCTGATCAGGTAAGCAGCATTTTTTTATATTTATCCCGTTTCCGACCCCCCTCCCGCTGTCTGTGTGTCCGTTCCGCCCCCCTCCCCGTGTGCCCGTTCCCGCTCCTCCCCGTGTGCCCGTTCCTGCTCCTCCCCGTGTGCCCGTTCCCGCCCCCCTCCTCTTTCACTCTCCGTTGCTTGTTGAGAAGGTTCTTGGACCCCAGGACATGAATCTCCCCTTTGCGCCAATTCCACTATGGTCGGTATGCAAAACGCATAATGCAAAAAGAAAAAAAAGCTGAGCCTGGAAAACTGTAAAAACACGCACTGATTGACAGTTTTTTTTCCCGGAATTAGTAGATTTGCAGACAACAGCTCTGCGTTCCTCTAAAACAACGCGCTCGTCATGTGAAGTATTTAACTGTGATGTGCACACAGCCGGGGGTGAGCTTTAGCCTAAAGGTAAACATGCCGGAGTGAATGAGCCGAAAGGAAAACACGTCAGAGTGCGGGGTGTTAGCCTTACCTGGTGCGCACCTCGTGGGACTCGGGTAAAGGCGCCTCTCCTTGGCTTCGCAGCGCTGGCCTGGACGCTCGCCGTTCTCACGCGCTGCTCTGGAGCTCTCGGGCCGCCGCCTGCTCGGTGTCCGGTTTCTCGGGAACTGAAGGGCCCTTCTTCCCCTCTCCCACGGCCCGGGGACTGGAGGTCATTCATTATGGGAGGCAACAGCTGGGAGGCGGACCTCCCAAAACTTCCTGCAATTATCGGCCAGGGAGATAAGAGGGAGATAGGCCGGGCACCGGGAGGGGACGCTTTGTTCCAGGGGGTCGGCTTCTGCCCTATCGCTTTCCAAGGTAGCCTTGGGTTTTTACGCGGTCCCACTGATTTTTTTCCCATCAAGGTACTTATTCATTCCCTGCCCCAAAGATAAGCAGTGGGGCGAAATAGGGCTGCTGAGGTCTGGTGGGGTCTGTGGCTCTCGGGTTTGAGTCGTGACCGGTACAGCTCAGGCTTTCATCCTCCCGGGGTTAATTTAACGAGCAGCCATTTCAAGCGCCTAGTAAAATGTGATCATACAAGCGTTCTGAGCGCTGTGCTTTATTTAACGCAAGCGCTGTAAAAACAGCATGTCATTGGAAACATGGGGTTTTAATTAAACACTATAGAAGCTCACCATACAGCGCTATGACACAGGTAACACTTCTACCTCACGTTACACTGCTGTAATAGAGGTCACACCGCTACCTCAAAATACACTGCTGTAATAGATGACACACCGCTACCTCAAAATACAGTGCTGCAATAGAGGTCACACCGCTACCAAAATACACGGTTATAATACAGATCATACTGCTACCTCAAGACGCACTACTGTAATACTGGTAACACTGCCACCTCACTATACACTGCTGTAATACAGGTCACACTGCGACCTCATCATACGCACTACTACACCAAGTTACACTGCTGTAATACTGGTAACACTGCTACCGTACATTACACTGCTGCTGTAATAAAGGCCACACTGCAACCCCACAATACACTGTTATTATTCAGGTCACAATGCTACCTCAAAACACACTGCTGTAATACAAGTAACACTTCTGCCTCAGATTACACAGCTGTAATATAGGTCAAACTGCTACCTCAAAATACACTGTTATAATACAGGTCACTGCGCTTCTTCACAATAAATCATTTTAATACAGGTCACACTGTTACCCCAAGATACACTGCTGTAATGCAGGTAACACTGCTACTTTACATTAGACTGCTATAATACTGGTAACACTGTTACCTTACATCACACTGTAATTATACAAGTCACACAGCTACCTCACAATACCCTGCTATAATACAGGTCACAATACCTCACAATACAATACTGTAATGGAGGTAAGACTGCTACCTCAGAATACACTGTTATAATAGAGTCCACGGTGCTGCTGCACAAAACACTGGAATAATAACCTCACACTCCTACCTCACAATACAATGCATCAATGTAGAGCACGCTGCTGTTTCGCGATAGACAGTAATGGCACAGGCCGCTCCGCTACCTCACAATACACCCCTCAATAATAAACATAGCGCTGCTGTAGGCTGCCATAGCACAGGCTGCATTGCTACCTCACAATACCCCCCTAAATAATTAAGATAGCACTGCTATAGGCTGCCATAGCACAGGCCGTACTGGTACCTCACAACACACCACCTAATAATAAAGATAGCGGTGCTAAAGACTGCCTAGCACAGGCCGCTCCGCTACCTCACAATACACCACTCAATAATAAAGATAGCGCTGCTATAGGCTGCCATAGCACAGGGCGCACTTCTACCTCACAAATACGCAGCTTAATAATAAAGCTAGCAAAGCTGTAGGCTGCCATAGCACAGGCCACACTCTACCTCATAATACACTGCTTAATAATAAAGATAGCGCTGCTATAGGCTGCCATAGCAAAGGCCACACTCTACCTCATAATACCCTCCTTTATAATTAAGATAGCACTGCTATAGGCTGCCATAGCACACACCACCTGCTACCTCACAATACACCGCTTAAAATAAAGATAGCCCTGCTGTAGGCTGCCATAGCAGAGGCCGCACTGATACCTCACAATCCACCGCTCAATAATAAAGATAACGCTGCTATAGGCTGCCATAGCACAGGCCGCACTGCTACCTCACAATACACCGATCAATAATAAAGATAGAGCGGCTATAGGCTGCAATAGCACAGGCCGTATTGGTACCTCACAATACACTGATCAATAATAAAGATAACAATAGTTTCAACAATGGTTCCGTCGAGTATGAACACAATTACTTTAAATCATGTATTTATCTTCAACTGAAATCTACGCATAACATTCCTACTTATTATACTACCTCTGTTAGGTCATAAGAGTGCAAAACCAAACACAACCAAGGGTCAGTATGATTTTTAATTATTGAATTATTTTTCATTCATGATTTTGTTTGTTCTCATCAACTGACACCTTGAGATATGCATTAAAATTTACAAAATACGGCGCAACAATTCAAATCAGTGAACAAAGTGACATAGTGTGAAATAAATGTGACACAGTGACATAACAATTAGTGATCCATATACACGTGAGTGAAGAAATATTAGAGGGAAGAAAAGGAATTAGAAAAGCCGATTGTTATTTTGCTAGTACTCAGTTCCAACACGCTATATTGATTAGCTGTGGTGTGTTGAACACGGTTAGCTGGTCCTTTGTAAAAGTCTGTCGACGTTTCGACCCTGTGGACACCTTATTTGTGGGTCTCTAGCGGGTCTTCTTCAGGACGGGGCAGGAAAAGGAATATTGCGCCTGTTGGTTCAATTAAAAATTAAATTAAAAACCATCAGGTTTGGATTTTTGCACTAAATTTATATTGAAAACTGGGATAGAAAGTTTACCAGATCTTCATGAGTCAGACATCCTGATGTTCTATTCGGTCAGGGGGTCTTCTTCTATATTTGATGAATATCTATGGCCAAACATAGTTGTCAGAATTTATGCCAATTGGAAATCAAGAGGAGCCCTAGTTCAATCCCCCTGGTGTTATAAACTCACCTATTCCAAATTAACCTTTAACGCTTGTCCAGGTATAATCATATCCAATGGCGAATTTTTTCAAAATATCAGGATCACTTGTAATTTGTTTCCAATGTTCTGTAATTTAATAGTACATATGTGTCATTAATATATTGTATTAAGCTTATATTGGGTTCTATGATTTATAGCTTACACCATCATAAGCTTTTAACATTGCACTCACCATCAATTGAAGGTTCTCGTGATGTCTCCGTTAGTATGGGAAGAGCACAGATGCCCTGGTTCCTCTTAACTGGCTATCCGTGTGTAATCTCAGTAATTTGTGAAATCTAAAAGTTAAATAAGGGGACGATAAGTGCCGAGTACCTCGTCGGTTTAAATGGATATTATTCCATTAAGTAGACTACAAGTCTGAATGGTATCCACTCCACTTACCATCACGAAGGAGTTAACATTCTCCGATCGGCGTTTCAAAGCGCGTCCGCTCAGCTATGCGGCTCCAGTCATTCAACGCAAGCGAAGTAACGCGTTGTATTTCACTTCCGCATTTCGTCTCGTGGACGTTGCGGTTGCTAGGCAACCCTACGCTAATGCGGGATGACATCACGGCGTTTGATGTTGCCAGGCAATCCGGCAGTTAGATTGCGGGTTTCTCCGTAACCATTATGAGAATTGAGATTTTAGCGGCGTATCTTTGTCTTTAATCCTATTACGTCTCATGTGCCGATCGGAGAATGTTAACTCCTTCGTGATGGTAAGTGGAGTGGATACCATTCAGACTTGTTGTCTACTTAATGGAATAATATCCATTTAAACCGAAGAGGTACTCTGCACTTATCGTCCCCTTATTTAACTTTTAGATTGCACAAATTACTGAGATTACACACGGATAGCCAGTTAAGAGGAACCAGGGCATCTGTGCTCTTCCCATACTAACGGAGACATCACGAGAACCTTCAATTGATGGTGAGTGCAATGTTAAAAGCTTATGATGGTGTAAGCTATAAATCATGGAACCCAATATAATCTTAATACAATATATTAATGACACATATGTACTATTAAATTACAGAACATTGGAAACAAATTACAAGTGATCCTGATATTTTCTAAAAATTCGCCATGGATATGATTATACCTGGACAAGCGTTAAAGGTTAATTTGGAATAGGTGAGTTTATAACACCAGGGGGATTGAACTAGGGCTCCTCTTGATTTCCAAGTGGCATAAATTCTGTCAACTATGTTTGGCCATAGATATTCATCAAATATAGAAGAAGACCCCCTGACCGAATAGAACATCAGGATGTCTGACTCATGAAGATCTGGTAAACTTTCTATCCCCGCAAACAGTTTTCAATATAAATTTAGTGCAAAAATCCAAACCTGATGGTTTTTAATTTCATTTTTAATTGAACCCACAGGCGCAATATTCCTTTTCCTGTCCCCGTCCTGAAGAAGACCCGCTAGAGACCCACAAATAAGGTGTCCACAGGGTCGAAACGTCGACAGACTTTTACAAAGGACCAGCTAACCGTGTCCAACACACCACAGCTAATCAATATAGCGTGTTGGAACTGAGTACTAGCGAAATAACAATCGGCTTTTCTGATTCCTTTTCTTCCCTTTAATATTCCTTCACTCACGTGTATATAGATCACTAATTGTTATGTCACTGTGTCACATTAATTTCACACTATGTCACTTTGTTCACTGATTTGAATTGTTGCGCCGTATTTTGTAAATTTTAATGCATATCTCAAGGTGTCAGTTGATGAGAACAAACAAAATCATGAATGAAAAATAATTCAATAATTAAAAATCATACTGACCCTTGGTTGTGTTTCGTTTTGCACTCTTATGACCTAACAGAGGTAGTATAATAAGTAGGAATGTTATGCGTAGATTTCAGTTGAAGATAAATACATGATTTAAAGTAATTGTGTTCATACCCGACGGAACCATTGTCGAAACTATTGTTGTATTGCCCAGGTTCTTAGGGATACTGGGTTACCCCATAAGAAGTTTTCTAATAATAAAGATAGCACTGCTATAGGCTGCCTTAGCACAGGCCGCACTGCTACCTCACAATACACCACTTACGCTCCGCTACCTTAAAATACACCGCTCTATAATAAAGATAGCGTTGCTATAGGCTGCCATTGCACAAGCCGCACTGCTAACTCGCAATACACCACCTAACAATAAAGATAGCGCTGCTGTCTGACAATAGGCTGCCATAGCACAGGCTGCGCTGCTATCATAAGCCATGGAGAACTATCTTGCCTTGCACTATTATAATACAAGAAGCACTGATGTCTCTCAATGCACTGGTATAACTAAGGTCACTGGCAATATGCAATCCCGTGACCACTGCATATTCCACATAATATAGACCTGCTGCACTTGCCACATAATTCAACATCTGCTGCATAATTTGCAGATTTCAGGAACAAATAATTTCTAGCTTAAATAGATGAAAAGTTACTAAAAATGCTGCCAGACATTTTGCAGCACAGTGGCAGGCCCTTTGCACCCATTAACTGGTCACTTTTCAGGTGCTATATGGTGTGAGCTGGTGTTAAGCTGACACCAATAAGGTAAGCTTTTTGCTCAGACACTGTTAACAGTACCTTACCACAATGATGGAAGCACTGGTACGTGGTACCAGGTGACACAGTGCTAGAATATATGTGTTGCAGTTATCATCACACAATACATTGCTTTAACAAAATCACCACTGTTATATTGCAATACACTGCCGTTAGACTCGAGGCCCCGTGAGTTGTGATGTGCTGCTGTAAAACATTCAGCACTGGTATCTCGCAATACTTTGTTATAATAGTTATGTCGTGATATACTGTTGTGATACAAGTAACACTGCTATCTGCTGATATTCTACTATAAAACAGGCATGTTGTGTGTGTGGCTGGCTCTGGGTGTGTGTGGCTGGCTCTGGGTGTGTGTGGCTGGCTCTGGGTGTGTGTGGCTGGCTCTGGGTGTGTGTGTGTGGCTCTGGGTGTGTGTGTGTGTGGCTCTGGGTGTGTGTGTGGGTGGTAGTAATTGCTGTCTGCTGAGCTCGTCCGTAGGGTACAATAGTTCTCACATTTGCGAGAGATTAAGCTATTGGCAATGTAAATGACAATGCCATTTATTTATCTGTTTTCAAAACCAACACATACATACAAATTTTGTCATTTACAATGCCAATAGCTCTAACTTCTCCAAAGGCGAAACCTTTGCATTGTAAATGCTTTTTTGAATATCGGAACAATTGTACTCTCCGTCCAAGTAGCATGGAGAAAACCTTTACCTATAGCATTGCACACTTGTGTTAGCAATGGGGCCCACAAAATAACGTGTCTTAAAATTGTCTATCGGCACCCCGTCGCGGCCCGGAGCATTTCCGTCAGCAGCTTTATTTAAGGCTTTAATCACCTCTTCTAGGCTTATTGGTGGAATGTCCACGGCATGAGTAAAATATTCAATTGAGATCGGCAGTTCTATGGCATGGTTGTCAGGATTAAAAATAGTCCCAAATGTTCTGTCCAGTCCCCCTCTTGTACAAAAACGTCTGCCCTAGGATCCTCTATAACTTTCAGGGAGGGCTGATTTATTGTCTTCCAATAAAGGATATTATTGTGTAGCTCTGCAGCCTGGAATAGATTGGCCCAAATCCTGACTTTCATCTCTCTTTTCCTTTTATCCAGGGCAGATTTGTATATAGCTCTTAGCCTGATAATGTTATTCCTTTCTCTCGGGATGTCACGTAGGGCATTTCTCAGTCTTCTGTTGGCCTGGGAACAGTCCTAATCAAACTTTCCCTGCCTCTTACTTCCCTTACTTCTAGTGATATATCTTAGCTTCTCTGATATTTCTGTCATTATTTTGCTGAAGGCTAGCATGATACAGGATGGTGGGGACCTCAGATCTGTACATATTTTAAAATCACAAAGATTTTCTGCCGTAATTTCACCTTTGAGGGCGGTATCATTTCTATTTGCCCATTTTAGTCTGAGGCTGTTTCTGCCCTGCGATTCGATTTGGTTTATAGTTTTTGGGCCATTTGGCTGTAAATTTATATAAAAGACAACTGTCAAAAGGGAGTGATAACTGAAAATACTTGGAGTAATATTATAGGAGTCTATTAATCGAACCCATTTTCAGTGACCAGTATATGGTCAATAGTGGAGCTTCGGCAATTCCCATAATATGTGGGTACTTGTTGTGGTCCAGGCTCTTTGTGCTATTCTAATAGTTCCATATTATATTTAAAAAGAATTTTGTTTATTGCCTCTCCATGTGGATTGGGTAAGAAGTGCAACATTCCCTCCCCATTGGTTTTTAAATAGCCACAGGTTTTAGATCCCATCCTGTTGCATTTACTTATGGCAACATTCCCTAATCATATTAGGATGTGATCGTCCTTAATGCTATTTGTAAATAATTACATCCCCCTATTTAAATCCACAATTATAGAAGCTCTATTTTTGTCAAAGACATTATTATAACAAGCATTGGCATAGCCAATAGGTCTCGCTTTTGGAACTGTATATGTGTTTAACCATGCAACAGTTAATGTTGTTGCACCAAAGATATTGTGCTGCATATCTAAATACTTATAAGGTCCCAAAGGCGAGACCTATTGGCTATGCCAATGCTTGTTGTTTAATCCACAGGCCCGAGGCTTGCACTAATCTCATTTTAGCAGCCCCACGGGAATGGGCGGGTCAGGCGGATAGTACTGCGAGGCCGAGGCTTTCAGGGCCCGAAGGCCTCAAATCGCCGCAGGCCCGTTAGGCGGTCGTTAACGCCACTTTAGCGCCGATTATCGCAAAACTGCAAGGCGCCACCCCCCCTTCGGGGAGTGGCGTCGTTAGTGGCAGCCAAAGGGCTGACCCAGAGGAGGTTCTCTTCCGGGTCAGCCGACCCGGAAGTGAATATTGGGCGAGGACCAATGGAATCGGGGCTTATTGACGCCCCATAAGTAGTCGAAGGGCGCGAGGCTTAAAAGCCTGCGACCATCTTAGAGGCCCCCTCTTTTGTACGCTGACCGCCCAGGAGTCGGACGTCGCGTGAAGAAGGCATCGCGGGACCGTCCCGTGGAAGTGAGCAGCGAGGGTCAATCCGACTCGTGATCCAGGTTAGCGGGCCGTGCAGTGTGTTGCGTGGTTGTTGTGAAGCGGCATGCATGCATATCTTGAAAGCGTGCAAGTGATTTAATTTGAGAGAGCGAACGGAGGCGGGGAAGTGTACCGCTCGGGGGGCGCGTTGAAATCTGAATCGGGAACGGGTCGCAGGCATCGTGAGTCACGCGCACATGGGAAGGCAGCGGAACGGGTGTGTGGCAGTCGCGGTGTGATTAGGATCCCTTAGCGCTCTCAGCTCCCTACCAAATTACGTTATTTCCAAAATTGAATGGAACGATAACGGAGCGCTGTGATCGGGGGTCCAGCGCGGTAATTTTAAATGTACAATGAGGTCTCCACTAATACCCGCCTTCGTAATCAGTATCATGCGGGCAGCGGAGGTCCCTGGGTAAAGCGTTTTTTCTGCACGAAGTGGATGGGATGCATCCCCCCCTTTTTTCACCTTCAAAGATTTTCAGGGATGTGGGGTGTGACTCTATAAGAAAGACTGCATTTGGCATATGGGGCTATGGAGAGAAGGGCAGTAAACGAGCAGTCAGGTTTCTTTTTGTCATCATACCCAGGGGGGCAAGCGCATGCGCATAAAGCACAACCTGATTCACTTGGAGCAAGCTCAAGCCACGGTGGCTTACGCCTGGGAGAATAGGGTCCGGGTAAAGGAGAGCACGGATTATCCAAATGCATGTAATGTCAGTTAAAGAATTTTAACGCTTGTTTTCTTTAAGTGCAGGATGCTGCCAAAAAGGGCACGGAAGGGCAAAGAGCCCTCAGCCAAAAATGATGAGTACCTCGCTTTTACGGAGCTGCTGGAGTTCACGAAAGGAAAAGGCGTGGATTGGGTGCTAAAGAACATGAGAGAAGGGGCTAGAGCAGATGCGAATTCTCAGGAAGAAAGAGGGAGAGGCAAGAGAGCGAGGCGTACGCCAGAGAGGTTTAAAGATGCAACAAAAGGCAAACGGCCCAGGGCGGCAGAGCCCCAACCAGCATCACCAGGTGAGGAGGAGGTGCTAGAGACAATTGATTTGAATTCAGTCGCAGATAAGGACAAGGACGGCGCGGAGGGACAGCATGTTACTGCTAAGTCTACACAAATAGGAGGGATCCCTGTCACTCATGTGGGGGTGCCCTGTTCACAGGGTACGTTACCGCCAGTAGTGGCGCAACCAGGTAGCGGAGTGTCGCAAGTGTGGGTACAACCCGGAGGGGTCGCACAGTTACCAGGTATGCAATTATATGGTTCTCATGGGCAAGCAATTGGTAATGGCCCTATACGCTCGATGATCCCCACCATGACATACCCGACAAGTGGGGGGCCCGTAATGATGAATGCTTACTCGAATTTAGGGTGTCCACCACAGGCCCCAATGGCTAACACTGCTGTTGATTTGTCTGTGTCTCCTAATAGCCAGATACAAGGGGGGGCTGTGGGGCAACCGACAGGTCACCCAATGTTAGCATTCAGCCCGTTAATGTTTGGTTCATCCTCAATGACCCTATCGCCATCTACGGGGATCACCTGGCACGTTCCAGCAGATATAAAAGAAAAGATACTCAGAGGTGAATATGTGGATGTGTTTGACCTCCTTAATGCAGGGGTAGCGTCAGGGAAGTCCAAAGGTGGGAAAGAGGGCGAATATAATCAAAAGAAGTCATGGGTAGAGTGGTCCATGAAGAATTGGATCACAGGATTTGCCATTTATGCCGCAGTTATACTGGAAAAATATCCCGTGTTGGGTCCTCAAATGATGAGTTACATATCCCTGATACATGGTGCTGCAGCTGAGTTTCCAGGCCTGGGGTGGTTAAAACATGATAAAATGTTCAGACAAATGAAAGCAGTCCACCCAGGTATATCATGGGACCAACGGGAGATCAATCTATGGCACACAGTGTTTTATTCTTCGCCCTCAACTTCTAAGACTAGTCCCCCTGCTCAGAGTCAGTCCTTTCGGAGTGACAAAGGAGTCGGTGATAAAAAACAGGCCTGCTGGCAGTTTAACAGAAATGAGTGTACTAGGGGGATCTCGTGCAGGTTCAAACACTGCTGTTCGTATTGCGGGGGAACATCCCATCCAGAAATCAGATGTTTCAAGAAAACTGGAAATCCCAAAGAACAGTCCAGCCATACCACCCCGAAAGGAAAGCCACCTAAAACATCCGACAAGGCTCCCAACTCCCATTAAACGTCATGTCCTGACACACCTCCTCAGTAAGTATGACAAACTTGAGGAGGCCCAATTCCTGCTTCACGGTTTTTCATTTGGTTTCCGTATCCCGTCTTCAGCCTCCCCCACTAATGTCCCGCCTCGCAATCAAAGCTCAGTGCTTCAGAATATGGAGGCAGCGCGAAACAAGATCATGAAAGAAGTATCCTTGGGGCGGGTCGGGGGCCCTTTCAAAAATCTACCTAACCCCGATCTGGTTTGCTCACCGTTAGGATTAGTTCCTAAAAAAGAGGTGGGTAAATTCCGCCTGATACATAATCTATCAAGCCCCCCAGGGTTATCTGTCAATGATAAGTTAGACCCAGAACTGTGCACGGTGCGCTATACAACGTTCGACACGGCCATTAAAAAATTGCAGGCGCTGGGTGAGGGAGCCTTAATGGCCAAAGCCGATATTGAGTCAGCGTTTAGGTTACTTCCTGTTCACCCAGAAGATACCAGGTTGTTGGGTTTCACTTTTGATGATAACTACTTCATAGACTTGTGCATGCCCATGGGATGTTCTATTGCTTGTGCAGTTTTCGAGACTTTTGCCAGGTTCTTAGAATGGGCGGTGGAACAATTCCTGATCTCAGACAAATCCCATGCAGTGGTACACTACTTGGATGATTTTTTATTCATGGGCCCTAAGTGTTCCCAGTCATGCAGGAAGGCCCTTCTGGGCTTCCAGCACCTGGCTGGGGCTCTGGGGGTGCCATTGGCGGCGGAAAAAACAGAAGGTCCAACTACATGTCTGACATTTTTGGGCATTGAAATCGATACCAGAACAGGTGTGTGCAGGTTGCCAAAGACAAAAGTAGATGCCTTCAAGGCCGCAATTGATAGCTGACTAGGAGCAAAGAAAGTAACTTTACACCAATTACAAGTTCTCTTGGGCCAACTGAACTTTGCCTTGCGGGTCATACCAATGGGCAGGGCTTTCTCCAGGAGTATAGCAAGGGCAATGTCTGGGCTGCGTGCAAAGCACCACAGAGTGAGGTTATCAGCTGATGTGAGAGAGGACTTATTGATTTGGAAGTGTTTCTTGCAGGAATTCAATGGCACGGTGTTGTGGCGGTCAGCCAGCACCTCAAATGCTGACCTTGAGCTGTTCACTGATGCTGCAGGGAGTATTGGTTTTGGAGCGATTTTGGGCCCTAAGTGGTGCATGCAGCACTGGCCAGATGAATGGGTAGAACAAGGTCTGACCCGTAACATTTCTTTCCTAGAGTTGTTCCCCATAGTGGTGGCGTTGCACTTGTGGGGGGATATGCTCTCAAACAGGCACATTGTATTTTGGTCGGACAGCATGTCAGTAGTGATGGTGATCAATAACCAGAGAGCAACCTGCACTTGGGTGCTCCGTCTTGTAAAAGAGTTAGTATTGCAATGCCTGAGCCACAATGTCCATTTCACTGCTAGGCATGTTCCAGGTGTGGAGAACAAAGCGGCTGATGCGTTGTCTCGTTTTAAGTTGACAGAATTCCGGGCACATTGGCCGCAAGCAGAGAAGACAATGACAGCTTTCCCAGCGGAGCTATGGAAGTTTGGTGCCCCACTGCCTCCGAGTTGATAGCAGCATCCTTGGCCCCCAAGACTAAGTGTATGTATCAAAAGTCTTGGGATTGTTATAAGACATACTTAAGGGGAGCGGGCCTAGTGGACGCCTTTGTGCCTCAGAGCGTGTTAGGATTCATAGTGCAGCAGAAAGAGAAGGGGAAATCAGTGGCATTTATGAAGAGGAAATTATCAGCATTGGCATTCTATGCAGGGTTGCAGGGAGTCATGGACCCAACAAAAGACCAGAGGGTAAGAAGAGCTGTTAGGGGTTGGGAGCGCTTGACGCCTGGGGCAAAGGATTCCAGAAGACCTATAGATGAGGGGAAGTTGGTAAAAATCTTGGAGACGTTGCCGCTCGTTTGTTTTTCCCCATACGAGACCCAATTATTCAGGGTGGCCTACGTCTTAGCCTTTTGTGGAGCATTACGGATCTCTGAATTACTCCCAGCATCTAAAACAGATAGGGAAGGAGGCCTAAGGTGTTCAGACATAATGGAGTCAGAAGATGTCCTGAGACTCAGAGTTCGAAGGTCAAAAACGGACCCTTTAGGTAAAGGGGCTTGGTTACAATTGGGTAGAGTAGAAGGGGAGTCCTTCTGTCCAGTTAACTTGATGAGAGGGTTCATGCAAGTCAGGCCTCAAGGGGCTGATGATAGATTACTGGTTCACAAGAATGGTCTGCCCCTCACCAGGTTCCAGTTTACAAGGGTAGTAAAAATGACCTTGGCAAAGATCGGGGTTGACCCTACCGACTTTACATCCCATTCTTTCCGAATTGGTGCAGCAACAACAGCTGCTGGCCTGGGGCTGCCCGAACAGGTGATTAAGAGATTGGGTCGTTGGAAATCAGCATGTTATGAACGTTATGTCCGCCCGCAATTAGTTTAACAGTCTCTATCATTAATTTTCCGCCCCTTCTGCCTAGGACCGTTCTCACTGTGTCTCTTAATGTTTACTATAGGTACCTCCCTTAAGAGAATCCAAATATGTTGGTGTGGCCACTCCTTCATTCGCAGGGCGGGGGTGATCTTCAAAGAGACGCTCGAAAAAAGGGTGCACATGGTGTAAGGATGTGATCATCATTGGGTGGGCATAGGCGGGCAGTGCCTAGCTGACGTCCCGAAGGATTTAAAGGCGGCCTTAGCCAGAGGCATGCCTTATCCAGACGTATTTGTGTTGCACTGCGGAAGCAACGATATGATTCCGGCCGGAAGGAGAGGAGTGAAGGAGTTCTTGTTTTCTACTCTAGCAGCTGTCAAAAATATTTTGCCTGAGGCTATATTAATATGGTCTGAAGTCATCCCGAGGCTGGTATGGTCGCGGGGCGCACCCATGAAAGCAGTGAATAAATCGATTAAAAGGTTAAACCAGTCGGTGGCAGAAATCCTACAGAAATCCAGCATTAGAACTATTCGTCACAAGTTGATACAAACGTCCAGGCTGGATTTATATGCGGAGGATGGAGTGCACCTTTCAGAGGCGGGCACTGAGATATTTATAGAAACAGTCTTAGGAGCCATCTCCGAAGCTCTCGAGCGCGGGGGGGGGGAGGTCGAGTCCGCCAGTAAGCGCCTCGCCCTGTGGCGGGGTTCCGGACAAGAATACCACGGGAACTTCTTGTCTAGTGACAGTTTTACCTCTGAACAGGTTTTCTAACTCATCCTGGACTCTGGGCTGGCGGGAGAGTTGGGGCTGACCTGCTGGTGGCCTTGGCTCTCCAGCCCTACCCCGGAAGCCGCTGGTTGCCCAAGTGGGGGCACATTATTCACCTGCGGCTCTGTTGACCGGAAGGGGGTTAACGTAAAGAGAGCAGGCGATCTGGGTTGTGGCCTGCTGGCGCAACCCTGAAGTCAAACCAAAGGCCCATTGGAGAATGGGCGGTAAATGAGTGTATATGTAAATAAGTGCGAGTTTTCTTAATACTGTGATGTAAAATAATTTGGACTAATAAATAAAGAAATGGGGGTCAATGAAGTAATTGACCTGTGAACTTAATTTTTAATAAACATGCACACTGCAGAAAATCAAGCAAGACTCCCGAGTTTAATTGTTGAAGGGGGGCCTCTCTTAAAGCTTGCAGTGGGGGGGGGAGAATGCACTTTGTATGCCATCTATGACGTTTTGGGTTGGATGCAAAACTGGCCAAGCTTTAACCTGGAGCTGTCATCTGCTGACCTTTCACAGTGCTGGAAAAACACAGTTGTTCACCTCATTTGCCACACAATCCAGCTTCAGCCGCCACTCCCCGGCATTGAAACGGCTTATTTATGCGGCACAACCAGAAAAACGTAAGTATTTTCACTCTGAGTCCTGCTTCCACAGGATCAGAAGTGCCAAAGGAGTGTGGAGCGAACTTCGGGAGGCGTCTTAATTTCCTTTTAACTCGAACAGGAGGGAAATTGGTGGCAAGTCCTCGAATTTGGGTAAAAAATATATTTGTTACGGGCACAACCCCCTTCAAGTTCTCAGTTGGAAATAAAAATTCCGAATTAAAGATCTCCGTATATAAGTTTACAATGCTTTAGGATGAGTTTTTTCCTTCACTTTTATTTAATAAATATTTTATTGATAAAAAAAAATATAAGAGCAAGCATTTTAAAACTAAAGATAGCAGTACCTATCAGGACATACAGAAACTTGAAATAACCTGTTCAAAACAATAAACACCACGCGGGAAAAGCTGAAGATTTGGGGTCCGCCACACGCTGGTGTTTTAGAAGAAGGGTCTAGGCGTTGATTGATCTGAGCGTAAAACGCAAATGTGAGATGGTTTTAAGTGCGCTGCGCCTCAAGGGGTCTTGCAGCGTGGTAGAGATGACGAGGGAGCAAAACTCGCAAAATATTTACAAAGTGACATGCATACCAATATAACAAGTATAAGTTAAAACCTACCATGTCAAATATTCTGTAAAAGCTAAATTAAAGTGACATTTCTTAACCGATCTTCGAAAAGACAACATGACAGATTAAGTGTGAAACAACTTCCAACATGATGGCCCCTTAGCACATACTGCGCCTGATTTTATGTCTGGCTTAAAACCAGCTGCTAACAATGTCTTTTGTTTACGAGTGCTTGCGGGCAGGGGCGGCCTTAGGCATGTGGAAGCTGTGCACCTGCACAGGGCCACTACACCCCAGAGGCCACCACGCCAATATATATCCTTAATATAATAATCCTCTGAGGATGGATACATATTTGCGTGGCGGCCCCTGGCAGGGATTTGGCGGCCTACAGCTCTATTCCACTTCCAAACAACCTGCCACCCCCCCTCTTAACTGGCCTCTGTGCTCCCCCCGACCCCCTCTTACGGGTGTCGCGTTGTGTGGCGCACGATCGGCAGAAGCAACACAGGACGCCAGATCTCGTATAGAGGTACTTCTTTATTTTGTCTTCGTGTCAATCGGTCTGTCCTTGTCCTCGTCCTGCTAGATAATGCCCCTTCCTGTCCGTCCACAGGAAGTGGTGTCCGGTGACCTGGTCACCGCCCTGTGACCCACAGGGTCCTAATGCCCTGTGTCTGTCGTGGTCAGTCGTGGTCATCACATCTCCCCCCCTGTCACAACAAAGTCTTTTTCACATGCACAAGTTCTTGGTATACTGTCCCCCCAGTGAATAAAATGTAACTGATGTAGTGACAGATGAAGAGGTATAAAAAGAGAGAGAGGGAGAGAGAGAGAGAGAGAGAGAGAGAGAGAGAGAGAGAGATAGAGAGAGAGAGAGAGAGAGAGAGAGAGAGAGAGAGAGAGAGAAAAAGAGAGAGAGAGAGAGAGTCTCTCTACATTTCTTCTATTAGCCTCTTGGTCTTCTTGCACTCTCTTTTTGGTCTTTGTTCTCCGCTCTGTTCTTGTCCTCCATTTTCCTTCTTTGTTGTTGTCACTTCTCTGCTTGTTCCTTGCTCTCTTTCTTCCACTTCCGGTGTTGCTATCGCTCTTTCTACTTCTTCCACCTTGAACTCCCTGAAGTGTGAGCTATTTCTTGTTACTTTCCGATGTTCTGAAACTGCAGTCACCATTGAACCCTTCACTTCAGTCACTACCAGCGGATCTTTTGAAAATGAGCTGTCAGATTTCCTTTGCTGTTGTTGTTTCACTATTACCAGCTCTCCTTCATCTAACTGGTGTTCAGCTGCATTTCTCCTTTTGTCAGCATATTCTTTCATTTTCTTTTTCGCTTGTTGATCTCTTTCTGCAATTTCTCTTCTGTTTGTGCCTGCTGCGGCCTCTATTTGTGGTAGCCTTGTCTTGCTGGCTCTTCCTAACACCAGTTCCGCTGGACACCTGAAAGTGGTGCTGTGAGGGGTATTCCTATAGTCTCGTAGCACTTGACAAAGTGCTTGTCCAATTGAGATCTGTGTCAATTTTGCTCGCTGGATGGCTTTCTTGATGGTCCCCATGAATCGTTCCGCCATTCCGTTGGCTTGTGGCCACAGAGGGGTTATTTTCCTGTGCTTGATCCCCAGGTATTCCATGAACCTGCGGAATTCTTCCCCCGAGAATGGAGGACCATTGTCCGTTTTCAGTGTTTGTGGTGAGCCCCAGGCGGCAAAAATGTCGTCTAACACCGGTAGGGTGGCGCTTGCCGATGTCGATGACACTTCTCTCACTATCGGGAATCTTGAAAATTCGTCGATCACTACTAGCAAGTACTTTCCATTCTCCAGTGGCCCATAGAAATCTGCTGCCAGTTCAGTCCATACTGCCAGTGGCAGTTCCGACATCTTCAATGGTGTGGGCTTACTAGATGATCCTGTTACTTGGCAGGTATGACAGTGTGATACCTCTTCCTCCACCATGCTGTCCAGTCCTGGGAACCATACTTTTTCTCTCAGCATCTTCTTTGTCGCTACAATTCCTCTATGTGACTCATGAGCCAGCTCAACTGTTCTCTTCCTTAGTCGATGTGGTATTACAATCCTCAAGCCTCTCATCAGGACCCCTTTCTCTGTCTCAGACAGCTCTTCGCTTATCTTTTTGAAAGCTAGCAGTTCTTCTTTATTAACCCCTTCTTCTGTGGCGGTGTTGCTGTTGATGTGTCTCCATCTCTGTAACCTCACTATCGTTCCTATTGCCTTCATTGTCGGGTCTCTTTTTGTCTCTCGCTCCAGTTCTTCACTTGTTATCAATGCTGGAGTGTTTTGTCTCACAATGAAGTTCAGATATTCTTCTGCCATCGTGGTGCCACCTTTCCGATGGGGAAGCGGGTGTCGTGACATGTAGTCGGCTGGGTTTTGGTCTTTGCCAGGTTTGTGTACTATTTTGAAATTATAGTCCATCAGCCTGATCCCCCACCTTTCAATTCTTGGTGGTATTTTAGCGTTTGGGTTTCCGTAGATAGTCACTAATGCTTGATGGTCCGTCACTATCGTGAACGGTTTTCCGTATATGAACATGTGATAGTGCTCACATGCCCATACTACTGCCAAGCTCTCTTTTTCTGGTTGAGAGTATGCTCTCTCAACGTCCGACAGACTCTTGCTTCCGTATGCTACTATCTGTCGGGTGAATCTTTCCCAGGTTTGTGTTGTGCCAGTATCGCGCCAAGACCTACCGGGCTGGCGTCTACTGTCAGTTCAGTGCATAAGTTCGGGTCGAAGTATGCTAGGTGGTCTACTGCCGTCACTGACGCTCTTATTTCTTCAAGCGCCGTTTGACACTCTGTGGTCCATTCAAATTTGTGGCCCTGTTTTGTTAGTTCTCTCAATGGCGTGCTCACCGACGCGAAGTCCTTTATATACCTCGCGCAGTAGGTGGCAAGGCCAAGAAATGAGCGCACTTCAGCGACGTCTTTTGGTTCAGTTGTTTTTTCAAGTGTGTCTATCTTGCTCCGGTCTGGCCTCATTCCTTTCCTTGAGAATATGTGTCCGAAGAACACTAGCTCTTCTCTTCCCAGTTCACATTTCTTCTCATTTACTGTCAGACCCACCTCTACTAGCCGTGAGCACACTTCCCTTAGTGCCTTCTCGTGTTCTTCATCTGACTTCCCAAAGACCAAAATATCATCGCTGTAATTTAGACTATTCTTGATTGGTCTTATTATCTGCCTAATCGTTTCTTGAAATATTTCTGCTGCTGACGATATTCCAAAACTGAGACTCTTGTATCGAAATAATCCTAGGTGCGTTGAGAATGTCGTTATGTATCTGGACTGCTCGTCCAGCTCCAGTTGATGGTATCCCTTGCATAGGTCGAGCTTGGAAAATTTTCTCATTCCTGTCAGGCAGCTTATCATGTCATCTAGATGTGGCCCTGGATGTTGTTCTCTTTCGATGGCTGTGTTCGGTATTCTCATATCCACACAGATTCTTATCTGTGTGGTGTCCTTTTTTGGTACAGCCACTATCGGGGACACCCATGGCGTTGGCCCTTCTGCTGGCTCAATGATGTCTTGGGCTAGTAGTGTCTTTATTTCTTCTTCCACTTGAGGTTGTAGATGTATTGGTACCCTTCGGTGATGTTGGGCCACTGGTCTGACAGCTTCATTTATGTGCAGCGTTATCTGTCTTCATTTCAGCTTCCCTAGTCCTTCTGTTAGTTTTGGGAATTCCTGGAGTATGTTCTCCTTTTCTGACATGTGGTACGTCATTTTTAGTAGGCCCATTATTTTTGCTGTTACATTACTTAATAGACACGATGCAGGAATGTCTCCTCTTAATACATGTATTTCTTCTGTGACCGCCTTGCCCTTGTGCGTCATGGTGTCCGTGAATTTTCCCATGTTCGTCACAGGATTTTGCGCACCCC
Source organism: Lissotriton vulgaris (assembly GCF_964263255.1). Taxonomy (NCBI): domain Eukaryota; kingdom Metazoa; phylum Chordata; class Amphibia; order Caudata; family Salamandridae; genus Lissotriton; species Lissotriton vulgaris. The sequence goes on along the minus strand of NC_141700.1, from coordinate 455,023,434 downwards.
ACGTAAATACTCTTATGCTTGATGGTTGGAGCGGTGGCTTTCTCTTCATTTTATCATATTCTGTAGCACACATGATGTTGCACGTGGCTCCGCTGTCCAGTACAAATTCTGTTTGGTGGGGCCCCACTTCAATGGTCACCCAGTCCGTCTTCTTTATTGACTTCTAATGTGCTCTTCTTCATGCCCTTCGTCTGTGGTCATGAGGTATAGGCGTTCTACTTTCCTTGTTGTTTCTTCCTCTTCCTCTTCTTCTCCTGATTCCCCAGACGAGCTCCTCTCAATCGCTTCCATATGCCGTACATGTCTTGTTGTTGCTGTTCTTGGCCTCCCGGGCCTACCTCGTTCATTTTTAAATTGCCCCCCTTGGCACATGGTGGCAAAATGGTTGCTTCTGTTGCATTTTCTGCATGTTTGACCAAATGCTGGGCATGCTCCGCTGTGTGGGAACTCCAGACCGCATCTGTAACATTGTGAGCCTTGTTTTTTCGCCGCTTGTTCCTTGAGTCCTCCTTTCCAGCTCCCTTTCTTGCCTGTGTCCGACATTCTGTGTATTTGTTCTCCCTTTCGGTCCATCTGCTTCGCTTGCATCATTGCTCTTGCTTATGCTCTCGCTAGATCTAGGATCTTTTCTAGTGCAATAGGTTCTTTTAGTAGTCTTGTTCGAAATTCTGTGTCTCGGCAGCCTTCTATCAGTTTTAGGCGAAGAGCCTGTTCATTGTCGTACTTTTCAAATTCGCAGTGTGCTACTAGCTTTCTCAGCCTTGTTGCAAAATCATCCATTGATTCCTCTGGCTGCTGATATGCCATGTTAAAGCAATATCTCTCAAAGTCGACATTTCTTTGGGGGTCGAACTTGGCCGTTAGACATTTTATCAATTTCTCATAGGATTCTGTTTCACTCTTTGGCAGTGTTATGAGGAGGTCATCCACCTCGTCTCCCACTAGGCTTAGGAATAGCCCTAGTTTTTTTTCTTCCACCACATCGGTTGCCACCATGTATCGTTCAAACTTTATGATCCACTTTTCCCACCGTATGCCCACTTGTGGCTCTGATACATTGAAAGGCATCGGTCTGCGGTATTGTGCACTTTGCTTAGTTTCTGGCATTTTCTCTTCTTTACTTCTCTTTGCACCTTTATCTCTTTTTCCTCTAGTTCTTTTGTTCTTCTTTTGTCTCTATTTTCTATTTCTTATATCTGTCTTCTTTTATTTATTTATTTCTCTTTTCTACTGCTCCTTTCTTCTTTCTTAGGTATTATTATCCCTTTGTTTTGATGCTTCTGTCTTATAGTGACAGGGTTGCTCCTTTTGTGTTTTTGTTTTTGCTTTTTCCTTTGTTTTGCCTGCCGTTTTAATGGCCGCCCTTCACTTCTCATGCACTATTTTCATTTGTCTTCAGCAAAATGTCCGCCCGTTCTCCGCGAGATTTCGCGATTGAAATCTCGCGTTGTGCCTGACCTTACAATGGCCGATTCGTTATTGCTGTATTTCTATTGGCCCCCGCCGCCTGTTCTCAAAATGGCCGCCGAGATGTGCCCGTTCTCGCGAGACTTCGCGCTTGATTTTCGAGCGCGATCGCCTCGTGCTTCTTCTTTCTCAGGCGCCGTTCCCGGGGGCTTCTCTTACTGCACGTTGCAGCTTTTGTAGGACGCTTATCGGGGTGGGCTCCCGTGTAGCTCCTTGCGTCTTCTTCGATCTTCTTGATCCTATCCTGTGCACTTCTTCGGTCCCGTTGGTGTCGCTGTTTCTCGACCACCTTCGTCGCCAGATGTCGCGTTGTGTGGTGCACGATCGGCAGAAGCAACACAGGACGCCAGATCTCGTATAGAGGTACTTCTTTATTTTGTCTTCGTGTCAGTCGGTCTGGGCACGTCCGTCCTTGTCCTCGTCCTGCTAGATAATGCCCCTTCCTGTCCGTCCACAGGAAGTGGTGTCCGGTGACCTGGTCACCGCCCTGTGACCCACAGGGTCCTAATGCCCTGTGTCTGTCATGGTCAGTCGTGGTCATCACACGGGGCCCCCTACCTACGCTCCCTGCCAAGGGCTGCCATGAGCCTAGAGCCGCCCCTGTTGCGGGGGGGGGGCTGGGTCATTTTGATACTTGTAGTCCTAATAATGACTGCCGATTCCAGAGTGCAGAGAAAAAACAATGAATGAGCTGATTTAATCTGACATGGAATCGGAAAGCATTAGAGCTTCGGGACTACCCCAAGGATGCTTGCTGTTCAGTCACAAACCTCAAAGAGCAGAGTGAAGAAAAAAGTTGCCCTTCCATTGTAGGTGTCATAAGTCCACAATAGCGCTAGTAGTGTCGCAAACGTAATGCGGTTCTCATGGTGGTATTTGAATGTGAAGTAGCTTCAGGTCACTCCGTACACCGCTACCCAGCCCTGCATGTCCAGCCTTCAACACATTGCATTCTGGGAATTCTAGTTTAGAAGAAGAAAAAACCAGTGTGTGTGTGGCTGTTTGGCCTAGCATGCAAAGTGCTTTTAGTAAAAAAGAAGATAAAAAACTGTCTGAAAGTGTAAACCCTGGACTGGGGTCACCTGACAGCTTATTGCGGGCGGTTGCCAATTAACATTGATGCCTGATGAATGTCAAAGCAGATCGAACGCTGTCCTTCTTGTGAATGAGGTGAAACCGTAAATCCTTGGAATACATTGATTAATATGTGCATGCCTACCTAAGGCCCTCGGGTAGCAGCAGAGGGGCTGGGGTGGGGGTGTGAGGGAAATGCATCTGTTGGTGGAAATCTTTGATGGGGAGCAGAGCGGCGCAGCTCTGGTAGCTCATGGACCATGCCTGCTCCTTGTTGATCGGCTGGTTGTAGAGCCGCAAGATGTCCCAGAGGCTCACCGCCTCGCCGAGGCTCTCCTCCTCCCCGGGCTCTCCGCAGCCATTTCCTGGGGGGCGGCCCGCTCCTCGCCATGTACACTGCCTGCCATGCCCGGGACTCCGGAGCGGCTGAGCTCAATCACTGTGGCGGCGCTGCCTGCAGCATACTCGGGCAGTGAACTCAGTGGAGTGAGCGAGTTCTCGACTCCAGTCCGCAGATTGCAGTGAGCCCTGCAGAGAACCCGCCCGCTGACGACGACGAGTTCATCGGAGCTCCGGAGACCGCTGCCCGCCCCGGGACGGCTTGTCAAGCGGGTTGAAGACGGGTGATTTCACGGGGGGGGCATTTTCCATCTGTGCCCAGTGCCCAGCCATACTCGCCCCAGCCACAGCTGCGGTTTGCGGCTCGCGTTGGCCCAGCATCGAGCCCCCCGGCGTGTGGAGCTTTGGAGCCTCGAGGGCTGTTAGAGGCTGTTGCTGCGCCTGGGCTTCCCCAGAACAACCTCATCAGCAGACCGCGGGACGGCTGGTCCAAGAGGGCGCGAAGCCGCTGCCGAGCACCAGGGAGGGGCGGAGGGCCCAGCCTACCTGCCTGCATGTATCCAGTATTACCTGAATAATTATTTAGCACTCAGTGCTACCAGCGTTCGCCCAATAACCACTTCACGCATCAGTTTGCGTAAAAGGCCATTTATTAGGACAGGCATGACATCTTACAATAAACATAACATCATTAACTTAACAATCCCCCCAACATCCTGCCTTTCAACCATCATCCACTCACGTGCTCCACCAGCCATTCCCAAATCACACCACAACCTCTTTGCATCTCATTCACTACCCCTTTTCACTTTCCAACTCTGCGGTCATTTCCATCCATCGCACTCCCATCTACCACTCTCTCCCATCCTGCACCTGTAACCCCCTCCCTGGAAGGGTGATTCTGCCTGTCACGGACTCCCCACCCCTCCCAGTTCCCGGAAACACCCCCTATCGTGCCATCCTGTCCTAAACTGGCATGTTGCCCAACATGGCAACTACAACAACAACACCCAACTTCCCCTTTCAACCATGTGGGATGGGTGGGTGGCTCAAGACTAACTTCTACCTGAGGCACCGGGGACAGGAAAAGGAAGTTGTTCCCCTCCTGTCCCCCTAAATAGCCTCCTACCTAACCCCTCCCACCCCTGACCTAACCCTAACTACTTACTGCCATGTCCCTGTCTCGCGCGAACTCCCCGGGGAAAAGACTGGTCTGCCGACCTGCTTTCCCCCGGGGGCCGCATTCCAATTTGCCCCCGACCAGCCTGCCTAGAGTGGTTCTCTCTCGGCTCCCTCGCTTTTTTCCCCACATTGGCCCAGGCGGCAAGCAGCCAGGAAAACAAGCATCAGCAACAACAACTAGACACAGGAAACAGCCGCCCGCAACGCATCAATCCCAAGGCTGGCGGAGAATCAGGAGTTCATATCAGCGCTTCACCTGGCCCATGGCACGGAGAGAAGCAGGTGAGGCTGTTACACCGCCAGGGGGGGCAGATGACAGTGTGACTGAGAGGTGGTGGCACCCAGGGCCTGGGAATATAAAGAAACTCTCTGTAAAAAGTCAGAACCCCGAGCCCCAAGAGCCAAGTCAAACCCAAGGCTCTAAACCCCAAAAGCTCCGCTCTCCGCACTTCGAAGCTAGCGCCCTTTGAGCCCACTGAAGCCCCCATGAGGGACAAGGTGTGTAGGCTGTCTAGGGCGAGAGCTGTTCACCGTAAAGGAGAAGGAGGAGGGAGGCGAAGAGAGAGACCCTGCCACCGTAGTAGGCAGTAGGACAAGATTGACTGGGTCGTTTATAGGGGTCAAAGTAAAACCTCAAATCCCCAAATTCCCAAATCCGTCACTTTTTCAATCCAACAACTTCCAACAGAGTGTCTAGCACTCTCAAGAAACCAGTAGCAGGGCTCGGTATTAGGGTTCCGCACAAATGCGATCTGGAACAATCCGTCAAGCGGCGACAGACAAAAAACAAAATAATAAAAAAAAAAACAATAAAGTCAAATCCAAATCCAAACCAGCGCAAGAGGAGGACCCTACACTCAATATATCACAAAACGGAGCTGGTCCAAGGGAGAGGCTGATTTCAGCAACTAGCCCAACAACAATAAAAACACTGCTAGCACCGAAAAATCAAATAGTAATACGAAAATTCTTCTTTCTAAAAGACCCAATGGCGGCAATATATGCTCCTTCAAAAGAATCCGCCCTGTTACCAAGCCCACTGCAGCCTGATAAATCACAAGCCTCCATCCCAGGCACCCCTGCAAATTCCATCACTACATCCCAATCCGAATCTCTTTCGGGGATAAATTCGAATCACATTGGTGTTAAGAAGTTTGTGACAACAACCGCCCAAGTGCATCAGATTGCACCCACTACTTCCCCTATAACAAAGCCTGAGGTGCCATTTAAATGTCTAACGGGATAGGAATAAAAACCGTACCTAATGTAGAACAAGCTAAGTCTACTGAGATCCCAAGGGGGGACAACCGAGAAGGTGAAAAATTCAAGCACAATATCGAATCAACAAAAGGAGTACCGAAAGGAACATTTTCAGCCACAATCGCAAAAGCAGGCAATTCACCATCAGGTTTCAAAGAAAGGGGCCGCTCAAATTCAAAATGAACCAAGGAGGAAAAAATAAACGTAATCAAATCTGCTGCAAACGCAGCTCCACAAGAGGCAGCGTGCAGTAACTCATTTTTCAACATAAACAACTCCAATTTGATAGAAATTCTGGAATCATTAGAAACCAATCGTCAGGACAACTAATTCCAAAACACAGGTCCAAGTAAAAGCAGAGGACGAAGGGGATCTAAACTGGTCTCATCCACACCTCAAAGCCCACAGGGCGAACAAGATCACCAGCCTTTAGAACTAGCGGAGACCAGTCAAAGTTCCATAATCATTAAGCAACCAAACCTTTCTTCACCAATAACGATCTCTTCAGTGAGTGGGGCAAGAGTCGGGTCCGAAGTCCCGGCGCAGCACATCGAAAACTACGCCAGCCTGCAATGGGCCCAAACTCTGGTTCATACCCTGGAACAAGCTATAAGGGTCTTAAATTTTCAATCTGATAAAATGGACGTCCAAATTGATCTTATTAATCTTATTGCCAGCCACATCTCTGACGTAAACAGCAAAATAGATTTAATAACTTCACTACTAACAAGAAAAGAAAACTTGGATCATCAAAGACAAATTAACAACCAATTATACCTCTGCCACTGCAGCCCCATAATCGAGAAATTGGCAACGCTCCCGGAAATTTTAAAAGATGTCCTAGGGGCAGTAAAACAACCATACAACAGTAAGCATTATTTAAACCCCAAAATTAGCGTTGATCAAATCGCAAGAGCAAACAACATTAACGTACTAAAAGAAGGACCAAACGAGCTTAATGAAGCACCAGTGAAAATTGAGCCCGACGCACAATTCAACTCAATAGACTTTCAACTAGACGACTCAACGGACCATCACAAATCTGCAGCCGTGGTAGTTAAACCAACTAAACAGGAAAGAAAATGAGCTAGAAAGGCCCGGCTCAAACACCACAAACAGTCCAGCCCTGCCCCGGGAAAATTCTTCCAGTTATTCACAGCAAAATCTCCTAGGGAAAAGAATAAAAACACCACCCCCCCTTGTCAAGGGCGGCACACCAGGGAGACGACCAATCCCAGCAAGCCATCCATCCCCCCATTCTAACGCAACAGGGCCCCGGCCAACTTGCCTCATCTCAAAATTCTAATCAAGGCACACAAGGGGACAGAAGTCTCCCCCCAGTGGACAAAGCAGCCCAGAAAGTCACCCCTGCACTGAAGCCTCAAGGAGTTAAAGTATCATCTAATAAAGGAGATGGAGAAGGAATAAAAACCTTATTTACAACAGATAACAGAACCTTGGGGACCTGCACTGGCCCAAGTATACGTCTATATGATGCCTAACGGGACGTAATAAATAAGGGGTCAGATTTATTCATCAAATATAACACCTAAAGGTGGAAGAAAGGAAAATGAACCCCTCTCGTACAAGGATTATATCCAAGCGGACGAGTTCGAACGGAAACTGACTTTCATCCCGGAATACTTAACAAAAGGAACACAAGATACATTAAACAGAGGAAACCTCCTGAGGCTGTTTAATGAAATCCCAGAATTAAAAAGAATACACTTGCGTGACCTTACATAGGTGAAATTTATAGAAACGAACAGGAAGGGATTTGAAGAGACCCAGGCAACCTGGTCATCCAAGGATCTAGTGGATAAAATATTATCAATAAGCGGAAAGTTCGGAGCATGGGGAATCATGCTAAAGGCCCATCAACGCCCTAGGTACCCGCCCCCCCTCCTCAATAACCTAAAAGAAACGATCAACTCGGGAAAAAGCAGCTTCACCTGCGTACGGGACGCGCTTTTTACTTCACCCGTAGCTCCTTCCAGTCAGTACAGGCAAAGCATAAGAGAAAGCCCTGGTAAAAACGAGGGCAGCTCACAGGAAACAATGAACTGGTCTTGGATTCGTGGAGCATTAACCCCTTCCATGCTGGGGCGTTTCCGCCGCTGTGCGGTAAACAAAAGAACAGGGCGGGGCCGTGACGAACCCCAGCCGTCATCAGCACACGAGCGCCGCAGAGCGTGACGGCTGGGGTTCGTCACCAGCATGGAAGGGGTTAAACAATAAGCATTCCTAACTGAGCAAAGAATAGTGAAACAACTGAAAGGGAGTCTGTCCCCTTAGCGGAAGGCATGTGTACAGTCAACATCTCGCTTTGCTCATGGAACGAGCACAGATTTAAGGATATGGGGCTCAATCATAAAACCGTATCGTTCTTCTCCCAACAAGACATAATCCTGCTCCAGGAAACCTGGAACCTGGCTGTTCCTAGCTCAATTCCAGGATTCATTGACTATCATATTGTGGCAGAGAGAAACTCAAGTTTTGGACATCCGAGAGGGGGCCTATCAACTTTCATTACACAAAAACTGAACTGGGTAACGGAAGAACTTGATACGGGGGCTAACTGGATCCAAGTGACTAAAGTAAGCAGTAATGAATCAAAGAGGCTTCTCTTGTTAATTAATGTTTACATCCACCCTGAAAAAAAAAGCAGAAGGGAAAATATGCAACTCTAATTAAATTAATATCATCTTTACAGAGAAGCCACGAGAACTGCCAGATTGTCATCTCAGGGGACTTTAATAGTAACCTCTTAGAGACTCGAACGGGAAGTAAAAGTAAAGCCACTCAGGGAACAAGTGATCTGGTGTGTAAACTAGCAGCCCTTGATATTCCAGCAGCTGTAACATACTTAAGCGGAAAAGTTTCTTCAACAATTGATTTTACAATTATCAGCAACAACTTACTCCCACAAATCAATAATTTTAAAATTATCCCACAAGCTGAAAGCGATCACCTCCCGCTCATTTTGAATCTGAAAAATAAAGTTAAGTGTGCACTAAAAATCAATTCCATCATGCAAGCGCCGGAAAAATTCAATCGCAAAAACAACAAGTGATGGACTGAATGTGGATCAATGTCACACACTCCCCCAGTCAAAAGATCTGGGCCTAAATCCATCATTTTTTTGCACTCCACACCACCCTGGGTTAGACAATGGCGATATGCAAATCAGCTCTGACCCTGTTGCTCCATGGGAACAGTCCAGTCCGAACTACAAAAGCCATGTCCTTCCCAGAACGGAATCAAGCATCCGAGGACCGGACCGGTTTCGAGGTAACACCTCTCATCAGCCCGGCTAGCTTGACTCCAGTGGTGTGGAGTGCCTGGGACCCACGTCTGGGCATCCCCAGCGCACTTAGGGCGGCAATTGCAAAAACAACAAGTGATGGACTGAATGTGGATCAATGTCACACACTCCCCCAGTCAAAAGATCTGGGCCTAAATCCATCGTTTTTTTGCACTCCACACCACCCTGGGTTAGACAATGGCGATATGCAAATCAGCTCTGACCCTGTTGCTCCATGGGAACAGTCCAGTCCGAACTACAAAAGCCATGTCCTTCCCAGAACGGAATCAAGCATCCGAGGACCGGACCGGTTATGAGGTAACACCTCTCATCAGCCCGGCTAGCTTGACTCCAGTGGTGTGGAGTGCCTGGGACCCACGTCTGGGCATCCCCAGCGCACTTAGGGCGGCAATTGCAAAAACAACAAGTGATGGACTGAATGTGGATCAATGTCACACACTCCCCCAGTCAAAAGATCTGGGCCTAAATCCATCCTTTTTTTGCACTCCACACCACACTGGGTTAGACAATGGCGATATGCAAATCAGCTCTGACCCTGTTCAATCTGCACAAGTTAAAATGGCGGGGAGTGGCCCCCCAATCCATTGAGGAGACAGTAATGGCCCTCTTGGCTAATCAAAGCCCCCAGGCAGAGAACGACTGCGTCAACTCCTGGGAACAGCTGGCCCAGTCTTTAAGTTTCCAGTTTTCCTGGGACGCACGCCATCAACAGCAAGCAGAAGCAATCCATGGTTCAACCAAGACCTTAGGAATCAAAAAAGAGAGATCGCGAGAGAAGTGCGTCAGCAATTGCAAGAGGAAAAAAAGGGCCTCAAAGTTGATAAAGTGAAGTTGTACGCATTAAGGCGCACCTACAGGAGGAATCTGGGGAGAGCAAAAATCAAGCACAAAGGGTCCATCTGGCTGCAATGACTATCTGCCAGCAAAAACCCCAATAGGAGCGCCTTTTGGGGTATAATAAATAAATTATCCTCCGGCCCAAGACTTACGCAAGAAGCAGGAATTGGTGCAGACACATGGATTGCCCATGTGCATTCCCAGTACAACCAGGTAGTAACGGGTCCCAAAGGAATGCACCACGGGCAAGATCTCGACCTGAAAGACAAAGAGGGCCTCCCCAAGCCGGATCACGAGGAAGGCAGCACTCCACAGTCAGAGCTGCGTGCCAACGAGTTTAACATCCTGGTTAACGCGAATGAGCTAAGCGGGCTCATACGGAAGTTAAGGCCTGAGGGAGGGGCTGAGCCAAACGGCATTCCCAACGCAATATTCAGGGATAATCCAGACCTGTGGTCTTCCATACTCACCCCACTATTCAATGAGATCTATAACCAGTCCAACCGCCTGACTTCCTGGAAGGGTAATATCATCCACCCTATATTTAAAAAGAGAGACCACCGTAAGCCGGGAAACTATAGACTAATCTCATTGATTGACGTAAAAGCAAAACTGTATGCTTCATGCTTGCTAATTCAGCTGCAAGGTTGGATGGAAGAAAAAAAACATAATTCCTAAGTTCCTGTCCGGATTTAGGCAAGGAATGGGCACTATATCCAACCTCGCCATCCTAGCACTCTTAACAGAAAAAGCACAAATAAGAAAACAACAACTGTTCGCTTGTTTTGTGGACATCAAATCCGCTTTAGATAGAGTGAGCAGGAACCAGCTCTGGAAGAAACTCAACGCATGGGGCTTGCCAAACAAAATGCTTAATGCCATAATCACATTGTTTACGGACACCTGGGCAAGAGTTAAGCTTGGTGATGGGCTAAGTACAACAGCGAGTATTTTTACGCAAAGAGGTCTGAAACAAGGCTGTGTCTTGCCCCCAGCTTATTTAACTTGTTTTTATCGGACATTGCACCACATATTGAGAAACCAGATTCTCACCCCCGAAAATGGCCAACACTCCAGTTGCCATCCTACAATACGCGGACAACATAGTTTTGCTGAGCCAAACCCCTATTGGCTTACAGAGATCAATAAATAATCTCGTAGCCTACTTGGACATGGAAAAGCTGGAGCTAAATAAAGAGAAAACCAAAGTCGTCTGCTTAGTGGACCGCAAAAAAAACAAGTTCAAATGGAGGGCCAAAGGGGCAATCGTCGAAGAAGTGAGCTCATATAAATACCTGGGCGTAATAATCGGGCAGGGGGCAACCCACAAAGAACATAAAGTGGCACTAACAGCCAAGGCTCAATCTTTAATTTTTGCTTATAGATTATAACGCAAAAAAATGGACTGCCCAAACCATTCCCATTTGCTGGCCGCACAAATCCAGCCCAGCTTATCCTATGGCTTGGCCCCTTGGTGTGGCAAAGAAGTGAACTTATTGAACGAGCTGCAGTCAAAGATTTATAAAGCAGTCTTTGACTTACCAAAATGTGTCTTGCCTGCCCAGGTTAGATTGGAATTCGGCCTCCAGCATCAGAAGTTCCGGGGAATGAGCAGCTTTATTAAACTTTGTCATACATTTTGCTCTTCAGACTCAGGCACTCTGAACAGCTTATGCTGGGATGCAATTAAGTTCCAGGGGAAGCTGGATACCCCCAACTCCTGGGGAAGCTTTTGAGAGTCTTGTTTGCCGAGTTGGGGCTTGAAACAGCGTGGGACAAAGGGCTGGACAGAGTAACCTTGGGCAAAATAGTAAACATCGCAGCCAAAAAAAAATTCTTTGTTGGAGGATAAAAAGGCGCTCAACAAGAGGCGGCATGGGTGGACAGTCATAAACTCCTACCGTCTCTTGAAGCCACAAGCATATTTATCCGCCCATTTTAGCTCACAGTTAAAAATGAGCTTCATAAAGTTTCGAATGGGCCTCCACGACTCAAAGGACTTACTCCCTCTGTGGAAAAAGGCATTTGAATCACAGTCCTGCCGATTATGCGGTTTCAAAAAAGAAACTCTAATTCACCTACTATGTGCCTGCCCAGCAGCCCAAGACCTCAGGAGGCAGCACTTAAAATCAATTTTCAATGACTTGAACATCCCGTCAAGCAGGCAAGCGGTGTTATGTTGGTTAGAGGGTACGTCATATATCCTTGCATGTAGAGGAGTCAAATACATGAACGCAGTTAGTAGACTTCTATGGCAAGACAATGATGACCTCAACTAAATCTCTGCAAAATGACATTAATACTCTTCTCAAGGGAGTCATACTGTTAACTCTGTTGTTTAAAGTTTGAAAGCCGCCAACCGCAAAATCTTTCATATCCAAATTTTACTGTTATGAATTTTTTAACAAAAAGTGATGTATTTTTATATATTGATAAATTGTCAATTTAAGTCTTTTATTCGCATCAGGGGGTATTGTAATGATTTTAATTAATTTAATGAACATACTCGGGCAGCCCAGGCCCCGTCAGGTGGACGGGATGGAGCAGTTCACAGGGGGTCTCGGGAACAGCCATACAGGAACCAGGAGACCGATGCCTGGTGACAGGTAAATGGGGCTGAGCTCCGTCCAGCAAACAGCTGTAACTCATTCCCGAGCAGAGCGCGTCAGCTTTGTGCTAGCTCCAACTTAACGCGAACAATGGGCCCTTTCATAGTGGGCATTGCAGCTGCAACCTTCTACGAGGAAACCTAACCGTACCTCACCTCAGAGGCCAACCAACCTGGCTCGCTCTCTCCTCCTCCCTGAATGACCTATTGCACCAGCATGTTCAAAGACAGGGCAGGGCCCAGCTCCATTCTCGTCTTCATCCCTAACAACTCCTTTGAGGGTGTGTTTAAAGCGAAACCTCGCTAATTAGAAAAAGCGCTCGCGCAGCAGATGGGGGGGGGGAGGAGGGAGGCTGCGCGATTCACTCGTGGGAGAGATAATTGCTGCCATTTGGCGGCGCGCGCTACCGCAAGTGAATCTCCACACGTGCACGCGTTGCCATTGAAGGCAATGGAACGTGTGCACGTGCTTGGCTGAAAGGCCAAAGCGATCGGAAAAGGTATTTTTGCCTTTTCAGCGCATGCGCGCTGCGTACGCGAGACCTAAAAATTAACTAAAACCACATTTAGCTCTTCCTTCATTTGCAGGTGGAATAGTTGGAAGTAGGGAGAACGCATATAAGATCTTATCAATTTCAGTGATATGGGTATAGATAATAATAAGGCCAGAACCCCCCTTAGCCCGCCCTCCCTCTGATGTGACTGACTTAGTTAGAAACAAGGGAAAGCCCTCCACGTAAAAATCGTCTGTTGCCAACGTCTCTTGAAGGCAGACAAAGTGACTTTGGCTGATTGTCTCCAGCCACTCTGGATCCCCTAGTTTTTTTTTACTCCCACAACATTACAAGTCCCAATTGTAAGGTTAGTGCTGTCATGATATACCTCTATCTATCTTCTGTGATTCATAATCTATTTTATGTGCGTCAGTTGAAATACTACCCTTACTCCCCTCCCCACCCAGTTGTCAATCTTGTTTATCGCAGTGAGAGATGGTGGAAAAACTATTTATAATTGGGAATTTCTCAGCAACTACTGAACGAATTTACACCATTTAAAAAAAAAGGTCTCTTTCTGAACCAAGAGGTACCTTTTTGCCAAATTTGGCGTAATTCCGTTCAGCAATTCGGGCTGTAGCTTGTTCCAATTTTTCCTATGGAAATTAACCTGGGGAAAATATGTTTTGGGACCCACCTTTTTTCTCTGCCCCCAGCTTGACGAATCACACCAAAACTTTCAAGACAGGAGCTGACCGGATCAGGCCATTAGTTTTGAAAAATTTGCAAACATTCGTCAAAAGGCACCAAAGATATTGGCAAAAGCAAAAACGTTTTTTGAATAGATATTGAAAAAGAAAGTTGCAGTCTACATATTGGTTGCAGCCCCACCAATAGTAGCAATAGCTGGACATTTAAATAAACCACACACTATGCTTGCGCTTGAAACAGAATGATTTTATTGCAATGAGGAAGACATCATGCAGAAACGCATCTGCAGGAATAAATCATTTTAACTACCCCGCGAGTGATCCAACCTGTGTTTAGTTGTTGTGTAACAAAATCACGTCTCACCCCCTTCTCTTGCAAAAATGAATTTGTTGGGTGTGCCAGAACTGCCGCTATCAGAGTCTGTCGACCATGTAGGCCTTGGGTTACCCGCAGGAATCCTAGGTATTATAACCAGGGGCAGGCGAAGAATATGTGCACAGTGGGAATGTGGCTGCAAGTTATGTTATGTTATGTTATGTTAATTTCATTCATAAAGCGTACAGATACCCATTGGGTTTCCCCGAGCTAGGGCATAGGAACTATTAAAATCAAGCAGAATTAGAATAGTCAAGTGTCAATTAAGGATTAGCAACACCACAAGGCTACCATCTGGAGCGGCGAATACAAATATTATTTCCCGGCTCACTGGAGCAAAATGGCTTATGGGGCGTTAAGGCCCATATGTGAACTACAAACCATTGAAATCCATATGCAGTTGGTTTGACGCCCGGTGGCAATAGGATATTGACAAAGAAAGTTACCATCCACCTATTAGTTGCAGCCCCACCAATAGTAGCAATAGCTGGACGTTTAAATGAACCACACACTATGCTTGAAACTGAATGATTGTATTGCATTTAGGAATGCATCACGCCGAAATGTGTCTGCAGGAAATAATAATTTTAATCATTCCACGAGTGCTCTGATTTGTGTTTAGTTGTTGTGTAACAAAAACGGGTCTCAACCCCGATCTGCAGAAGCACCCGCTGTGTGTTTGGAATCCAGGGTAAAATTGCGAAATGTATATACATATCTATACATATGTATATGTAGTCAATGTACCTATTTGTGGATCTAGGAATGGAAATCTATAAATACTTGCCTGTTGATATTGTCCTCAATATTATGGCTAGGATATTAATATATACGATATTCCATACTCAATATTCAGGACCTACACCCGTTCTTTCCATGTCGGTCTCAATGTGGTGGTTTGTAGTAGAAAAGTGTGTTTTTTTCATTGATCAAGAGCTGTTCTTGAAAACATTTAGGAACTGTCTCTCCGTCATTCAAAATCTCTGGAGTGAGGTCAAGTAATTTGTTATCGCTATCTTGTGAGACATTATCTGAAGTAATAAACTTAATTTGCTGGCAATATCAGTAAAGCTAACAGTGTGACTATATTGTTTCTCAGCATTACATATTTCTTTATAATAGTGAATTGTCCAAATGCATACAGCATTACCTATGAAACGGAATTCACTGCATCCAGTTTCTATCAGTGCAAAATCTTCAGCAAGCCAAAGCAAATTATCATCATTGATTAACACAGGATATTTGCCCAGCACATTGACTGAGATGAAGCAGTAATGGACCTCTTCTTCCGTATCTAGTAATGGTGTGTCAATCAATCCCAACGGAGCCTTATCATGTAAACCTAAAATAAAACAAAACGTTAAAGAACAATAAGGCGTCTGTGCTAAGTTTTTAACATTTTCCGAGTATATAAATTCTGAACAGGAAATCAAATTTAGAAAGATCCAAAATAGTAAACCAAGGCAGTACATTAGTATTGAAGACGTAAAGACTCCTAGATAGTTTTAGATGAGAAATGTCATTTGGAGTACTAATTTTAAAAATACATATTTTCAGCAAAATTATATATATTCACTTAGCAATGGGTTCCTGTCCCTTGAATATTCATTGTACTAGATAACACATACATTCAGTATTGTTTTCATTTGCAATGATAGCCAATCCAATACAATCCAAAAATTCTTTATTTTGGCAGTTTAGGCCATAAAAGATGCATAAAAGCATACATAAAAGCATTTGTTAACATTAGGTACACATAATATTTAACAAGAACATAGTATATTGAGAAGCAATGCCAGTAGATGGTAAAGGTTACAGTGGCAGAAAGGAAGGTTGACAATACAGTCCTATAATGATCTTACTTTCAGCAACTTGCTCCTAATGTGCCACATGGCCAAAAGAAATTTTGCAACTGCAAATACAATGTGTGGGGAGGAATCAGTATTCAATATTCTGAACGAGATCGCCAAGTTCCTTATGCCCATGTTCCTACATAGAGGCACAAGCCAATGTTTCCTAGGTGCAAAAACAACAAGTGATGGACCGAATGTGGATCAATGTCACACATTCCCCCAGTCAAAAGATCTGGGCCCAAATCCATCGTTTTTTCGCACTCCACACCACCCTGGGTTAGACAATGGCGATATGCAAATCAGCTCCGACCCTGTTGCCCCATGGGAACAGTCCAGTCCGAACTACAAAAGCCATGTCCTTCCCAGAACGGAATCAAGCATCTGAGGACCGGACCGGTTTCGAGGTAACACCTCTCATCAGCCCGGCTAGCTTGACTCCAAGTGGTGTGGAGTGCCTGGGACCCACGTCTGGGCATCCCCAGCGCACTTAGGGCGGCAATTGCAAAAACAACAAGTGATGGACCGAATGTGGATCCATGTCACACATTCCCCCAGTCAAAAGATCTGGGCCCAAATCCATTGTTTTTTTGCACTCCACACCACCCTGGGTTAGACAATGGCGATATGCAAATCAGCTCTGACCCTGTTGCCCCATGGGAACAGTCCAGTCCGAACTACAAAAGCCATGTCCTTCCCAGAACGGAATCAAGCATCCGAGGACCGGACCGGTTTCGAGGTAACACCTCTCATCAGCCTGGCTAGCTTGACTCCAAGTGGTGTGGAGTGCCTGGGACCCACGTCTGGGCATCCCCAGCGCACTTAGGGCGGCAATTGCAAAAACAACAAGTGATGGACCGAATGTGGATCAATGTCACACATTCCCCCAGTCAAAAGATCTGGGCCCAAATCCATCGTTTTTTTGCACTCCACACCACCCTGGGTTAGACAATGGCGATATGCAAATCAGCTCTGACCCTGTTGCCCCATGGGAACAGTCCAGTCCGAACTACAAAAGCCATGTCCTTCCCAGAACGGAATCAAGCATCCGAGGACCGGACCGGTTTCGAGGTAACACCTCTCATCAGCCCGGCTAGCTTGACTCCAAGTGGTGTGGAGTGCCTGGGACCCACGTCTGGGCATCCCCAGCGCACTTAGGGCGGCAATTGCAAAAACAACAAGTGATGGACCGAATGTGGATCAATGTCACACATTCCCCCAGTCAAAAGATCTGGGCCCAAATCCATCGTTTTTTTGCACTCCACACCACCCTGGGTTAGACAATGGCGATATGCAAATCAGCTCTGACCCTGTTGCCCCATGGGAACAGTTCAGTCCGAACTACAAAAGCCATGTCCTTCCCAGAACGGAATCAAGCATCCGAGGACCGGACCGGTTTCGAGGTAACACCTCTCCATCCATCGTTTTTTTGCACTCCACACCACCCTGGGTTAGACAATGGCGATGTGGAGTGCAAAAAAACGATGGATTTGGGCCCAGATCTTTTGACTGGGGGAGTGTGTGACATTGATCCACATTCAGTCCATCACTTGTT
Source organism: Lissotriton vulgaris (assembly GCF_964263255.1). Classification (NCBI taxonomy): domain Eukaryota; kingdom Metazoa; phylum Chordata; class Amphibia; order Caudata; family Salamandridae; genus Lissotriton; species Lissotriton vulgaris. The sequence goes on along the minus strand of NC_141700.1, from coordinate 455,006,357 downwards.
GTTTTTGCAATTGCCGCTCTAAGTGCGCTGTGGATGCCCAGACGTGGGTCCCAGGCACTCCACACCACTTGGAGTCAAGCTAGCCGGGCTGATGAGAGGTGTTACCTCGAAACCGGTCCGGTCCTCGGATGCTTGATTCCGTTCTGGGAAGGACATGGCTTTTGTAGTTCGGACTGGACTGTTCCCATGGGGCAACAGGGTAAGAGCTGATTTGCATATCGCCATTGTCTAACCCAGGGTGGTGTGGAGTGCAAAAAAACGATGGATTTGGGCCCAGATCTTTTGACTGGGGGAGTGTGTGACATTGATCCACATTCAGTCCATCACTTGTTGTTTTTGCAATTGCCGCCCTAAGTGCGCTGGGGATGCCCAGACGTGGGTCCCAGGCACTCCACACCACTTGGAGTCAAGCTAGCCGGGCTGATGAGAGGTGTTACCTCGAAACCGGTCCGGTCCTCGGATGCTTGATTCCGTTCTGGGAAGGACATGGCTTTTGTAGTTCGGACTGGACTGTTCCCATGGGGCAACAGGGTCAGAGCTGATTTGCATATCGCCATTGTCTAACCCAGGGTGGTGTGGAGTGCAAAAAAACGATGGATTTGGGCCCAGATCTTTTGACTGGGGGAGTGTGTGACATTGATCCACATTCAGTCCATCACTTGTTGTTTTTGCAATGCTTCCTAGGTGTCTTGTAGGAAGGGCAGAAAAACAGAACATGGATTTCCTCCTCATCACAGGAATTGCAGCCGGGGCATATTTTGTCCCCTCCCTTGGCCCATTTGCACGTAAAGGATTTAATAGGTAAGGTGCCAAACCTCCATTGGATAAATAGCTTTCTTGCCAGAGTCGGGAAATAATGTCCATAAAACTTTCGAAGTGGTAAGAATTTTTGGAATCCATAAAACGTTGGGTTAAAATGCCAGTGCGGGGTGCAAGCACATGAGAAGCAAGACTTTGTTCCTTATAAGCTTCTACGAGTCTTTTCCGGGGGACCCTTTGACAGCCTATTTCAGGGGCCTCCCACAGTTCGTCGAGGCCCAGCCAGGACAGTTCTTGCTTTACAAATGATAACCAGGGAATTTTATCACTATGGTTTAGGTTCATAACATGAACAAGATCTTGCCTATAGTGTTCCAGCTCGTTTGTTGACCAGAGCCTGTGCCAGTATCCTAGTGGTTTTAGTTCAAGGTCCTCCCTTATAGAGGGTAGACCCAAGTCTAAACGTAAGGGAAACAGGGGTGTAGCACGCGGGAGGGCCAAAAGGCGTCTCAGAAAATTATTTTCCAGACACATCAGCTCATTTCCAGCTTGGTAACCCCACAACTCGCTGCCATATAGTGCAGCCGACTTGGCTTGTGTTTTATACATTTCAACTGCTGGAGCTATGGGTTTATAGGTAGAAGAGTTTGTAACCTTTAAAATAGCCCCAGAAAGTTGAGACAGCCTTATTCGAGAACTTGATATCTGCGGTCCCCAGGCTAAGTTCTCATGCAAAGTTACGCCCAGGTACTGGAATGTTTTTACCCTCTCCAGGGATGTTGAGCTCAGTGAAGGGTTTGGTCTTGTTGTAGGGGAGGGGTTAAAAATCATAAATTTGGTCTTCCCTGTGTTGATCTCGAGACCGTACTGTCTGCAGAAAAGACCAAATCCGTCCAGGATCCGCTGTATTCCCATGGGGGATTTGGAGAGCAGGAGGGTGTCGTCAGCAAACATGATTGCCGGCTCCCTCCTGCCCGCCAAAAATGGGGCATCATTGTCCCTAACGTTAACTAAATGTGTTAGGATGTTATTAACGTAAAGGCAGAACAGTGTAGGCGCCAGGACGCATCCCTGCCTTCCCCCCCTTAAGACAGGAAACCTTTTTGACAGGGCTCCGCCCCTCCCACACCGTACCTGAGCAAAATTACCCTCATGAAGTCTTATTATGGCCTGTAGGAGGTGGGTGGGAACTCCCATCTCCTTTAAGACCTCCCAGAGTTTTTTTCGTGGTACCAAGTCAAATGCTGACTTCGGGTCCACGAACACCATGTACAACCTCCCTCCCTCAATCCTCACCGATTTCCAGTAGAGGAGGACGAGGCGGAAGATCTGGTCCATGGTGGACGTGTTCTTCCTGAAGCCAGCCTGGAGTGGGCTTAAGATATCTTTATCCTCCATCCAATCCAGGAGTTGGTCCAATATAAGTCGAGAATAAAGTTTTTGGGGCACATCTATAAGGCTAATCGGCCTGTAGTTGGCTGGGAGGAGAGGACAGCCCTTCTTAAAGATAGGGACTATCTCTGCCCCCAGCCAAGTACAGGGGATCGCCATGCCTCGTGCGATAGAATTAAAAAGGATGTGAAAATATGGCGCCCAAATCTCTGGTTGGGACCTGAAGAGGTCACCTGGTAATTTGTCAAGACCCAGTGCTTTTCCCAACGCTAGGCCGTCTATTGCACTGGCCACTTCCCCAGACTAAACTCCAAACTGTCTCCAGGGAGGGATAAGAGGGCTGCGACCACATCATTGGTGTCCTCAGAGCTGTCTTCATATAGTTTGCCAAAGTGGTCTTCCCATATGGAAGCTGCAATATTAGGCTCCACTGCAGCTTTAGGTTCTCCTGAGCCAGTATTAACTAGTAACCAGAATCTTCTAGAGTCCTTTGTTCTAAGGGCAGTTGAAAGATCCTGCCATCTGTCCCAGTCCCAATCTGACCTTGCACAAGCCATTATGCCCTTATACTGGCGCCTAAGATCGGCCACCCTGGTCCGCGCTGCACCTTCTTTGACTGCTGTGATTAGGTCAGACTTAGCCTTTCTGCATTCAGAGTTATACCAGGAGGAAGTTCGGATCTTTTGCTTAAGCTTCACCAACTCCTGGTAAAGAACCTCGCCCAGAGCTCCCACTAGGTCTTCATGGATTAGAGCTAAACTTTTACCAAAATCCTGGGGACTGGATTGGTTAATTAAATCGTCCAGGGCCTCGAGTTTTGGCAGCACAAGCTCATAGATTTTCCTAATGTTTTCTTCAGAATTTGAGAGTTTCTCCCATCTCACCCTACGCCTGTTAGAGGTTAATACCAGATTGCCCAAATCATCTCTGTCCTCAGGGGGTGGAGGTCCGGGATTTGCGGAGGATGTACCAAAAAGAGTAAAAGTGCATTGTGGTCGCTATCTGTGCGCGCACTTATTTTAAAATCCTCAACCTTTGGCCACAGACTAATATCTACAAAAATGTAGTCTAGTCGCGACTCGTGGTTCTTCCTGTTAAAAGTGCATTTGAGGGGGTGTCTGAAGTTGTTCGTCCATTGCAAGCTCTTAACGCGAAGTTGAGAGTCAGGGACATAATTTGAACCGCGAGTGGGGTCCAAGATTTGGGATGGGGCGATTGGCACACCGGAACACCCCAAAAGTCATCTTCCGCTGTAAGAGCCCCTTCCCTCAGACCCTCTAAAAGCTCAAAATGGCAGTTAAAGTCTCCGCCCATTACCACCTTGTAATCAATCGGTAACTGACCCAAGAAGGACGAAAGATCTTCTAATGTGGAGGACTCCATAGTTAGGCCAACAGGGCGGGAATAGACGTTTATAATTGCCAATTTAGGGGCACCAGGCCACTTCAATAAGACACACTGTATGTCCTGTGAGGACGTGGCTATGTTCTCCGCAGTGCATCCAATATGACTCGCTACCCACACCGCCAAACCACCCGAGGGCCTCCCCTTACCATTCCAGGTAGCCTTGATTTCAAAGATTGCATAACCAATTTTAGACGTTGGTTCCCTCGCCCAAGTCTCTTGAAAGAGACAAATGTCACTATTTGTTACTAGGGAGTCCCAATCGTCTGTATTTAGTTTATTGGCAATGCCCGCGACATTCCATGACAACACCTTCAGGGCTTTAGATGGATATTACATTTGAGGCCCTGTGTCCCCATATTACCACAATCATTGCTTACATACGAGACAGAGGTCCCGGAAGCAGGTGTTGGACTCTGGTTGGGTGGAACTAAGAGAATTGGAGTCAGGCCAGGGAGATCACAGGGAGACTGTGGAGGGAAATGTTCGCAGGTGATAGGAGATTTATCATCTTGAACCCATAACCCCCTCAGCGATGGAAGAAGACTAGGACAGGCACCCAAGCGTCAATCGCAAGAGTCCATTCCAGAGAAAGCTTCAAATCTGTTTTTAACTTTGAAGGGAGTGAAGGGGAGCAGATGTTGCATCCCTCCTGTTTCAAGAGCATGGTCCAACCTCCCGGAGTTATTGCCATAACCCCTTTGAGGGATGGTTTCCCACCCAAATACATTCTTTAGGGCCATGGAACCAGGCACCGGGGGGATATAGTGATTGTTATATTTATGGCCTAGGATGCTCGGCTGGGCCGGGGGTGGCCAGGGGCATGACATAGGAGCCACTAGGGCTCTTGGATAAAAGTAAGTAAGGTCACATGGCATGATTGATTTTCCTAAATTCCCAGGCATCCAACTCAGGATGTGCCTAACAGCTTCAGGATCTCTAAAGTTAACCACAATCAGGTCACCCTCGATGTCTTTCTCCCGCCCCCCCAGCCAGGGGAGTCGGCGCACATGCACGATCTCCCCATTGATATTACCTGGGAGTGGTCTATTCCGGGTCAACCAGTGCATAGTTTTATTTTTGAGCTGTAGGGGACCTTCTCGCTTATCTGGGTCAAGTGTAGGAACACCCGTGAGCACCACCACATAGGGCACTGCTTCCGGGGGAAGTTCAACCTGGCGCCCCCTACGTTTTTCAGCTCTATTTGGGGACTCCCTCTCTCTGGCCGGCCGCAGTGTTGTTGCAGTCGAGCTGTTTCCGCCCTTCGGGATAGCACCAGCAGCTTGCATGGCTGGTCGGGATGGAAAAGTAGAAGATTTGGCCCCTTGAAGATTGTGACTCACTGTTTTGGTGGGTGCGTTAGGCTTTTTAAATATATTCGATGTAGTGGTAGTGGATGCAGCTTCAGCCGCCTGGGCTGGAGTTGGTTTTGGAATGGTAGATAGACCAGCCCCAGCCAGTACTGGAGTTGGATTAGGAGGAGCTTTCTGTTTTTCCGCTTTGTTGAGGATAGCCACTTCCAAATTCCCCAGCCGCTGCTCAATACCCAGTAGTCTTTCTAAGATTGGAGAGGTGAACGTCCTAAGCAAATGCTCAAGAAGCTCCAAGGTGGGGACAGTCGGCTGTGTGTCCATCATATTGGCACTTAAGGAAGCTGTACCAGTTAATGTTGGAATTTCCTGTAGAGTCACTAGAGTGGTTTCAGATCTTATGTCCACTGTTGGTTTGGGGGCAGAAACTAACTTCCCCCTTTTCCCCTTGCCGAAGTCGGAGTGACTAATTCTGCCTTTTTGGAGTGAACCCCCCTTCCTCCTTCTTTTGTTAGGAGGTGGACCGTGGGCTTTTGGGACCTCTATCTTTCTAGATTGGTTTCTATTGGTCATTTTGGCTGTGTGAAGGGCGGCTGGTGGAACTTCCAGACCTTCACCAGAATTACAGGGTGGTGAAGAAGAAGTTATGGGAGTGCTGTTTGAGGCCCCAGGTAAAGATGGTAAAGGGGAGGTGTCCCTTAAAAGTGCAGGAATACCCTGAGTGGCAAAGGAATCCTCAATTATAGGGGCCCCCCCTGAGCCAGATGTTAAAGTAAGCGGAGTTGATGTCAAAGAGAGTCTAGCTTTATAACCTTCGATGGAACGGCGACGCTCCACCCTTCTCTCAGCTAATGCTTCTTCCCTATCTATTTCAGAAATGGATTTCTTAAAATAATTGTCTAGGGTGCCCTTGTTAGAGTTTACCCCCGGGGTGCTAGGTAGAACAAAATCCATACTAATATAGGTTTGCAACTAAATTGAAAACCAGAATCCTAAACAAGGATATCTAGTCAGGAACTCGAAATACTTAACACTTTGGCCCTTCCAGGGGGAGGAGCAAGGAGGAAAGAGTGCAGGATGAAAAAGAGTCCTAACCTAACAATACAACTCATACAAATAGTAAAACAGAATAAGATACTATTACCAGGCGAAATACTAGAATCAAGATAACAACCAACACAGCAGTCTATACGAAAGTCACAGATCTGGTAGATGGAATTGTAGGAGAGAAAGAGAAGGGCCCCAGCCTAGCCTCCCACAGCCACCTAACGGCCACACAACGGCCCGCCCTTTGCCCGGCCTTAGCCCCAGGCTTGGACCCGCGCGCGTCCCGCTAGCGCGAGAGACAAAGGTTAATAAGTAGGAGTTGGGGGCGGGGAAGAGACACCAGGTGCGCTGGATGACGAGGCGCTAAGCACCCTGGGTCTCACAGTCCCTGCCCCGGTGATCTGCACAATGTCTGCCTCACGATGTCTGCCTCAGCGTCCTATTACTTCAGGGTCCAATGTAAGGCATCAATCAGGGTCCAGGCAGGAGGTCACAAAACCGGCAATACGTCCAGGAAATTCAATTAGCCCAGGTCGCGGCTGCGAGCGGCTCCCGCGGAGCGGGGGCCGCGAGCCACTATTTAAACACACGGGAGTTGGGGGCAGGGAAGAGACACCAGGTGCGCTGGATGACGAGGCGCTAAGCACCCTGGGTCTCGCAGTCCCTGCCCCGGTGATCTGCACGATGTCTGCCTCACGATGTCTGCCTCAGCGTCCTATTACTTCAGGGTCCAATGTAAGGCATCAATCAGGGTCCAGGCAGGAGGTCACAAAACCCGCAATACGTCCAGGAAATTCAATTAGCCCAGGTCGCGAGCCGCTATTTAAACACATGGGAGTTGGGGGCGGGGAAGAGACACCAGGTGCGCTGGATGACGAGGCGCTAAGCACCCTGGGTCTCGCAGTCCCTGCCCCGGTGATCTGCACGATGTCTGCCTCACGATGTCTGCCTCAGCGTCCTATTACTTCAGGGTCCAATGTAAGGCATCAATCAGGGTCCAGGCAGGAGGTCACAAAACCGGCAATACGTCCAGGAAATTCAATTAGCCCAGGTCGCGGCTGCGAGCGGCACTCAATTCCAAAGGGCAGTATGTCACTTTATTTTTAAGGTATTTTTATGTTGGATAGGGATCCTCACGGGGATGGAGAGCACTTTTAATTGCAAGTGCAGTACAAGTAATTCATGCAGGAACTTTTACAGATACATTTACATAACCTGAGGAAATATGACATATGACATCAGAAGAATGAGGGTTGTGGAGGAGTTAGACAGAGAACCGGAGACGAATGAGTCAGAGTGTATCACATGAAAATAGTAAATGCAACATAAACCATCATAAGAACAATGAAATTATGAGGCGCATTTGAAGGTACTCAGGGCCTCAGAGGCACAGAGCAATCCTTGTAAAACTAGCATCCGTTATCTCTAAATCCCCATATCTACACTATTGTGCAGCTCCCTGAACTATCAAGAATAAGATTATTACAAACCGGTAAACGTCATCACCCCAATTAGGGTCCCACTCATTCCAGGCCTAACATGCTGAGGCTGTCCCGCTGCCAGACAGGCACTTCACATTTTAGTCCTTTTTAAGTCTCGGCTAGTCAGGGCATGTGCTGTCTCGAAGAAAAAGATTGACCCTAATTAGGATGTCAGTGGTTAAGCCTCCTACCGCTATTTGGAGGCTTACCGACCAGCATCCTTGGTTTGAATTTTGACCTTCGTATTACCATTATGACGGTCCGAATTCAAATCCGGAGACCATCGTCCAGTTGGCAACCAAACATAATCCCCCTGTCAGGATTATGATGTTGCTTTCTCACAGGTTTTCCATGTCACATGGAAAGCCTGTCAGAAAGTGACTTTGGGGGCCTCTAGAAGGGATCCCTTTTCCGCTGCCTCCGGTTGGGGGCCCAGCCTCGTAAATCCCTGCACAGAGTGCCAAGCACCATGAGGTGCCTGTCACATGGTGCAGGAATTTACAGTGACATCCATTTCTCAATGGGAGCTTGTGCTACGTCCGGTTTCCAACTGCCGCAAAAGCTCCCATAGGGAAATGGAAGTCTGCAACTGCACCGTGTGTGGACCCATCGTAATTGCGATTTCGGACCGCTGGCCCAATGTTGGTCGATTCCCAAACTGCAGGGATGTTAGTCGGAGGAAACTACAACCGACATCCTAATTAGGGCCATTGTGTTTAATCTGTGGGCTTCAGCTTACCTGCACACTTCCCATTTGTTCGCTTCATCGTCTGTCTCATATTCTTTGTCACCATTCGTCCCTGGCATGCATGGTCGTGCCTCTCCTTGAGTTTAGCCCTCGATCCCCTCAGAGCATGGACCAAATATGTAAATATCTACTGTTCCCTTTAATATGATCATTTTAGGACCTACTTTTTTCTTTTTTAGAACTCTACACAGTGGTCATGCTTTTACCAGCCCTGTCTCTTCCCACCCACCCTCATGCCCTGTCCACAGAGCACACCTTCCCTGTCGCTGTTTTTCCCTTTATTACTGTTTTCTGTTTCCCCCACCTCCTACCTCTTCACTCTGGTTGCTCCCTCACAACTCCTTTTGCTTGCCTCGTCCACAAATCACCCCCTCCCCATCACTGCTTTAAACCACCATTGTAATATGTTTCATTCTAGTGAGTGTTGGTGTTCTGCTTTTCAGGTTTTGTCAGTGTATGGCAGGTGTGCTGATTGGAGCATGTGTGCATGCTGCTATTACTTGCCAGATGTGTAATCTCTGTTTATTCTGTGTGTGTAGGTACTAGATGTGTGTCTGTGTTTACACCATGTGTGGTCATTCAGCAATGGTGTTTATAGCTGGAAAATCAGATTTGTTGCTTCTCATTTCATAGCGTGGGATTTTATGTCTTCAAATCTTTCCTGTCTGTACACTTTCTTACTTTTTCCTAATTCACCGGAGAAGTGATGTTTGTGCACCATTGTTAACTTGAATTCTGTTCGAAAGAGTCAGGCTGAGTCTTGATGTCATCAAGCCTGCCTGACCCTCTGTGTCCATGGCAAAAGTATTCCTTTTAGTGGGGTTGCTCATGCAATGTATTTCCTCATGTACACTACTGTAAACCAGCCTAACACTGTGATTCGTTCTGGCTCTTTGAACAGTTTTATATAGTGCCAACCTCACCCAAAGATAGTGGAGCACTTTACGTTAGCACCAGTTACTTTTTTGTGTAGTTATATATAGCAACAACACCACCAAAGGTATTGGAGCCCTTTACATTAGCACCAGTTCCTTTACATAAGGACACATTCATTTTAGTTTTGGATGATTATATTAAGTGACTTGCCCTGAATCACGGATGTTAAGCCGATGCCAAAACTCCAACCTGGTTTCCCATCTCCATAGCTGGCAGCTGTGGCCCTTACATCACATCCTCTACCAAGAGGATGCTACATCGTCTCCATAGCCTCTGCCTCAGTTCCATATTTTGTGATTACGAACAAATCACCTAATCTTAATCAATCGCATTTCATGTTGGTTGCCCTTCTACCTACCAGCCATTACTGCTTGCCCTGCTGAAATTCGTTGCTTAGATTCCCTCCTCCCTAGACTCTGCTTTTCACATTTATTTTGAGCAGTTTTATATAGCGCCAACACCGCCCAAAGGTATTGGAGCACTTTACATTACCACCAGTTATTGTTTTGTGCATTTTTATATAGCACTTACACCACCCAGAGGCTTTGGAGCGCTTTACATTAACACTAGTTACCTTTAATGAGAACACTGTAAACTTAGGCAAATCACTTAATCTCTCTGTGCCAGCCCGGATTTGCTGTTGGTTGACCATCAATCTCCAGCCCGTTGCTGCTTGCACAAGCTGAAATACCATTGAACAGATCCCCTCTTCCCCCAGATCCCCTCCTCCCTGACTCAGCTTTTCACATTGTTTTTTTTCTGTGCAGTTTTAAGTAGCGTCAACACCACCCGAAGGTATTGGAATGCTTTACATAAGCACCAGTTACTTTTTTTGTGCAGTTTTAAATTGCACCAAACACCACCCGACATTAGCACCAGTTACTTTACTCAAGGACACATTCATTTTTGTAGGCACAGGGAGATTACGTGATTTGCCCAGAATCAAGGATGTTAAGCCAAAACCAAAACTCAAACCTGGTTTCCCATCTCCATAGTCTGCAGCTCTGGCCCTTATGCCACATCCTCTCCCAAAAGGACTTCACATCGTCTCTCTAGCCTCTGCCTCAGTTCCACATTTTGTGATTACTGGCAAATCACTTAAACTCCCTGTGGCTGCCCGCATTTAATGTTGGTTGCCTGTCTACCTCCCGCTGGTCGCTGCTTGCCCCCACTGAACTCCACGGCACGGATCCTTTTCTCCACTGATTCTGTTTTTCAAATTTTCTTGTGCAGTTTTATGTAGCACCAACACCACCTGAATGTATTGTAACTCTTTACATAAGCACCAGTTACTCTTTTTTGTGAAGTTTCATATAGTGCCTACACCACGCAAAGGTATTGGAGCACTTTACATTAGCACCAGTTACTTTTTAGGTTTCACATGCACAGCGATTGCGCTGTGTGTGTGAAATCTATTGTAATTAATATAAATCTTAAAAGGGGCTTACACCCTGCCTTCACTTTTCATTGGTTTTTATGCTTGCTACTTACTTTTCCTCCATTTTTATTGGTTGCAGAATGCTGTTTCCTGTTACTCCTTTTGTGTTTCTCTTACCAGTGTCCCAAGGCCTAAGTTTCAATGGAACTTCTTTTATTTGGTGTCATTTGCACGTGGTTCCGCGTCCCAGCTTACACACATTTGCAGCCTGCTTGTCATCTGCATGTTTTTTGTTTGTCCGATATCTTTGAATTAATCTTTTTATGCTAGTATCATTACCATCGCCAGAACCCCTGGTCCCCGCACCCACCATGATGACCACCACCGCTACGCTGCCAGCACACTCCACGCTCTCAACCCCGGAAGGACCCACACCTGCTTCAAGGCCGCCCCGAAACGCACACACGGTCCCTTCACCTGCCGGAACTGCAGCTACACCAGCATTAGAGCCGCTGAACAACCCGCCAAGAAAGACCTCAACCACCTCTGATGCATCCTACTGAAAACCCGCTCCGCACTAGGCCTGGGCATCAAATTCTGATCGGCTCGCGGAAATTGGGATAATTAAACATTTTCGCGCTCCGCGGAGAGCGTGAAATTGGCAACATTTTCGCCATCCGCAGCGTACCGGAATTTTTTTTCATGCTCGCGCTGTAAAAATACGTTCACGTGCATATGATCGCCTTACCTGGATCCCCGCGTTTGCTGACAAGTTTTCCCGATCCGTTCACGTGCTCCATGAGATGTTGGATTGTTGGTAGCCATTTTGCGCTATCTCGCGAGAGTTGGCGCCCGCCATCACGTCATTCGTCTCGCGATCAATCACGGCGAGAGTATGAGATCTCGAACACGTCATTCTCCACCGCGAGCGAGAGCGTGAGGACGCGATCACGTCATATCGAACGCCACAAGAGGAGAGAGAACCTGAACTCATCATTCTCCACCATGAGCGAGAGCGTGAGGACGCGAACACGTCATATCAAACGTGACAAGGAGCAAGAGAACCCGAACACATCATATCCAACGCGACAGGGAGCGAGAGAACACAAACGCGTAATTTTGGACGTGCCATCGACTTCCGGCGGAAGTAATGTGAAGCTCAAGAACTCGGACATGTAACATTTTCAATTTGGAGAAGAATATCAGCTCTAGCAGCGTAAAACCTTCTGAAAATGATGATTTGGATGAAAAAAACTCCTCAGATTGACATTTGGCTGTCCTTTTTTGTGCAAGGAGTCCTTTTTAGGTCTCGCCTAAGCCATCCTGTTACAGATGCTTGGCAAGATTATAGTAAGGCTTTCAAAAGTGTACCCAAGGGGGGCATGGCCTGACTAGCAATGGCGTAAGACGTGACTCTGGAGAGCTCCGGCGGCCCCCCACCTACATCAGCAAATATAGCGGAGCCGGGGCGCCATTTTTGCAGCCATCGGGGTTGACTGTGATCTCTTTGGCCTGGGGAAGTTTTCTCGAGGAGTTGCGCGTCGTGAGAAGGTGATCCCCTGGCGAAGACTCGCAGACGCTAGAGGCCCGGAGGGAAGTCCCTCCATTTTGTACATCTTCAGGCGGAGCCAGCCTGGAGCCTTGCAACCCCCCGGAATTGCCGGGGGCTGGAGGCATGGACTCCCTTGACGGCCTGGACGGGGGCCCGGGTGTCCTCATCGGCAGTGGTGAATCCGTGGCTTGAGGCGGAGAAACCCACGTTTGAGCAGCCAGTGGAGGTGAGAGCGGGCCGAGTGACGAGGCGGAAGCGGATTAAGTTACCTAGCCATGGACGGCTGAGTGGCTCGCAGGGGCCTCCACGGCGGCGCTGGCAGAGACGCTGCAGTGACATCCACTGGGGGAGACGCTGGGCGGGGTGCCCTGGAGAGCTGGGGGTGGCCCTGATACTGCCCGGCAACGGCTGGTGGCACAGAGTGAGGCTGGAGACGGGCGGCCGGGAGGTGCAGGCCGCCATCTTGCGAGGGCCTGGACAGCGTTCCCCCCCCCAGCGGTCTGGAGAATCCCCGGGACCCTGACGAGTGAGGACTTGTGGCGAGGCCCAAAGGCAGGTGCAGTGACGTTGGCGCCTTGCGGCAGACCGCAGGCGACTGAAGCGGGCTGACAGGCAGTGCACGGAGGAGATCTGCGCTGGGACGAGCAGGGGAGACATTGGAGTGGCCTTGTGGAGGAGTGGCCTAGCTGCCCTTTCCCGGTGACTTCTGCCTGTGGAGGAGCGGAGGCCCATGAGGGACTCAGGAGGGAGGCGCAGGGCAGGTGGACGGTGCTTGGCGGCTGCTCTGGGGGGCCTGTGCTGCAGTGGCTGGAGCAGTGGGGCAGACCGGCGGGGCCCTCTTGGATGAGCGGCAGGAGGCGGACTGCAGACACGGACCTGTAACGGTGCTGGCGGACCATTGAGCCTGTTGAAGGTGCGGCGCGGCTGGGGCCATTGTTAGGAGCGCTGACCTGGGTGGCACTGGGGGACCCTAGACGCTACATACTGCTGTCCCCCGGAGTCCTGCTCCCCGATCTCCCCGCGCCGCTATTTGGGTGCCAGGTGCACCTCCATTTTTAATTGAGCGGCGGGTCACCCTGGAGTTCAGGGCGGCCGGCACTGCGGCAGTGAAGCTCTGCTATATACACTGGACTGAGCAGCCTGGGATTTATCCTTGGTGGGGTTTCTGGAGGCCATCGTAGGCGAAGCGCGCAGAATGCGTTGACACCTTGTGGCAAGTGGTGGGCACCTGAAGGTCCTGTTGGCGAGCATCGCCATTTTGAGCCCCGACCGGGATGTTCCCCAGAGACTGGTGTTATAGCGGGGGCCCCCCTCCCTTCACCTGTGCTACTGCCTTGGGCCTTGGTGGAAGCTTGGGGTGGACTGGTGATGTGCTGGTGGTGCTGTGAGGGCCTATGCCTTTTGCGGTGCTGAGATCCGGTGGAGGCCGCCCATGAAAAAGGCAGTGGCGTGGACTGGCGCACCCCTTTGTTTAGACTCTCTACTGAGTGACTCCTACGCACTGGCTGGCCCTGATTTTGGTGGGGTCTGGGGGGTGCTTTACAGTGCCTGAGCTGGGTGAGGAGGTGGCTAGGTCGAAGCACCCAAGGTGGGAGAGGGACGTTGTGAGCGGGTGGACAGCGCAACCCCCAGACTGCGCTGCACAAACTTTTGGGAGATATTGCGCTTCTTGCTTGGTTACGGCAGGGGACAGAGGAGGTACACGTTGTTTGGTAGGGAGGGTTGGCCACCTGCATAGCAGTTCCCTGATTTTGCTAGTCCTGGGTGGCTTGGGGCTGAGGGGGGTTCTAACACACCTAGTGCTCTAGCTACTTCCTTGCTTATTGCTAGTTAGGCCTTGGGGGGACGGGGGTTGGGACTGGGCCTTTCCTGGGCACACACCATCTGGCAGGTGCAATGTACGCTGATTGGTTGCCCGACTACCGCTGTGGAACTGGCAATGAGTCCAAAAGGGGCAAAGCCGACCAGGCGGCGGCCTCCAGAGACAATTCAGTTGTAAAGCGGGGGTGTCAGCACCTGCTGAGGGACACAATGCCAGTGACCCAGGCCTTTATGACCTCCTTCATGCCCGAACTCAAGATGGAAATAGTCTCTTTACGTTCTGAGGAGCACTCCTGCGTATAGGAACTGCGGAAGGAGGTCACCGACCTGGGGGACCGAGTGGATGGGCTGGAGAAAACGGTAGATGCTCGCACGGAGGACCAGGAGCAACTGTGGCAACACCTGGCGGCGTTGGAAGAACAAAACATAGAGCTGCAAGTCAAGCAGGAATACCTTGAGAGTATCCGGGGGTTCCTAACGGGGCAGAGGGGAAGGACATCCTGACCTATGTGGCGCAACTCCTCCATGAGGTTTGGGGGGATGAGGACGCCTCCCCGCCAGCTTTGAACCGGGCCCCCCGGGTTTCCAGGCCCACGGGGAGACCGGGTCTTCTCCCAGACATCTTGACACAGGTGCATTTCTTCACGAGAAGGAGGCTATATTGAAGGCGGCAAGGGACATGCCGGATCTCAGCTACGAGGGGCACAATATACAGATTTTTCAGGACTTGACACCCAACATCTTGCACAGACGACGAGCCTTCAAGCCAGTGACGGAGAAGCTACGAGCCCTCAACATCTCTTACCAGTGGGGTCATCCCTTTGCCCTCATCTTTCAATGGGAAATCAAGCGCAGAGTAATAAGGTCCTATCGGGAGGTGGCACAGCTGCTTAGACTACCGGAGTTGCCATCCAACAGCCCTTCTCGGCAGCGGCGTCAGGGGCGGGTCCCGGCCAGGCCGTCCCGGACTACTGTGCAGCGCCACAGCCGCTCCCCTCCACTGGATGAGAGATCTGCCTCGCAGGCCAAGCAAGACATTATAGCGCACATCAGATCCCTCGAAGGGTCACCTTCACATCCATCCACCCCGTGACCAATCGACCAGCAGTAAGCTATATATTGATGCCTGCACCTCTGCTGATAATGATTCCTCTCCCCGGGGTCTGTCCTGGGTAGGAAGCCTTACACCTGCGCTCCAGATCCTGACCAGGGTGGTGGGGGTTCCGGGGCTCCAGTGTTGTTAGACCTTGAGACAACTGTGGGCCTCCCCCAAGCTGTTCCTAAGGGAGTGACATCTCTGAGTGCGTCTGAACCCTTGGGTAGAGGATGCCTTGTGACTGGGACAGTACAGTGTGGCCCTGTTGGCCTTTGTTGACGTCCATTGCTGGGTGGCCCAGTTGGCCGCCGTTGGGGCTCTTGGCCTTTTCTCCCTCTCTGGGACGCGGAAAGCAGGGAGGAAAGGCCCGCGCCAAGGCCAAGACACGCTCTTCCAGGGCCGGCCTCCAGTTCCCCGTGGGCCGTGTGCACAGGCTGCTCCGGAAGGGAAGCTATGCCGAGAGGGTGGGCGCTAGTGCCCCCGTCTACCTGGCTGCAGTTCTGGAGTATCTCACCGCCGAGATCTGATCTCGGCGGTGAGGTACTGATCTCTTTTCTCCTCTCTCCTCTTTCTTCTGTGTGCAATGGGTGGGGGATCGGGTGGCCCGACCTTCTGAGTGGGCGGGTGTGGTCCTTTCTGAGTCTATATCCTTGCAGTGGCGGAGTTGGGGGGTGTGGGTGGGGCCCGCTTCACACATAGCATGACCGCGACCTTGCCTAGGCCCTTAAAGATTTTAACGCTTAATGTTAAGGGCTTGAACTCTCCCAATAAGCGGAGGCAAACATGGCGTTACCTCCTATCTCAGAACCCTGACATCATATTCCTGCAGGAAACTCAACTGTTGCAAGCGGACACGAAGCGCATGGCGCACCCTAAATATCCTCTCCAGATTTGGGCTGCAGCTGACTCTAAAACGACTGGTGTGGCAATATTGTGCAGGACTGGCTTCAGGCGGGGGGACACTAAGCCTTTTAGAAGTGGAGACGGGTGCTTTGTTAAAGTCACAGTGGAAATCGGGAGGCAACGGTTTACTTTATGTAATGTATATGCACCCAATCAGATGCAGGATCGATACCTCCAGATACTTTTGTGGGAACATATTCCATGTGGCGACCCCTCATTGGTACTGGGAGGGGACTTCAACTTATTCTGGGACCCGGACGCAGATCGCAGTGACGGCTCGTTCAGTGGAGCCAGGGCCATGTCCTCTGCGCTGCGTACGCAGATAACAGAGCTGGGGCTGATAGACGCATGGCGTTACCACTGCCCGGGGTTGAGAGACTACTCATTTTACTCTTACTCCCACCGCTCATACTCTTGCATAGACTTCTTGTTTGCCTCACATGCCTTGGTGCTGAACATGCTTGGGGCTTCCATGTCAGATATCTTGTTGTCTGATCACGCCCATGTTGAGCTGCTCCTGCAGGACCCGGCTGCTTGCCCTGCTCGGGAGGCGCGATGGTGCTTGCCGCCGAGTATTCTCTGGGATGCAGCCGATGTTGAAAGCATCCAGGCCGCCATTGACTCTTACTTTACTAGTAATGATATCCCAGAGACGCCCTTCCCTGTAGTGTGGGACGCCTTTAAGGCCACAATCCGGGGCCACATCACCTCTCTATCGATTGTGCGGAGGCCCGAGGCTTATAAATTAGTGGACAGCTTGGCGTAGGACATAAAGCGAGCTGAGCTAAAGGACCGGGAGCACTCTTCATTAGAGTCCAGGAGGCGGCTCGCCAACCTGAGAGGGCAGCTCAGGCTTTTACGAACCAACAAGGCAGAGCACTCTCTGCTGGTGTTGAAGCAGTGATATTTTGAGGGAGGAGATAAGGTGGGCCGACTGCTGGCGAGAAGACTAAGAGCGCTTGCGGCCAGGGCCCACATAGCCAATGTCCAGATCCCAGATGGGATCAGGGTTATCTCAGAGAGAGACAAGCGCGAGGCATTTCAGGGCTATTATGCCGCCCTGTACTAGAGGGAGACTCCCTCTACAGACGCGGTCGCGGCTGTTCAGAATAGCTATGAGGGGACGCCAATGCATCCACTGTGTGCGAAGACTCTGGAGGACCCTATCCTCGAGGAGGAGATAACGGCAGCCGTGAGGGACCTTCCCTTGGGGAAAACACTGGGGCCGGATGGCCTACCCCTGTCCTTTTATCGCACGTTCCAGTCACAGCTTCGGCCCTACCTTCTGAGGTTGTTCAACTCTGTCATGGATATCGAGGGACCGTCCTCCGAAATTGGCATGGCGGAGATTGCGTTGATACCGAAGCCTGGGAAGGACCCCACGCTGTGTGCATCCTACGGCCCCATAGCTCTACTGAACACCGATCTTAAAATCTATACTAAGCTCCTCGCAAAACGCCTAGATCCTTATATGCCGGGGCTCGTGGACCCGGATCAGGCCGGCTTCATCCGCAACCGGCAGGGAGCGGACAATGTGCGTAAGCTCGCGCATCTTGTGGGGAAAGTGCACCATTGGAAACTCTCGGCCTGCCTTCTGTTGCTGGATGCGGAGAAGGCCTTTGACCGGGTGGACTGGACGTTCCTCCGAGCGGTCCTACAAAAGTTTGGGCTGGGTCCGAAGATGATCACGAGGATCATGGCTCCATACGTAGGGCCGCAGGCCAGTATCCGGGTCAATGGTCAGCTTATGGCGCCAATTTCTATTCATAGGGGTACAAGACAGGGGTGCCCCCATCAACCCTGCTGTTTGCCCTTGCAGTGGAACCCCTTGCATAGATGATTCATCGAGCACCCGACATTCATGGTATCTCCCATGGCGGCCGGGAAAACAAGGTGGCGCTCTTTCATTGACGATCTCCTCCTCACTCTTACGCGCCCTCGAGAGTCTCTCCCGGCACTGCATAAGGTGCTCTGTCTATTCGAGAGGGCCTCTGGCCTCAAGATCAACCATGATAAGTCTTGGGCCCTTAATCTTACTATTCCGAAAGAAGAGATACCCCCTCTGAAAGACTTGGTACCCTACCAGTGGGCCGAACAACACGCTCGCTACTTAGGCCTCCTGCTGAACCCCTCCTTGGAAACATGGACATCGGCGAGTGGTCCTTGAAGACCTACGGAGGTGGAGACCTCTGATGTTGTCGTGGTTGGGCAGACTTAACACCATCAAGATGTCGAAAGTCCCTAAAATGTTTTATTTGTTCCAATGTCTTCCTACTCCTGTCCCACTCCACTGTATACGAGGCCTGCAATGAGAGCTCACGTCCTTTATTTGGGGCGGAAAGCGGCCTTGATTCTCCCAGAAGCTCCTTATGACACCGCATGATAGGGGGGGCGAGCCTGCCCTAATCTAGTGGACTACTATTGGGCCTCGCACCTCCGCTTTGTGGTGGAGTGGGGGGTGAGTGAGAGTGAGAAGGGATGGCTGCATATGGGCCGAGCGGTAAAGGGGTGAACCATCTGGGATCTGGCATGGTTGCACCGGACGGCCCGATCTAGGAGTGCTTATATAGCGGTGCCCACAAGAACAGTCCTAGAAATATGGGATAACATAGCTGTGTACAGAGGCCTTACTACGTTTCCATCTCCGCACACCCCCATAGCGGGGAACCAGTTTTTCCCGCTGGCCCACCGATCCCGCGCCTTTGACAAATGGACGCAAGGGGACTGCCGGGTGATCTGCGACCTATATGAGGGGGGCGCACTTAAGACCTTTGACCAATGTAGGGAGGAGTTTCGTGTACCACCAGAGGCAAGAATGCAGTATGCCCAGCTGCGACATTGGGTCTCTGAGGGGGGAATGTACCAGGCGGGCACACGTCAATTTACTCCTTTTGAGAGGTGGCGCGCTCTCTGGGGGGATCAAAAGGGCTGATCTCTCAGATCTATCAGATTCTGCAGCACTCGCCGACTACACCCTCTCACCCATACCAGCACCAATGGCAGCTGGCGACCGGCACGGACATTGAACCTTCGCACTGGGATAGACTTTGGCGGGACATTCCCAAGATATATAACGGAGCACTCCGCAGAGGGAGAATGCCAATAAGCTCTTGACTCAGTGGTACTATACGCCTCAGCGACTTCACAAGATGTTTCCCACATCCTCTCCCCTGTGCTGGAGGTGTCAGTCTGCATCTGGGGATTTTATTCATATTTGGTGGCATGCCCAATGTTGACCATTTTTTGAAAGGAGGTCCTTAGCCACATCAGGGGGGTACTGGGATTCCCCCTGCCTGAAGCCACGATCACGATCTTAATAGGCATCAAACCTACCAGTCTTAAGGCACTCACCCGAAGTGACTGGATACTGACGCTCCAGATGCTGGGAGCGGCTAAGCAGGTTATAGCCCTATACTGGAAGAGAACTGAAGCCCCCCCTAATATCAGCCTGGTTTGTATGGCTCTGGCATGTCTTCACGATGGAGCTTTTCACAGCGCGATTGCAAGCAAGTGACACGTGTTATAAGGCAGTTTGGCGACCCCTAGTCCAATACCTTTGCTCTATAGAGCATGCGCACCACATGCCTACCAGGCTCAGAACGCTGCACCTCTTTGAGGATGCCATTGCTCCTCCTGACCCCAGCAGATTGCTTCCTTAAACACCCCCTGAAGTGTGGGCGTTGCCTTGGGCCTTTTTACATTGCTCCCCCCTCAGCGCGCACTACCTTTACTCTTGTTGTACTCTCTTCTCTCTCTCACCTCTAGTCTCCTCTTTTACCCCCTCTTATTTTCTCCAGTTCTTGGGTACTCTAATGGTTACTGGGCCTTGTTGGGCTGCCTTTACACGTTGGGCGAGTTGCCCGCTGTTGGACTTGGCCCTTCTGGCAGGTTCACCCCTAAAACTTTTTGCTTATAAATGTGAATTGGTGGTAGTGATTTTTGGTCTCTGCGCACTTTTTCCCTGTGTCCCAGGGCAAAGTGCGTGCGTGTAGTGAGGCTGGCCTGCCCTCCCATAGGAATGCATGGGGAATGCGTGTGACCATGTTAGTTCCTGATGTGTGGGGAGTGCAGGCTGGAGTTTGGTATGTGTGGACTCGTGAGATTGAATGCTGTGCAATGATTTGTGCGGCGTGAATATTTCTGGTGTGGAAGTGCCACTTCTAGACATGTGTGTGTGTGTGCAGTGAGTGTGCTGGCATGTGATTGGCTGGAGCTGGCTGGTGAGTCTGGCTCCAGGAGTCTGGATGGGTCTGCCCCGGTGGTGAGTGGAGAGATTAGCATGCTGATGTGAGGGAGGGGTGCACCTGAGACCTGAATAGGGCTGGGCTTTCCCCACACAATGCTGGTTCCGCACCCTGTGGTGCGTCTAATGACCCTAGCCTAACTAGTGAATAGGAAGGGTGGCTGAGCACATCAAGAGTGCTCCAAAACCAGCTGCGACTGGTTTCTCCCCCACCCTGCACACAGACAAAAGATTTTACTGTATAAAAAGGGGCTATGTCCCCTTACAAAATGTTCTCTGTTCCTGACCTGAAGAGAGGGGCCTGCTGCTGCTGGGCACCAGGAGGATACCGCCACCAACTACTGCCTCCCTGCCTGGAGGGCCCTGTGAGCTTGATCCTGGGCCCAGCCTTTGCCCCCCTGCCCACCTCCTGAAGGACTTTTTGCTGTGCTTGTCCCTGGACTTTAGGGACATTAGCGCTTGGGAGCGCTGTTACTTTCCTTACAGCCCCATGGGGGCGCTTGAGTGGCTTCAGGGAGCTATCTGTAGCATTGTGCTAGTGGGGGAGAGAAGGGATTCCCCCGCCCTTGTGCCTCAAAGCGGCTGCCCATGCCGCATATTTGCCGATTTCTGGTGCTTTCCTCGCAGGTGCCCACCCTGCAATTGACCCGCGATCTCTCCGAGTCTTTGTGGCACCCCTGGCAGGTGCCCACCCCGCCAGGGACCTTACAGTTAATCACAAGGGTGCCTACCCCTCGTATTGCCCCACTTATAGTGTGCCTTTTAAACTGGAGCCTACCCCGTAGTTTTGCCCAGAGATCACCGCCGCAGCACCGGGCCGAGAGGAAGCAGCCGCCGACATCACCAGAAGGCCGCGCTGAGATTGGCCCTGCCGGACGAGCCTCCTGCCGTGTCATCAACGAAGGACGCTCCACATTGAGACCGCGCGGTGCCTTGCAGAGGAGATGGCAGCCTACTACGAAAGAAGGAGGTGCGCGTAGCACAGTTCCGTGCCTGCCCCCGCCGCAGCTCCGAGGAGGACCTGCGCCCCCGTCGTCGCCACCTCCAGGAGCGGAGAAGCTGGTGAGTGACGGGGCCGGAGGGAGCACGGAGAGAAGCAAAGCCCACGAGGGCTCCGGGCACCATTTCCAAGAGAGGGGGCGTCGGGGCACATTGCCGGTGCCCGCCCCCCCTTGAGTGTGAGCCACTTGGTGCTTCGAGCCCCAGAGGCTCTGGAGCACTTTTGTTCTTGAGTCCGTGTAGGAAGGTGGCTACCTGACTATGGTTACCCCAGATTTTTTTGCCTTGTGTTTAGCTGGTTTTAGACTTAGTTGGCCTGGTTCCCTGCTAATCAGCGCCCCAGGCTATCTGCTCTCTCTGTAAAATGGATTCCATGTACCCTAGGTGCATAACTAAATTGGCTTGGGTCACCTTATCAGCCCCTGTACAGAGCACTATAGGTGCCCAGGGCGTAGGTGCATCCAAGGCCTACCAGGGGCTGCAGCATATATTTTGCCACCCCTGGCTGGCTCTACAAAATTGACACAACTGGCTGATCACTCGGCTGGGGCAAGGTGGTGTAATCACCCCTTGCTTAGTTATAGTATGCCTATATCTAAACCTATCTGGACACATATAAACCTATAAGCCACTCCTATGGCAGGCCTTAACAATCCTGGAGGCAGAGTGCGTGGTTTTATGTGAGATGGTGCTCTAGCATGAGCTGAGCCTGTCTGCAGCTGTCGGGACCAATTCCCTAAGCTGTTCCGGGATATTGCCATATCATATACTATTAAGTGCATTATAATCCTCGCGGTTATATGTTAACTTTGGTTTGGCTTTATCAAAACATGTTGTGTAAGGTGTCATACGAATTGGAATACTATCCCCTCGACAGTCCTGTCAACAGGGATAGCATTCCACCCCTCTAGAGGGAGAAGCCATGTTACTTTACTGAAACGCGGTTGATTTTTAAAAGAGCCTCAGATCCACAAAATGGATGCTTCTGCCACAGACACAAGTCTGACCTCCTGCTGCTGACCGAAACTCAGCCGAGGAGGCCTGGACAAAGGCTTTCCTGTCGCTGGGAGGTGTCCCACCACCCCAGACAGGAGATAGTGGATTGTAGCAGGGAGGTTTGAAAGAAACCAGACACTGCCTGAGCAGCACAAGGCTTCCCCTTGCATAATCCGGCCAAACCGGTTCTGGGGCACACCAGCCCCCGTCCCAGCACGGCCTGGACAAAGGGAAAGGGGTGTATCCATCCCCTTCCTGGGTCCCACCGATAGGAGGGGACCTAGCAGGTAATTCAGCCCCCTAGATTGGTACAAGAATGGGAGCAGTGCCAGCCCACTCAGATTATCCTGATGAAACATTTGAAACGAAACTCTGGACCCTTCGACATCCTACTCGACGTAGAAGACTGAAGAATTTCCCTTGTGGTCAAGGAGTGACCACCCTGTGCAAACAGGCACCATCCAGCACCTCGACATCTGCTTTGTTGCAGTTCCCGCCGGAACTCGAGCGACAGAGATCGACAAGATTAAGCTTGCCTGCCTCCTACCAGCCCGTTCCATAGTCCCTGCAGAGCTGAGACCCGTGGAGGCGACCGGAAGCGTGGAGCCCACCATCTTGAAAAGACCATGAGACGCTGACCGTGCAGCCCCTGAGTGACCCTTGAAGCTGTACAACGGGGTTTGAGAAGCCCTAGCCCTGAGCCATTTTTGCACTGAAGCTCACACCTCTACACTCGACAAGTGCTGCGTGGGGCCCTTCTGCTTCTTTTAGCTCAATGCGTTGGCCTGGTCACTTGCCTGCTGGCTTGTGGCCCCTGTGCCGACGAAACTTGAAAACCGACTCGTGATTCTGTTTGCTCTAGACTTGCACCCGCTCCTCTGAAAAGGAGCACCCGCTCTGACCCTCCTGGTCCGAGTGAGAAGCAATCTTCCAGTCCTGCGTGGATTGCTCTTGACAAGTGTTGTTTGCTCCAATCTTGAAGCCAACAGCGCCACCGTTGAGAGCCTTCAAGATACAGCTCGTGACCCGCTCCTGGACGTCGCAGATGCCCCAGAGCCCACGTGGCAGTGGAGAGAAGCTCCTCAACAACCACCTGATTGCGCCCGACATTGCCTGGTTCCGTCCTGGTTCCAATCTGGTCACTGCTGAGTGACCCAGACTCTGTCCCCTCTGCTTTCAGGTACTTTACGACTCTGATCCACCCTTGGATCACACCGGACACTTCTCCTTCACATCGCCTGCAGCATCTTCAGCTGCAAGCACCAACAACCTGCGTGACGAAACCCGACGCCACTTCGACCCTATGCCCCCGCTTCCTGTGGGTGAGGTAACTCAGCAACGCCGGTGTTCCCACACTGGTACACACCTCTAGGGTATGTGTCTAAAGTTTTATCCTTCTAAGTTGAGCGGAAGTATCCTTAAACTCTAACTGTGTAACTTTTACGCACCATTGACTTTGCATTGGTGCATGCGTGTGCTTTAAGCGCTGCACCCGAATCCCGCGGGCTTTTCCGACTTCAGCATTGCTAGTCCCGACTGCTCCCAGCGATTCCCTAGGCCCTAGGCCTAACCACTGTTCAATTGGTATCTCTTATACCACTTTCTTAATATATGGTTTGAGTGGCCACCCGCCCTCATCCATAATTGTGCAACTTTTATATGTTATACTGTGCTTTTGTTTTAACGCTTGTGCCCCTTTGCTCATAAAGAGTACTGGGGATTATTTTAGTAATAAACACATATATTTTTATAATATATACTTGTGTGGTGTCCTTTCATTTGATATTACAGGATTGTGATTGGTAAAACAGCTCGCTTAACACGACCTCTTGAGTTTAGCCTTTCAGGCTGCTTAGTCCATGCTACCCCTAGGATAGCTTGTCTATAAGGTTGACCTACAACCAGACACCATAAGGGATTGCTTGGACTGATACAAGGTGGTTCCAGAATTGGAAACATCATATATCAGGCCAACTTCTCACATTGGTGTGCAGCGGTGCCGATTTGAGCTTGCTGTTGTTTTACCACTGCAATCTTTTTATCAAATTGAAAGATCACATCAAGTACCTTAGGTACGTATAAACAAAAGCTTAGCATATTTAAGTTCTACTAAACTTAGTAGTTGTAGATCAAAGGCATTAGCACACCCTGCCTACAACTCACTAGCAAGGTACAGTAGGAAAACACTTAGTGTAGGTAAGTGCACCACTTGCACCTCACTAGCAGTCATGTCCGACACAGGTGTATCCTCTGGCTCACAGCCTGTGACAGTTGACCAGACCAAGGCAACTTACAGATATGACAACCTCAGCCACAGAGACCTGAGTACCTTGTGTACTGTAAGGGGGCTGAAAAAGGGTCACAACCCTACCATTTCTATCCTGATAGCCATCCTGGAGAAGGATGACCTTGAGTAAGCTAGCATAGCTCCCTTAAGATCAGGAGACTGAGTGAAACTCCAAGAGTATGAGAATAGCACCCCAGAGAATGAGGTGGACCCTGAACCAGATAATGATGAAGATTCAGATCAAGATTAAGGGGATATCCAGGTGCATGTGGGGAGGCTTAGCCAAACCAACTTGGACCTACTTGGAAATGGAGAGGGCCAGCACCTCCCCAGAGTACAAAGCAGAACTGTTCCAGGCAATAGAAGGGTGAGATCTCCCTCAGTGGATTCTCACATTTCTAGTGTCTCCAGAAACTCTCAAAGGGGAATGACTTCCCCCCAGAGAAGAGAGCATAAGGCCAGGATGAGAGCTGTAGAACTCCAGATAGAGAGGGAAGAGTTAGCCCTGGCCCAAGCTAAACTTGCTTTAGCGAGGGAACAGAAAATGTGTGGCTTAGATGCCACTGGTGGCAGCAACAATATTCCTAGAGAGAAAGACAGGTCCTATAATAATAGAAACCTGACAAAGATTGTGCCCCCCTACACAGAAGGGGATGGCATCCACAAGTGGATAACTGCTCTTGAGAGAGCCTGCATGGTACAGCAGGTTCCTGAGGAAGAGTGGGCAGCAATCCTATGGTACTCATTTTCAGAGAAAGGGAGAGATAAGCTCCTCACTGTTAGACATGAGGATGCTAAAAACTACAAAGTCCTGAAGAGTGCTCTAATAGATGGGTTTGGCTTAACCACTGAACAGTACAGGTTGAAGTTCAGAGACACCCAGAAGACACGGACACAGGACTGGACTGATTTTGTAGATTGTGCTACTAAGGCTCTAGAGGGTTGGCTACATGGCATCAAAGTACATGACTTCACAGGATTTTATAATTTGATTATGAGGGAGCAGATCCTAAGTAATTGTCAGAACCAGCTCTTACACCAGCACCTGGTGGACTTAGATTTAACCTCTCCCCAAGAATTGGGAAGGAGGGCAGATAAATGGGTCAGAACCAGGATTAGGCCTAAGAATCAGGACAATAACCAGAAGAAGGAGTCTACCAAGCCTCAAGATAAGGGTGGGGATAAAAGTAAGGAAAAGACTTCCCCAGGGCCCCAAAACTCCAAGGATGGGGGTGGGTCCCAAGACACTTCATCTACCCAGAAAAAGCCATACTGTCATGTCTGTAAACAGACTGGCCATTGGAAATCAGACAGCTGTTGTCCAAAGAATGGCAATCAAGAAAATATACCTCCAAAGCCAGCTCCAACACCTCCTGTTACTGTCAGCAGTAATCCCCCAGGAAGTGGGAGCACACCCAGGAATCTGGGTGGGTTTACTTTTGGAGCACAGGTGGACCCTGGCCTATCCAGGTCCCCATCCCCAAATGATCTTGTTTATGAGACTGGCATGGGGTTTGCCAACTTCTCTGATTGCCCAAATACCTTGAGCAAATATAGACAAGAACCCATCATCAATGGTTTGAAAGTTGAGGCCTTTAGAGACACAGGGGCTAGCATCACCATGGTGGCTGACTGTATAGTCCCCTCTAAGCAACTTTTACCAGGTGCCACATACCAGGTAACAAACATTGATGGAATACAAACCAATCATCCCATGGCAGTATTAAGTCTCAGCTGGGGAGGTGTCACTGGCCCAAAGAGAGTGGCAGTGTCACCAAACTTGCCTGTAGACTGTCTACTAGGAAATGATTTGGAAATCTCAGCCTGGGCTGATGTTGAACAGGAAATCCATTCTAGAATGGTAAATGCCAATGGAAAGGTTAGTGGGGATGTAATGGCTACAGACCCCACCCAAGATGTCCTTCCTGAAAAGGTTGGTAGGGCTGTGTAAGACTCAGCCCGATCTTTAGCAGAAGCTCTTCCTGAACAGAATAGCAAAGCTGTTATGATAACAGCAGATACCCAAACTGAGTCTCCTCCTGAAAAGGTTGGTGGGGCTGTGATGGCCACAGCCCAAACTCAAACTGATATGTGTGTTGTGAAGCCTGAAATGATGGATCACTCCACCCAAACTGAGAGAATGGAGGAGGAAGAGGAATCTCCCCCTCACCAGACATTAGGACAGGATCAGCCTCCTCAGGGAACTGATCTTACCCCTGATGAAGGAACTGCCCCAGAGGTTGTTAGGCCTGACCTGACAGAGCCTCTGATGGCAGTGACCCTTCTCAGGTGGGACCCAGTCTGGAGCAGGTAACCTGCCCCTCTCTACCTTGCCTTAGTCAGCCCAGGGCTGCAGAGGACAAGAAGGACAGTGAGACCCAGAGGGCCCCCTGTCAAATAAAGCACCCCCATCAACATATTAGGGGCACCAAAACTAGTAGCCCTAGTAAGGTGAAAACTTTAAAAACTCCTGAGGGAGCCCCCTTAAAAGTAGTCAGGGACCTCCCCAAGATGGATTCTGTTGGGCACAGCCAAACCTGGGACCCAAAGGGCCCACACCTGAACTGTCCCTCCAGTAAACCAAAACAAGGGACCCAGCCTCCAGCTTTAGGTAGCCAGAGGTTGACCCTGAGAGCACAGTGCAACTCAGTTGAAGAAAGAAAGGCACACATGGTGGGAGATAATTGGAGGAAGCTGAGCCCTAAATTAGTGGAGCCTCACTTCAATACTCCATATCCAAACCAGCCTTCAACTTTGCATAAACACACCCAAGGTAGTGATTTCCTATGGTGGAGACCCTCTAATACCCCAAGGGTGAGGGACTGCTTAGTGGACCATGAGACAAGGGTACCCATGCTAGTGAAGGTACTTCCTTATATGGCCACTCAGGCAATATAGGCTTACCTGGACAAGGATAGCCTTATCTCCTTTCGTTTGGGGGGGGGTTGTGTAGGAAGGTGGCTACCTGACTATGGTTACCCCAGATTTTTTTGCCTTGTGTTTAGCTGGTTATTAACTTAGTTGGCCTGGTTCCCTGCTAATCAGGGCCCCAGGCTATCTGCTCTCTCTGTAAAATGGATTCCATGTACCCTAGGTGCATAACTAAATTGGCTTGGGTCACCTTATCAGCCCCTGTACAGAGCACTATAGGTGCCCAGGGCATAGGTGCATCCAAGGCCTACCAGGGGCTGCAGCATATCTTTTGCCACCCCTGGCTGGCTATCCAAAATTGACACAACTGGCTGATCACTCAGCTGGGGCAAGGTGGTGTAATCCCCCCTTGCTTAGATATAGTATGCGTATATCTAAACCTATCTGGACACATATAAACCTATAACCCACTCCTATGGCAGGCCTTAACAATCCTGGAGGCAGAGTGTGTGGTTCTATGTGAGATGGTGCTCTAGCATGAGCTGAGCCTGTCTGCAGCTGTCGGGACCAATTCCCCAAGCTGTTCCGGGATATTGCCATACCATATACTATTAAGTGCATTATAATCCTCGCGGTTATATGTTAACTTTGGTTTGGCTTTATCAAAACATGTCGTGTAAGGTGTCATACGATTTGGAATACTATCCCCTCGACAGTCCTGTCGACGGGGATAGCATTCCACCCCTCTAGAGGGAGAAGACATGTTTCTTTACTGAAACGCGGTTGATTTTTAAAAGAGCCTCAGATCCACAAAATGGATGCTTCTGCCACAGACACAAGTCTGACCTCCTGCTGCTGACCGAAACTCAGCCAAGGAGGCCTGGACAAAGGCTTTCCTGTCGCAGGGAGGTGTCACACCACCCCAGACAGGAGATAGTGGATTGTAGCAGGGAGGTTTGAAAGAAACCAGACACTGCCTGGGGAGCACAAGGCTTCCCCTTGCATAATCCGGCCAAATCGGTTCTGGGGCACACCAGCCCCCGTCCCAGCACGGCCTGGACAAAGGGAAAGGGGTATATCCACCCCCTTCCTGGGTCACACCCTTAGGAGGGGACCTAGCAGGTAATCCAGCCCCCTAGATTGGTATAAGAATGGGAGCAGTGCCAACGCACTCAGATTATCCTGATGAAACATTTGAAATGAAACTCTGGACCCTTCGACATCCTACTCGACGTAGAAGACTGAAGAATCTCCCTTGTGGTCAAGGAGTGACCACCCTGTGCAAACAGGCACCATCCAGCACCTCGACGTCTGCTTTTTTGCAGTTCCCGCCGGAACTCGAGCGACAGAGATCGACAAGATTAAGCTTGCCTGCCTTCTACCAGCCTGATCCACAGTCCCTGCAGAGCTGAGACACGTGGAGGCGACCGGAAGCTTTGCTGTATTTACAACAACTAAACTCACCATGAATAATGTTTCATGTTGCCTGTTTCCTGGTTGCTGCTATCCGTATCAGGAACAAGAGCACCACGCCTTCATTGACCCCAAATAGTGCAGAATAACACATTTTTTCTCTTTTTGCAATTCAGCTTAATGTACAGTATAATTTTAATACAGTTTTAAAACGTTTTTTTAAGATTTGCTCTTATGTAAGTGTCAAAAGAAACTAAAATAGGTATAAAATGTATAGGAGGAATTTTAATTTTAATATGAATGAATTTTTAAAAATGTGTAAATTAATTGTTTTGTTATTGTAATGATTGTACCATGTCCTTTTATGATATTAAGTTATCGAATAAAGTAAATTTGACTGACTGACACTGGGCTGTCCTTAATTATCCTTATAGCAGCCGATCTATTTTTACATTAACCAAGGCCCGCTCCCCCAGCCGATATCCTGCTCTCCATACAAGGAGCCTTCAGAGCAACATGGCGGTAGCTTAAGTCTAGAGCCACCACCAAGACTACAGAGGCTCCTCTCACCTAGATGTTGTGCCGCCAGAGACCATGGAGACTGTTCTTAACTCCAAGGAAGCTCCAGGGCCACTGAGAAACCCGCAACTACACAAGCCTCCAGTGGTTCCGTTGGTCTGACCGTTAGTTTGTTTAAGCAAAGCTTTAACTTTCTTGTACATAGTCTGAGAGAGAATGATTTTTAGTGTTACAAAAGTTTCTTTTCCACCAAGCATCAAATTAATGTTGCAGCAAAAGTGATAGGAAGTGGTTTATTTGTTACTGCTTTGGATTCCAAACTTTTAAGGAGCATGATTTTCCAT